>NC_058380.1:64185000-65435000 GCF_018350175.1 Felis catus | reverse complement strand
GCTATGATGAGCATGTGTTCTTAGGAAAGATGTACATGAAGACTGCTAATTGCGTTTCAGTGGAATATGTAAAAACTGCACATGAATAAACAGGCTTTTGTACCAACACATTAATCTGATATTTTTCACCCTGAATGATTCTGTGTTAAGAAATTGCTCCATTTGTGGCAGTTGCTAAATAATATAAACGTAATGTGCAACAAGCCTTTGTATCTGGATTATTTGCTAATGTTCCCAGTGATAGAGGGCATAATTTATTTAAGGGATTCTGTAATAACTATGTTTGCTTAGATTAGTTGGCACTACTCTTTCAAACTTTGGATGTTCTTTCAGAGAAAGAAAAAACTTTATGACTCAAATTGCTCTTTAGATAACTGTTGCTAAAAATATTTACAAGGGTCCAAATTTCTTTCCCAGACAAGCGGGGGATCCAAGGCTTAGCCTAGCTGGTATTTTTGTTCTAGAAGCTAAGGTTGGACCTGGGAGTCTGGTAGGAGCAGAGCTTTGGGGAAAAAACTGGTTGTGGAAAAAAAAAAAAAACAAATGACCTGCAGAAATAGTGGCATGGGACCTACAAGAGCTTGGCAGTGTTGAAAGACCAAAAGGAGGCCCGGTGAAAATGTGAGATCAGGTTTGTCAGCAAGACTTGCCTGGACAGGCTCAGGAGGAAGGAAAAGAGGAGGGTACCTGAACCGGATGAAACAGAGAGGCAACTTAAAGCCACTTGTTGACTCTGATAGTGTGTCACCGTCTCCAGGGGTTAAGCACCTAATTTCCGCCAAACTTTATTCCCATCGTGGGTAACTGAGTTGGTCTGTTGTCATGTCTGTAGTTTAGACAAAGCAGGAGGCATCCAAAAAAGTGTAGTAGATTTTCAGTGTGTTTGGAGTTGAAGAGTTAGTGAGTTGACAACTGACATACATGAATTCGAGTTTGAATATATCAAACTTCAATTTAGTTGTGGATGATGCCTTTATGACAAAAAGAACATTGGAAGTAGAAAAAGTGTGTTTTCTTTTCCACCAATTTTGCCCAAAATCCATGAATTATCTTTTACCTGCCTTTGCAGTATTTTTCTCCCCACTCAGGAAGATTTTAACCATGTCCCTAGTTACTATTTTTGTTAGAATTGTGTAAATTTTCAAGGTTGGATCTTGGGTCCATATCCACATATTAATGATTTTTTTCACATTGTTTTTTTCCTGTTTGACTATTTTCCTTTTATATTTTGGGAGGGCGTTTCAATTTTATTTTCCTGATTTCTGATGAGGTTTTCTAGCATCAATTTTCCATTCAAACCAGAATTTGGTTAAGAGGACAGTTTAAAGTCAGATAGACTTCTGAGTCCAGTCCTTGACTGCTTTTCCAGCTTCATTTTCTCTTATTGACATTTAACATTGTATTAGCTTCTGGTATACAACATAATGGTTCAATATTTGTATATATTGCACAATGATCACCACAATAAGCCTAGTTAGTGATTCAACGTTTTTATATAATGCAAAATGATCACCACAATAAGTCTTGTTAACATTGTCACTATACGTAATTACAAATTGTGATGGGAACTTTTAAGATACCTCATAAGAACTTTCAAATATAGAATACAGTATTATTAACTATAGTCACCATGCTATACAATCCCATGACTAGATGTTTGTACCTTTTGACCCATTTCACATGCACACGCACACCCTGACAACCACCAATCACACACACACACACACAAACCCCTCCCCCCCCCCCCCCCCCCCCCCACTGCCGCCAACCACCAATCTGCTCTATCTATGAGCTCGGGATTTTGTGTTGGTTTATTTTACATTCTACATATGAGATCATACAGTATTTCTCTTTCCTTGACTTATTTCTCTTTGCAAAATGCAAAGTCTATCCATATTGTCATAAATAGCAAGATTTCCTTTTTTATTGGCTGGGTAATATTCCACTGTATATACACACACCACATTTTCTTTATCCATTCATCCATCGATGGACACATAGGTTGTTTTATTTTGGATATTGTAAATAATGCTGCAATGAACATGGGGATGCATGTATCTTTTTAAGTTGGTGTTTTTGTTTTCTTCAGCTAAAAACCCAGAAGTAGAATTGCTGGGTCATATGGCAGTTTTAATTTTTTAGAGACCTCCAAACTATGTTTTCCTTAGTTCCTGCACCAATTTATATTTCCACTAACAGAGCCCAAGGTTCATTTTTCCTCCTTACTCTTCAGCTTCATTTCTTGATTCTATTTATACAATCTAAATATAACCCAGGCATATAGAAACATTTTCATTTCTCCAACATTCAGTGTCCTGTTTTCATGCCTTATGCATGCTCTTCCCTTTTGCCTGGAATGGCATTGCCTTGTGATTTCAGTCTGGTTTTGCTCACGCTCTTCTCAATGTGAAGAAATCACCCTGGGTATGCTGTTGGAAAGAATGGTATATTCAAGGTTCTATTCAACAGACACCTCTATGATTCCTCTCTATTCCCATCCCCCCCTTTTTTAAAAAAATTTTTTTAATGTTTATTTCTGAGACAGAAACAGAGCATGAGTGGGGGAGGGGCAGAGAGAGAGGGGGACACAGAATCCGAAGCAGGCTCCAGGCTCTGAGCTGTCAGCACAGAGCCCGATGCGGGGCTTGAACTCACAGACTGCGAGATCATGACCTGAGCGAAGCCGACGCTCAACCGACTGAGCCACCCAGGCGCCCCTCCCATCCCCCTTTTGTAAGGCATCAAAAAAATTCCATAATAGTAACTGAATACATCTATCTTCTTGCATTAGTGTTTTTGTTTTCTTTGGGTAAATACCTAGCAGTGGGATGTTGGATCATATAATAATTCTATTTTTAATTCTGTGAGGAACCTCCGTAGTATTTTCCACAGTGGCTGCACCAATCTACATTCCGACCAGAGTGCATGAGGGTTCCCTTTCCCCACATCCTCACCAACACTGTCTTTTTGACTTTTGCCATTCTGACAGGAGTAAGGTGAACTCATTGTTTTGATTTGCATTTCCTTGATGATTAGTGATGTTGAACATCTTTTCATTGTCTGTTTGCCACCTATATTGCCTTCTTGAAAAAAATATCTATTCAGGTCTTCCGCCCATTTTTAATAGGATTATTATTTTTTGTTTGTTTTTGGTGTTGAGTTGCCTAGGTTCTTTACATATTTTGGATATTAACCCCTTACTGGATATGTCATTTGCAAACATCTCTTCCTATTCAGGGGGTTGCCTTTTTGTTTCACTGATGGTTTCATTCACTGTGCCAAAGCTTCTTATTTTGGTGTTGTCTCAATAGTTTATTTTTGCTTTTGTTTCTCTTGCTCAAGAGAACAGAGTTGTTAATATATACATGGGTAGGTGATGACTAAATGCCTTTATGATACACTGTACAAGGTTTTATTGTGGTGCATAGTGAGGGAAGTGTTGGGGAAAATTAGTTGTGGTTCACATTAATGTGCTAAAATTAAAAGAATTTGCTCTTTAGAAGGTAGCATCATAGTCTCATGCAAAGCAACACCTTTATTTCACCCTTCATCTGCATAAGTAGATAAATGTTGAGCTAAATTTTGGTTTTGTGGTTTCTTATATTTTGTATTTTCCATTTATTTTGGTTTTATAAGAATATAAGCGAAAGGAATTCATTGTAAAGTTTATGCTCACACATGTCTAAATTTTGTATGAAAAGTTTCTCCCTTTAAATGGTTTTTACATTATTGAATAATGTATTGGAAACAACTGTGTAGTTGAAAGACCAGGATCCTTGGAATTAGATACATAATCAAATTATGACCAGCTGCACCTTAACTGAGCAAGTAACTTCTCTGAGCCAGTGTTTTCTCATTCTGTGAAAATAACAGCAACTTTGTTGAGCTGTTAAAATCAGGTCATAGATGAAACTAGGTGCAGTAACTGTAGGCTTGTTTCCTTTTTCCTTATCCTGAATCTAAAATTTTCAGCAGAAACCAGGGAATAACACAGGCTATGGATTAGCATCACAGTGCATTTTTGGTTCATTTAGCCCTGATAAAAATGATGGGAGAGGGAGTGGAAAATAAAGCTTAAAGTATTGGAATTAATAAATTACTCATGTTTTTCCTGGTCCCCAAAAGCCGTGGTACTCAGGATGTTTAATACCTGCTTCCTTTACCCCCGAAACCAAGAACACACTGTATACACTGTATATTAGCTAACTGGAAAATAAATTATATTTAAAAAATAATACCTTATTCCTTTTACTGAGCTGGAAGCAATCTCAGGTAATGATTTTCAGATTTTTTTTCTCTCTTCTTCAAACATGCCTTGAAGTTTTGATCCCAAGTAATTAGCACAAAAGCAAACTTCTATACCTAAATTACAAAGGGATTTAAAGTTCTGTATATTCTTGCCCCCTTTGTGTCAGATGAATTAACCAGATAAGTATGAGTTTTATTTCTAGGCGCTCTTTATCGTTGCATTGATCTATGGGTCTACTTTTGTGCCAGTAACACACTGTTTTGATTACTACAGCTTTGTAATGTATCTTGACGCTGGGGATTGTTATACTCCCAGCTTTGTAAAGATTGCTCTGGCTATTTTGTAGTGCCATACAAGTTTCAGTATCATTTGTTCTAGTTCTGTGAAAAATGCTGTATTGGTAATTTGATAGAAAATGCATTGATTCTGTAGATTGTTTTGTGTAGTATGGACATTTTAACAACATGCATTCTTCTGATCCAGGGGCATGAAACATATTGCTATTTGTGTCATACTCAATTTTTATTAAAGTTGACAAATGTGAAATAACCTTTCAACTTTAGGACACAATAGTTTAGACTTTCCACACCTACAAAAATAGAGTAGGACACAACATATAAAAGGGCTGTTATAGATTCTATTAATTCTTTGGAGGAAAAGTCTCTGTTGCTTATAAAATTTTACTGGGAGACTTCCTTACAAGTATGATAGTATGACAAAACCCTAATAGGAACTTCTCAGAGTGAATATGGGTCTGATCTCATTCTAGTTAGTTTGCTAATTGATAGTGTGGTACATGAGCTAAATACCATGGTCTATTTCATCTTGAACTTTTATGAGTTCTTACACTCTCATTAAGAAAATCATCTTTGGGGTGCCTGGGTGGCTCAGTCGGTTAAGTGTCCGACTTCAGCTCAGGTCATGATCTCGCAGTCTGTGAGTTTGAGCCCCGTGTGGGGCTCTGTGCTGACAGCTCAGAGCCTGGAGCCTGCTTCAGATTCTGTCTCTCTCTCTCTCTCTCTCTCTAACCCTCCTCCATTCATACTCTGTCTCTCTCTGCCTCAAAAATAAATAAACGTTAAAAAAAAATTAAAATCATCTTTGAGCTCAAGCCATTAATAGGTTACGGGCTCTAAAGAGTTGCACTCAGGTGTTCACAATCTACTAGAACTAAGATGTGTTCATTTACTACTATTATCCAATACTCTTCGATGCCTTATGAAAGGGGGATGGGAATAGAGAATGATCTGTAGAGATGGTGGTTTCTAAGTACAACTTGGGAGGATGGGTATGCTGTTGACACAGCATTAAGAACATGAGCAAACACAAGAAGAAAGCTGTATTCAGGAGTGGCAACTGTTGCAGATGGGGTGGCATGTAGGGTTCATAGAGGGAGTTAGTTTAGGATAAGCTGAAACTCCATAAAGTGGGCTGTTAGAGGCTTAGAATGCCAAACTGTTAAATGTGTAGTAATGTACGTGAGGAGCAAGATGCAGAAAGGAGTAATGAGCCTTACACTAAACTCGAGAAGATGCTTATGACTATCAATAAGAGCCCATCCTACAAACCACATCAGAAAAGTTGTGTAAAGGATAACACGTAAAGCTTCAACCTATCAAAGAAAACTCTGGCCCTTAACTGATGGCAAGAAACGGGGCAGCTTATGCCTACTGTTCTGTCATACAATCAAGGGATTATTAGCCACATTTCACTAGATTGGTATAAAATGACCAGCGGCATGAGCTTTAGGATTAAATCACAATCTTTGTTCTCTACGATGGATGTAAGTGTCTCTCTCCTTGCTCCCACCCATGCATGACAAGTATCTTGTCTATTAAAGGCAGAATGTGTGTATACCTAACACAGTTTGTTATAAGGACTGAGTATGGGCTTTTTATCTGGACAGTCTTGAGCTTAAATCCTGGCTCCCCTCTCCCACCCCTTATTTTCTAGCTGTGGAAGTTTAGACAAGTTATTCAAGTTTCATACCTAGAGTTATATGTACTAAGAAACCCCCCAAATTTTTTTTTGCTTTGTTTTACTTGCTTTATTGTGGTAGTATCAGACTGAACCCAAAATGTCCCCAGGGTATACCTGGTTTATAGGATTCTGTTTGCTACAGTTGAGAATAAATATGTAGTTGGAATATTACATAATGTAGATAATCCTTTCTTGATACAAATAACACAATGCAACAAGGGATCGCTTCTTAGTTGCCACGTGGAATCTGAAACTCCATTAATAAAAATATTGCCCCTTATAACATTAAAATTAACTGGTGATTCCTGTACTTAGAACGGCTATTTTACTTACCCATGCAGGATTTTGTAGCATCACTCATTAGTCAAGGGAAACCACCATTGATTGGGTTATGCAGATCTTCAAAATGTTAACACATTTCACAATACAATATAAAAAAAATCCTGTTAATATGACCACCAGTATTATCAGAACAGTCTTTATTGAGATGTCCAGCTCACAATGACAAATACAAGTTTGACAGAATTCTAATTTTCATTTGAAAGCTACAATTTTAGTATTTGCAACAAATGTCAGGTTAATATGACAGATTCATACTGTTCATTTTTAAGAAATGTCTAACCAAATGCCATAAACTTAATAACCATAGTTTGTCTTAGTCACCTGTCCAAGTAAAAATGCTTTTCCATGAAAAGTTATTTCAGACTACAACAGACATAAGAGCATTTCTGCAAAAGAACCATGTTTTGGTATGCAGAAATGCTTTATAATATAACTCCCATTTTATCAGATTATTAAAGATGTGCTCAGGACGGGGGGGTAAAAAAAATTTTATAGCTTCATTAAAGACACTTTTAAGTGAGACCACCATTAAAAAAAAAAAAAACATTCAAATGCATGGAGGTGAAAATGCTATCAGTATTGCTAGCACAGAGTGCCGCCCCACCCTGGTTTATGCCTAGGTGACAGTTCTGCCCACCATTCATGCCAATGTCAACATGTGAGTTGACACATTCTGCACCCAACTCTGTCAGCTCCGAACATTCCAAGTTTCTCCTATTCTGTGCTTTGACTTTTCATTTTCTTAAGACTGTCTTTTGAAAATATTCTTAAAATTTTAATGTTCCTGGATACTTTTTTTCCTCTTCTTTTGAGGTTTGTGTTTTTTTGGTGTGTCCTAGGAAATCTTTGCCTAATCTAAGGTCACAAAAATTTTGTTTTCTTCTAGAAGTGTTATAACTACTACTTTTAGGCCTATGTCTTATCTTTAGTTATTTTTTTGTGTATGTTGTGAAGGGCAATTTTTTTTTTTTGTATAAATACCTAGCTGTTGGTACCATTTATTGAAAAAAACTGAAAATGGCTTATTATCGCCTGTAAATGTTATCAGATTCAGTTTGCTAATATTTTCAGGGTTTTTGCTCTTCAGACCATGAGGGCTACCAGGCTGTAATTTTCTTGTTTTATAATGTCTTTGTCAAGTTTTAGTATTAGAACCCTGGACTTATAACAGGTTGGAAGTATTCCCCTGCCCCCTCCCCCCCCCCACTTGTCTTTGAATAGTAATATTTACAAATAAAACCACATGGAACTAAAGTTTTCCTTGTGAGGATATTTAATCATCTCAATTGCATGAACAGATGTGAAGCTATTCAAGTTCTGTCTACTCTTGTCAATTTCAGTGAGTTTTATTTTTCCAATTTTCCATTTTGTCTAAGTTATTGAATTTACTGGCATGAAAAACATCATAATTTTGCATCCTTTTAATTTAGGTAAAAGCCACAGTGGCAACTCTTCTTTCATTCCTGATATTAGTGACTTGTAATTTCTCTGGTTTGCCTGAATGGTCTAATTACAGATACCTGGTTCTCAAAACAAAATCAATATGTCAGCTTAATTTTCTCCATTGTTTTTCTGTCCTGTATATGTTGAATTCTACCTTTTATTATTTCCACCTTTCTATTTAATTTGGGTTTACTTTTTATTTATCTAAAATATACATTAAGGTAGAACCTTAGACCACTGAATTTGTACCTGTTTTGTTTTCTAAATCCATCCTTTTTTAACAATTAAAAAAACCTGATTCCTGACATAACAGAACAAACTAGAAATCAGTAAGAGAATGCTCCCTGGAAAATCCCCAACTATCTGGAAACCTAAGAAATAGATTCCAAAAGAATTCAATAGTCAGAAGAAATGTCAAAGCAAATTAGAATATATTTTGAAGTTAAAGTTGAAAATGCAGCATATCACAATCTGTGAGATGAAGCTAAAAGATTACTACCTAAGAGGGCCAATGATAGCATTAATTGCTTGCTACAAAAAGAGATCTCAAATCAACAATCTAAACCTCTACCATAAAAGTAGAAAAGAGCAAAATAAGCCCAAAGCAGAAAAAAGGAAATGAGACAAAATCAGTAAATGAAAACAGAAAGACAATAAAGTAAATGAAATAAAAAACTGGTTCTTCGAAAGACAATAAAATTGACAAACTTGCATCATGACTGACAGAAAAAAACAAAAGTTACCAATATCTGGAATGAAACAAGTGATAACTTCAGAGCTTGAAGACATCAAAAGGATAATGAGGAAATACCATGACTGCTGCACACAAATTTGACAGTTTAGATGAAATGGAACAATTCAGCAAAAAACACAAACTATCACAAATCACTTGTTGTAAAACAGATAATTTAAACATCCCCATAACTATTAAAGAAATTGTATTTCTATTCCCCCTATCCTGCCCCCTAATCTCCAGGCCTAGAGAGTTTCATAGGAGGATTCTAATATTTGAAGAATTATTAACACAAATTCTATATAATTATACAGAAAATAGAAGAGGGAACATTTCCCAATTAATTTTACGAAGTTAGTATTACCCCAAAACCAAACAAAGCCAGAAAAACAAAACAAAACAAAAAAACCCATACAGACCAAAGCCCTTAATGAACACACACAAAAATCACAACCAAGCTATTAGCAAACAGAATCCTATAAATCAGGCATAACCTGGAAACATTTTGGGTTCAGTTTGATACTACAATACAGCAAGCAAAACAAGCAAAAAAAATTTTTTGGCTTTCCCAGTGCATATAAAAGTTCTATTTATACCCCCCTTTACCATATATTCATCTGTTTTGATTTCTTAAAATCAGATGGTATTTGTCTTTCTCTGATGGACTTATTTCACTTAGCATAATACATTCTAGCTCCATCCACATTGTTGCAAGTGGCAACAACATTTAATTTTTGATGGCTGAGTAATATTCAAAAAGAGATCAAACCACAAGAGACTTACTGATAGAGAACAAACTGAGGGTTGATGGAGGGCCATGGGTTGGGGGATGGGTTATGGGTACTAAGGCAGACACCTGTGATGAGAACTGGATGTTGTATGTAAATGATGAATCACTGAGTTCTACTCCTGAAACCAATATTTAAATTTAAAAGTTATATTTACGCTGTAATCCATTAAGTGGGCAACAGCATTAGGTCTAAAAAAAGTATGTATCTTAAAAATAGCTTATTGCTAAAAAATGCTAACCATCATCAGATTTCAGTGAGTCATAATCACTGATCACCATAACAAATATAACAAGGAGAAAGTGTGAAAGTATGTGAGAATTATCAAACTGTGACAGACTCAAAGTGAACCAATGCTGTGGGGAAAAAGGGTGCTGGCAGACTTGCTGGGTGCAGGGTGCCCCCAAACCTTCAATCTGTAAAAAAAAAAACACGCAGTTACCTGTGAAGCATAATAAAACAAGGTATGCCTCTACATAAAGAGAATTATAGACCATGACCAAGCAGGGTTTAATTCAGGAATACCAGGCTGGTTTAATATTCACAAATTAAGCAATGTAATTCATTAACAGGCTAAAGCACTTACATGATCATATCAATCAATGCAGAAAAAGCAATGAACAGAATTCAATAACCCATCCATGATAAAAGTGACCAAACTAGGAACAGAAGGAAACTTCTTTAACTGGATAAAGAATATAAACCAAAAAAGCCTATGGCTAACATTATACTTAGGTGGTGAGAGACTGAATGCTTTCGTCAGAATTTTGGGGAAAAGGAAGATATGCCAGCTCTCATTATTTATACCACACAGTGCTGGAACTTCAAGCCAGTACAGCAAGAAAGGGGAATAAAGGCCCACAGATCAAAAAGGAAGAAAACCTGTCCTGATTTGCAGACAACATGATGGCGGGAGTGGTTGGCCTATTTGATTACCTCACTGTATCAGAAGAGAATGGATTCTCAAGTTTTTCCTTTTGCATTTGTTAGGGTACATGAAATGCCCAAACAAACCACCCCCCCAAAACCCAGAAGGAATCCTTTTCAAATGTTTGACATTCTTCCTAGAAATAATTTTCTCATGTTGTGCATACTGCTCACCGAGGTGTGTCTTAAATTTATTATGTACAATGAACACAAATGTTCAAACTGTCAGAAAGGTAATATTCTGGAGCCCAACTGCCAAGACTGGTATCTTGGCTCTGCCTCTAACTACTATCACCACAGACCAGTCTGGTAACTTTTGTGCTCAATTCAATTTCCTCAATTATGTAATGCTGATCAACAGTACTTACTCAAATGTGAAAACAGATGCAAATACGAATAGCCTCTGATGTCTAGAAAGAGCTCAGTAAAGGTTACTTATGTTATTGCAGAACTTTAAAGGTCCCTGACTCTCCCCTTCATGTCGTCTTCTAATCACAATATACTGACATTACTCATAAAAATTTAATATGTTTGAGGATTATCATCAAAAAGCATGATATATATGAGACAAAAATTAAGGAGGCAAATAGAAAATCTGAGGTAAAGAAAATTAGTTCAGATGTCAAATATTCAACCTCACAAGTTATTTATCAAATGTTAGTTAAAACAGCAATGAACTACCATTTTATAACTAGTAAATCAGAAATAATAAAACTAACAGCCAGTGCTGACTGGGTTGTGGTCAACAGATATGTGATCTTACTGCAAGTGTGAACCGACAGAACTGTTTTGGCAAATAATCTTCAATACATTTGAAAGGAAATAAAAAACTCTTGTCTGTTATAGGTGAAATTAGACTTCCTGTAACTCGGCATTTATAACTTTGTCTCCCTCTCCTCCCACAGTGGACAGAATGAATTCCAGATTCAGTCCTTTCCAGTGTGTCCCATTGTATCAGTTACCTAGATGTTATCTGACATCCTCAGTTGTGTATGAGAAGGATGAGGAATGTTAAAGCCAAAGCCAAGAACCATAAGCATATATTAGGGAAAGGGTAACATAAAGGAACTGAGTATCAAGAAGGGATACAGGGCCAAAATAATATACTCAAGATCAGATTAGATCATGCGAGCGCTTTCAAAATTCAGACTTTGGAGACACTCTGGTGATGCAGAACTACACATAGTAACCAAATGGTGTTTGTTAGCGCTTCTTTTGAGTTCTCAAAGGAACTTCAACCTTTTGACCTGGAAAGAAGACACTAAGATATATAATAATCATCAAATTTTGAGTTCTTTCGGTAGAATGGATGGATCTATTTATATATTCATCAGACTCAAGGAAAAAGATAAATTTGGTTTAGTCTGCTGGCTCCTACATTCTCATTCACCAACAGACTGTTATTAATTGGATTATGAAAAGGCTAATAACAAAAATCTTTGAAAACATGAGGAGACTTAATGCAACATACCTTCTCCCAGGCTTCTATTAAAATACTACTGAAGATTTTTTAAAAACTTAAGATTGCACAGACCAATTACTAAGCATATAGAAACATGATCTCCAAACATCATTAAAATGAGAGAATCTTTCCAAAGGTTTCCCATCTGGGTCTCAATCAGGGCTCTGCCATTGTATCTTCACAGAACTAACAACAAATAGCTTGGTGCATGCCTAACAGCTTCCTGTGTGTTCCCTTTGTTGGTCCAGACACTTGCTTTATAATTCTTACCTAAATGACTTTCTTAACAACAGAAAACACATTAATATTACCTTAGGAATTAAACTAAAAGCTGACTATCAGCTATATTTATCTTATAACTTAATTCCATCTGTTTCTTTTTATTTTTAGCTTTTACAAACAATGTACCACCAACCAGGTATCTCGGGCTCCCTAGTATAAAGAATTGTGTAAGAAAAAACATTTGAGGACATGCATAAAATCACAATCACAGTAATTGGACCATAGTTACACTGATTAAGAAAAGAGGCATCTATGTTCATTTATAAGTGATTACATAAAGGAAGAGAAAATACAGGTTAAGTAACAAAACAACATTACATTTTACATAAATAAGTAAATCCCAAGGTCTTTATGTTTAAAAAAACAGGTCAAGGTAAAGGAGTAAATCTGTACTTTTAGCTTCAAAGGTGGTCATTTGGGTCCTTTTGCCTTGGATGTAGTTTCCTTAGGAATCTTTCCATTTTGACACTGAGTAAATCTGGCTACTGTAGAAACACCATCCACAAACTTGGTTTTGAACAGGACATTTGCATTGTTGAACATACCCTCCTTTAGGGACACCACAATGAACTTGAGGGAAAAAGAAAAAAAGCATAAAAGGTATTTTGTAATTTGAAGTAAAGCACTCCTGTTTTTATTCTGGGACTAAGAATTGTCTAGAGATATTTTGATTTTATTTCTTTCAATGCGTGGCTCAAAGCAAATGCAAGTAACAAATAGTTATAATATTAGGCACCTAAATGAATTCTAGCTTTCTATATTTGGGTTTTAGGAGTCTTAATTTTACTTTGAGTGCTTCATTACCCAAGTTTACTATTTCCTGCTGGTTGACTGCTTGTTGCTATCCTCTGCAGCTGGCATCACTGTTTTGTTGCTAGCTCTAAATGCTCTGGTGAAATATTTTTCTTTGTGATATTGCAAAAATATCAAAGGCTACAAGTACCCACAGCACTACCACTAGTCAAATGGAACACTTATAGAATTCAAAATAGGCACCACTTCACTGTTACCTGGTAAAAATGGACCATAATAAATAAGTCTACGCTAACTACGATTAAGTGAAACCCCCGAGTTGTACACTGCATTATCTATATAACCATACTTGGCAGCCCCAGCTCCTGCAGCAACAGTTCAATAAAAACTAACTCTTCTTAAAGGGGCTTTTCTCTACTTCCCACCCAGGAAAAATGACGAGTACCCCATCAAGTACCACATGATTTTCTGATGCCTAGGTATGTTCCTAAGCCAGTCTTCCTTTGTGTATCCTTTGGCAGCAAGCTAGAGAAAATAATGACGTTAACCATATTTAATTTCTAATTATGAAAAACTTAGACTCTCCCTCATGATACAATCAACAATTGTCATGCCTGGCTCTTTCTGTAACAGTAAACCAAACCTTCTTTCCTTATTCGCATGTGCATATATGTAAATAATCACTGTATATTTAAAGAGATACAATGCTTTCATGTTCTTCAATCCTAAATATCTTCGTATTGGCCATTACTAAAGAATAGTTTTTGAATAAACACATACTATACGAAAACTATCACGGAGACATTGTCTTCCTGGTTCTCACCTGAGAATGCGTGAAATGAGTCCGCAGCATTTGTCCGATGTTTTGGGTGTGAGAAAGGTCCAAGGCTGCATCTACCTCATCCAGGATATAAATTGGAGCAGGTTTGAAGAGGAGCATGGACAATATTAATGACAAAGCCACTAAAGACCTAAGAAAAGACCAGAAGAAAAGTTATCAAAATTTGATTTTATCATTTTTTACCAAAATACTGAAGCAAATCTGCTGTCCTTTTATGGATAGTGCAGATTTAGCTGAAAGACTGCCATGGAAATAATTTAAAGTTTCAAAGTTCAACACTTTTGTTGGTATTAAAATGTTTATTTCAGCTTTTCAGTTTTTCTCTTCAAGTTTTATTTTGAAACTTATTTATCTTGAAACAGGTTTACATTCTTTCCCGTCAAATAATCAGGATTTTATAATTGGCACTTATCCTTAAGGAAAGAGCATGTTAATTTTTTTCTTTCCTTCCCCAGTTGCTATTAGATGCCTTGGTAGCAGGCGAGTAAAGTCTTAACAAGTATATAGTCAACAGCTACTATCTTTGTAATAGTAGAACTGGTTTAGGTACCCTCTTTCAAACTTTTACTATGTCTGCATATGTGTGCACGTGTGTGTGTGCGCGTGCACACACACACACTCTTTACTGGCACCATTTAAGAGTAAATTGTATAGATTATGACCCAGTAATCCCATAATACTGGGATTACTGGGAAGTAATTCCCAGTGTCAGAAATTCAAACAATTGTATGATGGTTAATCTTGTGTGTCAACTTAACTGGATCACAGAGCACTCAGATATTAGGCTAAACTTTATTTCTGGGTCTGAGAATGTTTCTGGGTGAAATTAGCATTTGAGTTGGAAGACTCTGTATAGCAGTTTGCTCTCTCCAATGTGGTTGGACATCACATAATCTGCTGAAGTCCTGAATCATAAGAAAGGTAGAGAAAGAATTTGTTCTTTCCTGCCTCATTACTCGAGTTGGGACATGGATATTCAGACTCAGTGTTCCTGGTTCTTAGGACTTCAGACTCGGACTGAATTATACCACTGGCCTGCCTAGGTTTCCAGCTTGCAGACAACAAACTGTGGGCCTTCTCAGCCTCCACGATAAGATGAAAATTCCTTTTATACACACAAACATACCCTACTAGTTCTGTTTCTCTGGAGAATCCCAATACACCTTATTTAAAATTTGCAGTTACACATCTGAGTTTCTATAGCTCTTTTTCAGTTCTCTTCTAGCTAGCCATCCCCATTACTGTAGCTGTTTTTTTTCTAATCAGGTATCATGATAATTCTTAGATTTTTTTCTTTACCATAAAAAACAACAGTGAGATTGACATCTACCTCTATAAAGGGCAGCTGACGTCTCTCAAGCAACCTAAAGTTATTTTTTATTGGCTTTCTCTGTACCAAATGTTTAAGGCATTGCGCTTTCTTTCAACTTAATTTTGCAGGGGGGAAAAAAAAACCTCACCAAGAAAAAAAAATTTCTCAACAAGAGTTAAACTAGTATGCTGGGTATGTATCTAAAATAATGGTATTTATGTGAAAATTGTATCATCTTAATTATAGAAATAATTTTCAGGTCTCAAAAAGAAAGTAAGCATATATTTTCTGTTCTCCTCAAAACATTATGTAGGACTTTGGCAAAAAAGTTAGATGTTGGGATTTGAACTGTAGAATTCAACTTTGGTTAACAGGCACCAGAAGGTGTCTTAGACTGTTAAAATATTTAGGAATTGTATCATAATGAAATATAATCAGGGGAGTACTATTCTCATAAAAATGGCAAAGGCCTTCATTAGGGAAATTAACAAGTCTTAGTATTTTCTACATACATAAAAGTTACATGATGGCATCATAGGGCACATGAGAACAATTTAAGAACTACAGATTGCACATCCTACAGGGGACAAAATATAAAATTAACAACTGTCTTTAATTATGTGAATATTCACAATTTTCTCTCAGTAGGCTTTAATTATTTGGTTCTCTGCAGGTAAGGAGTTAGTCCACATGACCTCTTAAGTTTTTCCTTAGTATGCCGATTGTCTGAATCACCATGTAAGGCTGGGGAAAAACTTCCCTGAAGTCTACAGCATGCTATTTCCAACACTATTCATTCCTTTATGCAGATCTGAGTTTTTTCATCTGGTATCATTTGCCCTTTATCCAAAAACTTCCTTTAACTTGTACGGTTCTGCTGAGAGCAAATTCCTCCAGCTGTTGTTTTTCTGAAAAAATATTTACGTTGACTTCCATTTGAAGAATATTTTGATTAGACATAGAATTCTAGGTTGCCACGTTTTTATTTTAGCACTTTCTAGATGTTGTTCCAGATACCTGGCTTGCATAGTTTTTGACAATAATCCTAAAGCCATTTTTATATTTGTTCCTTGGTATGTAATACTATGCCTCTGGCTGCCTGAAGACCAATCACAATTTCATATAACATGGCTTGCTGTGTTACTGTATGTATGTCACGGGAGAGGTTGTGTGGTGTTTATCCTACCTACATTAAGTCTGTGGGTTTATAGAACTCATCAAAACGGGAAAATTTAGGGACATTATTTCAAATATTTTTCTTTACCTCTTCCTCTCTTTTTGGAACTCCAATCACATATATGTTAGATGGCTTAATATTGCCCCACAGGTCACTGTTTACAGTTCTGTGCTTCTCACTTTAGCTTTAACTTTCTATTGCTGTGTCTTCAAATTCACTCATGTTTCTACACTGTTTAATCTGCTAATGTCATGTGAGCTTTTCCTTTTGGGCATATTTTTTATCTCTAGCAATTCTACTAGATTCTTTAAAAAAATTTTTTTTAAATATTTATTTTGGGAGAGAGAGTACACGTGAGCAGGGGCGCAGGGGAGGCAGAGAGGATAGAGAATTCCAAGCAGGCTCCGCGCTGTCAGTGCAGAGTCCAACACTGGGCTCAAACCTGCAACCCGTGAGATCATGACCTAAGACGAAATCAAGAGTTGGACGCTTAACTGACCAAGCCACCCAGGTGCCCCCTAAATTCTTTTTTTTTTTTTTTATAGCTTACATTTCTCATCACATTCTTTTCTCCTGTAATTCTTAGAACTAATTAATGTAATACTATAACTTCCTTGTCTGCTATTTTCATCACCTGTCATTTCTGGGTCTGTTTCCATTGAATAATTTTTCTCTACGTTACACGTCATTTTCTTGATTTCTGTCCAGTACTTTTTATCAGATACCAGACACTGTGTTCCATTACAGTCTCAAATTTTGTTGTCTTTCTTTGAAAGTATTAGGCTTTGTTCTGAGAAACACTTTAGTTACATGAGGATCAGCTTGATTTCTTCAAGGCTTACAATGAACTTTGCTGTGTGTAAAGACTAGCCTTCACTTCAGGGACATTACAGACTGAATGCTAGGGTGCAGCTTACTGGGGCCTCCCAAAATTCTAATCTGTTTCTTTAATTCAGTGAAACTACTATGATTTGTGTTGATTCCCCCTCCCTGCATCTGCAATCCAGAAATTCTATGGAGAAAGCAGACATGAACCCTGAGCTTAGCACTTTTGTTTTATTGCTCACAGGTTTCAGACTCTTGGGCTACTAATTTCCCAATGTCTGAAATCAATTGTTTTTCATAATTTCATCTCATTTTCTAGCTGCTTACCCTTATTTCCTTTGTTGCCTACTATTTTAATCACAAGTTCTAACCACAATCTGCAGTCTTACATATTAACCTCCTTAAATTGTACATTGAAGATAGCTAAGCAAAACAAAACAGCAAATAGGTCGGCAATGAGATCATGGATTGTAATAAGAGGATTGAGGAATTCTAAATCTGTAAAGGGATTACTCACCTCTGACCACCACTAAGTTCAGTTAGGTTTTCTTTCCAAGTATTTCCTAAAGCAACCTTGAACTCCAGACCATCCAATACAGTTTGCCCCTCTGGTGGTGCAAGCATAGCATTAGCACCAGGCAAAAGAGTAGAAAAAATAGACCCAAAGTCCTTGTTAACCTGGATTAAATAAATAAATAAAATATTATAGAAGGCTTTCAAAGAATCAAATTTTGATATGTGTATATTCAATCCAGCAGATGCATTTTGTTGTCTGTTACTAACTCAGGTGTTGGCACATTATGGCCTATGTGACAAATCTGGCCATGCCCATTCTTTTATGTTTTGTCTATGGCTGCTAGCACTAAAACAACAATCTAGTAATTGCAGCAGAGACTATATGGCTCACAAAGCCAGAAATGTTTATTACCTGTTCCTTTGCAGAAATAATTTACTGAGCTCTGCTCTAACTTTTGATACCTTTGTAGGCCATACTGTAGGAATCTTGAGAGACCTACAACTGTGTAAGACACTGAGCTTAGAGTTGGAGAAGCAGAAACAAACTTTTTGGCATAACATATTCTCTTCTAAATCTTGTTCTCGTTTGACTGCTTTGATAGACCAGTGGTTATCAGCTAACCTTAAAAAGCCTAAGATGAGGGTAAAGTCTAGGAAAAAAAAGAGTCATGAAATCAAACAACCAGATCTGTTCAAGGTGTTGACTGGTACTTTTCTATAGGCTTTGTCTCAGCCAAAGAAGTTGTCAAAAGACAGGAAAAGCATTGGACCCCAACAGAAAAAGACTAACGAAGCTGTTTGGCTTATCCCATCAAGCCCCAGTAGATTACTGAGAGACTTAGGGTCAGTATTTTAGTTTGAAACTGGGTAATTTTTGTGCATACACACTTGATTTGAGAATTTGGCCACCTGTCTTCAAATACGTGACTAATAACCTTAGTTCAGGAAATCTGAAGAGTGTATACATACACATGCACAACCATGAGGATCTGACAGTCATGTTCTCTAGAGAAATCTCTAAATTCAAGTGCAAATAAACAGTTCATGAATATTTGTAGTAATAAGGATCTCTACATACCAAAAATCAGTGCTACTGAATACAGATTTATCAAGGAATAGTTTTAAGAGAAACTGAATACATGCTGGACAGCACCCTACACAGAGGAAACAGGTTTAGTTTTATCTGGGATACATTTCTACAGCTGAGTGAGGCTCACCACAATGGGAGAGGACCGCTGTCTTTTTTTGAGAATGATGAAGATAGCAGAGTATTCATAAACAGTTTTGGTTCTTTCGCTTTTCTTTAATTTTTTGGGCAGGCAGGAGAAAGACACTAAAGACAGGATTAAAATAGTGGAATGCTACTCAACCCTGAACCCAAGTGAAAACTCCTCCAAAGAAGAAAAGAGAAACTTATTTATAGGCAACATATAGCCCTATTCAAGATAGAAAATGCATTATATTCACGGATAGATAAAAGATGAAATGCAATCAAATTCTGGAAATCTAATATGGTTAAGAAGGAAATAGAAAAATAAAAGACACAGCCAGTGCTGAAAATACTCTGGCTTTGTGAATTGAGTATGCTAGAAGCCAGAAGGAAGTATATAATACTGATAACACTATTACCTCAATAGGTTATTATGAGGATTAAGTGAGAAAATTACTATGAGAATAGTCCCTGACATATAATAAGTACTCAATAAATTTACCTGCTTTGAGACAACTCTGGAAATTGGGGGAACATCAATTTAAAGGATAAATTTGTACTTGCATTAATCCAGGAATCACGTGGAAAACAAGAGACAAAACCTCTCAGACCTAGTGTTATATCCACACTTATACAAGAGTAATGGGGCCAACTTTATGCATCCATTTAAAAAGACACAAACACCACAGGGAGATGGAACACTGAAAATAAGTCCTAGGGTACTAAAAACCAGGTGACTGAAAGGGATAATTGTACTACCATTACTAAAAATGAAGTTTTCAGAATTCAGAATAATTACAGAATTAAAAAGCAAAAAAGAGGCAAGGTGCCCAATTAAATCCCAGAGGCATGGGACTGTTAAAGTACCAAACAGCATAGTAACTATGTTTGGAATCTTCTGAATGAGAGTCTTTTGCTAGGATGGATACAGGAAAACTTCCACATAAGTGGATAGGGAATTATCCTAAAGGAGACAAACATATGCAACTAGGGAAGCAGAAATAAAAGTAAAGAACTGTGAAATCTGCCAAAATTGTCCTAAAACAAAACAAACGTACTTGGGATTTTGTTGAATGAGAATCCAGTGAAAAACAATTCTAAACCTCTTTGCTTACTGCCCCAAATTTAGAGCAACAAGGGTGACAGGAGTTAGCAACTAAAGGCAATTTTAACTGGTCTTAATTTAGGAAAAAAGAATCCCAGTTTTTCCACCTCTGGCTATCTGATCTTAGGCTAGATCATCTATGTATGTATGCATTTATCTATCCATTCATCCATCTGCCTTCCTACCTACCTACCTATTCATTTTTAAATTTACATCCAAATTAGCATATAGTACAATGATATCAGGAGTAGATTCCAGTGATTCACCCCCTATGTATAACACCCAGTGCTCATCCCAACAAGTGTCTTCCTTAATGCCCCTTACCCATTTAGCCCATTCCCCCACCCCCAACTCCTCCAGCAACCCTGTTTGTTCTCTATATTTAAGAGTTTCTTATGGTTTGTCTCCCTCCCTGTTTTTATATCATTTTTGCTTCCCTTATGTTAATCTGTTTCGTATCTTAAATTCCTCACAAGTAATATATTTGTCTTTCTCTAATTTCACTTAGCATAATACCCTCCAGTACTATCCACGTAGTCACAAATGGCAAGATTTCATTCTTTTTGATTGTCAAGTAATACTCCAGTGTGTGTGTGTGTGTGTGTGTGTGTGTATACCAAATCTTCTTTATCCATTCATGGACACTGGGGCTCTTTCCATACTTGGGCTATTGTTGATAGTGCTGCTATAAACATGGGGTGCAGGTGTCCCTTTGAAACAGCACACCTGTATCCCCTGGATAAATGCCTAGTAGTGCAATTGCTGGGTTGTAGGGTAGTTCTATTTTTAATTTTCTGAGGAAACTCCATACTGTTTTCTGGAGTGGCTGTACCAGTTTGCATTCCCACCAGCAGTGCAAGAGATCCTTTCTCTGCATCTTCTCCAACATCTGTTGTTGTGTGAGTTGCTATTTTTAGCCATTCTGACAGGTGTGAGGTGGTATCTCATTGTGGTTTTAATTTGTATTTCCCTGATGATGAGTGATATTAAGCATTTTTTCACGTGTCAGTTGGCCATCTGGATGTCTTCTGTGGAGAAGTGTCTATTCATGCGTTTTGCCCATTTCTTCACTGGATTATTTTTCAGGTGTGGAGTTTGATAAATTCCTTGTAGATTTTGGATACTAACCCTTTATCTGATATGTCATTTGCAAGTATCTTCCCCCATTCTGCTGTTGCTTTTGGAAAAAAAAAAAATTTTTTTTTTACATTTATTTATTTTTGAGAGACAGAGCACAAGTGGGGGAGAGGCAGAGAAAGAAGGAGACACAGAATCCGAAGCAGCCTCCAGGCTCTGAGCGGTCAGCACAGAGCCCAATGAGGGGCTCGAACTCACAAACTGTGAAATCATGACCTGAGCTGAAGTTGGACGCTTGACCGACTGAGCCCCCCAGGCGCCCCAGTGTTGGCTGCCTTTTATCTTATTGTTTACTGTTTACTCACCTTACAGAGAGAGAGAGAGAGAGAGAGAGAGAGGGAGGGCAAGCCGGGGAGGGGCAGAGAGAGAGAGAGAGGGAGACACAGAATCCAAAGCAGGCTCCAGGCTCTGAGCTGTTAGCACAGAGCCTGACACAGAGTTGGAACTCACAAACTGTGAGATCATGACTTGAGTCAAAGTCTGAAGCTTAACCGACTGAGCTGCCCAGGAGTACCCCCACTGTTGGCTGCCCTTTAGTTTTACTGACTGTTTCCTTTGTTGTGCAGAAGCTTTTTATTTTGATGAGGTCTCAGTTTTCTTTTTGTTTCCCTTATCTCCGGAGATGTGTTGACTAAGCAGTTGCTGCGGCTGAGGTCAAATAGGTTTTTGCCTGCTTTCTCCCCTAGGGCTTTGATGGTTTACTGTTTTACATTTAGGTCTTTCATCCATTTTGAGTTTAGTTGTGTGTATGCTGTAATAAAGTGGTCCAGGTTCATTCTTCTGCATGTCGCTGTCCAATTTTCCCACCACCACTTGCTGAAGAGACTGTCTTTATTCCATTGGACATTCTTTCCTGCTTTGTCAAAGATTAGTTGGCCATACATTTGAGGGTCCATTTCTGGATTGTCTATTATGTTCTATTAATCTGAGTGTCTGTTTTTGTGCCAGTACTATACCATCTTGATGATTACAGCTTTGTAATACAGCTTGAAGTCCGGGATCGTGATGCCTCCTGCTTTGGTTTTCTTTTTCAAGATTGCTTTGGCTATTCAGGCTCTTTTCTGGTTCCATACAAATTTAGGATTGTTTGTTCTAGCTCTGTGAAGAATGTTGGTGCTGTTTTGATAGGGATTGTATTGAATATGTACTGATTTGGGTAATACCAACATTTTAACAGTATTTGTTCTTCCAATCCATAGGCATGGAATCTTTTTCCATTTTTTTGTATCTTCTTCAATTTCTTTCATAGGCTTTCTATAGTTTCCAGTGCACAGAGTTTTCACCTCTTTGGTTACATTTTTTTCCTCAGTAGTTTATGGTTTTTTGTGCAACTGTAAATGAGATCGATTCCTTGACTTCTCTTTCTGTTGCTTCATTACTGGTGTACAGGAATGCAACCTATACCGATTTCTTTGCACTGACTTTATATCGTGTGACTTTGCTGAACTCATGGATCAGTTATAGCAGTTTTTTGTGGGATCTTTTGGGTTTTCCATATAGAGTATCATGTTTCCATATAGAGTATCAAAGAGTGAAAGCTAGACTTCCTCCTTACCGATATGGATGCCTTTTATTTCTTTGTTATCTGATTGTTGAGTCAAGGACTTCCAATACTAGGTTGGATAACAGTGGCGAGAGTGGACATCCCTGTCATGTGCCTGACCTTAGGGGTAAAGCTCTCAGTTTTTCCCCATTGAGGATGGGGTGGGGTGGGTCTTTCATATATGACTTTCATGATCTTGAGATATGATCCTTCTATCCCTACTTTCTTGAGGGTTTTTATCAAGAAAGGATGCTGTGTTTTGACAAATGTTTTTTCTGCATCTATTGAGAGGATCATGTGGTTCTTGTCCTTTCTTTAATTGATGTGATGTATCATTCTGATTGTTTTGTGGATATTGAACCAGTCCTGCATCCCAGGTATAAATCCCACTTGGTCGTGGTGGATAATTCTTTTAATGTATTGTTGGATCTGGTTGGCTAGTATCTTGTTAAGGATCGATTTAACCTTTCTAAGCTTTGATTTCTTCATCTATAAAAGATGGATGGTTAACTATCAGTTATGGAATTGTTTTAAGAGAAAACAGAGTATCTGGTTCATATGTGTTAACTAATAACATGTACAAAATGCTCTGCCAGAAATCTACACAATTCTTGATGAATTCTGAAATGCCATGAATAACTTGTAAGTGGTAAGGAATATAACAATCTTGTTAGAAAAATGTCCTGATAACAAATATTTGAACTCTGTTGAGTCTGGGTAAGAAAAACCAAGGAAGTTAGAACAAAACGGATCATTGGGAAGTTTCCAACAATCAGAGCTTTCCCAGTGCAAAACCGAGCTTGCTTCCAGCTTCAAGCAGAGGGAGTGGGATATGGCACATATTGGACAGACTCCAAGGTTTCAGACAAATAGCATCTCCCTTAAAGGTAACACAGACCTGGAAACAAGGTAAGAATGAAAAATAAAGAAATCTAGAAAGTCAGAAATTTAATATAACTTAAGGACCAGAGAAGTAGACTGTGAGACTATGATGTAGCGACACAAACTTAGCTTTGCATTATCAGTAGTACTCAAGTCCAAAAGTACAAAATGCATTTAAAAGTCAGGAGGTTTTAATTAAGGCGTGTGCCTCATTCAAACACAAATCAGCCATTTCAAATTCATCTTAGAGTATAAATCTATTGACAGTATTCTTCATCTTTGCCTCACAAAGAATAGTATTTTGGGTTCAAATACCTTTTGCCATGCAATATTTAGGGCTTGGTTTTTCTTCTGGTCAAGGTCTTCTATAGTTGCAAGGATTTTTGATTTATCATTTTCTACAATTCTCTTCTTCTTCATCAAGTCATTATACTGGTAAGATAAAAAGCATGCTTAATTGAAAAAATGTAAAATTTTCTATTCTAGAATTCAGTCAGGAATAGAGGTTTAGTTTGTATGTAGAATATATACACTTCTGTTTACCGGAAAGATACACTGCATTAAGAGTCATAACGTGAACCAAATTATGAGAAAGGTAAATATATCACCTATATGTAAAATTTAGCTGCCATAATTAAGAATTTATAGGACAAGCTCCTGGGGTACTTTGATACTGGTACTCTCATATCCTTCAAGTAGTCAAGGCAAAAAGGAAAATGTATGTAAACTCAAAAGTAGCCCTGCATGCTTTCTTCTTGAGGTCAGTCTTAGCAGTAACACAAAGTTTCAGTTCTTCACCATGATGTCCAAGTCCTACATAATTGGGCCCTTATTTATCTCTGACTTTTTGACATCCCAATCCTCCCCAGGGGCCAGCCATGTGGTCTTTTTTCAGTTCCTTGAACATAAGAAGCTCATTATATAGCCTTATAGCCCTTGCATTCTCTTCCCTGAATGCTCTTTTTCTGTATACGACATAATTGGTGCTTCAAGTTTCAGCTCAAACATCACATCTTCAGAATGGGCTTTTCCTGGTTAATGTAGAAACTCACTGAAAAAAATTTAAAGGAGGCTGCAAAGGGAGAATTACACCATAAGTAGCAACAGAACTTTATGAAAATCTTAACTCATTTCTCCTCAAAGCCTCACATTTCAAGGAGTCTTTAAATTCTCCCTTAAATTGTAACTAGTCCTGTTAGCTTCCTTGCTGTCTCTCTCCTTTATAGCAAAGCTCCTAAAACCTCCTCTACATTTTTCTCTGATTCCTTGCATAATTCAATTTCTTATGTGTACAGACACAAAATACAACAAAACAAAACAAGGGTCACCTGGGTGGCTCAGACGATTAAGCATCGAACTCTTGATTTCAGCTCAGGTCATGATCTCACAGTTTTTGAGTTCGAGCCCCATTATCAGGCTCTGCGCTGACAGTGAGGAGCCTGCTTACAATTCTGTCTCCTGCTCTCTGCCCCTTCCTCATGCTCTCTCACTCTCTCAAATAAATAAACATTAAAAAAAAAAAAAAGGCCATCTTGCTTATCAACAATAGACCCTTCCCTTTGGGTAAGAAAGCGAATTGGTGAATTTTTTTAAAAAAAAGACCCAATTATTATTATCTAATAAAAGCAAACAAGTGAACAAGTTTCACGATACACATTTCAAATTCAGACCAAAGATTTTCTTCCACAAAACATATATTGCAAAGCTTTAATGGAGAAATAAAAACCAGCAGGAACATTTATAGAGAGATCACAACACGGGCATTATTAGCCTGTTTGGTATCTAACATAATACAGGTTCTTTGTAGATAGTAATGTCAATAACAATTTAAAAAAACCCAGTACAGCAAAACTTTTTAGAAGTAATGGAGCTCATAAGTATTGCCACTTTTAGAGAGTTCTCATAACTCTCTGATACAAATTCAAACAGAATCTTAGAAAAAATAAAGTATAGGGCATTATATAAAATTAGACTGCTATCTCCTACGGAGCTGTTGAGAATATGAATTGCTTTTCCCTGTGGATTTTTCTAGTGACACAGCAGATTCAAAGTTCTGTCAGGGTTGGGGAGATGATAACATTATTGCGTAAGTGAACATTACAACAGAAGATGATGCTGGATTTACAGATTAGGAAAGGAGTGGTTATGCATATAACAATTTTAGTCATTACTTATGTAATGGTTCTAGTATACCCTAGAGTCAAAAGGAACACCGTACTTATGGAATGACTGGTAAGGAGGCAGACGGCAGACAGCAGAGTAGCCTTATTTTTCAAGGCCTTTTCAAGGCAACTGAAAGAAATTATAGAAATGGGAGGAGTAATCATGAAAAAATGTTCTTATTTATACCAAGAATAAGAAAAGGATAGATGGTATTCTGGGCAAAGCCAGTAGAAAAGCTTTTCAAGGGACAATAGACTATATAAATAATTGATGCAAAAACAAGTAAGAGAGAACTGAAAAGGGAGAACAAGAAAACAAATCCAGTATCAAGAGTATCAAGCCAAAGATTGACTCTAGTAATTGCCACAGGGGTCACAGAGAGCTATTAGTGCTACTCATTCCCTAAGGAGGCCAGAGAGTCCAAGGAAAAGGACTTACCCGCTCTTCAGCTTCTGTCAGTACATTCATAGCTCTCATGTTGACATTTCTTCCTAGTTTCTCCTTCATTTCTTGCAACTTCTGAAGTCTCTGACCAGCTTCTTTTGGGTTGTTGGTTTTGAAATCATAGGCACTGTTAGGTTGCCCAAAGAGGTGTTTCTCTGCATTAATCCAGTCATAGTCCTTCAACATTTTGGAGACCTAGCCACGGAGGATAATGGAGGAATCTATCATTGTTTACAAACAGACATTTAAAAACTAGTTTCTGGGGCACCTGGGTGGCTCGGTCAGTTAAGCGTCTGACTTCGGCTCAGGTCATGATCTCACGGTTGGTGAGTTGGAGCCCCACGTCGGGCTCTGTGCTGACTGCTCGGAGCCTGGAGCCTGTTTCAGATTCTGTGTCTCCCTCTCTCTCTGCCCCTCCCCTGTTCATGCTCTGTCTCAAAAATAAATAAACATTAAAAAAAAAATTAAAAAACAAAAACTAGTTTCTTAAATGTTTACTAATTTTAAGTATTAAGGAGAAAACCCCACAATGACTCATCTGCAAAAATGAGGTTCACTGTTAGTATAGGTTTACTATTAAGTATGAATATTTTTACCTAGAGAATAGGTTAAAAAAAATTGTATAGGAAAAAGATTACTTAAGCATTAAAAGAAAAGCTAGCTCAGAGAAATTTATACATGTAAATCATTTCCATTAGAATGAATACAAGATAAGCCTCCTTCAGATTTTACCAAACTCAATCTATTGCTTCAAAAATAATTTGTGAAAATTAAAATTCTCATAAGAATACTTAAGTCATAGATTTGGTAAATTTGTGGAAGCCTAATTCCGACTGATTATAATTCTCTCTTTTTTTTAATGTTTTATTTTATTTTTGAGACAGAGACAGAGCATGAACGGGGGAGGGTCAGAGAGAGAGGGAGACACAGAATCTGAAGCAGGCTCCAGGCTCTGAGCTGTCAGCACAGAGCCCAATGTGGGGCTCGAACTCACGGACTGTGAGATCATGACCTGAGCCGAAGTCGGAAGCTCAACCGACTGAGCCACCCAGGCACCCCTGACTGATTATAATTCTAAAATATACTAGGTAAATAAAAAGCCGCTCTAAACTTTGACTCCATTGCCTAGTCACCCTCTTTTGACAAGGCACAGTAATGTATTTCTTTATATGGTAAAAAGAGTTAAAAAAAAATTTTAGATTATAGTGCTTAAAGAAGACTTGCTTCTACTAAAATTGTTCAAGGTTGGTTCTGACTGATAGAGTCTAATCCTTGTCAGTGTTTATCCTCATTAATTCCAGGGGAACGGTCTCACCTCCAGGCTCCAAAGATGATCATTTCCAATCTACCTTCCCTGCTGATCCATAGGGTCAATGAAAGCATTCTGGGTACGTGTTACTAAACCTTATCATTAGTGCCTGGCCTACTACTATCTGATGATAGTAGTTGGTATGTAATTAATATTTGACAAACTATAGACTTCAAAGAATCCTGGACTTTTTAGCAGTTCCACTTTTAACTTTCCTTTTCACCTTAACCGTAAATAAAATCCCCTAGCAATCACCACTACTAGCACTTTCAATTACCAAAAACCTATTAATAGTAATATTAACATTGGTAACATTTCAGTGAATCCACTAATACTAGGCTACCAGGCTAATGGAAAATCAATACAAAAAAATATTAGGAAATTAGTGATGTGGCTATGAAAAAATATTTTCTTTAAGTGTGAGCCTGAACAGTCACACAGGGCTCTTTCAGAGGGTGGGGTGACTATTTTGTATGTTCTGACTTTTTTGAAGTTAAATCTCTTATACTTTTAAGATGCTAAACAAGATTTAAAAGGCATCAAACGGTTACACACTCGTAAGAAAACATGATGGGCAAATTACTAAGATTTCATGAGTGCAGCCTCTTAACCAAGCAGCGAATTTCTGCAAAAGCATGTACTCTCTTTAATGTTTACTTATTTTTGAGGGGGATGGGAGGGATAGAGAGAGGTGGTGAAAGAGAATCCTAAGCAGACTCCCCATTGTCAGCAGAGAGCCCGATGTGGGGCTCGAACTCATGAACTGTGAGATCATGACCTGAGAGGAAACCAAGAGTCAGACGCTTAACCGACTGAGTCACCCAGGTGCCCCAGAAAGAAACTTTCAGGAGTGAACAAAAAACTGAGATAACTTCAAAAAAAGACAGCTGCTAGCAAAACATCAGATTTCAGATGAGGCTGCAAAACTGACTATACTGATCCTCTTAAGGACATCTGGAAGCCAATTAAGTCCTGGTTTTGGAAGTTGCCTGTAAATATATATCGTTTACCTTATTTCAAAATAAATTGAAAACTCACAGGCAACAAAATATATAATCACAACTAATATATTAATCTGAATATCTGGGGATTAAAAAACGGTTAGTTCTATGGGAGACCACTGAAACATCTTATACATAGGAATAAATACCTGAAATTTGGAAAGATTTATGCCAGGTAGTAAAAATAAGCATTGCTGAAAAGCCATTAAAATAGCAGTAAGCCTCAAAATTCTGTTATACCGCATTTCTGCCATTTATACTGAATTCTCCATTGAGCAGTTTACCAGAATATCTCAACAACTCAGAAGCAAAAATCTGATTACGGGTAGAAATAAACAACACAAACGTGCCTTTGCAGCAGCATCTTCAGCTTCCCGTTTATGTTTGCTGATGTTGTGGTCCAGTTCCTTAATTTTAAGCTGAGAATCATTGTTTTGTTCCTTGTGTGTTGCAACTTCAGCATATTTAGCTTTAATTACATTGTCTTGGGCTGTTATCACTTCTTTTTGCTTGGTCACCTCTTCTTGAGCTTTATTTACGGACTCCTGGAACAAATAGAAGATGATATATAGCAAAGTAATGTGGGCATATTTTTAGTTTATTAAAAGATCATCTAAAAAGCGTCTGGGCAAGATGGCAATGTGATTACAGGCAGATGGTCACCTAACCCTCTACATTGTATATCCCCATTAAAATGACTAATTAATTTGCATACAGGAGAAAACTTGTTCTATCACTAGAAAAAAGATGGGATACAGTGTTCGTGCTGGAAGCAACAAAGTTTCTGGGGATACAGTGAACTACAGGAAACTGACTTGTGAGGTCTCAGGAAAGTGGCATTTCTGGGTAGTTAACAAGAAGATACTATGCCAGATCCCCACATGTCATTTATCAGGAAGGGAAGGATGTAGGCCGGGTTTTCTGCTCTTCCCTTTGTAGATATAAGCCATATTTATCGGTGCAACAGAAGGTCATAATGTTTGGTTCTAGCACAAGGGTCAAAACAGAAAAATACAAGAAACTTTTTTGAATAAATAGATTTGTGGCACAAAGAAAAACTTTCTTGCTTTGACTTTGAATATCCCCCTACCTCCCAAGGTTGGAGCTACTCAATGTCAGAAGTGGTAATTGTAACTGCAATTCAGTCTGTCACCAACCTGCCCTGCAAATCCCATTGCTTCACCCAAATCTTGAAAGAACTCACACAAATATCTAAACCAAAAAAACCTAGTTCAACCCATATTTAGGTAGGGGGAAAACCAAAGTAGGACAACCTGCTTTAAGTTTCTGAGGAAGAATGGATCTTCATGATGCAAACCACAAGGAAAAATTTAGGAATGTTTTTAGCATGCTCATTAGGAAACAAGATGAGCAACAAAGAATACCTGATGTTATGGTTACCGTACTCAAAGTGCCTTAATTTCCCTATAATGTTTAATCTGTGTCATCAGAGGTCTTTTGAGGAAAGAAAATAAAACATGACATTCATATAAAAACCTGAAGATATTTTAGCTTTTTGAGACCTGTGAAGAGAAACTGAAAAATACTCTGCTTAAGATATTAACCAAAGGGAAATATAAGTTTATTAACACTGTAAGTTTATTAACTAACACTGTATCTTTAAAAAAAAAAAGTGTTTATGAAGAAGATTCTCTCATGCCTACAGGTTAAAAACTGCAATGCAATTTTCACTGTTTTAACCTTTTTTTACAATGATAGGAAATCTGTTACTTAAGATTGAACAGAAATGAAATTTTAGTTTTGTTTGTCTAATTAGTAGGTAGTTTCTTTTCTTGGTTCCCTGGGAGTTTCCTTTGATATTCTTATCTGCAAAGGAAACAATTTAGAATGCAGAGCCCAAAAAAACAACCTTTAACAACCAAGTGATCTATTTTATACTTCTCCATAAAGAGAAATGGAAGTATGTACATGCTCGGACTTTATTTAGATCAGGAAAGGAGTAGCTTATTTATTTTCACAATTATCTTTAAAAACATATCTAACTTTTAAAATTCTACAACATGATGTCCATGAAAGACAGCAAAAATATGCACGGGAAAAATGAGATTAAGACAACAAATCAGAAGGGAACTAAAAATATTTTTAAAAACTAAAATTTACTTTGGAGGCAAAATAAAAACTGAACAGAAACTAAAAAATTTAATCAGTAACACAGAACACAAAGCTGAAATGCATTTTGATCTTAACTTCAAAAAAAGTAGTTAAAAACTGTTCTATTGATTTGATAAATAATGGGTTAAAAACAAAAAACTTTAATTTATCCATGAAGAGAATCAAGAGGAAAGACCTACTTTCCAAAAACACCATAGGCTACAACAATTACAACAATCATATCAAAGGAAAACATAAAAGCATGTAGAGGACACAAACAAGACAAAAATACCACACTGAAAACTGAATGGAACTACCCTGTTGAAAGCTATTACATTCAGTTAACATAAAAATCAATGTTAGTTACAAACGGTATCAATTAGCAACACGAAACAAAACTTAAAAAACATGATGAGTGTAGTCAGTGGTACTGTATATTTAAAACTTGCTGAGACAGTAGATCTTAAAAGTTCACATCACAAAAAATATTTGTAACTGTGTGGTGAGGGATTAACTAGATTTATGGGTTGGTCTTTTTGCAACATATACAAATAACAAATTATGTTGTATACTTGAAATTAATATAGATCAATTATACCTCAATATGAAACAAAGAAATTCAAAGACAAAATCAAAGAAAGGGGCAAGAGAATTTCCAATATTCATTAGGGACAATCTCTAACAAAGATATACCACAGTATGAATTTGCAGGTGACAGAATGTCTTCATAACATTTGAAATACCCTCAGTCCTAAATCCATCCTTCACTTCCCTGCTTCACTTCCCCAACCAGCTGCAACTATAGTCAGCCTCAACAGTAAAGGATGCTGTAAGGAAACTGTAGGAAGAAGAGGCTTTACTTCCCAGTTCTGGTGTGCTTTTCTCAAAGGCAAGTTTGTCATGTGCAAGGGCCAGCAACCTACATGGCTTCCCTGGCATCCAGCAGATGGGGAGAGGGGAACAGGGCTTTGCAACATGTTCACATGGGCTAATTTCCCCTACATTCCACGTGGCACTTCCCTATGGATGACTACCCATGGCACTCCAGCAAACTTCACAACCAGGGGGCCACAGTTACATCTTCAACTAGATCTGGTTTTCAGCCTATAGTTGCTATGGCTCTTTTCCAATTTGTTCCTTCCATGGGTGCACTCCCTCAGCCCTAAGGGTGGTAGTGGCTATTCCCTGTAAGGGCTGTTCCTATATAATTTAGAATTCTCTTTATTCTTTAGTGATTATCCCTTATCATTCCAAACTCCTACTGTAGTTAAATTTTTTATTTAAACTCTGCCTGTTCAAATTACTGTGTAGTTTTCATCTTCTGAGTAGACCCAGATTAAAACAATTAGTAATATTATTTCAGGACTCTTTCTGGATCAGGAATCATCATTTTTGCCTCTCATCAAGACAAGAATGAAGAGGGGCACCTGGGTGGTTCAGTCAGTTAAGCGTCTGACTCTTCATTTCAGCTCAGGTCATGATCTCAGGGTTTGTGAGTTTGAGCCCCACATCGGATTCTGCTTGAGATTCTCACTCTCTGCCCCTCCCCCACTCACGCTCTTTCTCTCAATAAGTAAAGAATGAAGAGATCAAGACTTCGAAAGTCAAACATCTTCAAGCCAACATTTCATAAGTGGATTAACATTTGTAATTTCTCCAGCACGGTAAGTACCTTATTTTTAGCCACCTCAGCTGCCATTACTTCAATCTGACCTTCATAGGATTTGATAGCTTCATTTACAGCTTCAAGCTGTTGTTTATAGGATGCATGCTCTCTCTTGAGCTCTTCCAGCTCCAGAGTGATAGCTTCAACTTCCTAAAAGAATGTTATGCAGACATTCAACAGACTATTAACTACTGAAAAATAGATACATGTCAACAAAATTATTAAGATTCCCATGAAAGTAACACCCACAGCTTATTCAACTACCAAAACGCATGTAAGCTGCTTCTCCAGAAGAAGGGAAAAAGAAAGGAAATTTATTTTCCTTTAGTTAAACATTACAAATGTATGTACAGTTTTAACAGGTTCAAAGAACTGGGCATAAACTGTTTATTTTGTTATTCCTACAGGGAAAAAGAATCTAGAATTCTACGTAACAGATAAATTAGCAAAGGAAAAGCCTTTTTTAAATGTCAAAAAAACCCAGCTGCTCAATTTTCTTCTTTCCCTCTATAGCCTTTAGTTTGTCAGAAAATACTTTGTGCAGCTATTTAGTGACAGAATATGAAGAAAAGCAGATTTAAATAGAATCATAGAGAAAAGTGATGTAGAACAAAGCCTTTGGAGGCAGAAAAGGCTAGGTTCAAATTCCATCTGTGGCACTATCAAAAGATAAAATCAGGTATCACCAGTCTACAACTGAATAGTACTTTGTAAATATAACATGCTTTGTCATATATCAATCTTTCACAGGATCCATTCATAGATGATCACCAAATAGAAATGTCAACACTTGGAGCTGATAGGACATACCTCCACCGCATGGCATAAGCTTTGGTCTACTCTTAAGTGCAGCATTTACCAAAAGGCAATTTTGCTCTTTCTCTAAAATTAGAAAGACAATGCAACCTATCCTTACCATTATGACACTCCATTACAGGGTTTTCAGAAAGGAATGTTTTAATTTGACTCATACGATGCATAATTATTTCCTAAAGAAGCATACTGTGCTTTTAGATTTTGTGATGAACACTGATGAGTGAGGCTAACCCAAGATGCTCTACCACCTTCAGCTCTATACTGATGTTAAAGATTGGTTCCATTTCAAGAAAGGTATTACCTGTTGTTTTTCTTTCATTTTCTTGCTAGAAGCATCTGCTTTTGTTTTGGCAAAATCCAGTTTTTTCTGAGCATCCTTCAGTTCTCGCTCTCTTTCAGCTTCTGCATTTTTCATTTTATTCTCCAATACTTCATATTTTTCTTCTGCTTTTTTCTGAATTTCTTTGGTGTTTTTTAAAGTCTCCTCACTTTCCTCTGCATCATAAAGCAGGCAAATGTAGCTAAATGAGGTCCTTGAACTATTAGCAGTTATAGGCAATGGTTTATGAGTGCCTTATGAATTCACCTTTTAATAGAAGATATGATCCAAAGAATTCAGGCTAAAATTTAAAAAAACTGTTCCAACCTTATTCCAGAAATGCTACGTTGAAACATAAACCCTGCCTAAGAACCACACTTGAATTATCTAAAGACTATGAGGAAATTATTTCCCAGCCTATGAAACTGAGTAACAAATTTTGTCTTTAACTTACTAAAAAGATCACAGACCACCTTTTAATATACTTGTAATATGCTTCCTAAGCCAGAACAAGAGTATAACTATGGTATTTCTCCTTTACTTAGTGGACAAAAAGCTTAATTTCATAAACAAACTTACATTGTATTCTTTGCCTATTTAGCTCTAATTTGTACAGGAAAAAAAAGCAAGATAAAATGAGTAGATTAGTGTCACAATTGCCATACACTGTGTTAGAATGCAGATACAAATACAACCCTGGAGACCATTAACTACATAATATCCTATGCTACTTTTCAGTGCACAATATCACTGCAAATAAAAATCAAAGAAAAAATTTAAAAAGTACCTTAAAACAAATTAACATGGAAATACAACATACCAAAACTTAATGGGATGCAGCAAATGCAGTTCTAAGAGTGAAGTTTATAGTGCTGCCTCCATCAAGGAAGGAGAAAAATCTCAAAAAACCTGACACATAAAGGAACTAAAAAGCAAAAAACAAAGCTCAAGGTTAGTAGAAGGAAGGAAATAAAGATCAGAGCAAAAGTAAAATGAAAGAGACTAAAAGATAATAGAAAAGATTAATGAAAGTGAAAGCTACTTCTCAGAAAGAATTGATACACCTCATGCCAGCCTAAGAACAAGAGAGGAATCAAGTAAAATCAGAAAAACGAGGGAGATACAACTGCTACCACAGAAACAGAGGATCCCAAGAGAGTATTATAAACAATTATATGCCAACAAATTGGACAACCTAGAAGAAACAATAATTCCCAGAAATATACAACCTACGAAGACAATCATGAGAAACAGAAAATCTGAACAGACCAATTATCAACAAGGAGACGGAATCAGTAATCAAAAATCTCTGTTTAACAAACAAAAGTCCAGGACCAGATGGCTTCACTGGTGAATTCACAGTCTCTCAAAGCACAGAAGAGGAGGGCACAATTCTAAACTCATTCTATTAAGGCCAGCATTACCCTGATACCAAAACCAGAGGACACCAGAGGAAAAAAGTTACTGCCTAATATCCCTGATGAACACAAACACAAAAATCTTCAACAGATATCAGCAAGCTGAATTAAAGAATACATTAAAAGGATGACACACCATGATCAAATGGGATTTATTTCAAAGATGCAAGGCTGGTTTAACATCTGCAACCAATGGGCTACACCACATTAACCAAATGAAGGATAAAAAGCATGTTCTCAATAGGTGCAGAAAAAGCTTAGACCAATTTCAACATCCATTTATGATAAAACTGAAGCCCACAGCTAACATCATACCCTATCTACAGCGAGAAGCTGAAAATTTTTCCTCTAAGATCAGAAACAAGTCAAGACTGACTCCATTTTTATTCAACATAGTCCTTAAGTCCTACTTAGAGCAATGTGGCAAAAAGAGAAAAAAAAAAAAAGAAAAAGAGAAAGGCATCCAAATTCGAAAGGAGTAAAACTTTCTCTAGATGATCTATTATATATAGAAAACCATAAAGATTCCACTAAAAACCTGTTAGAATAGACAAATTCTGTAAAGTTGCAGGATATGAAATCAATGTAAAAAAATCTGTTGCATTTCTATACAATAATAACTATCAGAGAATGTAAGAAAATAATCCTACTTATAATTACATCAAAAAGAATAAAATACCTAGGAATAAATTTAACCAAGAAGGTAGAAAGAACTGTACACATAAAGCTATAATGCACTTATTGATAAAACAAACTGAAAAAGACACAAATAAATGGAAAGATATTCAGTGCTCATGGACTGGAAGAATACTGTTAACATGTCCATACTATCCAAAGCAATCTACAGATCTGTTAAAAATCCCTATCAAAATTCTAATGGCATTTTTTCAGAAACAAACGAATCCTAAAATCTGTACGGAATAGCCAAAGCCAATCTCCTAGAAGAAAACATAAGTGATAAACTCCTTGACACTGGTCTTAACAGTGATTTTTTTGGACTTCACACCAAAAGCAAACACAACAAAAGCAAAAATAACTGGGACAATTATCAAGCTAAAAAGTTTCTGTAGAGCAACAAATTGAAAAGACAACATAATTAATGGGAGAAAATATTTGCAAATCATATCGATGAGAGGTTAACACCCAAAATATGTAAGAAACTCCTACAACTCAAAAGAAAAAGCCAAACAGTCTGATTAAAAAACGGGTAGAGTATCTGAATAGACCCTTTTCTACAGAAGATACATAGTCACCCGGTACATGAAAAGATGCTCAACATCACTAAGCATCAGGGAAATGCAAATCAAAATCACAATAAGATAGATAAACGTTAGAAGGGCTATTATCAAAAAAAACAAGAAATAACAAGTGTCAGAGATGATGTAGAGAAAAGGGAATCCCTCATGCACTGTTGGGAGGAATGCAAATTACTGCAGCAACTATGTTAAACAGTATGGAGGTTCCACAAAAAATTAAAAATAGCTATGATGTAAAAGTTCTACTCCTGGGTATTTGAAGAAAACAAAAACAGTAACTCAAAAATATATACACACCACAATGTTCACTGCAGCACTATTTACAATAGCCAAGATATGGAACAACTTAGGTAAGCATCTACTCATGGATAATGGGTAAAGAAAATGTGTGTGTATATATAATGGAATATTACTCAGCTATAAAAAAAAAGAATGAGATCTTGCTATTTGCAAAAACATGGATGGAACTCAAAGCCATTATACTAAATGAAAAAAAGAGAAAGATAAATACCATATAATATCACTTACATGTGGAATCTTAACCAATTAAAAAAATCTTAGTACAAAGAACAGATTGGTGGTTGCCAGAGGTAGGGGGTAAACAAAATGGGTAAATTTTTTAAATTTTATAAAAAGGAAAGAAAGTATTAGTGGGTAATAGGTAGGTAGATATTGTCCTATGGAATGAGAAAAACTAAAACTACCATATACAATTAAATTCTAATAGTGTAAGACAAGTTCTTAAAATGAGGGTTCTGTAGAAGCAGCTATAAATTGAATTAAACATTAAAAGTTTCTGTTTAACAAAAATACTATGAACAAAATTAAAAGACAAGCACATAAACCAAAAGATATTCATAATGCAGATAATCCATAAGATATCGTAACTCTTAAGTATGAGAACAATAGAAACAAACCATAAGCAAGTCAATAGGAAAAATGGTTGAAAGAAGTAGAATATTCACAGAAGTAGAAACCAAAAGGTCTGAGGAACAGATCAAATAGATTCTAGGCTTCCCCTGCAATATCTGCAGGTGAAAACAGTAATGTGCTACCTCTTTCTAACAATCACATTGGAGATATTTTAAAGACTTTCTAGAAAAGAAAGGATTTAGAGAACTGACAACTTTCATATGCCACTGGTGGAAATGTATACTGCTCCAAATGGGCAGAACTTGGCAATATAATAATAGTATCTAATAATTAAAATATTTAAGGTAACTAATTCAAATAAATATATAATAAAGATGAGATCTAAATATCTAAAGTAAGGTTATCAGTATAAACAGAGGAAGCACAGAATGTTTTTATCTTACCAATAGTTTTTTTAAGGGCATCTAATTCTTCTTGTTGCTTGTGATAGGAGCTTTGCTGGAGCTTGGTTTGTAATAAATCTGCCTCCTCAGTTTTCATCTCCCACTGCTGTTTTAGTTGGCGATACCTTAGAAAAAGAGAAGTTTACAATAAATGATCACAACTTTTCTGATATTTGAGACATGCATTCAAACAATAGGCTCTTACCTAAAATAAACTCACATACAATATAAACAATTTTTTTTTATGTGTATTTATTTCTGAGACAGAGAAAGACAGAGCATGAGTGGGGAGGGGCAGAGAGAGAGGGAGACACTGAATCCGAAGCAGGCTCCAGACTCTGAGCTGTCAGCAGAGCCCGTCGTGGGGCTTGAACTCACAAACCACGCGATCATGACCTGAGCTGAAGTCGGTTGCTCAACCGACTGAGCCACCCAGGTGCCCCTCAATATGAACAATGTTAAGATGCCACTGATTACAAGAATAGTTTTGAAGACTCAGTTTTTGAGAAATCAAATTCAAGTCTGATTTGATCACCGAAGGTAAACGACTCTAAACGGCCAAGGCTGACAGCTATTTACAGAAATATTCTTAATTTTAGAAAGCACTAAAAGCCTTTAAATAAATAGGTTTCCTTAAAAATGGTCTCTTCTACTGAGCCTTACCAAGAAGAAAAACTCCAAACTCCACAACAGCTTCCCACAAGAATACATTAATATGCAACAATCACACAAAATTTCAAAAATCTGGTTATCAATTCCCATTTTCAAATACTAATAAAAAGTTCCCCCCAACATTCTGTAATGAGACTGATAGTTTTAAAAGACCTAGTACTGAACTAAACATTACATTGTGCTCTTCTTGCAAACCCTGTAATCTAGCCCATTTCTAGCTGCTTAATATTTTCTTTGGAAGGTATTTAGCTAATTCAGCTGCAGTGAAATATCAAGTTGTAATAAATTCACAAGGCAGCTTGACACTAGAAATTCATGAGGTCTGAGGAAAAAGGAAGCAACTTATAAAACATAAATACTCCCTTGAGTATTCTTGGCTGAGAATGCTTGACAGCAATTAAAACTGTAATTTTAAAGCCATTTTTCAATTCATTTAAAAATGGGGAGTATAGAAACTTGAAAAAAAAAAGATAAAAGCTATTTTCCTGATATGGTCTGTGAAAGAATGGCTTTAGTTGATACTTCCACTCTCATATTTTTAAAAATCTATTTCCTTTCCTTGACCTCAATGCCACTATCAGTCCACAAGACAACTCTGCAAAATAAATGATCCAATACTACTGAATAAAGGTAACAGCACCAAGCCAAATGCCAGCTGCAAACTCATTGCCTTGCCAAAGTTTCCACAGATATTCACTTTTTGGTAATTTATGTTAAAGAAGGTAAAAGCAGGCTTTGTATGTATATGTTTGACAGTGGACATTTTGATATAATATCTATGTTGGAATGACCACTTTGACTAATTATGAGCATCTCTTCTATACATATTATATTCCAAAAAAGTCCTGGCAACATTCTAAGTTTTGATAATTTCAGAAGATGAATGTTTAAAATTTACAAAACCATATATATTTTGAAGTTTATTTATATATGATTTTTAACCTTTGTTCAGTATTGTGAATTCTGAATAAAATGTCTGATTTTAATTTTAACTCAGTTCCCATTTGTCATCTTTGGAGACTGTAGGTTTGTGGCATTTTTCCTCTTAGAACTCAGTGTTACCTAACATGTTTTACCAATTTAACTTTGAAAGCAAGAAGAAGGAAGAGATTTATGTTTGGTTCACTGCTGTATTCCCAGCTCCTACAAGAGTACTTGGCACTGACGTTAAATGATGAAAAGATACATGAGGTAGCATGACGCCAATTAAAAAAAAAAAATGTACCTGTATCATTCACAAACAGAAGTAATATTGAAAGGTACACATACATATGCATACCCATACCCCTACAAAAGAAACACAGTAAGGAAACACTTTAACAGTGACTTTCTTACATGCCTCAGTAGGCAGCTCAGTGATCTTTAATAATCTATAGGATAGCCACGATGCTACTAAACTTAATGTTGGTATCTGATCAATGCTACATTGTGTATCATTTCGAATCAAAGACTCCAGTACCCTCTGGTATCAACATCCAGAGTATGGATTTCCCCACCAATCCCAGTAGAATGTTAACAGTGTATCTCAACAGGGAAAGACAAATATTTGGCTGATGTTTTTTCTTCCTTTTAATTAGCTTTCCCTAATTTCTTATAACAATGACATTCTTATCAGAAAAAGCTAACTGATAAAAGTCAGAAGTTGTATTTCTTTAGCTAAAATTCTTTCATCTTCTACCATGCAAATCTTTGACCAAAAAGAAACTTAAAAATACAACTTAATTCAACAAAGTCTTACTTTTCAGCTGTGTTTTTAAGACCTGCTAATTCCTCATCTAGAGCCTGTAGCTCATTCTCCTTAATTCTCAGCTCATCTTGAACACCTTTGAGTTCTTGAAACTTGGTTAAAATAGAAGCTGCCTGGGATCGAGCACCTGATTGAAGCAAATTGAAACAGACCTTAGTCATTAAGTTACCACATATTTAGTAAACAATAAAAAAATTTCTGAGAATTATATTTGAAAAGATTCAACAGCAAATCTTTTATAGTGAGCTTATGAAGATACCGATTTCAATGCATCATTGGAATCTCAGGACATACATACTTGATAAGAAATACTTCTAAGAAGATGTGATGGATTATTCATTCAAATAATCACTGCCCCTGCCTTCTAGGCCCACCTCTCCCAGGGCCACTAATCTCTCCGATAGTATCAGCTTAGCCACGTGATTGGCTCTGGCCAATGAAATGAAAAATGTGCCTTTTTTGAAAGTAAGCTTAAAAGGCAGCACCTAATTCATCATTTGTGTCCTCTCTCCCATGAGAAAAGCATGTTCACAGTAAGGGCTATTTTTCCTTCAGTCTGGGTCCCACAATAAGAATAACACTGAACAGAAATAACTGATCTACAGGTAAAGAAGCATAACTATTGAATGAACTTGTAAACCATTGGGATTTGGGGGTTATTTACCACCACATCATAACCTGGCCTGAACTTTGATATAGCAGAGGAAGCAGCTAAATTGGTTTCACTTTACAAACAACTGTGAATGTCTGACAATACTAGGTTACATTGGCAAGAATACTCTAGGTTTGATGGGAGAATACAAAAGTCAATTAGCAATGCTATTATGAGCACTTTGTTATTTGTTAATATGATAAAGAGTTGCATATTTGCCATTCCTAAGTAGGAACTTCAAGAACATCCAAATCAATGAAATCTAAAGTTTCTCCTATTTTAGATACTTAATATTTGATCTCTCTTTATCCTCCAATTGCAGATACTAATCCTCTTATTGTATTCTTTGTTGGCTATTGTTTTCTTGGCCTAGAAAGAAATTATGTCACTTAGTATCTTAACAGGCATTATTCAGTCTCTTGGTTTGGTTAAAGGCACAAACTGTAAAAACAGACTACTTGAATTCAAATCCTGGGCTTTGCCACTTACCAGCAAGTTATTTCACTGCATACTGGAGATGACAGTAATATACTCCCCATATAGTTGCTATAAGGATGAAAAAGCACTGAGAATAGATCTTCATTAAAGTATAAAAATGTCCTCTATCTGCATTGCCCAGTTACCCATTAACTATTAATGGTCACTGGGTCCTTGAAATGTGACTAGGACAATCGAGTTTATTATTTTTATTTATCTTATTTAAATGTAAACAGCCACGTATGGCTACTGTACTGGACAGCACAGTCTTACAGTGTTGCCTGGTACTAAGTACTATTCAGTCTGTTATTACTCGACCACTCAACATAGATCTGCAAATTCAATGTGACAAACATAAGAAGAATATGATCATTATCTTATTCTCAAGGGTAGATTTAATTTTTTCTTTTACTTTTGAAAGGAGAAGTGACATACAAAAATTAGAAGTGTGTTTCCTGATGAAGTGGGCAAAGTAAAAATGTACTGAATAAAAAAATTTCCCAGCGGCTAGAATATCCTAATAGGGCAAAATGCAAGAAAAACAAAATAAAAAAAAAAACAGGAACAGACTACATGAGAAGAACAGAAGAAAGCAATACTATTGATTACTAAGCTGTGAGCTCCTTGAGGGCTATGACACTTTATAAATTTCTCAGTATTATTAAGTAGCTGTGACACAGTAGGTATTCAAAAGAAAACCCAATCCTTAAATTAGGAATAGAACTCTGGATTAAGTCATCCCAAACCCACACTTTCCTATTTTAAAAACAAAACAACAAAAACCCCCATCCTATTTACCACACAGAATTTTGAGGACAAAATGATATAAAACCTACCTTCAAGATTTGTGGGGAAGATGGAAGCAGAGTAGGAAGACCCTAGGCTCACCTCGGCCCCTGAATCAAATCAAATCACCTGAAATACCCCAGAAATTGACCTGAACTGCAGAAGAAACTCCACAAGGAAAGGCAGATAAGAGACCACATCAAAGAAGGCAGGAAGTGTAGAGACACAGTTTGGGAGAGAAACAGATTGTGGCCACTGTGGTGGGGTGGGAGCTGCAGTCACAGAGACGCACGAGCACATAGGGGAGGCCATGCAGAGAATACAAATCCCTGTAGCAATTGGCTTCAGAAGAAAGAGGGACCAAATTTTGTGAGTTGTGGCAACCAGTGGGGATTAAAACCTGGAGTTCTAAAGGTCAGCATGCTTGGCTATGGGAAAGCTCCAAGGGTACTGGAGCCCCTCTTTGGAGACACAGTGGGGCAAACAGCCTGCTACAAACAGTATGGTAACTGCTTTCTGAAGAGCATCTGGGGCACATGGTGGGGAAGCTGTGAGCTCATCTGGAAGCTTGTCCCAGAGAGGCAGCATTCACAGAGAGATCCCTTTAGGACAAAGAACTAGCAGGCGCCATTTCCCTCCCTGCTCCTCAGCATAAACACAGGGCCATCTGTGGAAACCAATAAAGCACAGACACTTGCTACCTAACATGCTTATACCAAGTTCCATCTCCCATGCTCAGGTAGATGCACCCTTCCCAGTCATGCTTGCCTCAAGTCCCATCACTGTAGGCTCCTACCCCCAAAAGACCAGTCCAACCCTTGCCAACACATCTCTCCAGACATAGGAGTTTAAAAATTTTTTTTAATGTTTATTATTGAGAGACAGACACAGAGCTTCAGCAGGGGAGGGGTAGAGAGAGGGAAGACACAACCTGAAGTAGGCTCCAAGCTCTGAGCTGTCAGCACAGAGCCCGACACGGGGCTCGAACTCAAGAACTGAGATCATGACCTGAGCCAAAGTCGGTCGCCCAACCAACTGAGCCACCCAGGTGCCCCTCCAAACCTATGATTTTATGCAGCCTCGACTCCACTGGCAATAGGTCTCATTTCACAAGGAGACTAGAGCATACCTAGTTAATAAAATGCTTCACATTCAGGCCAGAGACCAAACACTGCCCATGACAGGCAAAAAGAGCTGCTGTAGACCACTGGCCTGAAGGATAAAGAGGCCAGTACACAACAGCAGAACATACACAGGACACACTGTAGATACTCCCAGAAACTCCAAACCTGGAGAACAGGGGATGCTATACTCCAGGAAACTCTTCTCCATCAGGCCATTACCATTAAGAACAGAAGATGTAACTGACTTTCCTAACACATGGAAACAGGTAGAGACTTAGAAAAAATTGAGAAGACATAGGAATTTATCCTAAATGAAAGAACATGACAATGCCACAGCCAGAGATCCAAACAAAACACATACAAGTAACATGACTGATAGAAAACTTAAAGTAATAATCATAAAGATATTGCAGTTGAGAAAAAAGTGGAAGACATCAGTGAGACCCTTAATACAGAGATAAAAAGAACTAATCAGTGAAGAGTGCAACAGATGAGATTACAAACACCCATGATGCAATGGAAGAGAAACAAATTAATTACCTAGAAGACAGAGGGGTGGAAAATAATCAAACTGAACAGAAGTGAGATAAAAGAATTATTCAAAAAGTGAGTATACTAAGGGAACTCAGTGACCCCATCAAATGTAATATTATTTGAATGGTAGGGATCCCAAAAGAATAAGACAGAGAAAAGGGGGCAGAAATTTTGAAGAAATACCTGAAGACTTCACTAATCTGGGGAAGGAAACATGTCTACTTCCAAGAGACACAGAGAACCCCCAACAGAATCCACAAAAGCAGATTCACACAAAGATATATTGTAATTAAAATGTCAACATGTAGTGATAAACAATTTTAAAAAGGAGCAAGACAAAAAAATGACAGTAACATACAAGGGAAACCTCATAAGGCTATCAGCAGCTTTCTTAGCAGAAACTTTGCAGGCCAGAAGGGAGTGGCCTAACACACTAAAAGTGCTGAATGGGAAAAATAGGCAGCCAAGATTACTTTATGAAGCAAGGCTATCATTCAGAATAGAAGGAAAAATAGTTTCCCAGAGAAACAAAAATGAAAGGAGTTCATGACCACTAAACCAGACCTGCAGGAAACTGACTGGAAAGGAAAGACCAAAAGTGACCATATGTAAGCGGGAGACACAGAAGTTACAAAAATAAGTATTTCTGTAGAAAATCAGTCAAAGAATTCACAAAATACAAAGATGCAAAATGTGACACTAAATACCTAAAAGGTGGGGAGGAGAGCAGTAAAGAATGGGTTCAAACTTAAGCAAATCACGTAACATAGACTGCTATATGCAAAAGACGTTATATACAAATCTAATGGTATCCAAATAGAAAAGTAGAAATAGACATGCAAAGGATAAAGAACAAGGAATGCAAATATAGCACTAAAGAAAACCAGCACACCATGAAAGAGGAGAAAGCATGAGGGAAAAACTTCAGAAACAAAACGACAATAAGTACCTACGTGTCAATATTTACTTTGAATGTAAATGGACTAAACGCTCCAATCAAAAGACATAGGGGGACAGAATGCAAAAAGGACCCAACTATATGCTGCCTACAAGAGACACATTTCAGGGGCACCTGGGTGGCTCAGTCAGTTAAGCATCTGACTTGGGCTCAGGTCATGATCTCACGGTTCTTGAGTTCAAGCCCCATGTTGGACTCTGTGCTGACAGCATGGGCCCTGGAGCCTGCTTCAGATTCTTGTCTCCCTCTCTCCCTCTCTCTCTTTCTCTGCCCCTCCCCCACTCAGCCTCTGTCTCTCTCTCTCCAAAATAAACATTTAAAAAAAAAAAAAAGAGAGACACATTTCAGACCTAAAGACACCTGAAGGTTGAAAATGAGAGAACGGAGAGACATTTATCATGTAAATGGATGTCAAAAGAAAGCCTAAGTAGACATATTTATATCAGACAAAATAGATTTTAAAACAAAGACTGTAACGAGAGACAAAGAGGGACACTATATAATAAGAAAAGCAACTATCCAACAAGGAGACATAACAATTTTAAATATTTATGCACCCAACATGAGAATACACAAATATAAAAAATAGTTAATAACAACATAAAGGAATTAATCAATAGTCATACGATAATAGTAGGGGATTTTAACACCCCACTAATGTCAATGAAAAGATCAAAAAATCCACAAGGAAACAGTGGCTTTGAATGACACACTGGATCAGATGGATTTAACAAATATATTTAGAACATTCCATCCTAAATAGCAGAATACACATTCATTTCAGGTACAAATGGAAAATTCTCCAGAACAGATCACATATTAGGCTACAAAAGAAGTCTCAACAAATTCAAAAAGACTTACGTCATATCATGCATCTTTTCTGACCACAATGCTATGAAACTAGAAATCAACCACAAGACAAAGTCTAGAAAGAACAATAAATATATGGAAGATTAAAACATGCTACTAAATTATGAATGGGTCAGCCGAGAAATCAAGGAAGAAATCCTAAAATACATGGAAACAAATGAAAATGAAAACAGTCCAAAACCTTTGGGATGCAGCAAAAGCAGCTCTAAGAGGAAGTTTAGGGCAATACAGGCCAACTTCAAGAAGCAAAAAAAAAAAAAAAAAAAAAAAAAAAAATCTCAAACAACTATATCCAAAGGAGCTAAAGAAAGAAAAAACAAAACCCCAAAACAGCAGAAGGGAGAAAATAAATATTAGAGCAAAAATAAATGATATAGAAATTAAAAGAACAAAACAGATAAATGGTTCCTTAAAAAGATGAACAAAATTGATAAATCTTCAGTAAGAACCATGAAATAACAGAGAAAAAGGACTCAAATAAAATTACAAATGAAAGATGAGAAATAATAACCAACCTCACAGAAACACAAACAACTGTAAGAGAATATTATGACTATATGCCAACAAATTGGACAATGCAGAAGAAACAGATAAATTCCTAGGAACATATAACTTATCAAAACTGAAACTGGAAGAAATAAAAAATTTGAACAGACTGATTACAAGCAAGGAGACTGAATCAGTAATATAAAAATTCCCAAAGAGCAAAGGTCTAGGACAAAGTGGCTTATTCTACCAAACATTTAAAGATGAGTAATACCTACATTTCTCAAGCTATTCTGAAAGTAGAAAAGGAAGGAAAACTTCCAAATTCATTTTACAAGGCCAGCATTAACCTGATACAAAAACCAGATAAAGGTACTAGAAAAAAAAAAAAAAAAAAAAAAAAGACATCTACAAGCCACTATCTCTGATGAACATAGATATAAAAATCCCCAACAAAATACTAGCAAATCGAATCCAACAATACATGAAAAAAGTCATTCACCATAATCAAATTAATCAATGTGATCCACCATCAAGAGAAAGGATAAAAATCATATGATCACTTCAACAGATGCAGAAAAAGCATTTGACAAAGTAAAACATCCATTCATGATAAAAGCCCTCAACAAAGTAGGTTTAGAGGGAACATACTTCAACATAATAAAGGCCATATATGAAATACCCACAGCTGATATAATATCCAATGGGAAAACAGATTTTACTGTAAGATCTAGAACAAGATAAGAATGCCTACTCTCACTACTTTTATTCAACATAGCACTGGCAGTCCTAGCTCAGGCAATTAGGCAACAAAATGAAATAAAAGGTATCCAAATTGGTAAGGAGGTGGTAAAACTTTCACTATTTACAGATAACATGATACTATATATAGAAAACCCTCAAACTCCACCAAAAAACTATTAGAACCGATCAGGGAATTGAGTAAAGACGCAGGATACAAAATCAATGTGCAGAAATATGCTGCACTTTCTATATACTAATAATGAAGCAGCAGAAAGAGAAATGAACAATCCCACCAAAAACAGAAAATACCTAGAAATAAACTTAGCCAAGGGGGTGAAACATCTGTACTCTGAACACTATAACACTGATGAAAGAAACTGAAGATGATACAAAGAAAGATATTCCATGCTCATGGACTAGAAAAAATATTATTAAAATGTCTATACTACCCAAAGTAATTTACACTTTTAATGCAATCCATTTTCCACAGTACTAAAACAAACAATCCTAAAATTTATATGGAACCACAAAAGACCCCAAATAACCAAAGCAATCTTGAAAAAGAAAAGCAAAGCTGGAGGTATCAGCTTCAAGTTAGATTACAAAGCTGTAGGAATGGAAATAGTATGGTACCAGCACAAAATCAGATACCTAGATCAATGGAAAAGAACAGAAAGCCCAGAAATAAACCCACAACTATATGGTCAATTAATCTTTGACAAAGAAGGTAAGAATATCTAATGGGAAAAAGACAGTCTCTTCAGCAAATGGCATTGGGCAAACTGGTCAGCTACATGCAAAAAACAACAACAACAAAAACAACAAAAAAAATTAGACCACTTTCTTATATCATGCACAAAAATAAACTCAAAATGAACTAAAGACAGAGCTGAGACCTGAAACCATAAAAACCCAGGAAGAGAGGACAGGCAGTGATGTCAATGACATAGGTCATAGCAACATTTTTCTACATACGTCTCCTGAGGCAAAGGAAAGGACTACATGAAAATAAAAAGCTTCTGCACAGTGAACAAAACAATCAGCAAAACTGAAAGAGAATCTACAGAATAGAAGATATTTGTACCTGACATATCTGATGAAGGATTAGTATCCAAAATATAAAGAATTGACAAAACTTGACTCAAAAAACAAAAAAATCCAACTAAAAAGTGGGCAGAAGACATGAAGAGACATTTCTCCAAAGAAATACAAATGGCCAAAAGACACATGAAAAGAGGCTCATCAAAATCACTCATCATCAGGGAAATGCAAATCAAAACTACAATGAGGTATCACCTCACATCTGTCAAAATGGCTAAAATGAAAACACAGGAGACAAGTGTGGTAGAGGATGTGGAGAAATAGGAACTCTCTTGCACTGTTGGTGGGAATGTACACTGGTGCAGTCACTGTGGAAAACAGTACAGAGGTTCCTCAAAAGGTTAAAAATGGAACCACCCTATCATCCATCCATTGCACTACTGGTGCGATTTTGGTGTTTACCAAAAATACACAAAAACACTAACTCAAAGGGATACATGCACCCATACGTTTATTGCAGCTTTATTTACAATATCCAAATTATGTAACCAGCTCTACGTGTCTGTCAACTGATGAATGGATAAAGAAGAGGTGGTATGTGTGTACATGTACATATGTATATATATACATATATGTATATAGACATAATATTCAATCATAAAATAGGAAATCTTGCCATTTTCAAGGACATGGATGGACTGAGAAAGTATAATGCTAAGTGAAATAAGTCAGTCAGAGAAAGAAATATACCATACAATTTCACTCATATATGCAATTTAAGGAACAAAGGAAAAAAGAGAGAGAAGCCAAGAAACAGACTCGTAACTATAGAGAACTGATGGCTACCAGATGGAAGGTTGGTAGGGTGATAGGTGAAATAGGTGACAGGGATTATTAAGGAGTGTACTTGTTGGGATGAGCACTGGGTGATGTATGAAATTGTTGGATCACTAAATTGTACACCTGAAATTAATATAACACACTATGTTAACTACACTAAAATTAAATTTAATAAAAAAAAACTTATATAATCAATAGAGCATGATCATTTTTCTTTTAATACATTTAGTACTGAGTATTTTTTTGGTATTACTCTTGTCTTCTAGGCTTTCTTTTTGTTGCTGTTTATCTCATACCTTGTGTATCTTGTTAATATTTTACTTTTACCTTTTTGTTCATCATTTAGTTTTAAGCCCAAAAGTAAATAAAGCCAAAAAAACCACAATCAACCTTAAAAGTAAATAAACAGAAAGTCAAATCCATAGATCTTTGCACTTCAATAAAAGATTTTCAAGTCACTAGAAAACGAGTATGCTTAATAACTGTTTTCTACTTCTACTTTTTATAATCGTACCTATCTCATAGATAAGCTATTGAAACGTTAAATGAATTAATGGCATGGTTCCTGGAGTATCATAAGTTATCAATAAACATACAGAGGAAACCATAGTAGTGGTTCAACATTAGCTCTGTAATCCAACTGAGTTAAAATACTAGCTCTAACACTATTTGCCACTGGGTGAATTACTAAACTTTTCTCATTTAATTCCCTAAAAAAAATGGGGAAAAAAACTACTTTATAAAATAGTTGTAAGGAATGAGAAAAAAGAGCAAATATGTATATCAGGGTGCCTGGGTGGCTCAGTCAGTTGAGTGTCTGACTTTGGCTCAAGTCATCATACTGTGGTTTGTGAGTTCAAACCCCACATTGGGCTCTGTGTAGACAGCTCGGAGCCTGGAGCCTGCTTTAGATTCTGTGCCTCCCTCTCTGTTGCTCACCAACTCATGCCCTGTCTCAATCTCTCTTTCTCTCTCTCAAAAATGAATAAACGTTAAAAAAATTTTTTTAGAAAAAAAAAAAAGCAAATTGTAAAGCACCTGGCATAATATGAATTAAATGTTAACTATTTTTATTTTTTGCAAAAAAACAAACACATAACGTACCTCCACTCAATGTTCCATGAGGATCAAATACATCACCTCCTAGAGTAACAGTTCTGGTCATTATCCTTTTATCAAAGGCCACTTTTTTTGCATTATCCATATTATTACAAACAAATGTTGTTCCAAAGACAAATTCCATTGCTTTCTGAAGTTCTGGTTTGTATTCAACAAGGGAAAGAGCTACATGAACATTGTTAGGGCCAACCTATGGAAAAACAACAGATCTATCACAGTAAATACTACTCCTTTCTTTTCAAATATTATTTTATAAAACAGAAGTGCTATACTAGAAATTTAAGTAATACTTAACCAAACACTATAATTCCTTTTGAACTTTCTAAAATGCTATGGAAAACTCAAGAGTTTTAGAACAAATTTCAAGTTTAAACACTAAAAGTTCTACAGCTACATAAAATATTTAGCTAAGGCAGCAGGCATTATGAGAGTGTCTATTAAGCAAGAGCCAGTACCAAGTTTCTAAATTCAAAATGGACTATGGACACATTCTCTTAATTAAAATACAACAGTTGCTTGGGGCGTCTGGGTGGCTCAGTCAGTTAAGCGTCCGATTTTGGCTCAGGTCATGATCTCGTGGCTTGTGAGCTTGAGCCCTGCATCAGGCTCTGTGCTGACAGCTCAGAGCCTGAAACCTGCTTCCGATTCTGTCTCCCTCTCTCTGCTCCTCCCCTGTTCATGCTGTCTGTCTGTCTGTCTGTCTGTCTCTCTCTCTCTCTCTCAATAAATAAATAAATAAATAAATAAATAAATAAATATTAAAAAATTTAAATACAGCTGTTGCTGGATCAACCCAATTTTATAAAATGTTTTATTTCAACTATTAGTAATTTGGTTGTTCCACAGTGAATACTTTTTCATTCAAATTAAACATGCTAGGGCAAACAAACAGACCAACAAAAACACATGCTAGGGCAGCCACCTACCAACTACCAAAGTAAAAACACAACTAACAATTGCAAGAGTCAAAAAAAATTTTTTTTAATTCTTCATTTTTTTTTTAATCCAACTGCCTCTTCTCAACCTTTGTTTACAATATTTTCTTCTCATCTTTTTAAAATAACTAAGCATTCTTTAAGGAGCTTAGTAGTAGCAAGAGAAATCAAAATGAAGGCAGCTGTTTAACAAATGTTCAACATTGTTCTCTGACACAGCAGCTACCGTTAAAAAGGTCTAAGAGATCTGAATAAAAGTATTTTTGCCGTTACCTGAAATCCCAATTTACTACTTACACTCGGACTTGTCCGAAAGCTGAAATAACTTCCAAAACCTTCCAGACCCATTGGTAATTTTTTAAAGTAAATGAAGTACTAACTAGAACACCACCTCTTAATTACTCTGCACTCATTTTCCTTCTCCTAATAGTATACGTATCAATACAACCGTATTTTGAAATAATTTTCATTGAAGGCTTCTCAACATCAGCAAGAACACTGAGTATACATTTAGTATCTTAAATACAAATGCATTTCTAGGTTTCCTAACTGCCATTTCAACTGATGCTCAATAAAAAAATGGTATCACTGCTGAACATTAGGATTGGCTTCATGTTATTACCTACAGTCACACAACCATAACCAAATGTATGGTCTTGTACTCCTTTGGGGGGAGGGGGGGTTGTGTGTGTTTTTGTTTTTTAACTAATAGCAATACCACTTTAGGTCCACCTTAGCACCTGACTGGGTATCCCAGTTCCTGCCTTTGTATGCCCAGAGGTTGGAAGGCAATGTAGAGATACTTTAATAGAGAAGCATCTCTGCAAGACTGATGGGACACCTTCCAAAACCATTGTCACTGTGGGCACTTTGTGCCTGACAGGAAAAAAAAAAAAAAAAAAAAACTGAAGAATTCTGGTATTTATAAGCTTTGTTTATCTAACAATTCAGAGATCAGAAATTTAATGTTATCATGTGATAGTCATGTGACCTCACTTAAGGTTTAAAGACATTTTAACATTACAACTCTGAAATATCAAAGGGAGTTTGTCTTCCCCCATTTCTATTCTCTTTCTATCTAATTTCACATAAGCCAACTCTTACTTTTTTTTGTAGCTTAACTATTTGAAGTATGGTAACAATACAACTTTATGGTTCCATATATGATTATGTCCCCCAAGTTAATGTCCCCTAATTAAATAAACCAAGTAAGATGTACATAAAACATATAAATAAGACTTACAAGATTCTGTGCGACCCTCAGAGTTTCTGGAGCAATACATCTGGCTGAAATCTTATTCAGTGGAATTATAGTGTATCGACGCTTCAATTCCCCCTTTTCTAGTAGCTTTTTTCCAGTCACCTAAAACATTGTGCATTTGAAATAAAGAAAATATTAATGACAGAAAATATTCAGATGGAAAGAGTACAAGTTTAGGAATCCACAATTAAATATTTAGTGCCTAACATCCTAAACAATCAAAAGTCTAAGACTGATAATAAGCATTCTGGGCTCCTGAATAAGCATGTGACTTCTTTGGGAATACAGTTAATCAAATACGATATAATCAGTAATAAAATAAAAGTCATTAACTGAATTACTGTACTTATAAACCTTAGGAACAGCTTAAAACATAAAGAAAGTACTCCATTGTAGAAACTCATGATTTTTCCAGCTAAAGAGCAATTGTAAATTTTCTTTCATTATAATTAATTTACCTCTGTGTCTACTACAACATTGTAGAGCCTTTCCCCAGCCACCAATTCTAAAGCTGTCGTTGCAGAAGTATCTTTCACACTAATCAGAGAAGCTACAAGTCCTTTCACACAATTTCTATTCCAGTTCTTCTCTGGATCCCTAAAATACAACAGATGACAAAAAATTAATGTGAAACAATAAAACAGATTAAGTTATATTTTACTAGTCAAGAGCTCTTTCTGACAACACATTCAATCGAAAGAGAAGCATATACAGTTTTAAGAAAAACAAAAATTTTTAAATGTTCCGGATGACTAGTCCGCTATTGCTTTAAGTCAATCAAAAACTCTTTCAGTATATATTGTTTTCAACGTAGCAAAAATAATGTTGATGTTCTTTTTAACACATTACTTTGAGTATTCCATAAAAAAAACCCACGTAGCAAAACAAATTGTAAAATACTAATGTAGATATTTACACAAACTGTGGACTAAATTTCCCTCATTTTGATCTTAAGAATTCCCCTGCCAACATCTGAAACGTTTCAATAAACATCTAAGAAAAAAATACCAATTAAGGAAAAGCAACTTATAATATTTTTCATACAAAAATCGTAATGTTAACAAAATTTTCGGACTGCCTTCCAGCTTAAATGAAAATATACCTTGGTTAACATTTCAATAAATGTTTAGGGAAAAAAAATCCCAATTAAGGAAAAGCAGCTTACAATACTTTCATACAAAAAACTTGATGTAAATGAAATTTTCACTGTCTTCCAAGCTTAAATAAAAATATATCTTGGCTATTGCTACATTAAAATTTTAGGTTTAAATCTCTTACCTGTAGGCAAATTGAATATTGGGAAATCTGGCTAAGAGAGCTTCATATGTTTCTTTCAATCTACTGATATCACGAGATAACTGCCTGCGCTTTTCCAGAAGTCCTTCCTCTTTGTTTTCTGAATAGTAAATTACAAGTAAATTGAAACAAAATTTTAAAAATACAAATATTCTGTTTTAAAGAAACTATCAGTTTTGGAAACCTCTGTTTCCAAAGCATTCCTAGAAGCAAAATACAAATTTCTGGCATCAAATAAAAAGCATGCTTAACATGAAGAGTCAAGTAGACAATACTACCAAGAAATAACAGTAATTTTCACTCTAAGAAACAATATATGAATTGAATAACCACTAATGTGGAAATAAATAACATTTTGGGAATTCTCTAGTGGCACTTCAGTAACTGAAGCAGGAAACTGTCAGTAGTAAGTTTTCACAACTTCAAAGAGCTAGAAAGATGATGGAATAGGAGAATCCCAACTTCACCAAGTCCCACAGATGCTACCAGATAACACCTACATAAGTGTAAACAACCCAAAATGGCCCAAACACTGGCAGAACAGACTCTCCACAGCTAAATGCAGAGAAGAGGCCACAAGGAAGAGGGTAGGAAGGACAGAGATAGAGTCAGGAGCCAAACAGAACTGCAGGAATGCCAATGGGAGGAAAGGACACCAAGGGCACAAACAGAAGAAATGGACCTTCAGTCAAACCAGGCACCCCAAGCACAAGGAACCCATAAGGGGAAGACAAATCCCCATAACATTTGCCTCTGAAAACCAGAGGGGCATAACTTCACAAGTTCTTATCATTAGCAGGGCTTAACTCCTGGCACTTTAAAAATCAGTAGGGTCAGCTCTAAGAGAGCCAAGAAATTGAGAGGAAACTAACTCCTCACCCTTAAAAAGACAGCACAACAAACAGCCCCACAGATTTTTGCATTTAACAGTAGCAGTTCAAAAAACGCCTGGAATATACTGGTGGGAGATTTGTTTATTAATCTCAAAGAATGTGCTGGAGGGGCAGGAATCCTTGAGAGACTTCTCCAGGAACAAAAGAACTGGCAGGCACCATTTCCTTCTTTAGTCCCTCGGCCTAGACACACAGACACTTGCAGGAAACAGCACAGCTCTCTATCTAGCTTTGCTAACAGTGTGCCTCAACCCCATGTTATAAAACTGTCCCCTCTAGTCAGACCTCTGTTCCAGGTCCCCTCCCACAACAGACCTGTGCAAACCTTGATAATTCTGCTGCCCCACCCCACTTTCGGCTGTGGACCTACCGCTTCCAATATGCCCTGGGTTGGAATTCATCCAAACCAGTGCTATAAGCCAGGCAGGGTACAAGTAGCCCTGACAGGGGACCTGTACCACTCCAAAATAACAGCTACACTGTGGAGAAGAGAGGATAATTACACATATCAGTCCTACTGCAGCCCTAGCAGTGGGCTACAATCAGATATCTGGTTTGACTGTAGGCCTCACCCACCAAAGAAAGTTTCTCAGGGTACAACATAGGGAAAGCAAGAAACACTTCTGTGCTACCGCATCTCTGGCAAACACTTGATCTGACTCAACTCAAGCCCACAATGGCTCCAGACTGGCCCTCTTAACAACACAGGGACCAAATCCTGTCCAAGACAGGCAAACAGAAACATTCCAGATGACTGGACTGAAAGCAAAAACAGCTTAGTCACAATACTAAGGTACATGCATTACACATAGGAGATACAGCTAAAGCATCAGGTTCTAGTGCACAACAGACATTGCATTGCAGGGCACTACAGGAACTCTTCTTCATAAGGTCATTACTTTCAAGAGCAGGAGACATAACTAGTATTCCTAACATGTAGAAATAGATACACAGAGTTAGACAAAATGGACAAGAGAATATATCCCAAAGGAAAGAGAAGGTAAAACCACAGCAAAAGAGCTGAACGAAATGGAGATGAGTAATATGTCTGATAGAGAATTTAAAGAAATGGTCATAAAGATACTCACTGGACTTAAGAGTGAACAAAGAGAGAAAACATAGAAAAGAACCAATCAGAGATGAAGACCTCAATAAGTGAAATTAAAAATACACTAGATAGCACAAATAGCACACAAGAGGAATCTGACAAATGAATGGATCAGCAACCTAGAGGACAGGGTAACAGAAAACAATCAGGCTGAACAGGTGGTAGAAAAACATAATAAAAAATGAAAACAGATTTGGGGAGCTCTGCAATACCAACAAGTGTAATAACTTTCCCTTTGTAAAGATCCTGGAAGAAAAAGAGGGGCTGAAAATTTGAAGAAATAATAGCTGAAAACTTCCCAAATCTAGGTAAGAAGAAAGAAATCCAGATCCAACAGGCACAGAGACCCTCAAACAAAATCAACCCAAGGAAGCCCACAGTGAGACACATGGTAATTAAAATGGCAAAAAACAGTGATATATGGAACATTTTAAAAGCAATTAAGAGAAGATAGTTACAAACAAAGAAAACCTCATAAGGCTATCAGCTGATCTTTCAGTGGAAACTTTGCAAGCCAGAAGGGAGTAGCAGGATACATTCAAATGCTGAAAGAAAGAAAAAAAAAAACCTGTAGCCAAGATTATTCTAGGCTATCATTCAGAAGAAAGAGACAAAGAGTTTTTTAGATGAACAACAGTTTAAAGAATTCATGACCACTAAACCAGTCCTACGAGAAATGTTAAAGGAGACTCTGAGTGGAAAAGACCATAAGCAGAAATAAGAAAAATAAGAAGTACAGAAGTAGTAAAACGAAGTATACCTATAATGTGGGGGTTGGGGTAAGAGGAGTAAACAACAGGTTCAAACTTAAGCGACTATCAACTTAACATAGACTGCTATGTGACTAAGATGTTATATACAAACCCAATGGTAACCACGAATCAAAAGCCAGTAATAGATATGCAAAGAATAAAGACATGGAATCCAAGTATATTCCAAAAAAAAAAAAAAAAAAAAAAAAAAGCCAGCAAGCCATGAGAGAAGAGCAAGAGAAGAAAGGAACAGAGAACTACAAAAACAAGTAACAAATTGGCAATAAGTATAGACCTATCAATAATTACTTTGAAAGTAAATGGACTGAATTCTCTAGTCAAAATATACAGGGTAATAAAATGGATAAAAAAACAAGAGTGCTGCCTACAGAGACTAATTTCAGACCTAAAGACACATGCAGATTGAGAGTGAAGGGATAGAAAAGCATTTATCATCCAAAAAGTGAACAGAAACAAAGAAGGGTGCTATATAAGCGATCAAACAAGAAGACATATCATCAGTTATAAATATTTATGCATCCAACATGGAAGCATCCAAATACATAAAGCAGCTAATAGCAAACATAAAGGAAACTAACTGATTGTAATACAGTAATGGTAGGGGATGTTAACACCCCGCTTACATCAATGGATAGATCATCCAAGCAAAAAGTCAACAAGGAAACAGTGGCTCTGAATGACACACTGGGGCAGATAGATCCAATAGATATTATTCAGAACATTCTATCCTAAAATAGCAGTATATACATTCTTTTCAAATAAGTGCACATGGAATATATTCAGAAGAGATCACAAATTAGGCCACAAAAGAAGTCTCAATTCAAACAGATGAAAGTCCTACCATGCAACTTTTCCAACCACAGCACTTAAGAAACTAGAAATCAACCACAAGAATAAGTCTGAAAAAAAAAAAAAAAAAAAAGAATAAGTCTGGACAAATATATGAAGGATAAAAACATGCCACTAAATAATGAATGGGTCAACCAAGAAAATGCACAAATGAAAACATAATGGTCCAAAATCTTTGGAATGCAGCAAAAGCATTTCTAAGAGGGAAGTTTACAGCAATACAGGCCTACCTCAAGAAGCAATAAACATTTCAAAGGATCTAACCTTATACCTAAAGGAGCTTTGAACAACAAACAAAACCCAATACCAGCAGAAGAAAGGAAATAATAAAGATTACAGCAGAAACAAATGAAATAGAAACTAAAAGAACAGTAGAACAGACAAAAGGAACCAGGAGTTAGTTTTCTGAAAAGATCAACAAAATTGACAAACCTTTAGAAAGATTCAGCAAGAAAAACGATTCATGAGTTTGAGCCTGTATCGGGCTCTGTGCTGATAGCTCAGTGCCTGGAGCCTGCTTTGGATTCTGTGTCTGCCTCTCTCTGCCCCTCCCCCACTCATGCTCTGTCTCTCTCTCTCTCTCTCTCTCTCTCTCAAAAATTAAAAAAAAAAAAAAAAAAAAAAAAAAAAGATGGGGCGCCTGGGTGGCTCAGTCAGTTAAGCATCCGACTTCAGCTCAGGTCATGATCTCACAGCCTGTGAGCCCCGCGTCAGGGTCTATGCTGACAGCTCAGAGCCTGGAGCCTGCTTCGGATTCTGTGTCTCTCTCTCTCTCTCTGCCCCTCCCCTGCTCATGCTCTGTCTCTGCCTCAAAAATAAATAAAAACATTAAAAAAATTTTTTTTTTTTAAAGAAAATTTGAACAGGCTGACTACCATCAATGAAATTGAATCAGTAATCAAAAAAACTCCCAACAAACAAAAGTCCAGGACCAGATGGCTTCACAGGCAAATTCTACCTTCTCTTAAAGAAAAGTTAATACCTATTCTTCTCAAACTATTCCAAAAATAGAAAAGAAAAACTTGCAAATCTCCTCCTAAGAGGCCGGCATTGCTTTGTTACAAAACGAGATAAAGACACTAAAAAAAAACAAAACCAAAACAAAAACACTACAGGCCCGTATCTCTAATGAATACAGATGCAAATATTCTCAACAAAATTTTAGCAAACTGAACCCAACAATATGTTTAAAAAAATCACTCACATCAAGTGGGATTTATTCCTGAGTTGCAAAGAACATTAAATATTCACAAATCAGTGAACTTAGCACATTACATCAACACGATAAAGGATAAAAACCATATAATCATTTCAGTAGATGCAGAAAAAGCATTTCACAAAGTACAACATCCATTCATGATAAAAGCCCTCATCAAAGTAGGTTTATAGGGTATATACCTCAACATAAAAAGACCTTATATGAACAACCCATAGCTATCATATTAAATGGGGAAAAACAGCTTCTCCTCTAAGATCAGGAACTAGACAAGGATGCCCACTCTCATCACTTTTATGCAACATAGTACTGGAAGTCCTAGTCACAGCAATCAGGCAACAAAAAGAAATAAAGGCATCCAAATTGGTAAGAAAGAAGTAAAAGTTTCACTATTTGCAGATGACATGATACCATATATAGAAAACATTAAACACTCCCTCAAAAATCTTCTAGAACTGATCAAAGAATTCACTAAGGTTGCAGAATACAAAAATCAATACGCAGAAATCCGTTGCATTTCCATATACTAGTAACAAAGTAACAGAGAAATTAAGAAAACAATCCCATTTACAGGTGCACCGAAAGTAATAAAATACCTAGGTATAAATTTAACCAAGGTGGTGAAACACCTGTACTCTTAAAACTATAAAACACTGATTAAAGAAAACTGAAGATGAATGGAAAGATATTCCATGCTCATAGACAAGAATAAAAATAACATTAAAATCTCCATACTACCCAAAAGCAATCTACAGTTTTAATGCAATACCTATTAGAATACCAACAGAACTACAACAAACAATCCTAAAATTTGCATGGAACCACAAAAGACCCTGAATAGTGAAAGCAATCTTGAAAAAGAACAAAACAGGGAATATCATAATCCCAAATTTCAAGACACACTTCAAAGGCACAGTAATCCAAACAGTATGTACAGGCACAAAAATAGACACACAGATCAACAGAAGACAGAGCCCAGAGACCCATGGTTATATGGTCAACTAATCTTCAACAAAGGAGGAAAGCATATGCAATATAAAAGACAGTCTCTTCAAAAAATGGTGTAGGGAAAACCGGACAGCTATACGAAAAGAACGAAACTGGACACTTTCTTAGACCCTATACAAAAATAAACTCAAAATAGATTAAGGACCTAAATGTGAGACCTGAAACCATAGAAGTTCTGGAAGAGAGCACAGGCAGTAATTTCTCCAACACAGGCAATGGCAACATTTTTCTAGTCTCCCGAGGCATGGGAAACAAGTAAAAATAAACTTGGGAGTACATCAAAATAAAAAGCTTCTGCACAGCACAGGAAACAAATGATAAAACTGAAAGACAACCTATGGAATGGGAGAAGATATCTGCAAATGACATATCCGGTACAGGGTTAGTATCCAAAATATACAAAGAACTTATACACCTCAACACCAAAAAAACAAATAATCCAATTAAAAATGGGCAGAAGATATGAAAAGAAATTATCTCTAATGAGGACATACAGATGTTCAATAAACACATGAAAAGATGCTCAACATCACTAATCACCAGGGAAATGCAAATCAAAACCACAATGAGTTATCACCTCATACCTGTGAAAATAGCTAAAATCAAAACCAGAAGAAACAAGTGCTGACAAGGATATGTAGAAAGAGGAACCTTCATGCACTGTTTATGGGCATACAGAGTGGTGCTGTCACTGTGGAAAGGAGTATGGAGGTTCCTCAAAAAATTAGAAATAGAATTACCATACAATCCAGTAATTCCACTACTGGGTTTTTACCCAAAGAAAATTAAAACATCAATTTGAAAAAATATAAACATCCTGTGTTTATTGCAGCATTATTTGCAATAGCCAAATTATGGAAGCAGCCCACATGTCTATCAATAGATGAATGGATAAAGATGTGCTATACATATACAATGGAATATTACTCAGCCACAAAGAATGAAATCGTATCATTTGCAATGTGGATGGATCTAGAGATTACAATCCTAAGTTAAATAAATCAGTCAGAAAAAGACAATTACGATATGATTTTACTCACATGTAGAATTCAAGAAACAATAAAAAAAGAGACAAACCAAAAAACAGACTCTTAACTATAGTTAACAAACTGATGAGGAGGTGGGTGGATGGGTGAAATGAAATAAGTGATAGGGATTAAGAGTACACTTATGATGAGCACTGAGTAATGAACAGAACTGTTGAATCACTAGGTTTTATACCTGACACTAATATAGCGCTGCAAAAAAAAAAAAAAAAAATCAAAGACCTGTTTTATACTTAGCTGACCCTTGAACAACCGGGTTGTTCTGCAGGAGATCAGGGGCACTGACAGACACCTCCTCCCTACACAGTTCCAAATCATGTTTCACTTTTTTTTTTAAGTAGGCTCTACACTCACTGTGGAGCTTGAACTCACAACTCTGAAACCAAGAGTTGCATGCTCTACCAGTTGAGTCAACCAGATGCCCCTAAATCTGTGTTTAACTTCTGATCCTCCAACTTAACTACTAATAGCCAAATGCTGACAAGAAGCCTTACTGGTAGCATAAACATTACACACACATTGTATATGTATTGTATATTGTATTCTTACAATTAAGTAAGCTAGAGAAAGAAAATGTTAAGAAAATCATAAGGAAAATACACTTATAGTACTCAACTGTATTTATCAAAAAAAAAAAAAAAAAAAAAAAAAAGCCTCAAGTAAGTGGGCCCATGCAAGTTCAAACGTGTTGTTCAGGGATCAGTTGTATTTATGAGTATGTCTTATACTAACACCCATTAATACGGTAAAAAAAACAAACTCCTACTTGCTATTTCCTTTATTTAGTTTTTATCAACAATCACTACCTCCTAATGATTTAATATCATGTGTTTCAATGCAAACCTTCATAATTTAGCTTTTTCATTTCAGCTTCAAGTTTTTCTTTAAGTTTCTTCACAGCTTCTAAAGCTTCTTGATCCTTCCTATAGCCACTATCCATCTTCTTAACTTCAGCTTGTTTAGTCTTTAATTCTTGTTGGGCATGTTTCAACTTCATCTGAGCCTGTTATTGAAAATTTAATAGACTATGTGAGGCAGATAGTGCTAGTGATTAAATGGCCACAGATGCAGATTAGTTTAAGAAACGTCAGCTTGGAAAATGTAACTGTTTGGTCACTTGCATTAATATCTTAAAGAAATCAATCATTTCCCAATACTTTCTGCTCATAAAACTACTCAGAGTATAAAACATATGCTTAACATAAATCATTAAGTTATTTACTCCATATTTTTAACTTACAAAGGATGACGTTAATGAGTCCAAAAATTATATGAAAGAGTAATTGTCATTAGCTGATTAAATTAAAAACACATCAGAAAGCTACCAATCAAAACACTAACTAGTTCCCTTCCTTTCCACTTAGGTATGCATATTTGTACTTGTATACTATTTGTGAGTGTTGTTCAATTAACAGTGGAGAGACTGTATTGAGCAGTAAGAAAATTATACAGGAAAGTGAACTTAAGCTGACAAGAGAAATTTCAATGCTTGGAGTCTGATATGCGAATGCTAGTTTATATAAATGAGTACCGTTCCTTAAAAGCATGAACTAGTACTTTGAGATCTGGCTGGATGTCTCCTCCCCCTAAAACTGAGTAATGGTGGCTTTTTCCCAACATGTAATAAGTTAACAGAAAAACTGAGAGGATTTAAAAGTTTTTCTGTTATTGATTTCTTACAATTTTTTTGTGACCCTCAGCGTTGAGTGGAAAAGTTGCAAACATTTAACAGAAAATGCTGAATATGATTAATACAAACACACAGAGGAACATGTATATTTGTAAAGATGAGCCCTCTGTTAAAAAAATAAAGACTGTGTGTATATATATATATATTTTCTGCAATCAAAACTGTTGCATTCATAGGACTTTAAAAGATGCACAACTATCTAAACAAATTTGAAAGTCTTTACTGACAAGCTTCAAAGGTTATGAAATCCATATAGGGAAACCAAAGACGAGAAGGGGGTAAGTGGGAGGGAGAGATACTTCCAAGAATGAAAGGTAAGAACTAAGTGTGGTGACCACAGAAATGGAAAGGATGTTTGTTTTCCTGTTAAAGCTTAAGACTTCGGGGGCACCTGGGTGGCTCAGTCGGTTAAGTGGCCGACTTCAGCTCAGGTCATGATCTCATGGTCCGTGAGTTCGAGCCCCGCGTCGGGCTCTCTGCTGACAGCTCAGAGCCTGTTTCAGATTCTGTGTCTCCCTCTCTCTGACCCTCCCCCGTTCATGCTCTGTCTCTCTCTGTCTCAAAAATAAATGTTAAAAAAAAAAAAAAAAAAAAAAGCTTAAGACTTTGACTTTATGTTGTCAATAAAAAAGTAAAAAGAGCACAAAAAAAAAAAATTAACCTCAAATATTCCATACAATACTACAAAGTAGAATTAAGCATTTATTGCATTTATAATTTCAACTAACCTATAAGGGTATTTAATATTTTATAGCATCTTAAACTATCATCAATATTTAGCAGTTAGCATATTTGAATTTCACTGTATTGAGCGCTACTGAGTAGCAGAGTAACAAATTCCTTGACATTGGCAATGGTTATAAAACGTTGAAAATAATCAGATCACCATAATGTGGAGCTTCTAAAAAAATGCAATCACACAGCGCTGAATGTCTGTATTTACCTGTTTGGCTTCTGTCTGAGCTTTACTTATGTCGTTTTTACAGGCCATCATTTGACCAGCAAGAGTTGCTTCTGCTCCATCTTCATTACTAGACAGTCCAGCGGAAACAGCGTTGAAGTGCTGCTGTGCAGCAGCCAAAGCTTCAGCATCTTTATTACTTGCTTCCTGAAGGGCATTCAGCCCATCTGTGATCTTCTTAACCTCTTTTTCCTTTGCTGCTAAAGTTTTAGAATCCTTCAGGAAGATTTTAATATTGAAGAGTATTATATTTTAGGAAATACATCCATTTTTTCTTATCTACCCATACCCTTATGCCATCAAATTTCATAGCAATTTGAAGTGGGCATGGTTAAAAGGAAAATAATTTAACCATCCCAACTTTAAATACTTAATCCTCATTTTAAAATTCACCGTGTTTTTAGGATAAATGTGTCCTTAGTATTCCAAATACTACTGGAAATACTTTCATTCTGTGTGTTACGGTCTAATCTAGAAATTAGCTAAAACAGCATAAACAAACGATTTGAAGCAACTAAAAATCACTTTCTAAAGCTCTAAAATTGAACTAATAACTATTCTACTCCAAGCTTCAAAGCAGAGATTGTAGGATGAAGAGCATGTACATGAAAACATATTTGTAAACTATTAAAGACCATAAAATTTAAATATTAAATACTAGTGGAAACAGCATTATTAATAATTAACCCCTCTTAAGTTATATACACGAACACCATGAACACTAAGATAACAACACTGGAAAAAAAAAATCCAGCTATATTATTTACATGAGAGTGACCAGAAATTTTGGCTCACAAGTTTAATTCATGATTCATTAAATATTTATTAGAGGTTTACCATGTATCAGCCATTGTTCTAGACATTAAAGACACAGATTCCTCAGGGACCCTATATTCTAGAGAAGCATAGTAAAAAAATAAAGCAATGTAAAGGGATAGAAACTGATGGGAACTATTTTAAGAACAATGAAGGAAGGCCTTTTTGTGATGACATTTTGAGCAGAAACCTAAATGAAATAAAAGGAGTGATCGATCATGCTAATACTACGGGGACCCACACTAGGCAAGCTCTGCGAAATATGCTTGGGTGTTTGAGGAACTATTTGGTGTTGGACCACCGTGAGCAAGTGGAAAGGAGCTAGGGTCTCATAGGCCATGGTGAAGACTAAATTTAATTATACATGTGACTTTGAAACCATTAATGAATTTTAAGAACAAGAGTGATGTGATCCAGTTTATGTTTTAGCTTTTGTAAAGAACAGATTGTAGAATGGCAAGAGTAAAAAGCAAGGCAACTAACAGGGACATCATTACAGCATCCCTCCTAAGACATGATGGCCTGCAGTAAAGCAGCGATAGACATGAAAAGTAGCTATATTCAGGAAGTACTTTTAAAGTCAAGAGAATTTGCTGATGGATTAGATACAGAGTTTGAGAAAAAGGGGGGAATGCAAGAAGACTCTAGGATTTCTGGACTGAAAATTAAGTTAATAGTGGCGCCATTTTCTGACAGAAAAATTCAATAACTCAAGGAGGTTTGGGTAGGTAGAGTTTTATTTTGGATATGTAAAGTTTTAGACTTTTTGTTAGTCATCTATGTAAAAATATCAATTAAATAACTGGACAACTAAGTTTTAGACATTTTGTTAGTCATCTATGTAACAATGTCAATTAAATAGCTGGACAAAAAAACCTAGAATTCAGGGAAGGAGTCAAGGCTAATTATAGATCTGAAAGGCATCAACATATAAATATTATAGGGCTATAGGCCTGGATGGGATTAGCTAAGAAAGGAGTATATATAAAAGAAGTCTGCACTAGCCCAGGGGCATGCCAACATCTGTTATTCTGATTTCTATTTCTAGACTGGCTTCAATATTCCTATATTCAACTACCTAATCAACAGATCTACTTAGACGTCTAACAGGCACCTCAAGCCTATTATGTTCACACTGTACTTCCTCCTATTCTCTACTAAGCTAACGATATTTCCAATTGTCAAGGACAGAAATCTGTAGTATCCTTCAGTCCTTTTAACAACCAACTCAACAACCAATCTGCCAGGTCTAACTCGTTGGACCTACCTTTACAATACTCATAAAATCCCAAAACTTCTCTCAATACACCCACTTATACTGCATTTATCCAAGGGCTATTCTCTAGACTGGTACCTACTACCTGGATTTCCTCCCTGCTTCTTCCCTTTAGGTTATTCTCTAAACATCAAGAAAAGTACTATTAAAATATAAAAAATGTTGTTCCTCTGCTCAGCCAACTCCAGTGGCTTCCCATGTCACTCAGAATAAAGGTCAAAGTCCTTCACGTGTCTTATAAAATCACATGTGATCCTACACCTTTTACCTTTCTGCATTCCTACTACTTAGTGCTGAAGAGCCACACTGATCAATCTCCTTATATTTCCAATATCTTTGGCACCTGGGGCAATTGCTCTTCTGCCTCGTACATCTTCTCCCACAACCAATTTATTTACATGGTTCTCTGACTTCCTTCAGTTCTTATTAATGAAATAGCACCTTCTCAATGAGACTGTCAGTGGTTACCCAATTTAAAAACCCACACCTTACCCACCTCCCTTATATTCCTAAAACTCTACCCTGCTTTTTCTCCAAATCTGTTATCACTATATAACACACTGTAGATTTCATTTATTTTATCATCATTCTCATTGGAATACCCAAAGCCCAATGCCCATCATTCTCATTGGAATACCCAAAAGGCATTTTGTCCATATTTGTCATTTTGTCCACTGCTATATCCTCAGCCCAAACAACTATACTGTCCGTAGCGTACACTCAATAAATATTAATAAAATGGATAAGTGTAACCGAGAGAAATTAAATCAAGCTTCTTATTTACTTACCTCAACCATATTTTTTTCCAGCTCTTTGCGTTTGTTCTCTTCACTTGCCAGATTTTTCTTCTTGAGATCAAAGGCACTTTGAGATTTAGTATTAACTCGCTGAGCTTCTGCAAGAGCATCTTCTAAAGATCGGAGTATACCTCCAATTTCCTATAATCAAATGCAGCCAATCCAATCAGCATACTTGTAATTTGTTCATGTCATCATGTTCTTGTATAACTTCTGTAAGATTTACTTTTTTTTTTTAATTTTTTTTTTTTTCAACGTTTATTTATTTTTGGGACAGACAGAGACAGAGCATGAATGGGGGAGGGGCAGAGAGAGAGGGAGACACAGAATCGGAAACAGGCTCCAGGCTCTGAGCCATCAGCCCAGAGCCCGATGCGGGGCTCAAACTCACGGACCGCGAGATCGTGACCTGGCTGAAGTCGGACGCTTAACCGACTGCGCCACCCAGGCACCCCTGTAAGATTTACTTTTTATAAGCTATGTTATTATCACATGTTAAGATAATCAATACAGAAGACAATGCCAGTGGACCTCACTTACTACAATTTTTTTCCACAGTATATTATCTGTTCTTACATATTATGTCTGACCTTATCTTTTCTTCTTTCCAACTCTTCTATTTCATGGCTAAGTGCTTTTATTTTTTTATCATTCTCAGACAATTTTTCTTGAAGCTTTACAACTTTATCTTGCATTTCTTTTAACTCCTCAGCTGAGCGTTCTTTTGTATCTTCAGCCAGCAAAAACTGATAAGCAATATATAAACGACTCAAATGTTCTATTTCCCTCATTACTTTTTGGTACTCCAAGTAGGAAGATCTTTCCTGGAAGAGAAATCACCAATAAAGTATAACTCAAACTTCAAAATTTTCAACAAACTTAGAAAGATTCAAACTACAGCAACATGTATAAAATTTCCCATCACATAATAGACTTTGTCTTAGATTAGTGATCACGGATTATAGAAATTTTAACATTAGATCTCTAGCTTTTCAGATACCATTATACCATCTCCAGTGAATCCTGTGTGGTTGTTTCTTTTAATATATAATCAGGCAGTTGGGATTAACAAAGAAATGTGGACACAAGGTTCACAGACTGGGGGGAAGTAGTCTACAAACTACACAACCACCAATGATACATTATTACATGTATTTTGAAATAGTATTTACCAAGATGCCTACCCAACATTCAATCATGTAACTATTTACAAACATTTGCTCACACATTATTAAACTTGATTCTGATAAGGACCCCCTAGGGCAGACAGAATAATTAAAATCCCTAACCACACCTTTTCAGATTTGCCAATAACATCCACATTACTGTATGGATTCAGAATACAACTCTGAGAAGTATCAAATTTTAATGAGCATGTGAAAGTTTAAAACCAATGTGCTATAAATGCATTTTTTCACTGAAATATTATGTCACAAGCTACAAAGATGATAGAAAAGACCTGGACATTTGTTTTAGTACCTGTCACTTATCAATGATCTTGACAGCAATAATTGCAGTGGTAGCCCCTATTATCCTAGAAATTATTCACTCTACCAACAGGATTACTAGGAGTGTCATGTCCTCAAGACATGTTGTTCTGCTCAATTCTACCTCTCCATCTGGGAGATCATTTTCCAAAATCACTATGATTAATAGGTATGAATGAAGTACATGTCCTCTATAAGCAGAAGTCTGATTAACAAGTACCAACTCTAACTCCTTATCTTATCCCATAGAAAAATTCCTGAGAAGTGGTGTACATTTCATCTCTATGTGTATGATCTTGAATACAATGAAAAATTGTCACCAATTTTGAGAGACATTCTAGATGGCTGTCCTCACATACACAGTGTATACCTCTTTTAATTTTTGAATGGTTGGAGTAATCTCTTCTTCAAGTATCTGGAAAATAAAGGAAAATCAAAATTTTCAGTATGTAAAGTACCATTAAAAAATCTGAAAGGAAAAGTAGCATGGAAGTTTAAGGAAAACTGGGGGAGGGGAAATTTCCTCTTTACAGCAGGGAAACTAAATGCAAAATTACTCTTTACAAACATTTTATATAAATTTAATTACCGTCTTAATTTCTTTCAGCTTAGCCTCTTTTTTTTCTATAGTTTTCTGGGCAGCTATTTTTTTGTATTCATACATCCTGGTTCCAGCTGCTTCTTCTATCATGGATAAAATCTGGAAAGACAATTAATGTTTGAAGAATACAAGATAAATCTCATTGGAGTTTACATTAAGTATATCATTTAAGGTCTTAACCTCACTAAGCATGATTACCAAAATAAAGGCCCAAATGGACCAGAGACATTAAGTACATAAAAATGCACGTATTGCCCATAGCCCTAACATTCAAGAAACATTTCTGGCCTTTACTCCAATTCTAAAATTGAACTTCATGCAACACTGAGGCAGAGTAAATCTCTTTTAAAATTGAAGCCAGGGGCATCCGGCTGGCTCAGCAAGTAGAGCGTGCAACTCTTGATTTTGGGGTTGTTGAGTTTGAGCCCCATGTTGGGTATTTAGATTACTTAAAAATAAAAATTTTTAAATAAAAAAATAAAATTGAAGCCAATAATTCCTCCTCTTTTCCTTCAAACATAAGTTTAAAAAAAATAAAGGCTACCAACATTCAGTTTTCATTTTAGAAGCTTCTACTTAAAATTGTTCCAAGAGACTTCAGCCATTTTGTGCCAACAGGATGAAGCATGACATAACATGTGCATCCCAACTGTGGCATGTGCTTTAAGAACTTGGGCAAATAACTTAATCTTCTCTATGCTGCGGTTTCTTCATCCATAGCGTATGGATAATATCTCACAACACTGTTGAGAATTACACAAAATAATTCATGTAAAAAGCACTCTAAAAAAGGCAAGTACTTATCAATTATAATTTCCTAAGTAAAACAATTTTACCAGCACTCCTTTTTCAGAAGCTTCTACACACCATCAATCCTTATCTCAAAAGGATTATTTCTCTCAAAACTATTCTCATTTCTATGTATTTGGCAGGTTTCAAATTAGAAGTTTCCCTTAAGACGTTATCTAAAGAAAATATGCATGACCTACGTTCAAATCAGACTGCTATTACCAATTATCAGTTTTCCCCTTAGTTCTCAATAAAAAATAGTAACTAAAGAGCCTTTGTTCTTATTGAAAACATTCATTCCTTTACACCAACTCTTTTCAAGGGGGCTCCAAGAAAAAAAACTTTAAGTCTTAATACCCTAAGCAATCCACTGAATGCAATGAATTAATTTCACTTAAATCTTTTTCTGTAGGGTTTAAGTCTGATATGGAACACTGGTTGAGAAAGGCTGCTTGATACAGTCAAAATTTCTTTTAATACTGGGCAATACAACTCTTAGAAGAAAACACAGAAGTTAAGCTCCTTGACACTGGTCATAGTGAAAAATTTTTTGGATTTGACACCAAAAGCAAAGGCAATGAAAGCAAAAATTAACAAGTGGGACTCTATCTGACTGAACTACCTTCTGACTGAAAACCTGCATAGCAAAGGAAACCATAAACAAAATGAAAAGGCAACGTAGGGAAGAAGAAAAAGTAGTTGTAAATCATGAATCTGCTAAGGGGTTAATATCAAAATACATAAAGAACTTGCATATACAACACAATAGGAAAAAAACAATCTAATTAAAACCTGGGCAGAGGATGTGAACATTTTTTTCACAAAAGATAGAGAGATGAAAGGTATATGAAAGGTATTCAACATCATTACATCAGGGAAATGCAAATTAAAACCATGAGATAACTACCTCTGTTAGAATAGCTATTATCACAAAGACAAGAAATAACAAGTGCAGGTGATAATGTGGAGAAAAGGGAAACCTTTTCTATACTGTTGGTAAGAATGTAAATTGGTGCAGCCATTATGGAAAACTATGAAGATTCCTTAAAAGATTAAAAATAGAACTACCATATGATATAGCAATTATATTTCTGGGTATTTAGCCAAAAAAAACAAAGACACTAACTTGAAAAGATACCTACATCCCCATGTTCACTGCAGCATTATAATACCAAGACATGGAAACAACCTAAGTGTTGGTGATGAACAGATAAAGAAAATGTGGTATATATACACAATGGACTATTATTCAGCTATTTAAAACAAATGCAATCTTAAATTTTTTAATGTTTATTTATTTTTGAGACAGAGAGAGACAGAGCGCGAGTGGGGGAGGGGCAGAGAGAGAGGGAGACACAGAATCCGAAGCAGGCTCCAGGCTCTAAGCTGTCAGCACAGAGCCCGACGCGGGGCTCGAACTCACAGACCGTGAGATCATGACCTGAGCCGAAGTCGGACGCTTAACCAACTGAGCCACCCAGGCGCCCCTAAAACAAATGCAATCTTGCCATTTGTGACAACGTGGATGGAACTGGAGGGTTTTATGCTAAGTGAAATAAGTCAGGCAGAGATAGAGAAATACTGTATAATCTTATTTGTATGTAGAATCTAAAAAGAAAAAAAATGAGATCCTGGAGAACATAGGGGTTGCCAGAAATAAGGGTTAAAGGGTGGACAAAATGGGTACAGGTGATCAAAGGTACAACCTTCCAGTTACAAACATTCTGGGGATATAATATATAGGATGGTGACTACAGTTAATAAAACTGTAAAAATACAGTTAATAATACTATATTTGAAAGTTGCTAAGAGCTAAGAAGGTAAACCTTAAAAGTTATAAGAAAAAGAAAATTGAAACTATGTGGTAATGGATGTTAACTAGACTTATAAGGATCATTTTGCAATGTCTACATATATTAATCACTATATTGCATACCTGAAACTAATAGGTCACTTATACCTTCATTAAAAAAAAAAAAATGTTGGGGCGCCTGGGTGGCGCAGTCGGTTAAGCGTCCGACTTCAGCCAGGTCACGATCTCGCGGTCCGTGAGTTCGAGCCCCGCGTCGGGCTCTGGGCTGATGGCTCAGAGCCTGGAGCCTGTTTCCGATTCTGTGTCTCCCTCTCTCTCTGCCCCTCCCCTGTTCATGCTCTGTCTCTCTCTGTCCCAAAAATAAATAAACGTTGAAAAAAAAAATTTAAAAAAAAAAAAAAAAAAAAAAAAAAATGTTAAAAAAAATCTGCTCGACAATGTTCTGCCCACGCCTTTTCTTATACATTCTCATTTAATCCTCAGAAAATACCTGAGGTAAGGACTCTTGACTCTAATTTACGGATGAGGAAACTAAAGCTCAGAAAGGTAATGTCATATAGCTTTAAAAAGGTAGGGGGCCAGAGTGCCAAACAATAAAAAAAAAACAAAAAACTTTCTTTACTAATTATTCTTAATAATGTTCCTAAGAATTTTAAGAATAGAAGAAATTATGTTTAAAAATTGACTTAGAAGATTAAAACAGTATCTACAATTATTACTTTTATTGTCTACAAATAGTATCTTTACCTCTGGAGGTTTCATGTTCAATACTTTTGTAATTCGGCCCTGAAAAATAAAATGGCAGTTACTGTAATGATAACAAATTAGAGTCAACTAAAGGCATACACATTTACCTGCACTGAAGTTGTTATATCCTAATATACCAACCTTTTGGGAATTCTTTCTCTTACCTACATGAAAAGATGTTTCTTCTAGAATTCTGCTATTCACACTTTCACTTACCAGTAATATAGTTTTTAAATAACACAAAGTCAACTCAGATCATATTTCTGAAACAATATTAATGATACAGAAGTCTCCAATAAGTATATAAATACATAAGTATATACAATTTAGCATAATTGTTGGACATCTTTTGATTTTTTTCTTTACTTGCTGCACTCCAAGATAATTTCTAGAAACAGAAATTCTGGGCCTCAAATAGAATAGTTACATGTTTCATTTCAATGCCAGATTATCAGTACCAAAAAAAAAACAAAACAAAATTCCACTACCCAATTCTCAGACCATCATATTACTTATGATTTCGATTCATTTAAAGTAAATTTTCAGACTTGAGGCTGTGATATACTGAAAATAACGTTATTTTGGTCCCATCAGGATCCTGCCATTGACCTTGCTGTAACTTTCTAAGAAGACAGCTGGATGAGGCAAGTAAGGACAAGATAATATTAGCACTTAATTTTCACTTGAATAAGTCTCCATGTAAGAAAATTTTTTTTTAATTTTTTTTTTTTTTTTTTTTTTAGTGTTTAATTTTGAGACAGAGACAGAGCATGAGCGGGGGAGAGGCAAAAAGAGAAGGAGACACAGTATCTGAAGCAGGCTCCAGGCTCTGAGCTGTCAGCACAGAGCCCGATATGGGGCATGAACTCAAGAACCCGTGAGATCAGGACTTGAGCGAAGTCCAACACTTAACCGACTGAGCCACCCAGGTGCCCCTAAGTAAAAACATTTCTTAAAATTTAATATATATTTGAAATAACAAAATGCTTGAGTCCAACACTCAAAGGAATTCCTTTAAAAGGAATATATTATGACAATATCTTTTTAAAAAATTTTATAGTGTATTCTTGTAAGTCAAGGAAAATTATTTCCAGACATTCTTCAAACTTCAAATGTGTATGTTAGAACACATCAGTACATATTAACTAAATCAACCTCTTAACAGGTGCCCAAACACCAGTGTAATGGTATATAAAAAACGAAAAACCCAAAAAGAATCAATTCCCGTATTATAGTATCATAAAAAATAAACAATGTCAAAGCATATATAAAGGCCACAAACAAAATACCTGCATGATGAGAAAGTGAGGGTTGTTAACATTAAGGCCAACAGAACAGAAGAGATCTTGTACTCTGGTATTGTTTGCATTTACTCCATTGATTAAATATTTATTTCTACCACCAATAACCACCTAAAAGGGAAATATTTTAAAAGATATAAATGAATATATAAAACTTGAAGATGATACATTTCCAAATATATTTCACTTGTTTGTTCTGTCCTACTAATGATAAATAAAACCAATCCTGAATAAATAATGGAGGAAGTGTGACATGGTCAAAAAGAATACAGAATCAGGTCAATTGGTTTCTAATCCAAGGACATTCCACACACAAGCCTCCTAATCTCTCATGCGTTGGACTAAATCTCTAAGGTCACTTTTGACTTTATGTTTCCTAGTATGTATAAAACATATTCTATACCTAATCATTCTTTAGAATTTTCCCACCCTCAGAGGTTAACCCCTCCTTCCTCCACTTTTTAATTTCCAAAAAACAGAAGTCAGATACTAAAAACTAAAGACAAGGAGTTTGATAGCAGTGTGATAGTTTGATCCTTGACAAGATTCTAAAATGGGTCAATAAAGACATGACTTGTGAATACTTGAAAGAAAAAGAGTAATTATGGAGCTTCAAAGAACAACTTATACCAGACATCAGCGTGTTCACACTCTGCTATAGCACTTACATTGTCACTTATTGGGTATAATCATCTCACCCATCCTATTTTGAGGTCCTTCTTCTATCTGTATTTCCCAGGGCCTTCAGGATTGCCCAGCACATAGCAAACACTTAATAAAATACTGAATGAGTGTTAATTCAGTTCTTTTCTTGACAGAAGCATTAAGCTGATAGATCACATACTACTATATTTGGAACAATAAACCTAGTATACACCTAAGTATTTTAACAAAGTCTTTCTAACAAAAATTTGGTGAAAATGTAGGCACATGGATTATATGAGGACAGGAATTTTAGGTAGATTAGTAGGAGACTTACTAAAAATTCCTAAAAGGTGAGTATTTGATGGATGCTTAATGACAAAGAACAGGATTTTGTCTCAAACTAGTCAATGTCTTACTTTTTTTTTAACTAGAGGTTTTTATTAAAATAGAAAAGGGAATCGATAAATTACATAATGCTAAGATGGAGAGTCAAAAGGACTTAACAGAATTTTTAAACATAAAACTGACAAAGTAAAAACACTGCAGGACTATAGTAAGAAAAAAGGACAACGTATGGTCCCTGCTTTGGTTTCAAAAACCTGCTTACATACAGAAATGGCAGTAACACAGCTAATAACACACATTTAAAAAATCCAGAGTTTAAGTGAAGTGGATATGAACTCATATTATGAACTCTCCAAAGACATACTGGGGAAAATAGAAGAGTACGTAAAATGAAAGAAGTGACAATTCTGCTTAATCCTGTCCTAAGGAGACCAATTCTGGGACATGCAATTTGATGGACCATGCATTAAAAATAATTTAAAAAAGGCATAAAGAACCTAGAGCAAATTTGTATTCAGTGTGATTAGACAAGTTAAGGAAATAGAAACAATTATCAATTGAAATACCTAGAGAGATTTAGCTTAAATATTAAATATTTAAACACCTAAATATTAAAACATGGAATACATTAGATTTGCTTTTTGATGCTCTCAAAGAATCAGATTTAATGTGTAAAATTTGATGACAGTACTTCAGCTCATTTTATAGGAATAACTTTCTAATTAGACTCATCCAGTAACAATAGGTTACCTCAGAAGATGGCAAGATCCCAACTATTAGAGGTACTCCAGTACAGAGAAAATTCAAGTATAGTTCAAGATTTAAAGCATAGTTATTAGTGCTTATCCTGATTGATGGCTTTTTAGATCCCTTTCAATCCTCTTGGTAAATGGTGGAATTTGCACGATCAAATTTTTAACATAAGGAAGATATTCTTAAGAAACCTAGTCAGTTTTTGATCAATTTTGCTCATAAACTTTCTCTCTCCAGCAGTCTCATTGCCAAAAAACGTGTCAGCCAAAAGTTCTTAGATATCCAAATATTTAGTAGTCACTCACCTGCCTCGTTACTGTAATTTCATCATGAACCTCAAATCCTAAAGGACTTTGCTTTTTGTCAGAATTATCAAATGTGATAGACACGGAGGCTTTGGTAATACCAGCCTGCCCATTTTTGTAAACTAAATCTTGTAAATTAGAAGCCCGAACCTAAAACAAAAGAAAAGTTTGTCAATTACAAAACCCCATATTGCATAAAATGGCACTAAAAATGGGTTTCTTACTGTTGGAAAACCACCCATGCAGTATCCACTAAGTAGCCAGCCAGGCAAGGAAAGCAAGGAAAATGGGAAACCACATAAAATGAGTGCCTTTCCCCACAAAACTGTTCCAACCCTGCACTGGATTGTTTTCTATTCGTTTCGTAGCTGAAGTTCATTTGAAAGATTTAGGAAGACGGCATCTAAGAATTTCACTATTCATCCAATCCCATTAGACCCTGAAAAGGCATTATAACGCAGAGTGAGCGGGTAGGAATACGGCTTCTGGAATAAGACTCCCAAATGCCTGAGTTTGAGGGCTGCTCCAAACATCTTAAGGGGATGAACCTTAGGCAACACTAAATTTCTATTTTCTCATCTATAAATAGAGTAGAAAAAAAAGTAGAGTAATAACATCTAGCTCTAAAGGACTGCAGTGAAGTATATGCACTGTATTTAAACTCCATATAAAAACATATTAAATAATTCTGTATGGTTATTTCAGAATTTGGTAAAGTACTAAAGTACTCGTAAATTGTTTGACATTATAAGACAAGTTATTTGATTCTTACAAAAAACTTTACTGACCCCCCCCCCCTCCTATAGTGAATGCAGTCAAGGCTTTTAAAAGTGCCCTAGATTATGACAACTATACTTCATTCAAAAAACAAACAAAAAAAAGTGTCCTGGATTATAGAAAACTCAAGCTTTATTCTAATTTTAAACAAAGAATGGTAGGTTAAGTTCAGTAAAAACCCAATAGAAATGAAAAAAAAAAAAAGATAATTCACATAAACTTCAAAATGCAAATGAAGAGAAAACTGGCAATAGTGTCCAAGTTCAATGAGGATTCTCTTGAGGTTCCCCAAACTTATAATTCACATATATCAGAAAGTTTACCTGAGACAGGTTGGAGATGCCCAGCAAAAAGCAGATGGAGTCCAATATGTTGGATTTCCCACTACCATTTAAACCGGTGATAGCATTGAAGAGGGGGTCAAAACCATTGACTTCAGTCCTCTGAGCATAGGACTTAAATCCCTCAAGAATGATGGACTTAACATGCATCTTCACTACTGACTTGGACAGGTAAGCTGCTAGGAATCAAAACAGGCCACAAAGCAGTTCTGTACAAAACAGAAATACAATAAATGGAACAGAAATCTGGAATCATGACGTATGTAGAAAGACTAAAACATAAAAACGACTTAATGGCTTAATAGAAATAAAAGAGCCACTTGCTGAGCTACTTCCTCTGAAGTAAGGACACTTTTTCCAACTTAATTAGAAGTTAATTAAACCATTAATTCAACCTGGAAGTCAACGACTTAATTTTCCAGCCTTCCCTTCCATTTTTATCATACTCTTAACAGAAACTACCGATTATTTCATATCCCACTCCCTCTGCCCCCAATGTCCTTCTCCCTGATACAGACATGACTCACTCTCCTCTACTACACTCACGACTTTGCTTAAATGTCACCATACTGAGGTCCTGACTTCTCTATATAAAAACGCACCTGTCCCCATCCCCTCTGCCTTTTCCTTCACTGTACTTAAAGATGACGCTAAACTGGGGTGCCTGGGTAGCTCAGTCGGTGAAGCCTCTTGATCTCAGGTTCGTGGGCTCCAGCCCCCCATGGGGCTCTGTGCTGACAGCTCAGAGCCTGGAGCCTGCTTGGATTCTGTCTCCCTCTCGCTCTGCCCCTCCCCAACTCGCACTCTGTTTCTCTCAAAAATAAACATTTAAGAAATTAAAAAGATGACGCTAAACAGTATCTTTGTATTTGTCTACCCAAACTATCATAATGAAAGTTTCTGTAAAATCTTCGCCTGTTCCACCGCTGTATGCCCTAATAGTGCCTGACTCGAGGGCGCGGGGAGTCCGTCAACATTTACTTAAATAGATGAACCCCATATATTCTCAAGATTCTGTTTTCACTCAGCCTGTTCCCTCGCCCCACCAGGCCTTTCTATCAACAATTGTTTGCACCACTCCAAGACTGGAGAGAAAGTAGACATTCTTCCAGGAACCCGTTAGGACTAATTTTAGTTTGAGGTCCAGTCTTGCTAATCCCTCCTTCCACGCACACACACACACAAAACCCTATCTTCCTCTCCAGCCAGGAATGCCCGACTAGGCCCAACCGGCCCCGCTCACCCACCTGCCTCACCACTGCGCCAGGCCCTCCGGGCTTGAGGCTCCCCAGAAGCTACTCCTGGTCACAAGAACAGAGACTGGGTTCACCCTTGCCTGGCCTTGGGCGCTACTAAGCGAATTGCAACATAGTGGCTAAGACACTCACTCCGCGATCTACACCCAGGCCGGAAATATTTATGCCTTTGAATTTCGGCGCGAGCAAAGGACCCCACCTCCACTGCCGATTTCATTGCCAGGTGCCTATGAGATGCCTAACTTAGAGGTTCTAATTTTCCCTCCCATCGAACAATCAAAGTGACAGAGGGCTAGGAAAGAGCGTCACGACAATGGTAACTCCAGGGATGCAAGAGCTGGGACCTGAAGACTAAAGGAGAAAGCGGCATTTGCTGAGCTCGGCGTCCGGCACCCCACGGGCAGCCCCATACTGCAGTCAAGGGCCTCGCGTTTCGCCAACCCCACCCCAGTTCAGGTCCCATCTGGCCTCGGGCTGTCCCGGTGGCCCCGCCCCGTCCAGAGTCTCGCGGGTATTGCGGGGGGCGGGGGGGGAGAAACTAGCTGGTGCAGACGACAGCTTTCTCAGAGTCCTGAAGGCAGGGAGGCGGGAAGGCTTCTAAGTAGTGTTACCAGTGTATTTCAGAAGACTCAGAATTTATCCGATTTGGCTCAGATTTGTCAAAAATAGAAGCTGTGCTTTGTCGGTCCTGGAAGGCGCAGAACTTCGGGGCACTGTTGGGGGGGTGGGGTGGCGTTCTGGCTCCGCCCCTCTCGGCTCCGGTCTCTGGCGGGCTTTTTCATCTCAAATTTCGCGTCGGGGCGGGACGTTAGTACTCGCTGTCGAGAGCTGTGCTGATCCCATAGGAAATTGTGTGGGGCTGGCAGGTGGTGGGCAAATAGGTGTTTCTTTCCCTGCGCTTCCGTTAAAGCAGTGGCAGAACTAACATTTCACAGAATTTCTTTGGAAACCGGATTGTTAATATTTATGCCAGGCTGGGTTCCAAGGGCTTTCAAATCCTGTCGCAACTCTGTGAAACCCGTGACATTGTTTTCATTTCACAGGTGAGCGAACACAGGTCAAGCAACTTACTCCAAGTAATAAGTGGAGAAGCTGGGATTTGCTCCCAAGCAGTGTAGCTTCATATCGCGTATTGTTAAATGGTTATATACTATTCCTCTTCGTGTTCAGAATCCAGTACCATTAATAGGATTCTGTATTTATCAGTGTGTGCTGTTATCAACAAACAAAACTGACCAGTTTACTCACAGTTGAGCATTCTGATACTACTAAGGAGGGACAGCGGCAGATTGCACTGTCGTGCTGTCCCTATGTGAGGTATAAAATGGTGTAGCTGGTATGCTATTTTAAGCCATATGTTTAAAATTTCTTCACCCAGGAATGGCTTTGCAGCATTGGACACCAGTAGAACTATCAAGAACCGCCAATAATGGGCCTATGTTTTGAAATTCATTCTCTTCCTAAGAGGATAAAATAAGTGGGTTTTTTTTTGGGGGGGGGGTTAGTTTTGTTTACTTAAGAACTATGTATTGTCATATCCCACCCCCTTCTGTAATGTCAGTGGTTACTGGCCTAACATCTTTTTAGTTAAGCATTTATCTCTCTGCCTTGGTTTCTGCATTCCCTACATTCTACAGCTCACATATGTTGGTTCTATTCAATTTTTTTTAAGTTTTTAATTCCAGTATAGTTAACATATAGAGTGTTATATTAGTTTCAGGTATTCAATATAGTGATTCATCACATCTATACATCATTCGGTGCTCATTACAAGTGCAATCCTTAATCCCGATCACCTATCTCACCCATTCCCCCCACCCACTTCCCTTCTGGTAACCGTCAGTTTGTTCTCTAGTTGAGAGTCTGTTTCTTGGTTTGTCTCTTTCTCTCTCTTTGCTCGTTTGTTTCTTAAATTCCACGTGAGTGTAATCATACGGTATGTCTCTCTCTGACTTACTTCGCTTAGCATTCTACTGTCTGGCTCCATCCTGGTTACAAATGGTGTATTCAATTTTAATATACATTTATTTTCAACTATGTCTCCATCACTTTGTGAGTAAAGAATTTTAATTTGCCAACAAACCCTAAAATGGGTTTTACCAAGTTGTGAAATAAACATTTCTTTGGGGTGAAAATGGACACAATTAGCCTTTGCACTTATTTAATAGATTAATAATTCACATATATTTAAGTCAAATGGATGAAAACATATGCAAATGCACTTCTGGATGAGCACTTATGAGTACTTATAAGACTATACATACCTACTCCCACTGAAAGTATTTACTTAAATGAAAATTGCTTATAAAGGGAGAGATGTATCTGTTTTAGTTTTCCAGCAGGCCAGGAACAGTAAGGAATTTCTGTTCGTATGGAATGATGACGAAATAACTAATGGCTTACTTACAACTGCCTCCTAAGATCACAGGGAAGTGAAGAAGACCAAGGCACAAAGCCACTAACACTCCCCTAATTTGGAAAGGGAAAGTCTGGAAGTAAAGATAGGCTGTAGAGTAAATGTAGTAAAAATAGAGCACTGTTGTTGTTTCATTATCATGGATCAAAATCTTTTGAAAGCTTCAAGATGGGCAGGCTGGTAGAGTTTTAGTCCTTATGTACAAGGCAGCAGTACCAACAGGGGCACTGATCAAGCCATAAGAGGGACCTAGGAAAAAGATTTGGTCTTTTCTTCCAGAGCACTGGGAAGGACCCTTTTTCCCTGGATGCACATTTCTAATTTTAGAGTCCTAAAGTAGCTCTTCTTGGGACGTTGATGAATCCTCTCTCCCTGCAATTTAGGACAGAAGAAAAAAATAAAAGGACTTTACCTTGACTGCAGATGTAAGGAAAGGTGGATTCATTTTTTGAGAGATAAACTGGGGTTCAAGGGCATGAACTGATAATGATGGGAAGTTCATATTGTAAAATTGTACTGCATAGCAGCACATTTTGAATATACCACATATAGCCTATATGACAAGAAATATAGCTGAGCATAATTTAAAATAAGGAACAGAAAAAGAGGTGACTATATTGATTCACCTATGGGATCTGGTTAGACCCATTCATTTTCATTTCAGTGACAATATTGTCTTTAGTACTACATGTTCTGTTTGGTTCTTTGTGAAATCTGCCTATATTCTTTCATCATGATTTCCATTAGTTGGCCTCTTTAATCAAGTGTCTTTATCTTCTCTTTCAGGTACTTCTATTATTTCCAGCTTTTGAGTTCCTAACTCTACTGTTTACAACATTTGCTGAGTTTTACTCATAGTGATTTATATCCTCCCGTGGTGCTGTTCTGGGATGGGGTTGTTTTGTTTTATGGAAGTCTCTTATGCCCTGAGTTGTGAAAGAGTCCCTTCAGAACAGTTATGTATTTGTTTCTGCCAGGGTTCTTTGGCTCTTAAATATCCTGGGGCATTTGTAAATGATTATTTCTCAGTTTGTAGTTCCTGAATTATGCAGATACTGTAAATTTATATCTTGCAGGCCGAGGTGTTTTATTTCTCACAGGTACCTTTTGTTTTTCACCCCTATTCAAAGCCCCAAGCAAAGAACAAACTTCTTTGCTTCTTCCAGACTAGGAGGTGGAATTTTTCCAGTCCCAGTGACTGGCAGTTGTTTAAGGCTCCAGGATTTTCCTGCTTCTCTGCCTCACTGAGGCTCAAGGCCTTGTGCTTGTGCACTGGAACCCGGCAACTGGCTCCTGGGCCGTATAACTAAGGATAAAATGTTGGGAGGGCTACCATGGCATCAGTTTCTGCTGTTCTGTTTTTCAGTTTATTTCTGGCACTGTGAGTTTCCTATATTTTTTTTGTTTTTTTGCTACTGAGTTTGGCATATGGCTTATATAACAATAATTACATTTTATCCAGTATTAGTTTATAAAGGGAAGTTCAACCATATTAGAGGAGGTCTCATTTTTGAAAACGTAAGTCAGATCTTTGTTTTGCTCCTTCAAGCCTTGCTTTCACATTCTTACATTCCATATAGAAAGTAGCTTTTCCTAAGAAAACAGAGACGTCTCGTGCCAACCAGCTCTTTAAGAAAATATTTTCACACAATATTCATAAAATGCAATATCTTCTTATTTCATATATGTATATTTTTAAGTTTGTTTATTTTAAGAGAGAGAGAGAGGAGAGAGAGAGAATCCCAAGCAGGCTCCTCACTGACAGCACGGGGCTCAATCTCACAAATCTTGAGATCATGACCTGAGCTGAAATCAAGAGTTGGATATGATACTGGAGCCTGGATGGCTCAGTTGGTTAAGCACCTGACTTCAGCTCAGGTCATGATGAGTCTCGCATCCAGTGAGCTCACCCACTTAGGGTGACCCCTGCTTCTCTCTCTCAGCCTCTCCCTCTCTCTGTCCCTGGCTCACTTGCGTCCTCTCTCTCTCTCAAAAAATAAAAATAAGTTAAAAAAAAAAGAGAGAGAGAGAGAGAGATGGACGCTTAACTGACTGAGTCACCTTGGCACCCCTTCTTATTTCATATTTGTAATTTTAGTTTTTCAGCTCTCCAGGCTTTTATCACTTCCATGGTTTACAGCCAAAGCTACTCAGCTTACCTCTTCTGTTCTGCCACACCCCTTCCTTTATAGAGATAATTACTGGCTCCTTTGTCTCAAATACAATTCTCATTTTATTCATTGTTCTCTATGTCATGATGGTATCTTACTTTTTATTTCAAATCCATACACATCTGCTTTATCTTCTTCCAATTGGTTCCCTTTTATTACTATTATTTCTTATGAGATCCAAACACATCTTCACCCTTAGATTTTTATTTCACAAATCCTGCCTCTTCTGTAATTAACATTTTCTCTGTAGTCATCTACATCGTTTTTCAATTCTCTAGAGTCACAAGTATTTCTTATTCTTTGAATTCTGACATAAATTCCTACTTCTGTAGTACTTATTAGTGCCAGTCTCTGCCCTCTCTAAAGTTCTACAAAATACTTATGTTGCTCTATCAGAAATATGATATCTCTTCACTCTGTGTAAACCCTTGGTGAAAATTGCCTACAGAATTAATTCTAATCTCTTTAAGGTGGCATGCCAGGCTTTCCATAATTTATTCTCAACCTAGTTTCCCAGTCTCCTGTTTCTTCCTTAGATCACCTTGTCTTTTTTTGTGTGTTCCTTACTGTAAACCAAGCACCAACCAATGACAAAAGATAATGTGATAACTTTGTTAATGGATGGATGAATGAATGAATTCAAAAGGCATTTATAGAATGCCTACCTTATGCCAAGAAGTATGTTAAGTGTTGGGATACAAAGATGAGTAAGATGTGAGTCTGTCCCTAGGGAGTCCATAGTTGAGTAGAGATGACCTGTATAAAGACATAACCAGAGAAAAAGAGTAGAATGCATTATAAATAGACTGCACAGTCAAGGGCATAGAAGAGACATAATGTTTGATGCAAGAAGTATCAAGATTTAGTGTAGGAGATCACAAAAGCCTCAGATAATGGAGCATTGTATGTGCCATTTTATTTTTTAAGTTTCTTTACTTATTTTGAGAGCACAAATGGGAGTGGGACAGAGACACAGGAAGAGAGACTCCCAAACAGGCTCTTCGCTGTCAGCGCAGAGCCCACTGTGAGGCTTGATTTCACCAACCACGAGACACCTCACCTGAGTCAAAATCAAGAGTCAGAAGCTTAACCGACTGAAGCTACCCAGGTGTCCCTGTACGTGCCATTTTAAAAAACTTTGTGTCATTTCTGAAATGTTGATGTTCTCCATCTCTGTGTCTTTGCACATGCTGAACTTGAAATACCCATCCTCTCTACATCTCACCCCATGTGCATTTCTATTTCTATTTCAGTCCCCAGATCTGATCCATTTCTGGAGGAATTACTTGCACCCTATTTAGTCTCTTAATCCTTCATTCAGATTTTTCTTCTGACCTTTATTCCTATTGTGACATATCTTTGTGACATACCTCAATGCTTAGCACATGGTAGACAATAAATATTGGTTGTATATGAATAAGTTTAGAGGGTTCATTTGCTGCTTTCTGATTAAGGTAAAGGGAAAGAACAGTTTTCAAAAAAGACTTGAAAATGCAGAATATTGCAGTATTTAATATATTCCACAAATTATTCAATATTTTAAAGTTCAGCAAGTTAATGGTAGTGATTATTTCTCACTGATAGAACATTGAAGCAATTTTTTTTTATGCCAGCTAGCAGTGTTCTATTTGTGTAATACCATCAGTGACCACTGTGATAATCACAAAACTGAGTAATCTGCCATGGAATACACATTCTAGTGTTTCGCTTCAGAGGGCTGTCAGTACCATATAGTTTCCCCATCTTACTTTTTTGACCTGTAAAGTAAAAACACGCATCTATTATGCAGGGGAACAGCTGCAGTTTCAGACTGAAAGAATATGATTCAAATATCACCACCTCCTGGTTGCTGCCCAGTATAATTACTCCTCCTCCTTTGTGCTCCTTTATTACACACACAGACTCCTGTTAACATGTTATTGTATTTAATCATTTATATGCTGTTTCTCCCCACTGTGAGCATCTTGATATCAGTGGTCTTGCCTTATTAGTCTGTAAACTTAACATCCAGCCCAGTTGTTGACACAGTTGTGCTCCATAAATATTTACTGAACTGTTGAACAGCTACAAGGACATATAAAGATTATAAAGGTGGTCATTCTTTCTAAACCAGAGAATACTCATTCTGTTTTCTAGATTTTTCAAATGAACATTGATTGTTGTTTTGTTGTACTTTTGCCCTTTTAAAAATTCCTAGAATTACCTGTATACTCCATCAAACATTAACATGCACAGAACCTCAGGAATTACCTTGATCACTCTCCTCCCTTTCCCATTCTGACCCTATCTCTAAACATTGACTTCCATTCTACCTCCTCCCTACTCTGGGTGGGTGGCAGATAGAGAATCCACAGCCCTCTGGCTTTTCCCTTTCAGTCTCCATTCTCTGAATTGAATACTCCATTCTCCCCAAATCCCACTCCCATCCATAAGGGTGGGGTCTTGCCCTTTGCTTCCCAAGGGACTTCAGGCCAGGATAATGTAACATTAATACATTTCTAAGAGTTTGAGGTTGTTGTTGTTGTTTTACTTCAAAATACAGCATTTGTGGGATATTCATGTGGGGCTTCAGCAATCCAAATTAAATTCTCTTTATGTCCTTTGTGACAATGTGTTCCTATGGCAATGAAAATCATGTCTTCCACTCTTTTCTGCCATTTCTAGGTCTCCTCTCCCAATCTCTATGGGTCACTGCTTGGAAAAACAAAATGCTTATCGACTTCTATAAGGACAAGCAATAATGTACAGACATAGAATAATTGAGATCGATACATAGTAGGGAAACATGTTTTTAAGACAGATTCTGCCTAAATTAATAAAAATGTTACAATATTAAGCATGCTGTTTATTTTCTTTATGCTGTATATCTAAAATCTTTCTATTTCAGCAGAGAGTCATTGTTCTACATTTGTATAAACTTGAATATCCATTCAGAGGATTCTCCAAAAACAGAGGCTTTTCAGGCCTAAAAGTTTAACTAATCCTTCACATTTTAGGGGAAAAAACAGTGCTTGCAAGTTTCAAACCACTGTTTTGCCCATCATTGTCCTTCAAGGGATTTAAAATAATCTTATTTCAGACTTAGCTTGAGTCATCTTATTAAGTTATTAAAAATTTTATTGTTTAAAATATTGATGTATTTATACTTGTGCTGCACAAGTTCCCAACACTTCTCCAAAGTTACTTTATGTAACTCAACAATTCTTTTATTTTTATCTCCATTTTATAGATGAAGAAGCAGGATCACAGAACTAGACTTTGATCATAGAAAAAAGCCAGGACTAAAGTCCATCCATTTATTCAACAAATGCTTGAGTGCTTACAATGTCAGTGAACAGTACAACAAAAAATTTCTGCCTTATGGAGCTTATACTGTAGTGGCTATCAGTTGTTATTTTATTGATTACAAAGCATGACTTTTTGCAATAATCTTATACTGCCCTAGAAGTAGCTAGCAGTCTTAATGCCTCCGGTCATTTTCCTTTCTCTGTGATTACTGAAGCCCTCAAGTCATTGAAACCTCAGCTGACCTATTTTACCAGATGCTGGACATTCTCAAGTCAAGTCTGGATTTATAGTGGGTACCCAGGTTTAGGTCAAAACATAAAATGTGAACAACTTTAACCACTGTTCACAGGGAGTAGATTCTCAGTGAAGGAGCAATATCCCACCAAGAATAAATGACAGGCTAAAAGGCAGATTTGTAAATGTATATAAAAAGTAGGTTGTATTTAACATAGGTCAAAGTGCTGAGCAGGGGCAACAGGAGGAAATATTCTTCATAGTGATGGTCAGTGGCATCTTCTTTTTATATAAAGAAATGTTGCCAGCAATCTTGCTTGAGCTAATTTGAAGTCATTTTTATTTTGTATATTTTTTATTAGTTAATGGGATCTAGGAGTGTAATAACCTGGTGAGAATTCCTCTACAAATGGCAATCAAATTAGTCTTATTCATGAAACTCATAAATAAGCTATAATTCAACTTTTTATGTCTAGGGAAAATAAACCTGGGGTCATGCTGTTTAAGGGTAAGGGAATTTAAGGGAACACTGGGGGATTTATAGCAGATTTATGATGATACATTCTAACTGGAAGCTTAATTGTGATTTAAATTATAGGACAAGCTGTGCAATGTGTTTTTAGGGGAAAATCTTTGGGGAGATAGACTGTGCTTATTTAAAGAAGAAACAGGAAGCAAAAGAGAAAACAGATTGCATTTTCTGTTTTTCCTTTAAAATTTCAAGCTGCTTTAAGTCAAATTGCCCCTGAGTTCCTGACGATGGCTGTTGTGCAATTTCTTTGTTTTACTTTCTTTGTGTTATTCTCGCCCTCTGTTCCAGAGCAGTTATTTCGCTTGACAGTAACAAAAAAATGTAGGCAGCATATCTGCCAGCAAACTAATATGGAAACCAGAGATAAGGTATTCTCAACCTTTCTAGAATTGTGACATCCTATCATTTTAGGCTGACTCACATAAAATTAGTAACTTCTGCAGATAGAAGAGCCCTTGAAGAATTATAGCCACTCATTTTGCCAATGGGAAAATTAAGTCTTCTAGTGATTTCCCCAAATTTACTGTTTATCTCAAGTAAATTAAGGTCTAATGAAGAAATAAAACATGCATATGAATAATGTTAATTTAAAGTATAAAGAAATTACTTCCCTGCAAAATAAAAATTAAAACAGATAAGCAGAGGTTGACTCTCTAGGGAGGAGTTCTACTTAGAAAAGAACAGTTAGACCTGACAGCTCAGATTCTTATTCTCTGACATTTCCCTCACCCTAAGCAAAATTTTCAATATTTAACACCACAACCATCATGGGATGGAGTCAGGGGTGGGAATGGGGGCAGAAGGCCTGGAAACTACGTGTTCTCCCTCTAAGTCTCTGAAACAAGGCCAAGCTTTCCCTCTAAGTCTCTGAAACAAGGACAAGTCAAGAATGGGACATGTAAACAATCTCCTACTGAAGCTTTAGGATAATAATAAGGAAAGTCCACAGAATATGGAGAAAGAGAGAAGAATCTAGCTTACAGGACATAACATGGAACAGCAGATACTCTGGGTCTCCCAGGCTTAGTGTCATCTGTGTGGGACCCCAGAGAAACAAATGGCACTAGAATGTCCTATCTGAATTTCTCATGTTATCCCCCCCAACCCTACCATCTTCCATCTTCAATTCTCTACGCCTCAGATTTGATGAGCAGCTTCATAGTCATTCACTTAGAGGACCTTTTCCCCATTCAAAGCAAACTGATAACACAGGACTGGCGTAGAGTGTCAAGAGAGTCCAAAAGAGGAAAAACAATCATAGCTGAAAACAACATCAAGAGGTATTTCCTGGTAGGGTTTTCCTAGATGGTGTCTGAGCTGAATCCTTAAGGGTAAATATGCTTCTGTCAGTTGGAGTTGGGAAACAACAGTTTAAGTGCACAGATCATTGTGGACAAAAAGTAAGAGGTAGCAGTTTCCATAGGAGATAACCTAGTACAGGCTCCAGTGATCTTATTAGGAATTTCTATTACTCTTGTACTAGATGCTGGGTCGCACCACAGACTCCCCTTCAGGACAGAGGCAGAAGTTCCTTCAGCTGCCAGGAGTGGTGGTCGCTGATAGCTCATAACTGAGCCCCTTCCCAGTTTGCTCTCCTCTGAAGCCAGCTGCCCAGCTAAAATGACACCTCTCTGTGATCAGTTACCGCCAGTGAATGGTTGGTGCATGGACACAAAAGCTCCTTTGCTTCAACTAGGGCAAATAGAAAGGGCCATCTAAATAGCTGTCCATACAGTCAGCTGAGGCCTCGTGATTGCATCGTAGTTCGGCATCTCCCTGGGGCCACTTCTGTTTTCTGCACTTGGTCACAGGTGTTGTTCTGGACAGCACTCTCGCATTAACTTTCTGCATACCAATCTCTAGTCTCACTGTATTCTCTGTGGAACCCACCTCAGGAAACTCCAGATATAATTTGAGACACTATAGCTAGCCTATTTTAGCAACGTTTAACATAGAATTTGGAAAGCCTAAAGAGTACATATGATTAGAAGTGCTGGCTTATGCTCGCTGTGGTAACAAGTTGGCATCTCAAATTAAGTGCTGAATTACTAAACCGATTTATATTCCACTGACAAAGAACTGGAAAGGAGAGAAATTGTACTTGAGCTGTGATTCAGCTGTCCTCAAGCTTTGCCAAGCCCATCAATCAGTTCTGGTCACTAAGTATTAGGGGCTCTATCAGTAAGATTGTATCAGGAAGTTATGTTATGGGAAAAGAAAACAGAACAAAAACAAAAAAAATCAAAGGTTTAAAAAGCAACGACTGTTTATTTCTTGCTCATGTTATAGATCCACTGTAGGTCAGCAGGGGGAAGAGGGATCTCTTCCAGAGGGAACATGAGCTCTGGGATGATCTAAAACCAGAATTAAATTGCCCCACCCAACTTGGGCACCTGGGTGGCTCAGTCAGTTGGGTGTCTGACTCTTGATTCTGGCTCAGGTCAGGGTCTCATGGTTTGTGGGATCGAGCCCCGCATCGGACTCCGAGCTGACAGCACGAATCCTGCTTGGGATTGGGGTTCTCTCTCTCTCTCTGCCCCTCCCCAACTCGTGTGTGTGTGTGTGTGTGTGTGTGTGTGTGTGTGTCTCAAAATAAACAAAATTTAAAAATAAAAAATAAAATAAAATGTTCCACCCAAAGTAAAATAATTTACACTCACAATTTACCACAACTGTTACCATAAGGGGCTCAGGAAGTGCAATCCCAGAGGTGCCCAGAAAGCCAAGGAAGGAGCAGGAACTGGAATAATTGGCAGGCTGCATTAATGAAGATTTGGGGAAAATCTTGGAATCTAGAAAATCAATAAAATTTTTTAAAAATCCGGTCACATTGGTAGTTGAATTCCCAATTTTCAGTGAAATTTTTAAAAAGCTTGGTAGTAAGTAATCATCGATCCTTTATTGTCTTTCAAATCACATTTGCACTGTTTAGATTTTATATTTATTTTATAAGCATGTGTTATGTAACTCCTATGATTGTTACTCTATGAAAAATCTCTGGAATGTTTTTTTACATACATTTATATCAAGTTGGAGATACAGGCATTTGAAGTATATAGGGGAAGAGAACAAAGACAGGATAGGGGCAATGTTAAGTGAGTGCAAAAGAGCAAATTGTTAAGTGCCAAGTTTCTATGTTTGAAGCTGGACAGGACAAAATTGTACCCTCTATAAGTATACTTGAAAATACTGTTCTGATCTGAGATATATGGAAGAGCTAGATAAAGAAAAGTGAATGTTACATTACTGTTTTTAAACCTACTTCTTGACTTCCATTCGCCTTCCCATTTAAGACCCTGCTATTTACATTTAATTTTTCCCAATATGTAGACCACGAATCTTTATGTGCTTAGGATAAATTATAATGAACTGAAAGCTGATATCACTGCCCCTTGAAATCAGAAGCCATGCTCTTCTGGTATTCTGTACACTCTCTTCCCAGTTAATGATGATTTATGGTGATAATTATAATAAATTGTACCTCTAATGCATCTTACAGCTTATAAAGCAAGTTTACATACACTATTAAGGTTATTTCCACAACATTCTCATGAGATAGGTTCAGAAGTTTTAATAAAAAGATTCCCATATCATAGATAGAGACATTGAGGCAGAAAGAAGTAAAATAATTCAATTATACTTGTAGTTATTCATAGCTGTGAACAAACCACCTTGAAATGGTGGCTTAAAATAATGACACTCATTTAGTTTGCTCATCTGAGGGATGACTAGGCTTAGCTAGTCAATCCTCACTTGGGGTCATGCAGTGGTAGTTAGGTGATCACTGGGGCTGAGGTCACCTTAAAACTTTTACTCACATATTTGATGCCTGGGCTGGGAAGACTCAAACATCCAGCATGAGAAGTGTTGGGGGCTGCTGAGGCCTAGCTCTCTCTGTGGTCTGTAAACAGTCTCTCCACTTTGGATGTGGGCCACCCCAGGAACGGTTGTGAGCTTAGCAAACATGCTTGTCTGCAGTGGAAGCAATCCCTGAAGGTGGTGACAGCTGAAGACTGTCTGCCAATAGGACATCCAGCAGCTGAGGCAACATGTTCTTCATTCAAGGAGAATTACCTCACTTTGGCTCCAAATCCAGTACTCTCCTATTATACCACACTGTCTCCACTAATATAACATCACTATCCTGGAGACAGTAATAAATGTTGTGAATTACTCATACAGTGAAAACACACAATCGCACTGGGACACTTCGTTACATAATTACACGCAACACTTTGCATGTGCATCTATTACCAGAACACACCATACCTTACTAATTTGTAGGTATCAATGAGATCACATGAGAGTTAGCACTCAAATCTTGCTCCCTTCGAGTTCCCACGTGCTCCTCAAACAATTCCAGCTCCTTTCCTTTCAGAGCAAACATCCTTGAACATATGTGGGAATACCCCTAGACGGGATATAAGGACTACAAGTCAGTCCAGGGAGCCGCTGGCTGTCAGCCTTTACTTACTGCTCCAGGCTGCACTACCAATGTTCTTAGCCCTAATTTCAGGCTTTCTGCAGTGGAGATTCATTGCTGTGATCCAACTGGTTAATCCTTTATCCAACTGGTTAATCAATGTTTCCATGCAAGTCAACGTCTCAAAATTTACTTACCCAAAATCAAACATTGATTTTGCCCACTGAAACCCCAGCACTCTGTGTTTCAGTAAACAGCATAATGGTTCTCCAAAACCTAGAAGTCATCCTGGATTCCGTTCTTTTGCATCCTGGGTGTAAACACCTGAAATTACATTATTTATTTACTCATCTATTTATTTTCTGTTTCTTCCTCCTAAAATTATAGCTCCATAAGAAAAGAAAATTCATTTCATTCCTATGTGTCCAGCACCTGCAAAAACTTAGGACTATGATAAATAAATTGGTAAAGAAGTTAACTTCTAATTAAATTCTTTTAACTAATTCAGGATTCCACAGCCACCACCAGCCTTACCAATTCTACGGAGATGCTGCCCCAAGAAGATGGATCTGCCCTAAGAAGAGATAGCTCTTGGTGGCCTTAGAATCAGGCCATCTCTATCACCACTATTTATTGAATACCAGCTACTCTTAAGATTTGCTGATGTCACAGCCAGGATCACTAACATGATGGAGATTTCCCAGCTTCTGGCCTCCAAAACTGTTTTGTCTTTATTTTAATGGCACCATGTCCAGTGGCCTATGGTGGCAAAAGCCAGCATTACTACCGCCACTACGCTAATGCCTCTGCACTGGTGAAGTATGTTATGTTCAGTTGTAAAGTGAAGCATTCCACAGCAGAGATGTTGGAGTCCCAAATCATTACTGAGTCTAGTGAAACAGACCTTTCAACTGACACACAGCCCCTTTTATTCTCCCTGGACCTATACACAATCATAGCTGGGTTAGGATGGATACAGATAAAAACTTAACACTGAAAGCAGCCAGATTCCTTTCAGACTAATTCCTGCCATTCTTAAAGAGAATTCTCTTGACTGAAGCCCTATTGTCCATTACAATAGCCTATTTCCAATTTAACGCAATCCATCCTTCATTCCCTCTCCCTCTTTCTCCTTTCTACTTTAACAAATATTCACAGAGCACCTATTCTATTAAATACTGGGGAAACAAAGATGAATTACAGTCTGCAATCCCAAGATACAGGTACCTCCTTGGAAAAGTGCAAAAAAAAATGGTTTCAGCTTCATGATAAATATATTTATGTTCAAGCCACAGTGGGTCACAAAGATAGGAGAGGTCAATTCTTGGTAATTAATAAGATCTCAAATCAGGAGGAGAAACAAGTTGTACCTGGAGATACGGTTAAATTTTCTTCTTTAAGGTGATGCTGGAATGTTGGAGGCAAAAGGAGAAGAGGGGATACAGGCAGTTGCAGCAGCACAGCCAAAGCCATGAAGAGGCAGCCTAACTCATGACATAAAGTATTCTGTCAGTCATGTATTGAAGTATTATATCAATTTGGACACCTGCAGACTTGTCTTTGTCTTCCATTAAAAAATGTATTGGGGTGCCTGGGTTGACGCAGTCAGTTAAGTGTCTGACTCTTGATTTCAGCTCAGGTCATGATCTCACAGCTGGTGAGACTAAGCCCCACATGAAACTGCTGGAGATTCTCTCCCTCTCTCTCTGCCACTCCTCTGCTCCTGCTCACTCTCTCTGTCAAATAAGTAAACATTAAAAAAGTATTATGTTTCAGATGTAAACAATTAACAGAGGGGAGAAGACATCCCTTTACTTTTCTTTTATGAATTTTCTTATTATAAAAGTACCATAATTCATACTGGGAATTCAGAAAATGTAGAAAAGTACATGATAACATTCTGGCATATTTTCTCCTAATTTAAATATATGTTTGTGTATTATACACATATTCTTCATATTAATATAAGTCATATTTTATAGACCTTGTCACTTTTTTCTGATCTGTAATGCACATATAAATCTAACTGCTCAAGAGGAAGTTGTGGTTTGGTGTGTGATGTAAATGCTTCCACTGAACTGATTGTCTTTCCCACGACATAATTACTTTTTGGGTGTGGCTTAGCAGGAAGCCAGTTCCTAAGGTAAAATTGTGTCAACATAATCAAGTTTTTGATTGATCTGATAGCTTGCTTTATAAAAAAGGAAAGAGAGGGGTGCCTGGGTGGCTCAGCTGGTAAAGTGTCCGACTCTTGATTTCAGCGCAGGTCATGATCTCAAGGTTTGTGGGATTGAGCCCCACATGGGGATCTGTGCTGACAGCACTGAGCCTGCTTGGGATTCTCTTTCTCCCTCTCTTTTTCCCCCTCCCCCACTTGCACTTGTGCTCTCTCGCTCAAAATAAATAAATAAACTTTAAGAAAATAAAGGGAGAAACACACAGCACATTGAAAAATATAGAGTACTCTATGTAAAACTATGTGTATACAACCAAATAAAATACACATGAAATATAAAAATATCTTTCCTATCGTAATGAAGCACAATCTACGTTTTCACTTAGAATAAGAGTTAGGCTTTATCTAGCACTGATAATTGGCAGATATTGTTCTCAGTTTCTAATGTATTACATCTAATCCTCAAAACTATTTCCCTGTATTTACAGATGGGGAAACTGAGGCTCGGGGAGATTAAATAATTTGCTCAAGACATTTTAATAAATGCCTAGACTGAAATCAAACCCAAGAGGATTATGATAATTATTATGGTGTTAAGTAAATACCCAATTTAGTTATCTATTCTCCTGTTAATGCTTCCTTCAGTTGGAGAGACAGACAATGATATTTTAATAGTTATCTCTGTTTGGTAGGATTTTGTGGTTTAGTTTTACTCTTTCTTTACTGTTAGAATAAGGAAAAATTAATATGACTATGGCTCTGCATGTTTCTAGCAGACACCCTCTTCCCATATTTAATTTTACCAGATGTCTGGGTGGCTCAGTCAGTCAAGAATCTGACTCTTGGTCTCAGCTCAAGTCTTGATCTCAAGCCTGTGAGCTCAAGCCCTGTGTTGGGCTCTGTGCTCGGTGTGAAGCCTACTAAAAAAAAAAAAAAAAAAAAAAATATATATATATATATATATATATATATACATTTATATATATATGTATATATATACGTGTGTGTGTGTGTGTACGTGTGTGTATACATATATATATGCATATATATGTGTATATATATGCGTGTATATATATATATACATATATATGCATATATATATATATATATATATATATATATAGGGTTTTTTGAGGATCTTTTTGAGGATCCCTTCTTGCTCTGAAATTCTGTGTCTTGTACGACTTGACAGGAGACAGAATACTGTATGCAGAGGGTCTATATAATACTGAGTCTAAAGTTCATGCTTATATATCATTTCTAGAAATATATCATAAAACCCAATTTTCTCTAGAAAATACAAAAAAAAAAAAAAGACACAAAAAACACCCACCTCAGAGGACAAACTAGAGAAACTGAAGGGAATCATTTTGGAAAAATGGTATAGTAGAAAAAACATTTTTTCTAAGAAGCAGGACTGAGTTACATTTCAGGATTTGCTACATTCCGGCTGTGTTGAGAAAATGCTTTCCCTCTGATTCCCAACTCTCCCTCTGATTCTCCTATCATCAATGAGGCAGTTAGGAAGTGAAGAGGTTAATGTCTTGCTGTAATATAAGGCAAACTCGATGCTACCTGGAACATCAGAATGAGAGCACTAGGCAAAAGAGGTTTATCACTTTCTGGGGGATGGAGGAAGGATGGGGAAATTTGCTCACTCCTGGATGGTCACACAATGCATACCAAAGGTGCCTCATTCCAAAGACAAAATGAGCTTTTTAATATAAATCTTTCTAGGAGAATCTGGGGGTGAAGGAGTAAGGATGTTTAGTGATTCCCAGGCTACACAATTCCATGAGTCTTGTCCTGTGAAATCTGTATGTTTATTTGCAGAGGACTCACTTGGAGATAGTCAATCTTTAATCACACATTCCCTCCGTATGGAAGCAGGGAGAGGTGCCCCTTTTCAAAATTCCTGATATCTTCCTCCCACAGAATGAAACCAACCTCTCTTGCTGCAAACCATGGTGGAGGAACGGATATAGTTCTTCCCTACTGTGTAATGATGATCCATGATCTTGATGAAGAAAGTGTCTGGCAGCTACGTAGCCAAGTATACCCTGAGGTCAAAGAGGAGAAAGGGATCACAGTATGTTACTTTATGACAAGAAAGCATGTAACTTACTTTAAGGAAAAAAATGTGGATAAAGGGAACTCTCATATGCAGTGAATGAGCTGTAAATTGGTAATGTCTAGTGAAGTTGAAGGTGTATATTCCCTACAACTCAGCATCTTCTTTTCTGGCAGAGAATTTCTTCCATGTGTATACGAAGAGAAATGTTCAAGATTTTACAGCAGCACAGCACTGGTTGAAAATGGAAAGAATTAGAAATAATTGAAATGTCCATCAATAAGAGAAACAATACATTGTGGGATACAGTCACAAAATAGAATGCTATAAACATATAACAGTCAAAATAAACAAACCAGAGCAACACATACGTTAATACAGGTGATGCTCACAAACATAATGTTAAGTAAAACAAAGCAATTTGCAAAATAATACCTGTAATAGGATATCATTTATATCAAGCTTAAAATTCTGCAAAATTAAATTATATGTCATTAGAGATAAATGCAAGTATGGAAATATTAGAAAACCTAACTATAAATGATAAACATTGAATTAATGAGACCAGATTACCTCTGAGAAGGAGCAAAGGTAATAGAAATACCAAGGATTTTAGAGAGAACCCTAACTACAACAAAAGCAAATATGGAATAATGTGAAAGTATGAAAAAACCAGGTCCTGAGCATATGATTTTTATGTTATTCAGTATTGTCTGACTTTTTGAACTACTTAATCTTGAAACATTAACTTAAAAATCTTAAACATTATATGTAGCACATTCAAGCTTGTGTATTTTTTAATGGGTATAAAAACCTGCCTTTGACATGTATAAAAGATGAGATGCCAATCAAATGTTAGAAACAATGAATTACCACCTCAGGATTCTGTAGAAACATATGAACCTGTAAAAGGAGATAAATTAGGGAAATTATGGGTTTCATTATGATAGAAGATTTTATTCTCTTATTGAATGAGAGAAATTTTATCCATTTGTAGGACTCATATTCCAGCTCTGAGTTTTACTACATATATAAACACAGGTATTTCAATGTTCTCTAATTTACCCATTTCTAAAATTGACATATTGGTTTGTTTGTTTTTTTTTTCAGATTATTGTTGCAAAGCTCTTTGACAAGAAAAGGTAGCTTCTAAAATCGTAAGTAAAGTCAGCATATTTGTTTGGCTACTAAACCCTATGTGTGCTTTATTTCAGCAAGTAAAACTCACAGGAATGCATTCTCACCATGTCTGTCTGAGACACATTGAGGCAGTGAAGTTCGAAGGTGTTATGTTCCTGTAGATTTCTATTATAGTAAAAATCCTTGAAGCATGAGAAGTGTGTAGCCATACTGATTTTCTCCCAGCGTGCGATGCAGAATTTATATACTCTATTTCACTCCCATAAAAGAAAATCTATTGCCAAAAATAATGGTCCTGCACAAATTATATATTGAAAATGATCAAATACCTCCTTTTAAAATTCCCACTTTTTATATGACATAAAAATATGAATTAGGAAACAAGAGTTTAAGGAAAAATGGTTAAAATTGTCATGCTTTTAGGATCAGTTTTTATTTTGCTAGGTATTTTACATAACTTGAATTAAATATAATTTTGAGACAATAATGTGTCTATTTAATTGCGTATTTTTATTAAAATATTTTTTCAACTTTTCAAAATTTATTAAAACATTTTTTCAAGTCTTCTAAATTATAGATTTCTATAATCCATTCATTTGGTACTTCTTGTAGACTTACCATGTGCAGGAGGTGGGGACCAAGATGTATAAGGAACACATAATTTAGCATGTGTTGAATTTATATATTCAAAGGATTTGCCAAGTACTTTTTACTCATATACCTTATTTTATAGTAGCTCTGAAATGTAGATATTCCCATTACACTGATTTTGGCAGCTCCTCCCATCAAGTAGAGTTAATTTCCCAGGACTTGAATGTGAACTTTCCTTTTGATTAGTTTTGGTCAATAGAATGCAGTAGAATCGACTGTCATTTCTGAGCTCCGCTCTAAGAAGTCTTCCACTTACTTTCTCTTGGCATTCTCACCTCCGTGTGGGAAAAGCTGAAGCTAGCTTCCTGGAGGATGAGAAATTGTGTGGAAAGAACCAGTTGTCCTGAGAGGTTATCCTAGATCATCTTATTGCCAGCCAACTACCAAACATGGAAAGGAACCCAACCAAGATCAGTAAAGTTGCACCCTTGATATAAGTCTCATTGCAGATGTAGAAATAAGCCCAGCTAGCCCATAAGCCACCTAGCTTACTCATAGATTTAAGAGAACTAGAACTATCAGTTAATTATAAGACTATAATTAATAATACTGGGGGTAGCTGGGTGGCTCAGTGGGTTAAGCGTCTGACTTTGGCTTGGGTCACGACCTCAGGGTTCATGATTTCAAGCGGGATCACTGCTGTCAGTGCAGATCTGCTTTGGATCTTCTGCCCCCGCCCCCTCTGCCCCTCTCCCACTTGCACTCTCTCAAAAATAAACATTTAAAAACTGCAATTAAAAATACTGACTATAGGGGCACCTGGGTGGCACAGTCGGTTAAGCCTCTGACTTCAGCCAGGTCACGATCTCATGGTCCGTGAGTTCGAGCCCCGCGTCAGGCTCTGGGCTGATGGCTCAGAGCCTGGAGCCTGTTTCCGATTCTGTGTCTCCCTCTCTCTCTGCCCCTCCCCCGTTCATGCTCTGTCTTTCTCTGTCCCAAAAATAAATAAACGTTGAAAAAAAAATTAAAAAAAAATACTGACGATATATTTGACAGTTGCTAAGAGTAAATCTTAAAAGTTCTCATTTTCTAAAAAAAAAAAAGCATTCAGAAATGCTCATTGTCTTAAGCCACTGGATTTTGGAGTGATTTGTTACATAGCAATAGTTAACTGAAACACTGATCTTTAAAAAGTGATATAATTTAGATTAGAGGTGAATATTTAATCACACCTGTAAAAGTTCAAAGCTCACGTTCTTTCCATACACTGCATGGGATATAAATAATGGAGAAGTGTTATCGGCTAAAGTAGTATGGCTATTCCAAAGAGGGAAGACTAACTTTGATTGACATGATTTAAAAACCTATTACAAGGAAGATATTCTTTGGATTGTGCCCTTAATAGTGGGAGAAGGAGGCTTGCAGTTGAAAATGAACTAAGATACAAAAGCAGGAAGGTGAAAATCATGTTCAAAGACTAGGCAATGAGGCTGTTACCCACAAAGCACAGTTGTCAGAAAAGAGCACTGGGAGATAAGGCTCCCAAAGTGGTTTTTATTTATACTAGTTCTTTTTTTCATTCATATGGAAAGAAGTTTTTATTAGTTTATAAGCAGAAATAATAACTGGTTGAGTGTTTTGATTACTTTGGTTAGAATTTCATCATGTTTTGAATTAAAATATACAAATGTCAAAGTGTTATTTATAATAAAAAATAGGTGTTTAGAGAAGAAAATATACTTTTAAATGACTTCAATATAAATGAAAGGTTATAGATGTTAGAGAGACAACATTGGATGTGAAATTCAGCTTAGCCATTTCCTGCTTGCACCTGGACAACACCCTTAACATCCCTGAGTCCTTTTTTCCTACCCTGCACAGTGGGGACAATGAATGTGTATTTCATAGGATTGTTGGGAAAATTAGATATAAGGTATATAGAAATATCTAGCATGTAGTCAGCATGTGGTACATAGCAGTTATTTTGACAAAATTTCATAATTTAAAAACATTTCAACATTTCATGTGTTAAAAAAAATCCCTGGGGTGCCTGGGTGGCTCAGTGGGTTAAGCATCCCACTCCTGATTTCAGCTCAGGTCGAGGTCTCATAGTTCGTGAGTTCAAGCCCCACAAGGAGCTCTGTGCTGCCAGTGCAGAGTCTGGTTGGGATTCTCTCTCTCTGCCTCGCTCTCGGCTCCTCCCCACCCCCCACCCCCGCTTGTGCATACATGTGCATGCTCTCTTTCTCTGCCAAAAATAAATAAAACTAAAAAAATTAAATCTTAAAAAAATAAATCCCCTTAGAATCAAAGTGTCAATAGTGATCTCAAAGATGGACACAATCATGAATAATTTCGGTGGTGCTCATAAGTGCAGGGATTCTTCTTATTTTGCTTCTGTAATTTTAGATTATATGTCAAACAGAAATACGTACACTATTATGCAATTATGGAGCCTGCAGAAACTCATCTTAATCCCTACTTCCTCTACAAGATGAAGTGCAAAATGATATATATCATGTTCCAACATCAGAAAATACTGAATTGGTGATTTTGTGGTAAGAATAAAGTGTAATATGAGTCCCTATCACACACACTTAAAGAATGAACCAGCAAATTGGAAAGGGGTAAATTAGGGGTGGGATCACTTTCCCTTCAGAGGATTATCAGCTGCCCTTGTAAACTTGTCATTGTCTTAAGAGTTCTTATATCAGGGGGCTACAATCTACAAAGGGATAATGAGTCCACACACCAACAATCGCATACAGAACAAAACTAATGTGACTATTTATTAAAGGAGTAAAATCCAGTGCTGTATCTTTTCACAACTATTAGCAAATATATGCGAGTTTATGTTGAAACCAGTGTGCTAATGCACACCACTGAGAGTATAAATTGTAGTCATTTTTTGAACACAAAGTAGCAAAAATCTTGAAAATTTTCAAGCTTTTTGACCTGCTGTTGCTATTGTTGACACTCGGTATTATTTTAAGGAAAAAGTATTATTTTAAGGAAAAAGTAAAAATCACATGCAAAAGTACTCATTGCTAACTTATTTATAACAGTGACAATCTGAAAGCAGTTTAATGGTTCAGTAAATACTAGGATATCAATTTGTAGACTAGAAACCATGCAGTAAAAAGTATTAATGTGGGGGTGCCTGGGTGGCTCAGTAGGTTAGGCATCCGACTTCTGCTCAGGTCATGATCTCATGGCTTGTGGGTTCGAGCCCTGTATCAGGCTCTGTGTTGACAACTCAGAGCCGGGAGCCTGCTTTGGATTCTGTGTCTCCCTTTCTCTCTGCCCCTCCTCTGCTTGTGCTCTCTCTCTCTCTCTCTCTCTCTCTCTCTCTCTCAAAAATAAATAAACATTAAAAAAAGTATTATTGTGAAGAAGAACAACATATAAAAATGTTTATAACATAATGTCAAGTGCAAAAAAAATTAAAAAAAATTAAAATGTACACTATCCTTCCAAACACACAAAATTGTTTTCCTTTGATCAAGAGAACACAAAATGTGAAAACACAGGATTTGTTAGTGAGGTGGGATTGTAAGAGATTTTCCTTTTTATTTATTTCTTCCATTATTAGTATAATGCCTTTAGTGCTACAAATAGAAGACAGAATTAGAAATTAATAAAATGGAACTAATTACTCCTATGTCAGATCTTAGAGGCACCTATAAGTTGATTCTTTACAGTTTACCAATATCAGTGTAATTTCCTATTTCCAGAAATGCTTCATCTCCTTTCTTCAACAGTTCAATTAAATGTTCTTGTAGCTGTAAATTGACATCAACCTGAAATAAATACCACAGGAATAATAGGCTTGAATTTATGTAGTCTGCACTGTGTAGAGTTTAGAATGAATGATGAAACAATTACTCACCTCAACGCTTCACTACATCTTGGATTGGGAAAAAGGAAAAAAAAAAGAATTCTTAAAAATGGTATTTTCAATATCTTTTGGCCATGTTTTGAAAAAATGAGAACACCCTTTTTTAGCTGTGTGAATTTTAGCTGATTACATCATTCACATTCCACATTAAGATATATAATTCTTTTCTTCTAAGCTTTTTAAAAGATTTATTTATTTTGAGAAAGAGAGAGAGCAGGGGAGGGGCAGAAAGAAAGGGACAGAGAGAATCCCAAGCAGGCTTCATGCTCTGCGCTGAGCCTCACAAATGTGAGATCATGACCCGAGCCAAAATCGAGAGTCAGATGCTTAACTGACTGAGCCACAGAGGCACCCTATAATTCTTTATATGAAATACAGAGCTCTTTCTTTTTCTATTCACATCACAGAAGGAACCATCATAATATTGAACATTTGAAAGCATCATCTTTGTGTGTTGAATGCTGACTTTTAGGAGATTTCTATCTGAAAGCTAGCACTAACTTCTAAAAGAGATATTACTTGCTTTGAGCTTCAATGATCTTATTTGTAAGCTGAGAGCAATTTCTCTTTTTCTTCTGCTTCTCAGGAAAAGTTATAACAAACGATAAATTAATGAAAAGAAGTGTCAATTCACTGGAAAACATAAAATAAAATTGTATTTGCTACCCCTTAGAGAGGTATTAATAAATATTGAAAACATTCTATTATAAAAAGAAAAAAATTATATTACTCTATTCTACATATCAATTCCTTGGTCATGCAATAAATATTAATTTGGGGCCTACAGTCCCTGTGCTAGATACATGCAATACGACCATAAAAATGGCAAAGATCTTGTTCTGCAGTCCAACAGGAAGGCAGAAAAGTGAATAGGTAGCAACAGTAGAATTTGACAAACTTTATGGTAGGGTAGTATGGTAGTGCTATGGATTGAATGTTTCTATGCTCTCAAAATTCCTATGTTGACTTCCTAATCACCAATGTGATGGTATTGAGAGGTAGGGCCTTTAGGAAGTAATTAGGTTTACATGAGGTCATAGGAGCGGAAACCCCACGATGGGAGATAGAACTAAGATGGAAATAGGTACCAAGAACTGGGGTTCCACTGGAATGAATACCTAGAAATGTAGATAGAAGTGTCTTTGGAAGTAGATAGTGGGCAGAGACTAGCAGAGTTTTGAGGTAAATGCTAGCAAAATCCAATATTGTTGTAAAAGGATTTTAAAAGGCAATTAAAATTGCCCTGGTGAGTGCTCACAATGGAAAGAGGAAAGCTATAGAGGAAGCTTCTATCTTCTTAAAAATACATTAATAATCATGTACAGAATATTGGTACAAATACAGATGGTAAAGGCCATTCTGATGAGGTCCCAGATGGAGATGAGGAACATGTTGCTGGACAATAGAGAAAAGGTAATCCCTATTATAAAGTAGCAAAGAACTCCACCGAATTATGTTTGTGTCCTAGTGTTTTCTGGAAGATAGAACTTACAAACAATAAGATTGTATTTTTAGCTGAGATTTCTAAGCTAAGTATTGAAGGAGTGGCTTGGGTCCTCCTGACTACTTATGTTAAAATATTACAGGCGAGAGATAAATTGAAGATGGAATTGGTTAGCAAAAAGAAATCAGAACATGCAGCTTTGTAAAATTCTCAGCCTGTTCATATTACAAAAAAAAAAAAAAAAAAGAGAGAGAGAGAGAACACCAAGGGTTTGTCATTTTTTTAAGGAGATTAAATATGGGCATGAGCCACAGATCTTATTAGTCATCTTAAGAAAAGAGTAGAAGGGGCGCCTGGGTGGTGCAGTCGATTAAGCGTCCGACTTCAGCCAGGTCACAATCTCGCGGTCCGTGAGTTCGAGCCCCGTGTCAGGCTCTGGGCTGATGGCTCAGAGCCTGGAGCCTGTTTCCAATTCTGTGTCTCCCTCTCTCTTTGCCCCTCCCCCGTTCATGCTCTGTCTCTCTCTGTCCCCCAAAAAATAAATAAATGTTGAAAAAAAAATTAAAAAAAAAAGAAAAGAGTAGAAATAGAACAGGGATGACATGGGGCGCCTGGGTGACTCAGTCGGTTAAGCGTCCAACTTCAGCTCAAGTCATGATCTCGCGGTTTGATTTCGAGCCCCACGTCAGGTTCTGTGCTGACAGCTCAGAGCCCAGAGCCTGCTTTGGATTCCGTGTCTCCCTCTTTCTCTCTGCCCCTCCTGCACTCATGCTCTGTCTTTCCCTCTCTCTCAAAGATAAATAAACATTAAAAAAATTTTTTTTTAAAAAAGAACAGGGATGACATTATACCAGAGAAGACACTGCCAGTTTGAACTTAAGAGGACAGAGAAAGTGGGATGAAATGAAGGAAAGTTGCTGGACTTTTTAATCCCACAGAACTGGACCATAGAGCTATTTAGCTGTGAACTTGTGCTGTCCTTCAAAACAAACAAACAAACAAACAAAAGAGAGAGAGAGAGAGAGAGAGAGAGAGAGAGAGAGAGAGAGGACTCCAAGAGTGATCCAGAGATCATTAGGATGACCACCTCAACAGGCCAGATGGCCTCCAACCAAATTCTTGTTGCCATCCCAGTGGGTCTGGAGGGAAGAGCTTCAAACCAAAGAGGATTATTTTTGAGCCTTAAGGTTTAATGGAGTTTGCCTTACTGGGTTTTGGACTTAACTTGAAATCTGTCACTCCTTTATTCTTTCCCCTTTCTCCCTTTTGGAATGGGAACGTCTGGCCTATGTGTGTCCCATCATTGCTGGCATTTTGAAATGATTGCCTTCTATATATAGACCTTGTATCCTATGACCTTGTTAAACTCACTCAATTATTTGAGCTACTTTTGTGGATTCTTTGGAATTTTCTAAATAAACCAACATGTCTTCTGTGCATACATTTTTTCTATCTAGGCTACCAGTCTTTTCTATATCTTGCTTTATTGCACTAGTCAGAACTTCTAGTTTTGTGTTGATTAGGGGTAGTAAGAGTACATCCTTGTCTTCTCAATCTTAGAGGAAAAGCACTCAGTCTCTCACCATTAAGTATAATAGTAACTACAGGTTTAGATTTCGATGTTGTTTATCCTGTTAAGGAAATTCTTCTCTTTTTTAAGGTTATTTATTCATTTCGAGAGAAAAAGACAGAGAACAAGTGGGAGAGGGGCAGAGAGAAGGAGAGAGAGAATCCCAGGCAGTCTCTGCACTGTCAGCACAGAGCCCAATAGAGGGCTCAAACTCACAAACCATGAGATCATGACCTGAGCCAAAGTCGGATGCTTAACCAACTGAGCCACCCAGGAAATTCCTTTCTATTCCAGTTTTTTTTTTAAGATTTTATTTTTAAACAATCTCTATACCCAACATGGGGCTTGAACTCACAATCCCAGGATGTTCCAGAAAATTCCTTTCTATTCCAGTTTTATTTTTTTAAAGATTTTATTTTTAAATAATCTCTATACCCAACATGGGGCTTGAACTCACAATCCCAAGATTAAGTCATACACTCTACTGACTAAACCAGCCAGGCGCCCCTATTCCTAGATTCTTATAGAATGTTAAAGTTTGGCAAGTGCTTTTTCTACTGAGATAATCATGTAGGTTTTCTTAGTCTATTTATATGGCCGCTTAATTGCACGTGATGTCTTATCCTTTTTATATGTTTATGGGTATTTTACATATTGTTAGATTTGCTAATGTTTTGTAGTCTTCTGATAGCAGGTCTGATACTAGAATTTGTGCTGGGGCACAAATTTTTTTTTAATTTCTTGAGAGTCCAGTAATATTTTAAAGAGCATATATACATACAATATCTATCTTGTTTAGTATTTAGAAGTCCCTTCAGAATGAAGTCTCCTGATCAGTTGAGTCAGAAGTACACACCCTGCCACGTTTTGATAAGAAAACTGAGAATAAAGATGATATATAATCTGCTCACAATCCTCTAACTAGGAAGTATTATACATAGGATAATATTTTTGTATCTGCACCAAAGTCCACATTGTCTTCATAAAACCATCTTCCCATCTTCTGTTGGGTACATATAATGGGAAATATGAAGCCTTATGACATTCTTCATTCTTGCATGTGTTTTCACATTATCTTATTTGCAGGAAACCACTTGTTGATTTTATTAGGAAATCAGAATATTTTGTCTGAGCACTCAACCATAGCTTTTACTATTACCTCTGCTTACTCTTTCTTTCATACTAACCACATTTAGATTTGCAACAGCAAGAGTTTCTACTTCTCTGTCAGGATTCCATGGCTGCTGTATTCTGGTTGTAGTCATTTTTGTAGTCATTCATGTGCTCAGCAACTAGAGAATCTAGTTTTGGTTTCCTCAAACCTATCCTGAAACCACTAGTACTTTCCTGTAATTGGCGTACATTAACATTAAAGATATGATTTGAAGGCTAGGATGAAAGATTTTTAGGCAGAGATTTTTTTCTCCTCATACCCATTTTGTCATTCAAACATCTGAGCATGTTGCATTATTGTGTGCTATTTTTTTTTAAGTAATAAAAATCCACACCTAATTTGACATGATTTCTTTGGCAGTTAATAAGAACACATTATACAGTTTAATGAATCTGCAAACTAAATAATGGTTGTAGTGGGTGTGAAAATAGGGATATTTAAATGCATAAGGAAATTTAGCACACATCCCAGTGGCCATGTAAATAGACTTCTGATTCTTTTATAAATTGCAAATACTTTCTTGTGCAGAAACACACTGAAAAATATAGTCCTGCATCCATACATAGAGCTCATTATCATACCTCAGAATGCTTACTGCATGTCTATTATCCACTTCAAAGCCCCATTAAAACAGCCACTCTGTTTCAGCAGCAGCTAAACAAGTCAAAAACTAAGCCTCATTTGTCACTATTTATCCCCAGAGATTAAAGACAGCTGTATTGATGAGGTGTATTTAAGATTACATCTTCAGTTATTTTGATAAAAAGCTTTCAAATATGACCTTGTGTCATAAAAAATCAGTATTCAAAAGCTCATTATCAGCATAAATTCTAGAATAGACAGAGCCAAGAGGAATGTACATGAAAAAAAATGATTGTGGGTAATGGACATTTGGTAGATTATACTGTTAACTTGCTATAAGAAACGTAAGCCTTTTGGTGTAATAGTTATTTATTGTTATTTACAATGTACGTGTGCACGGATATCTAACATGTTCAATGCTTTACATGAAAATAAAATAATTAACAAGATAATACATTGCTGAGAAATAGAAATTGGGCTCCAGCTTAGGACCAAGTAAAGAAAACATAACACAGAGGCTACTGACATTCAGAATGTGTCATACAACGCATTTTGAAACCTGTGGTTTTAAAAGACTGTGATAGTCTCTTCTCTTCATTTGGCTCCATCTACCCTTTATTTGGAAACCATGGACCATTGCTGTGAGGCCTATAAATGAGCAGATGGGAGCAATAGAGACGCAAATCAGAATGTGTTAGATTAAGCTTCTAGAATGAATATGAAGAGTGACAGTCATATGGAGATCAAATAATTTTTTGAATGCACTATGCCTGACCTTTGGATGAATGACATGAGGTGAACTGTATGATGTCTATTTAGATGAGCATAGATCTAACCCCGTGTGTGCACATGTGCTTTCCCATGTTTAAATATAAAAATGTATCACTATCTTGATCCATTCCTCTGTATCTTTATGCAAATATAATTATTGGGAATTCAATGCACATATTTTCCAGCAATATAAAAAACTTTATCAGAATGAGTGTTGAAAGAACCTTCCTAAAAAAAAGGTGCATGTCACTGTTTAACCGGTGTATTTAAGCATTTCTTTCTCTTTATTTATTTTTTAAATTTGGAAGAAAGTTACCATCTTGCCTTTTCTTTTTATTTATTTATTTATTTATTTATTTATTTATTTATTCATTTAAATATATGAAGTTTATTGTCAAATTGGTTTCCATACAACACTCAGTGCTCATCCCAAAAGGTGCCCTCCTCAATACCCATCACCCACCCTCCCCACCCTCCCACCCCCCCATCAACCCTCAGTTTGTTCTCAGTTTTTAAGAGTCTCTTATGCTTTGGCTCTCTTCCACTCTAAACTCTTTTTTTTTTCCTTCCCCTCCCCCATGGGTTTCTGTTAAGTTTCTCAGGATCCACATAAGAGTGAAACCATATGGTATCTGTCTTCCTCTGTATGGCTTATTTCACTTAGCATAACACTCTCCAGTTCCATCCATGTTGCTACAAAGGGCCATATTTCATTCTTTCTCATTGCCATGTAGTACTCCATTGTGTATATAAACCACCATTTCTTTATCCATTCATCAGCTGATGGACATTTAGGCTCTTTCCATAATTTGGCTATTGTTGAGAGTGCTGCTACAAACATTGGGGTACAAGTGCCCCTATGCATCAGTACTCCTGTATCCCTTGAGTAAATTCCTAGCAGTGCTATTGCTGGGTCATAGGGTAGGTCTATTTTTAATTTTTTGAGGAACCTCCACACTGGTTTCCACAGTGGCTGCACCAACAGTGCAAGAGAGTTCCCGTTTCTCCACATCCTCACCAGCATCTATAGTCTCCTGATTTGTTCATTTTGGCCACTCTGACTGGCGTGAGGTGATATCTGAGTGTGGTTTTGATTTGTATTTCCCTGATGAGGAGCGACATTGAGCATCTTTTCATGTGCCTGTTGGCCATCCGGATGTCTTCTTTAGAGAAGTGTCTATTCATTTTTTCTGCCCATTTCTTCACTGGGTTATTTGTTTTTTGGGTGTGGAGTTTGGTGAGCTCTTTATAGATTTTGGATACTAGCCCTTTGTCCGATATGTCATTTGCAAATATCTTTTCCCATTCCTTTGGTTGCCTTTTAGTTTTGTTGGCTTGTTTGTTTCCTTTGCTGTGCAGAAGCTTTTTATCTTCATAAGGTCCCAGTAGTTCATTTTTGCTTTTAATTCCCTTGCCTTTAGGGATGTGTCAAGTAAGAAATTGCTGCGGCTGAGGTCAGAGAGGTCTTTTCCTGCTTTCTCTCCTAGAGTTTTGATGGTTTCCGTCTCATATTCAGGTCCTTTATCCATTTTGAGTTTATTTTTGTGAATGGTGTGAGAAAGTGGTCTAGTTTCAACCTTCTGCATGTTGCTGTCCAGTTCTCCCAGCACCATTTGTTAAAGAGGCTGTCTTTTTTCCTTTGGATGTTCTTTCCTGCTTTGTCAAAGATTAGTTGGCCATACGTTTGTGGGTCTAGTTCTGGGGTTTCTATTCTATTCCATTGGTCTATGTGTCTGTTTTTGTGCCAATACCATGCTGTCTTGATGATTACAGCTTTGTAGTAGAGGCTAAAGTCTGGGATTGTGATGCCTCCTGCTTTGGTCTTCTTCAAAATTACTTTGGCTATTCGGGGCCTTCTGTGGTTCCATATGAATTTTAGGATTGCTTGTTCTAGTTTCGAAAACAATGCTGGTGCAATTTTGATTGGGATTGCATTGAATGGGTAGATAGCTTTGGGTAGGATTGACATTTTGACAATATTTATTCTTCCAATCCATGAGCACGGAATGTTTTTCCATTTCTTTATATCTTCTTCAATTTCCTTCATAAGCTTTCTATAGTTTTCAGCATACAGATCTTGTACATATTTCGTTAGATTTATTCCTAGGTATTTTATGCTTCTTGGTGCAATTGTGAATGGGATCAGTTTCTTTATTTGTCTTCCTGTTGCTTCATTATTAGTGTATAAGAATGCAACTGATTTCTGTACATTGATTTTGTATCCTGAAACTTTGCTAAATTCATGTATCAGTTGTAGCAGACTTCTGGTGGAGTCTATTGGATTTTCCATGTATGATATCATGTCATCTGCAAAAAGTGAAAGCTTAACTTCATCTTTGCCAATTTTGATGCCTTTGATTTCCTTTTGTTGTCTGATTACTGATGCTAGAACTTCCAACACTATGTTAAACAGCAGCGGTGAGAATGGACATCCCTGTTGTGTTCCTGATTTCAGGGAAAAAGCTCTCAGTTTTTCCCCATTGAGGATGATGTTAGCTGTGGGCTTTTCATAAATGGCTTTTATGATCTTTAAGTATGTTCCTTCTATCCCGACTTTCTCAAGGGTTTTTATTAAGAAACGTTGCTGGATTTTGTCAAATGCCTTTTCTGCATTGATTGACAGGATCATATGGTTCTTATCTTTTCTTTTGTTAATGTGATGTATCACGTTGATTGATTTGCGAATGTTGAACCAGCCCTGCATCCCAGGAATGAATCCCACTTGATCATGGTGAATAATTCTTTTTATATGCTGTTGAATAAGATTTGCTAGTATCTTATTGAGAATTTTTGCATCCATATTCATCAGGGATATTGGCCTGTAGTTCTCTTTTTTTACTGGGTCTCTGTCTGGTTTAGGAATCAAAGTGATACTGGCTTCATAGAATGAGTCTGGAAGTTTTCCTTCCCTTTCTATTTCTTGGAATAGCTTGAGAAGGATAGGTATTATCTCTGCTTTAAACGTCTGGTAGAACTCCCCTGGGAAGCCATCTGGTCCTGGACTCTTATTTGTTGGGAGATTTTTGATGACTGATTCAATTTCTTCGCTGGTTATGGGTCTGTGCAAGCTTTCTATTTCCTCCTGATTGAGTTTTGGAAGAGTGTGGGTGTTTAGGAATTTGTCCATTTCTTCCAGGTTGTCCAATTTGTTGGCATACAATTTTTCATAGTATTCCCTGATAATTGCTTGTATCTCTGAGGGATTGGTTGTAATAATTCCATTTTCATTCATGATTTTATCTATTTGGGTCATCTCCCTTTTCTTTTTGAGAAGCCTGGCTAGAGGTTTATCAATTTTGTTTATTTTTTCAAAAAACCAACTCTTGGTTTCGTTGATCTGCTCTACAGTTTTTTTAGAATCGATATTGTTTATTTCTGCTCTGATCTTTAGTATTTCTCTTCTTCTGCTGGGTTTAGGCTGCCTTTGCTGTTCTGCTTCTAGTACCTTTAGGTGTGCTGTTAGATTTTGTATTTGGGATTTTTCTTGTTTCTTGAGATAGGCCTGGATTGCAATGTATTTTCCTCTCAGGACTGCCTTTGCTGCATCCCAAAGCGTTTGGATTGTTGTATTTTCATTTTCATTTGTTATCATGTATTTTTTAATTTCTGCTCGAATTGCCTGGTTGACCCATTCATTCTTTAGTAGGATGTTCTTTAACCTTCATGCTTTTGGAGGTTTTCCAGACTTTTTTCTGTGGTTGATTTCAAGCTTCATAGCATTGTGGTATGAAAGTATGCATGGTATGATTTCAATTCTTGTATACTTATGAAGGGCTTTTTTGTGACTCAGTATGTGATCTATCTTGGAGAATGTTCCATGTGCACTCGAGAAGAAACTATATTCTGTTGCTTTGGGATGCGGAGTTCTAAATATATCTGTCAAGTCCATCTGATCCAATGTATCATTCAGGGCCCTTGTTTCTTTATTGACAGTGTGTCTACATGATCTATCCATTTCTGTAAGTGGACTGTTAAAGTCCCCTGCAATTACCACATTCTTATCAATAAGGTTGCTTATGTTTCTGAGTAATTGTTTTATATATTTGGGGGCTCCCGTATTCGGCACATAGACATTTATAATTGTTAGCTCTTCCTGATGGATAGACCCTGTGATTATTATATAATGCCCTTCTTCATCTCTTGTTACAGCCTTTAATTTAAAGTCTAGTTTGTCTGATATAAATATGGCTACTCCAGCTTTCTGGAGCCACTTCCAGTGGCATGATAAATAGTTCTCCATCCCCTCACTCTCAATCTGAAGGTGTCCTCAGGTCTAAAATGAGTCTCTTGGGGCGCCTGGGTGGCGCAGTCGGTTAAACGTCCGACTTCAGCCAGGTCACGATCTCGCGGTCCATGAGTTCGAGCCCCGCGTCAGGCTCTGGGCTGATGGCTCGGAGCCTGGAGCCTGTTTCCGATTCTGTGTCTCCCTCTCTCTCTGCCCTTCCCCCGTTCATGCTCTGTCTCTCTCTGTCCCAAAAATAAATAAACATTGAAAAATAAAATAAAATAAAATGAGTCTCTTGTAGACAGCAAACAGATCGGTCTTGTTTCTTTATGCATTCTGATACCCTATGTCTTTTGGTTGGCGCATTTAATCCATTTACATTCAGTGTTATTATAGAAAGATATGGGTTTAGAGTCATTGTGATGTCCATAGGTTTCATGCTTGTAGCGATGTCTCTGGTACTTTGTCTCACAGGATCCCCCTTGGATCTCTTGTAGGGCTGGTTTAATGGTGATGAATTCCTTCAGTTTTTGTTTGTTTCGGAAGACCTTTATCTCTCCTAAATGACAGACTTGCTGGATAAAGGATTCTCGGCTGCATATTTTTTCTGTCTAGCACCCTGAAAATCTCGTGCCAATTCTTTCTGGCCTGCCAAGTTTCAAAAGAGAGATCAGTCACGAGTCTTATAGGTCTCCCTTTATATGTGAGGGCACGTTTACCCCTTGCTGCTTTCAGAATTTTCTCTTTATCCTTGTATTTTGCCAGTTTCACTATGATATGTCATGCGGAAGATTGATTCAAGTTACGTCTGAAGGGAGTTCTCTGTGTCTCTTGGATTTCAATGTCTTTTTCCTTCTCCAGATCCGGGAAGTTCTCAGCTATTATTTCTTCAAGTACCCCTTCAGCACCTTTCCCTCTCTCTTCCTCCTCTGGAATACCAATTATGCGTATATTATTTCTGTTTAGTGCATCACTTAGTTCTCTAATTTTCCCCTCATACTCCTGGATATTTTTATCTCTGTTTTTCTCAGATTCTTCTTTTTCCATAATTTTATCTTCTAGTTCACCTGTTCTCTCCTCTGCCTCTTCATTCTGAGCCGTAGTTGTCTCCATTTTATTTTGCAGTTCATTGACAGCATTTTTTAGCTCCTCCTGGCTGTTTTTCAGTCCCTTGATCTCTGTAGCAAGAGATTCTCTGCTGTCCTTTATACTGTTTTCAAGCCCAGCGATTAATTTTATGACTATTATTCTAAATTCACTTTCTGTTATATTGTTTAAATCGTTTTTGATCAGTTCGTTAGCTGTTGTTATTTCCCGGACGTTTTTCTGAGGGGAATTCTTCCATTTCATCATTTTGGATAGTCCCTGGAGTGGTGCAAGACTGCAGGGCACTTCCCCTGTGCTGTCTTGAATAACTTGCATTGCTGAGCGGGGCCGCAGTCAGACCTGATATCTGCCCTCAGCCCACCGCTGGGGCCACAGTCAGACTGGTGTGTGCCTTCTCTTCCCCTCTCCTAGGGGCGGGATTCACTGTGGGGTGGCATGGCCGTCTGGGCTACTTGCACACTGCCAGTCTTGTGGTGCTGGGGATCTGGCGTATTAGCTGGGGTGGATCGGTAGGGTGCACAGGGGCGGGAGGGGTAGGCTCAGCTCGCTTTTCCTTCAGAGATCCGCTTCGGGAGGGGCCCCTCTTCCGTGGGCCTCTCGTCTGCGCTTGGCCCCGGAGCCTCCATTCTGCTAGTCTTCTGGTGGTTTTCTGGGTTATTTAGGCAGGTGTAGGTGGAATCTAAGTGATCAGCAGGACGCGTGGTGAGCCCAGCGTCCTCTTATGCTGCCATCTTCCCAGGATCCTCAAGATCAGTTTTGATGGCAAAATGTAGGAAGAACAGCATTTCACAAATTTACTTCATCTTCTAACATATTTTCATTTAACCTCCATATATATCCTTGTGAAATCTCATTCTATGTCCATTTAGAGTCAGCAACTCTTTATCAGTTCTTACTGGGTAGTGGAATATAGTGATCAGATGTCCGAGTTTGGTTCATAGAACAGCACTGGATTAATGGCCTCCATTTTTTGGTCAGGGCGGGCCTGCCTTGCAAAGGACCATCAGGTGCAGCCGACTCCTCCCCCCATCTTGCTTTTTCTTGATTTCCGGATGCAGCAGGTGTTGGTTGTCTATAAACCATCATCCTTATCCACACACCTTTTTCTCCTTTCATTTAAAAAAGCCTGGTTTATGTCATGGGTAACATGCTAAGTTCATAAAACTAAGCATGAATAATCTACACTATCATTTCCCTATGTTAGTGGATGGTGAAGGAGTGAACACCTGACCTGGTTCTGGTCAATAATGTGCTTGGAAGAGTACAGTCCCTACAAGGGAATCTGCCCCCTGATAAAAGGAGAGAAAGCAAGGTGTCTCTTTCCTGCCTCAAAGGGATTTTGTGGGGACCTGATGCCATGTTGGAGCAATGTTATTATCATGTCCCCTCCGTGCTAGTGCAGTGGATGGATTGGAGGGAAGAAGATGCATTAATGAGTAAAAAGTTATTCTGGGAGTGTTAACCAAAGAAATGGCAGTGGAGAGAGAGTGGATGGAATAGGTTCCAGAGTTATCTGAGAAGTAGAATGGACAGGAATTGGTGATGGATTTGATATGAGTGAGAGAGCAGGAGTTGTTGAAGAGGACATGAGATTTCTGGCTTGGAAACCCAGGAGTGGTAGTTCTATTAACCAGGAAGATAAAATGTAAGATTTAATAAGCCTTTAAATGTCAAGGTAGTGTTCTCCAGAAAATAGTTAAGTAAGGATCCCAGCTCAGGTTAGATTATAAGGATTAGAGCTAGAGTTATAAATTTGGAATTGTTGGTTTATAAGTATTAGTAAAAGTCGTGGATATAAATGAAGTCAAAAGAAATGGGAATCTTCCTTAAATTATTGTTCATTATAATTCCTTCCTGCTTGTTATTTATTTTCTATCTTTGTGTGTCAACAATCCTAATCCATTTCTCATATATCCAACTGCCACTGAATATCTTTTTACTTGTCAACTTATAGGCACAGAATATCTAAACAGAACATCTAAAATCAAACTTGCACCTTTACCAAATTTAATCCCTCTTTTCTATTTTTTTATCTCCAAGAAAAATAAAAACATCCTCCCAATCACAGAATTTGTGAGTCACTTAGAATTCTACTTTTTAGTTACTCCATATTTAATCATTCTACTTCCTTAGTGTATCTTCAGCTTATTACTCTTTCTCCATTTCATTGACTAGTTTAGCTAATAAACATAGCATTTGTTGGCTGTATTATGGAAACAGTCACCAAATCAACTTACTTCTAATTTCGGCCCTTCCTCCATCCCAATGGTTGTTGGAGTGGAAAGCTTAAAGTGCAAAGCTAATTGTGGAATCTCTCTGCCTAAAATCTCTCAGTGGCCATTAATGTCATTCAGGATAAAATTTAAATTTCTTAGCTTGACATACCAGACACTTCACTATCTTCTACCTCACTGCACACTCACCTTTCCTCCCTTTAGTTTTCCCTATATGTACTATTCGTTTTTTAATGCTGCCAAAGAATTAGTACAAATTTAAGGGTACCTGGGCAGTTCAGTCAGTTAAGCATCCAACTGTGGCTCAGGTTATTATCTCATAGTTCATGAGTTCCAGCCCTGCATTGGGCTCTCTATTGTCTGCACAGAACCCGCTTTAGATCCCGTGTCCCCTCTCTCTCTCTGCCCCTACCCCACTCACGCCCTCTCTCTCTCAAAATAAACACACATAAAAAAAAAATTACTACAAATGCAGTGGCTTAAAACAACACAAATTCATTGTCTTACAATTTCTCTCTGTCGCCCTCTCTCTGCCTCCCCCCACTCTGCTAGCTCATGCTCTCTCTCTCTCAAAAATAAATATTAAAAAAAATACTACATATTTAGTGGCTTAAAACAATACATATTTATTGTCTTACAATTTCTGAAGGTCAGAAGTCCAAAATGGGTCAGTAGGGCACATTTCTTCTGGAGGCTCAAGGGAATCCATTTCCTTGACTTTTCTAGCTCCTAGATGCCACCTGCATTCCTGGGTTTATGACCCATTCCTCCATGTTCAAACCCAGGAGTGTGCTTTCCTCAAATCTTGATTCTCTCTGACTTCTGCTTCTGGTCATCTTCTCTGATCTTCCCTTTTCTACACCCCCCCCTTTTTTTTTTTACCTTTTAATCACCTTGTGATTAGATTGGATCCACCTGAATAACTCAGGATACTCCCCTCATCTGAAGATCCTTAAGTTAATCACACCTGCAAAGTCCCTTCTGCCATGTAAGGTATATTCTGGTGATTAAGATATGGAGGTGACAGCCAACAGACACATGAAAATATGCTCATCATCACTTATCATCAGGGAAATACAAATCAAAACTACAATGAGATACTACCTATGAGAATGGCTACAATCAACAACGCAAGAAACAACAGGTATTGGCAAGGATGTGGAGAAAGAGGAACCCTCTTACATTGTTCATGGGAATGTAGACTGTGGAAAACAGTATGGAGGGTCCTCAAAAAGTTAAAAAGAGAACTATGTTATGATCCAGCAATTGCATTACTGGGTAGTTACCCAAAGAATACAAGAACAGTAATTCAAAGATATATGTGCACCCCTATGTTTGTAGCAGCATTATTTACAATAGCCAAAATGTGAAAGTAGCCCAAGTGTCCACTGATTGAAGAATGAAAAAGATGATGTGATATATATATATATATATATATATATATATATACACACACACACATATACATATACACAATGGAATATTATTCAGCCATGAAAAAGAATGAAATCTTGCCATTTGCAAAAAGCTAGAGTTTATAATGAATATACTCCACATATACTCATATATATACTTGTGAAGCTGGAGTATATGATGCTAAGTGAAACAGCTCAGTCAGAAAGACAAATACCATGATTCCACGAATGTGAAACTTACGAAACAAAACAAACAAGCAAAGGAAAAAAAATAATACAGAAAAAGACAAAGCAAGAAACAGACTCTTAATTATGGGGAACAAACTGATGGTTGGGAGGAGGGGATGGGTTAAATATGGGATGGGGATTAAGGTGTGCATTCATTGTGATGAGCACAGGGTGATGTATGGAACTGTTGAATCACTATATTGTACACTTGAAATTAATATAACACTATATGTTAATAAACTGGAATTAAAATAAAAACGTAAATAAATTTAAAAAATAAATATAAGATAGGTATGACAATATTCTGCTACCACAATTACACCTGACAGTAGCTAGAAACTGTGTTATTGCCTTTTTCCTGGAATGCCATTCCCCTCACTCCTGTTTCACCTAACACCTAATTTCAGGTGTTTCTAAGAAAGAATGCTCAACTTCAGGTTTCAATTCCCTTTCCTTATGAAAACCACAAGCAATAAGGAGAATAAGAGACAGAAATACATACTCTAAACACATAGTCTAGATAATTTCTCTAACTCTAAGGTCAAACGTAGGAACATGGAAATGGGAGTGGAGTAGCACCTGATGTAACAGAATGAAAAATTTCAAATCTAAGAGTTTGCAGAGAGATACCGTGAGAACAAGATTACTGCTTTCTCCATAGCATTCTGGAAAGGCGTAAAGAATCAGAAGCATCACTTACCACTTACAAAAGGTCAGGAAGGATGAAGTGGGTAGGGTAAATGAAAATGTTTATGAAAATGTTATGAAGAACTTCCTCTACACCCTGTAGGAGACAAGAAAATATTGTTACTGAAGAAACAGATCCAGGGAGTCTCTGAATCAGTGTAGGAGTCTCAGTGTGGATCTAACAGAGAAGAGTTTAAGCCAAGCAGAACACCTAAATTGTCTTACTCAGTTGTTTAGTTGATGCTGAAGCTAATTTGGGCACAGACACAACCGATCAGCCCTGTGTAAGCCTCACACTCCTCTAATTTCACCAGTGTCCCAGTCAGTAATTATCCTCAGCATGTCTGTTTCCCACCCATCTTTGGTTTGTAAGTTTTCTTTGTAGAATTAAAAAAAAATGTGACCAAAGAGAAATTGGTATGAATAACTCTTCATAGAAGAACTCATTCACTGAATCTATATACCAAAGGGTAGTGTTATATACAATCATACCATAGAGTTAAAAACAAAAACTAAAAGCATCGCACTGATTACTAGGAAATACACTAAAGACATGTTTTTTCAAATTCTTTTTGAAAACAATTTCATGTGAAGTAGATACATAAAGACAGCTTCTGGCTAAAGTAGAGACAGAACCATAACTGGAGGGAGGAAAACAGCCACACCATATTCATAAGAGATGCCTTTTAGCACTTGTAATTATTAAGATAAAAAGACATTAGAGATTGCAGTGTGAAAGAGGAAATGGAAACATCAATGGTCAGACAATGAAGACACTTGCAGCAAGTCATCAAAGGGCGGTAACATTTTACGTGTTTCATTCTTCACCAACTAAAGGCACAGCATTCCATCAAAGGATTGCTTTTCATAGTTTTGGCCGCCCCCTGCTGTGCTGTAGTCCACCAGGGGACTCCGCAGCAGCTGGCTTAAATAAAATCCACTCAGTGCTTTTCCTTTCTTTTCACACAACTCTATAAAATCTGGAATTGCTTGATGTCTAGATTTACCACTGGGCTTTGACATTTTTATCTGATGATGTTGCATCATCACTGGTGAATCCACTGTTGGCAAACCTCATTAATTGGGTGGAAGCATAATCGGTGACAAATCGAAATTATTGAAAATTTAAAAACCCACTTGTTTTACTTTCGAGGAAACTAGATGATAGAATATGAAAATGCAGTTTAAGAGAATGCTTTAGGGAAACAGTTTCAATGAAGAAATAAAAACTATTGTAATTAGCTTATTACCCCAGGTATTTACATGTAAATGATGTTTCTAAAGTATTCGAGGTTGCTTAAAATTTCTTCCTTGAATTAGTTATAAACTTTACGCATTCTGTTCACAATGGTTTTCCTCTATTAATTTGCTTAATAAACCATTTCTTCATCATTAGCACAAAGGTAAACGGCAATGTAATTAAGAAAATTTCCAAATTATGGTGCTCTATATAAGTGGATTTCATTTTGCCAAGGTGAAGCAGGTGTAAACTTGATGTCAGAAATGGACATGGGCTATGACTAAACATATATTACGTCTGTCTGATCTCCAAGAACGAGCATATGTATCAGTTTCTAGCCAAGAGATAATCTTGCTTGTAAGACTGCTTAGAACACAAAATCAAAAGACAGTGTCCACATCTAAAGCCTTTGTATCTCACAGTTCCACCCAGTGTGGGAGGAAAATCCTCTGACATATTAGGGCAGAAGAGTGAGTCCCAGGGAAAGCAGACTCCTGAGTTTAGTAGTGATGTTAAGGGCACTATTGAGTGAGTGCGAGCTGCCAAGTAGAATCAGCTCCTGTAACGATGCTCTCAGTTTAAAGAAGTAAATGCAAGGCTGCAAGAGAAATAACTTCTCAGCACAGAAGCCTACAGGCCCTTGAGGATAGATGATGCCAGAAAAATGTGAGATTATCATGCCTACTGGAGTATATTAATACTATAAATACAGATAATTTCCTGAGGAAAAAGATCCTTGAAAAGATGCTGCATATCACGTTAAAACAGCAGACACAGAGTGGTAAGCAAGCTTAGATTGCCGCCCTTCTCCCTTCCTCAGGGTACTGAAACAAGACTGGGATGTCTCACAGGTATGTTGGATTCAAACGGGTCCCACACTAAATACATTAATTTTTTCCTCATGCTCCCTTCTCTTTCCAGATTCTCCATCTTCATTAAAGTTAGAGATAGGCATCCAGTAGCTCAAGAGCTGAATGATAAGGTTGATTCTTTCACTCAATGAATATTTATTAAACAGCTAAGTGCTGGGCACTGTTCTAAGTATTTAGGATACATTAGTGAGCAAAACAGACAAACATCCCTGCCTTCTTGGATCTTACATGCTAGTGAAGGTGAGTAGTATGGACAGTAAGCAATAAATATAACAAACAAATAATTTGTATCGTGTATTAATGATTGCTGTAGAAAACCAGTACATCAAATAAGTGGGGAGGAGTCAGGATTGTGGTAAGGAATGGCAGGAAGGGTGGGAGGCAATTTTAAATTGGGAGGTCAGGGTAGACTGAAATTGAACAAAACTCAACTATACTTTCTTCTGCTTCTCTTTCTCACCATACCTAGCAGAGTTAAATTCTACCCATCCTTCAATGCCCCTGTTTAGAAGTCATCTTCTCTGTGATGTCTCCCTGATTCCCTCAATATTCCTTAAACATGCTCTCCTTGACATTCCCACATGTGGCTGTACTGTTGCTCACCCCATCCGTCTCTGAGGAGCAGAAAGGTCCTATGCCTGTGCATGGGTGCAGTCTGACAGGTTCCCACCTCCAGTGCTTGCATCTCTGACTCTCTGCCTTAGGGCTTTCTCCAGTGCCAGTGCTCAGAAAGCAAGGAAGCCCAGAAGTGCTGGGAATTTAACACCTCCCTGGGATAATCCTCACACAAGGAGAGAAGAGAGTGGGTAGGTAACTATGCCAGCTTCCCTATCTGCTAGCAGAGTAATTTTGAAGTGCATTCCACACAATTCCTCAGAGGCTCCCAGTGAGATTAAGCACTAGTAGCTCGTAGTATTTGTTTATTAATGCACCATTTACAGATGTTTTGCCCTTCCCTGTCTCCCTTTGCATTCTTTCACTTGTGCTTTCTGTGCTCACTTTATAAATAACCTATCCAACCCAATCCTTCAGGGGAATCTAAATTCAGATACCTTAGCATTTCAGGTTTGAACTCCTATGGTCTTACTGGATTTTTCTTTATATTACTTGTGAACATTTGCCTCTTTTACTAACTTGTGAGTTCCTCAACTTATATCCTAAAAATTCTTTATTGCTAAACATAGCTTTTGACCTTAAATCCAAAATATTGGGTTACCTATATATTTGGTAAAGTTGGCCTGGCTTTAGTTAATCAATTACCTGAATTCAAATCCTGGCTCTATTATTTGACAACTATATTTGTGGGCACTATTCTGTGCCTCAAATTTCTCATTCGTAAACTGGAGATAAAAAAACCTAAGTCATAGGATTGGGATTCATAGGATTGGGATTCTCAGGATGAAATAAGAAAATGCACCCAAAGTTCCTAACATAGTGCCTGGCACATATTAGGCACTCATTCAGTGTTAAGTTCTTTCCTGTCCCCTGCCTTTATCTCTCTTACTAAATTCAGTATTTTAAAATAAAGGAACTGGTGTCTTTTAAGACTGATTTTGACCTAAGCATATGTAATGCTAAGTATAATGCATTAATTGCGAACAAACAAACTGAAACATATATAGTAGAATTTCAAGTCTCTTTAAAATATTAACATGCTAAATCAGAGGCATTTCATCTGAGTAAGATGCGGAACCATAAACTGATACATGTTTCTGTATTTTCTCCTGTCCCTTTTAATTCAATAAAGAAGTTGGCACCATGTATGGCAAGATTCCATTTATCTCTTTAAAGTGTCTGATATATATTGTAGAAATATACTGCCAATAAAAGAATCACTTTGGCCAATTAGTTACCTAGGCAGGTATGTGCAAAAGAAGTACTACGTTATTTGTAGCAAGTTTCTGCAATCAAAAAATGCGTTAATCATTAGATACTCATTTTTTTCCTATTCTGCATTTTACGATAGTGATTTGAGGGCAGAGACCCAAGTATTCTAAGTGTGGTGCCTTGCAAATTATAAGAAAATATTACTTAACTCACTAATAACTACAGATAGTGCAATATTTTCAGAATTTCAATTTAAGAAATATTTCCTGCGTATGGAAAATCCTGTGTCAGGTGTTTAAAGTTTACAGAGAAGAATAAGAGTAGGGGGAAGATTTAGGATTGTACGTAATAGGATGGGGTCAAACTTGGGGGATGAAAGATGTATGAACTCACTGCAACATAGGTTCAAAAGAGAGAAAGATAAGGACCATTTCAGCAATCAAGAAATGTTCTTGAGGAGATAATATCTGAGATGAACTGCTCTAAGGACATTAGTATGCAGAAATGAACAGAGGGTATTTCTGAAATGTGGGGCAGCCTACACAAAGACTGGTCAAAGGAAATAAAAAATATTTTCAAAAAGAGACTGTAGTCTTTCAATGTGGTTTAAAAAATGAAGTGTATTGGAATAGGTTGTAGTAAGTAGGGGTGGGAGAGGGGAGACAGGCCATAAGGTGAAGGGTCATGAAAATGAGAGAGAGAGAGAGAGAGAGAGAGACAGACAGACAGATTTGCATCAAATGGGAATGCAAGTAACTGAAAATGCTGTCATAACTCATTTGAACAATAAACAAAATATATTACCTCACACAATCAGAAGACTACCTTCCTTTTGGATACAGGGTACCCCAGGTTTGGTTGATTCAGTATCTCAATGATTTAATCAAAGAATCAAGTTGTTTTCATCTTTCTGCTGAAGCCAGGACATCAGCTTTGTCTCCTGCCAGCCACCTCATCATCACAAGTTGCCCACTGTGGCTCCAGGCATCAAATATCCAGACAAGATATCAGCCAGCAGAAGAATAAGAACTGTCTTTATATGTGTATAGAAACATCTTTCAGAAATCGCTCTCCCTGAAGCAGCTACCTCTCACATTTCACAGGCTAAAATTCATCACATGCTCCTTCCTAAAGCAATTACTAACAAAAGGAATGGAATGTTCATGTTGGCTCAGATGATTCAATTTATATCACTGAATTATGTTGATGGAGTGGATGTCAGAAAAAACAGTTTTTCTTCCAGAAAGAAGAAAGGCATGACACTCCCCAGGAAGTTAAGGTGACCACATATCCTGCTTTGCTTGTTGAATTCTGGTTCATACCTGCTGTCCCAATGTAATTAATGACAGTGCCCTTTCACTTTCAAAGTGTCCTGTTTGGACAATAAATTATATGGTCACTGCAGCTAAAATAAATCATTTTAGACATTTGAAGATTTGAGTACGAGAGCTATAATGTAGAGTGATTAATTAGTAAATAATGTGATAAAAAAAAAAAAAAAGCACTCGCAGGTGAAGACCAAGACAGTAGTTAAAAGATGACTAAAATACCTCAAACAAAAAATTCTGAACTGGTGTGCTGGCAATGGGAATGAAAAGAAAGAGACAAAGCGTCCTTACAGAAGTAATAATTTAATATTGGCATCTGTTGATGTAAGACATTACAGTAAGGGAGTAGAATAAAAGGTGAAAAGCTTTAAATACTGAAATTCACATTACTGAGAGGATACATTGTTCTAATGGAGGCAGTAAAGCCAGAAAGACTTGTTTCAGTGGGTAGAATGATGAGTTCAGTTTTGATACGCTGAATTTAGTTCTGTGGGAAAATTAGGTGGAAGAATAAGGAGGTATATTAGGGCTAGCTTCTGTGATAATTTAATTAGAAATCTAATTTTTTTTTTTTTTGGTGGGCTCTCATGGACTGGAAGCGTATTACTCAGCAAAAGTAAACAAATACACAAAGAACTTTAATTCATCATTTACTCAGTAAATAATTACTAAGCGCCAGGCACAGTTCTAAGAGTTGAGGAGTGAGCAGTAAACAAAACAGATCAAATCTTTGACCTCTTGGAGTTTATATTCTAATGGAGAGAATCATGACAAACACACAAATGTAGTATTATGACACAGTGTGATAAAGGTTATAAAAGAAAAATAAAAGTATTGGGGTTGATCGTGGAAGTCTTTTCTAATAAGGTGACATTTGAGTAAAGAGCTGGAAGAAATGAGCCCTACAACTTGTTGGGACGAGCACTGGGTGTTGTATGGAAACCAATTTGACAATAAATTATATTAAAAAAAAAAAAAGGAATGAGCCCTACAGATATCCAGGAAATGAATGTTCTAGTCTGAGAGGACAGCAGGTATAAAAGTTTTTATTGAAGTGTTCTTAGAACCTGCAGGAACATCAGTGGGACCAGTGTGTCTGGAGCCTAGAGAATGAGGGAGACGGTGGAAGATAACTAGGTCAGATAGACAGCTAGGGGCCAGGTTGATATGGCCTAACGGGTCCTAGTGATCACTTTGAATTTTCCACTGAATGAGGCAGAAAGCCAAGAGGATTTTTAATGCTGGTGAGTGGAGAATAGATTGCTGTCAGGCAAGGGTGGAGTGGGGATACTAGTGAGGAGGTTATTGCAAAAATTTTGATAAGAAATTATAGTGCTTTAAATAGGAAAGCAGCAGGCAAGATGGTAAAAAGTAGTCAGATTCAGGATATACTTTGAAGGTGGGATTAAAAAACAGATTCGCTGATGGATTAGATATGAGGTGTCAAAGCAAGAGAATAATCAAGTAACTCCAAGGTTTTGGCCAGAGACATGGGGAAGACTTTTGGAGGAGCATGTGTGAAAGAGAGGTGGTAAATCAAATATTCATTTTCAAAATATTAAGTTTGAGGTGCTTATTTAGACACTGGAATGAAGATGTTAACAAGGCAGTTAGATAGATGAAATGTGAGGTTCAGCAGAGCAATCAAAGCTAGAGATAAAAATGTTGGAGAAATTTTTATCAAATAAGGAGACGACATTTAAAACCATGGGTCTGGATAAAATCCCCTGGAAAATGAGTATAGATTAAAAAAAAATTAAAAAACAAAACAAAACAACCTGGAATAGGTCTGAACTGATAACCCTGGGGCATTCCAATGTTGAAAGATCAGGAATATGCTTTTGCAAGGCAGGAGAAGAACTAAAGGAGCAATGTCCCAGAGTTGACACCGTGACCATAAATGTTTAACAAAAAGCTATCTAAAATTAAAAGCCCTGATATCTAATGCTTACCAATTTCTGTGGCATAACTTCTACCATGGCCAACTTTACGCTATGTATTATTATTCAACAATAGGCTTGCAAAATTCCAAACAATTAACAGTTGTCTCTTGCAAAACAAACTCCAGTATACCCCTGCCAGAAAGCAAAGTAAGATGTTTTAAGAAAGAGGGACTGAAAAGCTGTGCCAAATGTTGTCGGTAGAACGAGTAAGAAGAAGATTCAGAAACAACCAATGGATTGGCAACATGGATGAATTTGTTGTTTCTGATGAATTTGTTGTTTTTTTTTTCATTCTTTTTTTTTAAATATATGAAATTTATTGTCAAATTAGTTTCCATACAACACCCAGTGCTCATCCCAACAGGTGCCTTCCTCAATACCCATCACCCACCCTCCCCTCCCTCCCACCCCCCATCAGCCCTCAGTTTGTTCTGTTTTTAAGAGTCTCTTATGCTTTGGCTCTCTCCCACTCTAACCTCTTTTTTTTTTTTTCCTTCCCCTCCCCCATGGGTTCCTGATGAATTTGACCAATGAATATGACAGACAAAAAAGTTGCTTTCAAGAGTGTTTTTCCTACTTAGTAATGTGGGTAATGTTTAAATTTTCTCAGAAAGCAGTTTGAGAACGTGAAGCATTTAACTACATAAACAGTGAGGGAGAACATTCCAAGGAGAGAAAGGCCCCATAACAGGAATGATTTTCATGGCTTCATGAATTGAGAGAACACCTATGTGTTGCAGTATAGTGGGTAAGGCAGGAAATGGCCAGAGATTAGCTGGAGATGTAAATAAGATCAAAATGTTACTTGTAGGCTATCAAAAGCAATTTATATTCATTATAAATAATATGGAATTATGTAGAAGGGTTCTAAGCAGAGGAGTCTCATAATCTGATTGGGATTTTACAAAAGATTACTGGCCAGTGTATAAATAATGCATTGGGAATTAGGGGAAAAATAAGAAAGTGTAGTGTCCCAGTAGGAGACTTGTTACAGTTGTTCAGGTGGAAGGAAGATAATGGTGACCTGGTGTCAGATGCTGGCAGGAAAGAAGGAAAGGAAGGGATACAATTTCAAGGTATATAAATCCTTTGTTGATAAACATAAACAAGAAGGCGGCATTAAAAATGTTTAGATTTGTGGCTTGGGCACTTGGGTAGGATGTCATGCCACTTACTGAAATTAAAGGGAAAAATAAATCTTAAAAGAAAAAAACACATGTATTTCATTTTTTGTATGTTAAATGGATTTAGCTTCATGAGGTTTGAGATGAGAAGAAAGATTTGGGTCACTGATATACACTGGGGACTTGTTGGCACATGTATGATATTCAAAGTCCTAGAAATGAATGAGATCACCCAGTGAAAGAGAGTAGAGAGAAAGGGAAGTTGTAGCATGGAGGAACATCTCTGAGAAGGAGAATGCAGAGAGAGGAGAAAAGTTAGAGTGAAGTGGTATTGTAGATTCCAAGAAAGAAAAGTAATTTGTGAGGGGACGGTCCATGGTTGAAGGTCCAGTGAGAGCAGAAAGCATGGGGGTCACTGGACACCTTGACAAGAATAATTTTAGAGAAATGGTGGGGACGGCAGCTAAATAGCAGGGGATTGAAGAGTGACCCTCTGGGAGAAGTATGGACAGTTTGTGTTGACAACCCTTGTAAGAAGTTTGGCTAGGAAAGTAAGCAGAAAAATGGGGACCAGGTAAAGAGGATGTAAGGAGATATTGTTTAAAGATGTGTGCTGGGGGTCGACCTTTGTATGCCAGCAGGAATAATTTATTACAGAGGGAAAGACTGATGATGTGGAAGACGGGGGGAATAATCAGGAAGCTCAGCCCTTTCAAAGTGAGTGGCAAAGGGACATGGAGTGAAGGAATGACTTCAGCTGGGTAGGGAGCTTCTCCCTCACAACTGAAGGGTAGAAATAGAGAAGTGCAGTGTCAGACAAGTTTGTTGACTTAGTGATAGGAAGAGGGGGTGCTTCCCATATCATGGCTTCTGTTTATCTGTGATTTATCAGGCAAGGTCAGCATAATAAAGTGGTGGTGGGAGGGGGCGTGCAAAGTAATAAAAAGTGATTATTTGACTAAAGAATAGAAAAATAAGCTTCTTGGAGAAACAGAGTAGCATTGCATGTTGTACATGAGTATCTAATAAAGGCTGGTGATCACAATGTGAATTTAAAGGGACGCTAATTACATCAATTTCCTCAGTAGTGTGATTTTCTCGATAATTCTATTATGTTGTGATTAGAAACTGAAATTATGTCACGTATGTACATATCATAAAAATGAAATTTATAATGTTGAAGTGGATAAAAGTTATCAGTTTCCCTTCAACTGGCACTTATTAATAAGCACATGCTACATGTCATGCAGTGAAGATTCAAGGACAAAAGTCATGGTCCCTGCTGTGAGAAACCCACAATACAGTAGTGCCGTAGGCAATTACAGAAGAACTACGGTCCACTCACATCAGCATGTAAGAACATACTGGTCTAGGACACATCAATACAGGTTTATATTGAGTGTATGTGAGGTCTCCCAGCTTAAAGCGTTCATAATAACCCTATGATTAAAAAACAAAAAGCAGGGCTGCCTGGGTGGCTCAGTCCGTTAAGCATCCAGCTCTTGATTTCAGCTCAGGTCATGATCTCACAGTCTGTGGGATCGAGCCCCGCAACAGGCTCTGTGCTGGCAGCATGGAGCCTGCTTGGGATTATCTCTCCCCACCCCCTCTGCCTCTCCCTGCTCACACACTCTCTCTCTCAAAATAAATAAATAAACTTAAAAACTCCAAAAAGCAGTATTATCTGGTATTTTGTCAATCATAGGATTATACAAACTAGCATTTTTGATGTTCTCTTCCCTTCCAGAAACACAAATATTGGCCATACTTATCTAAAATAATTGCCAGAACAGCCTGGTATCCTATATCCTGCATGAGTCAGAATCTCTGAAGGTAAATTGCACGTGTCCTGAAAAATTAAATACTAATTCTGTTATATGTACGCATTCTGCCTCAAATAATAAGTGCTAGATACTGTGCTGAGCACTAACACACTATCTCATTTTAGCATCAAATATACAACAAAAAAAGTAGATGTCATTACTAATATTTTTTCAGGTAAGGAAATTTGGTCTAAGAGAAGTAGTAAACTAGGCTTTACATCTAATCTGTCTACCTCAGTCTGTACTTTTATCACCTTTTTAATTCGATTTTTGATAAATATTTTAAGGATTGTTTTAAATGTTTAAACGTTCTTTACTTAGATCCTCCCCCCACCTCCTGCCCCCATGCCAAGCAAGGCAAACATTCTCTCTTTTTTAAAGATTTTATTGTTTTATTTTATTTTATTTGCTATTCATCTCTGAATAAATTTCTACTGTGCTCTTCATCCTCATCAAAATGTGCTTAAACTGTGTCCTCCCTTAGAATTTCTGAGGGCAGACATCACGTGTTAATCCTTCATTTATCTCTTAGTTCAGTTCCTGGCACACAGTTAGGGTTCAGAAATACATGTTTATCTGAACTAAAGATGGGGTTTGATACCACAGTGGGAGCTTGAGTGGTCATGGCTCCAGGCTTAGAGCACAATGACATCTTTAAGCTGTGACCAAAAGCCTCAGCAATGCCTGGTGATTTGTGGAGAGGGATGCTGTGGACACACACATTGTCTCCAGGATATTCTAATGACAGTGAGCATTTCATGTTAGAAAATGGTGAGCTCGATGCATATAGGTTTTTCTCTGACTAACATTCAGAGTCAGGACCTTCTGAGGAGCAGGGGTCAGGTAAAGTAAGGCAGAAGCTCTTTTGTGCTTGTATAGCCTGGTGATTCCACCACTATTCCGGCTCTTATCTCCATCATAGTTTCAGAAGGAGAGACAGAGACAGACACAGACAGAGAAAGAGACTGAGGTTCACAGCCTCCTGTTATTGCCTAGGTCTAGAGCCTTCAGGAAGTAAGTTGTGTGAATTTCACATTCCTTATAGTGTGTTTTCCTTCCAAGGTTAATAAGAGATTTAAATGACAAAATATTTATGTACATTGTGAGAAAACCTGGCCTTCTTCCCATTATGTAGAAAATGTTGAATAATTGATAGCTGTTGACATTGTGACATTTTTAGACTGACCTCTTTGAAGCCAGGAGTTATGCCATGTCTATCTTTATGGCCCTGATGACAAAGCCAAGTCCAGCTTAGAGGAGTGAATTGAGAAAGAATTAATAAAAGTAATAGCATTTTTCTATTCTTTTGTCTAAAGGCCCTTGACCTTTAGGAAGCTGAGGTCATACATCAGCAGATTTTTCTGATCACCTATTGAAATCATTGAGACAAACTCTACAGGAAATATAGTTAAGCAATTACTAGACACACATTTGTATTTTTAATTATTAATCACATACTTTATTTGAATTGACTCTTTTATTTACCACTTTGTCTAAGTGATAGTAAACATAATCATTCTCATTATAAACTAATTTGAAAGGTAATTTTCCAATTAATAAATATATACCAATGCAAATTGTGTTTCCCTGATAAAATAATTATAATAGCTGCCAACAACTCTGGAAAGAAAACAAAGGCATTTATTTGTTAGTGGCAACACCTAATGAAAGATTTGATGGGCTAAACTAGAAAAATTGACAGGCGCAATTCCCCCCACAAGAACAATTTGTTACTGATGATGAAACTGAGAAATAACCAGAATGAAGGTTGTGAGATTCACAGTGAAAGCCCTCAGGGTAAAATTAATTTCTTTATAACACAGTTTAAAGGCACACACAAGGAAATTGCTTGTGCCAGATGGGATAGGAAAGGCATTGTGAATAAAAATGAGCATCTCTTTTCTGCTTACAAATATTTAAATTAAGATGATACCAGCATGTCTAGTTAATGGAATAACAATATTGATGGTTGCACAACTTTCTAAAGATTTTCTTGTTCTTTTTAAATGGACTTGTCCACGCACCGAAATATTTTAAGCAATATATTAAACCTGGCTCTTGTTACCAGAGCACATGCTATTCTCTTTGAATGATTGTTGCAGGCAGAACAGGAAGAAACAATGGCTAAGGGGCTGGATTTAGAGTCAGAGAACCCAAGCAGCTCTTGTTCAGGCTCTGACATGGAGTGGAAGGAGGCTAGGCAAGTCACAGTCCTCCAAGGGACAGTTTCCTCCATTAGTAGGAAGGGAAGGTGTTCCCATCCTCATTCATCAACCAAGTTCCATGAGGATTAAATGAGACAGATAACAAAGGCAAACATCTCCTGAAACCCATAAAGCATTATGTGTGTAGACTCTGATTTTGTGGCTTATTTTTCTGGAAATGGTCTGGAAATGATCTCCAGTGTTCAGATCCTGTATCTGATCTGAACTGTTGGTTGACAGCTGCTAGCTTTCTTCCTGTTATAATCTCATGCATTTTTATACATAACATTTTAAATCTAATCATTGAGGATTTATCTGATGGTGAGCTCTCTCTGCTCTAAAGCACCTCTAATAGTTACTTAGTATTTCTCGTATACCACCATTTATCTTCCTATTCATGTGCCCTCTCCACTTGGCTGTGACATCAACTCTTGAATATTAACACTCCTACTACTAATAGCTTACACTTATTGTTTACTATATGCCAGGCACTGTGCTAAGCATTTTAAGTAGATGATGACATTTAACAAGTAGCAGAAAATGCATCCTATTTTTCAGCAGGGTCGCATCATACATCTGCTATTTAATGTGAATTAACATTTCACACTCATCAGCTCCCATTCTCCAAAAAATGAGAGATGAAAGCTATAGAAATTTAAATTTATATGAACATTTTCCTTCCATTTCACTCAGTTAGCCTATGCCCCAGAGTGAGAGGGGAGAGGTGAATATGCTCTTTCCCCAGCTGAAGTCACTTCTCACACAGCCTTCACAGTGTGAGCACCTAGCTGTCGATTATAATGACTAAAGACTGTGAATGTAGTCTATATACTTTAGCGGATACTAACCTAAGGGAATTTCCAATGCCAGAGCAGAAACTGGTTGTATTAGACTTCTTAAGAGAAGACGTGTCAGTCTCCAATGTGAAACTTCCCAAGGAATTTTCAAGGCTAATTTGACAGTATGCAGTTTTTGCCATATATGTTGACTTATCAATGAAGTGAGAGAGAAGAGCCTCAGAAGTTAAAGAAAGGGCTTTTAAATTTCAAGCAGAAAGGAGGAAAATATGTGAAATGGTTAGTAGTATGGAAGAGTAAGGGAGTATATAAATTAAGGAAATGTTGTAGAGTTGTCCAGAAATGGTAAAAATCGGCTATGCATTTGTGATTTTGACTTCAAAGTGTGACAAATGAGTCTGTGGACATACCAACTTGAATGTGCCCAATCTTGTCTGATCTTGGAAGCTAAGCAGACTCTAGCCTGGTTAGTACTTGGATGGGAGACTGCCTGGGAAGTTCAGGTGCTGAAGGCTTTAAAAAAAGTGTGACAAATGAGCATGATTATGCTTTTTCTCCCAATACAATTAGCAACTAAAGTACAGAGGAAGAAGTAGGTAGAAAATTGTGATTAATAGAAGGTGGAGAGGGGGAAAGGGATGTATGGGTATATACAAGAGGGTTATTTTAATGCTAGGCATGGAATCTGAGCTGGGTAAAAAGAAAGTGAGGACATGGATTGAGAGAGTGAATAATGAAAAAAAATAGTGGGGTGAATGTACTGAAAGTCCCAGTGTAGTCAAATAATCTTGGATTAACCACAAATTTGCTATGCTCATCAGCTCTTTTTTCTTTTTCAATTAATGGTGCCATCTTCTTCCAATCTTGGAAGGAAGAATCCTAGGACCAATACTCTATTTCTACATCTTACTCAACCCCTTCCACCTCATGATACTCACTTAATAACCAAAAACAGTAGCTTCAATATTCTGATGTTTCATATCTGTATTATCTAGAAGACTCATAGCTTCTCTCTGCCTTGTATAAGCCATTGCCACCCTATCCCTTTCTACCACCTACATTATTTCCAGGATGACTTGGTGACAGGAAAATTATGCCATGGCTTCCAACAGATTTTGGGGTTAAGAGAACATAAAGGCCTTCATGACCTGGCCTTTGCCCATGTTTCATCACCACATTCCCTCTCCCAGTTGCATTGCCACACACCCATTCGTTGCTCCAGCCACACCTGCAGTTTCCACAATCAGTCCATAATTTTTTTCTGTTTCTCTCTGGCCTTTTCCATGAAACTACATCTAACAGCCTCAGTCTTCAACACATGTCTACTAGGATGAATTCCTTGAACAAAACTTTTGGAATGTAATTATTTGTTAATCACCTTCCATTTCAAAAGGTGACATATGATTTTCTAGTCTCTTAAAGTAGATTATAAGGATTCTGAGATAGGCATTGCATATTGTATGTAATATTCTATTCCTTATAGCACCTAACGTAGTTTTAAATACAAAGGAAGTACTAAAAAGTGCTTGCTGGAAAAAATACATAAATAATTGAATACATGAATAAATGAAAAAACTTCTTTGAAGCAAACCTCCACTTTTAAAATATTTTTTAAATTTAAATTCAAGTTAGTTAACATACAGTGCAGTGTTAGTTTCAGAAGTAGAACCCAGTGATTCTTCACTTACATATAACACCCAGTGCTCATCCCAGAAAGTGCCCTCCTTAATGCCTATCACCCATTTAGCCCACACCCCCACCCATAACCCTTCCAGTAACCCTGTTTGTTCTCTGTATTTAAGAGCCTCTTATGCTTTGCCTCCCTCTCTGCTTTTATCTTATTTTGTTTTCCTTCCCTTCTCCTCTGTTCACCTGTTTTGTTTCTTAAATTCCACATATGAGGGGCGCCTGGGTGGCGCAGTCAGTTAAGCGTCCTACTTCAGCCAGGTCACGATCTCGCGGTCCATGAGTTTGAGCCCCGCATTGGGCTCTGGGCTGATGGCTCAGAGCCTGGAGCCTGTTTCCGATTCTGTGTCTCCCTCTCTCTCTGTCCCTCCCCCGTTCATGCTCTGTCTCTCTCTGTCCCAAAAATAAATAAACGTTGAAAAAAAAATTAAAAAAAAAATTCCACATATGAGTGAAATCATGTTACTTATCTTTATCTGACTGACTTATTTTGCTTAGTATAATGCATCCTAGTTCCATCTACATTGTTGCAAATGGCAAGATTTCATCCTTTCTGATAGCCAAGTAATATTTCATTGTATACATGTACCACATCTTCATCCATTTGTCAGTTGATGGACATTTGGGTTCTTTCCATACTTGGCTATTGTTGATAGTGCTGCTATAAACATTGGGGTGCATATGCCCCTTTGAATCAGCATTTTTGTATCTTTTGGATAAGTATCTAGTAGTGCAATTGCTGAGTCATAGGGTAGTTCTATTTTTAATTTTTTGAGGAACTTCCATACTGTTTTCCAGAGTGGCTGCAACAGTTTGCATTCCCACCAGTAGGGCAAATGGGTTCCCTTTTCTCTGCACCCTCACCAACATCTCTTAGTTCCAGAGTTGTTCATTTTAGCCATTCTTTCAGGTGTGAGGTAGTATTCATTGTGGTTTTGATCTGTATTTCTCTGATGATGAGTGATGTTGAGCATCTTTTCATATGTCTGTAGCCATCTGGATGTCTTCCTTGGAAACCTGTCTATTCGTGTCTTCTGCCCATTTTTTACTGGATTATTTGTTTTTTTTTTGGGGGGGGGTGTTGAATTTGATACGTTCTTTATAGATTTGGGACACTAACTCTTTATCTGTTATGTCATTTGCAAATATCTTCTCTATTTCATCAGTTGCCTTTTAGTTTTGTTGATTGTTTCCTTAGCTGTGCAGAAGCTTTTTATCTTGATGAGGTCCCAGTAGTATATTTTTTGCTTTTGTTTCCTTTGCCTCTGGAGACATGTCAAGTAAGAAGTTGCAGCGGCCAAGGTCAAAGAGGTTGCTGCCTGTTTTCTCCTCTAGGATTTGGATGGTTTCGTGTCCTACCTTTAGGTCTTTCCTTCATTTTGAGTTTATTTTTGTGTATGTTATAAAAAAGTGGTCTGGTTTCATTCTTCTGCATGCCACTGTCCAGTTTTCCAGGCACCATTTGCTGCAAAGACTATCTTTTTTCCATTGGGTATTCTTTCCTGCTTTGTCAAAGATGATTTGGCCATACATTTGTGGGTCCACGTCTGGGTTCTTTATCCTGTTCCATTGATCCATGTGTCTGTTTTTTGAAGCAAAGCTCCACTTTTGTGATTTGACAGTGATTATTTTCCTCTCATGAGTAAAAATATGAATTATGGCTCAGCAGAAGGACATTTTATTTTATTATTTTAAAATTTTCTTTAACTTTATTTATTTTCAGAGAGAGAGAGAGAGCAGTGGAGGGGCAGAGAGAGAGAGGGAGAAAGAGATAATCCTAAGCAGGCTCCACACTGCCAGTACAGAGCCCCATGTGCAGCTAGAACTCACAAACTGTGACATCACGACCTGAGTTGAAATCAGGAGTTGGATGCTTAACAGACTGAGCCACCCTGGCACCCCAGAAGAGCATTCTAAATATCTTGTGAACTTGCATGATATTTCACCATAAATAGTCTGGAGAGAAAGTCTTCTTAAAATACTTGAAAAACTATAGATTTGGAAGTTCAGATTCACTTTGATAGTTTGCTGTTTTTTGGATATTATTTCATTGATATTGGAGAGGATGACTTCGTTAATTCATTCATAAAATATTACTGAATGTTAATAATAAACTAGACATATGGGAAATGCTGCAGATTACAATGGTTAGCCAAAACAGACAGTCATGCTCCAATGAAATGTACAATCTTGTAGAGAAGACAAATTTAATATTTAACTATTCACACAAATAAATGCAATTTGTAAATGTTATAACCCTATGAAGAAGAAGAACATGGTCCTGTAAACACTCATAAAGGAGAGTTGAATTAGTGTGGCTGTAGAGGAAGTTGGTTTGTTTGTTTGTTTTTAACTTTTTAAACATTTATTTATTTTTGAGAGACAGAGATAGAGCATGAGCAAGGGAGGGGCAGACAGAGAGGGAGACACAGAATCTAAAGCAGGCTCCAGGCTCTGAGCTGTCAGCACCAAGCCTGATGCAGGGCTCAAACTCATGAACCATGAGATCATGACCTGAGTTGAAGTCAGACGCTTAACCGACTGAGCCACCCAGGCGCCCCAAAGAAGTGGTTCTTGAACAGGGATATTCTTTGCCTCCCTGAAGCCTCAGTTTCTTCATCTCTAGAGTGGAAATAGAGAACTGCCATGGAGTTTGAATAAAATAATAACTATGAAAGGGCTCTACAACTATATATCGTTATTTCCATTGCATTTATACCTAATCTAGATATCATTTTTCTTCTTTTCCAAAAAAGAGGAAGACTTTCTTGTAATAAAAGTTCAAAGCCTCAGAAAGCCTTTGTTTTGTTCAGTGAATTATTTTATTTTTACTTTTTGAAGTAAAATAAATATACCGCCTACGCTTTTCAAGCCTTCAGGTTTTTTTAACCTCTCGCTTCAAATTTTCCAGAGATTGATCGCAGATCATCATTGCATAAATTCTGATCAGATAAATCAGCAGAAATAGGTAGCAAATCAATGGATTCAGTAAACATTGGCACATCCTGTCCCATCTTAGATAATACCTGTTTAGGGGCCAGAAGAAGGTTATGTCGAGCCTCTCTGTCACCACCTTACCTCATAACTGGGGCTTCTTGGGCATCTTGCTCTGTTTCATTGTAGTTTCCCTCAGAGTCTCGAGCATGGAAGCATGGCTAGCTGGGCTCTTACATGAGAACTCAGAGCTGCAAGGGTTCATGTCCTGAAAGAAAGAGAAAGCCAGGCAGAAACTTTTCATAGCCTAGCCTTGCAAGTCATGTAACAGTCTAGTCATCCAAATTTGATTATGCATTCCAATGTTGGTAAATACTACATAAGTATAATTCTTGGTGTTATTTTTTCTTCAACATAAGTTATTTTAGAGTCATTCCCAATAGAAGGAATAGCTTTATTTCCTTAATTCTAAATGGGGGCATACGCATTACAAATGACATTTTCTTCTTAGTTATATTTTTGCATATAGTGTCACAAAAAGAAACAACTTAATTACATTTAATACTACACTTAATAATTGATCTTTTTTGAAAGAATACATGAAATTTGGATGCTTTTGCTAATCACACCAAAAGATTCTCCTGAAAATTAAAATTAGCTTTGTAGGAGGAAGAAAATACTAAGGATATGAGCAGACATAGTAAATTGACTGAACAGTATAAGAGCCTCAGATTAACTTTTAAAATCTCAAAGTAATTCCTTTCTACAACTAAAGAAAAATTTCAAAATTTCATGGGAAGATGCAGATTATCTTCCAAAATATTACTTAATGATTAAACATAGAAAAATATGACTTCAGAAGAATGGGGACATATTCGTTTATTATAACTTCAAAAAAACCTAATTTTTGTGATCCCAGAAAATACGATTAAATGATGAGTTTTGGTAGAAATGAGCACTAATTGTGTGTAGAAATATCAATTCTTTCCTTTTTACTTAGTTACAGAAACTCCAATTTGAAACTTGAAATAATGTTTACATTCCAGGGACTCGTTTACATCTAGGTATGGCCACGGGACTAAGCAAAACATGCAACTTTAGGAAAACTTGGCTAATGGAAGAAGGCATGCTTTTCCTTGTCCAGTACTCCCAAAGAACGGTTAGAATATGAACTTGGTGAGGGAGCCTCTGAACAGCCACCCCGATGCATGTGGCGCCATATTACCAGGGGCAGGTCGATGCGAGTGAATGAGCTAGGGTTGCTGATGGTTGTGGGACCCCCAACGCTAGAGCTGTCCTGCCTGCGCAAGCTTTCATGTGCGAGAGAAATAAATATCTACTTTGTTTAAGCCACTGTTATTTTGGTTTTTTCAGTTATCTTCAGCAAAACCTATTCCTGATAATAAAGATGTTCTTTAAGCACATGTTTAAGCATATGTTCTCTCTCTCTCTCTCTCTCTCTCTCCTCCCTGCTTCTCAGGTGGAAACACTCTTCGATCTCTACCTTAACTCTCTTATTTATCTCATCTTTTTTTTTCTTTTGCCTGTTTCCCCTCCTTCCCTTAAATATCAATAATAGTAATAAATGTATTTTTGTTGTTGTTGAATCATCCCATTACAAGAAGAATTAAAAGATACAGGTTTTATGTTTCCTGTGCTTACTTTTTAAAGCCAGGATATATCATATTTTATATTTTTCCTGAAAACAAATACAAAAAACACCTCATCACATGAAATCTTTTCTTGGCTGTGATATTCCACTGAAGGTTTTTACCTTCCAGTGAGTCAGTGTTTCATGATTGACCAATGTTTTCCCATCCTGGCTAAGGTCACACAAAGGCTACATTTAATGCCTCAAAAGTTTCAACAAATCAATGTTTCCTTACGTTTATGATTTAAAACTCCCTGCCTCAAGGGTCTGTTCTGGAGTGGGAAGCTCTTAAATGTAAGTCATGGCCTGGGAGTGAAACTCTGTTAAAAACAAACATAAAACTCTTCACAGCTGGGAGTTGCCCTTTCATTTTTAGAAATTCATTCTTGTTTCCATAATGTAATAAAGACTTAGCCTCTGATCTCTGGTCATATCTCACAGGTTTTTGCTAAAAAGTGGCTGGCAGAAAATCCACTCTTTATAATTTCAGCTACATTAAATTGTCATTTTAAGGTATTCAAAATGCAATAAACAGAATGTAATAAACTGGAGTACTTAACATCCATCCCTACTGAACACTTAGCCATTATCCTAGAACTAGCCCAGATTCCTGTTTTGCATCTCTATTAAAAGACTACTTCAAACACACAGTCAGGTAATGTACTAAATCTAATTGTACAGGGACCTCTTTAGAGAACAGAATTTGATGCTATCTCTGAATTTTCTAAAATTTGGTTTTTTTCTTTTTCCCCAATAATTAATTTGGTGTAAAGTCACATTTAACATTTTTTGTAGATGTGACTGAAACTCCTTTGATATCTTTAGAAAAGATTAAAAAGCAATGTATGTTTCACTCTTCTGGGCTTTTTTAAAAATGGCTATGGATTTTAGTTTGTGAGGACTCTGGCTATAACCAAGAAATCTGTTTAATTATATAAAAACAAGGTTTAATTCTATGACATGACTCTGAGATTCTGCCTTTATATATATATAGATCTATCTATATCTATATCTATATCTATATCTATATCTATATCTATCTATATCTATATCTATATATCTCATACCCCATCACTTAACCCTTAAACATAGCTATTATACAAAATGTTATACTAAATCTTCTCTTATTTTTGGATGTTGCAGGACAAACTAGCCTTAATTGCTGTACCTGTAAAATGGGAGATTAAAAAAAAAAAGTGTGTGCTGTTCTGAAAGTTAAATAATGTACAATGCACTATGAAATGCAGTGTAAGATCATTGAAGGCTTATCGCGATCTCCCCTGCTTCCAGTGTCTGCATGATACCTGAGGTATTGGGATTTCATATAACTCTATCCCAAATATTTTCTGTAGGAAAATCAAAGGCGATTTACTTTGTAAATATTGAAAATCCTAAATAAATCTATTTCCTTCAGGCTTCCTTTTTATTATTGTGACTCCTTCTGCTGGCTGCCTTTCTTGATCCCATGGTCTTTGTTCATTTTGTCCAAAGACAGTGGTGGCAATAATAGGATAATTAGAATTATGGATTCTTGGTATTTTTCCCTGATCAAATGAGTAGGAAATAGAGTGCAAAAATGCAAAGACAAAAACAAACTAAAACCCCCCATGAGATAAGGCTGTTATAAAATCACAATCCAGGGGCGTCTGGGTGGCTCAGTTGGTTAAGGATCCAATTGTTGGTTTTGGCTCAAGTCATGATCTTGTGGTTCCTGAGTTCAAGCCCCACATTGGGCTCTGCACTAACAGTGTGGAGCCTGTTTGGGATTCTATCTCTCCCTCTCTCTCTGCTCCTCCCCTGCTCGTCCTCACTCTTTCTATCAAAATAAATAAACTTAAAAAAAAAAAGATCAGCATCCAGTTATCAAGCAAATCTTCCATTGAATCAATTAACAGAATTTGCATTACTGACTGCTAGATGATGAGGAAATATCACCCACTCAATCACAGTCTAGCACCTGATGGAGCACAAGTTTCTTTATATTTTTTTCTCTTGGCTTACTCCAAGGAGAGAAGGGGCAGAAGGAAGAGAGGATGCAGGAAAGTATGGAACTCTGTCCTAAATTTTCTTCTTTTCTATACTCTCTCCCTAGGTGATAGCATTTATTACTATGACTTTTAAAGCTGTGTACATGCCATTGACTCCAGAATGTATATCTTTACTTCAGATCTGAAACTCAGGCTTATTTATCCAATGAACTACCTGGCATCTCCTCTGAGAGGTCTTATAGACATGCCAAGATGAGGATGCCCCAAATGAAACCTATCACCACTTTCCTACTCTATTCTAACAATTCCCCTCAATCTTCTTATCGAGTTAAATATCATAATCCACTTAGATGTTCGTGCCAAAAACCTGAGAACCATTTTTAAACATTCTACTCTCTTATCATGTTCATTCTGTTTGTCAATTCTATCTTCAAAATACATCCAGAACCTGGCCCCCACTTGCCACCTTTGCAGATATCATCTCCATCCTTTCTCACGCAGAGTACTGCATAGTCTCTTACCTGTTTTTTCTCTTGCCCACCTTCCTTTTCTCCACATACAGTTTATTCTATACATGGAAGCCAAAGTGATATTTCAAAAATGCAAATCAGGGTGCCTGGGTGGCTCAGTTGCTTAAGCATCTGACTCTTGACTTCAGCTCAGGTTATGATCTCACGGTCATGAGATTGAGCCTTGTGTCAGGCTCCACACTGGCATGGAGCCTGCATAAGATTCTCTCTCTCCCTCTCCCTCTGCACCTTCACCCTGTGCATGTGTGTGCTCTCTCTCTCAATAAATACATATATACATACATACACACATACATACATACATACATAAAATAAAGTGGTGCCTGGGTGGCTCAGTCGGTTAAGCATCCAACTCTTGGTTTCAGCTCAGGTCATGATCTTATGGTTAGTGAGCTTGAGTCCTGCATTGGGCTCCATGCTGATAGTGTGGAGCCTGCTTGGGATTCTCTCTTCTTCCTTTCTCTCTGCCCCTCCTACGTGTGTTCTCTCTCTCCCAAAATAAATAAATAAACTTAGAAAAAATAAAGAAAATAAAAGATGCAAATCAGATTATTTTGCCCTGATTAAAACCTCCCCACAACCATGTCTTCAACTTAGTGTTATACTGTTTTTACTCTTGCTCATTATATTTCTGCCATCCTGGTCTTTCCTATTCTTCAAATGCATCAAGTGCTCTCCTACTTTGGGACCTCTGTTCTCTGCCTGGAATGTTCTCCACAGCCCACTCTTCACCTGGCTGGCTGGATTTACCCTTCCAGTCTCTGTTTACATGTTGTTTTTTCAGAGACACTTCCACTAACTATGGTGTTATTTTCTCTCATGATAGCCTTTACTTTCCCTAAGAGATTTACAAAAGTTCAGAGCCAAGATCATGACAGTTAGAGGCAATGTTGGACCACTTGTAAGCTTATTAATTCCAGGATACCCTTACCCCTTTGCCTCTCCTTTTTCCTGCTGGGACACAGGCAGGTTGTACTCTCACTGTTCTTCTTCCTGTGTCAAGCTATGGACTAAGATAGCTTCATGAATTATTTAATTTTGTTTGAGAATGTTCTTTCATTAGATACAAAATCTATTCTATTACCTAATGTTTCTTCCCTAGTTATGCCTTCTGAATGCTCCAAGCAAATGCTCTCGGGTGTTTGTGTTTTCTAAGACAGAATATCTATTTCTCAGGTTTAAGACAAATGGAAACTTAAAAAAGAAACTAAACTCCTGCATTATCAAAATCAAAGTGGTTGCCTGTGGGACAGGCATTTTGACCCTATTTATTCGAATCTGTTTGTCTGCCCTCCACATCATTCAATGAAAGACTTAAGGTGTACTACAACAATAATTCTATGAAATTATAATGAAATAGAAAAAATTAGAGGGGTGGGAAAGAAAAGACAAATATGCCTACAGTGAAGGCCTAAATATTTCCTGCAGTTGTATTCCAAGTTGGGTTCTGAGTTTTTTTGGAAGAAAAGATGAGAGACTACATGTGTTACATATTTCTTATGATCAGAGAGAAGAAAACAAAATTATGTGGTTCCTTAGAATAATCAAAGCTTTTTCTTGCCCTAATTTCATGTTCCTGTTTCTAATAATGACCTTATTGCTGAAAGCCCCACATAAAAAAACAAAAAAATATATAACCATAAAACAACAATAACAACAGTAATAACAGCAATAAAACCAATGCAGTGGCATTGATTCTATAGAAGGCTAAGGTAATGAGTTTAAAAAAATATAAGCTGGTGAAAATGATTCATTTCTCCAGGTCACACACAAAGACATATTCAATTATTGCATTCGGTGGTAGTAAACTTTTGACCAACTCTCAGCAATCTATGATGTGTGCAATGGGAGTGCTTAATAAATGCTGAGCCAAGCTTTCAAAGCTCCCAGGCTCCTCCTGGATTGTAAGTATTGCACTTTTGAAGGCTGCTATCTAATAATCTGGTACTTCATTGTGCTTAGTCTGATTCAGTATTGATTAAGTTTTCAGCCCTTTTGAGTTCACCACTCTTTTCTGTCAGTTGAAGATGATTGCCTCCATTTCTGTGCCTTTTCCTGGGAAATGTATCCCTTTCAAAATGCTGCCTGAACCAATTTCTTAGTATTTGAAGGCAGATCAAAGGTATGCTATAATGAAAAAGGGATCATCTACAACACAATTTCTTTAAGTCAAACAAGAACATGTGGATTTATAGATTTCAGGTGGAGAAAACCAATAAGTGAAATTTGCCATAGAAAAATTATACCCGAAGCCATAACAAAAATTCAGTTGCTGTTATAATCCATGATCAGAAATTACATTAATCTCTGTACTCAACTTCTTGCCTCTTACACTGAAGTAAGGAAAAGAACAAAACAACTACATTACTTTTATTCTAGTTGTAGGATCATTGGATTTGAAATTGGTACAGTCAGATTTTAGAAGAGTCAGTTTCTCTAAATAGCTGTGGTTTCTTAGGTAAATATATTTAAAATATTCACTATGAACCTAATTTATACAAAAAATAACCAAAGAGATTGGACTAGATCACTGGTTCTCAGCTCTATCAGGGCCAGCATCCCTTTTATAACAAATATTTCAATGCCTTCTTTGTTATCCTGAAATGAAGTTTATGTATAATATAATCTACTACAGATATAATTGCCCGCAAAATAGGTATAATACCCTAACTATAGAGATGAATTTAAAAGAAAGTAACTCATCAGGGCGCCCGGGTGGCTCAGCTGGTTGGGTGACTGGTTTGGCTTAGGTCCTGATCTCACAGTTTCCAACAGTGCAAGAGGGTTCCCATTTCTCCACATCCTCACCAGCATCTATAGTCTCCTGATTTGTTCATTTTAGCCACTCTGACTGGCATGAGGTGATATCTGAGTGTGGTTTTGATTTGTATTTCCCTGATGAGGAGCGACGTTGAGCATCTTTTCATGTGCCTGTTGGCTATCTGGATGTCTTCTTTAGAGAAGTGTCTATTCATGTTTTCTGCCCATTTCTTCACTGGATTATTTGTTTCTCGGGTGTGGAGTTTGGTGAGTTCTTTATAGATTTTGGATACTAGCCCTTTGTCTGATATGTCATTGCAAATATCTTTTCCCATTCCTGATGGAATGGAGTCATTTTTAAACTCTGCCAGCTCTGAGAGAGATTTTGTATCAGCAGTTCAGTGAGAGCTTAACTACCTTCCTCCTCCCCAGCCCCAGACTGCTTCTCTTTCCTCTCTCTGCTCTGAACTCAGAAGGCCAGGAAAAGGAATAGTGGCTGCTCTTTAAGTCTGCTGAGTCTTCAGGGTGACTGTTAGTGACATATGGTTCCTTTCCTGAGTAATGTAAGTGGGTTGGGGCACCTGGGTGGCTCAGTCTTTTAAATGTCTGACTACGGCTCAGGTCATGATCTCACAGTTCATGGGTTCGAGCCCCATGTCGGGCTCTGTGCTGACAGCTCAGAGCCTGGAGCCTGCTTCCGATTCTGTGTCTCCCTCTCTCTCTACCTCTCTCCCACATGTCTCTCTGTCTCTCTGCCTCTCAAACATAAAGCAAACTAATAAAAAAAATTTTAAAAGAAAGTAACTCATAACAAAATAGTATGTATGTTTCAGTAGGCAAATGTTCAGTTATGGCCTTACAGAAGGACATATTGAAGTGGTCAGAGAACTGCACTTCCTTATGATGAATGTTTGGATTTATTTCATGCCAGGTGGTCTGGAAACATTCCACAGAAGAAATATAGGAAAATAAGAGACAAGAGTGCACATTTAAATAAGAAAAATAGTGTCAGAGTCAAATAAAAAAGATCAGACTTATTTGTATATGGTAGGAAAAGGAGAGAAATAACCTTAACTGAAAACAAGCTAACATGCCAAGACAAAGTGGCGATGGAGGAGTAGATACAAGGAGGGCACATATTATAATTGCAAGTGAAGTGCATCCTATTTTCAAGTGTAATATCCAAATAATTATTTTGTGACATGGGAAAAGGTAGCAATAGAAAAAAACAGTTATGCCTTATGTTGAAATCTTTCCATGGGTCTGTAATACTTGAAGGGACCTTAGAAACTGTATCTTTTGACACGTGGTGGGGAATGGACTGGGAAAGTAAACAGTAATGAAGAGGATGTCGAGGAGATGTGTAATAGACCTCTGAGAACAATATTAGAATAAGATAAAAAACCAGCTGAGGCACCTGGGTGGCTCAGTTGGTTGAGCATCCAACTCTTGATTTCGGCTCAGGTCATGCTCTCAGGCTTGTGGGTTTGAGCCCTGCTTCGGCTCCCTGCTGACCGTGGAGCCTGCTTAAGATTCTGTCTGTCTGTCTGTCTGTCTTTCTCTCTCTCTGCCCTTCTCCCCTGCTCATGCTCTTTCTCTCTCAAATAAAAACTGAAATAAAAAAACAAAAGATTAAAAACCAACTTGCATACTCAAAACAAATTAATGATTTTAATATGTAATTTTTACATCTGTGTTATAATAGGTTGGCTGTTTTATATCTGTGCTGCTCTAGGGTGTTTATAAATATTTTGAAATAACATATTAGTGAAATATGGAGAAATCTGTGGTTTCTGAGCTCTTTACTGATTTAATAATATTTAGTTCTAAGTTTGTTATAAGAAGTTTCAAATCTCCTTTGTTACATATTTACATGCAAAAGCTGTAGGTGCAGGCTGGTAGAGGTTTGTGGTATGGGTGCTGTCATTGGCATTGGTGATGACTAATTTAGGTGATAGGATTTTCTGAAATCCTCTCTGAAAGCCTAAACACAACAAAATTTAAATCTCTTAAGTTATATGGTAGCTGCAGTACTAAAATATTCAGTGTATATTAAAACCATGCAACAACTGCTATTTAAAAAAATCTTTTTAATGTATGTTTATTTATTTATTTATTTATTTATTTATTTATTTTTTGAGAGAGAGACAGACAGCAAGCAGGGGAGGGGCAGAGAGAGAGGAAGACACAGAATCTGAAGGAGGCTCTAGGCTCTGAGTTGTCAATACAGAGCCCGATGCGGGACTCCAACCCACAAACCGTGAGATCATGACCCCAGCTGAAGTCAGATGCTCAACTGACTGAGCCACCCAGATGCCCCCCCAAAATAGCCATTTATATGTAAAATAAATCTAGTTTCCTGACTCAGAACTATAAATAGATTTCCTACCTAGAAGACTACCCATCTAGACCTATAGGTCTCGAAGTGTGGTCCCTGGACCAGCAGCATCAGCATCGCCTAGGAATTTGTTAGAAATGCACATTCTCTGGCCCCATTCTAAGGCACACTGAATCAAAATTGGGGGTGAGGGGTGGGGACCACCACTCTGTGCTTTAATAGGCCCTCCAAGTGATGCAGGCTGAAGTTTGAGAACCACTGATCTTCAAAGGATATTTGCAAATCACCTAGGATGTGAGGTGAGTCTTCATTTTGGGTAGCTGTCCCACACATTACAGGGCATCTCTGACTCCCACACACTACATACGAGTCAGATTCTCAGTAACTGCAACAATCAAAACATACACCCACAAATTTCTCAAATGTTCCCCAGAAAGCGCTACTATTCCTATTGAGAACCCCTGGGTTAGATAATGGCTGTAGTCCTGGCCTATGATTCCATTACTTTCATGGAGGCAGCAGGAACCTAAAAGACAACACAAGTCAGAGCTAATAAGCTCACGACTCAAAACAGTTAGTGAGATTGCAATAGGACATGGATCCAGAGGCTGGACTTGTGCTCATATGGAGGTACTGCTGGGTCTCATTCTTCGAGGTACTTTTAAATCGTCACTTAGCAGGCAGGAGCAGAAGGGCAAAAAATTAAGCAGAAATAAATTCTGGCTCTAAATGTCCCAGATTCTTGGTTCATCTACTTCAGATTTCTCCTGAAGGTCCTAGAATATGGCTGGTTCACACTACTAGTTAGTTACAATTGAGCAGACCTCTAATTTGCATGATAGGGATTTGAGGGGCCCAAGAGGAAGGATCTGTCAGCCCTTAATGCTTTGTCAGTTTTCTGTGAACCCAAACTACAGAATACCTCAATCCTGCCTAATGTAAGAACTTTAGAGAGTTTTTTAGTGAGACCCATGACAAATACTGAAAGACCCAATCAAGATCTCATAAGCATTCCATTATTAGCAGAAATTTAAACTAGCAATTACCACAAACAGAGCTTAAGATAGCTAAAAGTAGTATATATTGAGAATCAGAACTATGTCCCAGACTATGTTTATCATATTAGTCAGGGTATAGATTTACAATTGGAGTTTGAGGTATAATATTAATGAAAGCCCAATTTGAATTCTTGATAAATAACAGAAATAAGTGGCATTTGTAGTTTCAATGATTAGTCCATACTTAGTTTCTTTATACAATTTCTTCTTAATTTTAGTTAATTTCCTCCTCTCTGCAGTCAAATGCTCTACCCTGGAGCTATACCTCCCATCCCCTCTGGAAAATTAACAAAGGACGAAACACAGTCTTGTGACTTTAATGCTAATCAAACAATTTGCTGATAAGAGCAGTCTAGCTTTAAGATAAATTGCTGGTGTGACAGCTCTCTAATTGATCAACTGACCTCTTGACAGAATCCATGGAAGAAAGATACCCTCCTTCAAATATGTGATCAGAGTTTCCATGCCATTTCCTGAAGCCTTCGCTTTATGAATGTTCAATAAATTTGTGTGCAAATTCTGAAATCAATGTCAGTTTTCCTTTTCTTTTGCCTCTCCTTTTTAGTGTTTATCAATATTGACAATTCCCATTTAAAGTGCAAACTCCTCAATTAACCAAAAATCTTGTTTTGCATAAATGATCTAAACTCAGGGTCCTGTGTCTTTTTTTATGCAATCACAAGAACTGAGCAGCTAACTGGGATAATCTCAATGCTAGTGGTTGTTGATACAAAGATAAGGAGGACACAGCAAGATTAGAAATAAGACAAAACCACCAGTGTAATGACATCTAAGTGCAGAGCATAGATGAAGCACATAGGAGGATGATTTTGATTCATTTTGAGTGATAATCAGTGAAGAGGCGACATTTATGTATGGATGAAGAACAAATGTATTTTACCCAGATGAGAAAGGAATAAATATACTAAAATTAAGAAGTAGCAGAGCATATTATATGATTAACCTTCCATATCATTGCCAGATTGATGTAACCTGAGTGTTTTTTCCCAGTGTTAAATATTTTTTGAAATTCTGATTTTTAGTAACTGACAGTAATTCACAATATATCATCATTTACTTGATTGCGAGTCTCTATTTAAATGTTTAGGATGTTTCGATTTTTTCATTTTATAAAATCTGTGTATGGCTTTGTTAAAGTTCTGCTTACAATAATCTCACCTTGGAAAGTGAGAAAAAGAAAACACGTTGGTGTAAAGAACTGCATATAGAATATTGTGTATTATCATGACACATTGGAAAAGAGCTAATATCACACAGAATATGTGTTGTGAGAGGATATACAGAGACCGAGTTATTTTCTATCCAATATTCAATTTTATAGTGGGTAAGGCTATTTATAACAAATATAAATATATTTGCTTTCTTACAACTAATTTACTCTTTGTTGTACAGTGACACAATTACGAAGTCCACAGACTTTGGATGACAAAATAGGGAGATTAGGTGTCATGTTTATAATTAAATTTAATCTCTATTTAAAGCTACTGTTTAACCTGATGTCAGAGAAACTTGATTTGGGCAATTCTAGCTAAACCAGTGAATTCAGGTTTGTTCTTAGTCATTTCAGTGTGATTCCCTCAAATGGATATTTCCTCCCTTCCACTTCTTCCTGCAATTGCATCCCAATGCAGGGGGAATGTTGGGTGTAGGGTAAGGCAACTACATGGCATCAGGATAACAGAACACATGACCTGCATCCATGAAATGCAGATGCCATTTCCATTCCTTCATCTAGTAACTGCTGTGGTGTTCATGTTTGCATTTGGGAGTACTCTGCATCTAGGAAACCTCATAGAAGGTCTACAGCTGTCTATTCCCAGATAACTTCCTTGTTAATCTCAGGGGCTGGAAGGTATGAGGCCTCCCTGGGGCCATGGGGAATAAGCGGGGCTGCTTTAGGTAATTTAGTACCGAAATCCTAGGCAACCAGCTCTACTGTGCCTATCTTATGGTAGGCTGGGAAACTCCTGCTATGGTCTCTCAAGGTTCCATCTTGATTACAATTACTGTTATTTTTGAAGGGGATCGTCTAGCTCTCCTCTATGACTGGGTCACCAAACATGTTGAGGGTCTCCTGCCACCCTGTCTTGTAATGCCAACTGGATGTGAGTTCAGAATTCCATCTTAGAGACTTCCTTCAGCACCATCTGTTTGGCTGCTCTTCAGCTCATCTTCCACCCACAGTCCAGAAGGATTCTCATTTTTAAAAATGTCTTCTTAGGTAAGAAATATAGTTCAACAACCACTCTCTCATTTTAGTCCTTACCTTGATCATACCTACAAAGATTCTATCTCCAAACAAGGTTACATTCTAAGGTTATGAGTGTACATTAATTTTATTTTTATTTTTTATTTTTATTTTTATTTATTTTTATTTTTATTCTTTATATAGAGAAAAAGCACAAGTGGGGGAGAGGGGCAGAAGGAGAGAGAGAGAGAGAGAGAGAGAGAGAGAGAGAGAGAGAGAGAGAGAAACTTAAACAGTTCTATGTTCAGCACAGAGCCCAACATGACCCTGGGATCATGACTTGAGCCAAAATCAAGAGTTGGATGCTCAACCAAGTAAGCCATCCTAATGCCCTTGATTTTATTTTTAGAGCACACTATTTAACTATACTACAGTTGATATAGAGAGTTACAGTGTATGGGGGAAAAAAGGAAACAATATTACAACTTTCAGAGTCTAAATGTATACATGTATGTATCACAAAAATAAAGTACCTTTCCCTGAAAAGTATCTTCTGGCTCAATTAAGGTCTGGATTTGACTTATTAAATAATATAAACAATCAAAAATCATATGGAAAGGGAGAAATAGGGTGCGGGACATAAGTGGGATTACTAGGCAACACATCTTACACATGCTCATAATACATATGTATTCTGCCTTAGATAACTGGCATTTGTAAATTTCATTTGTTCCCTTTCATGTTTGTATGCAACTCTAGGGAAAAGAGCCCACCTCATTCATCTTTGCCTAGAATGAAATTTTACACTCTTGAAGTTCTCAAAAAAATATGCCTTTGAAATTTGTACTAACAAGACCAGAATATACTAGAACACGTGTAATACAGCCTTGAATTTATGTTAAAATAGAAAAGATATATACACTGATGGTTTCAACTATAGAGAAATCTGCTTCCATCAGCTTAATTTGAAATGCCTTCATTATTATTTTCTTAATTCCCATTACAGAAAGCAGAGAGGTAGAACAAGTTTTGACACTGACTGATACAAAGGCTCAATGATTTCATTAAGGGTTTATGTTCTTTCTTTCCACTCTGTTATCTACAGGGCAACTGCATCTTAAGGCTGATTACCCTTGTGGTTGGCAGATAACTGCCAGGAGCAATTGATAAAGGCTTCTTAGGAACTTCTCTCAGCCGTCTCTTCTTACAGGCAAGGTAACTTGTCCCCAAAGAAATGAACTATCTGACTCAGAGTAACAATGACACAAAGCTGCTCATGTAAAGCAATGATTCTACCCATGATTAATTTGGAAAACAAGCTCATTCACCAATGTATCATCACATGACCAACCTAAGTCCTCCAGCAAACCAAACAAAAACAACGAAACACATTTTCGGGGAACAAACCTGAAGGAGCAACAAGTTGGTTTATTGTTTTGTTTGTTTCCACAGCAGCATCCATTCATCTATGCACATCTATGATTCTATATGAGTACTTCATTTCTTTCTTTAATGAAGAAAGCACCATAAAGAGGTAAAGAGAAATAGAACAGAAGTCAAGAGACAGCACCCAGTCTCAGTGAGGCCTTCTTTTATTTGTGTGACATTGGGCAAGTCAGGCAGATCTTTAATGTGACCTTATAATATGTCCCGTTTCCTACTTTGTTTTTCCTCATGCCACGTTTCCTTTGGTTTACTTTTAAGCTATTTCACTTAACTCTCCTCCATTCTTGGAAAAGGTTAACATCTTTCCAAACTGAAGCCTTCCTGAAGGCCTGCCTAGCCCAGTCTTCCTTGTATTTTTGCCCAGATAACTCCCAATCATCTCTGTGGTGTCACCTTCAATGTCCCTTCTTCAGAGAAGGCTTTCCTGACCTTCTCATCTAAATTAAACCATCTTGTTGTTATCTTTGCTCACACCCTTTTATTTTCTTCATATAATTTGTCATAATTAACAATATAACATATTTAAGCCCTGTCTCCTCTACTAGATTTAAGACTCATGGGGATAGAATCTATATCCACTATATTGATAAGCTATACCCTTAGTGCCTTTCCTATCCAACACACCCAGGTAATTCTCAATAAGACTTGATAAATAGGGCACATGGGTGGCTCAGTTGATTGAATGTCCAACTCTTGATTTGGCTCAGGTCATGATCCCAGGGACATGGGATTGTGGAGCTTGCATGGGATTCTCTCTCTCTCTCTCTCTCTCTCTCTCTCTCTCTTTCTCCCTCTGTCCCTCTCTCCAACTCTCTCTCTCACTCTAAAAAAAGAAAAAAGAAAAGAGAAAAGAGAAAGAAAAAATTCATAAATAAACTATCAAGGTCTTGATTTCCTCCTCTGTAAATCATGAATAATCATCACAGGACTGTTATAACCAATATGAATTAATATATATTTGGCCAATAGCAATCTGGTATAAGGTATTATTTAAATAAAACTAGCTTTCATTAGTAATAAGTGAGTGTGTCTCAACATAAAAGTTTACAGAGACTTTTTATAAACATGCTTTGCTACCATTACAAATACATTTTAAAAATAGCCTGGACAATGTGTGATTCAAAGCTTTGGATTTGAAGTAGGCCTGCTAAAACATGCCAATTTCCTGGGGGAATGTTATCAGTCTTCCAGTTGTGGTCCTGATGGAGAATGCTGCAGTTGGAAGAAATGGTTTGCAAAAACAAGAGAATGCTAGTTGAACTGTGACGGGTGGACTTATCATGTGGGGCAGGAATCAAGGTTATCTGCATCCAGGAAACAGATGGCATTCCAATTCAACAGTGCAAACCCATGGGCTGCTCATGAAAGAAATGAATTCAGGAGATTATAAAGTCAAACCATTTACTTTTGAGGGGAAATTATTGGCTGAGTTTCCAATAATTTGGCTTGTCATCCCCAACATCTGTTGCCTTTGCTGTTACACCACTTTGCTCCTGATGACAAATTGAACAAGATCACAGTAGTGCATGATAACTAATAAACATCTTCATGGGTAAAATCAGTCAACATTAAATGCAGGACAGAGGCATCACAGAATGCAGCTCCCTAGTAGAAGCTTCTCCATTTTTACCTTCTTTGCAGAATTCTTGTACTCCTCATGGATCCCTTATTTTAACCATCCCTCCCAGAAAAGACCTTAATTCTCATACCTTGCTTGGGAAAGTAGCCCTCAAAAAAACACATGTATAATATAACTGCAAGGCTAGCTGATGCATGTCTTGTGAATTATTATCACAGATAGATAGAATTATCTATCACAGTCCTATCTGTAATGAAACAAACAAACAAAAAAAAAACTACACTGAAAAGAATAGAAAATGATTTCGTTCTGCCTTCTGCTTGGCCCATCTGCTGTTATTTTTTTCTCCCTACTGGCAAAATGTTAGACAATATTTCAACTTCCCATCTCATAGGCACTCGCACAACAGAATAGATACACTATATTAATGTTCCATTTATTTTTTAACTCTGTATACTATTTTGTTTTCCCCCTAGTTAATAGCAAGGCTAAGTAGATCACCATGCTTTCATCTCCTAGTAAAAGTCATATTACATATCTAGCTTTCCTTTATGCCATGTAGTGGATAAATAGTAGTTCAATGATACTACTGCTCCACGGGTGAAAAAAATGTATAGACTTGTGGTGGATTCTGGGTTAAGGACAAAGGCTCAGGAATAAAATCTAGAATATGTGCCAGTGACTGAAGTAAGCTTTTAAAATAATTAACTCCTGTATGAAACAGACCTTCAGTGACATGAGTTCATAATTTCCTGCAAAGGATAGACCTGGTACTGAAAATAAAACCTGCATTTTGGTAATATCAAAAAAACTCCGACCTCCGTCCCAACATGTATTTATTATTGATTCATTAATTGAATCTTTTATTTAACCTGAATGACCTGAGGCCTCATCAGCTTTGGGTAAGTGTAAGGTTGCATGAACTTTAACACTAACTTTCTCATGACTCCTAGTTCAATTTGCACAATGGCAGAACCTCCGTCTGCTTGATTCTTCTGGAATAAACACAACTATTTCTGAGAAGCCCCAAAAGGGAGTTTATATGAGTTCTGAATAAATTTTTTCATGTTCTTCTGCTATGATATATTTGCCAAAGTTCTGATGACCAAAAACCTCTTGAGAGGAGGCCCTCTGCACCTGTATGACCACTGAGACTTTAGGTAAGAGTGAAGATTTTGCTGGGTGCCATAATTTCCCCTATTACTTGGTCATAACAGAGATTTTTCATGGGTCACTGCTCCAAACCCTCTCATCCTACAGACTATGGTAGGGTAGGACAATTACTCTGCATCTACTTCTGTCAAATTCTGCTCTGGGGACCTCTAAAATAGCACTTATTCTCTAAAGTTTTACAACATTACTTCTTGTAATCCCTTTAGCTTTTTCCAGTTGTTGCTCTTTCCATCCACATCAGACCTAGCTCTTAGGCTGGATCACAACAGGTGTATCCTGTCTTCCACTTTCTCATTTTATCTCTCCAAACATCAGTGTAAAAAAAAAAAGTAAATGTAAGAACCTCTTCTTTCTTTTTATTTGTCAATCTACCCCCAAACAAAATTGAACATGCATATCAATACTAGTAAGTTGATTCCCAGGTGTCAGTAACACGCTGTTCTGCCAAGAGCCAGTCTGAGTCCCAGTTTTACTCAGAAGAAAAAGGTTTTGAGCCATGAGCTAGGGCTAGATTAAGCACTTGGTCAGAAAAAAATAAAAAAATAAAAATGAGACTCGGTCCCTGCCTTCTTCAATGAGCTCATAGTTTGGGAAATAGCATACAATGATAACAAGTAATAGAAAACAATGTCATAGATGCAATAATAAAAAAAGAACTAGGGATTGTTGGGGACATACATGGGAATGACTAGTTTGGTAGGGTACAGCATTTGGAGAAAAGATACTTGGAGGAATTGACAAGGGGAATTTCATAGAGTTGGTGGGTGTATTAAAAGGCTGACTTGAATCCCACTAGGTTAAGAAAAAGATTAAGTGCACTCAGCAATACAATGAGTAAAGTCAAAGCATCCTCAAATGCTCACAGATCTCACTGGGAAATTTGTACAAAGTTTTGTGTGGCTGGGGTGTAATGCATACAAAACTTTGTACAAAGTTTTATATGGCTGGGATTGAAAGAAGTCTGCAGTAAGTTATTGAAAGGATTTTGATTGCCAGATTGAGGTGTATGGCACCTGTTAGATGATGAGTGGTTATGACCTTAAACAAGGGTCTGACACATAACTGTGTGTTAAGTTATAACTCTGGAAGAACTTTGCAAAATGGATCGGGGCAGGGAGAAACTGTTGGCATGAAGTTGAGTTTGGATGCCTTTGAAACAATCCATGCAAAAAATTAAAAGAGCCTGAATTTAGGATGCAAATGGGACAGAGACGGAAAGTTTTGAGATGTTTTAGAGTTTGGATATGAGAAAGAATGAGAGGGAGAAGTCACTGCTGCTTTTGAAATTTCCAATATGGGATATCAGGAGAAACATTCTATGAAGACCTGTTTAGCAAATAGAATAATGGCCCCTCTATGATGCCACCATCCTAATCTCTAGAAACTATAAATATGTTACCTGGTAAAAGGGACTCTGCAGATGTCACTAAATCAAGAATTTTGCAATGAGGAGATTATCCTGGATTACTCACGTAGGTTCATTGTAGTAACAAGGGTCCTGTTAATAGGGAAGAAAGATAATTGGGAGCAGGGAGAGGGGGTGTGATGATGGAAGTAGAGTCAGAGTGATGTGCTTTAGAGATGGAAGAAGAGACACTAAGGTGAGGATGGCAGGTGGCCCTTAGGAACTAGGAAAAGTAAGGAAACAGATCATCCCTGAGAGCCTCAGAGGGAATGCAGCTCTGAAGACACCTTGACTGTAACCCAGTGGGACGCATGTCTGACTTCTGAAATTTAGGACCAAAAGATAATTTTTGTTGCTTTAAGCCATGAAGGTTTTGGCTACAGTCTGATATGTCCAGATGATCTCTGTGCACATTATTGGGAGAACTTCAATATTTTTCCTCAGTGGAACAGACATAAAACTCTTCAGCATCATTAATATTTTTATTTGTGTCTCAGATCCTTTTAGGAAGAGATGGGAGTGTTCCACATAGAGTCAATCGCCTGTGCAAAGGCCCACATTCTAAAGGCCCAAGAAGGAATCTCTGCTGAGGGTACTTTTTAGTTGCTTTTTGCCAACATTGTTGGCATTCATCATGTCTGTTCACTAGTTCTACCCGTCTGAGAGAAGTTAAAGCCCCATTGTAGGCAATGGCTACCACTTCTGTTCCTGGGTCATTTGACTGTAATTCCTATACCTTCTCTGTAACCCTTGCTCTGATGATCCATTCTGGACCCTCTTTTCTTTAAATCAGCAATACTGATTTTGTCTCTTGCAAGCTGTGTGAACTTGGTCAATACATAAATCTCTATAAAGTATCTGGGTCAGTTACTTATCCATAAAATGGGAATAATACTCACAACCTCACTAGGTCAGGATTTGAGATTGCCTTTTGACTTACTGATGCAAGGCAGTAACAGGTTAGAGACACCTAACCTCAGGATACACATAAGAGCCAGCTTCTTCTAACCTCCTTGCCAAAGGGACCCAGTCTACATGGCTTCTTATCGCTATTTATTCTCCCCACAGGGTTTCATATTTGACTGGAGTTTAAGACCCATATTTCTTCCAGATGTATGAGTGGGCGGACACTAAGGGGATGAAGTGAGTTTCTGTTATAAGGTTCTGGGTACAGTTGGTGTTTGAAAGACTTCCTAAGGACAGGTCGTATCATAAATCACAGCTAATTACAGGGGCTGAAACAGATGGCACCAGAGTTCAAAGCCTATATATTTTCAGATGTTTCAATTCACTTGTGGATGGGTACGAATTTTCTGGATACACCCTTTCACCTTCCTTTTTATTCCCTCTTCCTATTTCAACCGCCCCATCCCGCAAACTGACTTAAAGATCTAAGTAGGCGAATGATATGATTTGTACAGAAGATTTTCTTCTCCCCCCCTCCAAATTAATGACATAGTGGCAATATATAGTATAAGGAATATCAACATTTTTGTATCAACATAGAGGAAAATGGACTCAACTAATATCTACTGAGTACTTGATATATGACAGACACTGTGCTAGGTATTTTATATACTTTCTTGGTTAGAACTCCTATCAACTTTAAGATATTGATGTTAATGTCTCCATTTTACACATGATTAACTGATAATTTGATACTTAATGAGACTTGTATAGTGCCAAGGTGCACACAGCTAGCAAGTGATAGTGTTGAGATTAGAATTTAGGTCTATTTTAGAATACCACTTGATTTCACTAATATGTGGGATCTGAAAAAACAAATAAATAGGGGCATGTAGGTGGCTCCGTTGGTTAAGCACCTGACTCTTGATTTCAGCTCAAGTCATGATCTCATGCTTTGTGGCAGTGAGCCCCGCATCTGGCTCTGTCTGGCCATGCAGAGCCTGCTTAGGATTCTCTCTCTCTCTCTCTCTCTCTCTCTCTCTCTCTGCCCCTCCTGTGCACTCTCACTCTCTCTCTCTCTCTCTCAAAATAAATAAATAAACTTAAAAAAATAAACAAACAAAAAGCAAAACCAGAGCTATAAACAGAAGAAACTGTCAGTTGCCAGAGGAGATGGAGTGGGGGAATGGGCAAAATGAGTGAAGGGGAGGGGGGAGATGCAGGCTTCCAGTTATGGAATGAGTAAGTTATGGGAATAAAAGGCGTAGCATAGAGAATATAGTCAATGATATTGTAATAGTGTTGTATGGTGACAGATGGTAGCTACACTTGTGATGAGCATAGCATAACATATAGAGAAGCTGAATCACCTGAAACTCATGTAACGTCGTCTGTCAACTATACAAAAAAATAAAAACAATTTTTAAAAAAGGATTTTGGTCTGCTTAATTCCAAAGTTGATGTTCTTCTCTTTGCCCCATGCAGAGAATTAAGAGCACTGGGAATTATTTTATAAGCTGTCATATGGGGTCTAGTGCCAGAAATCCTAGAAGCAGAAGTGGGAAGATCCGGATGTGTACAAAATTGTCTGTGGACTAGCTGTAGGAATTTGGATGAGTTGTTTTTTCATCTCTTTGCCATTCATTACTCCTGGTGCCATCACATGCGTGATGGAGAGTGGCAATAGCACTTGACTAAAAACGAGGTGTTTCCAGTTTGGGTTCCAGCTCTGCAATTAATTAGCTGTGTGGTTTGGAGGATTTCATTTAACCAATCTAAATCTCAGTTTTCATTTGTTTGTGTTATTGTTTTTTAATATCTAAAATGAGAGGAATGTGGACAGCTTAATTCCTTCATGTCTGAAATTTTATTACATAAGGGTTTTCGTTTCAATAACGATCGTTTCACCCAGACAGCTAGTGGGAGCAACTCTAACAGTTCACTACTACACACACAAACTTCTTTGAGCAATGAGATACTATCCTGGATAGCCTGGGCTCCAACCAGATATATTTGCAGAACATCCTTTAGCTTGAAACAGAAGTGTACTGCTCAACCATCTGTCACAATTAAGAAAAGGTTTGAAATGTTTTCTATGTGTTTGACTAATCATGTTTTAGGGCCCTGAGGGTACTTTACAAATTACATGCCTTCCCTTCTTTTTGGCGTCATTAAAAATCTGGGATCTGTTTCCAAAATTTACCGCTCTCTCTCTCTCTCTCTCTCTCTCTCTCTCTCTCTCTCTCTTATTATTTTCTCTGTTCTATTTTTTCTAAGAAACTAGTTCAGTCTCAAGTGAAACAAAGTAAGCAAATATGCTTCAAGATAAAGTTTATTCTATAGCAAAGTAAGCATTTGCAATTTGCATTCATTGGACAATAACCTGACTGGTATCAGCCCTGAGGAGTTAAGCCATTAAGATCCATCTACTAAGTGGAATCTCTGGTTTCTCCCACTAAGAAAAAAATGATACGATATGATGCTGTTCAACCCCTTAATCAAAAATGACCTACCCATGTGGCCAGTACTAAGAAGAAAGTACAGTTGACCCTTGAAAAACATAGGTTTGAATGGTGCTGGTCCACTTATATGCTTATATACTTATATATACTTGTATACTTACATGATTTTTTTATACAGCACTATAAATGTATTTTCTCTTCCTTACGATTTTAATAAAATTTTCTGTTTTCAAGCTTTATTGTAAGAATATAGTATATAATGCACATAAGATACAAAATATCTGTTAAACAATTATTTATGTTATCAGAAATGCTTCCAATCAACAGTAGGCTATTAGTTAGGCTTTTGGGGAGTCAAAAATTATACAGATTTTTGACTGTGCAGGGGGGTCACCGTCCCTAACCCCTGTGTTGTTCAAAGGTGAACTGTATTTCATGGGGTGGTGGGGGGAAGTTCTGGAAACTTCATGCCCCATTCTACCTTTCAACTCTGTTATCTCTTACTTTGTCTCTGTGTTTCATCCCATACTTTCACTCAAGGAGGTAAGATGTAGGAATTAGCACTTGGACTCTGTTCCATTTATACTTCATAATTTGCCCCGTTCTCTCTCCTAGTCAAGGGAATGCTCCTTTTTTTTCTGTAGTGGGAGAGATGAAGTCTTCTTATAAGGTGCTACTCTTAGAAACATTCTCAACTGCTTCTGTCAGATTTATTGCCATGGAATGGTGAGGTTCTTTCTTCCCACCTCTATCTCATATGTGTCCATCTTCTGTGTCCACAATTTCTGCACTTGTAACAGGGAAGCTTACATATTTCCTGGGAGGCAGGCTATTTATCAGATGATCCTCACATCACTATTACTGATAAATAATGATCTAAGATGGGATCCCACTCATAGACGGCTTGTTCTTTGGGTCCTTTCCACTGTACTTCTACAACCTCTAGAGCAGTCTTTTTCAATCTTCTTATCCTGGAGGAACTACTGAAATAATTGTGGGTTCTCTGGGAACCTCTACATAAAAATTATTATAGCAGTCATTCACGGTGCCTTAGGATTATCAGGAAGTAGATGTAATAATCTTATAATAGTTGCCAGTGTTCTTTTGAGCACAGAATGATATTTTCCTGTGGATCTATTTATTTGGTCAAATTATTAGACAATTTTTTTATAGTTCCCCTTCTCCACACAAGAAATAAACTTCATGCAAGTCAGTAGTGTTGATAAAGAAAAGTTTGAGTGTTCCCTTTCTTAAATTTCTTACTTGATTTTAGGGGTGCCTGGGTGACTCCGTCAGTTAAGCATCCGACTCTTGACTTTAGCTCAGGTCATGATTTCAGAGTTTGTTGAGTTCAAGCCCCACATCCAGCTGCTGATAGCACACAGCCTGCTTGAGATTCTCTCTCTCTCCTTCTCTCTGCTCCTCCCCTGCTGGTGCTCTCTCTCTCTCTCTCTCTCTCTCAAAATAAATAAATAAACTTTAAATAAAAATTTCTTACTTGGTTTTTAAAAATTTTATCCTTGGACCTAAAAGTCTTTGCATAAAATTTTATTTTTATTTATTATTTTAAAATAATTTATTTTAATGTTTATTTATTTTTGACAGACAGAGCATGAGTGAGGGAGAGGCAGATAGAGAGGGAGACACAGAATCAGAAGCAGGCTCCAGGCTCTGAGCTGTCAGCAAAGAGCCTGACATGGAGCTTGAACTCAACGAACCATGAGATCATGACCTGAATTGAAGTTAGACACTTAACTGACTGAGTCACCAAGGCACCCCCAATTTTTATTATTCAAGCTACTAATCAGGTCTTTCTCCATTTAAACCAAGAATGACTCTATAGCCAAACTTCTTGGGGATGGGGGGTGGTGAGGGAGAAACCAACCAGACTGTTAAACTTAGCTTAGCTTTTTTCTTAAGTTTTCAAGGATCTGAAGACTCTTTAGGTAACCATAATAAACTTCTGTTAAATAAGGGTCAATAACCTCTTTCCATAAAGGGCAGATGATAGATATTTTAGGCTTTGGAAGCCATGTTGCAACTATTCTGTTGCAACTATTCAATTCTGCTGCTGAAAGCAAAAGCAGCCATGGAAAGTACATACGGGAATGGATATGGCTGTCTTCCAATAAAACTTTATTGGTGAAAACATTTCATATAGTCCAAATTTAGCCTGTGGGCTATAGTTTGCCTGTGTTAAGTAAATATCTTTTTTTTTTTTTTTTAAATTTTTTTTTCAACTTTTATTTATTTTTGGGGCAGAGAGAGAGAGAGAGAGCATGAATGGGGGAGGGGCAGAGAGAGAGGGAGACACAGAATCGGAAGCAGGCTCCAGGCTCCGAGCCATCAGCCCAGAGCCTGACGCGGGGCTCGAACTCACAGACCGCGAGATCGTGACCTGGCTGAAGTCGGACGCTCAACCGACTGCGCCACCCAGGCGCCCCGAATATCTTAAGTGAAAATGGGATTTACTTCCTCTAAAGGTAGGCTCAGTAAATTTAATTTAAATAAAGATATGTGTTACTTTAAGTAATGTGGGTTACAATATGAAAATTTGTTCACAATATTGAATACAGTAAATTTATTAAAACCATAAGACAATATAATACAATAAAATATATATCCTGAAACAATTTCATGCAAGCCTTTGATAATTTTTAACTGAGGGACATATCATGTCCACTTTAATCCTAGTTCTATTTTATTTTTTTTTTTAATTTTTTTTTCAACGTTTATTTATTTTTGGGACAGAGAGAGACAGAGCATGAACAGGCGAGGGGCAGAGAGAGAGGGAGACACAGAATCGGAAACAGGCTCCAGGCTCTGAGCCATCAGCCCAGAGCCCGACGCGGGGCTCGAACTCACGGACCGTGAGATCGTGACCTGGCTGAAGTCAGACGCCCAACCGACTGCGCCACCCAGGCGCCCCAATCCTAGTTCTATTTTAATTCTAGCAGTTGCAAAATTATTATACACATGTGTTGGTTTATTGCTCTTTTACAGATTTATATATACATAAAGGCATTATTTTTGAAACTAGAAATAAAGAATCATTTTATCTTTTAATGTGGAATCTGTGTTTCATTTTCACTGCACAAATTCTCCATTCTGGATGAAGCTTGAGATAAGCACACACAAATTTCATGTTCAACAGAAATATAATTTCTGTCCTCGCTCTTAATGATTGCTAACTGAATAAGCTTGCTCACTCATTCAAAACTGGAAAACTTCAGTACAGTGTTCATTGCTTTCCAATGAATCGCAGGGTACTCTTTATTCACAGAAACCTAGAAGTGATCTAAGGTCAGTGAATAAATATCACCTTGAGTATTAAATCAGTCTGTGGCTCACAGAGTTCTTTTCTTCAAAGTTCTCAGGCTGGGCAGGAGGTTCAGAGAAAGGGTCATTCCCAGTCATATGTATGTGTTAAAGGGAGAAAAAAAGAAAAACTGCTAATTTTTCTATTCTGCAGTTTTCCTAAGTGGTTTTCAATATAACTTGATTCCCTTCCTATATTCTCAAATTCTGGCAGCAGTGGAAACATTAAAAGACTTTCTTTTGAAACATGAAATTCTTTCCCCCCAAAATTCAGTTTCCTTTTAAGTCCAAGAATCTTTCAGTTGTGTCCAACCAGTTCACATGAAGAAAAATAGCTCTTAAGCAGGCTAGTTTCTGTAGCATTCTTCTCCTTCAAACCACTCAGCAAAATCCAGCTACTACTCTTTTTTAATCCTAGTACTCCTACAATATATAATTTAGTTCAAACACCATATTGAGAATTCTTCTCTGCTAAGCTGCCAGATTTCTGCATTTAGAAGAAATTTATATGCTCTTTATTCAGGTTTGCACAGGTTTTAAAACATTTTCAAGTAAACTTCTTGTTGCTTAATAAAGCTAATTACTTTTGTAGCATCAACCAGAATGTAATTTACTTCATCTTCGCCTCTTGCAAAGAAATCAGTGCGTGGATACAATGTTAGAATTTTCTTTTTTAGCAATTACAGAAAGAAACCTTCTCACAGAGCCAACCATTGATGGGGCACCATCAGGACGGAAGGCAATGTAATTTCTCTAAGACACATCTTTATTTTTCTCCAAGTAGAAAAAAAAAAGTTAAATATATCTTTACCTCTGTTTGTTCTGGGCAACTTACTGCAGCAGTAAAATCTTTCTTAAAATTTTCCATCATTTGCAAATTTTACAAATGCTATAGCATTTATAGGTGATACTTGTTTCTTCATCAACCTGGACAGAAAAGCTCTTGTTTTTCAGTTTATTACACAAAATTCCATTTGATATTATGTGACACATCATCTCTGTATTGACATATTTTTTCAAGGGTGAAATCTTTTCAATTTCTCCTGCTGAATCTTATTTTACTCACTATAGACAGGCATTTTTCTCACCAACTGTGTAACTTTTTTTCTTCCAGGCAATGTTTTGTTGCTCAGTAACTTGATTTTGAGCCTCTTCAATGAGTATGACAAAAGCTTTTCTTGACAAAAGCTTTACTCTGTTTTGAGACTCTAATCATCACCTTTCCTTTCCAAATGGAGGTGATTTGCAGTTAAGTGTCTTTCCAAGATTTCTGGAGGCAGTGCAGCACTTTAACTTGCCTGCCATAGGGGCACCTGGTTGACTCAGCCAGTGGAGCAAGAGACTCTGATCTCAGGGTTGTAGTTTTGAGCCCCAGGTTGGGAGTAGATATTACTTAAAAAATAAAAAAATAAATCTTTAACTTGCCTGCCATAAACAACATGCAACAGATCAAGACAGCTTGGATTATCAGGTCATGTAAAGTCCATGGAAAACTAGCCTCACTGGTAAGAGAAGAATTTACTCTTTGTCTCCCTGTACCAATGCAGTGAAACAACCAAGAAGATTAGAATTCTTCATAACTAACTGGATGGGAATTGTTCATAGGCCTAACTCTAGAACCTTCCTTTTCCATCTCACATCCTGTCTTCAAAGATGCTCCACACTGGACAATCAGACTTGCTTGTAAAACACAAATATTAATAAAATATAAAACAAAAGGGCATATGAAATAACTAAGTGAGACATTTCAGAAATAAAAACCTTGTAATCATAATGCAACTTTAACTTACACAATCCATGTTTTGCAATATTTCTGAAAACAGCAAAGCAACAGCAGGACAGTTAGGTTGTGGCACATAAAAATTCCTTTTTTATAATGAAAAATATCCTCTGATTGTCTGTTACATCAGGTGATTTGTTACAGACTTGTGGGAGGCATGCATGGTCATCAGTATAGGAAAAATTTAAAAGAGTTAGGGGAGTGGACATGCCAGAGTGGATATATCATGTGTGGCCAGAAGATCCATCAGTTTTGATGGGAAGCTTTAGGAAACACATCATTCACTAAGGCCTTCGGAGATGAGCACAAGCTTGGTTTGTTAATATAATGCAGATGATGAGGTCCCAAAGCTGCAGCAAGGAGATTGCAATTATTGTAATGATGGACAAGTTCAGAAGGGCAGCTGAGTATGCTTAGAGATGATTAATAGAATACGGTATCCCCAGCAGTAACATAGATTAGCAGCCAACAAGAGTGTTGCTTAATATATGCAATCAAAAGAAGGTAAGGATGCATATTCAAGAGACTGTGGATGGGCCACTTTAATCGAAAGTCATGATCTTTTGCCAAATTCTTAACTTGAGCCAGTTTTCAGAGCTAGAACATTATGACTAAAGAGGTGGTTAGTCCCTTCCTGGGGAGGAAGGACCAGGCAACCCCATGGCAGATTTAGACTATAATGTTTTCCCTTAAAACACCTATAGTCATTTATGCAGATCACTGTGTTTCAGGGATAGAATAATATGATAACATGATAACTGCAGCTTCAAAGCGTTATCAAGGATCTTATTAGAGGGAGAGCCTACAGTGAACAAGTAATAAATAGAGTCTTGTTAAAGGTAGATTTGCAGCAGAACTATTGGTCCTGTGAGTCCACCCAATATTACTGGTCTTGTAAAGATAGAACACTTGATCGTAGGGCACCAAGTGACCATGCATCTAGAACTCTACATGAAGAGCTGGATTCTGTCACACTTACCAGGTCAATAAAGTCATATAAGCCCAATAATAGTCCACTGTAAAATGGAAATGGCCACCTCTCAGGTCCTTGAATATATATAATTGGAATTGACCTATTCAGTGGTTGATGAAAGCCCCACCATTTCCCTCCCCACCAAAATATAACTAATCAATACAATATGGCACTCCAGGGGGACAGGAGAGATTAGTTCTATTCTTAAGGATATAAAGGTGGTAGTCATTATTATATCACCATTAAATTTTGAAGTCTTGTCCCTCCAGAAAATATATATATTCTGGAGAATGACTTTATTTTATTATTTAAAAAGATTTTTTTTTCTAAATTTTTTTTTCAACGTTTACTTATTTTTGGGACAGAGAGAGACAGAGCATGAACGGGCAAGGGGCAGAGAGAGAGGGAGACACAGAATCGGAAACAGGCTCCAGGCTCTGAGCCATCAGCCCAGAGCCCAACGCGGGGCTCTAACTGTGACCATTGTGGGGACAGATGCAGCAACTCTAGCTTGAGAAGGATAGGATCACTTTGGGAATGTGGATTACAGTGACACCCTGATTTAAGTCACTGACACAAGCAGAGAATGGATATCTAGAATGGATAGTGGAGGAGGGATGCCAACTACTGTACTTTGTCCCATTAATCTCTGGCTTCTAAGTTTCTCCACAGAAAGAGGTCAATTGGAACCTGAACATGTATGGAAAAGTAGATTCGTGCGGCATAAGAGGTGGAATGTGGCAGCCACGGAGGTGTGCTGCTCAGATTTCAAGAGAGAATTTGCTGGTCAGCTGCGAGGATACTGCACTGCAGTGTTTGAACCAAGGCCATGTTCTTCCCAGGCAGCCCATAATGAACGACTGAGTGTGGCTGGGTAGCAGGGTTTGATAATTTAGGTCCAACGAGAGACTTTTTGGGATATCTTTGTATGCCAGTAACCTGTTCAGCTGCTTGACTTTGTCCACAAACTGCACTGTCATCTTAAAATCTGCCAACCTGATTTCCTTTCTTTCCTTACCCTCTCACAGATGTCAGATCAGCATTCCAGTGTAAAGGCTTCCCCTGCCTACTTCTGTTCTTTCTTCATCTTTCATAGGAATTTCCCCCAGTACTTCTCTTTCATTTCTAACTCTGTCTTGGCAGCTACACCTGGAAGATCCAACCAACACAGCTTCCGGGAAGGTGGGTTTTAGAAGGATGAAGCCTGTCATCGGCTCCTCAATTCAATACCATGCTCATCAATTACCATCAGCCTCTTTTATCTCGTGTCAAACACCGAGAATAGACTCAATCAAGTGAACACAATCCTTCTGCGTGCTGCCATTTGGGTTAAAAGACATCTGATGAGATCACAAGCAAGGCTGCATGTTGGCTGTTGTCTACCACTCTAAGTGCTAGCGTTCCACAGAGCACTAAGTTCCAAAAACCATGTATCACTTATTTTTCTCACAGTCTCTCAAGGAACCCCTAGTGGCGTCATGTGGAAACCTAGGTTTCTGAAGAACCCCGCTTAAGAAACTCTGCTCTAGAAGTTTTGTCCTCATTCTCCTACCCATGTTCCCCTCATTCTTCCTATGATCACTCATCTCCTATTTAAGTTGCCATTTTTCCTCCCCTCTGCTGTCTGTCAGTTTGAACCTTACATGGTTTCTGTGAGGAGGGAAAGCATCCCGGAAAGTAAGCCTATGAGCTTTTAATTTTTACTTCTGTTTTGGAGTATACTGAAGGAGAGAAAATGACACCCAATCGTCTATTTAGAAGAGGAGAAAAAACAAACAAAAACACCCCACAATATTAACACTGTGGTATATAACCATGCCACATGTCTTTTTAGCAAAGAACTTTGAAGGCCTAAAAACATTAAGACAGCCCTCAATTAAGACATTGAATTTAAGTAAACAAGACTTTATAACCCTCCCAAACTTTTATCAACTCCCTCTCCCTGCCCAAATTCACATGAATCTGTCTTATTATTTTTTTTTTTTTCCCTGACAGGTAGGGGATGTTTTATCCTATAGAAAAAGAACCACAACTGTTTATTTGGTTGATTCTTCCACAGTCCCTACTTCCTAGTTTGCTGATTTAATGTAAAGTGTAGTTCTAGTCTGCAGTGTTTTCCATTTGTGTTATACCAATTTATGATTTAAATTATTACAAATTATCAAATATTTCTATCAGTGAGTTGAGGAAAAGCAAAAAGCACATGCTGGCAGACAAACAGGTGAATATTTTGAGGACAGCAATAGATACCAGTGGAAACAGTCTTGTGATCGGGTTAGAAGACTGTCAGTTCACAATGTGCTTCACGGGACCACACATTTCTCACCAGCTTCAAGATATTTCTATGTCAGAATGATGACCAGGCAGATCTGAGTATCAGATCTGAAGTGGAGGGTATTAAAGATCTTTTCTCATTACTTTTGTTCTCCTTTAGCTGGTATATCCCAGGAAATAGGTGTTTCACAAAACTTATTTCCCATTAATTGTAATAATCCCTTTTAAGTGACAGTTCACTTTTAATCTTATTTTTAGTGGAAATATATCAAAACAGCATTACACATTTTTCTGGCTTTCTAAACTATTTGCATTTGAATGTTTAAACTTTGGGTAAGATGACGTGGGGGTCCCTATCAATTGTGGAAGCAACTTACCATCCTGCATCATGCTCACTACCCTCAAGTTCCTGAAACACAACCGGCAAGGGAGGTTTCTCACCTCAAATATACCTTTTATTTATGGACAGAGGTTCTGTTCTGAGTTTCTGCCATTTTCAATGCCTTGGTGGGTTAGGGTAAAGAACATGAAAGAAACCCTAAATCCTCCTTTTACTTCTCATCTGAGGTCAATTCCTGAGGTCTGCAAAACTGGCAAGCCTTCTGAGTGAACTTGGTCTTTTCTCAGGGCGAGATGCCCTAGGGAAATGTGAATCCCTAGGAAGTTGACATTTCCCTCTTCTGAGATTTTCTTAAGGAAATCTCAGTCCCTCATATAAATATTTTAGTTCCAACCTTTCAGTTCTATAAGCAGGCAGGAACATGTCTGACTGAACTCTGGGCTGAAACAGCTAGGCTACACATGGGATTCTTGGCTTAAATGCATTCATAAATAAAGAGTCTCGAGAGACTGTTCGTTTTCACTTACATTCTTTTTCTTTCAAACTATATATGCGCCATGCATTTGAGTGGTTTTCAGAACAAAAGGCATAATGGTCCTTGGGCAGCTAGAACAAAATAGTTGTGAGGGCTCAAAAATGGCAGCCAGGACAGCCATGCGGATTTTCGAACACTTATAGAGGTATTTCTACCATATTTAGTCTTTCTTCACCCCAGCTAAGAATTACTCATGCATGGGCACTGGAAGCACATGCTTTGTTGAAAATAACTGGGTTGAATACACCATAGTTTTATATTCAGGAGCCCTGGGATCTTGTCCTGGTTCTGCTGCTCATTAGCTTTATTAGACCTAATTATTTTACATTTATCATTTTACATTTATCATCCTCACGTTTCTTACCTGTAAGAGACATTAATGTATAACAACCAAATTTTGTTGAAGATTATATGATAACGATGTATGTGAAACTTTGATTATTATAGATTGTTATAAAAATGTCAAGTTGGGGGTGCCTGAGTGGCTCAGTCAGTTAAGCATCCAACTTTGGCTCAGGTCATGATCTCACATGAGATCAAGCCCTGCATGGGGATCTGTGCTGTCAGTGCAGAGCCTGCTTTAGACCCTTGGTCCTCCTCTCTCTCTCTGCCCCTCCCTTGCTCACACACTCTCTCTCTCAAAAATAACTAAACACAAAAAAATCATTAAAGAAAATTAAAGTTGTATGACTAGCAGGGAGAAGGGGAGTGGAGGTTTGTAGGAAAGGTAGCAGGAGGAAACACCCATGGCCATTTTGTCTAGCCATCTTTCTAAAGCCTTCTCATGAGACAGGGGATTACTAAACTGTTCAAAGCCTGAGACATTCACTGAAATGACATTTGAATGAAATGACATTTGAATGAAATGACATTTGAATGAAAATGAAATGAAACTAAATGACATTCATTTTATTGTGGTGTGGGGTTACTATATATAAAATATAGGATCTCAAGTAATACATCCTCTCTTATCCTCCCCGAACTTATTTGGGTGGTGTCCCTGGCAAGGCTTCCTTCAGCAGGCCCAGCTGTCATCTGGTTCTCCACGTTCTGTGACTGAGGTAGGTAAAATGGGTACCATCCTCAGGCATAATTACGGACCCTAGGCGAGGAGTATAGAGAAAAAAGCCTATGCTAATGAACTCCAGGAGAGCACTTTTAGCAAAGGAGATAAACTACATAAATAGTTACAACATCACTAACCTAAAGTGGTAAGAAAGTGCAAACTGTATTTTCCTGCAATCAGGTCTAGAAAGCTCAGGAAGGTTTCCAGGATGGTGTGATGCTTGAGTTGAGTCTTAGAAGACAAGCACCAGTAAGGGGGAGAGAATTAGATGCTGTTCTAGGTACAGGGAGAAGCGTGAGTAAATGCGTAGGGTTGTGTAAGTAAAAAATTTAATTAGTAGCTTGAAATTGTTGGAGCCAACAGTGCAAGGAAGGAAGTAACGAGAGACACAGCCAGCACACAGGGCAGAGGATGCATAATGAAGGGTGTAGCCCACCTTAGAAACTTCAGTTTTATCCTGGAGTCGAAAGGGAACTACTGAAGAGGGTTTTGTGTCGGTTTTTTTTTAATGTTTATTTATTATTTTGAGAGAGAGAGAGAGAGCGTGGGGTGAGGGGCAGAGAGAGAGGGAGACAGAGGATCTGAAGCAGGGTCTGTGCTGATGCAGGGATCAAACTCATGAACCGTGAGATCATGACCAGAGCCGCAATCAAGAGTAGGATGCTTTACTGACTGAACCACCAAGGCGCCCCCTATTGAAGAGTTTTGAATAGATAACGTGGCACAGTCATATTTGCATTTTTGAAAACAAATGTTCAAAAAAAATTTTTAAAGAAACCAAGTCATGCACTTGGTAAATTTGAGGGGAATGTGACTGGAAACCTGTTAGGAGGCTCTTTGAGTAATAATTTAGGTCAAACATTGAATTTAGGAATTTAGCATTATAAACATACATAAAAGTATCTGTAATGTATATATTGCATATAAATATAATAATTATTATATATTATCATAGGTGTAATTACTTTATGTGATCATATATCACATTATATGTTTATGATCTGCATATTAAATGTATTATATAATGCATGATGTGTTACAATATGTATCATATATAATCTGTATTATATGTTTGTGATATATGCATTATATTGTAACATATTCCATAATACTACCTATATTATGATATATAAATATATAAAAGTTATATTTATATCATTTTTAGGCAGAGGCTTATTTTCTCCCATTATGCATATAGAGAGTGTTTTCAAATAGAGTTCCTTTGGAAGCTGGATCAAGAAATCTGGATAGACTAAAAAATGGCTAAAGGGACAGTCATAAAGTTTTGGGAACACTACAGAGATATTTTTAACATATTTAGTCATCATGTCACCCACTTGAAAACCATTCATGCACAGGCACTTGAAGTATTCTTTTTTTTTTTTAATTTTTTTTTCAACGTTTATTTATTTTTGGGATGGAGAGAGACAGAGCATGAACGGGGGAGGGGCAGAGAGAGAGGGAGACACAGAATTGGAAACAGGCTCCAGGCTCTGAGCCATCAGCCCAGAGCCTGACGCGGGGCTCGAACTCACGGACTGTGAGATCGTGACCTGGCTGAAGTCGGATACTTAACTGACTGCGCCACCCAGGTGCCCCGCAGTATTCTTGGTTGCAAATTGCTAGGTTGAAAATATTATAGCATTTTATACCAAAATCTTTCTCATTGTTATTGACATCTTAGAATATGATGATTTTTTATTATGATGATAAACAACAGTTTACTTTTCTTCTACTAGAGAAAATGAATTGAAACCTGCAGGACAGTATTAGCATGGGTTTGTTCACAAGTTTCTCTAAAGTGAATTCTTCAATTAAATGATTAATAATTTCAATTGCTACTCATCCAAGAAACATCATGCTTGACTACACTTTTTTTTTTTAATTTTTTTTTTCAACGTTTATTTATTTTTGGGACAGAGAGAGACAGAGCATGAACAGGGGAGGGGCAGAAAGAGAGGGAGACACAGAATCGGAAACAGAATCAGAAACAGAATCGGAAACAGGCTCCAGGCTCTGAGCCATCAGCCCAGAGCCTGACGCGGGGCTCGAACTCACGGACCGCAAGATCGTGACCTGGCTGAAGCCGGACGCTTAACCGACTGCGCCACCCAGGCGCCCCTTGACTACACTTTTAGTATGACATAGTCATTACTTATGACTAGGGATTTCTCCTTCACGAAACAAAATTTATGATGTTTACTCAGGTGTACTCCAGCATGCAGGTAAAGTCAGCAAAGGTACCAAGGTAAGTGAGAAAGTCAAGTAGCTACTGTTTTCAAAGTGTCCCCCTGGGCACCTGATACATACTTTCCGAGTTGTAATGTTTCACATTTTCCTTGTAAGTGATAACCTCAACCTGCCTCCATGCTTTTCTATATGTCATTGTATCATATTAACTGAAAAAAATTTGAATATGATTGTAAAAAGGGTAACACAAGTGTCCCATCTTCAGAATAGATGGGTATTAAACAGTAATTCTGGGAATGATTTAGTGGAGAGACATGATGCTATACTGATCTGGAATCGACTCCTAGCTCAACTACTTCTTGGCAATGTGACCTAGGGCAAGAATTTAGTCTGCAAGGACATTGATTTCCTCCTACAAACTGTGAGTAATAAAACTTACCTCACAGAGTTATTTTGATAAAAGTATTTAAAGTGTCTCACTTGGCAAATAACAGACATTCTACAATTATTACTATCTTTTTATTCTTTGCTGTCACTTTCTGATAATTGGTATTTTTTCCCCTTTCATCACTGGCTACTCTTCCTCAATTTTCTTTGTCATCTCTTCCTTGCTAACTGCTGGAGTACTAGAAATATGTGATCTGGGACAACCTTTGTTTTCTATCTATAGTGCTACATGGCCTCACTCAGTTCCAGGAACATTCTCAGTATGCTTATGACTTCCAAATCTTTATCTCCAGCCATGGCTTCCTCCAGTCAATCTGGACTGCCTACTTGAAATCACTACATGGATGCCTAATAGGCATTTTCCATAGTAAATAAATATTATGTTGTTATTACTATAAATGTTATTACTATAGTTATAGATGCTGAAGACATATCAATAGGAAAAACAAATGGAATTCCTCTCCATACATTTATGCTCTGGAAATACTATATCAAAATAAATAAATTATATGGTATGATAGTAATAAGTGCTATGGAGAAAAATAAAACAAGTGAAATAGATTATTTTTTTTTTACTGCTTCATGGATTATCCCATATTTAGTACCTTAGAACAATGCATATTTGTTATCTCCCAGTTTCTGAAAGTCAGGAATACAGGCATTGTTTAGCTGGGCAGTTCTGGCTTAGGGTCTTTTATGAGATTTCACTGGAGATATTCATCAGGCCTATAGTCATCCAAAGACTCATTTGAGACTAGAGGATCCGTTTCCAAGATGGTTTTTTCATGTGCCTTCCGACAGGAGGTTCCACTCCTAGAGAGCCTACTTCAAGAAAGTGGGGACCTTCTGAATCATAATGCATGTACAAGGTCCAGAGCAACATTCTTCATAATATCCAACTGTTCATCAAAGTAAATGGTATATTACTTGGGGTTCCACAGAGAAACAGAATCAATAGGATATGTATATGTATATGCAGATGTATATGTATATGTATGAGGAGATTTACTATAGGAATTGGTTCCCGTAATTTGGAGCCTGAGAAGTCCCACCATCTGCCATCTGCAAGCTGGAAAACCAGGAAAGCTTGTAGCATGGTCCAAGTCCAAAGGCCTGAGAATCAGGAACACTAATGTCCAGGGCAGAATATGGATGTTCCAGCTCAAACAGAGAGTAAATTCTCCCTTCCTCTGCTTTTTTGTTCTAGTCTGTCCCTCAGTGGATTAGATCATGCTCACTGCATTGGTGAGGGCAATCTTTACTTAGTCTACATATTCAAATGCTAATCTCTTCCAGAAACATCCTTACAGAGACACCCAGAAACAATGTTTTCCTGCTACCTGAGGATCCCTTAGCTCAGTCAAGTTGACACATAAAATTAACCACCACAAATGGATAATTTTGGCATATTTATAAATAGATTTCTTTAAAGCAGTGAAAAATGAGCCAGCTTTAGCTACGTGCAACAACATAGAGGAGTCTCACTCTTGGGTTAAAAGAGGAAAATGCAAAAATATATACAGTATTGATTTATATTTAGTTCAAAACCAGGCAAAAAATCTACATTTTTTAGGGCTGCATTCATGGGTGGTAAAATTTAAAGAAAAATCAAGGTCATGACTTTCACCAGAATCAGGATGATAATCACTTTGATAATCAGAAACTATTAGCCAGAGATTGAGAATTTTAATCCAGAATGAGCACATGGGAATATTTGGGGATTCTAGTAATTTTATAATTCTTTTTCTAATGTTTATTTTATTTATTTTGAGAGAGACAGGCAGAAAGAGAAGGAGAGAGAGAATCCCAAGTAGGTTCTGCACTGTCAGCGCAGAGCCCGATGTGGGCTTGAACTCATGAACTGTGAGATCATGACCTGAGCTGAAATCAAGAGTCAGATGCTTCACCGACTGAGCCACCCAGGTGCCCCTTTTATGATTCTTAATCTAGACGGTGATTAACAGACATATGCTTATAATTTTTATTATACTCTACATGTTTAAGTCACTTATCTATATGGGCTTTATATTTTACAATTAAAAGGAAAAAAGATTGTGCGGTCACAGTAGGCCACAGTAGGCCACTCAGTGATATACAAAAGAGATATGAAAAAGGTAAAGAAGAGAGTTCTCTTCAAAAAAAAAAAAAAAAAAAGAAAGGAGGAAGAAAAATTATGCAATGGACTATTCTGGACCTTTAAAGGGGAATATTTGTTCCCAGTTCCTGACATCTCCCTCTATGTGGAAGGACCTTCATTAGGGTGCTGCTCCTGGCAAGTATCTACTCTCCATTATTCTTTCCCTGAGGGGGCAGTTAGAGGGATGGAGAGGGAAATGACATACCTAGTTGATGAGTTTTGGAGAAAAACTAGAGCATTAACAGCTCAGGCACTTTCTCTTTTTTTTTTTTTTTTTCTTTTGTGAGTGAGCTAATTGCTGGGAACACATGTTAGTTTCTGTTCCTCTAAATATAGGTACCATCTAGTGAGGTCTACTCTGAATCTAACCATAAATGGGTCAATAAGGTTTTCCCATTCAGGAGTTAAGTATGAGGAAGCTTACTTGCTCACAAAAGAAGCCACATTCTCAAATTTCTGCCTTGTTAGTAACAAACATAAGTAATTTGATATTCATCTGCTGACTTCTGGCCTTATTCTTTTGATTGATATAAAACCTAAGTGGGTGGAAAATAACCTTATTTATCCCCCTGTGCCTTTCTACAGTCTTGGGCTATTGTCAGCTCATTTTAATGAGGACTTTATCTAGCTCCTAAATTTGTCCTGCTCTAGTACTGTGAATGGTATTATGGCACTCCTTGTGACTTAGAGGTTTAAAAGTAATTTTATCTTCCTTGTTGTTTTCCAGATCAAGACTAAAATAGGGCTTTTATGATCAGCTTACAGTTATGGACCCATTTTGGAAGCAGGCCCTCAAGATGTCATGACAACAATGCCAATCAATAAGCAAAGCTAATTCGAGGATGTACACATGAGAAAAACAATATAGGAGTAAAAGCTAATAGCACAAAAAACATGGAACAAAGCTACATAAACATAAGCTAATATATAAACTAATAAGCATCTCCCTTCTGATGTGCCTTTGCTGCATGAAACAAAGTAAGATTAGAACACAGATGTCTTCAATTTCAATGAGCCAAGAGGCATATTGTATCTATTTTCGAAGCATAGGGTAAGACAAAGAGCATGTACGGTACAATGAAAACTCTAACAGCTCAATAAAATAATTATTGTTTATAATAAAAATATTATTAACAGTAATATGTGTAAGGTCTCTATGAATTGGTAGCTGTTACTGCTAGCTATTAAGAGTACTGCTGGTGTCGGGAATCAGAGTGAGAAAGAGGGGGATTATGAAAACCCCAAAGAAAAGTCTAAGATCTATTTGTTTCCATATGTATCTTCCTCATTACCTCATCCTCCTTCCAGATTTACTTAATTCCTTCCTGTCTGCCCAACTATTGAAGGAATCTGTGGTCTGCAGGGACAATAAAGACTGTTTCCTTACAGTTGAGTCTATGACTGCTCTTTAAGAAACTGACATTTGTAGTAAAAACGAATAAATAAAATAGAGAAAAGGGGGTGTATTTTGGCAGCTGTGAAGTAAAGAGGCCCATGAGGCCTAAGGAAAATTCTAAGCTCTCATGAGAGATCAACATAATATTCTAAATTCAAATTGAAGAGAAGCATAGCCAATGTGGGGTTCAGGATGTGACCAGAAAAAGATGACTTAGCTGTCTTTCACCAGGCTTTTTACTAGGTGCCATTATCTTGGTGAATTTGTCCAAGTCCAGGCTATGATCATCAGCTTTGCAGTCTTAGAAATCTGAAAGGTTTTTTTTGTTTGTTTGTTTCCAACACAAGTGGAATCACAGTAATTAAGCTCATCAAAATGATGTAGAAAATCGGAATATTAATATGTTAATTTAAAAAGAAGAGTGAAACTTTTACATAAAGTAGCACTCTTTTTACTGGCATTTCTAGAAAGTGGTTATTAAGTACACAGGCAAGTTAAAGTCTGAAGAATGCTTGGTGAGTACAGAAACAGAACAAGCCCCCCATTATCCCACATGTTCACCTCTTCAGTAAACTTCAGATCTGGGTTCACAGATACTCTTCTTTCCTTCTTTTTTTTAAATTTTGTTTAATTTTTATTCATTTTTGAGAGACAGAGGGAGGCAGAGCATGAGCAGGGAAGGGGCAGAGAGAAGGAGACACAGAATCTGAAGCAGGCTCCAGGTTCTGAGCTGTCAGCACAGAGCCCGACACGGGGCTCAAACTCATGAACTGCGAGATCACGACCTGAGCCAAAGTTGGACACTCAACCGACTGAGTCGCCCAGGCACTCCACACTCTTCTTTCCTTTATCAGAGAAGCCATAGTGGAGTTCTTTAAAAAATGCAAAATAGTACAATTTGTCCCTGTGTAAAACTCTTCAACTGCTTGCTATCACAGACAGAAACCCTAAGCCTTTTGCATTGCCTGAAAGTCTCTGTATATCATGACCCCAGTTTACCCCTAGAGAATTTAATCAGAGATGCTTAACTTTTAGAGCAATATTTCCAGGCTTACAAACACAATTAATGAAATTCCTGTCAGAAAAATTATTTTTATTGGGACTTTGGAAGTATCTACCTCATATTCCTCTTTTCTTCCCAGAAGTTTGTTTTTATAACTTATTTTTAATAATGTGGTGTTAAATTAATTAATTAAGGAGGCCACTGACTGCTATGGCTCTAATGCCATGGCTGTCTATGTAAGCAAATCAAAATCAAAGCCTGTAAGTGACTCAAGATTATGAAAGCAAACCACTAACTAAGGACACTCAATCCCAAACAGTCAACTAGGCTTAAGTTATAGCCAATCACATTTTTTCCTTTCTTTCCTTCTCCACTTTTTCTGTGTAGGTGTTTTCCCTGGTAGGGAAAACCTCCTGGTAGGGGTGGGAGCAGGGCGGAACATCCCTAACCACTTCAGTTTAGCACTGCCTGGTTGAAAGTGATACATGCTCAAATAAACTCTCCAAAGTTTTTTTTTTTTTTTTTTCAACGTTTATTTATTTTTGGGACAGAGAGAGACAGAGCATGAATGGCGGAGGGGCAGAGAGAGAGGGAGACACAGAATCGGAAACAGGCTCCAGGCTCTGAGCCATCAGCACAGAGCCCGACGCGGGGCTTGAACTCTTGGACCGCGAGATCGTGACCTGGCTGAAGTCGGACGCTCAACCGACTGCGCCACCCAGGCGCCCCAACTCTCCAAAGTTTTTAATATGCCTCAGTTTATCTTTTAACAACAGGTTTATTTTTGGTGAAACATCTTACTTTGAAAATCAACTGTTACCAAAATGGGCATTATCTCGATCAATGATTTATTACAACATCTAACGTCAGTCACAGGGATTTAGGAAGTGTCAGAGGACCTTGCTTATTCATTCATTTAAGAGTCATAAAGCACCCTCTAACTATCCTACTGTCTTGGGTGTGGAGCAAGAAAGCAACAACAAATTAGATTTCCTGCTTTTTCATAGGGCTTAATATTAGGTGGAGGGGGATATAGATATCAGACAGACCCAAGATGCATGCAGAAAATTAAAAGAGGGTAGAAGGATACAGAATGATTATATTGTAAGGAATGGAAGAGAAACCTTAGCCACTGTAACTGGACAAATACAATCCAAAAGGAGATTTATATAGATAGTTAACATATGAAAAATTTCCTGTGGCTTAGAGTAGAACTTAATAATTTATATGCAAAATCATTACTAGGAACATGAGCTCTGTTTATCTAAATACTAATATGTTACATTTGGATGGGACCTCAGATTCTATATTGCCCGATAGGATTCCAAGTGAATTCTTTTGTGTATTGGAAAGGACTTGCAAGAGGGAACAAGCTGGTTCAGATAACTATGCACATTTTAAGGTACTTTAAATTCTTGAGAACTCTCAAGAATGCTTAAATGTGGTTCATAGGAACAAACTACTTGCTATTAAATACTTTAGTGGATCTGATTATCTTCTTTAGCAAACAGTTCTGCTACTCTCAGCCAGCTGTTTCACCAGATAAACTATGAGGATTGCTAAAAGGCCACGGGGGTATTTCGGAAAGTATGGTTAACTTGAGACATCTCTTTTAGGAAGATACATTAAAACCTGTACCTGAACTATTATGAAATGTCAAGCTACTTAGGTGATGAAAAAAAATATTCAGAAGACATCATTCCAGTTTAATCTTTTTTGAAGATTTGGGAAGGGTAGGTGAGCCAAAAGCCAACATAGTGATTATTTCATAGAAAAATGAAGTATGACAGTAGATACTGACCATGAAAAATATTGTTGAACAGCTTTATTCTCCAGTTTTGATTTCCAGAAAATATATTCATGACAATTAAATTTATCTCCTAAAGCAATTAGAAAGAGAATCCAGGGGCACCTGGGTGGCTCAGTCGGTTGGGCATCCGACTTTGGCTCAGATCATGATCTCTCAGTTCATGGGTTCGAGCCCCATGTCAAGCTCTGTGCTGAGAGCTCAGAGCCTGGAGCCTGCTTCGGATTCTGTGTCTCCCTCTCTCTCTGTGCCTCCCCGGCTCATGCTTTGCCTCAATCTCTCAAAAATAAAATAAACATAAAAAAAAAAGAGAATCTGGCAAGACAAAATCCTCAACATTTGGAAAAAGAGAGCAAGAAAGAGGCATGACTTTGGAAATTTGGTCTGTAATAAAATTTACCTCAGTAGTTCTATCAGGAAAAATTGTAAAATGGTAGTACCCTTAAAAAGTTCAGAATTAGAAATACCAAATACTGGCAGTGTTTAAATGTTTTAAGATGGCAACTGTTAACATGGAGTTATTTTTGGGGGCGACTGGGTAGCTCAGTTGATTAAGTGTCCGAGTCTTGGTTTCAGGCTCATGGCTTCATGTGGGGCCTGCTTGAGATTCTCTCTCTCTCTCTCTCTCTCTCTCTCTCTCTCTCTCTCTCTCTCATCTCTCTCTCTCATCCCCTGCTCACACTCTCTGTCTCTCTGTCTTCTCAAGATAAATAAATAAACTTAAAAAAAAGATAGAATTATTTTTAATGGCTTTGGAAAGGAAACTAGCTATATGGCAAAAAAACTGTACTTAAATCTTTTCTCTATATTTACCATGTCTATATATCCCTGGTAAGTTATTTTCTTTATCACTTTTTTTCTATCTTTCTCTGTCTGTCTGTCTCTATATATGTATGTATCATACATATGTACACATATGTACATATAAATATATACTTAGGTTTATATGTACATACTTATGTATATGTATATACTTACATATTTATTAACTAAGGTATATACTGAAAGTTACTATATGTTATCTTATTTCATCTCTATGGCAATGAGCCAATGACATAGGTAGTATCAATATTCATATTTTTCAGACCAGGAAACTGATGATTACAGTTGCTATGAATCTTCCGTCAGGTCATGCATTAACATATTAAGTCTGTCTGAGACTAAAACTTGAGACTCTAACCCCTGTGTACTACAGACTCAGTAGGTCATTACAACATTAAATGGAATTATATATGGGACAATGCCTAACATAATTTAAGCACCCAATATATATATAGCAGTTATGAATCTTGGTATGGATCCTCACCTTTGCAAGAAAAATAGCATTTATTTCCTTTCAAAGAAAATAATTAGCATTTTAACCCTCATCCTGTCTTGCCAGCCAAAATTTCAGTCTAATTCATTAATTGGATTCAACCTTCTGGTGTTGTACTAAGGTCTCTGCATCCTATGCTGTGCCAAGGAAATGGAACAAGCCCCTCTTTTTTTTTTTTTGTTTTTTGATTTGGTCCATATCTATTACTGCTGAGAAGCTCCTTGTTCCTCCTATCACTCCTGCTTACAATCCAGTAGTTCTGATATGTCTGAGGCATGGAAATCTTTGATGAGACTGTGAGTATTCTACTGCCATAGTTCATTCATTTAATATTTATTAAGTGTCCTTTGAGTATCAAGCACCATCCTTGATGTTGAGGAAAAAGCAGCAATAAGACAAATAGATTTTCTATTCCCTGACTGAAGTCCAGCCTCACTTGGTATGTCATGTAATCATACACCCTGTAGAGTCTTGCCATCTCTTAATGGGATGCTACCAAGTGGCATACAGGTTCCAGCCAGAGGCAAATCTACCATGAAGCTAAAGAAGCTTGGACTTAGAGATCCTCATTTTCACAGCCCTTCCAATTCTAAGATGGGCCTTAAGAATGTTTATACAAGGTTTGGGTGCCTGGGTGGGTCAGTTGGTTGAGTGTCCATCTGACTCTTGATTTTGGCTCAGGTCATGATCTCACAGTTTATAAGCTCGAGCCCTGAGTCAGGGCTGATATCATCTGCACTGATAGTTTGGAGCCTGTTTGGGATTCATTCTCTCTCTCTCTCTCTCTCCCTCTCTCTCTCTGTCCCTTCCCCACTCACATGCACACACATGTGCCCATGCACGCTCTCTCTCTCTCAAATAAATAAACTATGTTTATACAAGGTGGTTTCTGTTTTCGTTGGTTTGTTTTAAAAACTAAAGATACTTTAGCTGCAAACAGATGGTTGTCTGACTTCTCTGTATTTTTATGGTCTGGGAAATTAAGATCACTATTAACAATGTTAGATGTGCTAATATTATGGTGGTTATATGAAAAATTTGTTCTTATTTATTAAAGTTGTGTACTGAGTATTTATAGGCAAAAGGACACAAAGTACAGAATATTCCTCCCAAAAGGTAAAAAGAGGATACAATAAAAAAGAAAAACTAACATAATATTTGTAATTGTTGAAGCTGAGTGATGGATACACAGGGGTTCCTTATATTGTTTCCTTCATTTTTGTATATATACATTGCCAAAGTAAAGAGTTAAAAATGCCAGAACCCAGGATAAATCTGGATATGATATGATTTTTTATGTGTTTTTCATTTAACTTAGTAGGTCATTTTATGTGTAGTTTCTAGTTTTTTTTATTCATTTTTTTTTCCTCAGAAGTTCTTAGACTGTATCTTGGTTTTGCTCTTGCTATTAATCTTTTCAAGAGTAGTGCACTTAATTCATAGGTTGGATCTGTGATTCTGTTCGAAGTGTTTATCGCATTGTCATATATTTATCTCTATGTCTTTTTTTATTTTAATTTTTTACATTTATTTATTTTTGAGAAACAGAGTGAGACAAAGCGTGAGTGGGGGAGGGGCAGAGAGAGAAGGAGACACAATCTGACGCAGACTCCAGGCTCTGAGCAAGCGGTGAGTACACAGCCTGATGCGGGGCTCGAATCCACAAACTGTGAGATCATGACCTGAGCTGAAGTCGGATGCTCAACTGACTGAGTCACCCAGAAGCCCCAATCTCTATGTCTTTTTACCTTGCATTCTTAGAGTTTTTCAAGTTTATTTGCCATATTATTGACTTTATTTTCTGCAGGTCAAGTCTATTACTTACTGCACCCCATTGCAGAATGAAATTTTAATTTAATGAGTTTGTTTTGTTTCTTAGTCTATAATTCTCTCTATTGACTCTTACCATATAGCTCTCTGTTCTTCTTTCATAAGGCAATATGTCCAATTTTATTTATTATCTTCTGGCAATTTTTTTTAAGCTTCATTTATTTATTTTGAGAAAGAGACAGAGCACAAGCAGGGGAGGGGCAGAGAAACAGGAAGAGAGAGAATCCCAAGCAGGCTCCACACTGTCAGTGCAGAGCCAGACGCAGGGCTCGAACTGACAAACCACAAGATTATGACCTGAGCTGAAATCAAGAGTCACATGCTCAACCAACTAAGTCACCCAAGAGCCCCTGGCAACTTTTCAAATAAACCAGGTAACTTATTGTCTCTTTATTTTAGAAGCTGAAAGAGATGTGTATGAAATGGTCTTTTTCCTTAGGCTGCAGTATTTCTTCAGAGACTTCATGGGTGCACTGGTACATTGATCTCTAAGAGAAGGAAATATTTCCCAAATATTTAACTTTTTCCACTATTATGAGGATACCTTGAAATATCTCTGGCAACACTATCTATGGTATGTCACTTTGGAAAATGTTGGCTAAACATTTTTGAAACTTTTCTTTTCTGTCTATAATCAGTAGGAAGAGGGTAAATTCATACCTTGTGTCTTGTATATGTCTTCACCATTACTCAGTTCAGTGAAATATTACTTTATATCTGTGAAGGACCAAGCCTTGTGTGGCTCTGGAGATACAAAGGCTAATACTTCTTCCCAAAGAGGACTCTGGGATAATAAACACATAAATGTAGGTGTTCTGGTGACAGAAAGGAAGGTGTATATAACTCTCACTAATAGCAATGAACTAAAAGCTACAAAAAAAATCCATTAACAGAAAGAAGCCTTCCAGGAGTAGTAGCTCAATTACTAAGTGGTTTGTTTTTAAAAATAAAGGCCATGTGTTTTCTTTATAAGCTAAGGTTTTTGTTTTGTTTTGTTTTTGTTTCTGCTTTTTGGTGTTGGTTTTGGTATTTGGGATAATCCTGAGGAAAAAGAAAACTAATCTTATTTTGCCAAAATGTTTCAAAACCTTTTAACATGTATTAAAGTGAATGGTTTCTGAATTTAGAAAAAAAGAGATTATTCTGGTTCAATACTAAACCTCTTTAAGATTTACTGAGAGGGTGTTTAATATTAGAACAACTGTTTTGGTTCATTAAATATTTTTAAGAGGTTCTAAACTCTAATCAGTGAGAATTCACTCAAGCTTCTAACTGCAAAAGCAGGCTCTTTTTAAGTAACATGACAACTTTAAAATCTTACCATTTTAAAACTCTTCTTCACACAATTTGTCATAGGTACCCCAGAAGTTCTGGATTTTGCTAATGAGATAATGCTTATAAATAGAAGGCTATAAACTCTATAGGGTATAAAGATTAATACAAATGAGTTTTCTAAGTCTAAATTTGGTTTAAAGTTAAGATCTTAGGGATTATTTTATAATGTTACCAAAAAGGCTAGTATTTGTTGCAACCTTTATGGTTTAGTGTTTCCTACTGTTCTATTTCATAATCATTCCTCTGCTAGTACCTCCAACAATGATGAGAAAATCCCACATCATGTTAATATCCCTAATATATAATGAGATACTACATATCTGCAAGGAAATGTGGAGTGGTCTTCTAGAAAAATGGATAAAGGAAATAGAAAGTACACAAACGTACAACACGAATTGTTGATATGTGCGTAAAACACAGAGAAACCAAGGGTCAACAACAGCAATAACAACAAAACATCTATACAAAACAATAAGGATGGAAGAAAGCATCAAATTGGGAAATCATTTTAAAAATAACAGACATCTTTTTGGTGAGAGAAAATACGAATTCAGGTACTCTGCTACTGAATTTGAGAACTGGCACAGGTTTTCTGGAAGAGAGAGATAAAAAGTACGGAAAAAACCTTCAAAAGCATTTATCTTTTCTGAGTCATTAGTGCTTCTCTGGGAATTCATTCTCAGGAAAATCTACCCATGGTGCTTGAGCATAATATCTTTGTATGACCCTTATTACGGTTTGGCTTTATGTCACTCAGTATTCCCATATTACAGGTGAGAAAGACAAAACCCAGAGAGGATGACACATAAAAATTCCCACAATGAGTCAGTGACAAGCCTGGATCAGATCTTTTAGATTGCAACTTCACAATTATTGCTCAGGCTGAACATATTTAATTCAATACTTTTTTTGGTACCTTTTCCATGCTACATTCAATGTTTGTTTCTGGATGTGTAACATAATGTCTGTTGAGCATTACCTAAGCACTAACTTCTTCATCTGTGGATCACCTCATTTTATTCTTGGAACAAACCTTTGGTGTCCTGGTTTTTTCAATGAGGAAGCTGAGTAATTCTCCAAAACATTGAATAGCTGAATGAACAAACCCACCTGAACAATCTTACTCCAGAGTTCTCTCTCTTAACTATTACATTGATCTCTCTCCCCAAGACATAGCACTCATAGATCCTGTTCTCAAAGAACTCACAGGGTACTTGTAGGGAGACAGATCTGTTATGGTTTAGAACACATGACAAAAATACTATGGGAATAGAAGAGGAGACTAACGTAACTATGCTTTTGGTCCTCATGGTGCTGATAGGTGGTGGGTAATTAGGTCCTTAATACTATTGTCTTTTTAAGACCAATTTGTATTTGCAACTTCAGATAATCAAATCCACTGTCTGAGAAGACTGTAACAAGAGATATATATTTTTTTACTCTTTGATTAATTAAAAATTCTATGCATCTTTAATCCCTCTATAACAAAGAAAGCAAAAGCATAAAAATTCATAGAAAAATAGTGACATTAAATGCATTAAAACATTAACAGGGTCTCTTTCCACTGCCACCAACAAAAGGATTGTTTCATTGTCTTTTTCATGTCTCTCTATAGTTGCTTTGCTTTTATAATCAGACAAATATATATTAGTTTGTTTTTAATTCACATAATGATATGATGATCAGTGTCAAAAACTTAATTGGCAACCTCTTGGTGGTTGTCACATCGTCCAGCAGGTATTTTATACAGTTGTTTAAAGGCAGAGGGCAGGAAGGCACCATGTGAACTTTCAGTGATTTTTCCAAATTCCAGCCTAGCTTCCAGCCTCATGCATTGGGTAAATGTGGGTGCTCTCATACTGGTCCTTCTGGGAAGGCTTAGTCAAAACTTAAGGGTCTGGTAGGGGTGCCTGGGTGGCTCAGTTGGTTAAGCAGCCATCTTCGGCTCAGGTCATGATCTCGTAGTTTGTGGGTTAAAGCCATGCGTTGGGTTCTGTGCTGAAAATTCAGAACCTGGAGGCTGCTTTGGATTCTCTGTCTCTGTCTCTCTCTGTCTCCCTATCTCTCAGCCCCTCCCCTGCCTGTACTTTGTGACTCTCTGTTTCTCAAAAATAAATAAAAATTAAAAAAAATTTTTTTAAAGAGTCCAGTGCCGGGACTGGTCACAGAAACAGGATGGTAGCCATGAAGCTAAAGTGTTGGTTGTCACACCAAATGAAAAACTACATACAATTGCATTTGAAAACATAATTATTATATAAATAAGAGACATATTTTCAAGCTTTTAAAGTATGAAAAGGAGTCTTATTAGCAGAAAAATCACCAAAGAAATAATGCCATCCAGAGTGTTCCTGGTGCTGATTCCAGCCACAGTATAACCACTGTTAGCCAGTCATTCACAGATGCTCTCTTGAAGGTAAATTTTGAGTGGAGTAATTTTCAAGCTCTAACACAAAGAGCAAACATCGGTTGAGTGTCCTTTACACCAAGTGCTTAAGGGAAGGACTCATTTGAGCCTCACAACAAATTTTGGTTTCATCACCACAAATGTGGGGTCAGAGGCTTAGATGGGGTAAGTAACTTGTTCAGGGCCACATTTTTGTGAGCTGTAAAGCCAGGAATTAAACCCAAGCAGCAGCTGAGCCCTTTGTCATTACCAAATGATCTAGGGCACTGAAGAAATAAAATAGTAAATACTGGGAATTTGATAATCACTGTCCCATGTTTTCTACTTCTACTCCCATCCACCTAGCCTATGACAACTCCTCCAATAGCCTGCATAACATATTTTTAAGATGCTAATTAATATACATTTTCATTTAAATATTACGGGGTAACTTGGCAGAATTAAGCGTATCCTGCAGTCCTAAAGTTAGAATTAAGATTTTCTGGTGTGGATAAAAGAGATAAGTGAGCAAACAGTATATATTCCTTTATCCCCTCTCTATTATACAGTGTTTTGAATAGGCATATGTGATTTTGCAGTTTTTTTCAAATATTCCCCCAAATACAGTAGTTCACAAATTCTGTACCTCTCTATTCATCCACTTCCAACTCAGAAAATTTGATAATTCCCCCTGTGTATTGTCCCTTAAATCCAAATGTGTCTACTATAATTTTAAAGAAAATAATGCTGCACTATTACCTCCATAGTGTCCCCTACTCTAGGAGCAGAGTGGGTTGAAGAGAACAAAGCCCATTTTATAATTCTGGTCATCCCACTAATTATTAATATGAATATGTCATTAAGGCACAGGGTCAAGACAAGAATCTTTATCCCATCTTTGGTAGGTGGAATATTTATGGAACAGTATAAATGTGGAAGAATCCCCTAGAAGTCATAGGTGTCCCTACTGGGGGGATGCAAGACTACTTTTAAGAAATAACTGGTGGAAAGTTAAAAAGAGGAATTCAGAGAGAAAATGATGAACAACATGGAACAGTGGAAATACTGGAGAATTTGTAGTTCAAAGACCAGATTAAAGGTCTATCTCTGTCTTATATAAGCTGTATTACCTTGGGAAGTTAAATAAAAGTTGGTTTTCTCACCTAACCCCATAGGGATATTTTGAAGATTAAATGAGTTTATGCAGAATGCTTGTACACGCTAGAACGCAGTAGGCAGCAAATATATGAGTTTTCATAGCCACTCTTAGATTACTAATGTTGGGATAATGCTATTTACCACACAGGGTGATCATGAGAGTTAAAGGAGTTTCTAGGCAGATGGGAGTTCACCTTTCTATACCACTCAAGCTCCTGGATGTATCTCTTTGTTCTTGGTTAAGCTTTCGTAAAAACATGATAAAACCCCATTGCAGAATTTATGCATCCCCACAAGGCATTCTATCTAGCCACTCCAATGCATTTTCCATCTTTTGTAATAAACAAGTTTTATTTTTATAATCTGACCCAAAGAATAATAATAAATGTTGCTTTGAGGCATAAAGAAATCATAGTTCTTGGGAAATTTGGCCACAAGGGGGAAGTAGAAGAATTTGTTCAGGAAATTTAGCAGTGTTTTTCTTTGTTTAATTCCTCCTCCTTTCCCCCTTCACTTCCTCAGTTCTGTTTGGCATCTTGTATTTATCTTGCAGGCTTCCTGATTCTAAAAATATCCTCACAGGCTCTATACTTGGAAAGTTTATCAAAGTCAACCACCTTTTGATATCAGAGTGATGTCTGCGGGATGAGGTAAATGGTGCCTTGCTGGCAATAATGCCTTCGATTCCTGGTCTGTCCTTATGGATTGTAAAGCAATAATTGCTCACTGCAGCACTGTCCCCATGCAGTTAATCACTGAGAGGAATTATCCGTGGTCACAGTATAGATGGCTGTGTAAGAGCCAGTACAACAACACCTACATGGGAAGAGGTGATTTTCAGGTCCTACTTTCTTGGTGAATTACTCATTTAGATTGCCAGCTTTTAGCTTATAGGATTTTTCTGGAATCTACCTGTTTTGTTGCTCTTTCTTTCCAATAACTAGAGACTCTTTTAAAAAGAAAAAAAAAAAAGTACTCCCTTTGTCTGTACTTGATTAAAATCCAAGCTTTAGGCTACACAGATTTAATCAATTGTTTCCAAGGTTACTTATTTTGTTTAATAAGCATGTGTTGTGGGCCATGTATATCATACAGTCCTCTAAGCACTGGTTACGGCATCAAATAAGGCAAGGACTCTGCTCCTAAGGAGAAGAATGTGACAGGTTTTTTTTTTCTTCCTGCTAACATTCAAGTTGTATGGATATCTTGATATTCTAAAACCTTCTGGGTTCTCATTTCCTACAGAACTGAGTCCAAATATCATGAAATATAAGGCTGTATAGCTTAGGTTCCTTGAAGGAAGATGGTGCACCCATTTACAAGTTTACAAAGGCAGCCATTTACAAATGTGTATGGGGGGAGGGTAAAGAGAAATTCCCAACTGATGGCAAACCTTAGCCTCTATTCCTGAACTAGGTGAGAGCTGCAGCCTCAGGAGAGGGTCACTCATAGAAGATGAACACTTTGGAAATTAAATAGCTGGGATTCAGCCTGGCAAGTAGGGAGCTAAGAAAACAAATGTCTCAATATGTGCTTCATAACCTCCCATCTGGTGCATCCTCTAGCAGAACCCAAAAGGAAGTCAGATTGGTAAGGGAACATGGCAAATATAGTCCCCAAAGTTTGGCCTCTTGGAACCCAGAGCAGGATAGATTAGGAAGGAAAATGCATCAAGAAGGGAGGAAAAAATATCTAGCACAAAGGCCACTCCTGATCTACCCCAACTTAACTTGCCATTTATTATGGTTCTATCCCTCTATTTCTGTCCACATTTGCTACTACTCCAATTCCTATAAATTTAGACAATTTTGAAATTAACAATTCTCTTTAACAGTAACAATTAAAAATTAAATTAATAAATATTTTTGGAGTGTACACGATGTACCAGACATATTTCTAGCATATAGAAAGGTCTCGAGTCTTCAAGAGCTTATGTTTGAGTGACATCATCACCAAGCGGGTACAGTACAGTGTGTGATCAGAGAAAGACACATCAGGGTAACTAATGTAATTAGGGGAATTCAGAGAGATTTTCCAAATATAATAATGGCTAAGCTTATTTGTGGAAGATAACAAAAGAAAAAAGAGACTTGAAAAGTATGTTCCAGACAGAAACAAAGGTGTGAACAAAAAACCTGGACATAAGAGCAAACACAGTCTTTTTTTGTGGAACTGCAGACAGGTCATACTGGTAGTGTGCTGAAGGGATAGATGAGGTATGAAAGGTGAGCAGAGGCAGAACACAAAGCCCTTGAAGATGTGTTAGAGAGTCAGGGACTTTGGGTAATTGGGAGGCACTGAATAAATTCTGCTTTCTGTACAAATCTGCCATGAACTGTTTGAGAGTGTTTCCTAAGAAAGGACTCTCTTGGAGGGAAAACCAAAATTTCTCCAATATGTCCATGTTCTGAAGTCCTTTGGTCTATCCTCGCTCCCTGTGTGGTTCCATTAACAGTTTACCGGGACTAAAGCAACTAGGGTTAAAAATGGTCCAAATGCTGCATTGGTGCTTTTTTGCCATTACCAGTGGGTCACCTCTAATTCAGCATTACTGGGCTTTAAGCACTGTGACAAGAAAGGCCTCCTTGGTATATGCCACTGCCTAGGGCAGCAGGTATCAGAGCATCACATGTGGTGGTAAAGTCTCCATTGTCTGTACCCACCACCCCTACTGCCCTTCTCCTGCCCCAGAGCTGGAATCAGACTGCCTACATTTCAACTGGGCCTCTGACTTAAATTAGTTTTATAACATCACTTCTAATTTCTCTAAAGCTCACTTTCCTCATCTGTGAAATCTTGAGAATTTTAACTTTTGTATTGAAAATTCAGTGAGACAATTAAAAAATAAAAGAATTGTATAACTTGTAAGTACACTGCTGCCCGAGGCTCCTGTGGTCTGGCTTACAGGCAGGAGCCTCTGGTTCTTAGTACAAGGATAGAAAGAACCTCCGTGGACTGATGTCCAAAGTGGTGGGACAAGGCTGGGAGGTTGGCAGGGGAGGGAGGTAGGGCAACTTCAGGTACTGATTAGGTGGTAGGGTAAAACCCCAGGGGACCAGCATTGGATTAAGTCTGGTTGCATTATATGATGATTCCACTCCCTGACAAATACCACAACTCACTGTTTTTTAGTATTTTAGCAGATGAGACTGTCCTTGGGGAGCCAGGAAGCCAGGGTAGTCTGTGGTTTCCAGGTGATAGGAGAAGAGAATCTATGTGGCTTGTTTCCCTGACGCATGGATATTGACCAACATCTTGAAGCCCATGCTTCTGTTTCTTCCTTTCTTTTTTTTTTTTTAAGTTTATTTTTGCGACAGAGAGAGAGAGAGAGAGAGAGAGAGAGAGAGAGAAGGCAGGAGGGGCAGAGAGAAAGGAAGACAGAATCTCAATCAGGCTCTGCAATGTAAGCACAAGAGCCCAATGTGGGGCTTGAACTCAAGGAACTGTGAGATCATGACCTGAGCAGAAATCAAGAGTGTGGATGCTTAACCGAATGAGCCACCCAGGCGCCCCCATGCTTCTGTTTCTGCAGACAAAAGCTGAGTAACTCACAACCCGTCGTGAAACTCTCAGGAGGTCTGAGCACAGATCCTTGCTTTCCTCTTTGGTGCTAAAGCTAAAAAGGTGGACAGCTAGGTTCAGCGGCAAGATTAAATGACATTTAGCATGCATTATAGACCCCACACTGATCTTGAATATTTTATACCTGGTACCAAAGACAGTTTGGGATGCCAGCATCTCAGGAGAAAGTCTGATTACTTTTCTGAATTGGAAGCAAGAGGATTAATATCATCACTTGAGAACTGGGGTTGAGGCTGGGGGAGGGGTGGCAAAAGCAGATAAATGGTAGGCTAAGAGGAGTAAGGGAACAGCAGCCCTAGGATCCAGAGGACTGGGGAGCCATGGACACATAGGCAGGTCAAACAAGCACAAAGGAAAGTGGTCTGGGTGAAAGCCAGACTGAAACGCTCTTTCACTTCCACATACCTTTCATAAGCTCTCTGGGAATTGATGACCATGCAAGCTGACACTTTTCATGTGACTAGAGTCAGGATCCCTGCTTGAATCTTGGTCCTGTGTGGGTGAGCAAGTAATTTAACTTCTTTAACACTCATTTTCCTGACCTGTAAATATAATCATATTTAGGACTCAGCTACCTATAAAGGTTTTATGAAGTTCAGATGATATTTATCTAATACCTTTTATGAATATATGCTGTAATAATCTAGGACATGTATATGGAAACTATATATACATATATATATGTATGTATATATACAACTATATATACATCAAATATATGCTTGCCAATTTTAATTTTTAAAGATGATTTATTAACTGGAAAGTGTTATAAAATTATAATATAATCTTGCTTTCGTCTTTTTTTTCCTATTTAAAAAAATTGTGTATTCCACCAAATGTTTACTTTTATCATAATAATTTCAAATAAGGTATCCTAAATTTTCATTCTTCATTTTGTGGTTTCATGATTGCATAGATTTGGTCTCTTTCTAATGTATTCTGTAAGTGTTGAATTTCCCTTCCCTGTGTTAAAATCCAAACAGAAGGGGAAATGAGGCAGTAAAGCTCAGGTACATGTGAATCACAACAATTTTCTTAAATTCTGGCTGTACAGAATATAGTTTTCATTTCTGATTAATCCTGACAGTCTTCTTCATCTGCCAGTGCATAAACTTGAAATCGTATTCTACAGATATTCCAGATGCATGTTTATGCTCATTCATTCTTTCATTTGTTCACTTGATAGATATCTACTTACTTTACCCCTTATGAGCTTGGCACTGAGCTGGTTGCTGGAAATACAAGAATCAGACATAGTTTCTGGACACAAAGAGCCTATGTTCTAGTGGGGGAGATACTGATGAGGAAGAAGGAAGTTGTGATACAGAATGATATCAGAAATGGAAACTCAGGACAATTCGGGAGCATAATTTCTCACTCTCATTAACATTTTGGTTTTCCTTTTTTTTTTTTTTTTTTTTTTTTTTTTTTGGAGAGCAGAACCCTAACAGTTGGACTGCAATTGAAAATTTCTTAAGAATGCCACAATCTGCTTGACATAGAAAGAAATGCCTTATATGTACAAGGTACTATGTATACAGACATATAAAAATCTTTAACATCAGAAGTCAAGACAGAATTGACAATTTGTTTCAGACATTGTACTACCAACATATTTTTCTTGAGTCATAATTTGGGGCTTTTGTTTGTTTATTCCTTATTTGTGTGAAATGTCTTTCTGTCCCTCCTCTCCTCAAGGAATATCTTTGGGGTTCTCATTTTTGAGTCATTTAGAGAAAACAATCACAATTTACTTTTCAGGATGACTTCAGAGAAGGCAAAAGAAGTAGTATTAACTACTGAGACAAAACAGTGTCCTTGGTATTCCTTGTAAAGTGCCTTATAATAACTAATTTGTATATCTAATACCTTTCTTATATATACCATTAGCTCAGTGACACTTTAGATATTTCATTCATTAATTTTTTCCTGTTTCATTTATTCATTCATCAAAATTTATTGGCATACTCTGTGGCTCTATGTTCTGCAAGGAAAATAAAAAATATATATATACACACACACACACACACACACACACACACACACACTCATACACACACACCTTCAGGTAATTTATAGTCTAGAGAAATAAACAGACAAGTTCACTAAAGAGAGCATTTCTAGATGGTTACTGTTGGTCCTGGCATCCTTACTTATAGATATTTTAAAAAATAACTCCACATCCAACTAATTTTGAGAATTTTTGGCTCAAACCAGGAAATAAAACTTTACGTTTGCTAAGTGCTAAATGAACTAAATGACTCATAATAATAATAATTAGTAATAATAATAATAGTAATAATAATAAGGTAACGAGAGAAGATTCAGAACTTCAGAGACAGACATTAGTCAAATGAATCTGTCAAAAACTGCACTCAATATACCATAATCAGATATTACATATGAGAAGTAAAGATTTATCTTCTGCTTTAGGAAACTGAGGATTAAAAAAAAAATTGTCTGCAGGCAAGCCAATTCGCAACTTTTCTTTTCTCAGTTGAAGCCAGGACAGTCAGGCTCCCCTATCTCTAATAGAAATATTGTAGAAATAATTTTTTTTTGAATACAGGACTGTACAATATCTCACAGTTTTGTTTCTTACTGTGTTGTTAATCACATAAATTATTTCTTGAAATGGAATTGCCCAAACCCTGAGGTACCATGTTCTTCTAGTTTCAATTTTGTGGTATAGCTTTATAGTTGAGAAAGGAGCTATGTGGCAGATGGCCAAAAAGTCACCAGGGCCTGTAAAGTTCAATTGTTCAAGAGTCCCCTGGCACAGCAGCTTAAAAGAGGAAAATAGGCTTATACAGAAAATAAAAGAAACTGATAGAAATACCACATCCCTTGTGTTCCAAAAGAGGTGCCTATTCAACTCTACAATATGTGGATGTCCTCTGAGCCCTGTCAATGTCGAACTCCTTCCCTTTCTCACTTCAAGACTCCTAAGTATTTCAAAACATTATATAAGTTAAAACACAACCCCAAAACAAAACAAAACTTCTATGAATTTATGATATTATGATTTCTGAGAAATACAAATTTGGTCTGCTCTTAGGTCCTGGCTCCTAAAACCACTGGAATTTCCTGTGATAAGAGCAATAAAAGTGTCTTTTGTTATGTTAATAAGGTGAGTTTTGGAAAGCTGTTAGGTAACTTCTGGATGGGGGGGGGGTGTGCGGTGCTGGTTGTCAGAGAAACCACCTTTGTGATTTAGAACATTGGAATATTCAGGTACCTGGACCCCACATCCATTCCCAATCTCCTCCAAGGGAAGGGAGAGAAGTGGAGATGGAGTTAAATGGTCAACGGCCAATGATGTCATCAATCATACCTTTGTAAATGAGTCCTCCATAAACCCCCAAATGACAAGGTTTTAGAGAGCTTCTGCGCTGGTGAACACATGGAGGTTTGGGAAGAGTGGTTCGCTCAGAGTGTGGAAGTTCCTCACCCTTGCCCCAGTAAACAGATTTTCTGAGCTCTCTGAGCCATTCCACCAAATTAACTGAGCCAAAGGAAGGGGTCATAGAAACCTCTGGTTTATCGCCCATTGGTCAGGAGTAGAGGTAACAACCTGGACTTGCAAGTGCCATTTGAAGTGGGGAGGCAGGTGACTCTTGTAGGACTGAACCCTTAGTGGATACTATCTCTGGGTAGATAATGTCAGAATTATGTGAAATTGTAGGATGCCTCGCTGGTGTCCAGAGAATTCCTTAAGGGGTGGGGAGAACCTCCCACTCATGAACTGGAATTGGAAAATGAGCATTTCTAGAATACAAATTACTTAATACCTTTGAAAGCATGCACATTCCTGTAATAAAATACTCCCCAGACTGGGTGTAGTTTACCTCTCTCTAGTGAAATACTCACTCTGTGTTGGTTGCTGCTATCATAGCACTAATTATTGGTATGGTTCTGAAGGGAACAGGTGCGTGAGAGAGGAACAGAATTAGTTACATTTATGTTAGAATTGTTAAATTATTCCATTTATGGGGTTTTTCTGTTTTACTTATTTAATGTCTAGATGTCTTTAAGAGGCTTATAAGTGAAAAAAACCATAAGCTAGTTTTCAGACCATGTTGATGACACCTGGTATCCTGATACAACTCCCAGCGCAGAAAAATCACAAATAATCTTATAGTCACCCAGGAAATTTCTACATACAATTTCAAACTCCTTTTTTACTAGAAAACTCACTCAAATTATGGAAAATGTCTTTATAATAATAATTACAAATATTTTTCAAATGATAACAATGTTTTCAAGCAGTTGTAAAAATAAGCAGGTTTACCTCAACCTCTTCACAAGTTGTTCTTATGTCTGTAATATATTAAAATGTGCTGGTTTGGGAGATCTCTATGGGAAGTATTTGGTTACCCCTTTTTGACTCAAAACAGATTTGGCCATATTTGCAGCATAGCACTTTTCTAGATGTACTTCTAAATATGATATTTCTTTCCAAAATGATTTTGAAAGTGATCTTGAAGACAGTGTCAGACAATTTTTCATTTGCTTGTTTGATTGTTCTTTTTATTGTTTTGCTCCTAGTCAAGACATTTCTCTTTTTAGCTCCCAAACTTCTGATGATTTTCCTTCAAAATTTGCATGATTGGCTTTTAAATGTTGCTGAAAGGGAGTTTCGTGCAGTAATTGTTCAGTTTTTTTTTCACACAACAGTTACCGAAATTTAGACTAATTTGCATCTCCCCAATAATAAAGCCCATACTTTAAATAAACATCTAAGTACATCCCATGGTTTTTATATTCATGACTGCTGCTTAGTACTGAGTCACTAATTGTGGCTGAGCAGTGCTATCATCTTTGTTACTTGTTTCTTTGGGAAGCCTCAGGGACTGCACCCAAGTGCCAAGTTTCCTAATTGGTTGCTACAAATAGTTTTCTACTTTGCAAGTTTTCATGATGAAAACATGAGCTTGGCTGCCTGAGAATAGTAAGGTGCTGCTGAATTTGTATGTACGAGTATGTGGTGAAACTTCCCGAAATACAGAACACAAATTTATTTTATCCCCAATTCTAAGCAAAATGTTAACTTCTTGAAAGTACACCGTGCTTATCCTGTGCCTTCGTTTATGGCCCAGCACACCATGTGTTATGTGCTGAGTATAAATTGCCAGGGAGCCTAGCCTGGTTTACCTTCCTGCCCCCCTCTGGCTTTAACCACAGGAAGTTCTCAAACTGCTACTTAAAGTTTACTTATTTACTTTGAGAGAGAGAGAGAGAGAGTGAGAGAGAGCGAGCAAGCATGAGCGGGACAGGGGCAGAGAGAGAGGGAGAGAAAGAGAATCCCAAGCAGGCTCCATACTGTCAGTGCAGAACCCGACATGGGGCTCAAACTCACGAACTGTGAGATCATGACCTGAGCCGAAACCAAGAGTCAGACACTCAACTGTCTGAGCCACCCGAGTGCCCCTCAAATTGCAATTTAAGTGATTTTTTTTCTTAAATATGACTCACATGTCACTCTGCTGCTTAAAATACTTACAAGGGGTTCTGATGTCTCTGTTCACCTCCATAATATAAGTCAAAACTCTGAAACCCAGTTTACCAAGTTTTTGAGAATCTATCATGAAATGGTTCACATCAGCCTCTGCAGCCTCAGAAGTTACCATTTATTTCCTCATGGACATTCTACACTTTTCTTAGTTCCCTGAACTTGTTGTATTCTTTTCTTTTGGATCTTTGTCTGTGTTGTTCCCACTGGACAAATCACTGCCCCAGAACTTCACACTCTTTTCCTTTCTTACTTAATTCCTCTTTATCTTTCAGGCCTGGAAAGGCTTTTCCAATTTCCCAAGTTTAGGTCAGTTTCTCTCAGATATGAATGTACGAAAGACATAATCTCAACCTCCCTATTATACTCCTTGTAGTATATTTTAATTGTCTGGTTTTTGTTCCTCCAGTGATCTTCCAAAGGCAGAGATGAGCTCTGTCTTTTTTTCTGCTCTATTTTTAGTCATTAACATAGTGCCTTGCACATGATTGAGATTCAGTAAGTATGAGCTGAAGTAACAAATGCCCACTATAATAGGTAACCATCACTCAAGAGTCAACCAAGAGTCAACTTTATAAGATGCAAATCTCACCCAAGGCTTTAACTTTTGCAATGTGCTTTCCATTCTATAATCTGTCCCTCTTCCTCTCCTGCCACCTAGGTAGGACCAAATTGTACATATATCATTAGAAATTCATGATAGGACTTTGATATGAGGTAGATTAGACAGGAGGTATTCATCTTTTCCGATAGGCATGCACATTCCACAAGGGGCTTTTATGGCACTTCTTACCTGATATTGTTGTAATCATACTTTCTCCAATAGTCTGTAAGCATTTTAAGGGCACCAAGCTTGTCTGGTGTTCAGTGTTAAGCCCCAAGTCTGGCATATAGTAATAGAGTTTAGCATATAGTACATTTAACAAATGAAAAAATCGATTTCATTATATGGGAAACTGGGTCTCAAAAACGTAGAATAAGATGTTTGAAGCTCACAACTACTAAATTGTGGAGGCGTAGAAGGCTGGAAATCAGAGTGTTGGCTCAGAATTTGACTAGAATCAGAATTTTGTATTCTCTCAAATTATTTAATAGTAATCTGACACTCCTTATTTTAAGTTACACCAGACTGTCAAGAACTATGCCATAACTTCCATGGCTCTGTTTGATAAAAGAGGAAACTATGGCAGAGAACAGTAGATTCCAATCACTTTAAAGGAAATGGCTGAGGACAAAGTGATAATGTAGAAGAGAGACAAAGAACCAGCTAGTCTCCTTCCTGAGTTTGGACCATGGGTTCAGCTTCACTATGGTGGACACTTTTATTCCATCTCTCTTTCTCCCTTCTAAACTAAATACTGAGGTAAAACATGTTCCAAACAGATAAACACAGATCACAATTATATAGCTCAATGAATTATCATAAAAAGAATACTCAATGTGATCACCGCTCTGGTGAAGAAATTGAAGAATGATAGTAACAGCACCCATTGTGTTCCCTTCTCAACAACCTCCCCTTTCTCCCATTCTACTTTCCAACCTGTTGTTTTAGATATGTTGCTAGGACATAAGGTATAGAAGGAAAAATATCACCATCTCTTGTAAGACTCTCACAATCTAATAGAAGAGGCAGTTTTATTCAACAGATATAAGAGAATGCACTAAGAGGCTAGCAATGTGAGCAAAGTATTATGGAAACTCAAAAGAGGGAAACTTCTGTTAGCTGAGGTGGGGCAAATAAGTCTTTACAGAGGAGGTGATAATTAAAGAGAGTTCTGAAAATTGGTTTCCTAGATTAGCAAAGGGAGAGAAGTACATTATCCTAACCAGAGGGAAACAACATCACGGTGAGAGCAAAGGGATTGGCTTTTTGAATAAAGGCTGGTAGTCTGATGTGATGTGGTTAGGGCAACAGGTTTCAAACTTGGTTGTGTATCAGATAAAATCCGCGAGGCTGTTTACAGGCCACACTCTAGATCTATAGGGTCGTGTACTCCAGAGTTATAGGGATGAGACCTACATGTGTGGAATATTTACAAAACTTCATAATTATTTTGGTTTGCAAACAAGGTTGTCAATAAATGGACTGGAGGATACAGAGTATCTTAAAGAATGTGAAGTACTGTGTATATGGATGGTCAGAGTAGATTATGGAGAATTGTGAATGCCAACCTACGTATTTTGGCTGAAGTCTTTAGTGTTTGTTTTCTGAACTTCCCTAAATAAGAATTCCAGGCAGCCTAGTAAAAAGCTTTCTTGGCCCCTATAAGAACTGACAAGGGAGAGGGCCTGGAGATTAATTTTCCTTCCCCCCACACTGCCCCCTCCCTCCCTTTCTCTCCTTTCCTTCTTTCCTTTCTTCTTCTGTCCTTCCTTCTTCTCTTATCCCCTTCCTTCCTTCTTTTTCTTTCTTTCCAGAGAATTCAGGTGACTTTCATGATTACTCAAACTGGGGAACTTTTTTCAGCCAGTTGGAAGACATTTAGATTTCAGTGGAGTCAGACCTGCCATAGAGATCACCTTGGTACAAATGTTCTGGTTGAAGAAAGAGACTTATGTAGGGGAGAGAAGACAGAGGCTTGTTATATAATTAAGGGGCTACCTGAGTAGCAGGAACCTTGGTTCCTAATGTAAGACTGTGTCCAATATGTAATTGTTGCTGAGAAATACATGTTAAATGAAAGAATGAATTATTAACTCATTACTTTGGCAGGTATGTGCTATTTTCAAGGGCATTTTAGTAGGTAAAATAAACAGGAGTTGGTGAACAAATTGAATGTGGAGCTGGGAAGAAGGAACACTGAGCATTATTTGGGGATTTCTAGCATGAAATTGTTGGTGGGTGATTATGCCACTCACTGGGCAGGATCAAGTATTATGTTTTAGATTCAAACTTGAGGAAAAGACTGTTTTCTTAAAAAAAAAAAAAGTTACCAGCAAATGACTGTTTGAACATCGCAGAACCTGTTATACTTCCTTTCCCCTCTTTATACTTCTATCCAATCATGGCAACAACACCCCCAACAGAAATCTCAACTCACACAAGTGATGCATACTGGCATGGAGTACGGGTTATGCATTTAAGGTCCATGCCTTAGACTGACAAAGCCAGTTTTCACACCTGTCAGATCCCCTCCCCTTTGCTCCTTTCTTCCTCTTTCCTCAGAGTGACTATTTTTTCCTCCATAACAGCTTTAATACGAGAGAGTGAGAGAGAGAGAGAGAGAGAGAGAGAGAGAGAGAGAGAGCTCACATGCATGAATGAAATGACGGCTGTCTGACTTTGTTACAATATCTGCTGCAAAATCCTGTGTGAGTGGTATAACTTGGAACTAGGGTTTGAACCAGAAGGGCGAAACTCTAATTGAATCTAATCTTCAAATAACCAGAGTAATAAAAGAGAAATAGAGGTGGAACTTCATCGCAGTTCAATTTGAGAACTCTTGTAGCTGCTCAATTTGAGAACTCCACATAACAATTACCTGTATATTAACAGATCATAGGTGAGTCTCGATTTTTCACCTCAGTGAACATTTTTCTGGCAATAAAACAAGCAGTACTTTCTTTCCTTATTACGGTAAAACTGCCACTGGGCTTCATTTAATAAGAATTAACTGTGAATAAATTACGGCATCAAATTATGCACCATGACATGACTTGGTGTGAAAAATCTAGGCAGCTGCAAGCCTCCTCGAAGTTAATTCAAGCTGAGCTCAGTAGAAAAACCGTTAATTACTTCCTGGAACCTGTAGATCTATTTTCAGTTCCTGGTGCCATTGGGATCACAGTTTAGATGAATTACCAGCAAATTCTAATGAAAGGCAGCAGCGAGAATGGGCCACAGAAATGGGGGTCAATTTTTTTTTTATTCTTGGATTTGCCTCTGGCTTTTATTACTAAGTGTCTCTACAAATTGGTTTGAGAAATCACAGCTGGATTTAGAAGACTCTACATTTTATATTTGGAAGGAAACACAGAATCATCTAGTTTTATCTCCTACAGAGAACAAACTTCCCTTCCCTGTCATTTCTAGAGATGGTCAGCCTCTACTTACAATAGCTCTGTGACCAAGGCTCATTACCTCCCAAAGCAGCTCATTCTTCTGATGGAACAAAGTTTTAGAAATTGTAGTCAAAATCTAGCTGGTTTTAATAGTTTTCCTAGATCTAGTTCTGTGCATTGGAACAGTTTCCCAAATTTGCCTGATTAATATCACCTGTTGCACTTGCTAAACCTGCAGATTGCCTAGCTTTTTCCCTGGGAAATTCTGAACCAAAAAGTCTGAGTTTGGGCTTAGGAATCAGCATTTGATCATCAGAGGATTATTGCTTTCAGATACATCCAAGAAATACTCCTCTAACCAATTCTTAGACACGAATGTGCATGTAAGAATCACCTGGGATCTTGTTAAAATCCAGATTCTCATTTAATGAATCTGGCACGAGATCTGTGATTCTGCATTTCTAATGAGTTCCCAGATGAGCAACACTGTTGGTCAGCGAGCCACGTGTTGAATGTCCAGACTTGTATCTCCAATCTAAAAGCTCTTGATTACATTATTTCTCATACAGTCTGGATATCCACAGAATTTAACTACTTGGACTAAGGACTGAGGCTACTCATATCAATATGATTTAACTTGCTCAGGAATTTTTTTAAATGTTTATTTTGGGGGGGGGGAGAGAGAGAGAGAGAGAGAGAGAGAGAGAGAGAGAATGAATGAATATGAGTAGAGGAGGGGCAGAGAGAGGGGGAGAGAGAATATCCCAAGTAGGCTCCACACTGACAATACATAGCCCAACAAAGGGCTGGATCTTATGAACCATGAGATCCTGACAGGAGCCAAAATCAAGAGCCAGAGGCTTAACTGACTGAGCCACCTAGGCACCCCATGCTCAGGAAATTTTTAACCAGGAAAATTAACCTGCAACTATATATATATATATATATATATATATATATATATATATATATTTTTTTTTTTTTTTTTTTTTTTTCCCTCCTTGAAGATATTTTTACAAACCAAACTATTCAGGTAAATGATTTGGACAAAAGTTCATCACCTAGATACAACTTGCTTATCGGAGCAATTGTTTGATCATCAAGGCTTGCTTTAAGATCCTGACTTGCTGGTATAGCAATACTAAAGGATAAATCATAAGCTTTTCCCAGTCCCAGTTAGTTTCCATCTTGACAGACCTTAACATACACTTTATCAGAGACTCCAAATTTCAAGACTTTCCCAAACTTCTTCCTTTTAAGACAATTTTGAAACTATCAAGATGGTGCTCTCCTTGGCTTCAGTAAGTTTAATAAATTCAGTTTTGTTGGGTTAACAGGTTTCTCTGGTGGTCTTTATGAGGAAGCTGACACCGTTTATTCATAAAGGCTTTAAAGTATTCCTAGTGGTGAGCTTTTGATATCTTGATCTATAAGTCCTATGAAGATGCTGAATACTTGTTCCAAGCTTATTTAATGATTGATATGAACTTCTGCAGTCTTTCAGGAGAAGAAAAGAAATAGAAAAAGAAAGAAAAGAGGTATTGAGGAAGATGATAGAAAAGAAAGGATCAAGAAAAGGAGATATAGGTGGATGGAGAGGAAAACAGAGATGATAAAAGGAAACAAGAACACGAGAGGAAAAACACTACGGGAAGTATGAAACGACAAAGAGGAATGAGGGAAAAAAATACGACTAACTACCTTTTCCCTCCTTGTTCTTTTTTCATCATGGAAAATAGGTTGTGATTTCTTGCTGTTGTCTGTCAGCAAGATTTTAGCTACAAACGTGGACAAGGAAAAGACAATGAGAATATTTGGGTGTAGGGGGTGATAAAAAGACACGATTGGTCACTTCACTCATTCTGCAGACAAGGAGCACTCCTTCCTTCCTTCCTTCCGGAGATGGTTCCTCCCACCCAAAACTGCTGAGCAATGCTTGGGACTTGCCTAGGTTGGGACCTCTATAATCTGACACTGTGGGGGGCCGGGCCCTGGTGCCAGGCTGAGACCGGGTGGAGCAACGTTCCCTGTTGACTCAAGCCAACCCGGTGGTTCCTCCTCCCATTCCCCCACTTTCAAGGGCATACGAAAGCCTTGTCAAGGCTGAGAAAGTTAATTCCTGAAGCCTGTGGTCTGCAGGTGTTGGCAGTAATGCTACCTCCCTTTTTCTACCCCGAGTCAGATAGAAACAAACATGGGAACTGTGTTTTGCTAGCAATCTATCAACAAGGTCTTGTGACCCATTCAGAAAGTTCACAAGGTATACAGAACTAAATGTTTTGGCTGGCAGTGATCATGTGAAACCTGTTTATTCTTAGAATGACCTGATCCATAAGAGTCTTATATTATAAAAGATTGTGTACAGCAACAATAAAGCCATCACTTGGGCCATCAGCCCAGGGGACCCTCCTGTTCCCAAACTTTCTCTTCTCTCTTTTTTTCTTGCATTCCTCTACCCTCAGGACCCTGACCTCGGTGATTGTCGCGCCGGTCGCGACATGACACATAATGAATTTTAACTAATACTTATCAATGTATCCCACAATTAATTGAGGTTCATTCTTTATGATGTTTCCTAGCCAACTTAGACGGGTTTCTAGTTTTTGTTTCACTAGTGAATATTTACCTATTTAGATCCATACTGCTGAATCTATTCATCATCTTTTTAGAAATAGAGGTATTTACCACTTTCTAGTTCTTTTATACATTGCTCTTTAATAGAGAGATCTTAAAAATTATTCGTTATTTTTAAATAACATTTTCAAATGTCTTAAACTCTAGAAGTGTACTCTAACTAATCATGCATAAGTTAGATGCTTCTAAAAATTAAATTTATGCAGGAGTCTGTTGCCCAAAATGTTTTGTTAGGAAGTATAAATGGCATGAATAGATATAAACAACTTTGAAAATAAAATTTTTCTAAAGAAGAGTTTAGGCTTTTCTGTAAATTTCTATAACACAGCATAATATTCCACTTCTGGGTCTTTTATTTTTCTGGATACAGGACAGTCACACATTCATTCTCCATTGACTGAGACTGTGTTCTCTCATTCTTCCTAAGCCATTACTCCCCCTTACAGAATCCAGGGTGAATTCTTTTTTTTTTTTTTAAGTTTATTTATTTTGAGAAAGAGTGAGAGAGCACAAGCAGGGAAGGGACAGAGAGAGATGGGAGAGAAAATCTGATAGTGCAGAGCCTGATGCGGGCTCAAACTCTGAAACTGAGAGATCATGACCTGAGCCAAAATCAAGAGTAGGATGCCTACCCGACTGAGCAACACAGGAACCCTCAGGGTGAATTCTTATAACATCTTAAAACTGGTTCTTTTCCTTTAAAATGTTTTACTTTTGGGGGTGCCTGGGTGATTCAGTTGGTTGAGCTTCTGACTTCAGTTCAGTTCATGATCTCACGGCTTGTGAGTTTGAGCCCTACATTGAGCTCTGGTGCTGACGTCTCAGAGCCTGGAGCCTGCTTCAGATTCTGTGTCTCCCTCTCTCTCTCCCTGACCCTCTCCCACTCATGCTCTGTATCTGTCTCTCTCTCTCCCTCTCTCAAAAATAAGTAAACATTAAAAAATAAATAAAATGTTTTATTTGTTGAATATGGAGCATATGATGGAAGTGAAGAAATCAGTTTCAGTAGAAAACCAGTTTGTTAACCTAAGCAAACTTGGTGTAACAACTTCATAAGACATAGAAGCCACAAATTAGCTTCTCCCATTGCATGAATTTTACACTAAATGAGCCTTTATAAAGCAACCAAGAGTATCTTAAACTTTAGGCCTGAGCTGCGTTATTGATGTTAGGAACTCTTCCAAGAACGGAAAGCCAGTAACCGAATGGATGTGAACTGGCACTAGTTTATATGGATTTGAGAGTGCAACCAAGACAGGGTGCAAGCACAAGGTGAGGAAGAAGTAAATGGTGGTATAAATCTAGGATCATAAACCCCAGGGACACTGGCCAAACTCAAATCCAAGCCAGGCAGACATCTGTTCCAAAAAAAATTCTATTTTAAATAGGGCAGACATTTTGTGTGGCATTACAGCTTTGAGAGCAACAGAGGGGACATTGGTAAGGAGCATGAATAATGACCACAAGCTGAGGCCAGAGACTCAGTATTCCCAGCCTATCAGAGGGAGTTTAGTCTGTAGTCACTTACACAGAGACACTGCACAGCATTAGTGTAGGTCAAGAAGTTTCAGCATGATGATCTTACAGACACCTGGAGTTTTGAACACCTCCAGAAACTCATTCATCAGGCATGGATGTCAGCTGTGAACTATTTCTGAATTCCACTTGCTAAGAAGAAAAATATTAATATATTTTTGGCTAGTTTTCACACTGGTTGGAGTTTAGCTGGCAGGTGTGCAGAGATCATTCCTGAAATGGGGTTAAATAAGTCATAACTAATACTGAGATATGTGTGGAATGTGGGGTAGAGAGTGGTGAGTCATAAAGAGAAGGTAACTTCCCTCTTAGGGTATTCTGATGGACAGACTTTCACTCCCTCCTCATTGTTTATAATTCTAGGTTATAAGAGGAACCTGGTAGCAACAGTCAAATGTTCTTTGTCCTTGTCGTAAACTGGACTATGATCAGAGCATTCATTTATGGTATTTTATTAAATTATTCCAACACTGTGTGAACTAGGTATTATCAGTTTTCATAGATGACCAAAAACACTGAGGCACAGAGAGGTAAACGCCTTTCCTTTGGCTGACTCCAAGTTCTGCACTCTTCTTCTACACATCGTATTTTGGAGACATTCTTTTTATATCTCCTGTAGAACACAAAGCATCTGCAGAGATTGACTTCAGAAATTATGCCTACTAATTTAGAGTAATCCACGATAATTAGGCAAATCAAGCTCAAATAACAGTCCTTCATTCTTACGTATTGATACCCTGAGGAAAGATATTTTCTGAGACTACTTCCATAAACCTGGCCAATGACAGTATATACCATTGCCAAACAGGATAGCCTGATGCTGTCATAGGATTCCATGCTGATCATAAATAAGTTATATGCAGTAATTTGTATTTTTATCAGTTAAGTGCCATCCTCCTAGATGAACAAACAACAGCAGTCACATTCTCTTCAATCATTATAGCTGCTTGTGTTGCTGTGTTTTTCATAATTCTGACTATAGGTCTTAATCCAGCACTAACACTTAGCAGACCATAGCAATATCTCTTCTGTGCTCTGTTTAATGTCCAAACATTAAAATTTTATGAATGACTGCAAATAGATAACAAGTGCCAAAGCAGGCCCCAGTTGCTATTGTTCAGCAGTGTTTGCTCTGCAGCAGTTTTCTGAGCTCTGCAAACATATCTTCCATCTGGCAGCTGGCTATGTTTTCAATTTTTTCTCGGTTTAAAACCCTTTGGCAATGCCATTTCATACATTTTGCTACTGAGGCTAAGTGAATAGCCTCAACCTCTTCTGAAGAAGTCCTGGTAATTAGTATCATTGATAAAGTACAGAGAAATTATCAGAATATATTTGAATATTCCTTGCTCCTTCAGAATCTATGAAAAAGCCTTCAAATGCAATCGTGTATGTTTGGCTAACAAATTACTTTTTTTTCTCTTTGTTAAGTGTACACAGACATCTTCTACCTTTCCCAGTCTTACAGTTTAGGTGTCTCTGGTTAATCTGCATCTCCAGACTCAACTAAAATCTGAGGTCAAGTTGGTCAAGTCAGCCCCTCTATTTCATCATTTACTCAGACCTGGAATTTGTGTTTTTTTGCAGACTTAGTGTAGAGTGTGCCATAGATGAAATTCTAATCCATTTGAGCTGTCCGTGTTGCAGTTATCTCCCATTCCTGGTTCCACATAGCACACTAACTCATTTCACAGACGGACTTCTGTGTTAGATTACCCATTTACCTGAAAACCAATCTATTTGTTTATGGTATTTACACCTGACCATCTCATTCCAGATGACTCCCCCCCCAAAAAAAAGTCCTGTGTGCATATCTACTATAATTGATTCAAGTAGCATTTTGATAGTGCTTTAAAAAGAGTTGGTGTAGCTTACCAAGAATTACATGGAATTGATGTCAAAACCTAGGTCCTTGCTCCATTTCTATCTCCAACAGTTTTGTTTTAAGCAACCACTTAGCTAATCCTGGATCTCAGTTTCCACATCTGTAAAATCGGGAATGTGGGTCTTCAGAGCCTGTTTGAAAGAGGTGGAGAAATGCATCTACTCAGATAACACTAAAGAATGAAAGAACAGTCCTCTTGTAATTGAGAAAATTGTCCTCCTTAACTCCTGTGCTGAAATTCACAAAGGAAATGAATTATACAGTGAAAAAAAAATTGCTTGGCCAAATCAGCTGAATTTAATCACTTGGTAGGTAGGTGGATTGCCCTGAATTCTATGTTAATTAGATGATTCCCTGGGTGTCCTTCAATTCCAGTAAGTCAATAATTCACTTATATTTGTTAGGAAAATACAGTCAAATAATCAGTTGATGTAGTTTATGAATTAGTAAATGACTGGTTTTATAATCAAGCTGTTTTCATACAATTAATGCAATCATCAATGTGGAGTCTCGGAGTTTTTTCCTTTTTTTTTTTTTTCATACCATTCTAGCTTCAAAGAGCCATTAGATCATTCAAAATTCCTGCTGGAGAGCAAAGACAATCTCCAGCTAAACATCTCCTGCTATTGAGTGACAAAATAAATCCTCTCCGTGTGGCTAAAATGAACAAATCAGGAGACTATAGATGCTGGAGAGGATGTGGAGAAACGGGAACCCTCTTGCACTGTTGGTGAGAATGCAAACTGGTGTAGCCGCTCTGGAAAACAGTGTGGAGGTTCCTCAAAACATTAAAAATAGATCTACCCTATGACTCAGCAATAGCACTGCTAGGAATTTACCCAAGGGATACAGGAGTGCTGACGCATAGGGGCACTTGTACCCCCAATGTTTATAGCAGCACTCTCAACAATAGCCAAATTATGGAAAGAACCTAAATGTCCATCAACTGATGAATGGATACAGAAATTGTGGTTTATATACACAATGGAATACTACTTGGCAATGAGAAAGAATGAAACATGGCCTTTTGTAGCAACAAAAGCAACAGTTTGGATGGAACTGGAGAGTGTTATGCTAAGTGAAATAAGTCATACAGAGGAAGACAGATACCATATGTTTTCACTCTTATGTGGATCCTGAGAAACTTAACAGAAGACCATGGGTGAGGGGAAGGAAAAAGAAAAAAGAGAGGGAGAGAGCCAAACCATAAGAGACTCTTAAAAACTGAGAACAAACTGAGGGTTGATGGGGGGTGGGAGGGAGGGGATGGTGGGTGATGGGCATTGAGGAGAGCACCTGTTGGGATGAGCACTGGGTGTTGTATGGAAACCAATTTGACAATAAATTTCATATTAAAAAAAAAAAGAAATCCTGTCTGTCATGTAGGAAACATTAATTAGGGTCTCATTTGTCACAAGCATTATAAATAGAGGAGTAAACCAAGCATTGGTTTAGGGGACAAACAAATTTAAAAAGCAAAAGCACCATAAGAAGATTAATGCAAATATTTTTCATCTTAACCAGATTCTTCCCGCAATTTGTAAAACCTAGTACAAAAGGATTTTGTTGAATCAATCTGGGTTCATCATGCTACTACAAAGGTTCACATACTACTACAAATGGAATCTACAGAAAGTTATTTAATAAGCTTCATTTTATGGGGCACCTGGGTGGCTCAGTAGGTTAAGAGTCCGACTCTGCTCAGGTCATGATCTTACGGCTTGTAAATTCAAGCCCTGGGCGGGGCTCTGCCTGGACCTTGCTTCAGATTCTGTGTCTCCCTCTCTCTCTGCCCCTTCCCCACTCATGCTCTGTCTCTTTCTCTCTCAAAAATAAACATTAAAAAAAGGCCCCACTTTATTTAGCAGTGCCAAATCTTCCCATGATTAAAGTGTTGTAGGTCTAATCCTTTCAAAAAGATAAATTCTTATTATAGAAAATGTGGAAAATATTACAATGTATAAAGAAGAAATAATAATCTGCCCAACTTCAGTGAATATTATATGGGGACTTTTCTTCTGGTATTCTGTATATATGTGTGTGGATATGCATGCATCTTGCAAAATAGGTATATGATAGGAACAAAGTTTTGAATCAAGCTAGTTTTAGTTAACTATATGTTCTGAGCATTTTCCTACTGAATTAAATATTTCACAAAAGCTAAGAATATTATATTAGATTTTATCACATGGATATACCAAAGTTTTTACACACTTTCCTAAAAGAGACTTTACTGTTTCATCATAATGGTGTTAACCAACGTATATGTATATGAGATAGTATGAAAGGTATACTATTCAAAATACATGCATTACATGTATTAACATATGTATTAGCACATTTAATTCTCAAAAGAAACATATGAGATAGGTATTATTTATCTTTTTTTTATGGATAAGAAACTGAGTTGTCAAAAGTTAATAATTAGAGCACCTACCTCACCTGCCTCCTAATAAATATGCTAATGACATACCTTCCAGCAGATCCATTGATATCTGCTAGCAGAGGCGGCTTTATTATGGAATGCTTTTAGCAGGGTCTATACAATCTGTCTAGAATTGTTTGTGATAAACAAACCTATCTTTATAGGGAATAGGTCCCTGGAATATGTCATATATGCTGTGTAAATGACTACAAAATTGAGTGACTGAATGAGTAGGGAATGACTGAAACAGTCCCCTTTCTTGTAACCGACATGACTATAAACTATTCTTAGAGGCACAATGTGACAAGAAAGGACCTGGGGAACTGTACTGATGGTCTCAAACCTCTCCTTGCTATCCTTATGCCTGGTGATTATTTATACACTTGAAACTGTTATCTCCATGTGGAATAAGATTTTTTTTTAATTCATTTGATTCTGATTTTTTTTTAATTTATTTTTGAGACAGAGAGAGGCAGAGCATGAAAGGAGGAGGGTCCCAGAGAGAGGGAGACACAGAATCCGAAGCAAGCTCCAGGCCCTGAGCTGTCAGCACAGAGCTGATGCGGGTCTTGAACTCACGGACCGTGAGATCATGACCTGAGCCGAAGTCAGCCGCTTAACCGACTGAGCCACCCAGGTGCCCCTGAATCTGATTTTGATAATCTCATCTTTTGTGCAATATATTTTTGAGACTTTTGATATTTAAGGTACCTCAAGAGACAATTATCTATATTTCATAAGCACAATTTTGTAAATTCCAAATAATTTTCATAGATATTTATGTAGTGGAAAATCTTGTCTCCCTCCAGAACAATGGTAAAGCCGCTTACTGTCCATGTAATTAGGTTCCAGTTCCTCTCTTCTATTGCAATCTATCACATATGGGAATGTCACCTGGCCCTCCTCACTTTCCCCTGTGGAAACCGGGGCTTGGAGGACAGGCACAAGAAAATAATGACATAGTGGCTACATTATCTTCTGCCGACCTCCGTATAAATATTGTAGGCTAAATTTTTAGCTTGCAAGGAACATAAAATCTCTAAAACTCTTCATAGTTTTTTTCTGGGTCAAATTTCCCTTCATTGGTACCTTGTGGTATCAACTAACAAGGTCATTAATAGTGGATAGAGTGTGTATATATTACTCACTTCTAACAATATTGGCTACTATCATAAAGTCAACTTTCTCAACTTTGTTAATTGACAGTTTAAAGAAGGCATCTCTTTGCTTGGATATGTACATTTTGATCATTACTGAAGAAGTATTACATGGTGTTATAATTACCTTCATTTGTTTATTCCTAAAATAGACTCTCAACCTTGAGAGCCAAAGACATGGTCTAAAGTATTCTTTATTTCTCATGGTCTAACTCACTGCCCAGCATCTATTGGGTAATCAGAAAATGTTTAGAATTGAATGAAGAAAATAATGTATTGCTTTAATGGCTGCCAAGACCTTTTCTGGTTCTTAATCTTTATTCTCTAGATTAACTACTCCTTTTATTTAATTTTCTTGAAGTTTCAACATTTTCCTTAAAAATTGACTAGTTTTTTTGAGAGTCATTTCCCATTAGCAATCTGCTCCCTTTCTTCTCAGTAACCCTTCTTTTCTTCGGCTGTCTGTTGAAGTAATCCTTTGTTTCTAACTTTACAAAAGAGAAAATTGATCATTTATAAGTCGTTTTACTCTGACAGCCTTGAAGAAGGAATCTTCTATTTTCTAGTCATCTGTTTCTTAAAGCCTAACAAACGTTAGTCTTCAGCTCAACACACTCATCTTCTTATCTAGCATCTGTCTCTTCCATTAGCTTTGATGTTTTTTTGTTTACCCTTTCTGACCAATTTACTTCCGTAATCTATGAATGGAGAAATTTTATTTGCTTCAGTGATTTTTATCCCAGCAGAGTTGAAAGCTTATTTTCTGTAGGGTGATGTTTGCAGTGATTTCTGAAATTCTCATTCACATATGCCAGATTGGCTTGCTTCTTCAAATCTCTTTTTGAAAAATAAATATTACAAATATATTGAACTGATTTAAAATTGTGCATCTATATTTATATACATCTATATGTATTAGTCTCATATAAATTAAATATTGTATTTTGGTGCAAACTTTCTGGACAATAAATTGCCCATTTAAATCAGTAATCTTAAAAAATGAAAAATATACCTCTTCTCAAATTATCCTAAGGGCATCATCTGAAATATAGTAAAAAAATAAAGCTTTATGCTCAGATATGGTCATTGTAGCATTATTTCTACAGACTAAAACTTTCAGAAACCTTAAATATCTAGCATTAAGGAAATGAAATAATTAAAAATAATGTTTAGAAGAATCTTAATTAACATTGAAAAATATGTACTTATGTGAAAAAGCAGAAGTTTTGAAGAAACTACTTTGAAATGTTAGCAGTGACTGTATTTGGGAGATGAAACTAGTTTAGTTACAAGTGCCTGGGTGGCTCAGTTTGTTGAGTGGCTGACTTCAGTTCAGGTCATGATCCTATGGTCCATGAGTTAGAGCCCGTGCCGGGCTCTGTGCTGACATATCAGAGCCTGGAGCCTGCTTTGGATTCTGTCTCTCCCTCTCTTCCCTTCCCTTGCTCTGTCTCTCAAAAATAAATAAACACTTAAAATAAAACTAGTTTAATTTTTTTAAGCAATGTGTTCTCAAAGACTTGTTTCTCTGTAAAACAGGAATAATAAATGTAACTTTCTGATAATTTTTTTTTGCAAGGCTTAGAGAGGCAGTGGATGCAAACTGCTTATTACAATATATCATACATATTAAACATATCATTAAAAATAGCTGTTATTATTTCTTGCAGTAATCATTCGTTAAAACTGTTTCTTAATATCTGTCATTGAGAACAGTCAGGCTTGTAGTATCTGTCAGAATTTCATCCTTGATAGGCATGTAACCATTGCCACCATCTGAATGTGTCATCTCAACATGGCAAACAGGGAAAGGCTTGGAAGGCAGTGCTCACCTATCATTTGCAAAAAACTGAGTCCCATAAACTTCTCTACTAGACTGTAACTTGTATGAAATTTGTGGGTTAGAGTGCTTATTATTAACCAATTATTAAACTTGTATATGTATGGGATTGATTTAGATGTTAAATGGCTTATGAAACTTACCAACTATGTTAGATTAGAACTGATAATGTACCCATGTCTTCTAATTGTCCCTTTTCTGCATGCGACTATTTTACCAGATAACCATAGTGAATGTATTCCTTCAGAGATTAATCTATAGAGTGTAGTTTTAGTAAAGGCACATGCTCCCATCTGGCTCAAAATCAATATAGGACTTTTATCCAAAATATACAAAGAGTACTGAAACTCCACAATCAGAAAATGAACAAGCTATTTAGAAAATGGGCAAGCTATAAACAACACCATGCCCACATATTTTGTAATCTAGATGAAATAGACCAATTCCTTGAAAGACACAATCTACCTTAACTCACACAAAAAGAAATAAACAATCTAAATAGATCTTTGTCAATGAAAGAAATTGAATCAATCATTAATATCCTTATACAATAGAAAGCACAAAACCCAGATGGGTTCACTGGTGAACTCTAACAAACATTTAAAGAAAGAAATTATGCCAGTTTTTTACAATCTCTTTCAAAAGACAAAAGCAGAAGGAGTACTTCCTAACTTGTTCTAGGAGGCCATAAATATACTAATATGTTTAAATAACCAAACAAAGACATTATAAGAAGAGAAAACTATATACAAATATCTCTCATGAAAAATGGATGCAAAAATTCTCAATATTAGCAAATCAAATCCAACAACGTATAAAAAGAATTATACACCATAATTAAGTAGGATTTATCCCAGGCATTAAAAGTTATTTCAACATTCAAAAATCAATTTATGTGACCCAACAATCAATAAGAAATATCACATCATCATATCAATAGATGCAGAAAAAGAATTTGACAAATTCCAACACCTATTCATGATTTAAAACTCCCAGTAAACTAGGAATAGAGGAAACTTCCTCAACTTGATAAAGAATATAATATCTATAAAAACTTATAACACCACACTTATTGATGAGAAACTTGAATATTTCCCAATAAAATAAAGAACAAGACAAGCATGTCCCCTCTCACTACTGCTCTTTAACACTGTACTGGAAGTCCTAGAAAATGCAATCAGACAAGAGGAGGAAATAAAAGTAAATAGACAAAGAAGGATGGCATCATTGTCAATGTAGGAAATTCCAAACAAATCAGCAGGAAAAAAAACCTTCCTGGAATAATAAGCAATCATAGCAATGTTTCTATATGGTTAACATATGAAAGTCAACTACTTTTATTATATACTAGCAATAAACAAGTGGAATTTCAAATTACAAATCACTGTCATGGACATTACCATTGACATTAGCACTCCAAAAAAAATAAAATAATTAAGTATAAATCTAATAAAATATGTACACAATCTATGTAAAGAAAACTATAACACATTGATGAAATAAATCAATAACTAAATAAATAGATATTTAGCATTCATGAATAGGAAGACTATTCCAAGATTTCAGTACTTCCCAAATTGATCTACAGACTAAATGCAATCCCAATCAAAATCTTAGCAAGTTATTTTGTGGACATCGACAAACTGATTCTAAAGTTATATATGGAGAAGGAACCCCTCCCGCCACCCCCAGAATAGCCAATACAATACTGAAGGGGAAGAACAAAGATGGAGAACTGACATTACCCAACTGTAAGATGTACTATAAAAGTACAGAAATCAAGACAGTGTGGTATTGGTGAAAGAACAGATTAATGGAAGAGAATAGAGAGCTCAGAAATAAACGTATGCAAATATGGTAAACTGATCTCTGATAAAGGAGCAAAGGCACTACAATGAAGTAAAGATAGTCTTTTAGTGCTGGAACAACTGGACAGCTACTTGCAAATAATGAGCTCAGAAACAGACCTTACACCTTTCATAAAAATGAATTCAAAATGTGTCATAGACTTAAAACACCTATAAAAGAAAATAGAAAATCTAAATGATGCTGAGCTTGGCAATAACGTTTTAGATACAACAAATTCATGATCCAAGAAGAAAAAATTGATAAGCTGAACTTCACTAAAACCACACATTTCTGATGAGAGACACTGTCAAGAGAATAAAAAGACATGCCACAGCCTGGGTGAAAATATTCACAAAAGAGACTTCTAATAAAGGATTACTATCCTAAATGTATAAAGAACTCTTAAAACTCAACAAGATTATGAGCAACCCAATTGAAAAATGAGCCAAAGACATTAATAGACACCTCCCCAAGGAAGATATACAGATGGTAAATAAGCCTATGAACACATGTTCTACATAATATGCCTTCAGGGAAATGCCAAGGAAAATAACAATGAGATACTATATACCTCTTAGAAGGGCCAAAATCCAGAACACTGACACCACCAAATGGTGTGATATGCAGCAGCAGGAACTCTTATTCATTGCTGGTGGTAATGCAAAGTGATACAGCCATGTTTAGAAGACATTTTGATGGTTTCTTACAAAAAGAAACATATTCTTACCATGTGTTCCAGCAATTATACTCCTTGATATTCACTCAGAGAAGTTGAAAACTTAAGTCCACACAAAAACTTGCACATGGTTGTTTATAGCAGCTTTATTTGTCATTGCTGAAACTTAGAAGTAACCAAGATGCTCTTCAGTAGATGAATGGATAAATAAACTGTGGTATATCCAGACAATGGAATATCATTCAGTGTTACAAAGAAATGAGCTATCCAGCTGTTAAAAAACATGGAGAAATCTTAAATGCATATTACTAAGTGAAAGAAGCTAATATGCATTGGGGGGCAGTGAAACCATTATGTATAATATTATAATGGTGGAAACATGTCATTAAACATTTGTCAAACTCATAAATCATATGGAACTCCCCATGAAGCAATTTAAAAAAAACCTCATAGAATGTATAATTCCAAGATTGAATCCTAAAATAAACTATGGACTTTGGGCGATAATGATGTGTTAATGCAAGATCATAGATTATAACAAATGTACCACTTTGGTGGGGGATGGTGACAATAGGAGAGGCTGTGACTGTGTTTGGGCAGAGGGTATATGGGAACTCTCTATTTTCTGTTCAATTTTGCTGTGAGCCTACAACTGCTTTAAAAAATAAAGTTTATTTCAAAAAAACCCTTAAAAGTGTTCCAGTTTTTCTGACTGTGATGTGGCTTTTCACCTTGGATACAATATTGGCGTTTTTATTTTCATTGTCATGCTCATGCTTACTGTTACGACTAATAAAATGCAACGGAAAAAAAGGAAAATCAATTACCCATGACTCTTTCTACCCTAAAGTAGCAGGTATTTTTCTTTTCTTTTCTGCTTATTGTTTTCATGTACTATTTGCAAATAGCTTATTTTACACAGTTGATGTCAAATATAAATTATAATCTATGGACTTTTTTGGCACTTGAAATTGTATTACAAATAGTTGTCTCCTCTTTGTCTTCATAATCATCATTTTTCATAGCTGTGTATTATCCCATTATGTTAATTCACCACAATTTAATAAGCCTTTCCCTATTGTTGAACATTTACTACTCTATTATAGAAAATGCTGTACTGAATATTCTTTGGGCATATACATTCTTTCTTTTGTTGTATAATTCCTTTGGGAGAAATTTCCAAATGTGGAATTACTATAGCAAAAGTCATGAAAATCTTTGCTTTTTGCTACATATTACCATATTCCTTTCTGAAGTAGTCTATACTGAAATAAGTAGAGTGTGAATGCATTAACTACACTTTTTTTTGCATTAGATACTATAACCTCTAATGAAGATTTATTAGTTATTGTGGAAATGTTTTAAATTGATTTAAGCATTTTATTAAAAATATAGCTTTAATTATAACGTCTATATAGGAATGTCAGTATTACCATATTTCCTGATAGTAATCCTACACTCATTTATGTCTGAACATCAGCCTTACAAAGGAGAAGAAATAAATATTGAGACAAGTTGAATAATGATTGGCAATTACACCTTATATACAAAAGTACCTGGTTTTGAAAATTTGAAAACAGTACTACTTTTGAAATTGTTTATTTATTTTTATTTTTATTTTCTGAGAGAACATGCATGTGTGCACAAATGGGGGAGGGGCAGAGGGAGAGAGAATCCTAAGCAGGCTCTACACCCAGCACAGAGCCCAATGGGGGGCTTGATACCACAACCATGAAATCATGACCCGAGTGGAAATCAAGAGTTGCACGCTAAACTGACTGAGCCAAGTAGGTGCCCTTGAAGTAATTTAAACACTTTGGTAACTGTTAGAATAACAGATCTGTTTAGGAGAACTTTTCATAAATATTACAAACTTTAAGACAATCTCTGTTTAATCAAGTAAATTACAGATCCACAAGTTTGAATTTAAAATTACTAAGTGTGACAGATGAGGACAGTAGCAGACCTTCACCTTTTCTTAATCATGGATTCTACTTTTTCATTGTTCCAATGTAGACATGGTTTTGAGAATGCAGATTGAACAGACTGAAGCAACACCGGATACATTCAGTATTTAAAGTTCAGTCAAATACCAAGGGCCCAGAGGTTTTTTCCTGCATTAAAATAGCAAATCTTACTAGTTAGAAAACCAGAAGAAAATAGAGTACCTCACCATCTAACCCACACAATTACTTCAATTACTTGATGTTTCCAGGGAAAGCACTGTCTTTCACAGTGGTTTTATAGATTAAATGACTCTAAAGTCCATTTTTTACTATGCTTGATACTACTGAGTTGAAAAAAACTCATTTGGTCAACATTAAATTAATATATTTCCACCCATGTACGAAATTCCTTTTTTTAATTTATTTAAATTCAAGTGAGTTGACATATAGTGTAATAATAGTTTCAGGAGTAGAATTTAGTGATTCATCACTTAAATGTAACACCCAGTACTCATTCCAACAAGTGCCCTCATTAATTTCCATCACCCATTTAGCTCATCCCCAAACCCAACACCCTTCTAGCAACCCACAGTTTGTTCTCTGTCTTTAAGAGTCTGTTATGGTTTGCCTTCATCTCTGTTTTTATCTTATTTTTCCTTCCCTTCCTCTATGTTCATCTGTTTTGTTTCCTAAATTTCACATATGAGTGAAATCATATATTTGTCTTTATCTGACTTATTTCCTTTAGCATAGTACATTCTAGTTCCATCCATGTTGTTGCAAATAGCAAGATTTCATTATTGTTGACTGCCAAGTAATATTCCAGTGTGTGTGTGTGTGTGTGTGTGTGTGTGTGTGTGTGTGCGTGCGCGTGCACACACACACACACACACACACACACACACACACACACACTTTCTTTACTCATTCATCAGTTGATGGACATTTAGGGCTCTTTCCATAATTTGGCTACTGTTGATGGCACTGCTATAAAAATTGGGGTGCATGTGCCTCTTCAAATAAGCATTTTTGTATTCTCCTTTGGATAAATACCTCATAGCGCAATTGCAGGGTCATAGGGTAGTTCTATTTTTAATTTTTTGAGGAACCTTATACTATTTTCCAGAGTGGCTGCACCAGTTTGCATTCCCACCAGCAGTGCAAAAGTGTTCTCCTTTCTCTGCATCCTTGCCAACATCTGTTGTTTCCTGAGTTGTTCATTTCAGCCATTCTGACAGGTGTGAGGTGGTAAGTCATCGTGGTGTTGATCTGTATTTCTCTGATGATGAGTGATGTTGAGCATCTTTTCACGTGTCTGTTAGTCATCTGGATGTCTTCTTTGGAAAAGTGTCTCTTCATGTCTTCTGCCCATTTCTTCATCGGATTTTTGTGGGGGTGGGGCTGAGTTTGACAATTTCTTTATATATTTTGGATACTAACCCCTTACCTGATATGTCATTTGCAAATATCTTCTCCCATTTTACAGATTGCCTTTATTTTTGTCAATTGTTTCCTTCACTGTGCAGAAGCTTTTTATCTTGATGAGATCCCAATAGTTCATGTTTGTTTTTGTTTCCCTTGCCTCCAGAGACATGGCTAGTAAGAATTTGCTGCAACTGAGGTCAGAGAGGTTGCTTCCAGTTTTCTCCTATAGTATTATGATGATTTCCTATCTTACATTTAGGTCTTTCACCCATTTTGAATTTATTTTTTGTGTATGGTATAAGAAAGTGGTCCACATTCATTCCTCTGCATGTCACTGTCCAGTTTTCCCAACACAATCTGCTGAAGAGACTGTCTTTTTTCCATTGGATATTATTTCCTGCTTTGTCAAAGATGAGTTGGCCATACATTTGTGGGTCTATTTCTGGGTTCTCTGCTCTGTTCCATTGATCTTTGTGTCTGTTTTTGTGCCAGTACCACACTGTCTTGATAATTATAGTTTTGTAATACAGCTTGAAGTCTGGAATTGTGATGCCTCTGGTTTTGGTTTTCTTTTTCAACATTACTTTGGCTATGTGAGGGTCTTTTCTGGATCCATACAAATTTTAGAATTATTTGCTCTAGCTCTGTGAAAGATGCTGGTGTTATTTTGATAGGGATTGCATTGAATGTGTAGATTGTTTGTGGTAGTATAGACATTTTTACAATATTTGTTCTTTGAATCCATGAGCATGGAATGTTTTTCCATTCCTTGTATCTTCTTCAATTTCTTTCTATAGTTTTCAGTGTACAGATCTTTTACAACTCTTTGGTTAGGGTTATTCTTAGGTATTTTATGGTTTTTGGTGCAATTGTAAATGGGATCAATTCCTTGATTTCTCTTTCTACTGCTTCACTATAGGTATATAGAAATGCAACCGATTTCTATACTGTGACATTGGTGATTTCATGGACCAGTTCTAGAAGTTTTTTGGTGGATCTTGGGTTTTCTATGTAGAGTATAATGTCATCTGCAAAGAGTGAAAGTTTGACTTCTTCCTTGCCAAAGGCTTCCTTTTCCTTGAAAGCCTTTTCTTTCTCTTTTCTGATTGCTGAGGCTAGGCCTTTCAGTACTATGTTGAACCACAGTGGTGAGAGTGGACATCTCTGTCATGTTCCTGACTTTAGGTGGAAAGCTCTCATTTTTTCCCCTTGAGGATGATGTTAGCGGTGGGTCTTTTGTATATGGCCTTTATGATCTTGAGGTACGTTCCTTCTATCTCAACTTTCTTGAGGGTTTCTATCAGGAAAAGATGCTGTATGTTGTCAAATGCTTTTTCTACATCTATTGAGAGGAATATGCCATTCTTATCTTTTCTTTTATTAATGTGATGTATCATGTTGATTGATTTGCAGATATTGAACCACCCCTGTTGCCCAGGAATAAATGCCACTTGAGCATGGTGAATAATTCTTTTGATGTGTTGTTGAGTTCAGTTTGATAGTATCTGGTTGAGAGTTCTGCATTCAGGACTGCATTCAGGAGGTCTGTAATCCTCCTTTTTAGTAGGATCTTTGTTTGGTTTTGGAATCAAGGTAATGCCTGCCTCATAGAATGAGTATGGGAATTTTCCTTCCATTTCTGTTTTTTGGAACAGCTTCAAAAGAATAGGTATTAACTCTTCTTCAAATGTTTGATAGAATATCCCTGGGAATCCATCAGCCCTGGAGTCTTGTTTGTTGGGAGATTTTTGATTACTGATTCAATTTATTTACTGGTTATGGGTCTGTTCAAAATTTCTATTTCTTCGTGTTTCAATTTTGATAGCTTGCAAGTTTCAGAAATGTATCCGTTTCTTCCAGATTGCCCAATTTGTTGGCATATAATTGCTCATAATACTCTCTTATTATTGTTTGTATTACTGCAGTGTTGGTTGTGATCTCTACTCTTTCATTAATTAATTAATTAATTAGTTTACTTATTTATTTAATTTATTATTTTATTTATTTGGGTCCTTTGTCTTTTTGATAAATATGGCTAGATCCTAGTTTCTTTGATCCATTATACTGTTGTTTTTTTAAAAATTTCAATATCATTGATTTCTAATCTTTATTATTTACCATCTTCTGCTGGTTTTGGGCTCTATTTGCTATTCTTTTTCCAGCTCCTTTAGGTATAAGGTTATGTTGTGTATTTGAGACATTGCTTCCTTCTTCAGGAAAGCCTGGATTGCTACATACTTTCCTCTTATGACCGCTTTTGCTGCATTCAAAAAGGTTTGGACTGTCGTGTTTTCATTTTCTTTGGATTCCATGAACTTTTTAATTTCCTCTTTAATTTCTTGGTTAAACCATTTATTCTTTAGTAGGATGTTCTTTAATATCCAAGTATTTGTGTTCTTTCTAAATTTTTTCTTGTGATTGATTTTAAGTTTCATAGCATTGTGGTCGAATATATGCATGGTATGATTTTGATCTTTTTCTATTTATTGAAGGCTGACTTGTGACCCAGTATGTGGTCTATTCTGGAGAATGTTTCATGTGTGCTCAAGAAGAATATGTATTCTGCTGCTTTAGGGTGAAATGTTCTCAATATATCTATCTGTTAAGTCCATCTTTACCAGTGTGTCATCCAAAGCCATTGTTTCCTTGCTGATTTTCTGCTTAGATGATCTATCCATTGCTGCAAGTGGGGTGTGAAAGCCCCCCACTATTATTGTATTATTATCAATGAGTTTCTTTACGTTTGTGATTAAGTGATTTATATATTTGGGTGTTTTTGAGTTGGGGGCACAAATATTTACAACTGTTAGATCTTCTTGGTAGATAGACCCCTTCATTATGATATAGTGCCCATGTTCATTTCTTGTTACAGTTTTTGTTTTAGAATCTAGTTTGTATTATATAAGACGGCTACTCTGACTTTCTTTTGATATCCATTAGCATGATAGACTGTTCTCCATCCCCTTACTTTCAATCTGCAGGTGTCTTTAGGTCTAAAATGAATCTCTTGTAGGTAGCATATAGATGTTTTGTTTTGTTTTGTTTTGTTTTTTATCCGTTCTGATACCCTATATCTTTTGATTGGAACATTTAGTCCATTTACATTCAGAATTATTAATGAAAGATATGAATTTAGTGCCATTGTATTGGTATTTCTGGTGATGTTCTCCGTTCCTTTTTGGTCTTTGTTGCTTTGGTCTTTTTTGTTTTCTTTTGTTTTTTCTCCAAAGAGTCCCGGTTAAAATTTCTTGCAGGCTGTTTTAGTGGCCACAAACTCCTTTAGTTTTTGTTTGGGAAACTATCTCTCCTTCTATTCTGAATGAGACCTTTACTGGATAAAGAATTCTTGGCTGCTTATTTTTTCAATTCAGCACATTGAATATATTCTGCCACTTCTTTCTGGCCTACCGAGATTCTGTGGACAGATCCACTGATCTGTCTTCCCTTGTGGGTTAACGAGGTTTTTTTTGCCTTGATGTTTTCATGATTCTTTCCTTGTCTGTGTGTTGTGTGAATTTGACTATGCTATGCCTTGGTGATGGTCAGTTTGTTGAACCTAATGGAAGTTTACTATACTTCTTGAATTTTGACATCTGTGTTCTCCAGATTAGGGAAGTTTTCAGATATAACTTGCTCACATAAACCTTCTTTCATTTGGGAAATTTCTAAATAGAGTCTCCAAGTAAATGCTCAGAAACATTGGTCTGGCCTGTACCTTTCTTTTTTTTTTTAATTTTTTTTAACGTTTATTTATTTTTGAGACAGAGAGAGACAGAGCATGAACGGGGGAGGGTCAGAGAGAGAGAGGGAGACACAGAATCTGAAACAGGCTCCGGGCTCTGAGCAGTCAGCACAGAGCCCAACGCAGGGCTCGAACTCACATACCGCGAGATTGTGACCTGAGCCAAAGTTGGACGCTTAACCGACTGAGCCACCCAGGCGCCCCTGGCCTGTACCTTTCTAACAAATGTATGGATTTCATAATAAATTAAATTGGAATTTCTTTTCACTGTCTAAGATTTAGTTGGTGGCTGCCTTAAGGCATCAGCAATTTATAAGTTGTTTTAGATGTTGTTTTTTTTTTTTCCTGGGCTAAGCAGTATTAAATTTCTATAGAGATATTGCTCTGAGATTGGTAGGTGAAACTGAATTTGTGGTGACACAAATAGGAAAATTCAACTATTTTACTCTTCGTAGGGTTACCAATGTCCACAGTGAATATTTGTGTAGGAAAGCACAAATATATGAAATCGATTAACACATTTTCCCAGGGAAATCAGTTTTTTGCATAGATAATTTATACTTAAGGATTCAGAAAACTTATTAAGATAAATCATCAGGGAGAAAGATTATATACTGTGTCCAAAGTAATAAGTATGTTTCATTAACATATATTTGACCAGCAGCAAGTCTAGAATTAAAGATAAAACTATTAACTTAAAACTGAAATGAGTTTTTTATTTCAATTTCATACGTAAAATCACATTAAAAAGCACAATACATATGTGTACTACATATGGTATTGCAAATTGGAAACCATTTTGAAAACAGACACATTATGCCAAAAATATGTGATATCTTTTTGTAGAGGAAATTTCCTTTACTCTTTTAAGTCTCTGATAATAAAATTGGACAGTTCATTTTAATTTGGCCGAACTACCAGAGTAAAACTGTTTAAAATGTTTGTTACATTTATATCATATACTGATGGTTTAAAAAAAGCCTAGTTGTTTTATTTTTTTTCTTGCCTCTATAGTGTTCTTTTCATGGAAACATTGAATACAATTATTTTGGTCAAACCCAGTTATATACACATACACGTGCAAACATACACACATTTTTAAAATATTTAAATAAGATTGTTAATTATTTTGTGATAGGTGTTTGGTAAGAAAGTTATACTTTTTTACTCTTCCTATTTATTACTATAGTGAAGAAATACTGGCATTCATAAACGTGCTTGTTAAGCCAGGATTCAGTGCAAATAGAGTGAGTTACTGATTTTAATGATTTAAAGGGTTCAATCTCTAGCACAGGGATTTCTTTCCCATGTGAACATATCCACGTTCGTGATCTTAAACTTTTTGTCATCAGCTAACACTGTGCTCTGATATGTGGATAATTTTGTAGCTTGGGGAAGCACTTGGGCAAAATGAAATATATAGTGTAGAGATCAATGCTCCAGTTCTGTCTCTACTTTGAGTAATTTCCTCCTCCTCCTCCTCCTCCTCTTCTTCTGTTTGGTAATCAGGTAACTAAAGAATGATGATTTACTCTCTCTTGTTTCAAATTCTTGTTTCACTATGTATTAATTACTTAAGTTAAGTTAATTAATTACTTAAGTCAGCATTCTTGAATCTCCATTTTATCAATAGTAAAATAGAGATGTTAATAATAATACCTATTATGTATTAAATGATATTAATAATAGTACGTTCACTGCTTGTTGAAATTTTTAAATGAATTAATGAATGTGATATGTTTAGAGGTAGTACCTCAAATATAGCAAGCTTTCTATGAGTGTTACTTATTATCACTGTCACTATAATTAATAATTTAATATTACTCAAATAGTAACATTTTCTTTCCACAAAAAAACACAGTATCTGGCTTACTTCCTGGTCTTTCCTTCTTCCCTCTCCTGAACTCTGCATTGTGTTAGAAGCTGTAAGTGTACTTAACAGAAAAATATCATTTTGGAGTTGAATAGAAAATATTATTCAAGTATGAAACAAGGGATTGAGGTTACAGCTGAAGATAAATCTTTAAAATGTTTTGAAAATTAACTCTGATGATCAAAAGAATGCAGTATTTCCATGTGAGGTTAAACAAATGAACTAGATCTTAAATATTTTAAAATGAATTCTTAAAGAAGACATGATCTAAGACCATATATTATGGGTTTAGCTTTTCTTCAGTGGGGCTGAGTTTGAACCTATCTTCAGACTTAAGAATAAGATTCATCACTTTTCTTTAAAGGAGTCAGTGAAGTTAAGATGGAAGGGTCAGGCTTTCAAATCAGACAATCCCTGATCAAAGCTGTTACGCCAGCTCTGGTGCTCAGTAATTGAGCGACTCTGAGAAAATTACTGAACTTTCGGGTGCCTTGGATTTTCAAAAGATGAAATATAAATGGCAAATGCTTATTTGAAATAATGCTAATACTAAATTCTTGTAATAATATAATATAATAAATAATAGGCAATATATAATCATATATAAATACATAATTATATTAAATATAAATATATAAATTATATATAATCCACATATAATATATATAAATATATAAGAATTAGGGAAGGCATATAATAAGGCTCATCTTCTAAATCTAATTCATTAATAAATGTTTTATGGAGTGCATTATGAAGCCATTAGTTTTCTTTATAGAAAGCAACTCTGGAAGGGGATGGTTGACAGCATACATAGAAAAATGCATAGAAAAATTTTACATAGAAAAATACAGTATACAAAGACAAACTTTATCATTTAAGGTTTTAAGTCTGAGAGATTTGTAACTGCTTCCTGGAATTCTGTATTGAGAAAGATATTGAAAATATGTTCAGAATCAACATAAGTGTAGACCATAATCAATTATTCCCCCAAATCAAATATTTTTAAAACACCCCAGTACTGGGCTGACCTGCTAAGCTGCTCTATTTGAATATAATCATTACACCATAAGTAGTACAAAAACAAAGAAAATTATACCTAGGTGCATCAAAGACAAACCACTAAAAAGCAAAGACAAACACAAGATTTAGATTGTATACATAGAGAGATAATAAATAGGACTTTAATTTCTCAGGGGAAACAACAGTTCAGAAGACAGAATTTTATATCCTATGAAATATCTTTTAAGAACAAAGGTAAAATAAAGACATTTTTAGATAAATTAAAACTAACAATGTCGCCAGCAGACCTATATTATGAGAAATGTTAAAGTTTTTCAGGCCACAGAGAAATGATACCAGATAGAAATTTGCTCTTCAGGAAAGACTAGTACCAGGAATGATAAATATATGGGCTAAAATAAAAGATTAGTTTATTAGTTTATTTATTTATAATACATATGATCATTAAAACAACATTGTAACATGCTGCATGGTTAGTAACATATGTAGATGTAATACACATAAAAAACACAGCTCAACGTGGGTAATTTCAAGGTTCTTACATTTTATATTAAGAGTATGTGAACTCTAATTACTTTGGGAGACATTACAGAAAGAAACCTCTAAATATTAATACCAAGAGATATAGCAAAGAGTCAAAATATAAATTAAAAGAGAATGTTAAAAAAATTCAATGAACATGAAGAAAGGTCAAAAACGAGCAACAGAGGGACAAGAAACAGAGATTATAAATAGAAAATAATTAACAGAATGGGGTAAACATAATCATATCTATAATTACATAAATTTACCCATATATATAATTACATAAATGTAAATCAACTAATTACTATAACTAATATGCATATATAAGTGAAAAGGAAAAAAATCTCAGCAAGACCTAAATATATGCTGTTTAGAAGTGATGCATTTAATGGGGGACATGTGTGGCTCAGCTGGTTAAGTGTCCAACTCTTGGTTTCAGCTTGGGTCATGACATCACAGTTGGTAAGTTCAAGTCCCGCATCGGGCTCTATACTGGCAGTGTGCAGCCTGGTTGGGATTCTCTCTTCTTCTCTCTCTCTCTCTGTCCACCCCCCACACTCATGCTCACTCTCTCTCTCTCTCTCTCCTTCTCAAAATAAATAAACTTAAAAAAGGAAGTGATGCACTTAAAATATAAAGACACACAGAGAATGAATTAAAAGGATGCAAAAAGAAATACCAAGTAAATAATAAGGATAATATCAGATGATGAAGATAAAATCTATTACCTGAGATTAAAAGAGATATTTCAAAATGATAAATGCATTAAATCTGCAGAAAATCATTAAAAAATGTGTCTGCTTCTAATAGCAGAGTTTCAAAATACACAAAGTAAAAATTGACAGATATAAAGAGAAAAATAAATAAATCCAAACATATATTTTGGGATATTGATACCACTCTTTCAGTAATTGATAGAACACCCAGACAAAATATCAGTAAAGGCATAGAACATCTTTAGCCATCTTGACCAAATGGACTATAGAACACTACATTTAACAGTTGCCAAATGCACATTTTTAAGAAGGCCACAGTGTATGTTCAACAAGATAGGACATATGCTAAGCCATAAACACAATCTCAGTAAGTTACAAAAGATTGAAATCTGGGAGAATTTATCTGTGATCACAATGGACTTAAAATTAAAATCAGTAACAATGTTTTATCTAGAAAAATCTTTTCCCAAATATTTGGAAATTTGAAAAATTCAAGAAAAGCCATGGTAAAAGGAGAAATCAAAAAGGTGATTTTTTTGAACGACAATGAAAATATAACCATTTGTAAGATTCAGCTAAATCAGTGCTTGGAAGGAAATTTTTATCTTTCATAGTTTATAATAGAAAAGAAGGAAGATACAAAGTAAGTGATTAAAGCAGGGCTTGATAAACAGCTGGTGGGTCAAATCCTGGTAGATACTTTTTTATGGCCCATCAAATAGAATTGTTTTATATTTTTAAATGGATACATTTTATACAGTCAGATATGTTTATATAGAATATCTTCAATATGCATATGTATAAAAATACATGTCTATAAAATATCCTCAATCTGCAAAGCTCAAACTATTTACCCTTTGGCTCTTTACCAAAAACGTTTACTTACTCAACCCTGACCAAAAGTTCTATTTTAAGAAACTAGAAAAAGAAAGGCTAAGTAACCCAAAGTAGAACAGAAATAATAAACATGAGAACAGACATCTGTGAAATATAAAACAGTACAGACAACACAGTATTTGGCTCTTTGAAAAGATCAACAAAATTCATAAGGCTGTACTCAGATTGATCAAGAAAAATGGGAAAGTGCAGAAATTGCCAATATGAGACATTAAACAGTGGATATTAGCAGAGATCTATTTTTTTTTAATTTTTTTCAACGTTTTTATTTATTTTTGGGACAGAGAGAGACAGAGCATGAACGGGGGAGGGGCAGAGAGAGAGGGAGACACAGAATCGGAAACAGGCTCCAGGCTCTGAGCCATCAGCCCAGAGCCCGACGCGGGGCTCGAACTCACGGACCGCGAGATCGTGACCTGGCTGAAGTCGGACGCTTAACCGACTGCACCACCCAGGCGCCCCAGCAGAGATCTAATAGATATTAAAAGATTCAAAAGGTAACCTTATGAACAACTTTATGCTAACAAATTTAACAATTAGGGTAAACCGAATGAATACGTTGTAAGGCACAACTTATCATAATTGACACAAGATGGATTAGAAAAACTAAATGGCTCTGCATCTATTAAAATAGTGGCACTTGTAACTAAACAAAGGGCACATACACAGAGAGTGGTGTGAGGGGAGAGGGGAAGGAGGAGGGGAGAAAGGGGAGAGAGAAAGAAACTCCAGGACTAGATGGAGCTTGCTTCCTTGATGAATTCTTCTGTCCCCAAATGGCCCATATCCTGCTGTCTTCACAGAGACCAAAAAGGTAGAAAGGAGGCCAGAAGGAAACAGATTTGCACACAAGGGAAGGAAAAAAAATGACCTTTAAGTGATTTTATTTATATTTAGCTTTAATCCAAGGTTAGTGGTGAGATTATAGATTACCAAGGTAAAAAGCCCATAGGGGCCAGCAGGCAACATAGCATGTGTGCATTAAGCTAGATATAAGAACAAAAATGATGGGAGATTCTAGCAGCCTGGAGAAGGCATTGTCTTCATAACACATTTAAAGTTGCTCTTTGTTTTTGCCTTTTTAGCATAGCTCACTTTGACTAAGTCTGGTTGGCTGTCAGTTTGTTGCCTATACTTTAGTCACATTGTATAAATTTTTGCCTTTTTGAATTGTTCCATTTTATGTATTTATAAATATGCAGTAATGCTAATTTCTAAGAGAAGATAAAAGGTTACTGCATCTACATCAAATAAATCTTAGTGAAAAAAACTTGAGCAAAAGCACATGTGAAAAGTTAAAGAATGAGTCATGGTGCACATAAAAATACAAAGAGCACTGACATATATATTACTGAGCATTTGTTTAACTTTTGACAAGTAACAAAACACAGGGCCACCAGATACATTATTTCATAATCTTGAAAGCAACTCTGAATGAGGCATCGTTATTTATTTATTTATTTATTTATTTTTAATTTTTTTTTAAGTTTGTTTATTTTGAGAGACAGAGAGAGCAGAGGACGGGCAGAGAGAGAGAGGAAGACAGAGAATCTCAGGCAGCCTCTGTGCTGTCAGCATGGAGCCCAATGTAGGGCTTGAATTCAGAAACCATGAGATCATGACCTGAGCTGAAACCAAGAGTCAGATGTTTAACTGGCTGAGCCACCCAGGTACCCCTAATTAATTTATATTTTATATTCTAATTTCTTATGAAAAGAATTTACAATTGCTAAGATTATATAAATAAAGCAAAATTTAAAAATATTTAAGCAGGAGATGAGACCTTAAGTCTTGGAAATACAATAGATTTGAAGATGAATTTGTAATAAGTTTACACACATCTGCTAAAGATGGACATTAATTTTTCTCTAAACTAATGTACCACTATTAATAATACAACTCATAGTGCACATAAGATAAAAACCCATCCTGATGTTTAGGATGAATCTATTTCTGGAAGAAAAACCAAAAATGAATTTCTCTTATGGGTCTCCATAGAGGGCATATGGATAATCTTATAAAAAGTGTTATCAACTGATCAGTGCATGTTGTGATAACCATAATAGGCTTTTTTTTTAATGAGAGACAGAGAGCACATGGAGAAACCGGCAGAGGAAGAGAGAGAGAGAGAGAGAGAGAGAGAGAGAGAGAGAGAAGAGAGAGAGAGAAAGAGAGAGAATCTTAATCCATGTTTAGTGTGGAGCCCGATGCAGGGCTCAATCCCACAACCCTGGGATCATGACCTGAGCTGAAATCAAGAGTTAGAGGCCCAACCAACTGAGCCACCCAGGTGCCCCGTAACAAGGCTATTTTTATGAAGTTCCTTATAATATAAACTGATGTCATGAAGTAACATCACTTTCAGAAGGGACTGAGAGGAGTTTACATATCCCTATTCAGAGAAGTAGAAATGGAAAGAATAGATTAGGCTCTTGCAAAAAGAGGGAACTGAGCTGAGACTTTAACAATCATAACATTTCACTATTATATATAACCTGCAGAAATTCTTTCCAAGTTATCCATTATAATCCACATTTTTCAGGTGATAAAAACTGTATTACAGACAACACTGCTTGACCATAATGATAAATCTAATCATTGGGAGAGCCAAGATTTAAAGGGGGTCTAGCCAGATCCAAAGCACAAATTCTTTCCATTATACCTTGTCCATTAGGTAGATGAGGCAGATACAATTAACTGGATGAAGAATATTGCACCTATTTTATTATTTAAATTTTTTTTAATGTTTATTTATTTTTGAGAGAAAGAGAGAAAGTGAGAGAGACAGAGCACAAATGGGGAAGGAGCAGAGAGAGAGGGAGACACAGAATCTGAAACAGACTCCACACTCTGAGGTGTCAGCACAGAGCCCGACATGGGCCCGAACTCACAAACTGTGAGATCATGACCTGAGCTGAAGTCGGACACTTAACAAACTGAGCCATCCAGGTGCCCTTCAACTATTTTATTATTTAAAAGTATAACTATGATTTGAATTCTCAAGGATGAATCATGAGCTGTTTCTCTACACAAAACTCTCAATTCTCAAGTATTAAAAATAATTCTAAAATTGTTTATTTTTATTTTTAGCAGTAGCTTTCAGAGCATTTATATCCCTATAAACACATATTCCTATAAGTCCTATGTTCAGTGACCGCTGTTGGTCAGGAGGAAGATATTGCACTGAAGCTAACTGGTATCTCCCTTACAGAAGTTCATAATGTTGCAGCCTAATGGCACTAAAGTTGAAAGTTTTGTGATCGCATAGCCTGAGGGTATCAGAAGTGATATATGATACACCAACCTTATTAATACTATATATTTTTTTTAAATTTAGGGTTAAAAAAAACAAGCAAGAGTCTTCTGCCATTTGAAAGCAAATAGGCTTTTATCTATTATTAATTCACATAAGAAAAACAGCTATGATGGCAAAGGCCAGACACTTATACACAGGCTATAAATATGGATGAATAATTCATTTTTCTATTAATGTTAAATTTATAGTCTAATGATTTCACTCTGTTTTTTCTTTTCCTAGAAGGACATGCACCAAGCAAAATACTGCACTGTCAACAGTCAGAACATGAAGCACTTCAGGAAGCAAAGTGAGATTTACTATACACATATTTTTCTTGTTGGATTGGTCTCCTATTCATAGACTCCATATTATGACTCACTAGAAGGTTCTGGAAAATCATATCTTTTCTAGAGATAACCTTAGGCATGAGGAGGTATTTGCCTTTCCATCAGGCAACACGTGGTTTGAGAGCTGCCAGAAGGCCCTCGTGCCTCATGTTACTGGGTCTGTAATCCAGGGCATTTTCTTCTGAAATCCCTTATTAAAATTCAAATGCATTTTCCCAGCTCTCAACTTCTCACTCCAAGTCGGACAAGAAAACTGATAGTCAAACTTAAAATTTATTTTCTACACTAGGAAGTCCTTCGCTGTTTCTTCTGAGATTATCTAATTTTAAGACTCTGAGAGGGATTCATTCCAATCAAAATGTTATTCTTGAAACTAGTTTTCACTGACCAGCCCCTGTAATCCGGAATGAAAAGGTCAATCAGACGGATGCTATCTCCCTTGTTGCCCGGTGGATGCATGCCTGTACCAAACACAGAAATGTGTACCTCATACACACTCAGCTTGCTTAAGGCAGATTACACATCATCTGTTGGAGAATTGCCTAACACACCCACAAAATCAAAACCAAGAAATAACAATTACCTCTCAACTGCACAGATGCTCCACACATTTAAATCCATCTTTTCTTCTCCACTCCAAAGTACTTCTGATGCTGAGCATCATAAGTTATATTCATATTACAATATCAATCATTCTGATTCTCATTCTTCATGATACAAACTGGGTAAGTTGGCACAATGGACAGTAGGAATATTTCTGGAATTTATTTTTATATCATGAAGCTAACAGTACCCTAACTATAAGCAGAAATTGTTCTAAATTACATATATAATTGACATACAGTTACATATATAATTGACATACAGTTACATATAATTATATGTATAATATGTGGCTCTGAATTACCACATATATACCAACAAACCCAAACTGACTATATCGCTGATTCAAATTCCTTTTAGCCAAAATAAAAAATGTTCTGGTTATTCCAGAGGCCGGAAAGTTGGAATGGAAAGAAATGGCGCTTAAATTAGAATACTTATCTGTAGGTATGAGTAGGTTAGAATATCCTACTTTGCAATTTACAAAAAATATGTGATCATATGAACCTAAAGTTAGAGCCCTCCCAAAGGTCCCTTTATTTGAGGGTGCTCGAGGTTAAAGCTTCATTAGCTTTTTAGGAAATAGACACCTGTGTCCTGTAATAACATTTCGGATAAAGGGGAGTCAGGAAAGTTTGATGCTGTGCCCCTCAGATGCACAATACAGCAAGGACAAAGGTGTACCTGCAGTTTTCAAAAAGAATCCCAAATTATTACAAAGGGTGGCTAGATACTAAAAAATCAGTTAGTATGATGGCAGTGATAATGAAGCTGTTAATGAAATACCTAGAATGGAAAGCTCCATATCTTTTCTCAAAATATAACTACACTAGAAATCATTAAATTTCTTAAATCAATTTAGTTCATTCAATACTTAATTCATTTTCAGTAAAGTCTCTTTTCAAAAGCATAAAGCCTTTCAAGGAATGGTCTACACTATTATTAAATAATATAAGTATCAGCTTAAGCTTTATATGGCCATCTTTCACATCCTTTTTACAAGGCAGTTTTTATCTATGCTTCTTAATCTCTTAAGAGAAAGTAACTTTTAAAATCATTTCAGTTAATTGTTTAATAAGATATGTAAAATGCTTCTGAAGAATATTGTCTTTTACACAGTTCCATTGTATCAATGCACAATTAACTACTGAAAATATCTCTAATTCCAAAGCTACTGTATATTCATGAGGTTGAATTTGTGTCTAGGAGGAGTGGTGAATGAAAGAATCAGTGAATTAGAAGTTAGGAAGGGACTGGTAAAGTTCATTAACCACACTATTCTGTCTGTAGTCATATTTCACATGATGCCAGATAAAATTCATATGAACCACCTGAAAAGAGGACTCCATTTACCTTCATAATTTTATAGTGCCTTTTCCTATGTTCCTATTACGTGTCAATTACTAAAGCTCTCAAAAATGAACAGGACTCTACTAGGTTTTCAATTCATTTTGAGCAGTGCCATGTTTTATTCACGATTGTATTCCTTGAGCCTAGAACAGGATCTGATAATCAAATACTCATTACAAGTGTTGCTGGAGTTATATAGAAGCTGGTTTTAGAAGAACTAGATAGAAACTTTTGTCTAGTAAAATTTCTTGATGACAAGTGTGGTAGTGGCATGATAGTTTTAAGAATATTGCCAGGAGGGAGCCAATGAGCCATTTGAGCAAAACTTTTCTGGGGTAGATGGTGCTTAAACTGAGGAGAAATAATGAAATCAAAGAAGAGAGGACACCCAACATTAAGGCAGGAGAATGGACCTAACAGGAAGGGATAACTAGGGGAATTTGTGTACAGGTAAAAGGAATGGTCCGGGGGGACTCTGAAGAATAAGGAAAAAAAGTATATTTTTAAGGGCAGTGTCTAATACAGTGTAGTGCTGCAACTGGGTAGCATGCATGGGAAGAGAAAGGAAGAAAAGAAATGGAGAATTCAATGGAAGAAGAAAATCAGAACAGGAGGCACTAAAAAGAGACAAGGTCCTCCTACTCCCACAGAATCCTTTGAGGAAGATACTGACTTTCCTTTTTCGTGTAGGATAGGGTTTACACCAACTTAAAATAACAAGAACAGGCTGATTCCAGCAAACTGTTGGACCTGAGGTTATTCCACGTGTTGAAACAGGGGTTAGAAATACTTAGAATTAATTGAACTGAGGACCTTGCTTCTGCCTTGAAAGAGCCTCAAGGCTATTGTCTGAGAGATGCCCATGGGCAGTTTGATAAATTCTGCAGCAGAGGTGTAATCAACACGCACTGAGAACACAGACAGAAGGGTGTTACACTCTATTGCTGCAGAGACACATTAGGAAGAAATACAGATGTGGCAACACAAGGGTGGGGTCAAAGGATATTCCAGAATTTCTTAGGAGAGAAAGTGGGATAAGAAACAGAGGGTGCAAAATCATGGAAATACAAAAGGTGCACTGGGACTGGAGGCAGAGAAAAAACTGAAAAGGAAGACAGGTCCCTGCCCGGAGGGCTGTCCATGCCCTTTGAGGAGGCAGGAAGTGGCTTCTGCGTAAACAAGGGAATTCCACTAGAATTTTGTTTTTGTGTTTGTTTTTGTTTTGTTTTGACCATGAAAGTGACATACACATCAATATCTATCTGTTTTGTTTCACTAGCATATTTTTAAGACTTCCCTTAGGGAAAAACAAAATAAAACATTTAGAATATCGGATGACGTTAAGTAAGAAGGCAGAGTTTGAAAAGATGACTAATGACAACTGTCTGTATTCAGCTAGAAAAATGAAATTCCCCTTATTTCCATTTCTTGCTTATTTTCCTTAAAAGGCACTGGATGCATCTTTTGCAAAGAAAGCATGCTGTACTCTGACCAAATGTTCATATTTCTTTCCAGGGTTTTACCTGTTTTATATCAATGTTTCATTCACAAAAAGACACAATGACAGATTATTTTCACTTGTCCATCCATTCCTGGAGCTACAGGCAGATCTATATTCCACTTTCTGCTCTAGCAAATGAAATAAAGATGCAGGAAACAGCATCTGAGGAGAATGTTATGGGAAATCTATAATGCTGATAAAACTTACAGGTTTGGCAGAAATCAGACAATTGAGAATTTTTATTTTGTTATTATTTTCCCTGGCAAAACTTAACTTAGTTATTGCAAAACTAGTAGAAACCTAGTGAATTCAAACAAAGAGAATGAAATGATACAAGTTTTATTGAATTCTGTCTAGCTAGTCAGGTTTAAGAAATACTTTTTTTTGTTCTTCTAGGAAGTGATTTTGGAGCACACTGAAAGAGTATACACATCTTTAACATATTTTTTTTAATTTTTTTCAACGTTTTTTATTTATTTTTGGGACAGAGAGAGACAGAGCATGAACGGGGGAGGGGCAGAGAGAGAGGGAGACACAGAATCGGAAACAGGCTCCAGGCTCCGAGCCATCAGCCCAGAGCCCGACGCGGGGCTCGAACCCACGGACCGCGAGATCGTGACCTGGCTGAAGTCGGACGCTCAACTGACTGCGCCACCCAGGCGCCCCAACATTTTTTTTAAAGTAGTACATCACAGATTTTATCTGTGGGTACAAAATCAAATTCATTATGACTCATCTCCACTACCATCTCTTCTTCTATGATGCCCTACTTGGATCCTACTCTAGTCCCTGGAGTTCTATATTGTTGACCTGGTAATCCAGGTTTATTGACAGGACAGAGACTCTTGGAATTTTTATTGGAAGTTGAAAAGTCTGCTGAGGGGTAACAGGATGAAGACACAGAAATTTTGTCTGAGTCACTGTACCTGTTTTAGATAGTAGAAAACAGAGTACATGAGTCTGAATGTGTCATACCTTGTGTGGATTCATAATGGAAACCTCAAGTGAGAGGATTAAAATACCTGAGTGAAAATCACCTAACCTTATAGCTAAAGGAGCTATAAAAAGAACAACAAACAAAACCTAAAACCAACAGAAGGAAAGAAACACTAAAAGAGCAGAAATAAATTATATAGAAACGAAAAAACACAATAGAACAGATCAATGAAACCAGGAGCTGGTTCTTTGGAAAAAAATCAATAAAATTGATACTTCCAGCCAGACTTATCAAGAAAAAGAGAGGACTCAAATAAATAAAATCACATATAGAGAGGAGAAATTACAACCAACACCACAGAAATACAAACAATTATAAGAGATATTATGAAAAACTATATGCCAACAAATTGGACAACTGAGAAGAAATGGATACATTCCTAGAAACATATAACTACCAAAACCGCAATAGAAAGAAATAGAAAATTTGAGCAGACTAAAAACCAGCAAAGAAATTGAATCAGTAATCAAAAAACTCCCCCAAAACAAAAGCCCAGGACCACATGGGTTCACGAGAGGTGAATTCTACAAAACTTTTTTCTTTAATTTTTTTTTTTCAACGTTTATTTATTTTTGGGACAGAGAGAGACAGAGCATGAACGGGGGAGGGGCAGAGAGAGAGGGAGACACAGAATCGGAAACAGGCTCCAGGCTCTGAGCCATCAGCCCAGAGCCCGACACGGGGCTCGAACTCACGGACCGCGAGATCGTGACCTGGCTGAAGTCGGACGCTTAACCGACTGCGCCACCCAGGCGCCCCTTTTCTTTAATTTTTTAAATGTTTTTATTTATTTTTTGAGAGAGAGATAGAGTGAGTGCGAGAGGGGTAGAGAGAGAGAGGGAGACACAGAATCTGAAGCAGGCTCTAGGTAGGCTCTGAGCTGTCAGCACAGAGCCCAACGTGAGGCTCTAACTGACGAGCCATGAGATCATGACCTGAACTGAAGTTGGACACTTAACTGACTGAGCCACCCAGGCACCCCTCTATCAAATATTTAAAGAAGAGTTAATATCCATTCTTCTCAAACTATTCCAAATAATAGAAGAGGAAGGAAAACTTCCAAATTCATTCTATGAGGCCAGCACTACCCTGTTACCCAAACTAGATAAAGACACCACAAAAGAAGAGAACTACAGGCCAACATCTCTAATGAACATAGATGTGAAAAAAAATTCTCAACAAAATACTTGCAAACTGAGTTCAACAACACACTAAAAAAAAAAAAAATCATTCAACACAATCAAGTGAGATTTATTCCCAGGATGCAAGTGTGGTTCAATATTTGCAAATCAATCAATGTGATACATCACATCGACAAGAGAAAGGATAATAACCATATGATCATTTCTTTTTTTTTAAGCTTTAAAAAAATTTTTTTAAGTTTATGTATTTTTTGAAAGAGAGCGAGCAGGGGAGGGACAGAGAGAGAGGGAGAGAGAGAATCCCAAGCAGGCTCTGCACTGTCAGCACAGAGCCTGATGCGGGGCTCAAACTCATGAACCATGAGATCATGACCTGAGATGAAATCAAGAGTCTGACATTTAACCAACTGAGCCACCCAGACACCCCATTATGATCATTTCAATTGACACAGAAAAGGTGCATTTGACAAAGTACAACATCCATTCATGATAAAAGCCCTCAACAATGTAGATTTAGAGGGAACATACCTCAACATAATAAAGGCCATAAATGAAAAGCCCACAGCTAATATCATACTTAATGGAGAAACATTGAGAGCTTTTTCTGTAAGGTCAGGAATAAGACAAGGATGTCTACTCTAACCGCTTTTATTCAACATAGTACTGGAAGTCTTAGACACAGCAATTAGACAATGAAAAGAAATAAAAGGCATCCAAACTGGTAAGGAAGAAGTAAAAATTTCACTATTTGCAGAAAGCCCAAAAGATTCCATCAAAAATACTGCTAGAAGAATAAGTGAATTCAGTAAAGTCACAGGATGCAAAATAAAGGTACATTACTCTCTTGCATTTCTATACACCAATAATTAAACAGCAAAAAGAGAAATTAAGAAATTAATACAATTTACAATTTCACCCCAAATAATAAGATACCTATGAATGAATCTAACCAAAGAGGTGAAAGATCTGTACTCTGAAAACTATAAAACACTGATGAAAGAAACTGAAGATTACACATAGAAATGGAAAAATATTCCATGATCATGGATTGGAAAAACAAATATTATTAAAATGTCTATACTACCCCAAGCAACCTACACATTTAATGCAATCCCTATCAAAATACTAACAGCATTTTTCACAGAGCTAGAAAAAAACAATCCTAAAATTTGTATGGAACCACAAAAGACACCAGATAGCCAAAGCGATCTTGAAAAAGAAAAGCAAAGCTGGAGACATCACAATTCCAGACTTCAAGTTATATTACAAAGCTGTAGTGATCAAACCAGTATGGTACTGGCACAAAAACAGCACATAGATCAATGGAACAGAATTAAAAAACCCCAAAATACTAATCAAAACAATATGGTACTGCCACAAAAACAGACAGAAAAATCAATGGAACACAATAGAAAACCCAAAAATGAACCCACAACTATATGGCCAATTAATCTTTGACAAAGCAGGAAAGAATATCCAATGGGAAAAAGACAGTCTCTTCAACAAATGGTGTTTGGAAAACTGGATAACAACATGCAAGAGAAAAAATAAATGGACTATTTACAGCACACACAAAAATAAATTCAAAATGGATTAAAGACCTAAATGTGAGACCTGAAACCATAAGAGTCCTAGAAAAGAATACAGGCAATAACTTCTTTGACATCAGCCATAGCAACTTCTTTCTAGAAGTTTCCCTCATGAGGCAAGGGAAACAAAAGCAAAAATAAACTGCAGACTACATAAAAATAAAAAGCTTCTGCACAGCAAAGGAAACAAATCAACAAAATTAAAACCTATGGAATGAGGGAAGATATTTGGAAATGACATATCTGCTAATATATAAAGAACTTATACAACTCAACACCAAAAACCAAATAATCCAATTTAAAAATGGGCAAAAGATATGCAGACATCTCTCCAAAGAAGACATCCAGATGGCCAACAGACACTGAGAAGATGCTCATCATCACTTATCATCAGGGATATGCAAATCAAAACTACAATGAGACAACACAAGAAACAAAAGGTGTCAGCAAGGATGTGGCAAAACAGGAAGACTCATGCACTGTTGGTGGGAATGCAAACTGGTGTAGCCAGTGTGGAAAACAGTATGGAGGTTCCCCAAACAGTTAAAAAGAAAACTACCTTATGATCCAGCAATTGTACTAGTGGGTACTTACCCAAAGAATACAAGAACACTAATTCAAAGGGATACGTGCCTTTCAATGTTTATAGCAGCATTATTTACAAAGCCAAGATATGGAAACAGCCCAAGTGTCCAACGATTAATGAATGGATAAAGAAGAAGTGGTATGTGTGTGTGTGTGTGTGTGTGTGTGTGTGTGTGTGTGTATACATACATATATATGTATATATTATATATACATATATATTATACATATATTATACATATTATTATACATATATTATACATATATTATGTATACATATACATACATATATTATATTATACATATATTATACATATAATATACATATATATGAATATTATATATATAGGAATATTATTCAGCCATGAAAAAGAATGAAATCTTGCCATTTGCAATGATATGGATAGAGCTAGAGAGTATGATGCTAAGTGAAATATGTCGGTCAGAGAAAGACAAGTACCATATGATTTCACTCATATGTGGAATTTAAGGAACAAAACAAACAAGCAAAGGAAAAAAAATTAGAGAGAGAGAGGGGGAGAGAGAGAGAGACAAACCAAGAAACAGATCTTAACTATGCCAAACAAACTGATGGCTACCAGAGCGGAGTGGGGGGAATAGGTGATGGGGATTAAGGAGTACTCTTGCTGGGACGCCTGGGTGGCTCAGTCGGTTGAGCGTCCGACTTCGGCTCAGGTCACGATCTCGCGGTCCGGGAGTTCCAGCCCCGCGTCAGGCTCTGGGCTGATGGCTCAGAGCCTGGAGCCTGCTTCCGATTCTGTGTCTCCCTCTCTCTCTGCCCCTCCCCCGTTCATGCTCTGTCTCTCTCTGTCTCAAAAATAAATAAACGTTAAAAATTTTTTTTTAAAAAAAAGGAGTACTCTTGTTGTGATAAGCACAGTTTGATGTATGGAAGTGTTGAATTACTAATTTGTACACCTGCAACCAATATAACTCTGTATGTTATACATATACATCTGGAATTAAAAACTTAAAAAATAAAATAAAATACCTGAATGAGAATATTTAGGGGGAAAATGAAGTTGGAAAATGAGAGCCCAGTATTTAGCAATATTGATACCAACACTCTAATAATAATAATAATAAAAACAACAACAACAACAACAACAAAAATAAGTTCAGGGGATAAAGCCCATTGTTCAGATATGTGTGTCTACATACAGCGACAAGAGGTTAGGGTTGTCCTAAAACTGCAGGAAAGGCAGAAGTAAAGCTAGACACTGGGTACAACACTTTGCAAGAAGTTAAGAGGCCAAATAACCCTCTAGATTTCTCCTGTCCTCCTCTTTCTCTATGACAATGTTCTTTCCTGCCACAAATTTGCCTTCACACGTGGAAAGCTCTATGCAGCTGAAATCTTCAGGGCCTCACCACCTATTTCTTGGGAAAAGCTGACATTTGCTTAATCTAATGTCATGTTACAAAATCCAAAAAGAGAGTTAACTTGAGTTAGGTACCCAGCACCAAGCTAATCATGTAGATGGGGATGGGGACAGAGGGAGAAGGGGATGCTTTTAAGAATATGTAACCTTTCAGATCTCATGTTTCGTTCTGGAGGAACAGCACTTCTCTGCAGAAGACAGGGTTTCCAAAAGAAAAAGAAAGGATCGACGGGCAAACAGAACTACTCGAGCAAACACATAGCAGGCTGTGGCATCTTTAACATCAACATAGATGCTCTTAACCTCTGTCATTGACTTCCACAGGACAAACATCTAAAACTTGTGTTGGAATCAGCATCAGTGGGTGCCAGCAGACATCAATAATACAGCTCATTCTTTTTGAATCATTATTGACAGGCACAGCATCACAGTGAGCTAGATCAGAGGAGGAGGAAAACAGTACATGCTATTTTAATAAACAAGAAGATTAAAGGGGAAACCCTGAACCACAGTGGGGTGTATTTGAGTGAGGATGATTCCTATAGAGCAGAGAGTGATGAAGCCACTATGGTGGTAAGATACCCTTATTTATGATTTAGGTTGCTATGGCCTGGGAAATACAGATTCTGTTTATATTTATAGGCTGTATATGAGTGCCTCATCTATCAGATGTGCATCCTAGGACTGTGCACAGATGCCCAGTAGAGGAACTATAGTGCTGGACTGTGGTATGGATTATTTCCACCTCAAAACTGTGTATTTCTTATATACCCATCTGCTGCACATGCCTTACAAGATCAATTATTCAGTTTTAGAGTGAAGTCACGGACTGAGTCAATTCAAAACACAAGGGCATAACAACACAGGAACAGTGACTAGAGGAACTGGTTACCTGAGTGTGGGTGTCTACAGTGTCATAAAACTCTCAGGCATAATCCAGCACCTTCGGTGCTGGTGGGAGAAAGCACTATAGCAGGGGATAAAGGTGGAATCAGTACTTGAGACCTAAGAAATTTATGAGTCCATCTCACCATGACCCAATTTGAGCTGTTGGATTGCACGGTGTGTTAGCACTGCGTGTGGCAAGGCAGAACTTACAGTTCTAGAGTACAAGGCAATACTTATCTGGATGTTACTCAGTTTAAAGCACTTAAACTAGAAATTAGGATGAAGGACTGGAGCATAACTTGAGCCTTATAATTAAAGCAACAAAAGGAAAAGGAGAAAGTTCTGACTTAGAGGGCAAGAAAGATCTCAGAAATTACCTGTGGGGGAGATTAGTCTCAAATTTCATTGTTACTGAGGCTATTTTAAAGAGCAACATGGTAAGCCATCAACCTGGGCTGGCACACTGGATTCTGACTCTCAGGGGGCATTAGATCTAAGCCACAAGAGACCAGACCAAGAAGGTAAGAATGAGAAATTGAGAATGGTGATCTACTTCTTGCATATGTCAGGGTTAGCACAGAAACTGCAACAGGGAAGAGTTTATAGGCAAGTGGGGGCATTAGCAGACTGAGCTATGGAGAACTAACACAGACACAAAGAGAAACAAGACAAAATTGACACCTTTTGAAATGAAAGGAAGCTGTTGTTTAATGCTTACTCCCTTTCTTAAATTTTTAATTGCTCAACTGAAATAAGTTTAGACATTGCTCAACAACCATTTGGTCTGATTAGATTTTAGAAGAGGAACATTATCTAATTCCATAGGGATATACGTACATGCCATAAGAAGAGATGAATTTTGACCTATGAATCTTTCATAGAAGATGTGAGTTAGGTTCTAGGAGATCAGAGTTTACTTTCCCCTTAGAGTAACAGATTGCTGGTTCTGTACTGCAGTGTTGTCCTGGAAGCATGAGAGAAGAAGCACTTAGAAACATGTGGTGCCCTTTGTGGGCAGCTCCCCTTGGTATGGTGCAAGAGTTGCATTCAATCAAGCTGTCAGAACAATGACAGCTGTGAGAAGGGGCCCATAAAGCTATTCATCAAGCTTTGAAACAGCTAGCACTTTACTTGTCTGGAGTTATTTACTAGTGGTTGATGATGATACAGTTGAGTGAGGCAGAGGCTTAAGAGGCATCTTGGCTCTCTATTTTGGTGAGAAGGTCATTTTGAAAGGGAGAATTTTAAGGTCTTCAGTATATCCAAGTCAGGCCTTTTATTAATATGGTAAAACATCAATAAAACAGTGAAAAGCATTTTTAGAAAGAGTGTGGGTTTTGATGTTATAAAAACTTGGATTCTGTATCAGTGTTCAATCAGAAAAGCAAAATCACTAGAACATATAAATCATTCTGTTTTTTTTTAATCATTTAATACCATGAGAAAAACCAGTAAAAGCACATCTTAAACTCTGCTACTAATTAGATGTGTATCTTTGGGTAAAACACTTAAAATATCCATCCTGACTCATCATCTATAAATATTGTGATTTGACAAGATATTTTTTCATTTTAGTGTTTCTTTTCTAACTATATGTGAGTCTCTCTGTGTATTAATTTTATCTTTCCACTAGGGTTGTGAAATCCCTGTGGGTCAGAAACAATCCTTCTGAATCTCCTATTGAATACAGACTAGCTATCTACTAAAAAAAAGAGATCTTTGAATAGAAATTTCTGGAAAAATAATGGATAGATAAATCAACTCTCAGTTATGTAGACTAATAAATAGTATTTGATTAGTGCAATGATGTTTAAATACGTTGTTCCAAGTGGCTACAGTATAGGTATCTCGGAGAACTGTGCTTCCATTAGTACGTTTTGAAACAAAAAACCTTTCACTTGGAAACTTGAGTTTTAGTCCAAAGCAGTGTGAATTTTCATTTAAATGTATAAAATCTATGACCCAAGCTTCTCAGAGTTTTAATTAGAAAAAAATCTATCATAGCCTTCAAATTTTGTTTCAGCTAGTGAGAATAAAATATTGTGCACTTCTTTTAGCTGATAGCCATCTGCTACAGAAACATTCAAATGTCAGCTCATCAGAATTTAAAAGGACTTCCTGAACAGAAGTTCAATGAAATTTAAGAAACTTTAATGGAACTTCTGTTGCAAAATGAGGCCGTCTTGGCTTTAGGCTAATCCCCAAAACACACCTACAAATCCATCTCCCAAAATGTCTGCCACAGAGAAGGAGCTGGATCAGTTTTACAATTTTTATGGCAAAGGTTAAAATAAGTAATTTCCACAACAGCTGTCGACATACAGTCTGTCTTTGGAGGCTGCTTCCCCTGGAGAATTTTGTTTCTTCAAATGTCATAATTAGAATTTCATCTCCAGTGACTACTCAAGGAAATCTGGCAGCAGGAGACAGCATGGGTCACGGTTTAATTACGAATGCATCCTTCCTGTCTGAAGGGCCAGGAGCTTGTTGCTAGTCATGTCACAGGAACCCCTACGCACTGTGAATAATTAAGTGCACTTTTCAGTGGATTGCAGTTGTTCCCTTCAAATTCAGCAAGACTTATCCGAGCATTAACAGATTTCCCTGCTCCCTGTTTCAAAACCCGATGGGGTACAAAGAAGTAGATTTCCAAGCAATTTAGAGCAGTGAGTTGTGTTCACATACTTGCATTTACCTATGACGGATGTGTATCAACAGGAGAGCACTTTAATGTATTCATTTATTCATTTTCTTTCTTTTATCAAACAAAAAATTTATTGAATATCTGCTTTGGTGTTGAGCATTAAACTTACCATTGGGGAAACAAAGTTGAACACTATCTTTTTCCATAATGGAGACATACCTGAAATTGTTAATAAATCACCATTAAGTGAGTGATATAGTAGAGTTATATACATGGTGCTTTGGGGACACCAAGAAAGAAGTAATTAATTCTAGTTGGAGAGATCCGCAAAGACATGACAGGGAGGTGCTCTCTCAGCTGAGCTATAAAGGGTAAACAAGAAGGAATTTGATAGATTGATAATGGAGGGAAAGGAATTCTTGACGGAGAAAACTGCAGTAGAAACAAAGATAGTTGGAGGCACTGGTAGTGGGTTCAGTGAAGAGTTAATGCAGAAGAAGTTTGAATAAGTAGAAGATGGACATACAGCACAAGATCATTTTAATGCAGCAAACATACAGATATTATGAACAAGATATTTATCTTTACAAAAGGGTTATAGGTATATGACACATATTGATCTCCTTAGCTCTCCAAACAGCTAAACAGGATTTTGGAGTTTCTTTGTCCTTTTATCCCAAATGTCTGAAAAAAATCTATCATTTTCCTTTTTTTTAAATGAAACTTAAAAGATTGGTATATCCATATGATAAAATACTTTTTTGATGAAATACTACTTAATAAAAATAAATGAACTACTGAGACATGCAAGAAAATGAATGAATCCCAAAAGCATTTTGCTAAGTGAAAGAAGCCAGAGAGAAAAACTATATAATGTGTGATTCCATTTATATAAAATTCTAGAACAGGCAACACTGTAGGGATAGACAGAATATTGGCAGTTTCCAAGAGCCAGGGGTTGGGCAGAAGTTACTGACAAAAAAAAACGGGATACAAAGGCACTTTTTGGGGTTATGGGAAAGTCTATTTCATGGTTGTGGTGGGGGTTACAAGATAGTAAACAGTTCTCGAACTCATGAAATTATACAGTGAAAATTGGTGAGTTTTATTGCTTGTAAATTATAGCTCAATAAAGTTGATAACAAAGGTGAGGTACATCAGAGAGTGGGTTGGAATGAGTTAACTTCAGGAGTACTAAAGCCCAATAAGCCAGAAGCAATAGCTTTTCTAATAAAAATATCAAGGTTGGAATACCACTGAATGGATCTCCTCGAGCATCTAAAGATGGAGAACATGTTAGCTGATATTCAGCAGAATAAGAAATTGTGGGATGTAGGGGTAATTGACTTCAATGTAATTTTTGGACTTTAAATTACAAGTACAGTAATAAGTAATAATTTTATAAAGCACTTGTTATCTGCCAGGGATATTTCTAAAAAGCCTTATAAATATTAATTGATTTAAGTTTCACAACTCTGTAAGTCTTATCATATTCCCATTTGTCAGATGAAAAACCTGAGGCAAAGGAAAGTTAGTGAACTTTCCCAGGATCACAAACTAAGTAACTTTAAGAACTGAGATTTGAACTCAGATAATCTGGTTTGGAGTCTGTGCACTTAACCACAGAGGCATTATGTTTGAACTTAAATTTTCCCAGAAATTTAATAATAAGAGGGGCTTATGTTCAACCTTGGTTGCTGTATTTTGATGGTGCTGTATTTTGTTATTAGAGAATGTTAATATTGCCATTTTACATTGCTGCAAGGTGCCTGATTACCCTTATAAGGCAGTGTAGGGAGAAGGGAGTGAACATGTAGCTTCAAATACAGTGTAGCATTGGAATGAATTAATTAAGTAGGCTGTTCTCACCCATTTCAATGCCTTCTAGGGAGCAAAATCTATTCTGACCATCAGAGGTACAAAGGATGCCCACAAAAAAAAAAAAACAATAGTTGATATGGAAGGAGTGGCTACATGAAGATGGAAATGAGGCTGTCCTTTTCCCTCCCAAGGAAGATCACGAGATTCTTATATGATCACAGGTGTCATGGATAAACTCAATGGATTTGATGAAGAAGAAGCACTGGAGAGTATTAGGGGGATGTGTTATTATCTACTACACATGTTTTGCATGCATTGGAACTTACACTGCAGAAGCTCTTCCAGAATAAGGTATCAGATTATCAGGTGACACTGATGGTCCATATTTCCTAACTGAGTGGAGATAATTTGTAAGCACTGGGAACCTGGCCTCTCTTCTTCATTTTTTTCATTTTACACTAGTACTAGGAAGAAATCCTCAGTAGTTAGGTCTGCCCTGAAAACCAAAGTTTTCCTCAGTTCAAGTGCCACAAGATCTAGGCTGGGAGGGTCAGCAGAGAGCATGAGCAAACCAATCTCATCATAAACCTCAGTCACAACCTCTTACCTAGCTCTTATCAATAACAAAACTCCTCTGTTGATATCCATAGTTCTTAATCTGCATCTATTTCTGAACTGGGTCAGAATGAGATAGCAAAGAAAGGGGTGTTATTAAAGGACCCAAACAACAGCAACAGTGCTGCTGAGTTTCTTTTTTTGATTCATAGTGAAGGCAGAATGAAGGACAATACTGGGAATAAGGGCAACATGGAAATCAAGCAAGACAATATGGGAAAGAAAACTAGAGCAAATCTAAAGTCTTTCCATCTCTCATATAGCCAATCTTCATCCAGGGTACATAACTTTCTTCTGCTCTTCCTCCCACCATGGCTCACCTTCCAACCTACTCCACCACTGCTAAACAACAAGGATGACAACAAGACCTTTGCAGAATTTTTGAGAAAGAGAGAGAGAGAGTGGGCATGCATGAGGGAGCGGCAGAGAGGGAGGGAGGGAGAGAATCTCAAGCAGGTTCCATGCCCAGTGTGAAGCCTGACATGGGGCTCAATCTCACAAATGTCAGATCATGACCTGAGCTGAAATCAAGAGTTGGACGCTTAGTTGACTGAGCCACTCAGGTGCCCCTGCAACAAGATCTTCTATCTACCAGTAATTTTTCCATAGTTTGTGTTTGTTTTATTAAAGCCTGGTGCCCAAAGACCACCAAGAACACACCTATAGTCACACAAATGTTAGGTTTCTTAACTTGCTGCAGCAAGGAAAACTGTATCCTATGAGGAAAATAATCTCAGTGAAATGGAATTAGAATCGTCTTATATGGGGTTGGGTTTATACTAGGTGATGTGGGAGTCTGTTTTTTATTGGACTGTTAGAAAATGGAGGCTATTTATTAGCCATACACAAATGGATTAAACACCTTAATGTGAAACCTGAAACCATAAAACTCCTTAAAGAAAACATTGGCAGTTATCTCTTGGACATAAGCTTATCAACATTTTTCTAGATATGTCTCCTCAGGCAAAGGAAGCAAAAGCAAATATAAACTATTGAGACCACACCAAAACAAAAAACTTTTGCACAATGAGGGAAACTTCCAACAAAACAATAAAGCAACCCACTGAATGGGAGAAGATACTTGCAAATGATACACCCAATAAGGGTTAATATCTAAAATACATAAAGAACTTATACAACTCAACACCAAACACCAAATAATCTGATTTAAAAATGGGCAGAGGGGAGCGCCTGGGTGGCTCAGTCAGTTAAACATCTGATTCAGGTCATGATCTCACAATCTTGAGATCAAGCCTCATATCAGGTTCCATGCTAGGCTTAAGATCCTCTCTCTCCCTCTCCCACTGCCCCTCCCCCCGCCTTTCTCTCTCTCACTCACTCAAGGGAAAAAAAAAAAAAGGGCAGGTGACCTGAATAGACACTTTTCTAAAGAAGACATACAGATGGCCAACAGACAAATGAAAAGATGTTCAATTTCACTAGTTATTAGGGAAATGAAAATCAAACCACAATGGGATACCACCTTACACCTGTCAGAATAGCTAATATCAAATAGACAAGAAATAAAAAGTGTTGATGAGGATATGAAGAAAAGGGAACCATCTTGCACTGTTGTTGGAAATGTAAATTGATGTAAATTTACATTTACATAATCCAGTAATTTCTCTACTGAGTACTTACTCAAAGGAAACAAAAACACTAATTTGAAAAGACATATGAACCCCTACATTTATTGCAGCATTATCTACAATGGCCAAGATACTGAAGCAACCTAAGTGTCCACTGATAGGTAAATGGATAAAGATGAACAATGGAATACTACTAAGCCATAAAAAGAATGAGATCTTGACATTTGCGACAACATGGACAGACCTAGAGAGTATTATGCTAAGTGAAATTAGTAAGAGAAAGACAAATAGCATATGATTTCACTTGTATGTGGAATCTAAAAAATAAAACAAATGAATAAACAAAAAAACAACAAAAAACAAACAGAAACAGAATCACAAATACAGAGAACAAAATGGTGGTTGCCAAAGCTGGGAAGGTTGAGTCAAAATAGATGGTAGGGGATTAAGTGGTACAAACTTCCAGTTATAAAACAAGTAAGTCATGGGTATAGCATGGGGAATATAAATCCACAAATTGTAATAATGTTGTATGGTGACAGATGGTTAACTGTTCTTATCACGGTGAACATAGATTAATATATGGAACTGTTGAATCACTATGTTGTACACCTAGAAGTAATATAACATTGTGTGTCAACTATACTTCAACTTTAGAAAAAAAGAAAATGGAGGCTATGTGGCTACTGAGAACATTAATAATTTTAATTCAGCAGAGGGGAGGGATAAAGCAGGGCTGTCATTGGTAAAGGAGCATTAGTCACTCACACTGGCTTTGAGAGAATGTGGTTGCATATTGTCCTTATTTTTGTCTTGTTCCATCAGGGTCACAAAGTAACCTTATCTAATGGTGATAGTTTATGAAATGATTTATATTCAGGAAGCAACATTACAACCAGGCAGCTAACAGTAGTCAACCGTAGGACTGACTACTTTTTTTTTTTCTCCTTTATTCTCAGTTTCTTATATCCATTAACTCACTTCTCTTTTCTGAGGCCACTTTAAAGTTTGTTTTCAAGAGCAGAAAAAAAGCAATCTGTGTTAGTTACCACCTTTACCAACCAGGACTGAAATTTAGAGTAGAAATTCTGAGAGAAATAAAGAGAAAAAAATTACTTTTCAAGAAAACTTTTATGAAAAAGAAATGGAAGTGTACTCATTGTGTGTGTGCATGAGACCAATTTACTGGAACCATGTACAGATACCATTCATACAAATGTTTATAGCTGCATTACAGTTATAGTCACTAATAAGACCAAATTATTTGAGGTAAGCAAACATGTTAGAAAAGTTTCATGTATAGTTTGGTTATGTTAAGCTGGCTGCAATTATGCTTTTAAAGACATAAAAATAATGCAAGGAAAAAATTATATAAAAGGTGTCAGTAGACTGAGGTATTTTAATTTACTTTTTCATACATGGAATATTAACAGTTGAGGAAAGTATTATATTTTAAGCATAGCATAGTATAACTAAGCCTCAAATGAAAATTACATTAGGTTTATTTTTAATAGCAAATTGAGAGTGCTGAAGATTGCTTTCTACATGTAACATGAGCCTAATGTAGAATTTTCAGTGATTTACTAATTTTCTTTTAAGAGAAATTTTTTAAAATATAAACTTCTCATTGGCTTTCTGGTTTGAGGTTTTTATTTATCTACTTTTTAAAAGTATATTGTTATAGTTCCTACAGAAATAGTTATGGATGTAATCTGCTTCTTAAAAGTAAACTTTGGCCATTTTCCAGTTTTCTCATTCATTAGCTAATCTATACATGCATGCCTATCTATCCATGAATAGATGTTTCAGGGAAGGAAGCAATGGTGAAGAAACTGCCCAAATTTCACTACGTTTGATTAGGGTGTTTCCTTCCTCCATGTATTTCTCAGTCAGAGAGACTCAACTGTCCACTGAACAATGTTGTCCTTATTCCTCATATCACCTCATCTGGAGAAATGAGTTATGGATACCACAATGGAAGAATTGGTAAAAATAGTGGAGAAAAGGAAGGCAATGAGAAGAGAAGACTAATATCAGAGTCTTTTTCCCTGTTCTATCCAGGCACAATTGTGACTAGAAATTACTTTTGAAATATATAGGCTGAAACCTCTGAACCCTCTTTTCCAGTTGAAATGACAAAATTGGTACACTACTATTAACTGAACTCCAGACTTTATTTGGATTTTACCAGATATTCCATTAATGTCTACTTTATGTTCAGGATCTAATCTAGGTACCACAATGCATGTTTGCCAGTCTCCTCTGGGAAGGAATTTGTCTTTCCTTGCTTTAATGACTTTCACAATGTTGAGGATTAGTACTAGTACAGTTTTGGTCGGTGGTTGCTCTTCCAGGTTGAATCCTGTGTTCCTTTAACATATTCTTTTATTTTTTTGAGCACTTCTGGTACTACAAGATGATCTTCATTCATCTTTTATCTTCCCTGGCCCAGTACTAGAGTGAGCCATTTTCCAAGCAACACTCGTTTCTTTTACTGGAGGATTGTATTTAGAACCCGAAATATGGGCATTGAGGATGCTCTCTGCCATTGGCATCATCTCTAGGCCCTCTCAGTGTACAGAGTTAGCTAATTTTTGTTATTCATTTTGTTTGCTAAAAATTGGAATCACATAATGTTCACATAATCTTGTGTAAACTTTTTCTGTAGCTAAGTTTTATTTGCTTACTATTAAATATAATGAATTCATATGGTTTAACATTCCAATCTCTTTTCTCAACTACACATACCATTTCCCTTAGAGACAACCCATATTATGAATATCTTATATCACTCCCAGTGATATTCTGTGCATACATATATGTATTCTTCTCCTAATACACTTACATACAGAGGTAGAATACTATATGTATTGTCCTATGCCTTGACTTTTTTCCCAACCAACAATATATCTTAGAGAGTTTTACAGAACAGTTTATGAAGAACTTCTTCAATCACTTTAATGGCTGCACTGATTATCACTTATGGATATATGTACTATAATTTATTTGAGTGATCTCTATTAATAAATACTTATGTTGCTTCTATTCTTTTATTATTACAATCAATGCCAAAATATAAAATATTGTACACATGTAATTTCTTATATGCTGAAAAATATATGTAAAATAAAATCTTTAAAAAGAGAATTGCTGAGGGGCGCCTGGATGGCTCAGTCTGTTGAGTATCTGACTTCGGCTCAGGTCATGATCTCAGGGTTTGTGAGTTTGAGCCCCGCGTCCAGCTGTGCGCTGACAGCTCGGAGCCTGTAGCCTGCTTTGGATTCTGTGTCTCCCTCTCTGTCCGCCCCTCCCCTGCCTATGCTCTGTCACTGTCTCAGTCTCTCAAAAACAAATAAACGTTAAAAAAATTAAAAAAAAAAAAAGAAATAGAATTGCTGGGTCAAACGGCAGGTATACTTAACATACTTATAAATACTATTGTTTTCCACAAATGTTCACCAATTTATATGATTTCAATGATCTTTGGAGAATTTGTTTCTCTACCCTGTCACTGATATATGAGTGTGTTTTTAAACATTTTTATTTTTGCCAAACTAAAAATAACTGCATCTCAGTGTAGTTCTTATTTGCATTTCTCTTTTTTAATGTTTATTTAGAGAGAGAGAGAGAGAGAGAGAGAGAGAGAGAGAGAGAGAGAAAGTGCTGGGAAGGGCAGAAAGAAAGAGAGAGAGAGAGAGAGAGAGAGAGAGAGAGAGAGAGAGAGAAAAGGAGAGAAAGAGAATTCCAAGCAGGCTACATGTTGTCAGCGCAGAGCCCAACACGGAGCTCGATCTCACAAACTGTGAGATCATGACCTGAGCCAAAACCAAAAGTTGGATGCTTAACCAACTGAGCCACACAGAGGCCCCTGCATTTCTCTTAATATAATAAAGATTTTCATATGTTTAAAATGCATATGTATATTATTCTCCTTAAGCTTAACATATCTTTTGATCTTCCTCTTGTAGGTTGTTTACATCTTGTTGACATGAAGTTCTTTACATAATAGAAAAATTATCCATTGTCTCCAAAAATATTTTCAAATATTTTCCCCAGTTTGTAATTTATGCTTTTGAAGTGCTTATGTTGGGCTTTCCAATGGAGTAACTATATATTTTATACAGATCATTGAATTTTATATATTCAATTTAATGATTCTGAATTTTATGTCATATTTGCAAAAGTCTTACCATTCTAAGAATACTTTAAAATTTTCCAATGGTTATAGTATTTTCATATTTTTCTTATTGATTTCATGAAATATCATTAATAAGTTTTAAAGTAAATAAACATGGATTTGATGTTAAAATTATTTTAATATATGCAGTTTTTCATTATGGGATATATTATACTTTGCTTGAAAAGTATACTTTGCTTGAAAGACTCTTAGGCTTTCATTTTTGTTTTGATTGGATTTTTGCAATCAATTTTAAAATCATATAGCATCCCCAAAATATCCCCAATTATATTTTCAAGGGGCATGGATGCTATACAAGTTTCCCACTACAGTGTATATACAAACAAATGTATATGTAATCATATTCATTAGAACAAACATATTCATATGAGTCTACTATGTGCCAGGCACTGTGTTGAACTCTAGAAGCACTATACAAAGAAGTATGCTAATACCTTAATTTAAGTATGATATAGAATTAGGTTTGAGCCCATACCTTTCCTTCTCATCCCCCAACAATGAGTGGCTTATGTTTTGCGATTTTTTTTTCTTTTTGAGAGACAGACAGTGCACGTGTGTGAGCAGGGCACAAGCAGAGGGGAGAGAGAAAATCTTAAGCAGGTTTCATGCCCAGTACAGAGCCCAATGCGGGGCTTTATCTCAAGACAATGAAAACAAGAGTCTGACACTGAACCAAATCAGCCAACCAGGCACCCCTGTTTTGTGAATTTTTAAGAAGAACTAAATAGCAAAGTTCTTATACTTGGATCCCAGTCAATGAAGGTGTTGTTTAGAAACTTCTGAGAATATATTCATTTCTTGATTTGTAAGATGTTATTTCCAGAAGCTGGCTATATAAAAAGTGTCAAACACAGTGTGGCCAATTACTAGGCCAACTTTATAGAGCTGACAAAAGATGATAAATGGATTAAAAATTGCTTCAAGGTATTAGCACACATATGTAATACACAGCATCAGGCTGACTAAAGGAAGAGGAGTAAAAGTAGGCCTTTTTAAATTTTTTTTTCAACATTTATTTATTTTTGGGACAGAGAGAGACAGAGTGTGAACAGGGGAGGGGCAGAGAGAGAGGGAGACACAGAATCGGAAACAGGCTCCAGGCTCTGAGCCATCAGCCCAGAGCCTGACGCGGGGCTCGAACTCACGGACCGCAAGATCGTGACCTGGCTGAAGTCGGACGCTTAACCGACTGCGCCAACCAGGTGCCCCAAAAGTAGGCTTTTTTTAGACAGCCTTTCCATCAGGCGCTTTCTTGCTCACAAGTGCACAATACTCTAGATATATCTTCATTGACCCATGCATCACTATAATTAAAAACATGATATCTCAAAGGATACTATCAAGAAAGTGAAAAGACAGCACATAGACTGAGAGAGATATTTGCAAATTATATGTCTGAAAAGGGACTCACATGAAGAATACATAAAGATACTTGGGGCGGCTCTGTTGGTTAAACATCTGACTCTTCTTGGTTTTAGCTCAGGTCATTATCTCTCGATTCATAAGTTCAAGCCTCACATCAGGCTGTGCGCTGACAGTGCAGAGCCTGATTGGGATTCTCTCTCTCTCTCCCTCTTTGCACTTCCCGCTCTCTCTCAAAATAAATAAATAAATAAATAAATAAATAAATAAATAAATAAATAAATAAATAACTTACTTTAAAAAAAGAATACATAAAGAACAGTTACAATTCCACAATAAAAAGGCAACCCAGTTAAAAAATGGGCAAAGTGGGGCACCTGGGTGGCTCAGTTGGTTAAGCGTCCGACTTCGGCTCAGGTCATGATCTCGCGGTCCGTGAGTTCGAGCCCCGCGTCGGGCTCTGTGCTGCCAACTCAGAGCCTGGAGCCTGTTTCAGATTCTGTGTCTCCCTCTCTCTGACCCTCCCCCATTCATGCTCTGTCTCTCTCTGTCTCAAAAATAAACATTAAAAAAAATTTTTTTTAAAAATGGGCAAAATATTTCAAGACATTTCTCCAAATAAGATCTACAATGGCCACTAAGCATATGAAAAGGTGCTGAACATTATTTTCTGGGAAAAATGCAAATCAAAATCACAATGAGATGTTACTTCACACTAACTACAATGGCTAAAAATTTGTATAAATTCAAAAAGATACAATAACAAGCATTGATGAGATATGGCAAATTGGAGCCCTCATATATTGCCAGTGGCACTGTAAAATGTTCCAACCACTTTGGAGAATAGTTTAGCAGTTCTGCAAAATTTTAAAACTTGTTACCATATGACCCAGAAATTCCACTCCTTGGTATATGCCCAAGAGAACTGAAAATGTATGTCCACATAAAAACTTGTACACAAACATTCACAGCAGCACTATTCATAATAGCCAAAAAGTAGAAACAATTCAAATGCTCATGAGCTGATGCATAGATAAACAAAACCATAGAGGCAAAAGTAGATTCATGATTGCCAGATGCTGGGAGAAGGGAGGAATGAGGAGTACCTGCTAATGGGTATGGTTTTCCTTTTTGGTCATGAAAATTTACTCCAATGCTTCTAAGAGTTAAATAATTTTAGTTCTTATAAGCTTCTGCTTGAGATGGCCATTTAAGCTACATCTTCCTCCCTTTCCCCATCACATTCTATGCTGTATCGACAGGGACTACCTTGATTTTAATATCCGGTTTCTGAAAATAGGTTGTATGTTAGTATTGGTATGAATGTTTAATTTGGTAAAATTTTTACCTTACTCAAAAGCCATAATTAAACTATTAAAAATTATAATCAAAGACCCCTTAAAATATATAGGTATGTATATATATATATATATATATATATATATATATATATATAGGCTTGTGCATGTATATATGTACACACATATATATACTGGACTGTTTTTCTGGAGGACTTTGACTATTACATTATGTTTTTAGAGGAAAAAAGATTTTAGGGGCGCCTGGGTGGCTCAGTCGGTTAAGCGGCCGACTTCGGCTCAGGTCATGATCTTGCGGTCCGTGAGTTCGAGCCCCGCATCGGGCTCTGTGCTGACAGGTCAGAGCCTGGAGCCTGTTTCAGATTCTGTGTCTCCCTCTCTCTCTGATCCTCCCCTGTTCATGCTCTGTCTCTCTCTGTCTCAAAAATAAATAAATGTTAAAAAATTTTTTTTAAAGATTTTAAATTATTTTTACTAGGCTTATATTCAATCCACTTAAAAGCCTCTGGTTTCCTGAAATGTGCTTTAACACAATGCTACAACCATTATTAGCATATGTGGAGATTGTTGCCAAGCAAGATTAGCTGGTTGTCCTTGCTTACTCAGGTTTCGAATTAACTTAAAGAATTTGCTATGTTTCAGGTACTCATTCTCAGTTCTACTTGATGAGAAAAATCAAACTTGGATTTGAAAAAGTATGGACAGAATTCAGGGAGAAGAACTTACCCTAAAACAATATCATCTCCCTAGACTTCTTTGTAAACCCAGGACTTTAACAGACAAAGGACTTAAATGGACAGTCGTGTCCTCCATCAGTGCAGTCTCTCTGGACTGAGAAATCTTCAAAGATGGCCAAGCACAACCCATAATTACTAAGGAAGAAAAGCAAGTTATTTACGATAATATAAATAAATTATATTTAGGAAATTATAGGTGGCTAAGGGCTCTCTCTATCTCATAGTTACAGATAACTGTCTTTCTCCTCACCCACCCACATGCCATTCCTTTTCAGAGCTGATTGAGCACTGTCAACCCTTCCCTCTCACAGATGTTTAATGAGTATTTATGTGCCAGCAATCTTTTAAGTATAGTATCATAGTGAAAAATAGAGGTGTCTGCCCTATTGTAAGTGACAGATAATACATAAACATGAGAAAACATAATGAAAAGTGATACTAAAATCAGGATGATATGATGTGGTGACTAGAAAGCATTATTATATTGTCTTCCTCATATTGGAGGTCTTAGTTGGGTACAGGTGCAACATACACACACTAACATTGACAATGTCTGTGTCGGTGTAGTTTCTAGGGAAGGCCTCAAGCATTTTCTTTTGCTAAAACACAAATAAAAATAGGAATTAACTCTTATATGTGACAACAAAAAAAGGTCTTCCAAATTCAAATGCACTTAATTATTCGGTTGTTTGCTTATCTATGTATTGTGTGTGTGTGTGTGTGTGTGTGTGTGTGTGTGTGTGTGTGTACGTCTGCATGTTAAAAGCTTTAACATTAGCAATTTTATACAAAGACTTGTAAGGGTATTAAAATAAATGCTTTTGTGGTAGGATTGGTAGATGATGCAAAGCATGTTGTTTTTTCTTCTCCAAACCAACTATGCAGAATGAACATTTGTTTTCTTCAATGCCAATCTGCTTTCCTACTAATGGAATTGCAGTGGCCTTCTCCAGTAATTGTATAGCAGATCAAGAGTACTGAGGGCATTAAACTCCAACAATAAACTATTCTATCATTATTTATTTTTCTGGTTCTAAGATTGAACTCTCAGTCCAGAGGTAGTAGAACTATCACTGGAACGTGGACTAGCTTCAGACCAAATAGATTTGCTATTATGAAGGTTATCCCATCTCCAAATAGCTGCTCGGCTCTGGTGAAGTTTTCCACATTAAATGGTACATTATCAGTACACAGTAAACTTGGCACAATTCGTGGGGATACAATATATTTTTTGCACAGGGACAGGTAACATGTTTAGTAAGCCTAGAATGCCCACAAGATTTGTGCAAGATGGGTTTACTGGAAGAATCCAGTTACCCCTTTTCTTTGAAGCTCTTTATGAAGACAGCATGAGGACCAAAGTGTAGGTCTGTTTCCTTATCTCTTCTTTAGTGGCCTGTTTTTAAGTTAAATGAAAAAATTTCTTGGCTTCCTCTGCAATATAAATTTTATCAATCGTGGTCACCTGTGTGCCTGATATTGTAAATGAAATAAATTGTCAGCCATGCTGAAAAAAGAATCATCAAAACAAAAGGTATATTCATATGAAGACTGGTGAGTTATGGCTTAAGGATTTTAGCAACTTAGAAATTTGAACAGCTGTTGTTATTTGCACAAGAATGATTTTCTTCAGATAATTCAGCACACCCTTTATTTCTTAATTCTGTAATTATGACAGCAATAATATCTCCAATGTCTGGATTTACTATAGTGACTGTCTTTACCTAGGATTTATTACTATAAATGATTATTGTGATTGCATTGTGGAATGCTGCCCATGATGTTTTCATTGTAAATATCCTATATTACCTCTTCAGGGAGACGATTTATTTCTTGAAATAATGGATTGGATATGATTAACAATAAATGATAATGCTTGAGAGTACCAGCCCAGAGCATAAGCTACTGTGTGAATAGGTAGAGGGTCCAAAATCTACCCTTGACCTCTATCTTGGGTGATGAAGATTAGGCCACAGAATAGAGCTATAATCAGTCAGGAATAGCAGAGGGATCCTTGAGGGGGGCTGACAGATGCACCAACATCTAGTGTGTTCTTTGTTTTACTTCTGGATGGCACTGTTCACCCAGGCAGAAAGAGACAGCACTTCAGTAGGAAAAGTAAGGTGAACTCTACCACCCTTCTTTGTCTTTCTGATGATATGTTCTTCTTTTACACATGAGTATCATTTTCTACTCAGCACTATTTTAGCATGTCACAAAAGACTTCATTTAACCTAGGGAAGTCTGTTGTCTTTAGTGGCCTATTTTTATACATTCAGTAGTATTCATTTATTACATTGTCTTTTGATATATTTGATGTCTTACAAGTCATCAAAATGAACTTGCATTGCCATTGAGTACATAATGCAATCACTATGACCTCCTCATCACTGCCATTTTATAGATTTCTTTTTTTTAATATTTATTTATTTTTGAGAGAGAGAGAGAGAGAGAGAGAGAGAGAGAGAGAGAGAGAGATAGCATGCACACGCAAGTGGGGCAGAGGCAGAGAGAAAGGGAGACAGAAGATCCAAAGCAGGCTTTGTGCTGAGAGTAGACAGTCTGATACAGGGCTTGAACTCACAAACTGTGAGATTATGACCTGAGCTGAAGTCGGACACTTAACCAACTGAGCCACTCAGAAGCCCCTTATAGATTCCTAAAGAAGTTATGGAAAAATCCAGAAGTAGGTGCAAACAGGAGGTAGTGGCAGAGAGTTGAAGACTGAGACAGCATCAAGTTCTATATTGGTCACTTGTTAGATTTCTGGTATTAATGTCCAGGGGGGAATCCTATTCTAAGGAAAGGAGAAATTTATGCCTGACAGAATGCTTTTATGAATTACAAAGTATTCTTTTACATAAGAATTTTTAAAAAATAAAATTGTTTTCCCAGTACATCAGTTATTTATTTATTTTTATTCATTTGTGTAGTTTTTTTTTTAATTGAGGGAAAATTTACCTACAATGAAATGCATAGAACTTAGGTGTGTAAGTCAGTGAGTTTTGACACATCTGTACATTCAAGCGACTGGCATCTCCATAAAAATTTAGAACATTTTCATCACTCCAGAAATATCCTTCATGCCCTTTTTAGTCAACTCTTCTCCCCATAGCCAACCATGTTTCTAGTTTTTATTATCATATACTAGTTTATCTTGTTCTTGAACCTTATATAAATGGAATCATACAGCATATACTCTTCTGTGCCTTCTTTAACTCAATGTGATATTTCTGAGAAGAATCCATATTGCAGGATGTATCTATAATTCACTTATCTTTATTGCTAATTATTTTTCCATTATATGAATATTCCAAGTTTGATTATCCTATCCTGATGGGAAACATCCTGTGATTTTAATTTTTGGACTATATGAATAAGGCACCTATAAACCTTCATGTACAAGTTATTTCTGTACATATGTATTTTTATTTCTCATGTATACAGAATCTCAAAATATCCAAAATTTCCAGTAAGCAAATCACAATTGAATGAGAGAAGACACTTGACAGACACTAACATCAAGATGAATCAGACGTGGGAATTACCTAATATGAGTTTGGAAGTAGCTATAGTTGAAATGGTTTAAAATTCAGTTCAAAAAATTATCTTGCAACAAATGAAAAAACTGAAAATCTCAGAAAATAAATAGAATTTATAAAAAAGAAAGAAATGGAAATTACAGACCTGAACATTACCATAATGAAAATAAAACGTCAATGGATGAGTTCCATAGCAGAGTGGAGATGACTTACAAAAAATCACTCAACCACACAAGGTGAATATAGCCCAGATCTTAGGATCTGCGGTTTGCTCTTGGCTGATTCTTATAATTGCTTCCCCAGGCAGAGCTTCACTTTATCAAAAGCCATGAGGTGTTAGAATTTAATTAACCAGCATCTCAGCTGCATTTAGTGTCCACAAATTGGCAAAGTACTTGGTCAGAAAACTCTAAATCCAGTTATCTATTATTTTACCCTCAGTTTTCCCTTGAAGAAAGCCTGTTTCTGATTCAAAATATATGATCTCTAAGCAGTCACTTTGAGTTAGAATTTCCTTTCAAGTTTAGATAAATAAATCAGTACAAATCATAAACAGGGATTCCCTCATTTCAATACTCAAGGAAAGAGTTATGTGTGGAGAGAGTAACTTTGTATTCTATATTATATGAAAAAAAAACGCTGGCACCAGGAGATACACCTATAAGCCTGCTAACTTCATCTGGTGGTAGGTATAAGACTGCTAGTGTGGGAGAAATATGCCCACTTTGGGTGACTGTATCTGGCACTGAGTGGTGATGAATGTTTGATAGGGCTTATGATTATAACAGGTGCTTGTTGGAGTGCCTGGGGTGGCTCAGTTGGTTAAGTGCCGACTTCAGTTCAGGACATGATCTCCTGGTTCAGGAGTTCAAGCCCCACGTGGGGCTCTGTGCTGACAGCTCACAGTCTGGAGCCTGCTTCTCTCTGCCCGTTCCCCCACTTACACTCTGTCTCTCTCTCAAAAATAAATAAACATTAAAAGAAAGTATAATAGGATGCTTGCTCTCTCTCCTTTATTTTGGAAAGTAGACATTATTTTTAGTTTTATTTTATTTTGAGACAGAGAGAGAGAGAGAGAGAGAGAGAGAGAGAGCGAGAGCGAGCGAGCATGCACACAGGGTAGGGGCAGAGAAAGAGAGAGAGAGACCCAAGTAAGTTCCTCACTGTCAGTGCAGAGCCTGAAGCAGGACTCAAACCACCCTCCACCCCAACTATGAAATCATGAGTCGTAAGCTTAACTGACTGAGCCACCCAGGCGCCCCGAGAATAGACATTAAATTTTAGATGTTGTGTTAGAGACTCGTTCCTGAAGCTGCCTTCCGTGCAGAACTATTCCTCAGAAAAGTTTAGTTTGTTTTATGTCAGAGAGTGATTCAAACTGAGTTTTTTTCTCCTAATGATGGACTTTATCAGCCAGCACAGGGTTTTGACTTTACCTGAATCTCTAGCTGATATATGGCTTAAAAAATGTGTATGTGTAGAGCCACAATTGAGGATGCTTTATTTTTCCAAGTAGCAGTAACTTTACAATATCTATCTAAACTCCATAAGATGGAATTTGATGTGGGTACTTAGACACTTCTTATGATGTTTTATTTCCTTTGAAGATTTGGAAAGAAACTGACTTTTGAAAAATACTGTTATGAAGAAGGGAAATGGAAAATCATGTGACAGTGGCCTTATTCTAAAGCTTAAATTTTATTTCTTTGTTCTAAAGATTAATTTTTTCCTAAATGATTATTTTTATTATAATTCTAAAACATCAAAAGCAATTAAACATGCCAATTTAACAGAAATCAATTAATTATATATGTAGTCTACTTTTTATTGATATATTTGTCTATACTAATGTCAATACTACTGTCTACATTTCTGCAGCCTTATAGTAAGTATAGAACTTATATACATTATGAATTTTCATATATATATTCCAGAAATATATATATATATGTGTTTATTGTTTATTCATTTATTTTGAGAGAAAGAGGGAGAGCGTGGGAAGGGCAGAGAGAGAGAGAGAATCCCAATCAGGCTCCACGCTGTCAGCACCGAGCCTGACACAGGGCTTGATCCCATGAACCATGAGATCATGACCTAAGCTGAAATCAAGAGTCAGATGCCTAACCAACTGGGTCACCCAGGTGGCCCTAATTCCGTATATATTTTAGAATGAACTTGTCAATTTCTTAAAAAAAAATGTACTGTAATTTTGTTTGGGGCATTTCATTTTGAAATCACTTATTTTTAACAATATTAAGTCCTTCATTCCGTGAGCATGGTACATTTATACATTTTTTTTACATTTATGTAACTACATTTATGTCTTATTAAAGTTCTCTCAGAATTTCTGTGGATTCAGTGAATAGGTATTGTGTATCTTTTGTTAGGAGTATCATGTATTTCATGTTTTTAGATGCTGTATTAAATAACTTTGACTTTTTCAATTTTAAATGCTAATTGTTTTAAATGTAGAAATACATTTAATTATTATTGATTACTATTTTATCCCTTGACTTCTTGAAGTTGACTTATTCTAGTAGGCTTTTAATGTCTATTCCTTAGGATTTTCTGTGTAAATGATCATGACATCTGGTATAAAGATAATTTTACTTCTTCCTTCCCAATCTTTATGACTTTTCTTTCTTTTACTTTTCTTATTAGAATAGCTAGGACTAGAAGATATCCTAAATATCCTTTTATTGATCATGGTCTTAGCAGGAAAACATTCAATATTTTATATTAAGTAAATTATAAATGTCAGTTTTCAGATAATGTACTGTTCTGAATTTCCATTTGGTTATTTGATAGTTTCTATTTCTAATGTGATGTACCCTACCTTTTCAATCATTACATTCTTTTTCTTTTTAAATATTTGAACATATTTATAAAAGGTACTGCAAGGTTACTTTCTGCTAATTACAACTTCTGGAATCATGATAGGAACAGTTTCTACTGACCAATGTTCTTCACTTTTTTTTTTTTTGCTTTATTTTTGGTATGTATACTAATTTTTTGTATGATATACTGGGTGTTAGAAATAATATATTGCTGTGAGCTTAAATTATGTTGACTTATTTAAATAGGTATTAGATTTCCTGGTAGGGAAATAAATTAGTAATGGATCCTCTTGATCTTGTACGCTTGGATTTATTCCTCATTATGGCAGGTCTGTTTCAGTAATATCCTTAGCTTTCAGGACATTTTTCTAACATACTTTTTTCTAAAATTAAGGACTTATTTTTTTAAACTTTTTTTTTTAACATTTATTTATTTTTGAGAGACAGAGAGGCAGAGCATGAGCAGGGGAGGGGGAGAGAGAGAGAGATACAGAATCTGAAGCAGGCTTGAGGCTCTGAGCTGTTTGTTAGCACAGAGCCCAATGCGGGACTCGAACTCACGAACTGCAAGACCATGACCTGAGCCGAAGTCGTATGCTCAACCGACTGAGCCACCCAGGCACCCCTAAAATTGAGGACTTATTTTTAAAGAATGGCCTTTGTTTAGTCTCAGCTGAAAGCCTGAGTTCCTCAGTGAGGTTATTTCACTATGACTGAACTGTGATTTCAACGTGTCTCAGAACCCACAACCTCTGATAACCCCATTTACCTCACAGCCCCACAACTGTGAATACACGGAGTTCCCTGATAGGTAATGAAGCCTAATGATGTGTACAGGCAGGCCAACCATTGGTCAAGGATATTTCAAAATCACCCATTTTGTCCTCCTTGCAACCCCCATGCAAATCCCTCTTCTGTAGCTTCAAACTCTACCAATTTCAGTTATTTTAATCTCTTTATTTTCAATGAAATGCAGGGTTTCAGTTGGACTTGATTCCCTAAATCATAGTTTGGAAAGTTACCTCACACAGAAGAAGATAAACCTGGGATTGACTTTATACAACTCCCTTCTCTGAAAGACGACTATCCTACCATATCTATTGTCCCATGTTTAAAAACCATTGCCTCATATATTTTGTCCAGTTTTATAGTTGTTTGTGGAAGGAGGGTAACAACTGCCAGTTACTCCATCATGGCTAGAAGCAGACTCCCTCTTAACTCCTCTGTTAATTTATTTTTACAGAGTTATATAATGAAAAGTAAAGAGGAGAGAAAAAAATGTAAAGTACTGAACCCTCATGCGTTTAAACAAAAAACAATTAATTGTGCTATGAATCACAGCAGCATTACATCATTGTTATATCTTAATAAAGACAGACATTACCCACAGGAATGCTCCAGACTTTTTATCTCTGAGATGTTCCATCTAAGAATCAATAGATCTAAAAATTCATGAATAGCCCTAGATCTAAAGGAAATTAACCAATGAGCCTCCTTCAGCAAAGTTCTCAAGTGGGTCAAGCGGGCTAAAATATGATATAAATGTTAAAATGATTCAAAAAATATTACAAATAAACGTTTTTTTTTTTTTCTGTAAAACTAATGATCCTCTAGCAGGGTTGGCTGTAAGAAAAAGGAAGAGACAGCAGAGAGTGCATAACACACTATAAATGATTAGATAGTTCTGGGAGTTCTTATAAACAAACAGAGGGAAAAAAAAGAAAAAATAGACAAAGAAAGGGAAAAGAAAAAAAAGGAAAAAGGGAAGAGAGGAAAACCAGAAGAGAGAGGAGAGAAAGAAAGAGATTTTTATAGCCATGTATTTAAACTAGGATTTTGACCCCTCTTTAAAATAATCAATTCTTACCCATATTGTTCCTAAAATTTGGTTACTTGTTATTTCCCATAACTAGCTTGGATTTTTGCCTAGTCATTAATCTTAGCTCCATAAGTGAAATCTATTGATTCTATTAACCTGCCACATTGGCTACATTTTGCAAATATGGTGCTTTCAAAAGCCTCCCTTCCCAGGAGAACTGGTGACATATCAAAACTGTCCCAAGAGATTTGGATGCTAGTTTATTTTATAGTGACATTTAGCCATTCTGACAAGTGCTTAATTATTATATGTTCCTCCATAAAGGTTGTCTCTGACAATATGTGTAAATCAAATAAATTAAAGCACTATAAGTTATTAGTTTTCCATTCTGGTTGACATCTGTGATATTCGTTAATAAATAATTTAGTACATTTATAGACAATGATGAAGAGAGCATCATCACTGCTGGGATTATTTTCTCCCAAAGGATATACTAGACAGCTGCTTACCTCTAATAAAGTTAAATCTAAGACTGTGAACTTACACTTTGTCCTACAATTATAATAGTTTGAATATACCATATTAGTTTATAAAATGCACATGCAAAATATATTGCTATGCAGTCTGGTACAGAGGAAGGCCCATTATTGCCATAAGGAGTGACATATTTAAGTCCCAGGCTCTCTTGTGTCTTGTAAATTCTTTCTCCTATGTGGATCTGTTTCCTCATCTATAAAGCCAATGTTAAATTTATCTAGATAAATTGTAAATGTCTCTGTAATCCTAGAATTCTGAAATTTTGTGTTTTGTTAAATCTTTACTGGGAATCTAATGGATAGTGATTTTCTTATCTTGTTAACACTAAGCCTTTCCTACACCCCACCTGTCCTCCATACCTTGAGTATCTGACTCAACTCTACTGTTTACAGTTTATTTATTTATTTTGAGAGAGAGAGAGAGAGAGAGAGAGAGAGAGAGAGAGAGAGAGAGAGAGAGAGAATCCTAAGCAGGTTCCACACTCAGTGCCAGCTAACACAGGGCTCAATCCCATGACCCTTGTATCATGACCTGAGTCAAAATCAAGAGTCCAGTGCTTAACTGACTAAGCCACTCAGGTGCCCATGACTCAACTCTATTAATTGTGAAATCATATTGCAGTTACTTGAAGTGTATCTAATTTTTAGCATAGAAAATGAAGTCAGGTTGATTCTTATATCATCTAAAAGTGAACCAACTTCCTCTCCAAGAAAACACCAAATGGCAGATGATGCTGGTAGTGTGGATGATCCGGGAGGCCCTGGAATAGGAGGCCCTGGTGGCTTTGATCCTTTGGGGAATAAAGTCCCTAGATACAAGTGCAAATTTTTGGAACTACTGAATATCACTTACATGAGAACCTAGTCCTTAGCATTTGAGCAATGCTTCAGTCCTCTGAGGGTACACCTTCAGAGTAAAGGTTCTCAAGGATAATATATTTTGCCCTCTTTTCAAATTGCTTTTCTACATTACCTTGGATGACCTTCCCTAACAATCTTCAAATGTATGGCTCTACCTTCCTGGCATGTAAGATTTATTTTCTTTATTATTTTGACACATAGATGTTTGAATTTGGGAGGACAAGAGATTTGGAACGTTTTGCCGATTTTGAAAAGTCTGAGAAAATATAATTATTGGGATGCTACTAATCATGTAATGTCAAAATAGGAAGTATAATGCCACTTCCCAACTCTCTAGGGAATGGAGGCAGGGGGAGCATATTTGAGAGAAGGGGGTATGTATCTGCTTAATGGCAGAATGGTGTGTTTCAACTTGCTATGCCACTGTAAGCAGGTTGGTTGATAGCTGAATACAGTTACCATAAAACTCAATCCATTGACACACTTCTGCTCGATTAATAAACCAGAGGGGCAGGGTCTAGAAAAGTGCACCTTCTTTAAATAATGGATATTATGAGGACCAAGAATCACAATTACTGAATATACTATATACCTCACGAGTGGAACTATTATAAGAATACATGAACAGAAGAGGAACAAAGTAGCACTGAGGATTTGGTATCTCTACTCAGAACATTATAATAGCATCCTCTTCACTATTTCATATCTTTTTCCAATAAATACAAGTATTTCCTAACAAGACAAATCTCCACTATGAATTGTCTCTCAAATACCTCATATCCCTCCCCATCCATACTCCCCTCAAAAGAAAATATATCTGTCCCTATCCCTCCATACCCATATACCCATATTAGAATAATACTTTTCTTTGAATGGTTTCACAATCTCTTTAATCCAAATTAGTTTTTAATATGATTACCTATGGGAAATCTATTATGATTGTAGAGTATAAACAAATTATTTTCTTTTTTTTTAAATTTTTTTTTTCAACGTTTATTTATTTTTGGGACAGAGAGAGACAGAGCATGAATGGGGGAGGGGCAGAGAGACAGGGAGACACAGAATCGGAAACAGGCTCCAGGCTCTGAGCCATCAGCCCAGAGCCCGACGCGGGGCTCGAACTCACGGACCGCGAGATTGTGACCTGGCTGAAGTCGGACGCTTAACCGACTGCGCCACCCAGGCGCCCCAACAAATTATTTTCTTTACATATCACATACTTGCTTGTTAAAACATCTATTACAATGAAAGACTACACTACACAAACTATTTTTTTTAATTAAAAAAAAATTTTTATTAAGCTTATTTATTTTTGACAGAAACAGAGTGTGAGCATGAGCTGGGGAGGGGCAGAGAGAGAGGGAGACGCAGAATCTGAAGCAGGCTCCAGGCTCCAAGCTGCCAGCACAGAGCCCGTCGCGGGGCTTGAACTCACGAACCATGAGATCATGACCTAGGCCGAAGTCGGACACTTAACCGACTGAGCCATCCAGGCACCCCTCTAATTGTTTATTATTAGAAGGGTAATGACTTAGGATTATTGTTTATCAACTGTTTTACACTTCCAACATCTTTAAGTTATCAGAAAAATTAAACTTTGAATTTTAGAGGTACATGTTTGAATGCACAATTATGTCTGTTGACTTTATCATAAATTACTTACTGGCTCACAAAAAAATTACTGACCTAAGAGGTAAAAGATCTGTACACTGAAAACTATAGAAAGTAATAGAAAGAAAGAAATTAAAGACACAAATAAATAAAAAAACATTCCATGCTCATGGATTAGAAGAACAAATATTGTTAAAATGTCTATACTATCCAAAGTGATCAAAAAGAATGAAATATCCAAAGCAATATACACATTCAATGAAATCCTTATCAAAATAACACCAACATTCTTCACAGGGCTAGATCAAACAATTCTAAACTTTGTATAGCCACCAGAAAAGACCCCAAACAGCCAGTGTAATGTTGAAAAAGAAAACCAAAACTGGAGGCATCACGATTCTGGATTCAAGCTCTATTTCAAAGCTGTAATCAACAAGACAGTAAGGTACTGGCACAAAAACAGACACAGATCAATGGAACAGAACAGAGAACCCAGAAATGGACCCACAAATGTATGGTGAACTCATCTTTGACAAAGCAGGAAAGAATATACAATGGAAAAAAGAGTCTCTTCAGCAAATGGTGTTGGGAAAACTGGACAGCAACATGCAGAGGAATGAACCTGGACCACTTTATTACATCATACACAAACATAAATTGAAAATGGGTGAAAGACCTAAATGTAAGATAGAAAATCATCAAAATACTATAGGAGAAAACTGGCAGCAACCTCTTTGACCTTGGTCACAGCAACTTCTTTCTTACTAGATGTGTCTCCATATCTAGACAAGGGAAACAAAAGCAAACATAAACTATTGGGACCTATTCAAAATAAAAAGCTTCTTCACAGTGAAAGAAACAATTGACCAAACTAAATGGCAATAGAAAGAATGGGAGAAGATATTTGTAAACGGCATATCAAGTAAGTATCCAAAATCTATAAAGAACTTGTCAAACTCAACTCCCCAAAAACAATCAAGTGAAGAAATGGGCAGAAAACATGAAGAGACACTTTCCAAAGAAGAAATCCAAATGGCTAACAGACACATGAAAAGATACTCAACATCACTAATCAGCAGAGACATACAGATCAAAACCACAAGGAGATCCCACCTCACACCTGTCAGAATGGCTAAAATGGACAACTTAGGAAGCAACAGATGTTGGCAAGGATGTGGAGAAAGGGGAATGCTTTTGCAATATTGGTGGGAATGCAAACCAGTAGAGCCACTCTGGAAAAGAGTATGGAGGTTCCTTGAAAAGTTGAAAATAGAACTTCCCTATGACCCAGAAACTGCACTGCTAGGTATTTATTCAAAGGAGGATACAAAAATGCTGATATGAAGAGGCACATGCACCCCAATGTTGATGGCAGTGCCATCAACAATAGCCAAATTATGGAAAGAGCCCGAATGTCCATCGACTGATGAATGAATAAAGAAGATGTCATATATATATATAATGGAATATTACTCGGTTATCAAAAAGAATGAAATCTTGCCATATGCAACAATATGGATGGAACAAAACAAAATAAGTCAGAGAAAGACAAATTATCATATCATTTCACTCATGTGAAATTTAAGAAACAAAACAGATGAACATAGGGGAAGGGAAGGAAAAATAAGATAAAAACAGAGAGGGAGGCAAACCATAAGAGACTCTTAAATACAGAGAACTGAGAGTTGCTGGAGGGGGTTTGGGTGGAGGGAAGGGCTAAATGGGTGATGGGCATTAAGGAGGGCACTTGTTGGCATGAGCACTGGTTTTGTGTAAGTGATGAGTCACTGGGTTATACACCTGAAACAAATACTACACTGTATATTAACTAACTTGAATTTAAATAAATAAATTTTAAAAAAAGAAAAAAAATTACTGACAATAACTTTCCATTATGCACCTGAATTAATAAGAAAACTTACATCGAAATATTGCTGGTAATTTGTCCTTATTAATAGGAACTACAGAAAAGCCTCCAGAATTTCAGATTGGTTCAAGGGATATGAAATTCAATGTTTAGCTGCCAAGCAGATAGTGTTAATGTATGAAGCTGGCCTTGTGAATTAATGCTGGGTACTTGCAAACTGGAAGTTATGGGTCATCACAAGGAGACAGCCACTCTGCAGATCCTAAGAATGGTGTCATATCATGCATAAATGCTATCCCAACATTGTCAGACCTAATTTTTCAAGAGAAGCCCAAAATTTCAATTTGAGGAGAAATTTCTATTTTGTAAACATAAGCTTAATTCTTAAAACTGCATGGGCCAAAGACAGTATGTTTTTCAGGTCAAATCAGGCTATTTGAGATGTTCAGTTCAATGACATCAGACTTGATATCCAATATATCCATCTCATAATTGTAATAGATTTGTAAGTTGCTCAGGATATTAGCACAGGAATTTGGGTAATAATGGAAATGGGAAATAATGTCAAAGTTTGTCTCTATAACTCTTCATAATATATAATATATAATTAATAATATATAACGCTTATTTATGCTTTCATGCACCATCCACCCTCCATCACAAACCTTTAAATTTGGTACCAAGTTTAGCTGGTTTTAGTGCCATTCTCTTTTGAGGTATACTTTGTATAGTTATGTTCTGATTCACTGTTTTGATTTATATTGTATTCTTATGAGATAACTTTACTTCCATGTTCTTGGAGGATGAAATGGGAGAGATTCTACTCATCAACTACAAGTGCAAGAGCTTTCTGGCAATAAAAGCATTGCAAGAGTCATTCAGCTAATATTAATTACGTGAAAAGCAAAGTTTTTCAATTTATGTACCAAGAGAGGTTCTATTCTCAAACTTGAAGGATCATTCTCTAACTGGGCTAATTAGTGAGGATATTGTTGCTGATTTCTTCTTCTGAAAAGTACTGAATAAAACTGGCACAAATTTGCAGTCTAGCCACACCATACCTACATGTGCAACAGACAAGGACTCCATGTAATTGTGATAGCAAATGGTCCTAGATTTTCTGTCTATGTAGACCCATAGGAAAAGACTAAAACTCTTAGCTGAGATTTTGGGATATTTCCTAATCACATAAGCTCTAATAACCACACTGTATATTGGGGGCAATAAATTGGTTTGTTTGTTTGTTTGTTTGTTTGTTTGAAGGTCCTTTTGATAGAGACATTCTAGGAGGCAGTGGGGGTTAGATTTTCATCCATGTGTGTCATGGTGTTTTGTTCCCTTTGCATGTCCTAGCCCCCTTTTCCTGGGAAAGTTAGATTTAATCTCTATTCTGCTGAGTTATGATCACACTGGTTCAAACCTTGGTGACTGATTTATACATGGGTACTAGACCCTCTAGCAGTTATCCCATGACTCCAAAGTTTTCTCCCCTGGTACTGATTTGCTGATTTCCAGTTTAAAGAGACTGCCTATCTCTCAGTCTAATACAATTAGCCGTGACTTTGTTTCATCTGCTCTTGCTCCTCAACATCATTATGTTTGATGTTTCTGTTATCTTCCCTGGGTGGTCTGGCTCATTTTTGCTTAGGGAAAACAAGATTCATGAGGTTATATTTAATATTCCAATTGTGCATTAACTTCTTTACATGTCCCTGAGGAGTCAATATCTCCTCCCAGTTCCCTTGTGTACTGAATCCCTTATGCTCCAACTATATATATGTACATATGTTAGGATGGTAAGACAAATACACTCTAAATAGTACTGCATTTCCCCCCACAGGGACTTGTAAAATACTACATGTTTCTTATTAAGCTGATTTTCTATTCATTCAAAAACATTTATTTCATGTGCTTACTGCGTATGGTGGAAAAAGAAAAATAAGATTCATTCTTACCTTTAAGTGGTTTATAATCTCATGGTGAGGTATTCATGTTTATGAGAAACTATAATAAAGTTAGACCAAAAAGTGCCTGAAGAAGTATGACAAAAATGCTAGTGGGCACACAGTGATTAATTCTGATTTGGGGAACTGGGAGAAATCTAACAGTTTATTGTGGAAGGAATTTCAACATTAACCTGACAAGATTATTTCTGAAGGGAGTTTTCCTCCTGTATAAACCCTGGAAGTCATGCTTTCCAAAAGTAAACAAGCTGACATCATTAGATATGGAAGATGCCTTCCCTCAATGTTCCCATTAACAGTAATGGACAATTCAAAATCCAATTCTTTCACATTGAGTCATTACTATTAATGAGACAAAATGAAATGACATGCCAGATATTCCTCATGGAAATATAGAAAAGGTGAAAATGAGAAATATGATCTGAGATATTAATTTGTAAGACTGAAAGTAATAAAACAGAGTACATTCTCTATAATTTATCAGAAAACTTAGCGCTTAGATTTTCTATTGTCTCTTTTTCTTGTGAAATTTAGGCTTTCATCTTCTCTCACTTACCATTAAATTCTCCCTCTAAGGTATTCTGATTAGGTAGCTTTAAGGCTACAAGGTATGATGAGATAAAGAAATGATTTTATCTTACTTTATCTTGCATTTATTAATTGTGCTCTCAAGAGGCTCTATTTTAAAATCAGTATAGCTAGAACAATATTAGAAGACAGTTAACATTTTCAGTATATTTATGCTAGAAAACAGTGTGTTTTAAATTTTTGTTTAATGTTTACTTAATTTTGAGAGAGAGAGTGTGAGCAGGGGAGGGACGGAGAGAGGAAGACACAACATCCGAAGCACACTCCGGGCTCTGAGCCATCATCGCACAGAGCCCGATGGGGGGGGGGGGCTGGAACCCACAAACTGCGAGATCATGACCTGAGCCGAAGTCGGACGCTTAACCAACTGAGTCACCCAGGTGCCCCCAAAACAGTGTGTTTTAGAGTCCACTTGGACTCCACCGAAATTATTTTCCTCTCAGATCCAGGTCTAGATAAACAATTTTTTCCCCTCCATTATTGCTCTGACCTTTTAATTACTAGTCCGAATATAATCTGGGGTTTGTTGCTACCAAAATGAGCAGGAGGAAAATATAGCTTAACCCTGACCCACATCCTACTGTGGCCATCAAATATTTTTAGTCTGAAGCCTATGTTCTCTTGGTTGCTTACACTGTAGGAGATTCCTATATCCTCTGGTAAGAATATCAGGTCATTTAGAAGTATTCCTTTTCTACCCAGTACCTCTGGAAAAATACATCCAGAATAGCTAATGTTCTCTTTAAATCCTTGCAACCGTTCTTAACAAGAGCTAATGGAAATTATGTTCATTTTAAAAATACATCTATAGCTAAGATTCATATTACTCTCACTGGTTATTAGTTGTGCTCTATGTTTTCTTTTCCTTTTCTTTTTAAAAAAGTTGTTGCTTCTGGTTCAGTTCCCCCTTCTTTTCCCCTTCCTCATCAGATCTCTAATGGACCTCTAACATCTTAAACTCAATGGGCCTTTTGCAAGTCTGATTTAACAGCATCAGTCCTGTTCATGTTCCATCTTTATTGTTCCTGGATTTAAGGCTGCTTCCACCTGCAGGAAAACCTTGTATCACTTCTGTGATTAAAGGTATACAAGCATAAAATGGCTTCCTTGATCCTCCTCATTAATTTTTTTCTTTCAGTAATTTCAGCTCTTATCTTTATAATTTCCATTCCTCCACTTTAATGTGCTGTTCTTTTCTATCTTCTACTGATACTTAGAAAATTTGGGGCACCTGGGTGGCTCAGTCGGTTAAGTGCCCAACTCTCGATTACGGCTCAGTTCATGATCTTGTGGTTCTTGAGTTCAGGCTCTGTGCTGATAGCTCTGAGCTTGGAGCCTACTTTCGATTCTGTGTCTCCCTCTCTTTCAGCTCCTCCCCCACTTGCACTCAGTGTCTATCTCTCTCAAAAAGCCAAGAGCACACTGTATACACTGTATGTTAGCTAACCTGACAATAATTTATATTAAAAAAAAACTATAACTATATATTGAAAAAATAAATAAACAAATAAATATTATAAAAAAGAAAATTTCTGTTCAGGCTTTGTTCTCTGCTATATCAGAGTTGCAGGCTATACATTCTGCATTTAAGCACAAATCTAACTACATCCCACATAATTTATTTGCTATATTTTCATCATTGTGTATTTACAAATATTTTCCAATTTCCATTGTGATCTTTTGTTTGTTATATGGGTTAAATATATATGTGTTAAATATGTATGTATTTCTTAACTTAATGTCAATATTTTCCCTGTCTTAGCATCATAGTTTGTATACTTGTTAATTATTTTTCAATGTCTATTTATTTTTGAGAGAGAGAGAGACAGAGTGTGAGCCAGGGAGGGGGCAGAGAGAGAGGGAGACACGGAATCTGAAGCAGGCTCCAGGGTCTGAACTGTCAGCACAGAGCCCAACGCGGGGCTCGAACCCACGAACTGTGAGATCATGACCTGAGCTGAAGTCGGACGCTTAACCGACTGAGCCACCCAGGCACCCCAACTTGTTATTTTTAAGGATACTCTACAGATTACAACATGCATTTCTGATTCATTAAAGTTTAATGTGTATTAACATGTCTACTTTTCCTGACCAAGACTTTCAGAACATTTTAATGCTGTTTGTCTCTCTGACTTAATGCTATTATTATATTTTGCCATATATTTTCATACATTTGAATTATAAACATATATAAACACAAAATTTTTATGACTTTTAAATATAAATATTTATTTATATTTACATTTATTGTTACTTTATGCTCTTTCTTGCATCTCTAAACTTGCATCTGTGGATTACTCTTCTGGCTTTAGAATATCTTTTACCTTCTTTTTAGCACAAATCTGGTTGTGACAAATAATCTGTTTCTCTTTGTCTGAAAACATTTCATTTTGCTTTTGTTTAAAAGGGCACGGTACTTTTGGGGCACCTGCGTGGCACAGTTAAGCTCCCAACTTTTGATCTGGGCTCAGTCACGGTCTCACAGTTTGTGAGCTCAAGCCCCAAGTCACTGACTGTACAGAGCCTGCTTGGGATTCTCTCTATCCCTCTCTCTCTCTGCCCCTCCCCTATTCATGCTCTCTCTCTCTCAAAATAAAATAAACTTAAAAAATAAAGGGCATGTTACTTTCTCTGACTTATTTCACTTAAGACAATACATTCTAGTTCCATCTATGTTGCTGCAAATGGCAAGATTTCATTCTTTTTGATCACTGAGTAATATTCCATTGTACATATATATCACACCTTCTTTATCCATTTGTCAGTTGTTGGACATTTGGGCTCTTTCCATAATTTGGCTATTTTTGATAATGCTGCTACAAACATTGGGGTGCATGCGCCCCCTCAAATCAATATTTTTGTATCCTTTGGATAAATACCTATTAGTGCCATTGCTGGGTTGTAGGGTAGTTCTATTTTTAATTTTTTGAGGAACCTCCATACTGTTTTCCAGAGTCAGTTGCACCAGTATGCATTCCCACCAACAGTATAAAAGGCTTCCCTTTTCACATATCATATGATTTCACTCATTAGGTGGAATTTAAGAAACATAACAGATGAACATAGGGGAAGGGAAGGAAAAATAAAATATGATAAAAACAGAGAGGGAGGCAAACCATCTTAAAGAGACTCTTTTTTTTTTCTAATTTTTTTTATTTTATTTTTTTATATGACATTTATTGACAAATTGGTTTCCATACAACACCCAGTGCTCATCCCAAAAGGTGCCCTTCTCAATACCCATCACCCACCCTCTCCTCCCTCCCACCCCCCATCAACCCTCAGTTTGTTCTCCGTTTTTAAGAGTCTCTTATGCTTTGGCTCTCTCCCACTCTAACCTGTTTTTTTTTTTCCTTCCCCTCCCCCACGGGTTCCTGTTAAGTTTCTCAGGATCCACATAAGAGTGAAACCATATGGTATCTGTCTTTCTCTGTATGGCTTATTTCACTTAGCATAACACTCTCCAGTTCCATCCACGTTGCTACAAAAGGCCATATTTCATTTTTTCTCATTGCCACGTAATATTCCATTGTGTATATAAACCACAATTTCTTTATCCATTCATCAGTTGATGGACATTTAGGCTCTTTCCATAATTTGGCTATTGTTGAGAGTGCTGCTATGAACATTGGGGTACAAGTGCCCCTATGCATCAGTACTCCTGTATCCCTTGGATAAATTCCTAGCAGTGCTATTGCTGGATCATAGGGTAGGTCTATTTTTAATTTTCTGAGGAACCTCCACACTACTTTCCAGAGCGGCTGCACCAATTTGCATTCCCACCAACAGTGCAAGAGGGTTCCCGTTTCTCCACATCCTCTCCAGCATCTATAGTCTCCTGATTTGTTCGTTTTGGCCACTCTGACTGGCGTGAGGTGATACCTGAGTGTGGTTTTGATTTGTATTTCCCTGATAAGGAGCGACGCTGAACATCTTTTCATGTGCCTGTTGGCCATCGGATGTCTTCTTTAGAGAAGTGTCTATTCATGTTTTCTGCCCATTTCTTCACTGGGTTATTTGTTTTTCGGGTGTGGAGTTTGGTGAGCTCTTTATAGATTTTGGATACTAGCCCTTTGTCTGATATGTCATTTGCGAATATCTTTTCCCATTCCGTTGGTTGCCTTTTAGTTTTGTTGGTTGTTTCCTTTGCTGTGCAGAAGCTTTTTATCTTCATAAGGTCCCAGTAATTCACTTTTGCTTTTAATTCCCTTGCCTTTGGGGATGTGTCGAGTAAGAGATTGCTACAGCTGAGGTCAGAGAGGTCTTTTCCTGCTTTCTCCTCTAAGGTTTTGATGGTTTCCTGTCTCACATTTAGGTCCTTTATCCATTTTGAGTTTATTTTTGTGAATGGTGTGAGAAAGTGGTCTAGTTTCAACCTTCTGCATGTTGCTGTCCACTTCTCCCAGCACCATTTGTTAAAGAGGCTGTCTGTTTTCCATTGGATGTTCTTTCCTGCTTTGTCAAAGATGAGTTGGCCATACGTTTGTGGGTCTAGTTCTGGGGTTTCTATTCTATTCCATTGGTCTATGTGTCTATTTTTGTGCCAATACCATGCTGTCTTGATGATGACAGCTTTGTAGTAGAGGCTAAAGTCTGGGATTGTGATGCCTCCTGCTTTGGTCTTCTTCTTCAAAATTCCTTTGGCTATTCGGGGCCTTATGTGGTTCCATATGAATTTTAGGATTGCTTGTTCTAGTTTCGAGAAGAATGTTGGTGCAATTTTGATTGGGATTGCATTGAATGTGTAGATAGCTTTGGGTAGTATTGACATTTTGACAATATTTATTCTTCCAATCCATGAGCAGGGAATGTCTTTCCATTTCTTTAAATCTTCTTCAATTTCCTTCATAAGCTTTCTATAGTTTTCAGCATACAGATCCTTTACATCTTTGGTTAGATTTATTCCTAGGTATTTTATGCTTCTTGGTGCAATTGTGAATGGGATCAGTTTCTTTATTTGTCTTTCTGTTGCTTCATTGTTAGTGTATAAGAATGCAACTGATTTCTGTACATTGATTTTGTATCCTGCAACTTTGCTGAATTCATGTATCAGTTCTAGCAGACTTTTGGTGGAGTCTATCGGATTTTCCATGTATAATATCATGTCATCTGCAAAAAGCGAACGCTTGACTTCATCTTTGCCAATTTTGATGCCTTTGATTTCCTTTTGTTGTCTGATTGCTGATGCTAGAACTTCCAGCACTATGTTAAACAGCAGCGGTGAGAGTGGGCATCCTTGTCGTGTTCCTGATTTCAGGGAAAAAGATCTCAGTTTTTCCCCGTTGAGGATGATGTTAGCTGTGGGCTTTTCATAAATGGCTTTTATGATCTTTAAGTATGTTCCTTCTATCCCGACTTTCTCAAGGGTTTTTATTAAGAAAGGGTGCTGGATTTTGTCAAAGGCCTTTTCTGCATCGATTGACAGGATCATATGGTTCTTCTCTTTTTTTTTGTTAATATGATGTATCACGTTGATTGATTTGCGAATGTTGAACCAGCCCTGCATCCCAGGAATGAATCCCACTTGATCATGGTGAAGAATTCTTTTTATATGCTGTTGAATTCGATTTGCTAGTATCTTATTGAGAATTTTTGCATCCATATTCATCAGGGATATTGGCCTGTAGTTCTCTTTTTTTACTGGGTCTCTGTCTGGTTTAGGAATCAAAGTAATACTGGCTTCCTAGAATGAGTCTGGAAGTTTTCCTTCCCTTTCTATTTCTTGGAATAGCTTGAGAAGGATAGGTATTATCTCTGCTTTAAACGTCTGGTAGAACTCCCCTGGGAAGCCATCTGGTCCTGGACTCTTATTTGTTGGGAGATTTTTGATAACCGATTCAATTTCTTCGCTGCTTATGGGTCTGTTCAAGCTTTCTATTTCCTCCTGATTGAGTTTTGGAAGAGTGTGGGTGTTCAGGAATTTGTCCATTTCTTCCAGGTTGTCCAATTTGTTGGCATATAATTTTTCATAGTATTCCCTGTTAACTGTTTGTATCTCTGAGGGATTGGTTGTAATAATTCCATTTTCATTCATGATTTTATCTATTTGGGTCATCTCCCTTTTCTTTTTGAGAAGCCTGGCTAGAGGTTTGTCAATTTTGTTTATTTTTTCAAAAAAACAACTCTTGGTTTCGTTGATCTGCTCTACAGTTTTTTTAGATTCTATATTGTTTATTTCTGCTCTGATCTTTAGTATTTCTCTTCTTCTGCTGGGTTTAGGCTGCCTTTGCTGTTCGGCTTCTGTTTCCTTTAGGTGTGCTGTTAGATTTTGTATTTGGGATTTTTCTTGTTTCTTGAGATAGGCCTGGATTGCAATGTATTTTCCTCTCAGGACTGCCTTTGCTGCGTCCCAAAGCATTTGGATTGTTGTATTTTCATTTTCGTTTGTTTCCATATATTTTTTAATTTCTTCTCTAATTTCCTGGTTGACCCACTCATTCGTTAGTAGGGTGTTCTTTAACCTCCATGCCTTTGGAGGTTTTCCAGACTTTTTTCTGTGGTTGATTCCAAGCTTCATAGCATTGTGGTCTGAAAGTATGCATGGTATAATTTCAATTCTTGTAAACTTACGAAGGGCTGTTTTGTGACCCAGTATATGATCTATCTTGGAGAATGTTCCATGTGCACTCGAGAAGAAAGTATACTCTGTTGCTTTGGGATGCAGAGTTATAAATATATCTGTCAAGTCCATCTGATCCAATGTCTCATTCAGGGCCCTTGTTTCTTTATTGACCGTGTGTCTAGGTGATCTATCCATTTCTGTAAGTGGGGTGTTAAAGTCCCCTGCGATTACCACATTCTTATCAATAAGGTTGCTTATGTTTATGAGTAATTGTTTTATATATTTGGGGGCTCCGGTACTCGGCGCATAGACATTTATAATTGTTAGCTCTTCCTGATGGATAGACCCTGTAACTATTATATAATGTCCTTCTTCATGTCTTGTTACAGCCTTTAATTTAAAGTCTAGTTTGTCTGATATAAGTATGGCTACTCCAGCTTTCTTTTGGCTTCCAGTCGCATGATAAATAGTTCTCCATCCCCTCACTCTCAATCTAAAGGTGTCCTCAGGTCTAAAATGAGTCTCTTGTAGACAGAAAATAGATGGGTCTTGTTTTTTTATCCATTCTGATACCCTATGTCTTTTGGTTGGCGCATTTAATCCATTTACATTAAGTGTTATTATAGAAAGATATGGGTTTAGAGTCATTGTGATGTCTGTATGTTTTATGCTTGTAGTGATGTCTCTGGGACTTTGTCTCACAGGGTCCCCCTTAGGATCTCTTATAGGGCTGGTTTAGTGGTGACAAATTCCTTCAGGTTTTGTTTGTTTGGGAAGACCTTTATCTCTCCTTCTATTCTAATGACAGACTTGCTGGATAAAGGATTCTCGGCTGCATATTTTTTCTGTCTAGCACCCTGAAAATCTCGTGCCAATTCTTTCTGGCCTGCCAAGTTTCAAAAGAGAGATCAGTCACGAGTCTTATAGGTCTCCCTTTATATGTGAGGGCACGTTTACCCCTTGCTGCTTTCAGAATTTTCTCTTTATCCTTGTATTTTGCCAGTTTCACTATGATATGTCGTGCAGAAGATCGATTCAAGTTACGTCTGAAGGGAGTTCTCTGTGCCTCTTGGATTTCAATGCCTTTTTCCTTCCCCAGTTCAGGGAAGTTCTCAGCTATAATTTTTTCAAGTACCCCTTCAGCACCTTTCCCTTTCTCTTCCTCCTCTGTTATACCAATTATGCGTATATTATTTCTTTTTAGTGTATCACTTAGTTCTCTAATTTTCCCCTCATCCTCCTGGATTTTTTTATCTCTCTTTTTCTCAGCTTCCTCTTTTTCCATAACTTTATCTTCTAGTTCACCTATTCTCTCCTCTGCCTCTTCAAGCCGAGCTGTGGTGGTTTCCATTTTGTTATGCATTTCGTTTAAAGCGTTTTTCAGCTCCTCGTGACTGTTCCTTAGTCCCTTGATCTCTGTAGCAAGAGATTCTCTGCTGTCCTGTATACTGTTTTCAAGCCCAGCGATTAATTTTATGAGTATTATTCTAAATTCACTTTCTGTTATATTATTTAAATCCTTTTTGATCAGCTCATTAGCTGTTGTTATTTCCTGGAGATTCTTCTGACGGGAATTCTTCCGCTTGGTCATTTTGGATAGTCCCTGGCGTGGTGAGGACCTGCAGGGCACTTCCCCTGTGCTGTGGTGTATAACTGGAGTTGGTGGGCGGGGCCGCAGTCAGACCTGATGTCTGCCCCCAGCCCACCGCTCGGGCCACAGTCAGACTGGTGTGTGCCTTCTCTTCCCCTCTCCTAGGGGCGGGATTCACTGTGGGGTGGCGTGGCCCGTTTGGGCTACTTGCACACTGCCAGGCTTGTGATGCTGGGGATCTGGCGTATTAGCTGGGGTGGGTAGGCAAGGTGCACGGGGGCAGGAGGGGCAGGCTTAGCTCGCTTCTCCTTAGGTGATCCACTTCAGGAGGGGCCCTGTGGCAGCGGGAGGGAGTCAGATCCGCTGCCGGAGGTTTGGCTCCGCAGAAGCACAGAGTTGGGTGTTTGCGCGGAGCGAGCAAGTTCCCTGGCAGGAACTGGTTCTCTTTGGGATTTGGCTGGGGGATGGGCGGGGGAGATGGCGCTGGCGAGCGCCTTTGTTCCCCACCAAACTGAGCTCTGTCGTCAGGGGGCTCAGCAGCTCTCCCTCCCTTTGTCCTCCAGCCTTCCCGCTTTCCGAGCAGAGCTGTTAACTTATGACCTCCCAGACGCTAAGTCCGCTTGCTGTGGGAACACAGTCCATCAGGCCCCTCTGCTTTTGCAAGCCAGACTCGGGGGCTCTGCTTGGCCGGTGAGCCGCCCCTCCGCCCCAGCTCCCTGCCGCCAGTCCGTGGAGTGCGCACTGCCTCTCCGCCCTTCCTACCCTCTTCCGTGGGCCTCTCGTCTGCGTTTGGCTCCGGCGACTCCGTTCTGCCAATCCTCTGGAGGTTTTCTGGGTTATTTAGGCAGGTGTAGGTGGAATCTAAGTGATCTGCAGGACGCGCGGTGAGCCCAGCGTCCTCCTAAGCTGCCATCTTGCCGCTTCTCCTAAAACTCCAAGAGACTCTTAACTATAGAGAACAAACTGAGGGTTGGTGGAGGGGCAGTGGGTTGGGGGATGGGCTAAATGGGTGATGGTCTTTACTGAAGGCACTTGTGAGAAGCAGTGGGTGTTATATGTAAGTGATGAATCACTGAATTCTATTCCTGAAACCAATACTACATGTTAACTAATTTGAATTTAAATAAAAACTTGGAAGAAAAACAAAAACAAAACAAACAAAAAACACAACAGGTTTGCATATTTTATCCTACTATAAAGCTGACACATTCAAGGTCAAAGAGAGCAGACTATGGGAATAAATGTTTGACCACTGCAAAATAATTAAATTAAACTACAAATAGTAAAAGGGTATATTACTAAGTATTCCCCCAAACTCTGAAGATGGTCTTCCAGTGAGTTCTGGGTTCCACTGCCACTCTGGCTGCTTTTAAGATTTTTCTCTTTTACCTCATAGTGCTCCCGGGAATTATGGCTTTATGTAGCTACTCAGTTTTACAAAGTGGTAATTACATCTTTAAATCCTGATTCTCTTCCTTTCTCTATTTTTGGGCATCCAATTCCACAGTACCATGAGAGTAGTCTATTTCTAAATTGAAGCTCTTTGATACCTAAATCCTGAACTCCAATTTTTGTCAACTTAACCTGTCAAAACTCTATTTGGTATTACATGCTTTCAGCTGTCTCCATAAGAGTTTATGCAGCAGATATTAGCCTACACCTGAATCGATAGAATACAGCTAGGAAAAAGTAGCCCTGATTTCTGAGCTCACATCTCTTAGTTTCTTTTTTTTTCTTGGATGTTGGCCCCTGAATTCTTCACAGTCTTATTAGTTCTCCCGTACTTCCAGATGGATGTTCTTTCCATATTTTTCTGGTTTTTCCAGATAATATCAAAGGAAGGTTTGGGATGAGTTATCTATTTGCCATGATTGGAAACACTCTTTTCAATTGATATATGACATACACTAATCTTGAATGTTAATAATCATGACTTTTTGACACATTTACACCTGTCTAGTCATTATCCAAGGAATATACAGAATATATAGACTATTTCTAGTACTCTATTTCTAACACTCTCTTGCATCTGTCCTGAAGACACCCATCAGATGACTACAACTCTGACATTTATAATCATTAGATAACTTTGCCTGTTTTGAAGTTAATATAAGTGGAATGTTACTGACAATACACTTATGTATCTAGCTTTTTTCAAAACATAATATCTATGAACATAATACCTATGTTTTTATATGTAGTAGTCCATTTTTCATATCTGTATAGTATTTTCACTGAATGAATATACCACAATATATCTATTCTTCTTTTCATGGGCATCCAGTTTTAGCTACTTTGAATAAAGTTGCTACGAGCATTTTGTATGTTTTTTGGTGGCCAGATGTACTCTTTTATCTTGTGAATACATCAACAGTGAACCTGCTGAGTTGTAGGGAAGGCAAATATTCAGAGTTAGCAAAAACTCCCAGTTTTTAAAATGGTTTTATCATTTTACATTTTCATGAGCAGTGTCTGGTATTTCTTTCTCATATAGGCTACATTTTATTTTTAAAAAATAATTTTTCACTTTCTTACTGTTCTTCATTTTCTTTGGGTACATACCCTTCTCACTGTCTAACAAAGCTGAATGCGGAATTTATACAATGTTTTTGCCACTCTGTTCAGTTTCCTCCCCTAATAGTAACTTCCGGTCTTTCACTTCACATTTCCTAAGACAAGGGTCAGCTTGGTTCAGCCTCCCTCTTCTTCCACTTTGCCAGAGGGTACTGCTACATTGGGCCAAGTGGATTTTCTTTTTTTTTTTCTTTTCTTGCCTTTTCTTTTCTTTTCTTTTCTTTTCTTTTCTTTTCTTGCTTTTCTTGGGTTTCAACTTCAACAAATGAGCTCTCAAGCTAAGGGAGCAAGTTTTGTTTACATATACAGTTGCTATTTCAAAGAGTTGGAGGGGGTAGTTGATACTGTTTATTTTGCTGTTTGCCCCCAACATATATCCATTCTTCACAATAGGAGAGAATCAAAAATCTCAGGTTAATATTCTATAGTCAGTTTACCTCCATCTTCTCTTCCCATCTCTATACATCTCTAATTATTACTGATACCAATTTGACTATAATTGTTATAAATAACAATAATAGAGAACACTGTGAATTTTAAATTTTGTTGTGATGAAGAGAATGAAACATTTGTATGTATTTTGGGTGTTTAATGAAGCTGTTTCTCTGTTTGGATAGTCTTGGTACTAGTTTTCTAACATTTTCTACAAATCCCTAAAAAATGTTGATCGATACCTTTCTGGTGAAGGACACATTTCCAGGATTTACAAAGAGATGAAAAACCCCACCTCTGTGAAGCATTGATTTTTACTTTGGCCCATTCATTCCAAATACATCCACCAAGTACGATGTCAGTTTATATATTTCAATATTTAATAGTTTTCTGAAGTCTCTGGTGTGTACACACATTCTATTAAAACCCTGTCGACTATTTACTTTCTCCAATCATTCATATGGGCTTTTTCTTGCCAAATGTTAATGTGACATCTGCTGTACCTAATTCCAGTAAATATCAGGAATTTTTATGCATACAAACGGTTTATCATACATACACCATCAATTTGTTCTGAGACATGTCACTTGTGCAAATAGCCTAGGGGTTTTATTTATTAAGATTTACATCGAGTGAAAACTAAACACTTTAATTCAAAGATCTTGGATTTTCCATCCAGATGTTTATAATCTCTCATGCTATTTACTGACCTTGCCAAATTAAGGTTGTGAATTAATTAGTTGTATTCATAAATTCATAAAGAGATGGAATTACTATAAAAGGTTGATAATATATGATATCAGATTTTCATAAAATAAGGAGGCAATATAAATTCAATTCAGAAGGAGCAAAACATAATAAAAAAAAGTAAGATCCTATTTAAAAGTGGTAATGGACACATAAAACCAACCAGACTTTCATGCTTAGTTTAATGAATTTATGTACTTCAATCACATAAACAAAAAATATCCTATTACATAAATATTGGAATTTGATGACAGATTTTTTTCTAAAAATGTTTTGTTTTCAGCTTCAAGGGAAAGTATCTTTTTCTTATTTTCATTCAACTATCTATTCAACTGCTTATTCATCAAGCAAATATTTTTTTATCACTTCCCTAAACCTCTAACCTCCTCAAATCAACCTCTCTCCCTCATAGCCTTATGTACCTCTTACTCATAAAAAGTATAACAGCTATAACATTGCATTATTGGTGGGATGATTTGGTAATTTTGTGAATTATAATGAGATTTTTGAACTCTAGGTAAGTAAGGTCTTTGTTCCTTTTTGCTCACCATTGTATGTCCAGAGCCTAAAAGAATGTTTCATAGAGTAAGTGATCAATCAATAAATGTAAGAGGTGCTGTATATTAATTAGAATTTCAAGAAAATCAAGAGATTGTGTTTGCCTAAATGCACAACTGGAACCAGGAATACAAAAGGAAGGGTTATGCATGATACAGATTAGGAGAAAATTCTGTTTTATGAGAAATAGTAGAAAGCCCCTTAGGAAGGGGTAGAAGCAGATGATATTATATGGCAGATTTTAATATTAGGTAAAGATTTTCATTTGTAGGACAAATAAAGCCCAAGAAAATTAATTTAAAAAATACTGCAGGACTGAAGTTAACACCATGGTGAACCTCAGAGGGAACTAACTCTTCACGGCTTGATCCAGTGCCCTACATTAGACATGAAGATGTATCCTGTGTTCTCTCCATTCATTATTGCCACAGGTCCAAGGAGCTTATTCTGGTCGTGTTCAGTAACTACTTGTTGCCTAAAATAAAATAGTTCCCTGACATTTTAAATTTGTTCATTGAAAGCCTTGAATTGTTAAAGGAGACCATAGGAGTGTAAGAGTTTTGGTTAGCTCATTTCAACCCTCTCTGTATCTGTTTCATTAAAATAATTCTTATAGAAATTACTCTCCTATTAAAAGCTCTCTTTCTCTCTCTCTCTCTCTCTCTCTCTCTCTCTCTCTCTCTCTATGTATGTAGGAATACATAATTCCTACATACAGGTATACATGTATTTATGTATGTGTGTATATATACAGAGATTTATACACGTATTTTTTTAAAAAAAGAGTTAACCAGAAGGATGGTTCAAGATGTACAGTAATCTCTCTCTTTCCTGAGACTCCACTGCAGTGACCACAATGAAAGAATGGGAATCATAAACAACAACAGGGAAGAAGATGGATGAAAAACTGTGGGGATATCTATCTTTATGGCTCCCAGCATACTGAACTCCTTCCTTAAAGTTTGATTATTTCCCACAATTAGAAATCTGTCTTCCTAAGGTAAAATCAGAGATCTTCTATCTCTAGAAAACCTTGCATTCCCTCTATCAGAATCTACATCTTTATTTTTTTCTTCTCATACTTTCCTCCTCCCCACTCCTGTACTGCCTTCTTATTTCCAACCCCAATTCTATTTCTTGCTGACTTATATTTGCTGGAACATTTCCTCCAGTAGAACAGCCTAAGGAAGGGAAGCTTGGGTGAAATTTAGCTTTTTCCTCATTTTTAAATATTTAAAAACTCTATTATAAATATGATGTAAATATAGTTACTCTACTTAAATGTTGGACATTGGCTTTTGATGGAATTTTTCTTATTTTTTAGGTGCATAAGGCTAGCTCACATTGCAGCCTGACTGGATGACTGAGAGTATTACTTATATTTATATAAATTTATATTTTGCTTCATTTACTTATCCTCTCTCTGTCTTTCCCACTCTGTCTCTCTCCTGCGTGTGTGTGTGTGTGTGTGTGTGTGTGTGTGTGTGTGTGTGTATGTATGTGTGTGTACCACAGAGTTTATCTGAAGGGAATTTTTAAAGAGTTCTTAATTTTTTCCTTACCCACTGACCTTTCAGGTTTTCTTTTTTTGGGGAAAACTGTAGTAATTCACATTTTCCTACCATATTGTCAATTTTCTACAGCTTTTCAACGTTTTGAGGAAAGAATGTCATAGAGTACCATCATAAAAACAAAAGGTCTCATATAATCTTACAGTTATTTTTTATTTGCTAATCCATACTTTCTTTAATTTATTAATTGGATTTTCCAGGTCAAATCTTTCTTTGTGATTCATCTCCCTAAAAACAACAAATAAGATTGTATACTCAGATTTTCTAAATAAGATAGAATTATCAAACACAGATTACTAAGAATAGTTAAGGTTATATACTTTTGCTTCTTATTTTTATATGCTACGGAAAGTTTCTTGGGTCATATTTCTTAAATATGCTCATTGTTTTCCTCTTTAAGAAGGTGTAAGAAGAATGCGTGTGGGTACAAGATGTGTTCTTTTCATGAGCTTCACACGTCTTAAAATGCTTGTGCTTTATAGTCAATTCTCAATTACCAAGTCCCAATTTTCTCTGTGAAATAAGTCAGTGACTTTGGGTAGAAGTTATACTGAATATAGACAGTTGAGACAAAGAGCATTCATGACAGAGAAATTCAACTGTGCATGCTTTTATTTTATTTATATTTTTTTTCCTAAGGAAAAGAGTGTTTTTCCCTAAAGCAGCAGCTACCAAACTTTTTGGTCTTCAGGCCCCTAAAATTTTTCTTTTATGTGGGATTTAATGTGAATGACCACTATCAAAATTACACCCTCAGAAATTTAAATAAATAAAACTTTAAAATATATATGCTGAATTCATTCGAAAATAGTCAAAGTGAACTCATTTCGTGTTAACAAAGCAACATTTTTATGAAGAAATAACACTTTTCCAAAGCAAAAATATAATTATGATTAGAGTGACATTTTTGCAAATCTCTTAAATGTCTTACTTGATAGATAGCTGGGTTCTTAGGTCAGCTTCTATATTCCGTGTTCCAAATATCACATGTTCTACAGCCTCTAGGAAGCTGCACAGTATACTCCCGAGAAGAGAGCAGAAGGCAAATAACACCTTCATGTTACAATGAAAATAGTTTTTTTTAACTGTTTTCTTTTTAATTTTTTAAATGTTTTTATTTATTTTTGAGACAGAGAGAGAGAGAGCATGAGCAGGGGAGGGGCAGAGAGAGAGGAAGACGCAGAATCCAAAGCAGGCTCCAGGCTCTGTGCTGTCAGCACAGAGCCCAACGCAGGGCTCGAACTCACAGACTGTGAGATCATGACCTGAGCTGAAGTTGGACGCTTAACCGACTGAGCCACCCAGGCACCCCACAATGAAAACAGTTTTGATCTCAGACCTATTGAGAGAGAATAGCTGTTCTAAAGTGAAATGTCAGTCTGTTCCAGAATACCAAAAAGCACAATGAAGGTCAATATGCAACTGAATTGTATTTTGCCTTGGTTCAGAATACTTGAATTTACAAGTAGGTCACAAAATACATTAAAATTTTAGCAACATTTGCTTAAGTCTTGATGGGCTGGCTTCCTTGGCCTACTAATTGATGCCTTAACCTCTACTATGGATAAGTGTTCTTTTCTCTCTCTCTTTTTTTTTTTTTAGTTTATTTATTTATTTTGAGAGAGAGAGAAAGCACAAGTCGGGGACAGGCAAAGAGAGAAGAAGAGAGAGAATCACAAGAAGGCTCCACACCGGCAGTGCAGAGCCTGGTGCGGGGCTTGAACCCATGAACCGTGAGATCATGACCTGAAGTTGGCACTTAACCAACTGAGCCACCCGGGTGCTCCTAAGGTGTTCACTACCTTCTGTGTAATCTGCTTAGATAGAAGCAGTTCTGCTTCCTAGTAGAATAATTTTCTGTGCTTTATGTTACTGTTGTTATATCCATGATGGTAAAGGACCGGGGAAATAAAACCATCAAGAACTAAGGTTCTTCACTTATGGAAGAGCTGAGATACCTTATAATAGTGTTACCTTGTATATGTATTTTGAAATATTTTATTGTCAACTTGATACAATAGGAAACCAAGTAGTTTCTCAGTCACTTGCCACTCTTAATCAGCCACGTAAACAAATCTGTGAAAGTATTTTTTATTTTGCATTCCCAAAATAATACTCTAGATTTTGAAAACAAATAAAACATTTTAGGATTATCTATTACATGCAAAAATAACTTTGCAATTTCTCAGAAAGCTTCTGGAAAATCACAAATATGTGTTTCTTTACTTCAAACAAAAAAGGGAGATGTCAGAAATAATTAGGTTTGTCTCTGAGGATAGTACGTTATAGTGGAGAAGTTTCTACTTGTTCTAGGAAAGAACAGAAATCCTTGCCAATCCCTTTCCTCTGTGGTCATGTTGTTGTTTCAGAGGATTAGGGATGAAATAGACTATACTTTTTGCTAACCTACCTCCACTATCTTTATTTAGGGATGGTTACTCTAAGGGGATGTTTTTTGAACAACTTTACGATTCACGATACATTTTACATTTTGATGCAACACACACACTCATAAATGCCCACAGCTGAAACAAATATTTTAAGAAATAATACTAACCTATACATTTGAGATGTACTTCTATTCCAGTCCATTCTATATGCTATCGATTTGATTCAATTTAAATTCTTTTTTTTTTCTTAAACAAAAACTGGTTACAAGCCACAAAATTGATTTCACAATCCACTATTGGGTTATGAACTCTAGTTTGAAAAACACTTCACCAAAGAACCTATTTGTTGATAATCTTACCTTTGCCTGCCATGCAAATTTTCATATTTTCTTTGTTTTCTTTTTTAACAATGAAAAGGTGGGGACAGTATATCAGCAACCAGTCAGTGACATCAAGTCATACCTGTGATTTGTCTTTTCTTTTCCCTTACTATAGAGTGATAAAAACAACTACATGATAAATCATGAGAAACGGCACTGAAAATCTGGATCTAATCTGGACCAACAAATCCAAGGTATTGTTTACTTTTCCTTTTCTTCTGGGCAACTCAGAGTAAAAGGAAGTTATATGCTAACCTAATTTCAGACACTATGCTTCCTTCTCTGGCAAATGAATCCATTAAAATCTAGGAAGTACCTGCTGACCTGTGCACATTGCTATTCAATGCTGACTCAATATTTTCAGGGAGAGAGTGGAATAAAAGCTTGTATTTTAATAATATCTACTAATGTGTCCTAGCAGCTGTTTTATTTTTGCTGACATGGTAGAGAAAACAGTACCTCATCCTTGGAAAGGATAAGTTTCTGCTGGAGGATTGTACAATTCTGAGTGAACCTGAACTTTAAGCATTTCTCAGAGCATGCCGAGACCAGCATGAAGTGCTCTCCTTTTCTCTCCTGCTACAGGTTTCAGCATCTAGGTCTATCTTCTTTTTCTTCATTGGTACCCCCACCCACTGTATCATGTGAAATTCCCCAAAGTGACTGCCTGAAGATTATTAATAATAAGTTTTACGAGAAGACAGGCTGAGCATAACACATTAAAGATAAAAATATGGCAGCATGACAATAATGTGGGGACGTTCAGCAGTTTGTATAGTCATTATCATAGCTCTCTTTTAAAAAATGTGTATTTTTGAGAAAAAGTGAGTGGGGGAGGGGAAGAGAAGGAGAAAGAGACAGAGAATACCAAGCAAGCTTCCCCAGCCTGACATGCGGCTCAAACTCAAGAACAGTGAGATCATGACCTGAGCTGAAATGAAGAGTCAGATGCTTAACCGACTGAGCCACCCAGACACCCCGATTATTCTAGCTTCCTTAATGGGAATGGGAAGTTTACAAATAGGCTTAAGGTCTTCCTTTCTATTTTGAAGGATAGAATACACCCAACCTTCTCACTTAGATCCTGGCTATTTTCTGGATTGCTCATTCATATTTTATTTATTCATCCCGAAATATCACTTGCAATGGATTCACAGGTTTCATTTTGTATCCATTCAAGTATCCAATTCCATTAAGTAGTTTGTATTTCTGGGGACCACCAGTGTATTTCCCACATGACTGAACCCTATATATATTTTCTATATATTCATGAAATGTCTCATTACTATCTTTACTCACAATCATATATTTATATTATCTTTGTACTTTTGGTAACCACAAAGTTGAAAGCTAACGATTTCCTCAAATACATTTTTCTTCAAATATGATGTAAGTGTAAAAACAATATATAAGCTCAACAGAAAAGGGGCATTTCTATTTGAGGTTTCCTCAAAAAGAGTTTTGGAGTCTATCACTACACAGCCAGCTCATCCCCAATATGTATCCCTGTGGAACTCCTAAGACTTCACAGCTAACATAAAACCCACAAACTCATACACATGAACACACACATACCAATGTGTCTAAACAAATGCATCCCACTGCTTCTATTTGACATTATAAGCTTTTTTTAAAAAAGGAAGGAAAATGAGACATGTTGATTTCTGATCAAATATTTAATCACTATTGCTAAATTGAAAAATTACTATTAAGTCACTACTAAATTAAAAGCACATGAATAAAAATTTTATGGATCCACAAGGGACAATGAGTATGGGAGAGAGAGCTGCAGATGAAATATTTCTGCAAATTTTTAGGAGACAAAAACCAGATGGAGAAGTGATAGCTGACCCTGGAAATCGAAAGAAGGAAGGAAGGAAGGAAGGAAGGAAGGAAGGAAGGAAGGAAGGAAGGAAGGAAGGAAAGAAAGAAAGAAAGAAAGAAAGAAAGAAAGAAAGAAAGAAAGAGAGAAAGAAAAGAAAGAAAGAAAAGCTACTGCTTAAGAACCTGAAGAGGCTTTACCTCAGAATGATAGTAAAACTATTAAATGCTCTGTACAGCATGGACTCCCACCAGTAGATTTATTGTTGTATCTGGACTAGGTGAGCAAATACCAACCCGGAAAAAACAATGAAAATAAGCATCATCAATAAGTTCTGTTTATGGCAGCACCCACTGCCTTTGGCAGAGAGGTGTGAAATATGGGCCAGAAAACTGGGGAACCAATTGGAAGTTTGTCTAGAGAGTGGTTACTTAATGTGGCACTTAGTATGGTATCTATATAGATAGCATTCACTATGTGCTAAGTATAATTCTTGGTGCTTTACAGAAAATATTGTTTTACTTCTATAATAAACCTAAAAGTAGAGTATTAACATTATCCCCTTTACAGATAAGAAAACTGAGGCACAGATAGGTTAACTTGCTTACGGTGGCCCATAGAGTAAGTGGTGGTGCTAGGATTCAAACCCAAGCAGTCTGTCTCCATTCTCTTAATGACTGAGATGTTGCCTCCTACTTTTTTTTCCTTCAGAGAATTTGAATGGAAAAGGCTATTCCTAAGGGAATTTAAGCACAGCGGAAAGTAGAGCCAAAGGAAGGAGCTGAAAACAAAGGAATTAAATTAATTTCTTTACTCTGAATTGTGTGGCCTTTCAGACTCACTTTGTTCTCAGGGTAACAGCATATTATCTTCTCCCACCCCAATATGAACACACCTACTGACAGGAGATTGGAGGACATGTGTCCTAAGAAACAAACACCTTAAGAGGAAAGATCTTCACTTGCTGAATTGGGGGTGGGGGTGGTGTCTCATGGTGAAAAATGTCTACTTAATATCTGTTTACCCTAAAGCCCATCAATGAACAAGCCTCACCTTATCAATCTTTATTGGGTTATTCCTAAATTAAAAGGACCAGAAAAGGTTCAGTAAGAATTTGAGGCATAATTACAACATGAAAAAGATACTACCAATCCTACTAATTGTTATAATTATTCAGAGATAGATGAAACCAGAAACAAAAATCAGTAATATCCTCAAAGTGATGTTGCATCTACAAACACAATCTAAATTATATGACAAAGGTATTGGGAAAAAAAACCACACAACAACAAGAAACAGCTCTTGAATACAAAAATGTATGAGAAGTTTTAAGATTTCAACAGATAGACTGAACTATAAATTAAGGTCTCAGAAAGTAGAACACAACAGGAAAGTGATCAAACAGAAGACCAAAACCTAAGAACAACTTTCCTGAACTCTGACTGCTTCCATTTGTTAACCTACATATGCTCTTGGATTTTCTTTGTGGATCAACACATGCATGAAAATAATTTCAGTATAATCTTATGCTTTCTAAATCCTCTTCTCACTTTTGTTTTCTGTTCTATTGCTTAGGCTGAAGCCTAAGTACAATTTTGAATAGTGAGAACAGTAAGATAAACCCTTACCATCTTTCTTATTTTAACAGTAATGTTTTCAAAGTTTCACCACTGTTTACTAACATTTGTGATATATTATTTGATTAAAATTAAGAAAATCATGTTATATTCTTACTTTCCAGAAAATTTTATAATAAAAGACTGCTAAATTTTATAAAATGCTGGGAATTTCCTCTGTTAAGTATATTAAGATGGTGAATTATATAAGCAAATTTTCTAATACTGGAAAATTCTTTCAGTCTTGGGATAAGCTCTGCTTATTCATATTCTAAATGTTAGAATTATTTACTTTTATAAATATATTGATGGATTTGGTTTGATATTTACAGTGCTCAATTTTATTTGAGATTTTTCATATTTATTTTGATAAATGAAATTATCTACAAATTTTCTCTAACTTTGCTGTGTTTGTTTGATCTTGTTATCAAATATATGGTAGAATTATGAACTGTGTGGGGTATTACCATTAGTAGTAGTAATAGTAGCAACACAACATAAGATTTACTCTTAGAAAATTTTAAGTGTACAGTACAGTATGGTGAGCTGTAGGTACTATGCTATAGAGTAGATCTCTAGAACTTATCTTGCACAGCTGAAACTGTACTCTTTGACCATTTCCCCTCCCCCTACCCACCCATTCTATTCTCTGCTTCTATGAATCTATTTTAGATTCCACATTTAAGTAAAATCATACAGTATTTGCCTTTCTCTGTCTGGCTTATTTCACTTCACTTATGTCCTCCAGGATTATTAATGCTGCTATAAACACATGCTATAAGTGCATGTGCCCTTTGAACAAGCATTTTTGTATCCTTTAGATAAATACCTAGTGGTGCAATTGCTGGGTTGTAGGGTAGCTCTATTTTTAATTTTTTAGAGGAACCTCCATACTGTTTTCCAGAGTGGCTGCACCAGTTTGCAGTCCCACCAGCAGTGCACAAGTGTTCCCCTTTCTCTGCATCCTTGCATGGCTTAAATTTTTAAAAAATTATTAACGGTCGTTTTCTGGCCTAGAATATGGTCCAACGTGGTGGATATTTCATGTACACTTGAAAACAATACATATTGGCTTTTGTTCAGTGGAGGATTCTATAAATATCAATTATGTCAAATTGGTTGATAGTGTTTTTCAGGTCTTCCATATCCTTATAGATTTTCCATCTGTATTCATTCTATTCATTACTGAGAGGAGCATTGTATTTCCCATCATAATTGTGGATACATCTACTTCTCCTTTCTATTCCATTAATTTTATTTCATGTGTTTTATAGTTGTGCTAGTAAATGAATTCACATTTGAGATTAGTATTCTTCTTGTTAAAATGATTCCTTATTTTTACGTAAATGTTTTCTTTTTTCCCTGGTAATGTTCCTTGTTCTAAAGCCTACTTTGATACTAAGATAGCCACTTTTCCTTCCTTTTTTTTATTAAAAAATTTTTTTAATGTTTATTTATTTTTGAGAGAGAGAGAGACAGAGTGCCAGCAGGGGAGGGACAAAGAGAAAGAGAGGGAGACACAGAATCTGAAGTGGGTTCCAGGCTCTGAGCTGTCGGCACAGAGCCCAACGCAGGGCTCAAATTCACCAACCATGAGATCATGACCTGAGCTGAAGTCAGATGCTTAACTGACTGAGCCACCCAGATGCCCCACTTCCTTTTGATAAATGTTTACTTGGGATATATTTTTTCATTGTACTTTTAGTCTATCACTGTTTTCCTTCAGATGGTATATAGATGTTTTCTAAAAAATTCTATGAACAATCTTTTGTCTTTTTGCCATTATCTTTTGTCTTTTAATTGATATGTTTAGACTATTTATATTCAATTGAATTATTGATATGTTCAGATCAAATCTTACATTTAGTTAGTTGTTTCTATTTGTTCTACGTCTCCTTTTTCTTTTCTCTTTCTCTGCTGGCTTTTCAATTAAATATTTTCTGGGATTCTATTTTGTTTCCATTACTGGTTTAATATTTGTACTTCTTTAAAAGACTAGGTTTGCAGGAAAAAAAAATGAAAAAACAAATAAAAAAAATAAAAGACTAGGTTTGCAATATTTATCTTTAATCACCATCTACCTTCAAATAATGTTAAACTACTTCATAAATAGTATAAACCTCATACAACATACTTGTAATTCCTCCTTCCCATCCTGTCTTCTCTTATCTACATTTTACTTTCACACCTGCTATAAACCCAAGATACACTGGCATTAATATTGCTTTATACTATTTTAGTAAAAGAGAGAAATATACTTTACATGTATCTTCATTTTACTATTTCTGGAGATATATATGTATACATTTAGATCTTAGCTGATGTGTAATACATTGTTTCTGCTTAAAGAACTTCCTTTAACATACATTATATTGAAGGTCTGCTAATAATAAAATTTCTTTGCTTTTGTCTAAAAATGTTCTTATTTGACCTCCATTTTTGAATGATACTTTTGCTCTGTATAGGATTCTGGGTTGACAATTTTTTTTTTCTTCTTTCAAACCTTTAAATATGTCACTCTACTGTCTTCTGGCTTACATAATTTCTAACACAATAATTCTTATTCTAGTTCTTCTGTATGCAATGTGCCTTTTTCCTTTGGCTGTCTTCAAGATTTTCTCTTTATTTTTTTTCAGCAGTTTAAATATGATAGGTATGTTTTTAATATATTTTTTTTAAGTTTTCATTCATTTATTTTGAGAGGTGAGGAGGGGCAGAGAAAGAGGCAGAGAGAGACAGAGAATTCCAGGCAGGCTCCGCACTGAGAACACAGCTCTGAGAGCAGAGCACTGAGAGCACAGAGCACAGAGCCTGATATGGGACTTAAACTCGTGAACCATGAGATCATGACCTGAACCAAAACCAAGAGCCAAACACTCAACCAACTGAGCCACCCAGGCACCCCAATAGGTATGTTTTTAGAGGGGAGTATTTGTCCTGTTTGGTGGTTCTCTGACCTTATTGGATCTGTGGTTTAATTTCTTTATCCATAGTTAAATTTGTTGTTGTTTTCTCTTCCTTTTTTTGAGATTCCAAGTAAATGTTTGTTAAACCATTTGATGTTGTTCCATAGCTCTTGGTTTCTTTGTTTTTGTTTTTTTGTGTTTTTAAATTGCTTAGGCTATATGTCTAATCCACTTATGAACCCATGACATGCATTTTTACCTCTATTATCATGCTTTTTATCTTTAGAATACCCATTTGTTTCTTTCTAATGGAGTCCCTCTCTCTGCTGAAACTTCCCATATATTCATGTAATAACATTTACTTTTTCCAGAAAAAAATTTGCCATATTAATCACAGCTAATTTGAATTTATTCTCTGATAATTCCTATCTATAACTGGACCATTTTGGGGAGTCTGGTTCTATTGATGACCCTGCCTTTGACAATGAGCTGTTTTTCTTCTTTTTCTCATGACTTTTATTGAACTCCTATCATTAAGGGCAGAACAAATTCTAAAATACATAGTATTTATGCCTGGAAATGCACATACCTCTTCTTTTGCTAGTGTTTTATATGTGGAGTTAATCTACTCAGAAGTTGAACTGGGTTTTGTTTTGTTTTGTTTAAACTGTTACTATGAATACCTTCAAGCAGCACTGACTTCAATTTCTTAATGCTCTTTCCCAGCATTTGAACTTTAGCAATTTGTTAAATATTTTAGGTGAGGTATTCTTGTCTGCTTGTGTGGTGCTTGACTTGACATCTCTTCCTTGTAGTTTGCTGCAGGGAAGCCACTGCTTTTTGTCTCTTTCGGGGACTTGGACTCTTCCTAGACTTCAGGCCACTAGGCTGTCTTGAGACCTCAGCTGTCTAATGAATTCAAGAATAGTTATTATTTTGTAGATTATCTGGCTTTTTCCTATTGTTAAGGTGAGAACGACACTATTTCTAATTTCCTATATTGTTAAGTGGGTGTGGAACTACTCTATCCGATATCCTCTGAGACCCCTAAACCAAAACCAAAATCAAAACCAGTATTCTTGGTTCAGTTCAGGAGTCAGTGGGCTGTGGTCAACTTGGCTCAGTTAGAGGTAAAGCCATCCCTGCTTCTTTCCAGTTTTCTGTAAGCCTACATGGAAGAATTTTTACTCTTCCTCCAGGTCATTTTAATGAGATCATTTGTAGTTTCTCATCAGACACTGGGCGTTTTGAATCCTTATCATTTCACAAGGTTAGAATTTCTAACTACTTTTGCCTACTTCTGAATCTGGAGATTGATGGTTCTTTGGCCTCAACACTGGTTCGACACCTATCTAAAATAGCCAGTGAAATAGTACCTCTGGGGAAGCACAACGTTCTAAGTAAAGAAAACCATCTTGGTTTTGGAAGACCCGGATTCACAGTCTGTCTCCACTAGTGGTAAGATGTAGAAAGTACTTTCTTCACATAATTTGAAATAATGGACATGCATGTTAGTTGGCTGGATTTAGATCAGTCTTGAAAGTTAAGGATGATGCTTTTGAGATGTTATACAGTATCTGTGAGTCAACAAGGATTAAAGATAAACTAGATGTAATCAAATAAATAGTATTTCAAAACAATATTCCCATTTACTTACAAAACCTTTTGATCTGCCCTCATAGTCTTGAAAATCATTCGGATTAGTATCTTCTTTTTAACAAAGAGGCTATCGAGAAAGAATAATAAGTGACAACTACTAAGAGAAAGACCTGGGGTACAAACACAAGTGTTTCCGACTCTCCTTCCATGTGTTTCTTCTATTCTGCACTGATGTCTCCTTAAAAGAGTTACCATATATTGGTATACAGAATATAGCCTCACTTAGATGGCTCCAGGAAGAACAGGAAACCCCTTCAATCACTACAAAATAATTCAGTGCTTTCTGACATAGTGTAAGAGATTTTCTCTCCTGATTGTTTAGCTTAAAAATTTGCTGAATTGACAGAGGAATGATGGAAATAGCTGATATGAATGCTTTTAAAAAATGGATGGTGAAAAAAGGAAAGTGGAAGTGTTGGCTGACTGTAGCAAGAGAATAGAACCCAGGAATGCTGGTTAAAAAAATCGATTATCCCAGCAGGGTTACTGAAGCTGAGCATACAAAGGGCTAGTTGATAATGAGAGCCTGCTGCTTTGGATAACACTGACATCTGAGGGTTTGCAGTTACCCATAAGCAGTATGTAATCCTATATTCTGTCTCAAGAAATAAGCCTTGCATGTCTCCTTGCTATATCTTCAGGAAGCAGGACTTGAGGGGCATTGGCAAAATAGGCTTGTTTTTCAACAGCTTTAATTTCGCTCCCCGACTTCTTAGAAAGTGTAAATTTCTGCAGAGTACCACTGCGCCCATTTTGTTTCTGCCAGCTCTTTCTCACTGGATTCCCTCCATTTTCCTGGTCACTTCCCACATTTACTCACAAGGCCTGAAGCAACTTAAAAGCAATGGGTCAAGCCTCGGTGAGCAAAAGGAGATGCATTTCCCTAAAAACTTCATTCTATAAACATTTTACCCTTTGAGAAAAACTATGTTGTTGTTGGAAATATGTATTTTAACTTGAGTTTCTGGTTTGCTAGCCTTCTTTCTAAATAATTCATTATAAATTATAAGATTTTTTTAATAAGTTAGGTATCAATGTATATTTAACTTTTTTGGTTGTAGGAAAAAAAATCAAGAGCAAAGTGTATCAGTACCGAAATGCTAAGAGTTTGAGGAATTTAAAAAAATAATCTTGTGTTTAGAGTTTCAAAGTCTTTTCACATGTTATCTTATTTTAACATATGTGGGGATTGATGAAGTTCATTTCAGCAACCTGTTTTTCAAACAACTAATTATTGTACAAGTGGAATAAAATCCCTTTCTCTAGTCTTATGTTCTATTGGGCCCAGATAGTTCTTATTTCTAATTCCTTGACCTAATTTTACTCTATAACAAGAGAGAATCTTATTTCTTCATTTTAAATTTAAGGCTAGTATTATATGGAAGCAAATCAGGTCAAATAGAAGAAGAAAAATAATTCAGTAATGTGACTCTAAAGATGCCTATATATAAAAAATTTGAGTTTAAATAAACCATTCCTCCCACTCCCATATAATCACAGATGATTTGTCCCCATGTGTATAAAACTAGACATTTCATAAAGGTGACTGCATCTTCCACATTTGTCCTGTTCAAGTACAGGGTATTATTTACAATTTTTTAGAAGGTACTTATATAAGACATTCAGGCTCAGCAATCTAGGTTTTTGATTTATCTGAAAGGCAACAAAAGGTAGTTAAATTGGTTTTTCCTTGGGCATGCTTTACCTCCTACCAGTCCACTCAGGTTAGAAATAATAGCTTTATGTAGCTCTCAGAACTTGGGTCAGACTCTTCTGACACTTTGCGTATAGATGTGCCCAAAGGCATACGGTCCCACATGTGAAGTCCGCTATAATACATTATGATAATAGCAAAAGTTGTATCTACACCTTCACTTTTCTAGCAGGAAGCATTTATATTTGCGCATAATATTCTCATGAGGTTTGATAGGGAACATGATGAGAATACCTTTCTACATTTTTATTAATGACTTCACTCTTCAGAATATCTGAAAGCAAGAAGTTCAAGCTTTTCTGACCTAAAGCAGCAGCACAGCACACCAGCTAAGGTAACAGCTTTCAGTAAGGGATGAAACCTCAGAGACATCTTTGATGTCAGCTTATTCACTCAGGTACAGATAATATTGCTCATGGCACTCTTCGTATCTTAGGTTATATTATCGAGGCCCACAGTTCATACTGCAAAAAATGATTTGCTAAAATATCTTTGATCATTTTTTACATATTTCCAGTTTTGGAGAAATGCTTTTCTTCCATCATTTGTCCTAGTTTTAGATAAAGATCTTACCGCTCAATTCATTAATGATTTCTCAAGTTACTTGTTAACTTTGGGAAGCTTTCAATGCCATTACTTCAGAAAGCCTTGGGGATTTCAGTTTCCTAAACAAGAAGAAAATATTCCATTTTGTCACTGAAGATTTTTATTACTTTAAATCTCTATTATCCATGAAGAGGTGATCCAAAAATTGACACAAGAAACCACAGCTGTTCTTGCACTTGCACCCCATGCCTGACTCTCGTATTTAGGTTAGCTGAATGCTGCAGCAAGCACAATGGGAGGGAGTAAATGGTGTGAGAATACATTAAAATATGGGATATTTACTTGAAATTGTCAGTAACAAGAAATTAAAATAATTTGGACAGCTCTTGGATCAAAAAAAGGGAAACCTTGAGAGCTGTTAATGTTAATTCATCTGCTCTGAAAAATCCAAGATAATAGCAGATACATAATTATAAAACTTTTGTTTGATATAAGAAATTGCTTATCCTTTAAATGTAATGATATGTTCAAAGTGATAAATACAGTAATTTAATGTCGTTTACTGAAGGTATTCAAACAGATGATAATGAAATTTGGTATGACCAATGAATCACAACACTTCAACATTTGCCAATTTATATGGTGGGCAGAAAATTCCTCTCAGAGAGGAGGTACAGTATCAATAACCAAAAAGTGAAATGCTGCATTATATTTAGATGATAATTTTTAAAGCATTTCTAAATACGTCGGTGATGTGACCCTGAAACCAGCCTTCTAAGGTAGGTAAATGTCATAAGAATATGAATGCAATGGTATGATGCCTTTCCCAAATGGAAGTTAAGATTGCCCTTTAAAAATGAAATTGGGGAGAATACAAATGTAATGCATGAAATCATTCTGCTTTGGAAATGACATAATCCATGAGGCTGCCTGTGACTGTATTATCAAAGACTTCAGAAAATACTAAAAATTTAATCAAGGATGTCTTGTCTGCACACGTTAGGATGCATCACTGCAATGTCATCTTAACAAAGCAAGGCTCTGTGATTACAGGGTGAAGGGGTCTGCAAGAAGTTTGCAAAGGCAGGGTCCAATGAGCAGAAAATCACAGTATATTTGCACCATTATGCTTGGAGGAGGTTTCCCTGATGAACCAGCACAAATATTTATTTGTGGGTCTCTCCTTGAGTAAGATTGGATGCATCAAGCTAACATTATTTGATGCCACAGGCAGTTAAAGTCCTCCAACTTATATCTCTTGCTCTGTTTCCATGCTAACAAGATGACATCCTATTTCGATAATAAATGTGCTTAACCTGTGCAGTTCCAGTGGGAAGGGAAGGTACTTATCAGGCACATAGATCATTTAGGTCTACTTAGAAATGATAAAAGTGTGATGCATTTTGGTAAGGTGGCAATGTAAACTCATTTTGGTTACTTGGCAGTGAAAACTCTTCTACTTAGATCTCATTCTCCCACTCCAGAGTCCTATTAAAACGAGTACTTACTGTAAAAGATTAAAAGGAAAACAAGCATCACTAGAAAGTGGGAGCACTGCCATGAACATGTTACAAACTTCATATATTCATGCTACTCTAATTTATTACATGCTCATTGGAGGCCAGGTATTCTCTAAGTGCTTGGGATATATCAGTCAGTGAAAGACACAAAGATCCTTACCTTTATATACTTTACATTTTAATTGGAGGATTCAGAAAATAATGGTAAACACAAAATAGGTAAATAATATATTAGAGAGTCCTTTGGCAAAAGAAAAACTCAAGCAGGGTAAGGGGTGTTGTGAATCTTGGGAGTAAGAAGAAAATTTCTGGTATTCAATAGGGAGGCCAATCCAAAATCATCCAATAGGTGGATGATTTCATTGAGAAGCTGAAAACTGAGCAGAAACGTAAGAGGACAGGGCATTAGGCAAACCAATAACTAGGAGAACTGCATACCTGCCAGAGGGAACAACTAGACTGGAGGTTCTAGGTGAGTATGACTTGAAGGTTTTCTCATATATTAATACCATGGCTCAGATTGGGTGCAAACAAGAGAACAGACTGACGGCGTTACTTCCCTTGCCCACCCATGACTCACAGTGTCACAGAAGAGGCAACAACAGTGACATCAGAGGAGGATCTCCTATCTTCAGCCCCAAAAACCTCTTTGAAACAGATTTACTCAAAGAAGGCAGAGAACAGAATATTTCTTACTTCTGTTTAGTAAGAGTTCAATAATAATTGATCAGTTCGTGGATCTATTCAATTAAGCATTTATGGAAAAAAGACAACCTTAAAATCAATAAGACTTGCATTGAGATGACTTCTGCTACAAACATGGTGATGTTAGCCTGTGCTTTCTTCCACTTGATCCACCTTCCAGAATGTGACCAAATGATCAAAGAAATATGAGGACATTTATGTCAGCCTGGAAACCATAAAGAGTTTTTGAGGAATTTCTGAAAAACTTACAACAAGCAAGACTGGTGTAAAGCAAGCATCATTCAACCCATATGATTCACCAAACTGGAAAATTAATATGAGGTTTGAAGCAGCAAGAGCTGAGGGTCAAGGCTGACTGAGGGGCAGCTGATGGATAGCACATAACTTGAATGTTTCCATGTACAGTCTCAACTTACATGGCATAGAGACATAGAAGTTTACTAACACTATCTGCTATAATACATCTGGAAGATATAGACAAGTGTGACCAATTAAAAACAACAGTGCAGTAAAGAATACTTCAATAGAGGGCACAAATACTACAGTGAGACTCTCTCCTCCTTCTAAATATGGATCTTTGGTGAACATAAATAGATTATAATCCTTGGTTTGTTATATACTGACATCACTGAGCAAAGGTCTTTTTATACATATTTATTTTTAGTAATATAATGAGTATCCTCAAACTCATCACCCAAGCCAAAAACTTAAGAATACTTACTTCTGCTTATGTAGGCCTCCTCTAGTTTGTCTCCCTGCCTCTCTCTAGAGCTGATAACTATATTAAATTTTATGCTTGCCTCTTTTTTTGCTTTAAAAAAGTGATCACATATATAGGTATAGCTAATCAATATATTTAATTTTGCTTGATTTAAAACAATTTTAGTGTTTTTATTAATTTTTGAGAGAGAAGGAAAGAGAGACAGAGCTTGAGCAGGGGAAGGGCAGAGAGGGAGGGAGACACGGAATCTGAAGCACGCTCCAGGCTCTGAGCTGTTAGCACAGAGCCTGCTACAGGGTTTGAACTTGTGAACTGTGCGACCATGACCTGAGCCGAAGTCGGACACTTAACTGACCGAGCCATCCAGGTGCCCCACAATTTTGCTTGGTTTTTAATTTCATAACAGGGAATCATGTAAATATAGTCTTCTGGGTCTTGCTCTTTTGACTTACTAAGTTATGAAGATTTGACCATAGCTTTGTACTGAGCATGGATGTGAAGCTTCTTTGGAAGTTCTGCAGCTGCCTTAGCACAACTCAGTTCTCTGATACAGGGGAGCAATCACTGGATGATCTCTTGGGGTCTCCCTACAACCTCTGCATCAGCTTCTGCTTTTGATGGTATCATACCATCCATGGGTTCATCTTTCTGGGTGTTCCTGTATCAGCATGACTCCCTCCTGGGTGACTGCTTTTGTTAAAAATCCAGAAATGGTAAAAATTAAATCCAGAGCAATAACATAGTATTAAGTGAGAGTTTACTGGGCACAAAAGAACAATCTGCAAACTGAGAGTCTTCAAATCCAAAACCAATATGAACCTCAGAGGCTGACATAACAGGATGTCTTATAAAGTGAAAAAGAGGAAGTTGTTTAACCTTTATAATGACTGGTTGTAACAATGAGGGTTTTCTAGACAGCAGGGAATTAATTAAAAGTGATTATCTTATACTACTTCAGGAAGATGACTTAAGTTTCTTTTATAAGTATCAGAGGCATTTATAAGAAATAACCGAAGTTAAGTTTTGCTTATGATTATGAAATAAGCTAGATTTAATTTTGCTTACATGGCTTAAATGGTTTTATCTGCTTGAGGAAGTTTCAGGCCAGATGTCCATTTTATTTTACTTTAACACTATAAGTATAACTCAAGCCAGGCTACTTTCCTCAGGGGGCACTTTGTCCATATAAACTTCCAAATGTTGGGAGTTCCACTCCCAGCTGCCTCCACCAAGACCCTTCCTCTTCTCTTGTCCTGTTTGCCTTTATGTAACTGCTCCAGCCAGGCTTTGCCTGAAGAATTCCCAGGAGGGACAGAGGGAAGTTCTCGAAGTTCAGGGACTGCATGCTTCCAAATTCCAAGAAATGTGGGTTTTGCTCACCCAAGGGCCTTCACTCATCCCCCTCTGCTATAGCAGTGAGTGCCTAAATGCTTCTGCAGTTTATCAGGCACTGAGTGGGGATTTGGATCAGTTCCCCTTCTTGCAGGCACTCCGGTCTCTCTAAAAGCCCTATCCACTTGGCTTGAAGAGTAGGAAAGCAGCTCTCTCTCCTCTTACAAGGAGAAGTAAGGGGAAATGCTACAGCACCCCCACCAAAGGCAACTCATTGCTCAGAAGAATAATTTCCTTTAAACTCTTGCTATTTGTATGATATGGAAGACTGAGCTGAGATTTGCTTTGCAGCTTTTCTTTTTCTTTCCTTCGAAGGTAGGAATATTAGCTAATATTAGCTAAGTTGGAAAATATATCAACACTGGCTAGATATCAACTGTTGACATTGCTTATCATGGGGGGTGGATTCAAGGTATGTAGGATAAGACTATTATTTTTGCTTTGTGTTACTTGCTTGCTTTGTTACGTCTTGTAGTTTAAAAAACTATTTTGGGTAAACATGCAAATCAAATAGACTTAGTGGAAAATTATTGACAGAGGCGGTAGCAAACCTACAAATGAACTATTTCTAAGGGGTTGTTTTCAGGGAGTCCACCTGATGAGATGATTATCTCTGTCTTTGGAATCAGTGGTAGGCTTTCAAGTTTCAAACAATCACTTGAAAAGCAGAAAACTCTGTATTTTTGTTTTAATTTTTATTTGAGAGAAAGAGAGAGACAGCACAAGTTGGGGAGGGGCAGAGAGAGAGAGGGACAAGAATTTGAAGCAGGTCCCAAGCTCTGAGCTGTCAGCACAGAGCCCAGATGCGGGGCTGGAACTCATGATTTGAACCGAAGTCGGACACCTAACTGAATGAGCCACCCAGGTGCCCCAGCTCTCTGTATTTTGATTCTACAAGACAAATAAGTCCTCTTCCAGACACTTAACAAAACAATCATGAAAGGAGATTAGAGAACATTCTAATATAAAAAAGGAATCAATAATCAGGGATATCAAGTTAAAACAGTGAAACATTCTGAAATGTTCACTATTGATATGTATGTTTCGGACATGTATGTTTCAGATGAGTAACTCATTTTGAACATTATTTGAGTAGAAAAACAAGGTATTACTTTTTGAATTTGTAAAACTAAACAAAAACATTTAAATAAATATGACTTTACTGATAAAAAGTATTTTTATAGAGTGTTTAGAGATTGAAAGTAGAATTATTTTTTCTCCTTAAATTTAATCTCACCTTCTTCCTTTGTCCATATTACTCTAAGGCATATCTGCTCATGCCACTCTCTAGCTTAAAAATACTCAAATCCTGCCATTTGCCTGCTAGAAAAAATTAACATTTCTTACTGTGATGCACAGAGTCCTTCATTATTAGGCATAAGATCCCTACTCATTTTAATTTCAGAGCACTCCTCATGTACTCTACATTTTATTATCATTGAACAATTTGCTGTTGTCTGAGCTTATCATAGCCTTTTATATATCTATTCCTTTGCTCATTTTATTCTTACTAGCTGAAATCCTGAAATGATCTTCTGCCCATGAACTACAAATTATTCTATACCCAACCCATATGTCATCTCTGCAAGGGCTCTTCTAAAAGTCTGGATGGCTAGCCACTCCATTCTCTTATAATTATTCACTTATGTCAGTTACCTCTATCTACTGTAACAATTTATTCAACTCTCTATCCCAAACTTCTCAGAGTTCTTTTTTTTTTAAATGTTTTTATTTATTTTTGAGACAGAGAGAGACAGAGCATGAGCAGGAGAGGGACAGAGATAGAGACACAGAATGTGAAGCAGGCTCCAGGCTCTGAGCTGTCAGCACAGAGCCCGACGTGGGGCTCAAACTCACAGACTGTGAGATCATGACCTGAGCCGAAGTCAGACACTTAACCGACTGAGCCACCTAGGCGCCCCTCAGAGTTCTTGAATATCTACTCAATACATATTTTTCAGTTTTAATACATAAATATTAAAAAATTAAACCCTAGATTTAACTGAATATTCTAAAGTGGTTCAATGATCATAATTTAATGTTATAGTTTACTTAGTAAGTCCAAGATCATTTTGTACTCTATTTCCCTATGTGGTAAATTCTAATGTAGTAGTTAATTTCATGGTAAAAAGCATTCAACAGTCTGCATATATACATAAGATTTTTGTATACAGCTACATAAAATCTGATTTTTAGTAAAAGATAAGACTCTTTTTTTTTTCAAATTAAAAGTATAAACTGTTTAAACCTCAGTTTAAAAGTTTCACTTTGGAGATTTTTGTCACTCTTCCCAGGGCTAAAAAGATACCATACTCTCTCAGAAAGGTGACTAGGAAGAATATGAATATGCTTTTCCCTCTTAAAAAAAAGTATTATTTTTAGCAATGTCAGCTACTTACTGTACTCCAAGACTTGTATAGCTCTCTTCTTACTCTTATTTTCAAGTGTGAAAGGAGAGTTGTCTCCATCCTGTGAACGAGTACACTTATTTGTGAAGCTCTGATATTAATCTTGTCTTACCCCAGGAGTGGCTGCCTTAGCCAGATCTGCTGATTTATTATCATAGATCGCTGCAAAGGTGATTATAGCAGGATGGTAAATTACTAGGAATTCAGTTTATTGCTCTGGGTTACCCCTGCAGCTTTGCAATTGCTTCACCCAAGGTTGACTGAACTTTCCCAGCTTATTTTTTTCTTCAGTGGCACTATGTCTCTTGCCCCTGTAGTTTTTCTATGTGGTGATGTGATAAGTACAACTGTTTCAGGCCAAACAGCACATTCTGGCTTACAGTCATCAGGACATTAAAGGAACACTGAAATTCAGATAAACTGCGATAGGCCCAGGCTGAGGGAACCACTGTGCTCTCAGGTTTGTGAAGTTTGCATTGATGTGTTCTCTACCAGAGCATTGTAAGCCTCAGCTGGTTGCTAGTGCCAGATGCTGTTGCTAAGGCAGCTTGCCAATCTCTTTCCTCTAGACCTGCTTGTTTTCCCAGAGTTGTCTTGGTAGGCTATATAAATATTTCAACAATGAAAAAGCATGCAGGAGGGAATTCTGAGAAAGATTATGGTATAATGGATGACAGAGAAGAAACTGATCTAAACAACCAGAAAGAAATGTACAACAAACAAAACAGAACAAAACCCTTCACCAGGGCTGAAATTATGGAATGGTGCCAAACACATGCTCCAGATAATTTAGACTGAGCCAAATCAAAGGAAGTCACCAGGAGAAAATGCACATTTCCCCTTTTTAGAGAGTAGTGCAATATTGCAGGAAATTATGGGAAGACCTTTTAGAAAACCCATAAAATATACACTAATTTGGAGGAATGAAGGCCTTGGTGACAGGGCTATGTGATAAAATGTGTGGCTATTTCTTTCTTTGACCTAGATCTTTAATTATGATGTGAGATTATTCTAATATAATTAAAAGATAAAGGAGATAAGGTTGGACCATGAAAAAGATGGAAAACAGCCTACAAGGAGCCATTGTTTTAAAGATAAGTACCAGCAAAGATAGCTAAAGTGGGAAAGGTGACAAAGCATGCAGAATCATTTAGTTCAGTTATTTATTAACCTAATTCCTCGGCAATTTTAATGCAAATGGGCAATCCAGAAAGAGCAGAACCCTCACCCACTAGGCAAAGTTTACCAATACCCCCAACCACCCCAAATCAAAATAGTGACAATTACAGAACAAACTAAATATAACGAAGCAAAAAAAAATTTTTTTAGTTGAAACTAACCAACTTTCCTCAGATTGCTGTGTAACTGAACATAGAATATACAACGTATGCTTTATACAAATTCTCAGACATAAATCACAGGGAGGGATTACAAGATTCACCTATACTATTTAAGGGGAAATAGGGAGACACTAGGATTGCTTAGGTGTGTTCTCACTGAAACATGAAATCACCATTAAAACAAACACATAAAGTTATACAAAATACCTGAATCAATTTAAATGAAATAAATCTAGACTGCATAACATTTCACAGTCCTAGAGTTGAGTCCATGGCATAGTTCTAGACTCCAAATATTATCTGGAATGGACTATATGTGAATCCAACCCCCTACCTAGTTCCATTTAGGTTCTCTCTACTTTCCCATGTCCCCTTCTCTGTCACTGGCAGCAAGATATTTAAGGACTGAACCTGGGACACCCCTCCCAGCCCCAACAGTCTACTTCCTCACCACAGAAAATTTCACACTCACTATTAAATTACTTCTTTTTCTTACATTACTGCTACTTTCATTTCCTACTTACAGACCCCGTTCTTTTATTTTAAGCTGAAGAGAAAAATCAGTTTTCAAGGTATTTTATTTGTTTTTATTTTGGCTTCCCTTTGGTAGTTCTTTCAAACCTAGTGATTAGAACCTGGAGTCTTTTTTTTTTTAATGTTTGTTTATTCTTGAGAGAGAGAGAGACAGGCATGAGTGGGGCAGGGGCAGAGAGAGAGAAGACATAGAATCTGAAGCAGACTCCAGGCTCTGAGAAGTCAGCACAGAGCTCAACGTGGGGCTCGAACTCATGAATGGTGAGATCATGACCTGAGCTGAAGTCTGACGCTTAAACAACTGAGCCACCCAGGTGCCCTTGGAGTCTTTTTTTTTAATCATTCATATGTTGGGTAATGGTTGATGATAGAATATAAAACATCTCACTTATTGACTTGCTATTGATCTGCCACAAATTAATAATCCACATATTATTTTGACAAACATGCAAAAAGGTGGCTTCAAAAGCATACATTGGATGATTTACTTCAGGAAATATACTATCACTAGAACATTTGAGGCGGCATAAACTTGTATCATTCAGGAAATTAAAGCATAAAGTTCTGTAAAATAAGAGATAAAAATATGCTAATAATAGAGTGAGATGAAAAAGCTTCTGGCATGTCTGAGGAATAAATTTAAACGAGAAGAGACTATCAATATAAAACCTAAAACTAAATTAGAAGCAGTATAATATAAAGTTGAAACTGTTCAAAACATAATAATTGATGTGGAGCATAGCTAAAAGAAAATGTTCTAGAATATAGAGAAAAGGAACAGAGATGAAAATGGTCAGAAAAAATAATTTATATATAATTCATATTGATATTAGTACAATTAAACACAGATATAGCTGAAAAAATAATTAAAAATTAGAGGAAAACAATTTCTAAGGGAAGACTCACGTCTACACATAAAACTATTTACGACAGATACACATAATGAAAAGTAACCAAGTGAATATATATTTTGGAAAAAAGTATTAAACTTTAAAGACAAAGAATCATATGAACATCAGAGTTAAAAAAAAAACATGTCAAATGCCATATAAAACTCAGATAAGTTTTAGATGTAGCCTCTTCAATATTAGAAATCAAAATACAGTGTAATAATTTGTACCAACTTTTGAGGAGAAAAATTGTGCTATAAGAATTCTCAACCACTCACAAGGGCACACATGTGAAGGTAACAATTGTATTATCCAATATGCCAGGCATAATATATTGGTATGTCATCCAATTACCTTACTTAAATTAAAAAAAAAGAGAGAGACAGTTGGACACAATAATCACAGTATTGAAAAATCACAAAACATTTGATGATATATTCTAGTTTGTTAGATATTATTTTGTTTATAAACTTATTTGAAGAAGAAGAAAACTTGGGGAGTCTGGGTGGCTCAGTCGGTTGAGTGTCCGACTTTGGCTCAGGTCATGATCTCACGGTTGGTGGGTTCGAGCCTGGCGTCAGGCTCTGTGCTGACAGCTCAGAGCCTGGATCCTGTTTCAGATTCTGAGCCTCTCTCTCTCTCTGCCCCTCCCCCACTCGCACTCTGTCTCCCACTGTCTCAAAAATAAACATTAAAAAAATTTTAAAAAGGAAGAAGAAAACTTAAAATAATATGACAGAGAGAAGACCCAAAATTTCATAAACATAAAAAAATGAAGAAACCTATTATTACAAAAAGATTCTCAGATTTGGGATTGTAAATATTCTCTGTAGCATTAACCTTAAATGGCACATTAGACCAAATGTATCAAATAGATATATACATAATATTCCACCAAAAACAGCAGAATATACATTCTTCTCAAGTGTGCAGGAAACATTCTCCAGGTTAGATTACATGGTAGGCCATAAAATAAGTCTCAATAAACTCAAGAAGACTGAAACCATATCAAGCATCGTCTCTGACTACAGTGTTATGAAACTAGAATTACAAAGTGAAAACCAGAAAAAAAACGTGGAGACTAAAGATCATGCTACTAAACAACCAATGGATCACTGGCAATATCAAAGAAGAAATAAAAAAATACCTAGAGACAAATGAAAACAGAAGTATAACATGCCAAAATCTATGGGATGCAGCAAAAGCAGTTCTGAGAGGGAAGTTCTTAGCAATACAGACTTAACATAAGAAATAAGAAAAATCTCAAATAAACTATCTAAATTTATACCTAAAGGATGTAAGAAAAGAACAAATGAAACCCAAAGTAATAGGATAAAGTAAATAATAATGATGAGAGTGAAAATAAGTGAAACAGAGACTTAAAAAAAGAAGCTAAGAGCTGGTTCTTCATAGGATAAACAAAATTGACTAACAAAACTAGACTAACAAAGAAAAAGAGGGCTCAAATAAACAAAATCAGAAATGAAAGAGACATTACAACTGATAACAGAAATACAAAGGATTACACGAGATAGTACAAATTGGACAATCTAGAAGAAATAGACAAATTCCTAGAATTGTACAATCTTCTAAGAATGAATCATGGAGAAATCTGAATAGACTGATTACTGGTAAGGAGACTGAAACAGGAATCAAAAATTTCTGAACAAACAAATGTCCACGACCAGACAGCTACACTAGTGAATTCTACGCAACATTCAAAGAAAATTTAATATGTATCTTTCTCAAACTCTTCCCAAAAATTAAAGTCTCCTCTTCCAAATTCTTTTTATGAGGCTAGCATTATCTTGATACCAAAATCAGATAAGAACAGCACATACACACAAAGAAATTATTGGCCAATAATAAACACAGATGTAAAAATACTCAACAAAATATTAGCAAACCAAATTCAACAATACATTAAAAAGATCATTCACTATGATCAAATGGGATTTATTTCAGGAATGCAAAGACAGTTAAATATCCACAAATCAACATGATATACCACATTAACAAAAGGAGGAAGGGCGCCTGGGTGGTTCAGTCAGTTAAGTGTCTGACTTTGGCTCAGGTCATGATCTTGCGGGTTCATGGGTTTGAGCCCCACATCAGGCTCTGTGCTGATAGCACAGAGCCTGTTGCCTGCTTCAGATTCAGACTAAGCCACACCTTCCCCATTCACTCTCTGCTCCTTCCCACTCCCTCTCTGTCTCTCTCAAAAATAAACATTAAAAAAATTAATAATAAAAAAGGAAGATAAAAATCATAGGATCATCTCTATAGATGCAGAAAGAGCATTTGACAAAATTCAACATCCATTTATGATAAAAACTGTTAACAAAGTGGGTATAGAGGGGACATAACACAATATAATAAAGGCTATATATGACAAATCCACAGATAACATCATATTCAATGATGACTTTTTCCTCTAAAATCAGGAACAAGACAAGCATGCCCACTCTTGCCACTTTTATTCAACATAATATTGGAAGAGCTAACCACAGGAATTAGGCAAGAAACTGAAATAAAAGGCATCCAAACCAGAAATAAAGAAGTAAAACTGTCACTATTTGCCAATGACATGATACCTTATATAGAAAACCCTAGAGACTCCACCCAAAAGCTACTAAAATAAATGAATTCAATAAAGTTGCAGGGAACAAAATTAATCTACAGAAACCAGAGGCATTTCTATACATTAAAAATGAACTACCAGAAAGAGAAATTAAGAAAACCACCCATCCCAGGGAACCTGGGTGGCTCAGTAGTTGGAGTGGCTTACTCTTGATTTTGGCTCAGGTCATGATCCCAGGGTCATGGGATTGAGACCTGTGCCAGGCTCCATGCTGACACAAAAAGTCCCAAATAGACAAAGAAATCTTTAAAAAGAAGAACAAAGTTGGAGGTATCACATTCTCTGACTTCAAACTTTATTACAAAGCTATAGCAGTCAAAACAGTATAGTACTTGGGTGGCTCAGTTGGTTAGGTGGCCAACTGTTGATTTCAGCTCAGGTTATGATCTCAGGGTCCTGAGATTGAGCCCCATCTCAGGTTCCACACTGGGTGTGGAGTCTGCTTAAGATGCTCTCTCCCCCTTCCCCCCTCCCTTGCTTATTCTCGCTTTCTCTCAAAACAAAAAAAACAAAAACAAAAAAGCAAAACAACAACAACAAAAACCCAGTGTAGTTGGCATAATAACAGACACACAGATAAGTGAACAGAATTGAGAGCCTACAAATAAACCCACACATAGACAGACAATTAATTTATGATACAGGAGCCAAAAACATAAAGAGAAAGACAGTCTTTTCAAATCTTGGTGTTGAGAAAACTGGAAAGCCACATGAAAAGGAATAAAACTAGATACCATACACAAAAATTAACTCAAAATGGATGAAAGACTTAAATGTAATACCTGAAACTATGAAATTCCTAGAAGAAAAGAGAAGAAGTAAATTCTTTGACATTGTTTTTAGCATGGTTTTGTGAATCTAACTCTAAAGGTAAGAGAAACAAATTCAAAAATAAATAAATGGCACTACATCAAACTAAAAGCTTCTGCATAGTGAAGAAAACCATTATCAAGACAAAAAGGAAACCAACTGAATGGGAGGAGATATTGCAAATCACATATCTGACAAGGGGTTAATATCCAAAATACGTAAAGAACTCATATAACTTAACAAGAAAAACAAACAACCTGATTAAAAAATGGGCAGAGGATCTGAATACACATCTTTCCAAAAAAGACATATGGAAGGCAAACAGGCACATGAAAAGATGTTCAACAACACAAATTATTAGGGAAATGCAAATCAAAACTACAGTAAGATATCACCTCACACAAGTTTGATTGCCTATCATCAAAAAGACAAGAAATAAAAAGTGTTGGAGAGGATGTGGAGAAAGGGAACCTTTGTACACTATTGGTGGGAATTTAAATTGGTTGCAGCCACTATGGAAAAAAGTATGGAGATTCCTCAAAAAGTTAAGAAAAATGTTACCATACATTCTAGCTGTTCCACTTCTGGATATTTATCCACAGACTATGAAACAATAATTTGAAAAGATACATTCACCTCAATGCTCATAGCAGCAATATTTATAATAGCCAAGATATAAAAACAATCTAAGTGTCTCATCAGTGGATAAATGGATAAAGAAGATGTGGCATGCACGCGTGTGTGCGCGCACGCACACACACACACACACACACACACACAAAGAATGCTAGTCAGCTATAAAAAGAATGAAATATCGTGATTTTTGACAACATGATGGACCTTGAGCATACTGTGTTAAGTGAAATAATTCAGAAGGAAATACAAAAATGGTATTTTATTCATATGTGGAATCTAAAAGAAACAGAAATGAAAACAAAACAAATGAACAAACAAAATAAATAAAAACAAACTCATAGACACAAAGAGCAGATTGGTGGATACCAGAAGGGAAGTGAGGTTTTAGGGTGGGGGAAATGGATATAGGGGACCAAATGATCACTTTTTAATGGATACAGATGATTATAATGTTGTAAGCTTGAAATTTATATATGGTCATATGCCAATTTTATCTCAATTAAAAAAAGAATTTCCATAATATGTGTCATTTATCAGAGATTCACATAAAATAAGTGATTGGGAGATGATGGGTGTGGTAGGCTGAATAATGTCCCTCCTTCCTTCAAAGATGTCCACACTCTAATCCCCCAGAAACTGTAAGTATATTACTTCACATGGCAAAGGGGACTTTTCAGATGTGGTTAAGAGTATGGACCTTGAGATGGAGAGATTATCCTGGATTATCTCAGTGGGACCAATTGAATCATATAAATCCTTGAAAGTAGGGAATCTTTCAGGGCTGTAAACAGAGGGAGATGTGCCTGTGGAAGAAGGGTCAGAGAGATGACATATTGCTAGTTTTGAAGATGTGGCAAGAGAGTCATAAGAAAAGGAATATTGATGGTTTAGAAGCTGACAAAGGCAAGGAAATGGATTACCCTCTAGAAACCATCTTCCTTCTCTAGCCTCATACCTCAACTCTTGGCTGCTGACCAAGGTGCTGAAAATCAAAATCTCTATACATTAAAGATTCCAATTGTAACTGGGCCTTTAATGTTGTCTCTAACTCATTTCCACGTACCTAATAAGTTTTATCTCCCATTCTCCACACTGATATGTCAAATCTTACCAGTTTTCTTGTAGTGGATACTCTGGATTTTGTCTGCGTCACATCTATTCCTCAATTTTCTGAGCATACTGCATTGAGTTTCAACTAGAAAACTTTCCTTCCACATTCAGACAATACCACTGGTTTTGGTCTGACCCACTTCAGAGTTTCAGATATGGGCACATGACCCAGGCTTGGCTAATCAATACATTCTGTAGCACTGTCAGTTACTAATGTAGGGAAGAACCCATTACTCAAGCTGGCCCAGTGAAAAGTCAACCCTAATAATTTTGCTAAAACTACTGAAAAGATGTACCACTGCTTTCTGGTATAGTTGCTAGTCTGATACAATATAAACCTAGGGACTGCAGGTGTCATTCACAGAGAAAATCAGAATGAAAATGTGGCCAATGCAAAGACGAAGCTGAAACAAGAAGTGGAGAAAGAGAGAGCTCTAATAACATCTTTTGTGTACCCCTTGAATGATATGTGATCAAAGTCATATCAACTTTGTAATTCCCAGTTAAGTTAGCCATGCATATCTTTTTTCTTCTTTACTTTGAATTAGCTTTCTCTCACTTACTGCGAAGAGTTAAAAGAAAAGCCCTCCTGGAATATCAAAGCATACTAACTACATAGAATTTGACTCAAGAATCAGAGCTACAATAAGTAATATACGGTAAGGGACTTATTAATAGTGATTATACCTTTATGTGATTCAACTGTTGGATCTGGGGTGGAAATATCTGGAAGGTTTGCTTCTGAGTCTGGTAAGAAGTCACTGTACTCTAGGTCAGTAATTGAAAATAAAGCTGGATGGGAAGAGGCAGACAGACAGCAAGGACAAACTGTTAAGTCCTCAGCAAAAACTGGAACGCATGTCTGTCTCTCATCATTTCCAACAGGAAATTATAACCTTCACCAGAGTTGTGCATGCACTTCTCGTAGATCTTGGAGAAACTGAAGGAAGAGATATGAGATCCAGTAGGAGATGAAGGAGTTGCAGGCTGGCCACTGACCAACTAAGATAAACTAGCAAATGAATTACAGTTTATACAAGCTGCAACAGGAGCCTCAGTTCTGACACCAACCTTCAGGGCACAATAGCAGCTCTTTACTCTTCACCTTTCAAATATCACACAACTTTCTCTTGAAGCTGACCTTAATTAAAAACCTTAAAGTAAAGAAACTATGGAAAGTTAATTACAGCTTAGTTAACCTGACACTAACAAATCCAAATCCACTACACCACCTCTTCTCACTATCCATAGCAAAATATATCTTCTACTTTAGACAGTAAAGATAAGACATTAGACGGAAGTTGACAAAAATGTCCTGTCATCACATCTATGAAACTACCTGTATGCAAAGCCATGCATAATTCCTCCCTTCATATTTCCTGCTCTTTATTCTTTAACTTGTACTCTGTATTCCATTTATTCTTACCTTCTTGGGGACCTCATCACATTAATTCTTTTCCAACACTTTCAAAGGGATTCTCTTCATCTAATGGAATTCTATACTGTGGAAAACCTTCCATGGAATGCTACTTCAGGTCTAATAATTGCATAAAGGTATAATGGTGCCATTAAAAACAATGAGATAGATTAGTATGCACTAAACATGAAAAGGCTGTCCAGTGTATATATTTAGTGTAAAAACAATATGTATGTAAATAGGCATGCTATGCTTATTACACACACAGTTTTAAACATTTATCCCCAAAACATTATAAGGTGGGGGAGGGGTGAGTTTCAGAAAGATACACATAACATTAAAACATTCACACTTGGAATTTGGGGTTAGGGAAGAACTGTGAGTTTTTATTTTTATTTTATATACTTTAGTACTCTTTTAGTTTTGTTTTACAACTATTATTTAATTCTGTAAATAAAAATAACAAAAACTAGGACAAATTTATATTTTGGAAAAGTCTCCCAATTTTTAAAATTCAAAGCTAGCCTACAACTGAAATCAACTTGGCAAAATCATAAAATAACAATCAGGATAAAATGTAAAAGCTAGGTTTCACATATAAATTTATCCATGAGTTTTTTTGGGGGGGGCCAGCAGAGAGTGAAAGAGATAACTGGGAGATAGTTCATTCAAGACATACAATAGAGAATTAGCAATTGTGAAAAACCAATAATGAGAATGCAGATACAAATATATAAAAAAGAAAAAAAATACAAATACTTGAGGAAATTGGTCAACACTATAAATAATAAAAACCTACAAATACATGTGTGTATTTGGATTTACATATATGCTGCTCACAATTCACTTTTTGTGTATATGTGGTTGTATTATATTGGCTGGAGCCACTGGGTTTTCTGGAGAACAATCTGGAAATTATTACTATGTAAAAATTAAGTTTTAATTTTCTTTAAAAAAGTAAGTCAGTAGGGGTGCCTGTTTGGCTCAATTGGTTAAGTGTCTGACTTCGGCTCAGGTCATGAATTCATGGTTTGTGGGTTTGAGCCCTGCATTGGGCTCTGTGCTGACAGCTGAGAGCCTGGAGCCTACTTCAGATTCTATGTCTCCCTTTCTCTCTGTCCTTCCCTGGCTCATGCTCTGTCTCTCTCTCAAAACTAAATAAACATTAAAAAATAGTAATAAAAAAGCCATTAGAGGAATAATTTTAAATTTTCTTACTTAAAAAATGATAAATTCTTATCTATTTGATAAATTCTTGCTAAATTTCCTTGGGATATATATTTTACTAACTTAGGTGAAATGTAGAGCTACAGGGCAAAACACATTCATGGAACTCTTGTTTTTATTAAACTGTCTTTATATGATGAAATTGTTTAGAGATATGAACTTTTTTTTCCTTTTGGCTAAAAAAACAAAGAAAATCAAATTAACATTTTTACTAAGTATTTCTTATGCTTATTTCTCAAAATATTTATATATTGTTAATAGTTTTTCTTAGTATTGCTTATTCAAAATGATGCTATGTTAGTAAAGTGATTTTATACAGAAATATCTTCTACCTTTTTCTCAATGACCACACTGATTTCTCTATGAAAAATGTTTTTATATGAGTATATGAATATATTTTAATATACATGAATATATTTTTATATGGAATTTATGTGAAATTTAATTAAATTTTATATTCTTGAACATAATTCTTTTATGGCAAACATAAAAATATATCTTTTATTTATTAATCATAAGACCACATCTTTTAGCATACAACTGAAATGGAAAATGAAGTCCCTTTGATTCATTATATGCACACAACTTGCTGATCAAACATTTGAATCTGTTATATTTATTGATTTCACTTTTCCTTGAATATACTTATGACAGATCTAAAAACAACAAGCAAATAAATTAACAATAGTGAATGCAAAAGGCATGCTCTGGAGAAATTTTTACTTTTCTTTGGTCTATGTCTGCTCAGAGAGGTTTGTGGTAATTGCATCAATTCTTAATGTTTATGTTAAGTTGTGCTCTGTGGGGGCTTATAAGATTGTTAGTCAAAACTACATATTGCCTAAGAAAAACCCAATGGGATAGGAAATCTCTTGTCCTTGATTTTATAGAATATTGTTGTTGAATCATATGTCTTAGGATATTCAGTGGTCATAAGAATAGTTAAAATTATTTTTATAATTTACTTCTGAATAAATGAGTTTGTGTTACTGTTTTTTTCTGTTATATACCTTACTTATTTGAACACATAGTGAATGCCTTTGGACTATGCATGCTGACTTGAAGTAAGGAGTCTGCATCTTTTAATAAATCCTGTATTGTTAAAATTTCTAATTAAAAGTTTCCTCTGAAAGGAAACATATAACCTGTTCATTTGATGCAGATAATTTCTTGAAAAATACCAGGTGGTTGGTGAAGCTGAGCGATGTGACTCTTTAGTTGCTTCTGTCCCAGGTAATGGATCCTATGCACATGGGATTCCCATTTCCTTAGTTCTTTCAGAGTCAGTGTAAGATCAGCTTTGTTGTGACCTCTGTTTCCATGACAGAAGAGTTATATCATCAAACTCTGGACCTCTGAATCCCAACTCCATTCACTATTAATCGCTATCCTTTTCCACAGTCAGGATTTATGTATGCCAGAGGACTGTTTCCTCACTATATACTTTAGTAACACAAATTTTGAGAGCAAATTTCCATTCATCATACCTTTCTTCCCTTTCTCTGACTAGGTTTGCTTTCTTTCCAACCTGAGGAAAATGATAGTGGTCCAATAATAGTGGAGTTGTTTCTATGCGGGCTGCTGGTGTGGGTAAGGCTTCGAGGTCAGTGCTGACTAGCATCTCTCAGAACCATGTCTACATTGTCTATGACATAATCTATGTATATAATTTCACGGGTCATTCTTAGAAAGTTAATCAACATGTCCAGACCTTAAATTTGTCATCTATTATTAGATAATGGGGGATAAACTGCACTTTGGAAGACTGTAAAATTCAAGTGAAAAAAATTCGTGTGAAATTATTTTGGAAATCTTGAGAGCAAACTGATGCCAGTGATAATATCAGATGATCTGAGAATTAGGATGCTATTAAGTAATAATAAAAAAGAATTTTAATGCCTTTAAGTCAGAAATGAACTCTATCTTTGACCAAATAACCAAGATAGATTGTCATCTATCTATAATGTCTTATGCATTTATATTACCTGCTTGCCTGCTGAAAGCATTTGAATTAACATCTCCTGATGCAAGCTTTAAAACTGAATTATAATTATGATATAGAACCTAAAATACACTTTCCAAACAGTAAGTTTACAGTTTATGCAAATTATTTCTATGTAATCAGAAGTTCTATTATCAGACTGCATGCCATTTAATGTTTTATAGAATGGTAAATACTCAATTTTATCTTGTGTTTGCTAAAAACTGTCACTAAAGATATAAAAGATAGTAATGTATATAATTTGGGCGTCATAATCACTTTGAGAAATAATTCTAATCACCCCTTTAATATGTAGAAATCTCAGTTTGATAAAATTTTTGTAGATAGTTTTGTTCCTTGGCAATAAGTATAAAACCTATGATATGAACTATGGTGTTCATGGAATATTTTGTGATATCTTGGGATCTATTTATGGAATGATGTGATATCTTGAGATCAAAAATATTTGCTCTTTGAGATTGTCATTTTATTATAAGAAAGCAGTAAATAAGCTCCGTATAGCCCAAAATTTCATAGCTGTTTGGAGGGAAAGAAATCTGGTGCTGCCTGGAGTCTGTTTTTTTTTAAGATATACATTTATTTGAACATATAATTAAATTCCTATATAAGTACATTCTTATGATTTGTGTTTTTCATGGATAAAGGAAAAGAGAAATTTAATTTTGTGTCTCTATGTGGAGTTATTGTATCAGAATAAACTTTGTTTTATTCATTTGATTTGCGTGCAGCTACTATCAGAGATTGCTATTTAAATCATACTTGGTTATTAATAAAACTAGATTGCCTTCCTCATGCTTTTTCTTCACAACACATTTTCAATGGTTATCTACTCTCATTTTACTTTGGTTTTGGGTAAAATCATATGAACATGCTTGAAATATGACTATCTGGAAAAACATGACAAAATGGCTACCTGGAAAAAATGAGAAAGGGCCTTAAAAATGGAGTCAACCTAAAACTCCTGGAATTAATAATGAAAACAGAAGCTTGGATCCAGGAGTAAAAGCATCAAATTGGAATCATTTACAGTCCCCATACACAGCAGCAGGGGTTAAAAGGATTTTGGGATAATCAAGGAAGATGGCCACTTGAGGCAGTATCAGGAGACACTTGGATAAAGCTGCATGAGACATCAAGTCCCACATAGTGGGAGTCTGTCTAGAGGCTATAGCATGGGGTCCCTACTCAGAACGGAAGGGAACTTCCCCAGGGGCAAGGATATCAGAGGGGAATTTACGAGTCTAGGTGATGTCACTCTGCAGCATGGCAGGGAATGTTTGGGCCAAAGAATTCTGAAGAAAAAATCTGCTGTTGGACTATATTTTAAATAACTGGTTGGGTAAAAAGTTTGGCACTGGTGGATATTTGAGCTGATGGGTCTTGGTACACGGTAAAGAAATACTCAAGCAGGGCTCCTGGGCGGCTCAGTTGATTAAGCGTCTGACTCTTGGTTTCGGCTCAGGTCAAGATATATCAGTTTGTGAGTTCAAGCCCTGCTTTGGGCTCCACAGACAGTGCAGGGCCTGCTTGGAATTCTCTCTCCCTCTCTCTCTCTCTCTGCCCTTCACCTGCTTGCTCTCTCTCTCTCTCTCAAAACAAATAAATAAACAATTGAACAAAAGAAACAAACAAGCTACGGTCCAATACACAGAGACCAAATTTGGCTCACCTATTAGAATAAAATAGGACAGAAACATTTGCTCTATAAAGGCATCTCTATGTATACAAAAAGTACTGGATACTTTTGGGTCAAGAAGGCTAAGAACACTTTAAAATGTTCCCTTTTTAAAAATAAAATGTTCCCTTCTTGCATTAAACTCATAATAATTTTGTATTTAAATACATGTATACATATTCATTTTTGAAATCAAGAAAGAGAAATCATTATCTGAGACAGAAGGCCTAAGTTAGTAAATGGGGACAGATGGTACATAACATAGGGCAAGCTAGGAACACAGTCTTTGGGCATGAGGTCTTGAAACACATGTAGGTCAGGGCCTTAAGCCAAGAACTACATATAGGTTGAGGACAGATGTGGACTCCCATCCTGAAGTACAGAGAAAGAGTGCACTGAATAGGGCCTAAAATATCTCTTTCCACTCTCTGGATGGGTACCAGAAATGAACTACCAACTCTGGTCAGAACGGAGGTGGATTTGTTTCTATGAGACGAGAAACTAGTCTAAACATAATTGCACTCTTAGGCCCACAATTAAACTCTGAGCCAAGCTAGTGATTCAGATCCCAGCTTCCTTTAGGGCCATTATAAGAGCAATTGCTATCCTGAGGTGTTTCCTGTGGTATGTGTGTGTGTGTGTATGCACACAATAATATTTCCTAGTATTTTCTTTGTTAATTTATAAATCATTTAGTAGTAAATATAGGAGGCCTATATTGTATATATTGCCTGTCATAAATTGTACATCTCCCCTCTCACCCCCATAATTCTGCCTTTTGCTGTTTCAGGGTAGAAGCTCTTACTTCGATCATCCTTCTTAATGTAACTTCCTTACATTTTTCCTAGACGGCAATTAATTCCTCAAATTATTCTTATCTTCATTTCTCATGCTATCAGTAGAGATTCTCTGGTCATTTAAGGATAACACTGCCACACACATCACTACAAACTTTGTGTTTGAAGACTTGGACCCAGTCCTTGCACCCATCAGCTAGATACCTTCGAATTCTGTATTCTGTGGCAGGAAAGGGGTTTTCAAGTAAAATATTCTTTATTCTTTACATTTCTCATATCCTATCTTTATTTATGATTCTCCCACCTACAGAATTGTGGAATTATCCTTGGGGTACACAATCTTTGTTTACGTATCCAAAGGGCTCTGTATTGTTTACTTAGAAGATGAATAGCAAGCTACCCACTGGGTTATTCCCTAAACTGTCCACATTAGGTACAGCATTTTCTAGAATTTAAGTGGAAACTCTCCATAGCTCTCAGTAGTGATGCATATTTTCCCTTATTTTTACATCTCCATGCTCATTTCTGTCACATTACTAAGGATCAGATGGGTAGGGAGCTAGAAAGAATGCAACACCTGTAATTATTTGACATCTTTATCTTGAATAGTTTATATTCCATAATCCCATATTTACCAAACTTACTAATTATGGAATTAATCAGAGCATATAAACTATTAAGTAGGAGAATCAATTTAAAACTACTAACCACTTTCACACCTTAAAGAAAAAACATCAAAAAAAAATCTTGTTCTACTATAAATACATTGAAGTTAACATTACTTCCTATAAGTCCTTGTTTGCATAGTGAATATTCATTGACAATTTTATAGAAAGTTCAAACTATTTAAACATTTGAGAAGACTATTTTGATGACACATTGAAAATTACCTTTATGATAGTACTATTTTTTGCTTCTCCCTCCTGTGGGAGGATTACACATCACTGTCTCATAGTTGTCAGGCTTGACCATTTCACCTACCAGGCTCTGCCTGGATAGAGGATTATATAACCCTTCCCACACCCCCACAGCAGACTTGGCCAAGTGATCTTCTGTGGCTAATGCATTCTGAATACATATACCATAAATACCAACTTTAAAAGCCAGCATAGGGTTCATCATCTCTTTTTTTCCTGTCTGCCATGAGACTGGCAGTGTTTTAGCTAGAGGTTGCCTCACCAGTCTTTGTCCTAAAAGGAAGACAATATGGGGCAGAACCATAGCCAAGCCTACCCACGGGTAGGGTATGTGAAGAATAAACATGTGTTCTGTCAGTCTTTGAGACCTCAGATCATTTATTAGCAACTAAGGCTAAGCTAAGAGAGAAAATGCTCAAGAAGAATTGTTATCAATTTGACTCTAAAAAGCAGGATGTTTATGATGATTAAATTTTGTGTGTCAACTTGGCTAGGCTGTAGTTCCAGTTGCTTGGTCAAACAGTATTCTGGATATTGTGTTACTGCTGTGAAAGTATCCTACAGATTTGTTTAACATTTATAATCTGTTGTCTTCAAGCAAAGGAAATAGCTTTTGATGATGAGGTGGGCCTCATCCAATCAGTTGAAGGCTTGAGGTTTCCTGGAGAAGGAATTATGACCAACACTGCAACACAGAAATCCTATGTGGATTTCTAGTCTCCCAACCTATCCTACAGTATTTGAATTTGCCCACCTTCACAATCATATAAGCCAATTTCCTAAAATAAATATTTTTATACACACACCACTCTATTGGTTTTATTATTGGTTTTATTTCTCTCGAGAACCCTGACTGATATATTCAGTATCTACAATTGTGCATTGTACTCAAACCACTATTATGAATTGACTCAAAGAAACACAGATGATAGATATAGAAAACTATAAGGAAATAATGAGATAAACTCTGAGTAAATAGCTTTCTACATTAATTTAACTTCTAAGTCTGTATAGCATTTTTTAATACTATAATTGTCTTTTCAGAGCATGAAGAAATACAGAAAACCATCTAATGGTTTATAATGTAAATCTGGTAGAAAAAGCCTGAAAAAAAAACTAAATACAATACTAAACTATAGTATAGATGGTTGTTAATTATGATAGTAAATGAGAAAATTCTAAATAAGCCAACAGGAAATCATATCCAAAATTATAGCAAAATAATTTACATAGCAAGGTCAATTTATCATGGAAAGAAGTTTAAATATTAGGAAAATGTCTCTTTTAGACTATCTTTTCTATCTCCAATGATTGAGACAATTTTCACTTACCCTTGTGTCTTATCCTTGCTCACACTGTCACTGGTTTCCCAACAGACTGGACGGGTGACATTCGTCAAGGACGTATGATTCCTTGCAGTGAGATTAGTATGCTTTAGGGCCGTACAAAATTGTCTGTTTCAAGGCAGGAAAACAAAAATTTACTTGGAAGGCAACTGTACCACTTTGTTCTGCATATGTATATCTTAGTTTTCCGGGTGAATTAACTAATCTTCCTCTCTCCAGGAACCATCCTGGTAGGTTTCCACAGAAAACAAGTGTAGCCCATCTGCTTCAGTGACTTCCTCACTTTCACAAAGTAGTATAATTCATAAAACAATTCAAATTCTCTTGTCTACTAGATGTAAAGCTGACTATGGGTTATTATATAAAATAGTGTTTATCAGGTCAGTGGGATAAGTTACTTGACTACACAATCCCATGGATAAGTTCTTAGTTACAGGAATAAATGGCAACTAATGCTGATGCCTCTGTGGATACTGACGATGACACCATGAGAATTACACTTACTATTTATTTAGAGCTTACTATATGCCACGTACATTTATTAAAACTTTTAATTTTCAAAATGACCCTACTTACGGGGAAGGTATTGTTATATCCATTTTACATCCAAAGAAAATAAATACAGAGATGTCAGGCAACTCACCCATTATTACATAGATCCAGTCATCAATGTCCCCTGGTTTCTATGTTGGATTTCTAGTGTCCTTAGAAGCAGGAACAAGAAACTGCTTCATTTTTTCTTCTTCTTCTTCTTCTCCTTCTTCTTTTTAATTTGTGAAACAAATTTAGCTAAAGAATATCGAGAATAAAAGCCAGAAAGAGAAACTGTTTTTTTCCTAGGTGTTGAAAACTTTGAGACAGCCAAGTAACTGCAACGGTCCGAGGCACTGCAAGCAGCTGCAGGCACATTTCCGGGTGGAAGCCTGATCTCGAGGGATTTTGGGAGCCGGCTGGCCTGGGAGGCCTGGGATGAGAAACACCTGGGTGCCCTGGCGCTGAGGCTCCTCCTCCCAGACTCTTCCTAAGGAGTTCGGCTCACGCCACCTGTCAACGCAATCCCGTGCAATCGTACATACATATAAAATACATAATATTAAAATAAATAAATACTTACATTATTTACATGTATATTTATTTATGGTTGCTTTCTTTCATACAATCTTGGCTTCAACACATGTCACCTTGCATGAGAACCCTCTATATTTCATTAAATTGGAGTGATTTGAATGAGAGTAAGACCCATATATCTAATGCAGTCTGGCATTTTGGTTGTTATTCTTTATTTTCTCTTTTATTCTCTTTTATATTCTCTTTCCATATTTTCTCTTTTATTCTCTGGAAAAAGGTCAGTCAAGTATGTATCGTTTCTCATGTTGGAACAGTACTGCAGTATTTAGCGATTATGGTCCCTACTCTCTGAGTATTCTGTTAATCATCCTGCTTTGTTTCTGATATATTTACCTCTGTGAGTTTCCTTCCTGGAAGAAATTCTCATGTACAACACAGATTGAGAGACACAGGTTGATGAAAGTAAACATAAAACTCTACAGAAGCTTATATACCTTTTTTATTTTCATGTTCACACAGGCCCAGCATTGTACATGGGGAGTTAGTTATTAGAGGCCACATTTCCTGACCAAAATTATAACTAATGATCTGATAGAAAAATGTTTTGGAGTTGGCAAATTTGGAAAAGTGTGAAGAGTTTTATATAATTATTTTAAAACACATGCTTTATAATACTTTTAATAACTAATCTTCATTAAAATATATGTAATTGCACGAAATGGAGACAACTTGTGAAAATACATGGCACGAAAATAAAGGACTCTACCAAGTTCTAAATGCCCCTATCTCCCGTCCTATCTGGGGGAACTCCATTTTCAGATGACTGAAATCTTCACTATCCATAATATTCTTTACGAACCTTCATATTATTTTAGGGCTTAAAGAAACCTAGAAACATTTCTGAGAGTCCAAAACTTCATTTCACAGACAACTGAAAAAAAGCCCAGAGAGAATTTGGTGACTCATCCAAAGCCCACAGTGAAAGAGCTAAGGCTGGAATCCAAATGCCTGACTCTTGCTCTTTTAGATCTTGTTACGCCTTTGTAAGCTCTGTGATCTGATCTCAGACAAACAGTTTCGCATTTGAACCTTAGTTTCCTGATCTGTAAAATGTGGGTAATAATCATAGTGTCCTAGTCAATATTACTAACTGGAAATTCAAAACTTCGACAAATATGGAGGTGAGTAAGAAATTATGGATAAAGTAAATAATACAAGTTTCATGATGTAAGCAGTTTTCATTCTTAAATGGAGGAACCAAGATGCCCAGAAAGAAATCTGAGGATAATACTTGAAGACAACTCAGAGGACTGACTACCCACAGGCCTGCTCTACATGATCCTGAGATCTCAGTTTGGCATTTCCCACTTTACTTGGCATACTCTTTATTTTTGAGAATATTTTATTCATTACTCTACGTATAAACACCAAAGCCTCTCCTCAATTGCCAAATGGAGTCAAACCACTGATGATTTCATGTACTTTAAAGATATTTTAAAGATAGAGATAATTATCTCTTTAAAGACAATATAACAGGATGGTTTGTCATTTCATAGTGAGTTTGTCTTTTCCATCCATTGTATAGCACATTCATTTTTCTTTACCTGATGCATAATGAGTTCATTAGTAACAACCCAAAGATATTTTCTCTTATAAATGTGAAATAATCAATTATTTCAATATAATCTCAATGAGAAATGATATATTCATTAATGTGTCAGTGGATAAGTCCTTGATGATTTTCATTTTTCCATTCTTTATTTTTTAAGTTTGTTTATTTATTTATTTATGTATTTATTTATTTACTTAAGTAATCTCTACACCCAGTGTGGGGCTTGAACTCATGATCCCAAGATCAAGAGTCACATGCTCTTTCAACTAATGCAGGCACTCCACAGTTCTCTATTCTTAATATTTTCACAGAGGAGTGTATTTTATAGAAAAGTTTATGTTGTCATTCTATTTACTAATGATACATTTAAAGGACTCAGGTCACAGGTGAGGATTATGAGACAAGTGTGATAAGATTACCTGAACTGGCTCTTTCTGAGAAAGAGAAAGTTGTAATTTTCATTTTGTCTAGTTATTTTATTTAGTAATAGCAGAAGAACTTATTTTGAGCTCAAAGCAAATAATGCAATAAAACAGATAATGCTTATTAATATAAAAGTATAACAGAAGTAAGCATAAATTATATGATATACATCTGCATTTTACATCAATATATAAAATGTTTCTTAATATAGTAGCAGCTTTCCAACATGGTGATAACTTCCAATACTGCCCCCAAGAAACTATTAGAGAATTTTTTGGGCAAATTCAGTTAAGGGTATTATTTTTCTTCTTATCTGGTGTATACATTTATGTTTCTTGATTTTGCATTACACGCTGATACTCTTTTGTGTAACGTGGTGGTTATTTTAATTTGCTTTCCTCATCTGCACCAGAATAGCCTCTTCTTTTGATGAAGATTGATATATTTAGGCAGATCAGTCTCAGGGTTTCTAGCAACTACTGTTCAAATGTCAGATTTTAGTTAGGCACAGAACATTTAGTACATTTCTATAACATGAGCTACTATTGTACTGTACTCAATAGGCTGCTATTAAATCCTTCTAGCACTAAAACCTAAAAAATAGTCATGCCTATTCTTTGTATGTTTCATGTTGTTGCATAGCACGTCTGCTGGAGGGATGTACTATACCAATAGTAGGGTAGTGGGTGGGGTTACATCAACTGCCTTGCAATTTTTGAACTTTCATATCAACTGCCAGGGCTATATAACCTTAAAGGTTGTACAGAAGGTATTACCTCAATGTAAGTTCTAGCTTAGCACTCTCAGTCCTCTCTTCTGGGACATTTCTGTCTTGCTCTTTATTTGTGTGTTGTCCTCATATCTTTTTCTTTTTCTTTTTCTTTTTTTTTCAGTTTGCAAATTGTCATATCTAATCTAACTCTTTCACGGATTTATTTATTTATTTATTTATTTATTTATTTATTTATTTATTTATTTATTTATGTAGGCTCCACGTCCATCACAGGGCTTGAACTCACAACCCTGAGACTAAGAGTCACATACTCTACTGACTGAGCCAGCCAGGCACTCTTCTTTCACTGAACTGTTAATTTCAAGAAATATAAAGCGTTCAGATTTTTTTTTTTACAAACCTGCCTGTTCATTTCCCTTATATCAATTCCTTTTTTATCCACTAAATTTTGAAATACTTATTTCATAGTCTCAGATTTTCTTTCAATTTACTTTTATTCATGTATCTGGAGAATATCGGTTAGGATGAATTATTTCTATTTTTGGTGTGCCCCTCATTGAGAAATCATTTTTTAATTTGTTTTGTTTTGTTTTACTATTGTTTTTGAGAAAGGGAGAGTGTGAGTGGGAGAGCGGGTTAGAGAGAGAGAGAGAGAGAGAATCTTAAGTAGGCTTCACACTCAGTGTGGAGCCTGATGTGGGACTTGATCTCACGACCATGAGATCATGACCTGAGCCAAAATCAAGAGTCCAATGCTAAACTGCCTGGGCCACTCAGGTGCCCCAAGAAATCATTCTTTTTTTAAAAAAAGTTTTACATTTTTATTCTTGCTGGGATCCTTAATGTTTGCATTGATTCAAAAGTTTATTTATTTATTTATTTATTTATTTATTTATTTATTTATTTTTTTATTTCACTGGTGGATTATTGAGAAGTTTGTTGCTTTCTTTCCAAAATATAGGGATACTAGCTATCTTTGATGGCAGAATCAGGCGCCTCCCAGAGGGTCCCAGGAGTTCGTACTGGTCTACGTTAGGAATCCAGGCTGGTTGGGGCGATTAGGTGCCCTCTGTGGGAGTTGTTTTTATGTTAATTTCTTAGTTTGGAAATTCCTAAATAATTTAGTTAATCTAAATATGACCATTAAACTTGTTTTTAGGTGCAGGCTATTCCCAGTTCCTGCACCCCAACCCAGGCATTTTTAAGTAAATGGCTTATCATTTCCCTGGCTTGTAAGTGAGCTGTCGATTTAGTTCTGTCAGTGAACAGGCAGACCTTTTAAGATTCTGGATTTTTGTGGGATTTTCAGTCACAGCTCCTTGCTTCAAATGGTTCCATGTCCTCAGATGAGTGTTAAGACCTCATGCTCTTGTTGGGCCGTCTTCTAACTAAATCCCCCCTGAGATGCTACTTCATCTTGCTTTCATTTTCATTTTTGGCAACCATAACAACAAAAATACACAATGAGTTCCAAAAGAAAAGATTAAAAAAAGAATTTCTTCTCTCTCTTTTAAAACTCAAGTTACTTATTTCTCTTTGTTTTTATTGTTGTCTCTGCATTCTATCCAATATTTCTTTGTGTTAGAGGGTGAAGGGGACCATGTTAATTTAATCTGCCCTGTTGCTTGATCCAAAAGTCAGTAGAAAAGTGAGTGGGGGTTCATAGAACATAGAAACAAAAACCGTATAGAAACTCTCATCTAATTAAACAAGGATATCTCTGCATATACTCCATCCTAAGTGCACTACTCGTTCTGAATTTCCTAACCACAACCAAGATTACTTAAAAAAATCCACATATTTTGAGAAACATAAAATATAAGGAGTCGGGATAATAGTAGTTCTTTCTACCCATAGCCCTGCTTACCAGTGGGTTGTGGAAATTGTTTAATTGTTGGTTTTAAAGCTGGGGACTGAATCAATAAATGTCTATGTAGAGATGCCTTGCATCTCCATGCAGGAGCACTTTTTCTGTTTCTTTAATTGTTTTTATACCTCATTTCTTTTTCTTATCTGATGTCACTGACTAGCATATTCAGTACACTGCTGAATACATTCCTCTGCTTAAAGTTCTTCAACTGCACTTCATTGTGTGGGGTAGGTGAAGCAGTCTATCACAATGACTGAGTTTAGCCACAGTTTTAATTATGGAAAACTCACTTACCAGCTGTGTGAATCTAGACAGTTGAGTATGGTGAGCAGAAAGATTCCTTCCAAGAGGGGTGATGAGATACAAATGGATCTTTAACATACAATCCAGCAATTTCACTTCTGGGTATATATAGAAAAAAACAAAAATAAAGGAGCTGGAGTGGGTAATGCTTAGTAGATCCAAACAAGAGAAACAAAGAGAACTCTTAGATGTTTGAACGACTAGAGGGACTTGGGAAAGTGCATTAACATACTAGTGTGAAATCAATCACCCCAAAAAGTTGTACTTTAAAAGCACCAGCAGCCATTTATTATCTCATGGTTTCTGTGGATCAGGAATTTAGACAGATATGCTGTGGAGGCTTATTTCTGCTTCACAGTGTCTGGAGCCTTAGCTGTCAGACTTGAAGGCTGCCAATAGGGAGAAATGGGATGGGAAGAGGGACATAGTGGGCCCTCTCTAGGTGGGCTCTCTCTAGGGCCCACTGAATGTCTTCAAAACATAGTGACTTCCTTCCGTTAGAATAAGTGATCCAAGAGGAGAACAAAGCAGAGCTATCCTTTTAACCACTAGCTATATTGACACTCAGAAGCTATTCACCCTAGCCTCAGAAGTCACATAGCAGAACCTCTGTCACATTCTATTATTCTATATTCTATTATTAAGGGAGTCACTACTTGTAGCCTACATTCAAGGGGAGAGGAATCAGCTTTAGCTATTGTTGGGAGGAATACCAATGAACCTATGGAAATATTTTTAAATGTTTAAAATGGTTACAGATAGGAACATAAGAAAGAAGAAATTTGTGAGTCTGTTTGCTATGTGGTATGCATTAAAGAGCCCCCCTTGGAGTTCTATAACATATTTAGCAAAAAATGCATTCCTTAACATAGGAATTTAAGGGGTATCTAGATTCTTTTTTTTATTTTTATAAATTTTTTTTAACGTTTATTTATTTTTGAGACAGAGAGAGATAGAGCGTGAACGGGGGAGGGTCAGAGAGAGAGGGAGACACAGAATCTGAAACAGGCTCCAGGCTCTGAGCAGTCAGCACAGAGACTGACGTGGGGCTCAGACTCACGGACAGCAAGATCATGACCTGAGCCGAAGTCGGACGCTCAACCGAGCCACCCAGGCGCTAGGGGTATCTATATTCTATACGCAAAGATAAACCCTGCATAATAGTGAGTTCAGCCTCAGATAGCGTCAGTCTAAGTTGCAACTGTCTTATGTGATTGTCTTTCAGGATTTGTTACTGAACCCCAAGTTCAGCTGTCCATTGCTCCAAAGGCCAATACTCAAGAGTGTTGCCTAAAAAGGTACATAAACTTTATTCAAGAGGCCAGTCATCTGGAGAGAAGGAGGACTCTTGTCCAAAAGCCAAATCCAAGTTTCTGCAGCGCCAACAGAGTTTTAAAGGGACATGGCATTGGTGATCAGTGAGGGGGTGCAGTGGCCTGCAACATTTCCTGATCCTGTGTAAATTTAGTAGTGGCTATTTACAGCTTTCAGTGTGTGAGGGTTATGTAAAAGGTTTAATTCCTGCTCTGTGATGTGCAAGGGCTTTCTATTGTCCTCCTGGAAAAAAATGTAAGATTTATAGATATACAATGAGGGTTAGTAAATCAATCATATGAACTTAAGAATACCTATTAAAGATCACCATGCTAATTATGAAGATCAAGGTGGCCTCAGATTCAGGTTTTACCACAAGATCTAGCTTCATCTCTCTTTGCTGATCACCTTACCCTCTATGAGTAGTCAAAATTTCATAGTCAAACACCAAACAAAATAAAACACACTTTCCCTTCCTTGCCTGTGAATTTATGCATGTGTTTCTCTTTATATAGAATTTTTCCCAATTTTCTTCACCTAGTTAACTGTTACTTACCCTTTAACTGTTATCCCAGATGTTAATGTCCTCTCGTAAACCCTTCCTCTGTCTTAGGTCATGTTCCCAGGTAAACAACTCCAATCTGGAAAGTTGCTTGTGGAGGTTTATTGCAGAATATTGTCAGGATCAATATCTTAAAAAGTGTGGGGAAACTAGGCTGGGCACAAATTGCACTGTGATCCCATTTTTATCAGAGGTTTCTGATAATCTTAATGAAAGTTGTAATGGCTAGAGATTGATGCAAAGAGGTCAGCCAGGTCTTGGTATCCTTCTACTCCACATTGAACTGATGCAGGGAAGGGGGTGTAAATTTAGACAAGAAAGCTCTCTTTGCCATTTGAAATTCTCAAAAATTGTCTCAGCTGTGAGCTGTCCCTTGCAAATGTAGGGACGAAGGGCAAGATGGGCCACTTTAGTATGAATACTTTGAATTAAAAAAAAAAAACAGAAGATACAATAAAAGCTCCCTTCTTGGTCCATAACTGTCTAAATTCACATGGAAAGGAGAGCCTATACCTGGAAGGAAGCTATTAACAGAGTCTTCCCTTTACTTAAAAAACTTACCTGCAAAACATCTCCTTTCACCTTTGTGCTAATGGCCTTCCTCTCCTTATATCCTCAGGCCCTACCTCTCCTTAGCTCATATAAGCTTCATGTTGCCTCATTATCTTTGGAATTTCATGTTTGTGGATTCCCCACATGAATGCCTATTAAGCTTGATTTTCTCCTGTTAATCTAGCTCATATCAATTTGATTCTAAGTCCAACTAGAAGGACCTTGAAGGGCATAAGAAGGTCTTCTTGACACCAACACTCCCAGAAGATGGGTGAACAATCGTCTCAGTCTTGAAGGGTGGGTCTGAGTGGGACACCTTCCCAGCCTCTACCCATTTGGGCAACTTGTGCCTCCTTATAACATTTTATATTTCCCCCTCACAAACTCTTACACTATTTATAAATTGCTGGCTTATTTCATTTCACTGTAAGCTTTCAGAACCATTCCTAGCATCTATACCAGCCTCTTGCACATGAAGGTATGTGGTAAATATTGCTCAAACAGTGGATGAAGAAAGTCATGTTGGAGCAGAGATTGAGAGGAATAAGAGGATTTTGCCAGGTGAACAAGAAAGGGAGGACACACTTGGCAGAGAAAATAGCACGTAGTCTCAGAGTCACGAAAGGAAGACATATTCAGAAAACGATAAATAAAATCGGTTAGTGGGGCTGAGACAAAATGAGAAGTGAAGAAATAGACAGCAAGGCTGAAGAGTTGGGCAAAGGTCAGAACATGAACGGTCTGGTAAACTAGGTAAAAGGATTTTATATTTGCCCTGTAACATCTCCATTGAAAATAGCTTTTTGAAAAAGTGCCAGTAATCACATCTTCATAAATAACACTGCTTCTGTTCCTTCTATTTACCTATGTTTTCTCTCTATGCTATTAGTATTCACTACATGCACACACAGAAGATCAGATGTAGGGCAATGGATGTCAATCCAATGCTACTACCCCATTTTGGTAGCAAGCATACATAATAATATATCTTGTATTTTTCATGAACTTTAGTGGAATTATTTGGGTCAGTTCACACTGACATGAACTTGTTATTCCAACCAAATGTCAACGTGATGTTGGAATGCTAATTTATTTAAGCAGATCCATGTCAATGTCACCCTGAAACAAAAGCACTTCTATTACCATGCCAACAAAAGTTGTCAAAACAACAAGGAAAACAATAACAAAACCTCCAACCTGCCTCTGAATTAAAGTTCCTCTGCAGATGTTTATTTGGATCAGGTGTTAGAAATTTGTCAATTGACTAGACGCCATTCGATCAGCAATGACTTTAGGGGTATTACACTCAAACATTCAAATTAAAAAAATTTTTATTTGATAAACCAGTAGAATCTTACCCCCAGAGTACCTATTTGTATTAAAATAATCGCTACATGCACATAAAATTTGCATAAAAATATGATCAAAATGACAAATCTTTGAGCAAATGCACAGCTTCCAGCAGAAATAAACCATGTTCAAGAAACAGAATATATTGTGATTTCCTTGTTGAATTTAAAAATGCAACCTTAGTAATTGATTGAAAGTCAGGACATTTTAGGGCTGTAGAGGACTTTAAGAATAGTTCAATCCATCCCATATTTTAAAGATGTGGAAAGTGAGGCCTTGAAATATAAAATGTCTCATTCAAGGCCATGCAAGTTCATAACAAATCCAGTAATAGATTCTGAATTCTGAATCCAATTGTCTTCACCTCTTTCCACATTGTTACCTAGCTTTCATTTGTAAATAGTTAAGTGAATAAGAGCTCATTCAAAGGGTACATTGCCATTTTTAGCTGGTTTAGTTTAGCTGCAGCCTATATTAAAATAAAATTATGGCAATTAGGCATTGCACACTCTTGATGCAATCGCTGAAGCAAAACTGCTAATCCACAGTTGACACAGGTCAATGTCAATTAGAATAACGCTAGTTTTCGATATGACACATTTCAGAGTGTGCCAAGTAGAAAGTAAATTGGTAATGCTAAGCATGCAAGTATGTTTTACAGGCAGCTGATTTAATTTAATCAGGGTGCAGAAGCCATGAGACCTTTATTTAAATACAGAGATTTAAAATCCTCTTGCCTTCATTCCCCAAATCTTCAAACTATTCTGTAATGTTTGACTGTCATACTTTTAAAAATTATGCTTGCTTAATCTAGGAATGAATAGCTTCCTCTATCCCAGGTCAAATTCACTTAGCTCTAAAGGTCAGTAATTTTAACCATTGTAACTATAATGTATGAAAAATGTTTAACCACAAATCAAACACCTAGAACATAAGTGAATGTACTTGCTAATAAGTGTGAGTTATGGAAGGTAACTGAAGTTAGCAGAAGCAATGGCCTTTAATTAGCATAAACAGCAGGTTTCTGTCTAATACTCTTAGAACTTTGAGAGACTATAGATCTATGGGTGACACACTAGCTGTAAGGACATACGATAAAGGTGAAGACTGTTCCCTGGAGCATACAGTGATTTTACCAAATTATATGTATAATGTTTGGTATTATGTAACATGTGCAGCACAGACCCGCTGTTATCCTCATGATGTGGTACAAGGTGATATAAAAGGGCTAGTACTCCAACAGGTTTCCAATGAGTGTTTTAGGAGAAAATTGAATTTCAAAAAACTTAAGGTTTGTTTTCAGGTCTTTATGTGTGGGAATGCCTACTCAAATGTATATGAAATGAATGGCAATCTTTGAAAGTAATATCTGAATACATGAGTGTAACATCTGAATGAGTGAGGCTATAGACCAAGTCACTGAAAATCTAAATGAGTGTGCACGGTCTGTTAGACTCAAGAATTCATTGTACTGTGTCAGGAATAACTTGTGTAAACTCTTTAATTGGTGAGCAGCTTCCTAATTCCTCATCTAACCAAGACTCCTGATGAAATAACCTATATTCTAATATCTTACATGTTAGAACTTCACTGATGAGGACTTAGAGACAAAAACACAAGTTATCAAAGTATGGCCTAGGGTGAAAATAGCATATGATACATGGTAAAAGTGTATACTTTTTAATCTTCTTTAATGGACTTTGAGTTTTGAGTTGATTGCTTTCATTTTCTGGGAAATGGCTTACAATAATGTTTGGTTTGTTAAATCCAAAGAAAATAAAAGCAAAGAGCAAGGCTGACCTTTAAATGACATTTCTTAAGGAAGACTTGATAGTGTTTGTTCCTATTCACACTCAGTTACTTCAGCTTACTTATTCTTAGATCTAGCACTTAATATTTAGAATCTTTTATAATAATTGTAGTAGAGCTTGAAAAGCCTTTTGATTTACCCAAAGCAAAAAAAATGTAATTAAGCCACTTGTGATTTGAAGCCTTTCACTTTGTGGTTTGTATGTGTGTGTTTTAATTATTGTCTGTTTTCTGTCCTTTATGGTCATTATATTCTGAAAGTTCATTACATTATTGGAATTGATACTTGTTTTGATTGATGCTGAGCAGAATATAGTCACTCACACCTTATGGACTTTTCTGTGTCCCCACTCTTTTATTCATTTAGTTAAAAAAACATTTAGGGACACATGGGTGGGTCAGTCGGTTAAGCATCCAACTCTTGATTTCAGCTCAAGTCATGATCTCACGGTTTGTGAGATTGAGCCCCACTTTAGGCTCCACGCTATCAGTGAAGAGCCTGCTTGGGATTCTCTCTCCTTCTTTCTCTGTCCTTCCCCTGCTCATGTGCATGTGCTCTCTCTCTCTCTCTCTCTCAAAATAAACACACCGAAAAAACCCATTATTGCATGACACTACTGTTTAGGAGATGAAAATTCCCTAGTGAATAAGACAGATCCTGCCCCTGCCCTCTTGGAATTAAGAGACTGGTAGTGGTCCAAAGAGGCAATTACAACAAAGAGTGGTGAGTTGTGTAATGTGGAAAATAGGGTGCATTAGGAGGCTGCAGGATGTGATGTCTAAGTGAGTCTAATTATTGTATAGGTTTCCCTGTGAAGAAGAATACAGAAATAAAGTAAAATTCAGGGGATCTGAGGGTTAAGAAAGTATCTCTGAGATAAAAGAAACTTAAGAATCCTACCCAGATTACTGTCCCCAGGCACAAATTGATGAGATGTATGGGGCTTATCATCGATGATCGAATTCCATTAAATTTTAACTAAGTTGATACAAACCAACACTTGTATTCCCAAATCAAATGATTCTGATATTATAGCCATTATTGTATTTATAATTGTCATTAGTTCATAGTAACTCTAATTCCAGAGTGCTCATGGATCTGACAACAGATTGTACAGAGAGTCACTAGAATTTTATAGTAATAGGAAAAATATAATAACACGATTATTCCAAAAACTCTTGCCAAGTAAGAATCCTTGAGCGGAGCTACATCAAGATGTACAAGATAAGACCAAAGAGATATGGGCTCCATGGTTTAAACTGACCCTTGCTTACAGGCTGATTTCCCGGGGAGTTTCTCCCAGTTCCCACTTGTAATATATACCATAACACTTTTCACCCTGATGCTAATTTTTTCCTGCTGTGTCTGGACAAAAATGGCTCTACTTATCAGTTCAGCTCTTACCTCTGCATCTCTCTTACAGCATTCTTCCATTTTAACCTATTCAGCTGTCTAAGCTGGTAGATCTTCCCTGAACACAGAGCTCAGCTGGCTACCTTCTGAGGATAGCTATGCCTGTTAGCTGGGATCTATGAAAGTTACTTGCACGTCTCCACGGTCCCAACCTTTGATTATTTTGCTTCACTGAATTAAGTCACATGTGCATATTTTTAGCCTTATCTCACATTCCTCTCCTACTTGGAATTACTTTTCCAAGCTCCATTTTTCCTTATCCATGTCTTGTGTTGTTTCCATTTTCTGAAATCTGTCAACTCTCTATGTTGAAATGTTACCGATCTTTCAAGAGAAATCTCACTTGGGCCTTCTCTAGGAAAGTTTTCTTTATCTCCTCAATTAAGTTAATTAACCTTTAAGCAAATATTTATCATATGCACATATATCTTTGCTTTATATCCACATTTATGTATTTTATTCATATTCTGGGGCTCAAAATCATCAAAATACATCTAAGAGCATTCAAAGCATTTATAGTGATAAATCTTTTTTTTTGAATGGTTAACATAACTCTCCATTTAACCTCATTTTTTTGATGCATTGTAGTTTGCAACTGTAGTTGAAGGGGTGTGAAAAGGTTGTGCTGGTTTAAACACATTCATTGTCCTAATTCTGTACAAGTATTCCTGCCCTTTCTGCCTTCTCCCTACAGATTATATTTCTTTTTTATTCATTCAGGTACTTATTATGCACTCCCAGTTACTAATCTCACACACACATAGATTTATGAGGTCTTCCTATAGTAAAGAGAACCCAACTCACATTTAAGAGGCACCAATTTTGAGCCTGTTTTAAATTCAGACAATGCTTGAACCAGTCTGAGAAAACATATAATTCATCTAAGTTACATGTCTTTCATGAATACAAATCTTCTTACCCATGGACATGAATCAGTTTTAAAATTTCCACTTCTGATTCTCAAATGATTAGTTGGATTGATCCAAAGATACGTTTGGAGATGTTTGTTGAAAATATTCATGTAAAATTAATATAAAGTTAATTTTACTTCTTTAATGATTTTATTTTAAATTTGATTTTAGATTTAATGATTTACTTCTTTAATGATGTTACCAAATACAGAGTTTTGGTATATATTTTTTTGTTGTTTTTTGGGGGGTGGTGGTGGGAGGGATTAGCTTTGCATCTGTTTATCTGTTTATTCCCTCTAGTTCTTCTCCTGGTCCTCTTGGCTTCAGGGCCAACCAGGGGAGTGATGCAGGGGGAGATGCTGCTCTCATTTAGAATAGCACATTCTGTCATTGAAGTATCCTGACTGCATATCCTGTCCACAAACTAGTGTTCCCTCCAGTTAAAGGGAACAATGGCATTCCAACTGCTCCACATTGTTGACTGACTGAAACCTCCTCAGAAAAGGTTCATCACAATCTTTCTTATCAGAGGGATCCATCTCTGAGAATTGTCTCAGTAAACATTTTTTCCCCCAGGGTGCTTATAGATGCACTTATTTTTATGAACTAGTTTGAAATGCTTTAACCAGGACTGCATGGATAAAGTGTGGGTGAGCTATACAAACATGATCTGAAGTTTGGCTAATACTTTGTCATACCAAGAACTTCACATTTGATGAATTTTCTAAAGTATGTTTTCAGTGAAATCACAACAACTGTAGTTGAAAGGGTATAGATATGGTCTAGAGATGAAGATCCCAGGGTCTTAGCTCTTGTACTGTGTCTCTGCAAATATGTGACTATAGATCATAGTCTTAGGTAGTTTTAAAAACCCACTTGATCATGAGGAAAGTTTTATGTATTTTTTTCTCCATGACTAAGTATTGGGTAAATAACCTTTTTATAAAATTAAGGGATAGCTGGCTCTTCTAATTTTGTTAATCGGAGTGGAACAACCACCAACCTCACTTCCTACCTTACACAATAAGAAATTGCTACTCCTGATCTTAAAATGGATTTCTGACAAATTCATATCTTCTGTCCAAGCAAATACTTTCAGATGATCTTTTAATTTTTATTCTCTGTAGCCTAATGCGAAAGTAATTGTTTCTTAGGACTCGAATGCCAGATTGATTGGGCTTTACCTAGAAGTATTAAAAAAAAAAAGATTCCTTATGGAGTCTCCATATCAACATTAATAGAGAAAGTCTTCATGAAATCTATATATAAATGGCATCTAAGGGCTAAATGGTGGTGGTAGATGGGGAAAATTCAGCAGAAATATTTCTCCTGTCATATTCATGTGGTCAGAGTTCATATTACTTGTATATTACTTTTTTTTAACTTTACTTAAAAAAAAAGAATTATCATGATATAAAATAGTGGTTTTCAAACTTTAATGTGCTAAAGAATCATCCAGGATGTTTACTGAAAATGTTGATTTCTATGTTTTAAACTTATATATATTTTTACTTAATACTTCTTGGGTTGGGTTCAGGAAAGTATGTTTGAATACTCACTTCAGTTGATAATTCTGGGTGTATATATAGAGAAAAGGCTGTCCTAAGCCCTTGAATCAGTATTCATGTAGTGGCAAAAGAGTGGGTTTCCTTACCTTCTTTCTGGGGGACAGGTTTGGTCTCTTTTAGGCATTAAATAATAATTTTTCTAACACTTGTGATTCTTTATTCATCTATAATGATCATGAATTTAGTAGAATTTCCTTCAAGAGTCTAGTGGGAGAATTGTCATTATTATTTCTCAATATTTTGATGAGATTTCATCTATTTATATGTGTTCATTAGTATATATTTGTGGAAATTTTGGAAAGACTGAGTCAAGGATGGCTAATCAGATGCTATTTTAATCAGATTCTGATCTCTGTTCCTTTGAAGGTTCTTTCAAGATCACTTTAGGAAAAGACATGACTTATAATCTGAATGGACTATTAATGAAGGTCTCTTTGCACCTCTTTATAAAGTTGCAGCAAATCATTCAACCCTTTTCTGAAAGTCAACCTTCATGCTGAGGAAATGATTGATTTCCATTGCTTCATCAGGGAGGTTTGAAGCCTGGAATAAGGAATTGCTCAACTCAAGTGTTTTGGAGGCAGCCACATATTTATTCCCATAACTTTCTTTTACACCACATCATCACTCAGTGATGTCAGCCATGCTCTGAAGTATTTCTCTGATGACTCCTGAGAGCAAGTGTCTAGTAGGAAGGGAATTTGAATTGACTTAATGCACAACCTCAAAGCTATGTGGATGTTTCAATGTTTTAATCTATTGTCAATGAAGGGAAAGCTTAAACACTATATGTGGCCTCATCCCACAATTTCTAATATATTTAATCAACATTGCATTAATTTATTCATCAATCACTTAATTCTTGTTAAGGCAAAAACTATTCTTTCAATGTAAATTGAAGATCATTCATTAATGAAATCTGCTATATGGTTAAACATATATCCTTTGGCAGTTCTTAAATGCTTTGACCAAATATTGATCCATGAATTAAAGGAATAAAATCTTTCTTGAAGGAAATAAGATTTCAAACATAAGATAAGCATAGAATGACAATAAGTAAATAAGAGCATTGCACAGATTTAGAAAATTTTTTGATGTAATTTTTCTATGAAATCATGTTCAACCTAATAAATTAAACATATTTTAATAATGTCCTCAACTATGGAAAGATATTCATTTTTTACAAAATTTAACTCAAGGAATAGGAGATTAATTTTCCTTCCCCACAAAAGAAAAATGTTTAGGATTCTAGTGAATTATGGGATTTTTCTTGAAGTCCACTGATGTACTGACTCCAAAAATAATTAGCTTGATCTTTGCTACCTTAAAGCTATTTCCCCTCTTTCAAATGAATATACAGTCAATGAAGAGTTTTATAATAGACCAATCTCAGGTGCTAAAGACCTGTTCAGGACAATAACATATATACTTAATTATCTTCCCAAATATTCAATATTCTTTCATGTTGCAGCAAGATATGTTGTGTTTCCTCCTATATTTACTGTCAAAGTTTTAAGCAGACCATGGCACATGCTAACAATTTCACATCCCAGAACGTGGATTACTTCCCTCCCAGAAATTTTGGAACTTTGATGCCTTCTGAAGTTTTATTTTATTTTTTAAAAGTTTTTACTTAAATTCCAATCAGCATAAATAAATTGTGTAGAAACTAAAAACAAAACAAAACAAAAAAACACACAAAAAACAATAGAACAACAGATCAATGAAACCAGGAGCTGGTTCTTTTAAAAATTAATAAAATTGATAAACCTCTAGCCAGATTTATCAAAAAAGGAAAGAGAAAGGATTCAAATAAATAAAATCACAAATGAGAGAGGATAAATAACCACCAACATCAGAGAAATACAATTATAAGAGAATATTATGAAAAACTGTATCTCAACAAATTGGACAACTTAGAAGAAATGGATAAATTTCTACAAACATATAAACTACCAAAATCAAAACAGGAAGAAATAGAAAGCTTGAATAGACCTATAACCAACAAAGCAGCATTATTGACAATAGTCTCCTCAAGTTTGTGTTTTTTTTTAATTTTTTATAATGTTATTTATTTTTGAGAGACAGACACAGAGCATGAGTGGGGGAGGGGCAGAGAGAGAGGGAGACACAGAATCCAAAGCAGGCTCCAGGCTTTGAGCTGTCAGTACGGATCCCAACACGTGGCTTGAACCCATGAACCTTGAGATCCTGACCTGAGCCGAAGTCAGTGCTTAACCAACTGAGCCACTCAGGTGCCCCATTTCCTGAAGTTTTAATGAACTCTATACATATATTTTTCTAGTTGCAGATTATATGTATACTAAGTAGCATTTTTCAGTCATTTTGGGTATTACTTCATCTGAATATGGTCTACCTCATGTCATTTTCTTGCTATTTATATGATTGAGACATTTATAGATTTAATTTTGTTATATAACTTGTAATATTAGATCTAAAATCTTTATTGGTGAATTATAATTTTATTAATCCCAAACAGCTTTCTAAAAGCATTATTCTATTCATTGCAAACAATCCAGGCAGAGGTTTTCTTTCTCATAAATATATATATATATACGTATATATATATGAGGAAAACATATACGTGTGCATATTTTAAAGGTATCATATTGTTCCCCTTAGCAATCTCTGTGTTTCCATCACCCATTTACTTGTTCATATGTGTAGGGGGTCGTCGTTTATTAACATGCTATTTAAAAAAATTTAAATGATACATAGGAATGTATACTGTTAAGAAATAAATGGCATCAATATATAATATTTGCATTTAATGAATGGTTCGGTGCTTTCAGTCATAAGTATCTACTTTGTTAATATTGTAAGTTAACAGAAATAAATATACATAGCAAAAAAAGATAGGAGAGATTTACACCAACATTTCCAGCTGAAGAAAATACAGATCATTTTACTTTCTTAATTTTGTTTATATGTATTTTCTTAATTTCTACCATGAGCATGTGTAGCTTTCATAAGTCAGCACCCTAAGGATGCTGTGGCTGTTCTGTAGTTGTGCTTATTTTGGGACATTCAGAGAATGCAGAAATCTAGTATTTCAAAGGATTCTTTACTTGGGATCCTTGTAGAGACCACAAAAGAATCTGTAGAGGATGAGTTTTAAAACATAAAAACAAGAGGCTCCTAATGATAGAGAACATCAGGGTTGACAGAAGGACATGGGTGGGATATGATCTGGAAGGGTAATGGGTACTGAGGAGGGCACTTGTTGGGATGAGCACTGGGTATTGTATGTCAGTGATGAATCACTGAATTCTACCCCTGAAACAATATTTCACTGTATATTAACTAAAATTTAAGTAAAAATAATAAAAAATAAAATGCCCTAGCTAAGAACAACAACAAAAAACAAACAACACTTGACATAGTATTGTTCTATGAAATAGATGAACCATGAAAGACATATGAAAGGTCTTAATATCCGTCTCCAGCTCCTCCTTACTGACATCACCTATATGCTGCATATGGAGTGGTTTTTGTTCATTCTGCAATCTGTGTCTTTAGCATATGCCTATCTCTAAGTTTCCTTTCTAAGTTTCCTGCTTATTATATTAGCAGCCAAGAGAGTCCTTGGATATTGCTAAAGCAAAGTGTTAAGGTACCATATTATATATAAGTTGCTTTCTAGAAAAGGACTCATTTCCCTGTAAATGGCATATTCAGTCGGCTTGCATTTCAAGTTAATAGAAACGGCTGAGTGATACTGCAGCTCTCTTTCTCTGTGACACTGAGAATCATTTCTTGGAATCTGAGCGTCATATGTAGCTTCATAGTATTTTATGTCTTTTTGACAGCAGCGGCTTAGGTGTTTATTTACTTCATACTCAATATTGTGCATGCTACCTAAGCACCACATAACTATGCATGAAAGAAAAGAAACCATTGTTTCTGTGGAATAGAGAGCTCATTGCTTTTTCACTTTCTCTTTCACAGAACACTTTTGCAACTAAAAAAATATTTTAATTCACTTGTTTAATTCTTCATATTAATTAATTTTTTGAGTCGTTGTATTTCTAGGGGTGTAAGGAAACATTTGAAATGGAGTAAGGTGAGCCTCACTGCTTTAAAAGGTATACTAAGAAGGACAAGGGACACTCCTGAATCTTTCAGACCTAATTTCCAGTGTAGCTTATTTTTTGGCAGCTGGGCTGTCATTTAGAGTTTTCCCAGGCAGAGTTGTTTATTTAAATTATATAGTTTATGTGTAAACCTGCTATTATTTTTCTAGAGGAGATATTTAACTAGATGTGACTTGAATAACATAAATTTGTGGCAGCGAACCTCATTCTGTTTGGCTGAAATTCTTATTCTTTCATTTAAAATTTTTTATCCCACTGAACTTTAACCTAAAGATTAGTGCTGTATGACCAACATACTTAGCTCCATGAAGAAGGTTTGGTTGAGTGCCAAGTGGTGATATTGGGTTTATCTTTGCAAGAAGATATGCAACAATGTGGCTACAAAAGCATGATGCAAGGAGATTCTTTTCTATTGTATAATGAGTTGAATATCTGCAGATTCACTTGGACACTCGGTGGGTTTAAATTGATTATTATGTGAGAGAGGCTGTTAAAGGAATAGATAAGGTGACCTGGATCAGACAGTTCTTTTATAAAAAGCCAACTTGTAAACTATAGGATCAGAGGTCCGTTACCTCCTGCTGTGATATCAATGTGCATCAGGGGTTAATGCAATCTTCTAACAATCTAAAAGCCAGATTGATCTTTGTCTTTTAAATGTCTACCGGGGCTTCCAAGTTATGAGGGGAGAGCTGAAGGGCAACAACAATATATTTTCATGAGAAGAGTGAATGTGACTGATTGCTAGCACGCCACCAGCAGAAGAACAAAGGTGAAAAGGAAAGTGACTCAGAGGTACATCCCATTTCAGGAGTCTGTCTGCAGAACAATGACTCATTTAGTTTAACTGACTTCCTTACATTTACTCTGTGTACAAGTCTTACTGCTAGGGAAAATGTAATCCACAAAAGCGAATCCACATATATTTTTAATTTCCAATAAGAGAACTCATGGTTGGGGAAAGATTGATGTACACACTAATGTGTGAACAATTGGAGGAGATTGAAATTTACCACAAACTCTAAGTGACATTTAAAGCAAATCATGGGAAACCCCCTAGGTCTTTTTTAACTCTAAAATGTGCTAGAAAGTTTAAAGAGTTCCTAAATTTACAATCAGACAGTCTTGTGTCTGATTTCAAATGGCTGTGTGTGTATGTGTGTGTTTTGTATGTGTATGTGTGTGCTTTACTTGACAATATTTATAACTTACTAATAAAGTCAAATATAAGAAAATTCATTCTAAAATGGAGATGTTTAAAGATGTTAATGTGCTTGAACTAAATAATGTCTGTATATAAATGTGTGTTGTGAATTTATAAACTCATACCAACATTTTAGTTTCAAGGACAAATGTCAAATTTTATTATGTACCTAGCTGTACATTTAGATAAAATGACATTTAAAAATGTACTTTGAAGAGAATAGTTATCTCTTTTTGTGGCCTTATGACACAAATAATATATAAAGACTGGGATTCAGTAACATTTCCATTTTGCTCCCTTTGTATAGCAATCAGCACTCTATGAGAGTATCTACCACAGTCTGCTGTAAATAATTGTATCTTTCTGGGGCGCCTGGGTGGCTCAGTCGGTTAAGCGTCCGACTTCGGCTCAGGTCATGATCTCCCGGTCTGTGAGTTCGAGCCCCGTGCCGGGCTCTGTGAAGATCATGAAGGATATTTTTTGTAATTAAATCCATCCATAAAATGTAAAAAAAAAACTAATTTGGATAGTAAATCTTTAGTACCTATTCAGATGGTTTTAAAGTATGGGACAACTCCAGAAATGTGCTTAACTCTAAACAGCATCCTAAAGATACACTTAGTGAACACCTTCTTCAAGTCAAAACTGTATTAAAGACTGAGAAACAATGGTGAATAATGCTTAACCTGACTTACAGTTTACCTTCAATTATAGAAGACAGGAATGTAAGCAGACAATCACAACAAAGTACAGTGAATACAAGGTATTTTAGACTCACATAGAAAAGGCATCAGCTGATTATGGGAGTTCTTGATAAAAGTGGGAAGTTGGGGAAAGAATTCCTGACAGAAACAGCAGCATACACAAAAATTTAGAACCCAGAGAAAAGAATGCTTTAAGAGGGATACTACTTATGGTTTCAAATATTTTGAGTCTGAAGAGACTGAGTAGAGAATCATGCAAGATGAAATTGGAGACGAAAATGCTTCAATGACAAGGGTCATAGAAGCAATGTTAAGGAATTCCAAACTAATCAAAGAGTAACAATAAGGTTGCTGCTTTATGAAGAACTCTTCTGATAGCAAAATGGAAGGGGGTAGATTGAAGGATGTGAGACTGGAGGCAAAGAAGTTAGAAGGCTGTTGTAGTGATCCAGGTGACTATTGACGGTTACCTGAAACAAGGTGGCATTCATGGAGGTAGAGGTAAAAGAATGGATTTGAGAAACATTAAGGAGAAATGTCAAGTATTGTGGCACATATTCAAAGGAATATTATTGGCTGAGAAAGCCAGGAACTGTAGGAGATTAAAAATGTTCCAGCTATGTTAATAAGCTTTACTGTTGCCAGAGCTGAGGGTAGAGGAAAGTCACTCTCGATGCTTATGTGTCAACTGTGACAAATGGGAGCGGAATAGCAAACTGCATGTTTATCATTGTGACTGCTGAAGGTAATGCCTGCTAAGCGGTTAATATTATAGACACCAGAGAATGGTGAGTTGCAGATTGTACTTGGCATATGGTAGACATTAGCTCATTAAAATATTCAGACTAGCAGATGTACACATTTCAGGATGCTAAGGAAAATATTAATTTTAAGAATTAAAAACTCCTGAGACTTTGGAAGTTTTAAAGTTCTTCGTTCTCAAAGTTCTCTAATGGGCAAATTGGAGGCATTTTGTTAGCTGTCTGTTCAGACACTCCTGATTACAGCTGAAATGTGCTCAAACTCTGCTACTAAGGTAAACCTGGGGAGAAGAGAATGAAGAGAGAAACATGCTATAAAATCCCTATAATTACACTTTATGTAAGCATTTGAAATGAAGACACACTACTGCAAGGTCTAAAGATAGAAGACATTTCACATAAAAGATTTAAAACAGTTTTAGGGGCGACTGGGTGGCTCAGTCGGTTAAGCGTCTGACTTCGGCTCAGGTCATGACCTCACGGTCCGTGAGTTCGAGTCCTGCGTCGGGCTCTGTGCTGACAGCTCAGAGCCTGGAGCCTGCTTCGGATTCTGTGTCTCCCTCTCTCTCTGACCCTCCCCTGTTCATGCTCTGTCTCTCTCTGTCTCAAAAATAAATAAACATTAAAAAAAATTTAAAAAAACAGTTTTAAAATATGAAACTATAGACATATCTAAAGCTATTGTTTGATTCTCTATTTAAAGGGGATGACAACATCTTATCAATTCCACAATCTATGACTGAATGACTTTTTTATTGTAACTTTCCTTTTCAGAAAATAAAGCTCAAAGTTATCAGGCAAAATCCTAAAGTACTACTCAAAGAAAAGCCATAGAATTTGACATAGAGAATAAGAATCGGTTTCATGTAATTATTTTTATTTAAATTTAAAATGCAAAAAAACCCTCCTCCACCCCTCCTTTTTTTTTTTTTTTTTTTTTGGTGGGAGTTGAATAGACAAGAAAGGAAGAATGAAGGAAAGGTTGGAAAAGAAAATAAAGAATGAAAAAGAAAGTAAGGAATAAACAAAGGAAGTAAAGGACATTTCCTTTTACACTGAATAAATGGAAAAGGCAAGCAATCATTTGAACTCATTTTATTTATAAAAGGGAATTCATATTTTAGCATATTTATTCAATCAAAGCTAATAGAGTTTATGAAAATGGTGAATACTCAAAGGGTTTGAGTATACATGAGGACTGAACACTTGCGTTTAACTCACTTACACCAAATATATATATATATATATATATATATAGCCATTTATATGGAATTGGATGAACCGTCTGTCATATTTATCTGTCATTTTTAAGAAGCATGTGTGTGTTTGCATGTGTGTGTGTGCATGCATTCACAATAAGTCTAGGAATAGTATTTTCTTCAATCAATAGACAGCAATTTTGAGGCATCCATCCCTGAAATCAAATAGCAGATGAAGCTGATTGTCAGAAACGACTACAATCCAAAAATGTGCCCTTGAGAGAACTATATACAACACTACCGGGATTGGTAGTGTAAACCATGTAGCTAGAAAACAAGCCTTTTGCATAACCGAAGGAAAATCGACTAAGAGGGACTCTAGCATTCTGGAAGAGCATCGAACACTGTAATAAAAATTGTACTGTTGTCAGCAGCATAGGCATCATTCACGCTGAGAAAATATATTCTAACGGTTAGGCTGATAAACCTTTACTTTCCTCTGTAAACATAAACAGATGATCAAGAATCACCAAATATTTGAGGAAAACAGAAACAATAAATAGAACCAACTCCAAGGGTAAACAGAAGGACATTTTGAAATAAGGACAACTAATATCATCAGAAAAGAAATTTATGGATAAGACAGGAACAGATTGTTGAGGAAAAAATAAGCAATTAGCTCTCTTTTTGATATTTAAAACCATATTTACTGAAAGAAACCTCACCTTAATAGATGGGATGACGAGTATAATGGAAATATTGAAAATTGAATTAGGGGAATATTGAACCAAGGAATTTTTTCCAAAGACAGTTATAAAGACACAAAGAAAAAAAAAAGGAACCATAAAATAGTTCCAGGAATTCCAATAGCCATCAAATAGGAGAACCAGAAAGGGAGAACAAAGAAAAAGTGGGAATGGATGGGTGAAGAAATGGTTAATAAAATAAGTAAAGTAATAAAATTTCCCAGAACTGAAGATTTAAGTCTTTTATGTAAGAGCCCTTTAAATGCAAGTGAAATAATAATATGCAATAACACATTTAAAAGTCTTATTTTAGAAATATCCTGGCAAAATTCATTCTTCTAATAATTTATTTTTTTAAATGTTTATTTTTCAGGATGGGGGATGGGCAGAGAGAGGAAGACAGAGAATCCCAAGCAGGCTCTGCACTATGAGTGCAGAGCCCAGTGTGGGGGCTTGATCTCATGAACAGTGATCACGACCTGAGCCAAAATTGAGTTGGACACTTAACCAACTGAGCCACCCAGGCACCCCATTCTTTTAATATTTTAATATCAATATTTATTTTAAAAATTAAAAAAACCCTAGATATCTTCCTTAACACTTTATTCAAATCCTACTATTCTTTTTAGAAGTAATTATGTTTAACAGTTTGGTATATTTCCTTCCTGAATTTCTCTTATAATATATGAGATGCACAAATATGTATGCGTGCGCACATACACACATATGTGTCACACTCTACATTTTATTTTAGAAATTCAAACCCATTAAAAATTTCAAAAGATATTAAATTCAGCAGAAGTAATTCAAATGAATAAAACAAATACAAAATGATGTCCAGCCTTACTATCATCAGAAAAATGCAAATTAAAATGAATGACAAAAAAAAAGTTTGTAATATCTTGTGTTGGCAAGAGGGGGATAATCAAGCATAGCTGAACACAGCTAGTTGGAAATAAATCAGGTACAGGCCATTAGAGAGAAATTTGGCAGTATACGTCAACAAAGATGCATATACGTTGACTCAGAAATACCACGTCTATGAATGTATTTACAAAGGTACTATTTACCCCCGTGGAAATATATACATTAATATATATAATACATTAATACCTAATCACAAAGTTGTTTGAGAATTCTTGAAAAGTCAAAAAATGAATTTGGAAAAGCATACATGTCCATCAAAAGTGGAAAGCTTAGGGGCACCTGTGTGGCTCAGGCAGTTAAGCGTCTGACTTAGGCTCAGGTCATGATCTTGCCATTCATCAGTATGAGTCCCATATCAGGCTCTGTGCTGACAACTCAGAGCCTGGAGCCTGCTTTGGAATCTGTGTCTCTCCCTCGCCCCTCTTCCGCTGGCTCTCTCTTTTTCTCTCTCTGTCAAAAATAAGTAAACATTAAAAAAAATTTTTTAAGTGGAAAGTTTAAGAAAATATATTGATACATACTATGGAATGATGTCTACCTATTCAAATAAACTAACTAGATATACAATCTAAATAACTTAAAGATTCACTGTTAAGTGACAAAAGCTAGTTGCGGAGCAATACGAATACCCATGTATATGTAAACTCACAGAAACAATTAAAAAAAAAACGCACACCTAATAGGTAGCAGTGTTCACTCAGAGAATGAAGTGGGGTTGGGAAATTAAAAGCCAAAAGGGGTATCTGGTAACTAGGACCTGGAGATTATTTGTTAGTCCTTCATAGAATTACAATAGGAATTTCAGTTATTTGCTTGCACTGGGTACATAAGTCTCTTACCAGAAAGGCTGATGTCAAAGTAATGAAAAGGAGAATCGTCCCCTTACTGAAAAATTCAATGACAGGCCAATTATGTGCACCTGTCTATCTATTTCTGTCTCTCTTTCTCTTATCTGTCTATCTATCCATCATTTATCATCTTTCTTCCTTTTCCTTTCTTAATTATTCATTCAGTTATAAATCCTAGATAATTTGGGTTAATTTAATTTATTTGAATAGCAGTATAGAGATAAAGCTTTCCATCAGAATGCTTCCTAAGAGGATAATTACACTGATTTTATTACTAGAAAATGCAAAATGAATTAGGAAAATGTGAGGATGTCTCATCACACATACACAATATCCTGTTTCTTCAAATATTTGCTTTAAGGTATGCTATGTATTTTTCCTCATGTTCTCTATATCTGAAATCCTCTTCCCTTATCCCAGATTTTCAAAAGCTTTGTTTCTCTTCTGAGTTTAACTCAAATATCACTTTTACTCCAAGTCACACTTTAAAACTTTCTCCTTATTGTTTGTTCTCATGGCGAGCTTATATCCTAAATTAGGGTGCTCATCAAATTCAGCCTTATTGAAATAGGTAAAATATGCTGAACATTTGTTATGTTTCATTCACTGTGTTAAGCACTTCTCCTATATCATCTCTCTTAATCCTCAAGACTCCTAGGAAATATGGGTTTAGAAGTTTTGTCACAGTATCAAGTAACTTTCCCCCCTTTTTTACTAATCTAGGAAAATATAAATGTTCTCTTCATCTAGCATTTAGCGTGTAGCTAAAGTCGAGCCCACAGGACATTCATGAAAACCTTGTAGATATTCCCAATGTTCACATAGTGGCCTACAAATGTTCCTCTCAGATTATGATCTGACAGATTAGCTAATGTAGTCAGCTTGAGGGTATGTTAGGGAGCTGTAGGCTAGAGCAGTGTCAGCCAGGAAACTCCATTTCTGTATTATTATTTCACTGTCCATGAAACCTTGGTGGTCAGTGGCCCATTTCATATTTGAGGTTCCTTTTTGTCTGGCCTAACAGGGGTGAATTGGAACTGTGCCTAGTCTATATATAGAGTGGGCCTGATGCCCACCCTGTCATAAAGAAACCCTTCCATTTTAAGGAGAGTATCCATAATGTTGGCTTATTTTTTTGTAAGCATTGCATGGGTTCACCATGTCTGTTGATGAATTTTTAGGTTGTTTCTACCTTTCCGCTTTTATGAATAATATTGTTAAGAGCATTTGTGTACAAGTTTCTGTGAGGGTATATATTTTCATTTCTCCTGGGATATACCTAGGAGTGAATTGCTTGGTCATATGATATCCTATGTTTAATCATTTGAGAAACTGCCAGGTTATTTTCCAAAGTGGCTGCACCATTTTACATCCCTACTAACAGTGTGTAAGTGTCCTGATTTCTGCACATATTCACCAACACCTGTAACCTGACTTTTTGATTTTTAGGTTTGAAATGGTATCTCACTGTGGTTTTGAATTACATTTTCCTGATGATAAGTGATATTGACCATCTTTCCATGTGCTTATTAGACATTTATATATATTCTTTGGATAAATGTTTATTCATATCTTATGCTCATTTTACAAAAATAGGTTGTCTTTTTATTATTGAGTTGTAAAGTGTTTTTTATGTATTCTAGACATAAGTTGCTTAAAATATATGATTTCCAAATACTTCTCCCATTCTGTGGGTCTTTTCACTTTCTTGGTGCACAGAAGCTTTTAATTTTGATGAAGTCCAATTTATTTATTTTTTTCTTTTGTTGCTTGTGTTTTGGTATAATATCAAAATTCCTTTCCTGGGGTGCCTGGCTGGCTCTGTCAGTAGAGGATGCGACTCTTGATCTTGAGGTTGTGAGATTGAGCCACACACTGGGTATGGAAATTATTTAAAAATAAAATCTTTTCAAAAATTCTTTCCCAAATCTAAAGTCATGAAAACTTACTCCTATGGGGTTTTGTTTTGTTTTGTTTTTTTGCTCTTACTTTAGGTCTTTGGTCAATAGTGAGTTAATTTTTGTATATGGTATGAGGTAAAAATCCAACTTCATTCTTTGGTACAAATTTAGTTTACCTCTAAGTACAATATTGAATAGAAGTGGCAAGAGCAAACATCTTTGTCTTACTCATGAAATTAGAAGGAAAGCATCGCTCTTTCACCATTAACTAAAATGTTAGCTATGCATTTTTCATAGACATCCTTTATCAGGTTGAGGAAGTTCCCCTCTATTTCTAGTTTGTTGAGTATTTTTATAATAAAAGGTGTTGAATTTGGCCAAATGTTTTCTCTTCATCTTTTAAAATGGTCATGCGATATTCATTTTCTATTATACTGATAGAATGTATTGTACGAATTTATTTTCAGACGTAAAACCAACATTGCACCCCTGAGGTAAATTCCACCTGGTCATGGTGTAGAATTCTCCATATGCTGATGGATTTGGCTCACTAGAATTTGTGCGGATTTTGGCATTCACATTCATAAGAAACTTTGGTCTGCAGTTTTATTTTATGATGTCTTTGTTTTTACATGTATGTTTTAAAAAATTTATATTATAAACTTTAATATATGGAGTATGAAATACTGTGATAATAAGATCTAGATCTTATTGAGCATAGAATCTGTGCCAAGAGATCTATTCATTACTTTACAGATATTTAAAACTCACACAAAAACTGTGTGTTAAGCACTGTTACTTTCTCCATTGTTAAAACGAAAAAACTGAAAACAAAACAAAATACGAAAGAACAAAATCCCGAGGCTTAGAGAGGTAATAAACTTGCCCAAAGCCACAAAGCTAATTGTGGGCCATGTGGAGACATAGACCCCAGTGTGCCTGTCTTCAAATCCATGCTCTAAATAACTACTTAACATTTTTTGCTTCTGATAAAAATTACTTAACATTTAATAATGATTTAACATTCATTTAATTAGATAAATTTAATATCATAAATCATTCTTTACAATCTTACAATGTTTTGAATTTCTGATTTTTTCTTCTATTTTTCTCTTTTCCTAAGTCTTCTAAGATTCATGCTTGTCTTGAGTTGGTTTTTGATGATTTTGGAATATTTTCCTTTTTTTTTCATTATCTCCAGTGACATTTGGGGAAGCAGGAGGAGATCTGCACTATTCTTCTGGTATGGCTAGTGATGCAATTACACAACTACAGAATTAGTGGCACAAGGGCACTGGCAGAGAAAACTGTTACTTCTACACTAGCAAAGTGTTACACATTAGAGGTAAAATGTCAAATCATCCAGTATTTTCTCTAAATAGGTACATTATTAAATTTTTTTTTTCTGGTGAATTGATGATTGATTTGAAGGCCTCTGTATTATAATACAAAGAAAATTTACCAGATGGGTTGATTCAAAAACCAGCTATAAAACGATAATCATGGATAATTAGAGTAAAGACTGGGTATATGATGATATCAGGGAATTATTTTTAACTTGCTAGTTGTGACAAAAACACACTGGTTCTGTAAGGAAATGGCTATATTTTTGGAAATTCCTGCTATATTATGTAAATGTTTTGAAATAAAATGTTTTGATGATAACTTAAGAAATGGAAGGACATTGAGGGATGCCTGGATGGCTCAGTCGGTTAACTGATCCACTTTGGCTCAGGTTGTGATCTCACAGTTTGTGGGTTTGAGCCCAGAGTGGGGCTTTGTGCTGCCAGCTCAGAGCCTGGAGCCTGCTTCGGATTCTGTATCTCCCTCTCTCTCTGCCCCTCCCCCAATGGAGCTCTATCTCTGTCTCTCAAAAACAATACATAAAAACGTTAAAAAAAATTAAAAAACAAAGAAACGGAAGGGCATTGAAACAGGTGAGAGTATATATTTACAAATGCGGAATATGGATGATAAAAATGGTGATTAATTTCCTCTACTTTTGTGTTTATTTATAAATATTCACAATTAATGATAGCAAAAATGTGATCTTAGGATTCAGTTTTCTTACTCATAGAATAGAGATGGTAATAGTTGCTATATTGAGGATTCAAAGAGATTATGTTTATGTAAATACATGCTAAGTTTTATATACCTCACAAATAATTGCTTAATTTATTTTAGTGATTCAAAAACATATTGATAGGTAGTCAATTTATAAAAGTGGTAGTTGCTTTAAAGGATACAAAAGTATGGATGGCAGACTCCTGACCTTGAGAGGAATTCTATTCTATTCTAATTCTAAAGTCTGCAATTCCCAGAGAGAAAAATATTTAATATCTTAAACAAATATTAACATGTATTTTCTTTACCCTAATTAGTAGTAAAATAACTTAAGTCTCAACCATAAGAAACCATAAACAAAGAGTCACATGTGAAATGTTGGATTGGATTTGAACCTGATCAGAGACTTAGAGAAGTTAATAAAGTGAAGACAGGTAACATTTAAAAAATCAGTTACATATACCAGTATTCAAAACTATTACTGGATGCCAAAATATCTAAAGTCAACAGATTAGACACACTGATTGTATTTAACTAAAGGGCAAGTTCACAGTTTTGAGCCCCTGTGAGCTAGTTTGACATTCTCAGCAAGTGCATCTGCACACACACTTTCACAGTTCAAAGGGCACTGCATCAGGGTCTCCATGCCACCCTGTTACTATGCCTTCTGGGCCTTCTTAGACTCAGTTTCTTCCTTTATGCCAAACACCTGGGTTTAGCCTCTGACTGTCTCTTCCATATCTAAGTCTTAGCTTAATGGTCTATCCTGAAGTATTCAATCTGGCTTTGGCCCTATCAGCTATCTTTTAGAACAACCTGGGCTTTAAATCTCTGTAGTACAAAGTGAGCCATTCCTATCCCATCCCAGCATCTGAGCAACAAACTTCAAGCTTTCTCATCTCCCAAACGGAAGTTTGGACAAAAAGCCACATTATTTTGCTTAAAAATAGCCTTTTTCAGATTTCTAGCAGATTATTTTCATAAGTAAGCTGTTTAATAATTTAGTAGCTTGAATCCATGCTCAAAATTTACTTTGAAACAGAAAATTCACAACCAAATCATGTGACATTGTATTAATGATTCCTGGTGTGTGTGTGTATGTGTGTGTGTGTGTGTGTGTGTGTGCATGCGTGTATGTGTGTGTGTATGTTCTTGCTAAATTGTATGGGGGAAAATTTTATGAAGACATGGTACAAATATAAAAAGTTAGAATAATTCACAAAACAGTTCAGAAACCCGAAAAGAAATACTTTGTCTGATTCTGGGAAGAATTTCCAGCACATTTTAAGTCAAAAGAGCAAGATTTAGATAAATTATTAATTGTGTAGTGATGTACTTGTGCTCATGAAACAAAGCCATCTCAATTGAAGGAAAATAAATTTAAAGACCCATTTCCTCTCTTGGTGCCTTTCTCTTATATCAGACATTTAAGGTGTGTATTTATCAAACAGCTGGAGCCATCCCTCTCTTTCATGAGTATTGTTTTGGAAGTAATGACAGTCCTACTTTTACTTCCATCTTTGTCTGTCTTTCAGGAAATAACTCCAAGCAAACATCAGAAAATAAAGATATATGATGGGTAATGTGAATAAGCAATGTTACCAGGAAAGTGAACTCCCTAAAATATATTCCTACATTGGGAATACCTTTTAGGAATATAATTTTTCACTTTTATATCAGATCAGTTACCAAAAAAGCAATAAGCAATGAAAAGAGAACGCTATATAAATATAGAAGAACAGAATAAAATTAATGTTCATTAGAAAGTAGAAATTGAGATGTAGATGATATGAATAAACCTGTCTTCTAAGTGACAAATTAATCAACATCCCAGGAGACAGAGATAGTGACAGTAGCCAGTGAACCATCAAGTATCCAAAAAACATATTTCTGAAAAGGATTTAATATAGAAACTAGAAGAAAAACTCAATAAATCATTCTGTATTTTCCAAAGAAAGCAAGAAAACAGGCCTCTGAAACACATTAAAAATGAAAACAATAATGACAAACATAAATACCAAAATAGGATCAGGGACTGTGTTAAGTGCATTAGATATACTTTGTCAGTTAATAAACAGAAATAATGGAAAAACAGTCTGAAATAAAGGCCAACTGTATATAATAATCTAAAATCAAAGGGAAACAATAAATTAAATTGTTTCAGTAGCTGGAGCCTGGGCAAGGAGATTAAAATTACAATAGAAAAATTAAACTCCGCATTTACAATAATAAAGAATAACAACATTATTGTGGAAATAGAGGAGGTGATGTGGAAGAAACTCTATTAGAATGAAAAGAAATTTGGACAACAACTGTAACGATTAGCTACCAATAACTTTCAGGGTTAGCACCTTCATACTAAAATTTATACTAATCTTCTTTTTTCTATTCTTAAGGTATTTTTATTATTGAAATGTGCCTTCTTGATGGCTTCACTGAGATAGTTTCTCTGCTTTCTTGGCCCTAATACATAGTTCCAATAATTTATGATTGCATAAATAACCTTAAATTAGTTTTTAAATTTTATTTTTTTTCATGACTGAACATATTTGCACATATTTGTGGTTTATCCACAGCATGACAGAACAGTAGGAACTTTGAGTTGGATTTTGGGTTCAAGTCCCAGGATAGGATGTTGTATGAGATTGTTGCAGATTGTGGTCAAGTAACTTAAAGTCTTTGTGCCTCTGTTTTTCCAAGTGTAAAGTGCAGATAATAACTTCCTTAATTGTCACTCATTACTTTTTTGAAGCTTGGAGATCCAAATCCTGTGAAGCATTTGCTGAACTCTGATTAAATTAGGCACTACTATTATTCACTCCCATAGTATCCTGTACTTCTCCAATAACACATTCATCACACATGAAAATATCTGTTAAAGTGTATATGAGCTAGGCTAGACTTTATGCTTTTTTTTTTTTGAGAGAAAGAGCATGTGTGTGCATGCAAGTTTGGGGGAGGGGAGCCACAGAGAGAGAGAGAGAGAGAGAGAGAGAAAGAGAGAGAGAATCTTCAATAGGCTCCACACTCAGTGTGAAGCCTGACATGGGGCTCGATGCCATAACCCTGGTATCATAACCTGAGCCAAATTCAAGAGTCGGATGCGTAACCAACTGAGCTACCCAGATGCCCCATAGATTATATGCTTCTGGAGGCTAAAGTACATATCTGTCTTACATAGTTAATACCTAGAGCTTAGCCCAGAGAAAATATTAAAAACATTGAACAAATGAAATGATAACTACAAGCACAGATGACTTTAAAACTTTTGACAGAACACGACTTTTTAATTTTATAATACAAGAAAAAAACGGATATCAACTAATAATCAGTTTATAGAGAAGCCTCTATTTCCCAACCCATACGGACATGTTGAAAGAAAATGAAAGTTTATTTGGCTCCTACATGAGAGTGATCTTGTAGAACTATCCATCCCATTGGATCCCATTGGAAAATGTACAATTCTAATTTTTTAAGATAAATTACCTTTGCTCCCTCACACCATATAATCTTTTATTGCCAGAAGATTCATTAACACACAAAGAGAATTTTAAAAATATGGCTCAGGAAATCACCCATTTCCCTTTGGTGTGCTGTCTTTTTTTTGGTACCCGAACACGCCACAGACAACGTAGGAATTCATTCCTGAAATCTTAAGTATAAAGGGATAAAATGAGTGTGCTTGATATGTGTCTGTCAGATAGACCTTTCAATTAGAAGGTAACTTACAAAATAATTTATTTTTACTTATATGTTTATAAAGAAGAAACTATGTGATACGAAAATATAATTTTCAAAATTATAATAATGAGCTTAACTTAAACTGTAACTCAGAAAATTAAACACTTTAAAACAGTATTATTTCTAATTATTGATAATTACAATTAAAAATGTTTTCTTAGGTATTTTTATATGCTGTCCATTATTCTGGCATTTTGAGGGGAAGAGAAACACAATGGAGCATAAAGAAGAAGAATAAAGTTTATTAAATTCTTAAATAATGAGCAATTCTTTGAGTTTCCTATTACTGATGAGAAACATGGTTTATCATGAATCAATACCTTTCCCTAAGATATATATATATATATATATATATATATATATATGTCTGTGTGTGTGTGTGTGTATATATATATATATGTATATATATATATATATACAGCTTTTAAGTAGTAAAAACCATGATTCAATTCCAAGGTTGACTTTCTCCTAAATCTATGCTTTATCTGAAACGAATCCTAGTTTATGACTTTTAGGACATTAAAATTTAATTGTTAATATAAAATAACTAAAAATTAAAATAAAACCAAAAGAATATAGTGCTTAAGACAAAAAAAGGAAGAGTATAGTTCAGTACTGTATACATCTACTCATTCTTTCATCCATTCATTCACCCATCCACAAAATTTTGGTTGATTACCTATTATTGTGACCTCTCTTCTAAGGATTAGAATTAAATAGAGAATGAGACAAATTCTCTGTCACATTGAGATTACACTCTAGTGGGGGAATTAGACACTAAAGATAACAAAAGAAGTGGATAATATATACTTCTATATAGGATCTAAGGAGAAAAATCAACCAGGTGTATCAGTCAGAATAACAGTACTAACAAGCTCCCTCTAAAATCATAGTTGCTCAAAACCCAAATAACTATTTCTTGTTCATTCTACAGGTCCTTTATGGGAAAGCAGGAGAGTTCTCTTCTCTACAGTCAGAATCCAGAATAACTGTGCACCCACCACCTCAAATATTGGTGAATACAGTGTCCAAGGGAAAAGAGAGCTCAGAAAGGTCTTTAAAAGGCAATTAAATCCTCTATCATGGAAATAAAGATGTCAATTCCATAACATATTGGCCAGAAGTTCATATGTCTCACCCCTCACACTCCAACACAAAGTGCCAAAAAGTATAATGCTTCAAATGATGGAAATGGGGGAGAAGGGAAACTTACATTGAATAGCACTACTATGAGTTGAATTATGTATTCCCCAAAAAGACATTTTGAAACTCTAACTCCTGGTACTTGTGAATGTGACCTTATTTGGAAATAGTCTTTGAAGGTATAATCAAGTTAAGATCAGACTGTTAGGGTGGCCTAATCCAATATGACTGGTGTCTTTATAAAAAAGAGTATAATTTGGACACAGAGAAACACAGGGAGAACACCATGTGAAGATGGGGTAGATATCGGGGTGTTGCACCTACAAGCCAAGGAATGCCAATGATTGCCAGCTGTCAGCAGAGGCTAAGAGAGAGGCATGGAACAGACTCCTCTTCAGAGCCCTCAGAACAGACTAACCCTGATACTTTGATTTTTACACTCCTAGTCTTCCAAAGTAGGAGAAAATAAATGTCTGTTATTTTAAGCTACCCAGTTTTTGTGACTTTGTAATGGGATCTACAAGTGCTAATGATTATCCAAGGAGTAAAAAGATCAGTTCCAGGAACAGCTAATGAGTAGCCTGAGAGGTTTTCTTTAAGAAGGTTCTATTTAAGCAGAAACCTGAAAAAGAGAGGGAGAGAGCCTTGCAAAAATCTGAGAAAATGTGCACTTGGCATCAATTACTTTGACATTTACATTGTACATAAGGCTCCCTATACAAAACCAACTTGAATTCACAACCTGTATACTATGGGAAAAAAAAAAAAGCCTTTTCTAGGACTTCCTAGGCTTGTAAATTCCAGAAGGGCATAGGAGAGAAATTGCATTTGGTTTGCTTTTCCATCTTGCACAGTCCATGAATTGTTATTGGTATATATTAGAAGTCAATAATTGCATGCTTGAGGGGCGCCTGGGTGGCTCAGTCAGTTAAGCGTCCGACTTCAGCTCAGGTCACGATCTCGCGGTCCATGAGTTCGAGCCCCGCCTTGGGCTCTGGGCTGATGGCTCAGAGCCTGGAGCCTGCTTCGGATTCTGTGTCTCCCTCTCTCTCTGCCCCTCCCCCGTTCATGCTCTGTCTCTCTCTGTCTCAAAAATATATAAACATTAAAAAAAATTAAAAAAAAAATAATTGCATGCTTGAATCAAAGGACTCTATCAAAGTTAAATAAGAAGAAACTCTGGCCTTGAAATTTAAACCTGGAATCCTTATAACAAGAGAAATGTTCCTTATCTACTCCTTAATAGGGTATGTTAGATTTTTAGATATATATTTTATTTTAATTATATTTGAATTAAATGGCTAAAATGAAATAATTAAGATTTTAATTCATATCTTACTCAAAATAATCTGTAAAAGCTATTTAAACAGATAACCACTAGGTCTGGGAAAAGGAGATGTAATTATTTTGAGTAAGATATGAATTAAGAAGTAGGAAAAATATAATATTCTTCCAAGTCTGAGAGGAAAAGCCCCTAAATTAGTTTAAGTGTCAAGCTGAGGTAAGCTACTGTAGTTGTTGGTGAGCTATAACGCATATGAAAGCATCAGGTTAGACTGTTATAAGTTCTTGGGAGTCGACTTCTTCAAACGCCTTTGGAAAAATTTTATAAATATTTTCTGATTTGAGCAAAATTATGAACACATAGTCCAATCTTAGGAAAGGGTATGGACATCTCAAATGGAAGAAAACTCATGTGCAGTAATTGGAGAATTTGCTCATTTTATTATTTGATAACTCATGTGATTGTTGGTACAGTTATACTGATGTAAATGCAGGGTTGTACCTAAGTAAAAACATGATAATGCCACTAGCTAGCTCACTAGATTTGCAATTATAATTGTTCCTACTCCCTTGTGGCAGCCAGCACAGTTGGTTTTTAGAAAAATAAGTTTGTCTACTTGGGCACTAGTGTTGTTGTTGTTGTTTCTAATTTCACTTACACACAAAAAATTGGTTCCCTGAAATTAGTTTCAACAATCTGCTGCAACTGCTTAAATTAAATAAACACACAATCACTTTCTGCTTAAGAGTTTTCTATAACACAAAACATTTTTGTGGTGATCTTCTTAAATGTCAATTCTTATTTTAATTTTTAAAGTTTAACACTTTCACAGTTTGACATTAAACTAAGATTTTCATTGGTTGGAGTCTTCTAGAAAAATGGTTTATATTGGGGGCCTAGACTAACTAACTAACTATTCAGTAACTATTACTATCTTATAATGAAGCTTTACCTTTAGGTTATCTCTGAGAGGATTTTGTTTCTATGGGAGTTTGTTAATTGACTTTTAAGAAGCCACACTTCCTAGTATTCAACCCCTGAGTCATCAACTCCACTTGAATTTAGGCTGGGTATATGATCTGCTTTAATCAAAAGGATGTCACAGAAGTGATACTGTGCCAATTACAGGCCTAAATTTAAAAATACTTGAAAGCTTCTACTTTTATACTCTTGGGATCTTTAGCCCTTCTTGTGTAAAATCATTCTATTTGCTAGAAAGACAAGTTGACACAAGAAAAGCTCTGAGAGTACATGGAGAGAGGGAAAAGCCCAGCTGCCCCATTATCTAGCTGAGGCTGGCCCCTAGCTGACCCATTAGCTGAATGTACCCATATGAATGACTATTGGCTAGAACAACAGAAGAATTGCCCAGCAGAGCTCTGATTGTCTAATCATGAGCAGATAACACAGTGGTTTGGAACCACTAAATGTGGGTGTGGGTTGTTATGCAGCAATAGAAAACCAAAAGAATTACAGTGTGGAATTTGAGTTTAAACACAGATACTGTGTTACATTTATAAAATCTTGAATGGTCTTTTAGTGGTCAGGTGTGAATGTGAGGTAGAAAAGCTGAAGGGGCTCCATTTTAGAATGGCTCCATCTCTACTGTTTTTCTGCTAGGCCCCATTCACTCATGATCCATATTTTGTCTCTGAATAAGCCAAAGGATGAAATGTTTCCATTTCAAGGGAGAAGCAAGAAAGTTAGTCAATCTCTGAGTTTTGTCCTAGGCCCCAAATACCTGAGAAGAGCCAGGTCCCAAACATGTTCCAGGACATTTGCTTCAAACATACCCCAGTTGATGCTGGCATCAGTACCCCCTACCTTTAGTAATTTATGGAATAACGTTCATTGTTCACCTGACACTGGCTTTGATCAGACCCTACCCTGGATTCCTGAAGAAACACATACCCTAGACCCCTTTCCAATATAAATCCCTAACCCCAAACAACAACAAAACTCATTCTCTTTTCCTTTCCAAGTCTCCCAGACACTCCATCTGCTAGTCTCTGTCTGTCACTCATGCTACTCAATAAACTCTGTTTTCACTTTCTCTGGCTCATGTTTGATTTCTACCCTATGTGTGAGAAGTAAGGAAGATGATTCATTTTCAGAAATACCAAATAAAACTATGCTGTCCAGTTAACAGGTTTACGATCTATTGCAAACATGTATGAACCCTCCCCACGATGGAGCCCTAAACCCTTAGACACTTCACTTCCTGGTTCTTCTCCCCCTGTCTGCTTCACAGGCTTATTTTCATGGGCTTTGCAAAGAGCATGTGCCAAAGAATAAAGGGAGGAGGGACTGAAAGTCTCTGCATCACCTAAGGGCATGTATGTTTGTTCCAGTCAGACTACTTTTTGCCTTATGTGGGCATAGGCAAAGTCTGGGTAAGACTATAACCTCTATAGTACTCAGCCAATGAGGAACCAGGGGAGGGGGACTTGCATACTAGGAGATAAATTGTCTGCTGTAACTGCCCCAAGTGCACCTGCCCATCAGACAACCACTCTTGCAAGAACACTCACTAAAGCCTTGCTTTGCTGTGCTCTGGGTCTCTGCGTCCCTCCCTTAATTGGGTCGTGGGCTTAATTCTCACATGTGTGAAGCTAAGGACCCTCTTGGCTGACCCTAGGGGACCCTTCCCTAGGTTCTCAGACCCAGCCTATCTGCATCAAATAAATTAGTGAGTTAGGGTGGAATTGCAGTCTGGCTGAAGATCTTCATTCTTTTTATTAGAGCAATATCCTCACTCATGTAGGCCTACCAAAGAATGTACTCTCTGGCCACTTTTCTGGAGCAACCTGATGGAATAGGACATGTCCCATAGTGCCATCTACTATTGTTTTAGCCACTGGAACCCACTGAAAGAACAGCCATTCTTTGACTGAATGGCAAAGATCTGATCTTGTGGCAGATCCAGTGTTCCCCAGGGACCCTTAATCTGTCCACTTTCCACATATCATTCCTATGTGATGAGAACCACTGTCTAAGCAAAGGACCTTGCTTTTTACTCTCCACTGGGTCTTGGGTCGACAACAAGTGTCATTAAATTTCACACATCAAATATCATTGGTGAATCTGTTTCTCTATTAGTGGGGACCCACTCAGAAGGGAGACATTAAATAAAATCCACTTTATTCACTTCAGAAATAAGAAAAGTATACCTAATTAAAGCATAACAGAAGTTACAAAAAAGAATTTTGGAGCATGGGCTTTTACCCATTGAAAGCATACCACATTATAAAGAAAAACAGAACAACCTGAAATCATCTAGATTGCAGCAGGCAGGACCCTTCCCTTCACCCCCCAACCAAGCCTCTCTATAATTACCTATGTTGTGATAATGAAAATATTTAATCCAGCAAAAAAATAGTAAGTTGGTAGTTAGCAGCAGTAGTCAATAATCAGGCCATGGGGAGTAAATAGATGTTTGCTTAAGGTGTGTATGTATGTGTGAGGGGGGAGAGAGAGATGCTTTTCAATGCAGATACAATCCAAGTGGCCTTCAGTGTCTCTTTCTTAGGAATCCCTGAATACTAATGCAAAGATCATGATTCTTATAGCAACAATTAAAAAGCAGTCATATAAAGTTAAATGAAAATCAGTGGAAATTTTATAACTGTTCAAAAAGAGAAGTCTGGTTGCAAAATAGCCTAAGAAAACACACAAACAAATAAATAAATGATTTTTTAAAAAGTTTCCTTCAAGATGCTTTTCAGATTTGCCTTATGGAATGAAATGTGTACAATGTGGGAGAGAGGGAGCATTTGGTAAATTCCTAGACTGTGCAGAGTGAAATATGTCTTCACTCAAAAGGGAGGCAGGTTAAAGGAAGGAAAAAAGGACCATTCAACATTTAAAAAAAAAAAACTGAGTTCAAAAGAACAACTTGAACAACTTGAGTGACTCATGTTAAGATCATTCTTTATCATGCACTAGATAAAAATATGTATTTAACATTCTATTTGTCTAGGTCCCTATATTCACAATGTTAATTTCCAAATCGCTTGATGATGAACAAACAAATAAATAAATAAATAGTAGGCATTGGGAGATGGTGGTACACATATCACTTTAGGACGAATAAGACATGTAATGAGTGCAGGGATGACCCCCTACCCTTGATGGGCCCAACTATGCAAATGGTACTTAAATCAGATCCTTCACACACTTGAACAAAGCTGCTTTCTTTTAAAGTGTGTTTAATGGGATGGTTACATTGGAAACAGATGTCTATTTAGGTCACAGTGTAATAGGAGGGGAAATGATATTAAATGTTTGTTCTAGATCCCTGTAAGTTTTCTTGTCTAGGCGAAGGTACAAGTTAAAGTCTTGAACACAGGTTGAATTGTTATTGTCTGTCAAGGACAAACAAAAGGCGTTTACAGCTGAAGGTAAAAATCAAGATGGAGTCAGTATAGCATTGTTCTTTACAAAATATTGAGGCCAAAACCAGTAAATAATATAAAACATAAACCAAACATATTTTTTGCAAATATCAAGACTTCTATTATTCATATATTTAAAGCATTCATTAAGACCTATTGTGTGTCAGATAGTGTATATTTTGAAAATATTTTGAAATTTTGAAATTTTAGAATTGGAAGGAGAGTTTATTCTTAGTGACTACTAATGGAATTCAATCCATTAGTCAGGGTTGAAATTTATAGCATTAGTAGAAATATAAAGGGTGTCATCATTAATCATCTTTATTCTTGGTTCAGATTTTTTCCCTCTCAAAATAGTACACATTCTTCCATTCACTTCTTTCAGTTAGTGATGCAGTAGAGAAAACACTTTGTAAACCTGATTTGTGTTCTTTTGTAGATAACCAATGCTTTGTTGTATGCACATGTTATGCATACATTTATATATATATATATATATATATATGTATGTATATAGTATGCATTATCAAATGTATACTATTAAATATTGTTATAAAAAATAAACCAACCAGACAACACTAGATCAGAGATCATTTCAATTATCATATAACACTAACAATTTGACCTCAAAGGAAGTTAACACAAACACCAATATTTCCACTCACAATAAGTTAAAAGCATTTTAATATACTACATTTCCGTAGCAGCATTTTAAGCTTCTTCCCTTACTAATTTTTCAACTATGGATTATAAAGCTGTGTTTAAATTTTTTTAATGTTTATTTATTTTTGAGAGAGAGAGAGAGAGAGAGAGAGAGAGAGAGAAATACAGAGTGCAAGCCAGGGAAGGGCAGACAGAGAGGGAGACACAGAATCTGAAGCGGGCTCCAGGCTCTAAGCTGTCAGCATAGAGCCAATGTGGGGCTCTAACCCATGAACTGTGAGATCATGACCTGAGCAGAAGTCAGATGCTTAACCCACTGAGCCACCCAGGCACCCCATAAAGCTGTGTTTAAAATGCTATTTATATCCACGTATTTGCATGTCTCTGAGTATACAAAATATATAGTAATGCTACAGCAGAACAGATAAGTTGTCTGCATGCTAAATTTGATATACAGTGTCAGCTCCCTTCAATGCAGCATAATTTCCTAAAATCAAAAAGACTATGCATTGTTCTTGTTATATTAACTGAGACAGGTAAGTCATTTTTCTCTTTTGGTAAATAATTTAAAGCATTACTTTGATAATCAAACAGCACATATTTAATATGAAGTTGAGGGAAAATTTGCATGATTTTAAAAAAAGAAAACATGAGATAAGACCAGCTGTTTGGGATATGTCCTCAGATTCTCTGGGAGCATATTTTTATACTGTTTTGCCATTAGAGCATTTCTCTGCAAAATTTTGAGAATTGTTTCAGTTAAGATCAGCAGATAGTTATCAAAACAAATTCAGCAGTCATTTGTATTTAACTCACCTCAATTTATCAGCTCCTTTGCCTCCTTGAGCTGAAATTGGCCTCTTGCCTTTCAGTGTTTTTGGTCCTCACAAGGCAAACTTTGACTCACAGGTGAAAATGATTTGCTACTGCATCAGTGAATCAGTGAATATGCTTCCTTTTTCAAATCACCTGGTGTTTCACAGGTCTGTGGAAAGGCCTGATTGCACTGCTGGATGGGTAAGAGTTTATCTGACTCTGGCATTCAACTTTTGCTACTGTGGTAGAATTTTTTACAAACCGCCAGATGGTATTTGATTATATAGATCATAAAGAATAATTGGTATGTAATCATGCACTTAATGCATTTTTTACCCTTATTTTGCATGGGACAAAAAGATTGGTGCTTCCATCATAATGTAGAAATTAGAAGCACTAAAGCAAAGGAAATGCCCTTTTCCTGCTTTGAATTGGAATATGGGATTGAGGAGAAATGCAGGTATATTCTTAGAGTCCATTTACATATTTCTAGAGAAATTATTTTCCCATTGCAAAGGTACTTCAAAATCAATTAACCCTCTGGATTGGTAAAAATAAAAGATTAAGTGGATAATAATAATAAAAAAAAGGATGATGAAGCAGCAAAGGACTCATCAATTTCCTCCTTCTTTATTTTCTCTTAAAGGATATTTGATATTCAATCTTACCCCCAACATTTCCTTACATCAACCACTACTTATTAAACATCTTTCAAGAAGTGGCTCCTGTGGTTCATAATGACAAATCAGATATTCCTTTACCCTTGGGGAGCTTGAAATCTAGCAAGGAAGACAGACACGTAAACAAGTAGGTTCAATAAATGACAGATTTGTCCAAGGTACAGTGTAGCCTTGTGTCAGTGTGGTTAATTCTATCTAGACCTGAGACTAGAAAAGGCTATATATAAGTGGTTCCATCCAATATTACTTTCTGCAATGATGGAAAGTTTCTCTATCTGCATTGTCCAGTAAGGTAGCTATGTGTGACCATTGAGCATTTGAAGAGTGCTATCACCACAGAGAAACTGAGTTTTTAATTTCATTTAATTGTAATTAATGTAAACCTAAATTTAAGCAACCTTATGTAGCTACTGGCTACCACACTGGAAAGTGCAATGATGTGATCTATGTGAGTTCTTTCTGTCTTCATTCTCATTTCTTACATGTTTATTCTATAAGTATGTGTCTGAGGCCTGCAGGGCTCTCAGATAGAAGGAAAAAGTTCACTCCCATTCAGAAGCCTGTCCTCTGTTTTATTTGAAGAAAAAAGTGGTTTGACGATCAATGGCTATATTGAACCTCATTCTTCTAACTTACTTTACTTGCGGTCAGGTCAAATTCCAGACACCTGGATTTGCTTGCTCCCGTTTAGGATAGCCAGGCCAGTGGATGAGGAGGAAAGGTTTCAGGATTCCTTATTTCCCACAGCACTATGATTATAAGTTTCTTTGGGGCAACAGATATTATGAAAGTTTAGAGATTACTGGGGGGGGGCGTTATAATCTAAAGAGAAACAAATTCCTAAAATATTAATCATACTGTGTATTACTCTTTTTTAAAAAATTGTTAGTGTTTATTTATTTATTTTGGGAGAAAGAACAGGGGAGGGGCAGAGAGAGAGAGAGAGTGAGGGAATCCCAAGCAGGCTCCATGCTGTCAGCACATAGCCTGATGTGGGGCTTGACCCCATGAACTGCAAGATTATGACCTGAGCCGAGATCAAGAGTTGGACACTTAACTAACTGTGCCACCCACATGCACCTGTATGACTCTTTTTGTAATCCAATATCAAAAGTCATTCTATGTTTTTTTATTGCTTATGAAATTAAAAACTTTTCTCTGGATTTATTGGATTTTTGTATTCCTTCTTTTGTGACAGTTTTCTCAAGTTTTTGTCCATTGCTCAAATTGGGTATGTTTATTAAATTGTAAGAACTTTAAAATGTTGAGACTTAGAATCTTTTGTCATACATGTTGCAAATATGTTCACAGTTTGTGCCTACAGTTTGCCAATGGTGCATTTTGGGGCGACAAAATATTTTAAAATTCCCCTAGTGTTGGTCTATTCATCTTGGTTTTTCTTTGTTTATTTCTTTTCTAGTGTCGTGCTTCGACATGCTGTGCTATACGAAGATTAGATTCCTTTTCAATAACATTTTCTTCCAGAAATGGTTTCAGTTTTTACATTTAAAGCTTTAATTTATCTGGCACTTACTATTATATATGATGTGCAGTGTGAATCTAATGTTACTTTTCTCTCCAAATGGCTAGCCATTTGTCCCCAAAGCATTCATTAAAACATCCATCATTTTCTCCAATCTGATATAAAATGTCACCTTCATCATAAGCTAAGTTTATTATATTCTCAAGTAGTTTTTGTATTTTCTATCTTGTTTCATTGATCTTCCTTTTTTTTCTTTGCACCAGATACCACCATGTATTCTTTACTTTATGTTTCTCTAAATGTCAGTGTCAAGAGTGAGATGGCATCTTTCCTAGCACACCTCTTTAAGACAAGTAGTTCATATTGACTTTTGCTTTTCCTACATAATTTTTCTCTCCTCCCCTCACACATTTCTTTTTTTTTTTTTAAATTTTTTAAATGTTTATTTTGGAGAGAGACAGAGAGTTAGAGAACAAGCAGGGGAGGGGCAGAAAGAGAGGGAAACACAGAATCTGAAGCAGGCTCCAGGCTCTTAGCTGTCAGCGCAGAGCCCGATGTGTTGCTCAAACTCATGAACCTGTGATCATGACCTGAGCTGAAGTCGGATGCTTAACCGATTGAGCCACCCAGGCGCCCCTCCTCACACATATTTCAATGATCTTTTGATATAATATGAATTTTATATTCATTTAAAAATTTACTTTATATTATAGATCTTCAAATTAATTTTGGTATTTACATTAAGTTTAATGACCATATTGAGAAAAATTATCTGTGTATGTGTGCATGCATATATATGTATGTCTGTATATTAAATACATGTGTTGTACACATACAAACACCACACTTTTCTAGATTTCAGTGCATACAAGTCCTTTTTTAGTCCATGAATTTTCTATTCTTGAGCCTATATTTTTTATTTCTTTTCCTATTCATATCTTCATTTGCTTTTTTTCCAAAATGTTATAAGAACTGTGTATATTTTGAACACTTCCTTAACCAAAAGAGCTGTTCTATTGGTTTCACATGTGAGTTGTAGCTTGACTTCACTTAATATTCTTGATTCATAGTTTTTTCCTTGAGAACTGGAGATATTTTTCCATATATGTATGTCTCATATTTTGTGATGCTGTAGAGAACATAAAGTAAACCTGATTTGTGCACACATAGAGAATGTGTTCACTCTCTTCCTGCTTTACTTTGTAGTTCAAGTATGATTACAGAATTTACCTGTATATGGTTCTTTGTTTAAAATTGATTTATCCTGCGGGGCACCCGGGTGGCTCAGTCGGTTGAGCGTTCAACTTCAATTCGGGTCATGATCTCACCGTTTGTGGGTTCGAGCCCCGGGTCAGGCTCTGTGCTGATCGCTCAGAGCCTGGAGCCTGCTTCAGATTCTGTGTCTCCTTCTCTCTCTGCCCCTCCCCTGCTCACACTTTGTCTCACTCTGTTTCTGAAAAATAAATAAATGTAAAACAATTTTTAAAAATTTTTAAATTGATTTATCCTGGTATGTGACAATTCCTTACATTTGTATTGATCTTTTCATAAAGAATTTTTTTCACTTATATTTTGATTATTCCTTCTGTCTTGTGTTTTTCTTTTTACTCCAATAATACCAAGTTGCTCTATTATGATTTTCCTTTTGTTTTCCTTATTTTATCATGTTATTTCATATTATTCTTCTTTTGCCTAGAAATTTAATCTTGAATTATGCTTTTGTCAAAAATGTAGTCTGCATAACTAAGTCAACATTCTGTAGAGTTAGTGTTTGTTGATTGTTATTAATGTGTACTTTAATTCTACTTTTATACCTCTTATGAAAATATTGTCTAGCACATAATTCTAACATTTCCTATATTTCCACAAGTGGAATTTAATGTCACATAAGACTCTCCCATAAAAATAAAGAGAGTGTTTTTCACCTCTAAAATAATTGTAATTGTATGTTTCCATATACCTTGAATGTCAGGCTTAGAGCACATTTGTTGTTATGGTTTCTTTGTTTTTGCTTGCCTTAGCAACTGCATTTAATCTTAGATACAACATAATTGCTTTTCTCCTGTTTATTAGAATGTTGTCCTTCAGAATATGATTTTCACTTTTATCTATCTGTTCACAATAATAATTGAGTATGGACATGAATTTTTATAGACATGTGAAACATTTTGCATGTTTGCATGCTTTGCATTTTTTAGGACTTGTTCTTGTTCTAGATTAGTTGGTAAGAACACAGGTTCTGCAGTCAGCTAACTGGCAACACGAACTTTTTCAATCTAGGGAGACTTTTTGTGACTCAGTATTCTTATCTTCACTCCAAGGATGATAGCAGTAACTACCTTCTAGTGTTTTGAGGATTAAAGAGCATGTCTACACAAAGCATGGAAAACAGAGAGTCACATAAACTAAGCACTCATTAGATGTCAGCTGTGATTATAGTCTGCATATGTTTTATGAGATTCTTCCATTCTTTCACCCAGAAGATATTGTTGAGCATCTATGTTATAAGCTTTATTCTAGGAACTAGCTGTAGAGCATGAAAAAACAAACACAATTCCTGTCCTCATGAAATTTCTTCATTTCTTGAAGGCAAAATGCACAATACAAGTTAAATAAAACAGATTTAAGATGGCTTCAAGGCCCCATGTTTGATCACAAATAGGAGAGAGAAATTGATTGTATTTTGCAATTCCTAGATAGAGCATCATTTTGAAGTGTAGAGTCCCATCAACAGCAGCATTCCCACAGTAATTTGTAGTTTCACACATGGCTGTGGAAAACTGGGTGCTGGCCACTCTTTGCTATACTGTTATATTGGAATGTTTTCTTTAGTGAGTTCAGAGGAGTGTGAGGCTGTATCTGGGAGAATATTCCCCTCAATAAGGTGCTTCAAAGAGGCCCCTAGGGGACTCAGATATTACTAACAATGGTGCACTTGTTCGACAAAGAAAGGAAGATATAGTTAGTCAGAGGCATTGGAGACTGTCAGGTCAAGACCATGCACCAGGATTTAAGACAAGGTACATGGTATGGACAGCATTCTGTAACCCACAAACTCAGGGGATTTCAACCCTATGTAGGTGCTCAAAAAATAGTCAACAGGCCAGGGAATATAGTTGTAACAGAAATGTGCATTTCCTGCCAGTGAGTGATTATCGATGAATGGTTTTGATTGAAATGAATGTAACTATTAGCAAGGCTACAGGTGATATGGGAGAGGACACTGTAATTGGTAAGAAAAATGGGTATATTATAATTAACTGAGAGGTTTGATTTTCCCCCTCTATATCATAATATCTAGTGAATATAAACCAGAAGGCTTGAGATCTTACCTCTCTGTCAAATTGCTCAGGCAAAATTAACTGGATCATAAAGGAAACAAAATGATCATATTGGCTTTGTTTGCACCATGCTCCATCAGCTGAATGGTGAAGATTAACCCATCCTGATGTTCCCATCATTATCAGATATTGTGCAAGGTTTGATAAATCCATTTTGCTTTACAGATTAGCAAATGGCAATTACACCTACATTGACTGGCCTGTTTTATAATTGGGTAAAACCTAAAATAATTTCATAAGTGCTTTTATTTTGTGTCCATTAAGATTGTGACTTTCTGGGTTAGTAAAATAAAGTTTCCAGAAAATATGATCCATTCCATTCAACACTCTTTCTCAGAATGACAATTATTTTTAGAATCTTTATGCACTACTGTATAGAAAAGTAAGATATCAGCAGAATTTAAAAAAGAATACAAGTGCTCTTACACATTTTTCATTCCAAAACATTCATAGTGCTCAAAATCTCCAAAAATGACAATCAGGTGTGTAAATGATTAGAATTTATGTAATGATATATTCAATGGTGATGGGTCCAGGTTGTCACAGGATTTTAGAAGAGGAATGGAGGCAAAGGAAGGAGGCAAATTTTCCTGGATGGGACAAGAAAAAAGGACATTTCAGATAGAGATCACCATATGCAAATTATCCAAGGAAATGAACAGTATTCTGAGTTTGGGTAATGGAGTAGACTGGTGAGGCTGAATTATAGGGTTCATATAAAGAGAATGAGGGGATGAATAGTCTCAGTTGATGAGCTCATTAGTTGGAAAGGCTTTTGCCACAGTCCCAACCATGGAAAGGTAAAATGAAGTAGCTTTAGAGCATGTTCTTTAGTGAAAAGTCTTGCGGCCTTGCTTCTGTCAACTGTCAACCTCTTCCTCATCTGAACAAAACATGTGGCATATCAGTCAATATAAATTTAGTAAGGCCACAGTACAAATATTTTTTGGAATGTTAATGAGAAAAGAGAATTTAATCAATGGTTTCTTTTATAATGTCCCTTTATGAATTGTCTCTAATATCAGAATAGGAAATCCTCTTACAACTTACTTTAGAATTTATAATATTATTTTTCATACTTTAGCTTGTGTCACCATCACTACAACTATAATGAAGGAAATCTATAGTGAGAAGTGCTTATTATCAGATGGAGTTTGGAGTTCATACACAGTGTCCTATACTCATAATGTTAAACATTAACCCACTATTTTTTTTTTTGACAGACTCATACTATATGTTATATATAAGCATTTCTAGGTTGGTAACCAGCTTTCAAACAAAAGAAAACAAACCTTGATTTGCTGCATTTGTTATATTCCTTGGTCTATATGTTCACAATTTGGCTGATTTCAAGTTACCAATAGCTTAACAACTGATTAATAAAATTTCTGAATATTTAACAAGCGGCTCTCCTAAGCTACTATTGAGCTTGTTCCAGCACGCCATTGTATGTAGGCCCCTATTAGGGGTCTAAGATTATAGTAAACAAAATTACTGTTTATTGTGTGCTAGACACTGTGTTAAGGGTCTTGTAGACATCGCAAAAACCCTATAAAGAAGAATTGTTATTACCTGCATTTTTAGATGAGGACTTGTTGTTTAAGAATAATTAAGTCATTGACTATAAGTTCTGGAACAAGTTATATATAAAAGAGCAGAGTTAGGACTGAACTTGCTGTTAAGAAAATATCATCCAGTTATAAATTTGTCTGTGTCAAACAAAGAACATAGACTAGATAGAAGTATTAAGATTAAATTGCCTGTGTGTGGGGAATTTGTCTATAAGAAGGACAGGAAAAGAAACAGACAAAAGACACAGAAGGAAAGAAAGACACAGAGACAGAAAGAGAGGATGTCCCCTCTCCTGAAAAAAATTGCTAGTGTAACCAGGTGCATATAGAGTTTCAAGAGCTATATGGTCATAGGATTTGTAACTTGTCCAATGAAGAATCTACCCCAACCTTGATAGGAAAAAGTGAAGCAATGAAGGCAGTAACCTTTCAAAGTATCAAAACTCTTGGACCAAGCAGGTGGGTGAAGCTCTTCAGGAATAGATGTGTGTGGTTATAATGTATATGGGGGTTGTTTCTAGGTTTCCAATTATCAGAGATATTCACTGAGCTATTGAGCTCTGACCTTGGTCTCTGTTTCCTCCTCTGGATGAAGAATTACAGACTCACATATAGGATAAAATAAACCTTTTCTCTAGCTATCTCATTCTCAGGTTTCTGTGTTAAAGAGACTCTCAGGCCAGCGGAGACTTGCTGGTGAGAATTCTCAGATCTAAGGCAGGGGATGATGTTAGCAATAGCATAAACTATAATTCTTATTTTGACATCTGCATCCCAATTCCCACTACACAATTTCTGCTTTAAGAGCCTGGATGTCAAGCATGTTTAATGTGATCAAGTCATGTGGGTTAGGAAGGAAATTAGAGATCTTAGCAAGGGGCTAAGAGCTATAAGTCTTCATTAGTGATTCAGACCTACCCTGGGGTTACAACAATCTGTTATAAAATCCATGAGTTAAAGCCAGCTTTGTCATCTTCTTCTTTGAGAAGGCAATTGAGGCTCAAGAAGTTAAATAACTTTTACAAGGTCACATAGTAAGAAAATGTCAAAGTGGACAGAAATCCACAGCATTCAACTTCAAATCACATCTTTATCCACAATACTATTCTGGTTCTTTGAGATCAGCTCATATTTGAGAAAAGCCAATAAGCTTTTTCAGCCATTTATTTATGTATTTACTTATTTACTTACATTTATCAGCCTATAATACATTATGTTTTTATTTATATGTTTATTTATTCAACAAACACTAATGTGTGATGGGTTCTCTGTCAGGAGCTAATGAATGAAAAATGAGAAGAGCTCAACCTTTTGGTCATAGATACCATTCAAGAACCACAGTATAACATAGGTTGTAAAATCGGTGAATTTACAAAATGAGTACATAGAGGGAGTAAACTAACTTTGCCTTGAGGACTTGAAAAAGTTCTCACTGAAGCAATGGAATTAGAGATGGGATTTAGAAGGTGAGGCAGTATCCTTAGATAGAAAGAGAGTTCCAGAAATGATTTAAAGAAAGCATGGATGGATTCATGGCTGGAAAAAAGAATTCCAAGGGGAAGAATGGGCTGGAGAGTTGGCCTAGTTTTGAAGAAGCTTTTATACTGTATTAAGGAGTCTGACCTTAATTTGTAAGCAATGAGAAATTAGAGGAGAATGAAATCATCCCATTATTTTTTTCATAAGCACTCCAATGTTTTCTTTATTACATTTTATATATTAATAAACCTCATACTTTATATTTATTTTTTTATTTTAAATTTTATTTTATTACGTTTATTTATTTTTGAGGCTGAGAGCATGAACCGGGGAGGGTCAGAGAGAGAGGGAGACACAGAATCTGAAACAGGCTCCAGGCTCTGAGCTGTCAGCACAGAGCCCGATGTGGGGCTCGAACTCACGGACTATGAGATCATGACCTGAGCCAAAGTCGGTCGCCCAACCGACTGAACCATCCAGGCGCCCCCATACTTTATGTTTAGACACACCTATATTTTTTACTTTTCCTAAATGTCAAGTCTACAGGCATGATGTCATGTTTTGGAATATCTATGCTCTACTTTTTTTTTTTCCACCCCATTTAATTTGGACAAAAAATTAAATCAAGGTGGGTTTGAATAGAGAAATATTTGCTTCTGCAATTTTTCTAGAGAGGGATTCAATACAGCACCAGTGGTAGGAATGAAATGGAGGCCGAGTCCTGGTAAGACTTTTTCAGACTTGACAGGATTTACTGACTTAATATATGTGGTATTTGAGAATGTAGAGTGTTAAGGGAAGGTAGAAACAGAGAATGGTTGAGGCTTCTAAAATTGGAAAACCTTAAGTGCCAGATATCAAAAAGATGGTGAAAATTAAAATGTTCTGATCTTAAGATGCAAGGCAAAGATGTAATATAGAAAGGTAATCATTTCATTATTATCATTTAGCCTCTTAGAAGTCACACATTTTATTGCATGAATGTGTCCCTTCATAGGTATTTCAAATTCATCTATTTATAAATTAAGTTACATATTTTACTTTATTAATATTTATAATTTGAAGTTAAATTATCAAATTATCTGTTTATGTTCACTCTAATTGAGCTCAAGTAGATCCAATATGTAATTAACTTAATGGCTCAGCTATTAAATGAGCCCACCATTAGTTAAAGAACAAAGAAAAGATCAATTACTTAATACTGTGAGGATTTTTACTACAATTATGTGAGACCAAATGAAATCTTAGGCCAAGATTTCTATAAACAAATAACCATAAAACTGGAAAAATAAATAACTATGCTGTATGAAATAACTATGGAAACAGTTTAGGAGGAACAATTTTTTACCTCATTTTTTTGGACTAGATTACCCAGAAATGAAGCATTTTTGCTTTAATCTTGGGTCCACATTCTTCCCTGAAAGCCAACACTTGTAAACACTTGGTAATTATATATCTAGAACAGCTTGGTGAGAAAGAGTGATGAAAATTGTGTGGTAACTTTGTTAATCAGCAAGACATTAGGATGGATTTTATTTCACAATGAAGCCAGATCTAGGATGTTCTGCATTTAATGGAAAGCTCACCGGTTTAAGAAGCAGAACATCGGGTTGTAACAATAGCTCCGTTGCTAATTAGCCTAAGAACTTCCTCAAGGTAAAAGCTGCCTGAATCTTAATTACCTCATGTGTAAATTACAAACAATGATGCCTGCCTTACCAACTAATAGAGATTTTTGCATGCCAAAGTCATCACGTATGAAAGCATGTGGAATTCCAAAACAAGTATGAAGCTGTTACAATCAGGAAAGTGAACTAGCAGCTCAGTGTATGACAACTATTGAAATGAGTAATTATGGCTATGTTCTCATTTCTACACTTTTTTTTTTTAATCTGGTCTCTCCTCAGTCATCGAAACTGCAGTTTCAAACTTAGGTTGGAAAAAGTATAGACTAATCATCTGTCTTCTGACCCTTCCAGAACAAAGATTGTCTTTTAGATCCCTTGTATTTTCTGAGGAAAATAACTGTTGTTTATGTTTTCATTACAACAACCAAGTTTAGCATGAAAAGACAATAATAGAAATAATCAAAATAATAATAATAGTTAACTGCTGAGTCCTTTTTCTGTGCCAGGTACTAAGTGTTTTAATATATTAGCTAATTAATTTTTCTCTATAACCAAGCTCTTCTTGAAAAGTATTTACTGTTCACACTCTGCCTGTATGAGTGGAGCTCATTTCTCTGTTTTTTGGCTTGAAGTTTGGTCCTATGGCCGGCTTTAATTAGTGAATGTTCGCAGGTATAATGTGACCAAAAGCTTGGACATGCTCTCTTGTGCTTCTATTATGTGGAAGAAATAACATGTCTGCTGATTCCAGAAGGAGAGTGGTATGTATGTGGAACAGAGACATTCCAAATGAGCTGCCACTAGCTCAGTCTCATCTGATCAGCCTTTTTCCCAGCTGACCACAGAAATGTGAATGAAATAAATGTTTTTTGTATCGTACACCATTGAGATTTTGCGGCTGTTTGTTACACATTATTGTTTTATCAGTGTTGGCTGATACAGTAAGGTTCTAACATCATCCCCATTTAACAGTGGAGGAAATTGGGACAGATTAATTTGCACAGAATCACGATGCCAAAAAGGAGCAGAGCTGGAATTTGAACCTAAGTAATTCAGCGCCAGTACCACAAAGACCAAGAAATTAGCACATAATGTTCAAATTTCATTCCTCTTACTGGGAACATACAAACTCAAAACTACAATGAATACATCTATAGATTTTTCCCCCTTTTTAAACTTGTTCTGAGGCTAAAAAAATTTTTAAAGGGTATTGATACCAAAGACTGTCATAGGATTAGCAGAAAGGTGACAGTATGAACATGTTTTATATATGTTTACATATATATGTATATATATATGTGTATATATATATATTTTTTTTTTTTTTTGAGAGAGAGAGAGAGAATCCCAGGCAGGCTCTGCACCATCAGCGCAGAGCCCGACGGGGGTCTCAAACTCATGAACTGTGAGATCATGACCTGAGCTGAAATCAAGAGTTGGAAACACTAACCTGACTGAGCCACCCAGGTGCCCCACAATTTCTGTTTTTAAATGAAGTGTGTTACCATGAGGTAAAACCAGAATATGTTTTTAACCACAGAGGTCCACCTGCCTCATGGGTAGTATTATTGCTTTCCAGATTCTGGAGTAGAATTTTACCAAGTTTGAACTTTTATTTTTTCTAGTAATAAAACACATATTAGTAGAAAGGAAACGGCTGCTTGAGGGATAGATCAACACAGGTCCTATTCAACTGGAGGCCTGAAGTCTTCTTTGAGCTGTCACTTTAGTATTCGAATGATGTTGTTTTCACTGTCACTACCTGTCCTGTTTTCCATGACTAGTAAGTAACTCCCTAAATCTTAATTCAGTAATCTCACCATAGTGTTTGAAGAGCAAAACACTCTTGTTAACGTAACATTCTTTAATTGCTCTGGTAGTTTTGGAGGTGAAAAACTTCAGGAATTAGTAGATCATCTTCTCCATTTTACAGATGAGAAGGAGTTACTAGGTTGTTGTAAAACAAACAACAAGCTGGTATAAAAGAAAGCACTAAGATTTGGGCATCAATTCACTTAATCTAACTTGCTTCTAACTTCATCACATGATTTTTGGTTGGCCAAGTAAATTACACCAGGAGCCAACTCTGCTCGTAGGCTTAAACATAGTTGTGAAAAACAAGGAGATGGAAATATAAGAAGGAAACTCAAGTGACTAGCATACATCACACATTACACTTGAGAAGATGTGGTAAATGTTATCTCATTTTGTACTGATAACCACCCTGTGGAACATAATATTTTCCCAATTGAAAGGCAAGACAAATACTTAACTGAGGCACGCAATCACTTGTTCATGGTCACATGGCCAGTAAATTCAGAGCCTTAATTGATTTCACATTTGGAGGGTGTTGAAACTCACTTTAAATTTTTTAGACATTGTTTACTTGGTCAAGTGACTTGCAATCCCTGAGAATCATTTCTGCATTTGCTTAAAAGAAAAACGAAGAAAAGATTATTACCCTATTTCGTAAAATTGTTATGACGGCAAAATTGGAGAATGAATGTGGAGATGCTTTTAAAATCATATTGTGCTATTCAAACATTAGATATTATTTATATCCTCTTAAAGTAGTCATCATCACCAGGTCTTACCGTCACATTTAGCACTTAAAGGCAGTCAAGCATTACAGAGTTCTGTTCTGACAAGGGAAAGATAACAGCAGGCTAAAATGAATGCTCCCTAATCCCTATCCACTCACCCACGGTGGCTGTGAATTGATAATACTCCTCCGAATCTTCCACCGTGGTTGGCTAGCATCAAAAGTGAAGGAGTGAAGCTGCTCCATTCCGAGCAGCATTTATCTGCAGAGGTCCATATCTTTCAGCTTACAAAGTTGTAAAAACAACCTGCCAAGATGAAAGACATAAAGTATTGCCTTACGTTTATAGCAGGTTATCCAATTCTGCAGAAGCACTGATTTTGCCCATCCACACTGACAGAACACCTGGTGGCCGCTGTTAAGTGTGAAAGTGGAGATGTGCCAATGCGGGATGGGAGTTTAAAATGGTTTGCCTTTATCCAAGGGAAAAGGTTTTGAAAAAAGTAAGGATGTTGTTTTGGCTATTTTGAAAGTTTGTTATCTAGGTTTCCACATACTTATATGTGATATAAAATAATACTGTGTTGTTTTTTTTAAAGGGATTCAGAGCAATCTCCCAAAAAAGTGCCGCTTTGGTATGTGGACTATTTTGAGCTAAAGGCAATCGAGAACTTGTGAGCTCAAAGAGAAACCTTTGCCTCTCCCTTAACTACCTACAGGAGTCTAAATTGGGAGTCTCTCCCAGAATTAGAGCTAGTCCCAGATATAAATTTTATTTGAGTGACCCATCTGTATGGCAGGGCAAACATCTAATTACCAAATATCTTCTCTTCTTGTTGCCTTGTGAATAGCCTTCCTCCCTTGTGAAGCCCCAGGTCTCTCTCCTATATATATATAGGATATATCCTATAGGATATCTATCTATCTATCTATATATCTCTATCTATATATCTATATATCTATATATATATATCTATATATATCTATATTTGGAGAGATATGTATATATGAAATTAAATTTGATTTTCTCCTGTTAATCTGTTTTATGTCAGTTTAATTCTTAGATTTTTGAAGGATATAAAAAATTTCCCCCAACATTTTAAAGAATATATATATGTATGTTTATGTTTACTAGTAAATTTGAACATATGATTGAGAAGATTCTGTTGAGTAAGGGAGTTTTTCTAAGGATAAAAAAGGGTCTCACATATTCTTAAATATTTAAAATAATAAGACAAAAAGATAAATATTAAAATAACATTAGAAACGTATTTCATACTGTATAGCTTGTTGAGAAAACTTGGGTGGAGAGGAGGACAAGCATACTCCTGATAAATAAGTAAACTGAGACTCAGAGAGATGATGGGTTATCTTAATGTCACACAGTTGTTGATTATTAGAGTCAATGTGCAAATAGGTGTGTGGAGAGGAGGGGGAAGAAGTTGATATTTACTCTTTTTATATATTCAGATAATCTTCATCTAAATTAATTTATTGGGAAGTTAGGCATTTCATAAAACCCTATTCCCTTATACCCCACCACCCAAATCTTTAATTTGGTGAGATGAATTTAGTATTTACTTTCACTTTGATAGCTCAGTGTTATTATGAAGGTCAATGGGCTACAATTCAAAAATGCCTTTAAAATTACATAGGAAGTGGGGGTTATTTGACCCTACAATGAATGGTCTACTGTATTTTTATAATGAGCATAATGTATTTTTCTGACTGCTAAATTATTGTCTGTTTTCCCATTCGTCTATTTAGGAAATTACACTTCTTCCTCTTTCCATCACTAATCCCAGTCTTTCTACTTTGCTGTTGCAGGGGATGAAAAATAATTTTTCCTCTACTTTTCTAGTCTCTTGGCTTAGAACTATTCCTCCCATAGTAAAAAAACAGATTAACAGGAGAAAAACAAACAGAAGTTTAATAACATGTATACCTACTATAAAAATAGGAGATACCCAGGAAAACTAAGTATCTCCCTCAAGTGGCCCAAGCCATCACCTTAAATAGTATCTCCAACTAAAGATAAAAGGAAATGTTGGAGTGGGGGTGAGGTGTGGGGAGCCAGTTATGAAAGGTTAACAGGAAAAGCCCAGGGATTTGGGGTTGTTATACAGATTTAGGTTGCTGCTTCTCCATTGACAAGATTTCTTGAGCTTTAGTCTTCCTCTTCTTCCTGGTACAGAGAGGGATACACACTTACAAATGGAGGTTTCCATTAATAAATGTAAATTTCTCTTACAAAAGGGTAACTTCTACTCAGTTTTCAGGGCTTCTCCTGTGTCTGATCTTTCTTAAAAATAATCAGCCTATAATAATCCTTATGCCAAAAAAGCATATTTTGGGGTGACAAATTCTGCTCTCCTTCACTGTTTTCAAAGTAAGGGCAATATACTTAGAGTAGAGAATTTGAGGATTTTCCTCAGATTAAAATGCACAAGACTCAATGCAATACATACATACATACATACATACATACATACATACATACATATTGCTCTCTTTGTGACATTGAAACTAAGAGTTTATGTGTTTAAATTCCATTGGAATTCAACATTTTCAGTTATATTCTAGGGGTTATAATACATGTAGATTTACTAAACCTGCCTAGTGACATGTTACCTGTTCTCAACTGAAAATGTGTTTCATAATATCCATGGTATGAATAATTTCCACTGCACCTCTGTTTAATTTCTTTTTCTATATTTTCTTCTTTTTTGGACTCTGTACAAACTACTTTTTATTATTTTTGTACAAAGCACAAGATTTCAGTACAAAGTTGTACTAGAGATATTGGAAAACTGGGGTTCAAAGGTGTCTCTCTGAACGATAAAAGAGGAGTGATAAAGGGAAGGGAAGAGAAGCTATCTGGCCACCAGTGTAGGGGTTAATTATTCTTGCCCAAGGCAAGAGAGAAGAGGGTTCCTGGGACTCTCTTTCCTCTGCATTTTGTGCCTTTCATGTAAACAGACTTCAGCTAAGACTGGCCAACACCATTAAACCCAACAAAAAAGCCTCAGGGTCTGAGAAGAGGAGGGGTGAGCTTGTCATCGGGGAAGAACTGAATTTCTGGGATCTCCTCTGATATGAAACTCTAAATTAGGCTTAAAAAATATTAGGAAAATGGACATAGATTAGAGTGGTGGCAAATTGTTATGTCTTTTCAGGTATTATATTGTCAAGGGTAGTGGAGGAAGAAGGATTTAAAGCCTTTTAAAGTCACACAAAATGTTCCATACATATGACTGTAATCCTGAGAGTCGTTGCAGGACTACCCACTTGATCACGTTTTCACCTTCCTTCATAAACCTTGTCTCAAAATTCAGTCTCTTCACTGGCTTTCACAAGATAACTGGTCTTACCTAGAATTTGGTTAGTTTCTAAGCTTTACTAAAGAACCAAATGAATGTTCGAAGGACTTTTTCTGTCAGTAGCTAGTCCCTAAGATCGGACCTTTACTCTTCACCGGCTCGCTCCCAATGAACTTTGTCACACATTTTTCCTTAAGCTCTTTCCAGTTTATCTATTAACTCAGGCAAAAGACCCGAGGGGCATCGCATCCATGATGGAAACCGAAACTACTTCTCAAGCAATAGCAACTCCCTTGACAGAGAATTCCGGGTGGCCTGGACCACCCAGACCAGTTTGAACTTAACTACCACCTCACATCAGCACAGATGGACCATGGAGTGACCCGTGGAATGATTTTACCTCATTACAATACTAAAATCTCCGCCCAAGGAGGAGCACAAGACTCATTTACATAACACACAGTGTATGTGTAGGCATATTTCCTTAAGGTGCATGTACCATCTTTTGCCTGCCTCTACATATGACGATTAGGCTCCCCTAATATAAATATTCATCCTAACCTTAAATAAAAGGAACCCATTTACTCTTGCTTGGGAAGTCATGGCTTTGGAAGTTATTCCCTGTGATTTCCTTAGCTGCTGCCAATAAAGTTTCCTTTGTGCAACAATTCCACCTGGTGTAGTTTCTCTCTGTGACTTCAAGAAGCAGACTCATGGTACTTCGATTATACTTCCAGCAACATAACTACATGTATGATGCAGTTTCCATTCTTTCTGACTTTTGTTCCCCCTTTATGCAAGTTTCCCCCTGTGAGCTCTCAATTTTCATACTTTATAATGTAAAACATTCTCCTTTAATGTGTTGGTGCTGGTTACCATGCCTACCTGATGAAACCTTTAAAGATATTTCCTATAAGTTGAATTATTGTATTAACTGTTAAAATGATGCATCTTTCCATTTACATTTAAAGGAAAAAAAAAACTAACACATGAAAAAGTGTTTTATTGTGGAGCATATCAAAAGTATTGAAAACAGGAACTCAACCACCTAGAAATACTTCATAAAAAAACTATTTTAGCAAAGTCATGAACAATTTAATAGACTGTGTTGCTACATACTCATGTACAATTCTTTTTACTTTTTTAAACTTTTCCATTATGAAAATTTCAAAGCATACTGAAATAAATAGTACTATGACTGTCAGCCAACTTCAAAAGCTATCAACATTTTTTATACACATTTTATCTATTCCTCCTGCTTCCTACTTCTGCTAGGATATGTCAAAGCACTTCATCTTTTAGTTCTTCAATATGAATCTCAACAAAAAGACACTTTGAAAATCCATAGTGCTTTATCATATCTTAATCACTAAAAAAACATTTAATAACATTTAATACCCAACACATAGTCCAAGTCCTTTGATTGTTTAAAATGTTTCTTTTTCATAAAACCAGCATTGACTCAGGTTCCATTATCCTCTAACGTGTTTCTGTTTTTCACATGAAAACTCTTAATTGTTTTATTCTAGTTTTCTGTCCTTGACACAAATCTGCTGAAAGCAAAATTCAAATAGAGCAGAAGAGGAATGTTGTGGATCTTAGGAAACAAGCCAGGTGTAATGGAGAGGGGCAGGAAAGAGGAGGCCTATTTCAGAAAGTATAGCAACAATGAAATACAATTTTTAAAGGAGAGAACATTGCCTTAGAACCTGTGCAAATTCCAATGCTGACTGTCTTTCTATTTTTTTAATGTTTTTTTTAGTTTTGGGGGGAGGAGGGGAAGAGAGAGGAGAGGGACAGAGGATCCTTGGTAGGCTCTGTGCTGACAGCAATGAGCCTGTCCAGGGCTCAAATTCACCAACCTAGAGACCATGACCCCAGCCGAAGTTCTAAGCTGAACTGCTCAACCCACCAAGACACCCCTAGGCTGTTTTTCAAACTTAGATCTCAAATTCTTTTAGTTTATTTTAGCTTTTGGGTTACTGTTTTTATTACTTTTTGTGGCCACATTTCCAGATGTGTGCTAATTATCCTTGGGATGTCATTTATTTCAAGGTGAATTTTTATTTTTTGAAACACATTATTTGAGAATTCTAGGATCTTTGACAGCTAAACTGCTTTGGTAATGTTTGGATTTCCCCACAATCTCCTTAGTGATCTTCCTCATTCTTGTTTACTCCACACCTGGAGTTTATAAGGACTTTTTCTAAATATTCTGTTGTTCTCAGAACCCCATGTAGTATACGATCTCCTTTTGGGATGAGTGTTGGGAATTTCGCAGGGTCCCTTCCATCTATCCATTCTCATTGCCATTAATATCGTCCAGCTACTCGTGATGCATAGGGAGTGTTGAGTATGTTCATTGGTATTTTGGGTTTGTGAGGATTACTTTGTCACCTTATTCTGTTTAACGTGTCCATACATTTGTTTATTTAATTTCACCATTTTAGAATTTCTGTGTTTAGATAGTTATGTTCTTGTCACTGGTGATAGTTATGATAGTTTAGATAGTTTAGATAGTTATGTTCTTTGCACAGGTGATAAAAATTATTTACACTTTGAGAACATTCAGTTGTCATTTTTGATATGTCACTAGCATGCACTTAGAGAACAAAAGTTCTAGTGATAACACATGTCAAAATGGAAACCCCTGCAGTCTTCATTCCATGTGTTTGTGTGTGAGCAAGTCAAGAATCCCTGGAGGGTTAATACCTATAAATATTAATTTTTTTTTAAAGTGAAAGTTGTGGTTATTCTAACAATGTTAATATCATAATGTAAATTCTAGATGTAGGAACACTGAGTTTCAGGAATGTCACCTTTAGAAATAAATGATTAGATCCCTTTTGTTACATCTTGTGAGGAAGAAGGATAGAAACTGGGGAGTCTCTTGCCTGTAGTTGTGGTGCTTGGTCACAGTTTGATATCAATATGGTCACTGTTGGTGTTCATGTAAGTTCAGGGAGGACATAATAAACAGTTTTCTACCATCACAGAAATAGAGGGGACAATGAGTTGATATGAATATGGGAGAACAGGAGCAAGATTTAATCTAGCAAATGCCATTACTATCCTACCTACCTATTACAGCTAGTTATCAAGTACCATGACCAATTTCTCTCCCTGGCTAGTTACAGAGAAGTATAGGTACCATACCACAGTGATAGGAATGAAATAAAGGATTAGCCACATTCACACATTGCTAAAGTGGTTTGCGGATATTTTGTCTAAACCTTAGTTTCAGTTTGCTACTCAGTCTTGTTTTTTCTTAGAAAATTGGAATCTTATTTATTTATTTATTTATTTATACTCCAAACCTAAGACTCTTAGCATAATGGTATAGCTGACAGAATCTAGATGGTGGGCTGAGCCATAAACCCCTGATTAGATGCACTGTTATCATGGTTTTTCTTAGTTTACAATGTACTCAGATGATGCTGAGGCAGCATGAAAGGGATGTTCAGCAGTTAGGTTTTCTCAGCTTTCCTGTTCTTCCTCAGGAGCACACAAAGTCATTGGTTTATAGACTTAGCAGCTGGCAATGCTGGGTCTCATCATGTCTGAGAGCACTTAAAAATGACTCCTTCATCAACACTGAAGCATTCACTCCCTCTGATTTCCTCAAATATGCTATTTGCTCTTTCCTTTTTCATAGGAAAAACTGGCACTTACTTCAAAAAATATTAATCTTTGTCAGGATAATCACATATTCAGTTTATGTGTATCTCTAGGTTACCTCCCTTGAATAGTTTTAAATGTCTGAGCAACTGTTGACGTAAACACCCAACACTACCCACCTGCTGATCATTGATTTTTATAATTTAATCTTTGTATTACATAAATTATTATGATCACTACAGGTCTCACTGGTAATCATGGATTTTAGTACTTTAACATTTTTGTTGAGAATAATGTATGTGATATTTACCATCTTAACCCACACACTTGAATAGTAGGCACCTATGCCACCTGTGCAAGAATATAATCCTAAATTCTAAAATGCTAATCATGTCATGACCATCCTACTTACAACACATACACAATCTTTTGAGAGAGTGCTATTGAGGGCCAGGGAAGAGCATGGAACTAAATACTTTTATAAGTAAATAACAAAGTAAAGACAAACGCACAAGCACACACAGGTTCTACACAGTGCCATTACTTGCCCGCCATCATGTGAACCATTTCCCAGTTGCTCACCTGAATCTTTCGTCAACCTTTTTATTTGTAGTCTCAGCGCCCATTGAGTGAAATTCTACACACTGCCCTGAGAGGAAGATACTCGCTACTTTTTCAGTATTGGAAATCATGGCCACATGTTTTGTTCAGACTAAAAGTTGTGTTAGAAAACAAGTGTATTCCACAAACATCGGAAGGCGGCATACAATAAAAATTCAAGTAAGACAAAGAAAAATGTGGCACTTGTTCAACGGACCAAGCCAGTCCATAAGGCCATATCTGCTTCCATACCAGGGGGTGGCTTTAACCTGTGACTTCATAACCTCACTACCATATCCTTCATCCAGGGCCAACATAAGGTAATTGAAGGCTCAAAGACAGGAGCAGAAATTGCTACACAGGCCAACACATATTCCATAGGTAATAAATGCTATCATTCTCCATCTACCACTCTATGGTTATTAGAATAACGAAGGTACTTTATTATATAGAATTCATAGATATGTTTCTGAGAGAAAAGGGTCAAGAAAGAAAAAGTAAGAGCATTAAATCATTCTTAGGGTTGAGTAATTAACATATAGTTCCTTCTCAATATGGGTCCCTTTTAGGGGTTTTATGTTAACAAAGGGAAAAATAAGAGATTAAAAGGTTGTATAAAAATTTTTTTAGAGGAAGGATTTACCCAGCTACATGGAAATTACTTGGCTAATAAATATAAAGACATGAGATGGCATTGAAGGTTAAATTACAGGACTGTAATGCCAAATATTTGATAACTAACAGGAGTATCAAGTGATAGGCCCAAATGCTATTTCCTTCAGCTACTGCTTGCTACATTTTATTCCTAAGAAAGAGGTCATACTCAGAAAGAATTGTGAAATGTAGTAGCTAATTGGATTTACTACCACCTAATGGAATGCTTAAGGAAAACTTTCAGTCAGGTACAGAAACTACAATTAAATTTGATTTCAAATGCTAATGTTGATGGTGGGTATGGGGTCCTGATAATCTCAGCAACTGCAGAGGCATAGTGGCATTTACATGATGTTTGTTATCTTTATGTGAGTTCTATACCATTTGTTATGAGTTTCATCTTCACTTGCATTCATCAAACATTTCTTGAGCATCTTAAGTGCTAGGTACTCTGGCAGGTATTGGAGAACTCAGATAAACATTCCCACATTCTAGCGAAGACTTTTTTTTTTAATATTGAGCTTGTATAAATAGCCTGTTGAACCTACAGGCCAGCATATATAGCTGATACTTGAACAACATAGGGGTTAGTGGCACCAACCCTCCATATCAGTAGAAAACCTGTGTATAGTTTTTGACTTCCCGCAAACTACTAAAAGCCTATTTTTGACTGGGAGCCTTACTGATCACATAAACAGTTGATTAACACATATTTTGTATGTTATTTGTATTACATATTATATTCTTATAATAAAGTAAGCTGGAGTGAAGAAAATGTTATTAAGGAAGCCATAAAGAAGAAAAATACATTAAATACTGCACTATAAAAAATCTGCACATGAGTGGACCCATAAAGCTCAAACCTGTGTTGTTCAAAGGTCAACTGTATACATATATGTTCCGTTTAACTCTCATTCTGTTGATTTGGGCTCAACTTCCTAGCCTGTGAAGATAGTTTGAAATCTTGAATTCGTCATCCACTCTATTAGTTGCTGTCTCTTTTCTTTCCTTTGTTCCCACCAACTTATTTCATCTACAAAATTGGTAGCTATTTCATTTATCTTATCACTGATGTAAAATGATAAACAGTTGAGAAATACAGTTTTATGAGTTTGTAGTCAAGCAGAATTTTCTCTTTTCAAATTATAATCAGTGAAATGTAGACAAAATTTACCAAACTGCTTTTATCTTCAGTCTGATCATATGCAAAGTAGTAAAAATAATATTTATCTCTGAGGCCTTATATGATATTCCATTATTGCATTCAAAGTTCCTGGCACATCATAGGGACTAATTAACTAACCAGCAAACTCTGGCAGAGGACCAGAGTCATCCCTTGTATTTACTATTGATCCATTATTCAATCATCTGTTGAATATCAACTCTACTCTAAGAATTGTGCTGAAGCCTAAGGATCTCAGAAAAGGTAAGATGCATTTTCAAGTTTGCAATTAATTATGAGAGACAGAAATAAGCAAAATGTTAGATTAAGGCAATTGTATCATCAAACAAGACACATCATCAGTCAATTTCATCCATAGTTTTCTCCATCATCCAAAAATACACTAGCACATGCTTTGTAATTTCAAAAAACTCAAGATACAGCCCCGTTGTTTGAAGGTGAAGTTCAAATTTCATACAATAAAGTCAAATTTTAGTCCATATTTCAAGCCTTATTTTGATTTATCCCCCAGTGCTTTCCATACACCCTGTCTCCAACCAAACCAACTGCTCACCATTTCACATACACGTAATAACGCTGCTTCTTGCTTCAGAGATTTGCACACGTACATTTTTCTGTGTTTGCAATTCTCTTGCTTTTCTTTTCTTTGAATCATAAATTCATATTTCAAGAATGAATTTAAATATGTCTACTTTTATGAAGCTTGTCTGATTTTCTTAGGTAGAGGGAAAGCTTGCGTCTTCTACGTTCCCCAAGCATATCATTTATGCCTCTTCTGTAATTAAGATATATATTAATAGTATTAATTTTAACACTAAGCTATTTATTTATTTGTTTATTTATTTATCTATTTATTTTTAGTAATCTTTACACCCAATGTGGGGCTTGAACCCATGACTCTGAGATCAAGAGCCACATGTTTTTCTGACTCTGCCAGCCAGGCACTCCAATGCTAACCTTTTCTAGTGACAAAAGAGTACTTCAACATGTGGAATATTTAATTTATTTAAACATTTTTATACTGTTGTGTAATTGTATTTTGCTTTGAAATATTTTGTCTTTGAGGAATATCTGTTCATATAGTTTTAAGATAAATGACAGGTTGGATTACTTCATCAACACTACATTATTATTTGTATCTATTTTCAGTCATCTTGTTAATGTAACTTATATTTAAATACACTGAAGTATCTCAAACTTTAAAGAAGCTTCCCAATTGTTAATCAGAGTATTAGTGCAATACAAATAATAACTACTTTTTCTCTCAATATTAAGGTGTTTAAGATATAAATTATATTTAATTTAAGAAAATAACCATCTGTGTGCTAACTTCCTAGTAGCTGTTATATCTTGCTAATTTTGTGAGTTTGATTTCTCTAAACCAAGAAAGATCTTATACAATTAATAATATATTTTTCCTTCTAAAACAAATGTTTTAGAATTCAATCTTCTGATGATTGCCACATGTCAAAATTTATATCTTGAATAAATGGTTACAGATCCAAAGATGTTTCCGTTTTCAAATGATTTCTGACTTATTCTTTCAATCAGTTTTTAAAGGTACACTAACAAAAATCACTATTTTACATTTAGTCCTTTTTTTGCATACATACTAAATAATTCATCACCTTACTGATAACTTGCATTGCTGACCAAGTAATATTCTAATTGCCAAAAGATTAAACCTACGTTCAAATTGTAAATTTGTAAATTTACAATTGTAAATCCCAAAAAAAAAGTGCCTGAATCTGAAGTACTTCTAAAAGGAGACTTTTTTTTCAAAAGGAAAATAATTTTTAAACATCACTTAAAATAATTTGCTAGAAGGGCTACTTAAAAGATGACAGAACTTATCTTTTTCATTCATTATGTGTCTAACAAGATAATCTGCTTTATTGTTTTGGTGTTTTATATTTTTGACATTTCACAATTTTTAAAGAACTTTCACATGTTTTTCATAGGACCCTCACATTAGCATTGTAATGTAGGCAAGTAGTTATCAAACACCCTATGTTACTGATGATTCTGTGACACTCAAAGACATTATGTTCATCGTCTATCAAAAAATTACTTGAACTAGTAAGTAAATTCAGTAAAGTTGTTGGATACAAAATTAGTATACATAAATTTGTGGCATTTCTATATACTAATAATGAACAGAAAGAGAAACTAAGAAAACAGTATCATTCACAATTGCATCAAAAAGAATAAAATATCTAGGAATAAATTTCATTAAGGAGATGAAAGACCTGTAGCCTGAAACCATAAGACATCAATGAAAGAAATTGAAGATGGCACAAGTAAATGAAAAGATACGCCATGTTCATGGATTGGAAGAATTAACATTGTTAAAATGTTAATACTACCCAAAGCAATCAGCAGATTCAGTGCAATCTCTATCAAAATACCAATAGCATTTTTCACAGAATTAGAACAAATACTACTAAAATTTGTGTGGAACCAACAAGATCTTGAATAGCCAAAGCAATATGAAGAAGATCATAGCTGAAGGTATCATACTTCCTGATTTCAAACTATATTACTAAGATGTAGTAATCAAAACAGTATGGTATTGGTACAAAAACAGACACAGAGAACAATGGAACAAAATAGAGGGCCCAGAAATAAACCCATGCTTTTATTAATCTTTGACAAAGGAAGCAAGAAAATACCATGGGGAAAGACAGTATCTTCAAGAAATGGTGTTGGAAAAACTGAACAACTACATGCAAAAGAATGAAACTAGATCACTCTCTTTTACCATGTATAATCAAAATGGATTAAATACTTAAATATAAGATCAGAAACCATAAAAATACTACAAAGAAATATAGGCACTAAGTTCTTAGACATTGGTCTGAGCAGTATTTTTTTTTTTTTTTGATACGTCTTCTTAGGCAAGGAAAACAAAAGAAAAATAAACAAATGGGAGTATATCAAACTAAAAAGCTTTTCCATAGCAAGAAATCTTCAACAAAACAAAGAGACAACCTACCGAAAGGGATAAAATATTTGCAAATGATACACCTGATTATGGGCTAATAGCCAAAATATATAAAGAGCTTACGTAACTCAATATTAAAACAAAATCCAATTTAAAAATGGGCAGAAGACCTGAATTGACATTTCTCCAAAGAAGACACCCAGATGGCCAACAGACACATGAAAAGATGCTCAACATCACTCATCACCAGGGAGATTCAAATCAAAACCACAAAGAGATATCACCTCTTACCTATCAGAGTAACTATTATCAAAAAGTCAAGAAATAACAAGTAATGGTAAGGATGTGGAGAAAAGGAAAACCTCAAGCATTGTTAGTGAGAATACAAAATAGTGCAGCCACTATGGAAAATAGTATGGAGGTTTCCTTGACACATTAAAAATAGAACTACCATATGATCCAGCAATCCCATTTATGGGTGTTTATACAAATAAAATGAAAACACTAATTCAAAAAGATATATGCACCTCTATTTTCATTGCAATATTATTTACAATTGCCAAGATATGGAAACAACTGGTGTCCATTAATAGATGAATGGGTAAAGAAAATGTGCTGTATATATGTATATATATACACACATATATATGAAGATATTTATACTATGTATATATATGTGTGTATACACACACATGTATGTATACATATACATAGTGTAAACATAGCATATACTATACTATATACTATATACATAGTATACCATATACTATATACATACACATAGTATATATACTACAGTATACATATATATATACTATATACATAGTATACCATATACTATATACATACACATAGTATATATACTATAGTATACATATATATATATACTATACTATAGTATATATACTATGTATACATACATATATACACACACATATATACACATATACACACATATATATCACATCTTCATGTGTATGTGTGTATATATATACACACACTCATATATATACATATATATAGTATAAATATATATACAATAAAGTATCACTTAGTCATAAAAAAGAATGGGTGGAACTGCCATCTTCCAGTAATTTGCCAAAATGACCAACACAAAGGGAAAGAGAAGAGGTACCTGCTGTATGTTCCCTAGGCCTTTTAGAAAACATGGAGCTGTTCCTTTGGCCACATACATGTGAATCTACAAGAAAGGTGATATTGTGGACATCAAGGGAATGAGCACTGCTCAAAAAGGAATGCCTCACAAATGTTACTATGGCAAATCTGGAAGAGTCTACAATGTTTCCCAGTATGTTGTTGGCATTGTTGTAAACAAACAAGTTAAGGGCAAGATTCTTATCAAGAGAATTAATGTATGTATTGCGCATATTAAGCACTCAAAGAGCCAAAACAGCTTCCTGAAGTATGTGAAGGAAAATGATCAGAAAAAGCAGGAAGCCAAAGAGAAAGGTACTTGGGTTCAGCTGAAGAACCAGCCTGCGCCACCCAGAGAAGCATACTTTGTGAGAACCAGTGGAAAGGAGCCTGAGCTGCTGGAACCCATTCCCTATGAATTTATGGTATATGTGTAAAAATAAATAAATAAATAAATAAATAAATAAATAAATAAATAAACTCAAGATTGTAAAAAAAAAAAAGAAAAAAAAGAATGAAATATTGCCATTTGGGTCAATATGGATAGACCTAGAGGGAATTATGCTAAGTGAAATAAATCCAGCAGAGAAAGACAAATACCATGTGATTTCACTTATACGTGGAATCTAAAAAGCAAAACAAACAAAAAAAGAAATAGACTCATAGATATAGAGAACAATCTGGTGGTTGCTAGAGGGGAGGGACTGGAGGGATGGGCAAAATAAGGGAAGGGTATAAAAAGGTACAACCTTTCAGTGATAGAATAAATAAGACATAAGGATACAATGTACAACAGAGGGAATACAGTTAATAACACGTAACAACTTTGCAAGGTGACAGATAATGGCTAGACTTATTATGACGATCGCTTTGCAATGTATATAAATGTTGAATCACTATGTTGTACACATGAAACTAATATAATATTGTATGTCAACTATACTTCAATAAAATTAGGAAGAAAAAAAAAGATATCATGTCCATCCTGACACCAAAAGGTCAGTAGACAGTGAAACTGAGACTAATATTCAGGACTCTTGATTTCTAGTCTATTTTTACTCCTCATACTGTCTCCAAGCTGTTAGGATTCCTTATCATCTGAAAATGCCTCCAGAACTGTGAATTAATTAACCTGACATAGTAGGAGACTTTGCAAATCTCTGTATTTTATAATAAGTGTTCTCATGCCTATAGAGAAATATAATAGGCTTCATTTTCTAGTACTTTTATATATTTTTCCACTAGGCAGTACATTATCTATGATAATGAACTCTCATGTTTTATTGCATGTACCAACAACTCAGTAAACTTACTGTACTCTGGGGTTTTAAGCACCTTGAATAGTCTTCTGACTAATTAATTATTGAGCTAACTGCTTGTAGTTCAAAAAAGACATAATATCTTTCCAAGTCTTACAATAAATTTTTTACCTAAGGATAAATATAAAAGATTAAACAGCAAATCTCTTATTGTTTCATGATTCTTATAACACTTCAGCCACTCAGAAGGCACTGTATCTACAAAATGAGTTAGGACAATTGATTTATTAAGTTCCTTTCCATTTTTATGTATCGAACATATTGAATATCTTCAAGTAAGGTACTCCAGGGAAACTCCTATTAGGATGCTCAGGAAAGTTTGAAATCTCTAAGGCTGCTTTAGAAAGTTCCATGTTATGCCATATGGTTTTCCAGAATTCTTAGATTATTATAAGATTCCCAGGAGCCTGTGAGGCAGATCAGAAGTGTAAGTAGAATCTGGATCCCTTCTGCCACTCTGTGTGTACTTTTGACTTTCAGAAACTTGATTTAGTTCAAGTTAGCAAACACTTACTGTATACCAGATACTGGGTAGAGCTGGCTGCATAAAGATGGAGAATATAAGACCTCTACCTTTAAAGTATATTATTAATGAATAGGAAACATAGGCAGGTAAGCAAATAAATTAAGTATGGTAAGTATAACAGAAATATGCACAAGACAGGGTGTCTCAGTTGGCTCAGTCATGACCGACTTCATTCAGGTCATGATCTCACAGTTCATGGATTTGAGCCCTGAATAGGGCTCTGTGCTGACAGCTCAGAGTCTGGAATCTGCTTTGGATTCTGTGTCTCTCTCTACCCTTCACCCACTCACACTCTGTCTCTCTCTGTCTCAAAAATAATAAACATTAAAAAAAATTTTTTTAAAAAAGGAAATGTACAAGATAGATGGGTGGCAAAGAAAGGATTTTGAAGCTATGCAAACAGCTTCCACACTGAGCCCCATTTATCTCACTTCTTTATCTGGAGCTGTTTGGGGATAGGAATCACATTTATTCCACAGAATGTTCTACCTACTTATAAAGCACTAAATATACAAACTAGTATGCTGAGGTTTCCTTAGGATGTAACCTATCATCTTGGTGTTTCAGACCCTGAAGATAATCGGGGTAGTCCACTTAAAAGATGCTTTTAACAACCCTTGACTTTAGAATTGGATACTCGGTTGGACATGCTTTCCTTTTATAAACAAATCACTTGAAGACAAACCATTAGAGTATATCTTTGCATGGTTTTATCAAATATTTCCTTTCAAAAATAGTGTAAGGTATGAAATAGGGCATAAGTTATTGATACAAAAATATATTAATCAGGGTTTAGTTAGGAATACAGATGCCATGCTAACTATTTTGAATGGAGAGAGTAATTTAAAATACAGAAGTACAGATTTGTGAAATGTTTGGAAGGGTTGAAGAAGCAGAGATCAAAATGCTACCATTGAGAATGTCAGCTTCTTGCAGCATAAAAGTGGAGGATTCCCAGAAAAATCCCTGGAAACTGAGGGAAACTGCAGATGCCACCTGAGAATAATGATGTGTCTCTCCCTCTGTATCCTTCTAAGTCTTCCTCAGATGCTTTTCATTGACAGAAACTCACTGGAAACAATACAGGAAACAGGATTCCAGGAGAATTAGATTCAATTTTCTCCCTCACCTTTCAGTAGATGTTATACAGGCCTTACGTTGAATTGATAACAGATCTATCATATGCCTGCCAAAAGCACCCTATGACCCTGGACATAAACCTATAAATTGGACTACAAATTTGCTTTTTATTTATTTTATTATGGTTTCCATATTTATATTATAATTTCAACAGAACATATGTATAAAGATAGCTAAAAACTACCATATACATGACAAGCCACTTAAGAATGGCCACTTTAGTGCCGTATAGGAAAGTGACAGTATATAAAAGGGTTCAGAGCATAAACAGATGAGACTAGACCTATACTTCAGGTCCATCCTTACCACTGATCGCTTGCATAATTTGGAACAAGATATTTAAACTTTTTAATTCTTGGTTTCCACATCCAAAAAATGGGGATAATAATCTTCAAATTGCTTGGGCAGATGAAAATAGATAATGCATAAAGAGTACTTAGCAGAGAGCTTCATACATATTTAGTAAGCACTCAGTAAATGACAGAATGCTGTTATCATTATTATCCTCATCACCATTATCATATTGTTAAGTAAAGCGTAAATCATTTGATACTCAACCTGATACTTAGTCTGAAAATATGAAAAAATTGGAATAAAGTGAAAATCTTTAGAGGAAATTAAAGCACAAACTGAGGTGTATTTTTTCAGGAGAGTGGAGTGTGAAGATACTAAGTAGAATGTTAGCCAATTAAGGAGGGGTGTCTGTGTGTGTGTGTGTGTGTGTGTACGTGTGTGTGTTCATATTTCAAAGGATGTCATGAACAGCAAGGAAAGCATATTCAAGCTCATAAATGTGTGAGAAGAAGATATTTTTGGGAAACTGGAAATAGTTTAGCTGAAGTTTAAAGTTTGATAAAAAGCAGTGTCCTAGGTTCTCCAGAGAAATAGAACCAGCAGGCACACCCACATTGGAAAAGGTAACTGGCTTTATCAGTTCACTGATTCAAATGCTAATCTCATCTTGAAACACCATCACAGAAACATCCAGAATAATAATGTTTAACCAAACATTGGGCATCTAGTGGCCTAGTCAAACTGACACATAAAATTAACCATCATAGGCAGGAATTAAGGAGAAACAAGGACAAAACAATATACACAATTTACCAATCATGAAGCATGCTGAAGAGTTTGGATTTTATCTTAAATGCAAATAGAAGCCAATAGAGAATATTTTCGGTGGGTTATTGGCAATATCAGATGTGGTTTAAGAAAGATCCATCTGTTTAGTGGGTGAAGAATGAATTATGGAGGAGAGACTTGAATCAGAGAAATTAATTACCATAATTAATTTAGACAAGAAATGATGACGGCTTGAACTCAAACAATGGCAGTGGAAATGGGGAGGAGATGGTAAATGAACTAAACTCTAGAGAAGTTGGGGGTGGAGGCAGGAGCACTATTACCAAAAAAGAAGTCCGGAGTGACACCATGTTTTTGTCTTTAGTTGAACGTAGTACAACTCAGATATTCAGAGAGAGGGAACAGTAATGTGAAGGATCAGAACAAGCTTGGCCTGGCCAAGAGAACAAGCCACAGGCTATCACGGTAGAGGTACCTGGACAATGTAGCTGAGAAGACATATCTAGGCTGAAGATTTAAAATTGGAAATCATTTGGCTATAGGATGATTGTGGGAGTGGACAACCCCTTTCTGGAAAATATATGGAATAAGAAAAGCGGCCATAGATGAACAATAAGGAAGAGGGCAAAGAGGGAAAGATAGGGGATGAAAGATGGTGAGTGGCAAAATTTGAGCCCTGTGGTTTTTTTGTTTTTGTTTTTCGGGTTTTTTTTTTACATTTATTTATTATTGAGAGACAGAGAGAGATAGAGCATGAGCATGGGAGGGGCAGAGAGAAGAGGAGACACAGAATCTGAAACAGGCTCCAGGCTCTGAGCTGTCAGCACAGAGCCCAACGTGGGGCTCGAACTCACAGACCGTGAGATCATGACCTGAGTCAAAGTCGGACGCTTAACCGACTGAGCCACCCAGGTGCCCCAAGCCCTGGTTTTAAAGAGTAAAAGCTTATGGAGCAATTCCATAAGGGCTTCCAGGTACCATCTCAGAAAGGAATAAATACCAGAGTTCAGGGATTCTGAATGATTGGTCTCATAAAATTCTCCAAACTTTGTCACTGCTTCATTTGCGTCCTTTGATTTCCCCAATCCATGTCAGCAAGGTGATCATCAGTAAAGCTCTAGAATGAACGTATCTTTGTAATTATTTTGAGGGCGTAAGTAAGAAGATGATGGGAGACAGCATTTTCCCTCTGGCAGCCAGTTGTTGTGAGAACAGGAGCTCAAAGGATAAAGTAGAAAAGAGTAACTGAAATAAGGAAAGACAAGCATGCCGAGTTTGAGCTCCAAAGGAGAAAGAGCATTGACACTGAGCTCAGTACTTTCTTAAGAGTTTGGGTTTGAATCTAGGAGAAAGCTAAGGAATCCTGCAGATTTCCTTGTAATTATTATGGTAAAAAAGGAGACAGGGAAATGGAAACAAACTTTAGCCATGGGAAAAAAAGGGGGACATTTGGTGGAAACATCCTTAGTGTCATGGTTTTTTAGAATCCTGATTGTGATGCATTTAGGTACAAAAGGGTAAGGGATCCCTAATCATATATTTTCTAATTTATCTATCCCTTGTAGAAGGATAGACTTGAGTTGAAGAGGTAAAGATTCAGGTAACCCCTTGGCAGTTGGTTTCTGACATTTATTGCTGAAACCACCTTCCTTCCCATTTTTATGAGTATCTCCCCACCAAATAGGAAACCATATCTCACTCCTGGTTGTGGAAACTGGACTCCAACTTAACTTGATAACCTTTGCCCAGAATCAACTTGCACTGACTTCATTTTAAAGTTTATAGGCTGTTGGAATATCTATGATCTCACTTCAAAACAACTCTTAAAGTATAAGACTGGCATGTTGTCATGTGGTACTCTTAGTCCAGAAGATGCCCTTTTTCACTTACAGACTCAAAAACACTGTATTGATATTCTAACATGACATTTTTCTCTATCTTTTGCAGTAACTTCACTGAAATTGTTTCCTAATTTGAGTAGAAAGCTATTTTTTCACTAAGTAAATCCTTAGGATGAGTGATATCTTGTGTTTTGTCTTTGAATACTTGATAAAGGAAATATTCAGGTTTGACAAACATGCTACTTCTCCATTATTTTGCTTAGGAGATGCCATCTTTTTCTCTTCTTAGAAGAAACAACCTCTTCCCAATACTGAAGTTTTGTTTTGTTTTGTTTTCCTATAACAAGAGCTTCTCATTTTAATTCAAAACATTTGAATAGAGCATTGGACTATTTCTTCCCTCCCCCAGTCTATCAGTACTGGGTTGTATCTTTATTCTCTAGCTTTATAGTGGGCAATCTGATTCATTGAGAATGACATTTGCTTGACTGTCACGGGTTCAGTAGCAACCTGGATTGTGGTTTCCACAATCTGGCCCCTGTTCTCTAATTCCAGAATTAGAGTGTTGTCCCATCTTGGCACCATGATTAGATTTCTCTTGAATAGTGCTCTCTCTCTCTCTCTCTCTCTCTCTCTCTCTCTCTCTCTCTGTCTCTCTCTCTGTCTCTCTCTCTGGGTCCCACAATGACTATTCTTCTTTGTCCATATCACTATTTTTCCTACCATTGATTTTATGCCAAAGTTCCATTTTGACTTCTCTTGATCTAAGACCCTCTCAGGGCTTCCTAGAAGCATAACCAGGTAGAGGGAGGCTAATTTTCATGAATCTGGATAAAAGAGTTTAGGATAGGAGTTTCCACTAAATCAGTATTTATCATCAATGCTCATTGAAGTACATACCAGAATATATAAATGTGTAGTATTTCCAGATAAGCAATGAACAGACAGAAGGCTTGTACACATTCCAGCAGCAGTAATAACTAGTATCAAATATCGAGAACATGAGGAATCTGTTCTGAGTTGGGCTCTAATTAAATAAAGTGGAGAGAGAGACATGCTAGACATACAATATTAGCCCTTTCTTCAGATTAACAACCTGTATGAGAGATCACACTCCTCTGACAGGAGGCAGAGAGCAGTTACAACCTCTAGAGGGCATTCTGTAGATGGCACTTATAACCAATGGGTGGAAGTCAATAAGAAGAAAGATTATTGACCCATATACATAAGCACTTTCTGATAATTTGAAGAATATCTAAATTAAACTTGTGAATGAATGGCCTTCTTATTTATCCCTAGAAAGTTTAAGCAGAGGCTACCAGTTAGGAACATTATAGACAGTATTTCTTTACTAGGTTACAGGATGCACTAGACAAACTTAGAAAACAACTTTTTGGATTCCGATTTCTGTAGTGTAAATAGTCAGTGCAGCATAATGTAAAAGAGTATTAGATTTTGAGTCAGAAAAGATGTCATCAGTTCCGAGCTATTAAGAGTCTGATTTTGAGCAAGTCATGTAAGCTCAGTTAGCCTCATTATCATCTGTAAAATGGTAAAAATAATATCTGCTCACTAGAATGAGAATGAGATTGGAGAACATGTGAACACTTAGAACCATAGCAGGTGCTGAATGGATCTTCTCATTGATTCTACAGGTATTGATTCTGGGACACTTTTTGTCCAACCAGCATTTAATTTTTTTATTTAACAACATTGTTTTTAATGTTTATTCATTTTTGAGAGACAGAGAGAGACAGAGAATAAGCGGGGGAGGGGCAGAGAGAGGGAGACACAGAATCTGAAGCAAGCTCCAGGCTCTGAGCTGTCAGCACAGAGCCTTATGCGGGGCTCAAACCCACAAATGTGAGATTGTGACCTGAACTGAAGTCAGACACTAAACCAACTGAGCCACCCAGGCACCTCATTAGCCAGCATTTAACAGCAGGGGAAGAGACAGAGGATGGGAAATACGGGTGGCACAGATTTCCAGGACACAACTGTCAGGAAACACTGCTCTATGCTACCATGTGTCTTCTGTTTCTCATCCTAACCATGCGTGGATAAATTGTCAAAATCATGACAAAGCAGATTCCTTGTATATTTAGTTTAGATGTCAGTTACTGAATTAACCAATAGACAATTGGTTAAATCGAAATTTATAGGCATGCATCACAAAGATTTGCTGAGTAACTACTAGAAGCCAGATACTATATCACAGCCCTAATAAACTTAGAAAAAAAAATGAGTGCTGAGGTAGCATGTAGAATAATGAATTTAGATATTAAAGCTCACCTCAAATTTAGGCTGTTTTCCTTGAAATTTAAAATTAATCTTATTCTTGCTTTCAACATCTTCCTGGTGAAGACTATTGCAGCAAGGGGGCATAATGGCTAATTTCTTTAAAATTGTCTTTTCATAGGAAGTACATTAATATGTATTGTATCATTGCTGTCCTCACAGGGAAAATAGAAGGTTTTCCCTGGTCTTCTTCTTTTTATCAGATTGAATTTTTACATCTTTTTTTCCCTTTAAATTTATAAGAGCTTGAGGGGGAATTTTAGCATAAGTTCATAAGTTTTCAGCAAATTTGTTAAGAAATATAAAAAAAATCTCAGATTTTTTTTAAAGCATGGGAAAACACACCACAGGAAATTATTTTTATATCTTTTTATATTGAAGGCCACATCAGTTGAAGCCCGGTGAAGAAACAGAAACCACAGATTAATTTGGGCAGGAAATTTCATATAAAGGATTATTAACCCACCAACAGAGGATTAACTACTAAGTGTAAACGATAATTCTAAAAAATACAGGAAAAGCAGATATAGGAGGCAGACACTACCCTGGGGCTGATGCAGAATACTCAAGGAAGAAACAATTTTAGAAGAGGTCACCCCCATCCTCAAGACTGAGATCCAGATCATGGGAGGGTGGCTCTGGCCTACTGGATAGCAGAGAGGCAGAGGAGCCACAGGCTGAGGCTGGCAAGCAGGAAACTGCCCACTGGAGTATCCACAGAATAGGAAGCTGCTTTCTGGGGTCCTGCAGGAAACTTGCTGGCAAGCTGCCCCCTAGGGCACCTTCAAGCCAGATGTGGTGCTGGTGGAACTTGCTGGGAATCCTACTGTGGGGTTGGTGCTAAACTTCCTGGGAAACTGGCCATGGTGCTAGTGGAATTTTCTGAGAAGGCTGCTGCCAGGATTGCTCTGAACTCCACGAAACTCACCAGGAGGTAAACAGCACTGGGTGACCTGCATGTTGACTAGTACTGGAGCAGTAAGGACAGGGGAGCACGCTGGGATTAAAAAGGGAAGCCCCTTCCCCTGTAGTGGCCCTCCAGCATCCTCTACTGACCAAGTTTAACATCATGCCATCTGGCAAAAGAGAAATATTTACAGGGTCTGACTCTGATATCACACAGCGGGGTGATAAAGAGTGGATTTATTGTCAAGAGCAAAACATTGAAAACTGGCATAAAGGCCATTAATAACTTTGATCTGTGAAAATCTGGGTTGGTTGCAATGAATTATGCAAATTAACACAAGTCTACAGACTGAGAAGTAGAATACATTTGGAGCCCAAAATAAGAATAAAGACTATAGGTAATACTTTGTGTGCTAAAGGATTAACCTCCTCCAAAGAGAAGTTTGGCCTTTGCTCCTGGCTCTTGGCAGGTAACCTCTAAGCCCTAGCAATGTCCTGCCTGAGAAGTGTCTTTGTTAACCTGGGGGCCGTGGGCCATACCAGATAAACTACCTTATCAAGGTGATTTAGGGTATAAGCCTTAGGTCATGCAGTATTACCTTGACCTCTGGAGAGGCTGGAGGCTAAAGTCAGTCACACAGGCAGTCTGCCATGTCTAGTGACTATGCCCCAGGAAAAATTCTCGACACCAAGGACTGGGTGAGCTTTCATAGTTGACAATACTCTGCTTGTTGTCACATATCACTGATGGGAGAAATAAGCACTGCCCACACAACTCCACTGGGAGTCAACAGATAGAAGCTCCACACCTGATTTTTACTGACCCTGTCCTATATGCCTTTTCCTATTGCCAATTTTAATCTATATCCTTTTGTTATAATAAACTGTAAACATGAGTATAACAGCTCAAGTTCACTGACTTCTTAAACTCATGTATTTATAAATTATCCACTGCTACATAACAAACCACCTCAAAGCTTAGCAGTTTAAAACAACACACATTTTCTTTACCTCACAGTTTCTGTGGGTCAGGAATCTGGGCATGGCGTAACTGGGTCCTCTGCTGTAGGGCTTCTTACAAGACTGCAAAAAAGATAAGAGTTGAGGCCATTGTCTCAATTGAATGCTCACATATTCCAAGCTCATTCACATGATTCTTGACAGGATGAATTCTCTCAAAGTTTGTGGGACTGGGGGGCCTCAGCTCCTAAAGCTATTGGCTGGAATCCACCCTTGGTTCCTTGCTGCATGGCCTCTGCTAGGGCAGCTCAAAACATGGCAACTTGCTTCCTCGGAGCAAGTATGTTAGAAGAGCCAGAGAAAAACTACAAGCAAGATAAAAGTCACAGTGTTTTGTAGTCTGATTTTGAATTGACATCCTTTTGCCATATTCTACTTGTTAGAAGCAAGTCACTATGTCCAGCTCACACACAATGGAGAGGAGCATGAGATGAGGGCCACTGGGAGCTCAAACTGTCTACAACAATTAAAGTTTCTTATGTAGATGGAATAAAATCATTTCCGTGTCAATATTTAACATGGGTGTTTGTTTTTTTTTTTTTTTTATGATTAGTGTTTTTGTCCACAGGGTATAGTTTTCGCTCTGATCTCTAATTTGAATTCCTGTCCTAGTAAATTACACGGTTATCTCTTCTTATTTTATAATTGGGAGTTGCTTTGGCTCTGGCCAGTTTCACTCTGGGGATTACAGCCCTGCTAAATCCCTGAACACCAAGCACTGAGGTTATGTTATTTCTAGTGTCAGGCATTGCAGATTCTGCCCACCTGGACATAGAATACTATTTAGCTTGATTCTCCATTACTGTTTCATTTATTGGGTTTGTCACTAGCTCTGCCCCAGACCCAACCATTTGCTGAACTGCTGGGGACCACAACTTGTCTGTTATGCCAAATTTCTGTGATGAGCATTCTGAGGAAGTGCCAAACTTGACGGAGAACTTACTCTTTCCTAATTAAATATGTATTCTGGGGTTTGGGGAGGCTTATGCAATGCAATATCACTACCCTACACTTGACTAGGGTTCTAGAATTAGATCATCAGTCACTTGTGGAAAAGTGTGTGATCACAGCATTTTCAGTGTTTCAGACAGAGAAGTACAGGATGATTCAGTGAAATTATTGCATGTGTGTGCATGCACACAACACACACACACCACTGTGAAAACAAGAGTGATCACAGGCATCAAAAAAGAATAATTAGCGGTTCTGAGGCAAGTTTTCATGTGCCTTAATTGAGAAACGTCACCATGGAAACTAAGAATTCCTATCAAGTTGGAAAGATTATTTATCAAAAGTAAATATTCATAATGATTAGCAGTTTTTCTGTAAAGACTAAATTTAGCTTCCTGTGCTATTGTAACTTTGTCATTCTTAAGGTCAATTTCATTAACCTTGCTCTCTTTTGGCCATGTTAGACAATTATTCACCATAGGAGTATAGGAATTTGTAATGTGCAATAGTACATGAAGAGTCAGTTATATAATTAGAACTTGGCATGCATGTGGAGCTCCTTAATCCCACCAGCAGTTGTTAGAGAATAATCCTCTATGAGTTTAAACTCTACCCAAAATGTAGACCTTCCTTTGGTTTGTTGAATGACTGTGACAATTTTGATAATGCACTCCAGTCTCGGCTCAAATTTCATACCATTGTTTCATACAAACTGAAAGGAAATTCCTGATTCTTTAAATTATAAATGACATGATCTTATGGTCAGTGAGTTTGAGCCCCACTTCGAGCCACAACTCAGAGCCTGGAGCCTGCTTCGCATTCTGTGTCTCCCTCCCTCTCTGCTCCTCCCCTGCTCATGCTCTGTCTATCTCTGTCTCTCAAAAATGAATAAATGTTTAAGTTATAAATGACAAATACTGAATCTTTAGCAAGGATTTAAAATGTTTTCAAGGAGATTTTTCCAATTCTGCTACCCATTGTCTGATTTTGCCTTTCTGAACTTACTATTATAAGGATTACAGGAATGATGCTTCCAGTATTGAGGGGTACAGATGAGCACTGAATGAGAAACTGAATCCTACTAGAACCGTTTCCACTTTTCAAGAATTCCAGTCAAGTTATTCAAGTGGACAGGGCTATAGTTACTACACAATAAATAAAACTAGGAAGAAAAAAATTCATTCCTATATTGAAGAGAGCACCATCCAACATTTCCCTCCTATGTTCTCATTGCAGCTCCCCAAAATGTGGTAAGCAGACTGCTAAGATGACACTTAAAATTCCCACGCCCTCTCCCTCCCCATACTCTGCTGCATGTTACACACCCTGTGTAATCTTCTTGAGTTGCGTACAAAGCAGGTGAATGTGATTAATGTCAATTCCATGATTAGGTTACACTTTATGGGGAAGGCAAATGGGTTTCAACATATGTAATTCAGGTTCTTAATCAATTGACTCTAAGTTAATCAAAAGGGGGGGGGTTATCGGGTAGACCTGGTATAACAGGTAAGTCCTTTAAAAGAGGGTCAGAGACTTGAAGACTTGAAACAGATTTCTCTCTCTCTCTCTCTCTCTCTCTCTCTCTCTTGCTGGCTTTGAAGAAACAAGCTTGCATGCATTCTATAGCTGCAAGGAAATAATTCTGCCAACAACCACATGAACTTGGAAGAGCTCATAAACTTGCAGCTGCCCCACACAAGCCTTGTATGTAAATTCCCTTGCTTATTAAACCTGTCGCCTACCAATCTGCAGTGGGCTGTTTCCTCAGTCTCTTCTTGCTCTCCATCTCCAGGGGCTAGCTGCAGATTTTACCCTGGAAACTCCCATGGCTGCAAACCAACACAACCCCTCTACCTACAACCTTGGTATATATAAGTAGAATATTTACGGGCAGGACCCTTTTTACTGTAATGCTGGATATGGTGAATGCAGATCGCCTATGCCTGGCTTCAGCTGTGGATAATTGCAACTTCAGAGTATTGTGTGCTCTCTACCACTTCTCTACATCTTAATTTTACCTGATAAACCCTATTTTGTATATGTACTGCATGTAGAGTTGGTAGATTAAGGAAATAAAAATATAGGACCCCAGTTAAAATTGAATCTTACATAAATAACTTTAGATATACTTTCAGATAAAGCACCAATAGATAACATTTTAGTATAAGTATACCCATCCAGTAACTGGCATATACTTATACCTAAAAAAATTGTTGCTTATCTGAAATTCAGATTTAACTGGGCATCCTATATTTTATCTTGCAATCCTAACTGCATGGCTTCAGTACTATGTGTCTTCAGCCCTTTCCTTTCAGCCGGTTTCCTTTCTGCCTACTCCATTGTTAATTCCTTTCTTCTTTTTCCTTTGGTTCATCTGTTACTTTGTCTCTTGCTTCCATATTTGTAGGCTTAATTCATTAATTTTTTTTATTCAGTAACAAAAGTATATCCTATCATAACTCTTTTATCATATATTTATATATTAATTTCAGTTAGTTTTTGATACTTTAAAACTCATTTTCTTTCAAATATTTTGTTTTTGCCTTTTCCCTAACTGGAGCCTGAGATTGATTTTAAAGGAGATAATAATGATATTTAACATTCATCCTTTTTTAAAAAACCACAATCTATAGAGACAATTTTAATTTACTATTACTTAGATTATTCTTATTATATATCTCTGTCATGGGTAGCAAAAATTGTATGAAAAATTTTCTGTCTTTGATCAATATTATTCAGATTAGATGATTTTCTGGTCACCTTATAAATATTTCCAAGATTAGGCTTCACAAACTCCTTTGGTACTCTAAATTAATTCATACCTTCTAATATTAGTGTCTTTGGTACCATCTTTTGCCTTTAGATATATTCCCAGAATAGCAGTTAGTATTTACTTATTTCTTAAATATTAAGTGAAAAAGAGAAAATCTACCAGGTTGGAGCTCTTTGTATAAGAGTCAAATCTTCTTTCTTTTATTTTTCTTCATGTTTCAGGGTTGTATATGACTTTACTGTTTTCAAAGATCTTTAATCTTATTTCATAATCACTGACAATTAGCATAGAAGGATTTGTATTGTTCAGACAAGTGAACCAAGGTTAAGTAAGAGTAGGGAGTTTGCCCAAAGTATCCTGATAATTATCACATTACCTGTTATGGTAGTTACCATAGCAGGCTGCCTCAGGCCTCTACTTTATAAAATTTTAAGAGCTAGTTTTAAGGCAATTTTTCAATAATAGTAATAAAGAGCTATTTCTCATAAACAAACAATTGGAAACTAACACTTGGTAAATTCATGGCTCAGCTCCTTTTTTTTTTTTTCTTTTTGTTAACTAGACTGCTGTACTTAAAATTAAATCCTCTCCTGGGCTCACAGCTGCTACCACAAACACTGCTAATTGGACAGACTGAAGTGTGAAACTAAATATATATGTTGTCATTTTACTCAACAGTTTCTGGAAAATGTATTGCAGGTAAATCAGCAGGCGTTAGCAAAGCTTTCGAGAAAGTACACACAAGCATATTAAGCCTCATGATGGATATGTTTCCCTGCTGGAGCAAAGCAAGCATCTGACTTTTGTAGCCATTACTGAAGCAGTATAGATTTGTCATTCTGAAAACAAATGGGACTTTTCCCTCATGCACTGTTGAATGTTTTGACTGATTTTTGGATCATAGCCTTCCCAATTCCATCACAACTTTTCCTCTCCTTCAACATTGTATTCCCTTCTCTTTGTCCTAAGAGGAATACCAAATATCTTCTATCAAATAATTCCAAAATACAGTTTTGTGTCAATTACACAATAGGAACTTGTGAAATGTGTGTCTAATGGCCAAATAAATAATCACATTTTACTTTTTGTTTTTCATCCTGGAGTCTCAGCGAGATAGGAGCACTAGAAATCAGGCAACTAGATAGATACTTAAGAGGAAAGAAAACAAACAAACAAAAAATCTCACCGGGGTTTCTTTGGAACACAAGTATGATATCTACTTATGTGATATGATTTTTCTATTTCAAACTTTTATAACCATTTTCAATTCCAGTTTGAAGACATCATTTACTTTTAACTTAGATGAGACTCAAGTCAATGACAGTGTTAGTTTTTTTGTGTGACAATTTTGACAGATTTTCCATTCTTTTCTGCCCTCCTCTGCATCCTGTGAACACAAATTTGATAAAAGGCAACATTCAGGCTCTCTTGACTTCTGCCTTCTGTTTGGTTTTGGTCAGTGACATGCATTGACAGAACATTAGAAAGCAGGAAAAGAAAGATGCTGGGTATTTGTCTTCCTTGTTCATTTTCTACTAGGCCACAGTTTTGTTGGTGGTTGTGCTCATCTACCTAAGACTTAGTCTTTGGGACAGCTCCTGCTCTTATTAGCTCTGGAACACTGTTTCTTCTCCTTGCGCACTCAAGCATACTGGTCCTACAGTTTCATGAATTTGCTCATCTCAGAACTTTATCATTCCTCACTGGTCCCTATAGCCCTCTCTACCTATCTGTAAATTATCCTTTCATTATACTCTTTTTGATTGAACTTTTAAAGGTGAAATCTATTTCTGATAAAATTCTGATAGAGAAAATAATTGGTAACAGAGTTGGACATAAGAATCAAACCCTCAGAATGGGATCCTTCATTTTGTTGTATGTAAATTGGATGATTAAATGAACAATCTTGCAATGGCAATAGATGTCAGGTAGTGGCAACAAACATTTTAAATAATCATAAGTGGTGGCATCAGATGAAGTACCAGTGGAAGGCAAGCCATTTGGAGGACAATGACAAAGTGGAATTTAAGAGTCTGTGTATTCACAAAACACTAATTCAAAAAGATACATACACCCTTATGTCTACTGCAGCATTATTTACAATAGCCAAAGCAAGTGTCTGTTAATAGATGAATGGATAAAGAATATGTGGCACACACACACACACACACACACACACTAGAATATTACACAGCTATAAAAAAAATCTTGCCATTTGCAATGACATGGATGGAGCTAGAAGATATAATGCTAAGTGAAATAAGTCAGACAGAGAAAGACAAATACCATATGATTTCACTCATGTGTGGAATTTGGGAAGCAAAGCAAACCAGCAAACAAAAGAAAAAGGAGACAAGCAGAAAAACAAACTCTTAGAAACAGAGAACTAATTGGTGGTGGCCAGAGGGGAGCTGGGTGGGGGGATGGGTGAAATAGATAAAGGGAATTAAGAGTACACTTATTGTGATGAGCACTGAGAAATGTATAGAATTGTTGAGTCATTATACTGTACACTTGAAACTAATATGAGACTGTATGTTAATTACACTTCAATAAAAAAGGAGTTTGTACTTCCTTTGTGCTGCATATGGTAGCTTTTTATCTGAAGAAAATGATGAGAATGCAATCTGATAAAAGGGTGGACTGTGCTGACCCATCCTCATTTTTAACTATAGATATTTTATTTTCCCTTCTTTCCACTGATCTGAGCATATCTTTGCTATGGGGCTATCATTTGGTTGTCTCCCTCACCCATGATTCATCTCCATAAATTGTCCTTTCACTGGATTCTTTTGTTAAAGTCTTTGATGTGCTGTTTACTGACAAGACCCTGACTGATTGGACAAAGTCCTTAAACAATATAGAGTGTTGTGTATTCTTGACTTTGCAGTTTGTAAACTACATTATATTAGGATACAGGGAGCCTGAAGTCAAGTACTGTTCTGTGTGCCTCTATCTTGTTCTCTGTTAGCAATGGGCCCCTGTTATGTGATTTGAACATCCACATCCAAGACTTGTTATTGTAGCTGGTCAACAGGGGCCTATTGGCACATGGACTTTCTTGCCTCTTTGGGAACAACAGTGACAAGGTATTATACTTTGAGAAACTGGTCTTAAGAGTCACAAATGAAGTGGTCACACCATTTTCTAAAAATGGTAATATACTCTGAGAACACACTCAGGAATAAAAGGCAAGAGTCATACATCTTAGTTCAGGGTACTGATTATTAGTGAAGAGGAAAATTCCTGATTCTGACATAAGTGGGAGTTTCTCAACTCTGTCTCTGTTTCTGAAACATTTTTCAAGTTGCAAGAAAGAGAATAAGCTGCGAACAGACAGGAAAGACTTCCTTTCAGGGTCTATGAGAATCATAATAGGTTGGGAGAAATCTACTTTGAAATGTCAATACTGGCTACAATGAGCAGAGTCAATAGTACAGTGGTGGCAGGAAGGGGCTTGGGTATCATTGTTGGTATTTGCACTATTAAAAGGAATGGTCAACAAGGGCATAAAATGGGCATAAGCTCGCAAAGACCCGTTATATTCTCAGTGAGCTGTGGTTCTATTATCTGCAATATTGGTTGAGAGATCAGAGTAAATACCATTATGATCATTAACACTTTTGGTGTGGCTTGGGGATACTGTTAAAGGTAGCAATCATTACTATTGTTTATTGAGCCACTACTATATGCCAGACAGTGCATGGCACTTGGTATACTTTATTCCATTAATACTAACAAGGTTTCAAAGTACCTCTATGCTCACTTTATAAACAAAGGAACTAAATCTGAGTGAATTTTATTAACTTGTCTAAGTTATAGACCTAGTAGGTCCTCAAGTCTAGATTCAACCCTTATTCTTGTCACTTCCTTGGAAATGGTTGACTCTAAACATGCTTGCTAACCATAGGCCCAGTATTGGCCTACAATTATGTTTAGTGGACATTCTTCTTCTTTCATTACTGGTGTTTTTGCAGGAGTAGGTTTTTATATTTTCTTTCTTTTTTTTCCCTCATATCAACTGAATACATCTTCCATCTCATGTGGAATGAGGCCAAATGCAGAGAGAGAAGCCAACTTATGAAAAGAAATAGAGCGGAGGACAGACAGGAAGGAAGATCTGGCAATAGCTTAATAGCTTTTAGATCCCAGATTCAGGCAAAACCTGGTTGGTCTGGTTTGCATTAGTTTTTTTCAGTTGGCCTATGTTATGTTTCTGTCACCTGGACCAAAAGGAATGTCAACTAATATAATAAAGATCTAGAAATATAATGATCATTATCCTGGGAAGCTGAGTCACTAGCCCAATGATGAACTAAATTCACTTCCTTTTACTGGTAGGCTGCTTTGAACTTAGACACTGGTTTTATTCTTTAGGCACTTGCTAACTTGTGAGAACAAGTAAACAAAACACATTTTTCCTTGTAACTATAACTAAACACTTTATGGATAAGATGTTTTAAAATCTACTACAAATCTGTAATCATCCAGACAGCATGGTATTGGCACAAAAACAGACACATAGACCAATGGAATAGAATAGAAACCCCAGAACTAGACCCACAAACGTATGGCCAACTCATCTTTGACAAAGCAGGAAAGAACATCCAATGGAAAAAAGACAGTCTCTTTAAAAATGGTGCTGGGAGAACTGGACAGCAACATGCAGAAGGTTGAAACTAGACCACTTTCTCACACTATTCACAAAAATAAACTCAAAATGGATAAAGGACCTGAATGTGAGACAGGAAACCATCAAAACCCTAGAAGAGAAAGCAGGAAAAGACCTCTCTGACCTCAGCCGCAGCAATTCCTTATTTGACACATCCCCAAAGGCAAGGGAATTAAAAGCAAAAATGAACTACTGGGACCTTATGAAGAGAAAAAGCTTCTGCACAGCAAAGGAAACAAACAAGCCAACAAAACTAAAAGGCAACCAACGGAATGGGAAAAGATATTTGCAAATGACATATCAGACAAAGGGCTAGTATCCAAAATCTATAAAGAGCTCACCAAACTCCACACCTAAAAAACAAATAACCCAGTGAAGAAATGGGCAGAAAACATGAATAGACACTTCTCTAACGAAGACATCTGGATGGCCAACAGGCACATGAAAAGATGCTCAACGTCGCTCCTCATCAGGGAAATACAAATCAAAACCACACTCAGATATCACCTCATGCCAGTCAGAGTGGCAAAATGAACAAATCAGGAGACTATAGATGCTGGAGAGGATGTGGAGAAACGGGAATCCTCTTGCACTGTTGGTGGGAATGCAGATTGGTGCAGCCACTCTGGAAAACAGTGTGGAGGTTCCTCAGAAAATTAAAAATAGACCTACCCTATGACCCAGCAATAGCACTGCTAGGAATTTACCCAAGGGATACAGGAGTACTGATGCATAGGGGCACTTGTACCCCAATGTTTATAGCAGCACTCTCAACAATAGCCAAATTATGGAAAGAGCCTAAATGTCCATCAACTGATGAATGGATAAAAAAATTGTGGTTTATATACACAATGGAGTACTACGTGGCAATGAGAAAGAATGAAATATGGCCCTTTGTAGCAACATGGATGGAACTGGAGAGTGTTATGCTACGTGAAATAAGCCATACAGAGAAAGACAGATACCATATGGTTTCACTCTTATGTGGATCCTGAGAAACTTAACAGAAACCCATGGGGGAGGGGAAGGGGAAAAAAAAGGAGGTTAGAGTGGGAGACAGCCAAAGCATAAGAGACTCTTAAAAACTGAGAACAAACTGAGGGTTGATGGAGGGTGGGAGGGAGGGCAGGGTGGGTGATGGGTATTGAGGAGGGCACCTTTTGGGATGAGCACTGGGTGTTGTATGGAAACCAATTTGACAATAAATTTCATATATTGAAAAAAAATAAAAAAATAAAAAAATAAAATCTCTCTTGAGATGCAGCACAGAACTCCAATATTCTTTGCACTAGAGTTCTTCTCCCCCCCACCCCCAAACCACCATTTAAAAACCTTTCCTTTGGGATGACATTCTGTCCTTGAAAATCCCAAACCTTCACTTGAGGTCCTACTCGTCATTTTCAGGCCCTGCAGTTGGTAACTGACTTTTGTCTTCCTGTATCTCTCAATATCATCTCCTGAACTTCTCATTACCTTCACACTTATTCTTCCACTAGCCACAATACATTCCGATTCTCTGCGATACTTTTGATATGAGCTCGTCTTTTTTTGACTCAACTACTAGTAACTGCAATTGACTTTATTATATCTTCTGTGTATGGCACACGTGACTGGATAGATATTACTGTTTTCTGTTCTTGCCTTTCCCACTTTTGCTTTAGTCTACCTGTGACTCTTTGTAGACTTCTATAGCAACAGAATTGTGACACAGAATGCACTTTTTCCTCCATACAATCCTCCCTAACATTCTGATGGTGCACCTGTCAAAGAAAAAAGCATTATGACTAGTAATCCCTGATAATGGAAGAGAGACATGACATGATTTCTAAGATGAATTTTAACAAAACATACTAAGATTTTTTTTCCTGCCTCATCAATTTATGGACTAAATATATGTATGTGTATGTGAAACACTGCTCCTCAGAAAGATATCAATGAGGGCTTGATTTGCTATCATAAATCAATTCAACAATCTTATGCAATAAACAATTTAATTTATAAACTTATTCAATGGACTCTTAAGGAATGTTTTGGCCAAGAAAATAAGGCAATAATTATCAGATCACAACATTATTACTTGTCAGACTACCCTAAAAGAATGTAGTTATTGAAAGGAAAAAAAAAGGTTACATGGCTCTTAAACTCCTTGATCCACATATACTTTTTCAAAGATTTGATTTATGATAGATGAGCAGAAGACTTTTTTTACGTTTATTTATTTATTTTGAGAGAGACAGAGAGAGTGGGGGAGGGGCAGAGAGAGAATCCTAAGCAGGTTCCACACTGCCAGCACACAGCCTGATGGGGGCGGGGGGGGGGGGCTTGAGCTCACAAAACTGCGAGATCATGACTTGGGCCGAAACCAAGAGTCATACACTTAACTAACTGAGCCACTCAGGCATTCCAAATAGATTTTTAAAAGGATTCTTTGTGGACAACTGGGCTGTTAAGTCCTACTCTCTCTTAGTCAAGATGGAGGGATGAGATATCATCCAAAGCTTTATTTAAAAACAAAATTCATGTTTATTTTATTTTTGAGAGAGAGAGACAGAACATTAGTGGGGAGGAGCAGAGAAATAGGTAGACACAAAACCCAAAGCAGGCTCCAGGCTCTGAGCACAGAGCCCAGCATGGGGCTTGAACCCACTAACCATGAGATCATGGCCTGAGCTGAAGTCAGATGCTTAATGGCCTGAGCCACCAGGCACCCCTCATCCTGGGCTTTAGAAGAACATGTTTCACAGATACAATGTAAAGGGTTTAATAAGTGTCTTCTGCAGTTAAATGTTTGCTCTCTGCCATCCAGTGTAGAGAAAGCTGTGTTGGGATCAACCTTTATACCCCTCTGCCTTTACTCCCTTTGGATGAAATACAACCAACTGGGAGAGAGAGCCACACTGGAACCATTTAAAATCTTGACTACAATAACTCTGAAAGGGCAAAGATAGCTAAATAGAGAACAGGGTGCATTTAAACCAATTACACAGCAACAACAAGTCAAAGCAGGGTTTGAGGGAGGTTGGCCAACAAAAAAGGAGCACATTACACAAATCCTGGGAAGTGCATTATCCTGGTAGAGAATGTAGGAATCTGGGCAAGCACAAAGAGAAAGAGTCATATTTAAAAACATGCTCCACAGATTTTAAAAAGTGAAGTAAAGTAAGAACTTCATGATCACTGTGATAGTTAATTTTATGTGTCAATTTGACTAAGCCATGGTATTGCCTAAACACCAGTTTTGATGTCCTGTGAAGGTATTTTTTAGATGAAGTTTTAATGTTTAATTTTTTTAGATGAGCTTTTAACATTTAAATTGGTAAAGTTTGAATAAAGCAGATTACCTTCCATAATGTGGTGGGTCTTATCCAATCAAAGGCCTTAAAAGAAAAAACATTGAGATTCCCCAAACAGGGAATACTGCCTCCAGACTGACTTCAGACTCTAATTACAATAACAATTCTTCCCTGGGTCTCCACTGGTTGGCTTCTCCTGATGTTTTCAGACTTGCTAATCCTCAAAATAGAGTGAGCCAATTCTTTAAAATATTTCTCTCTCTATGTATGCATATCCTTTGGGTTCTATTTCTCTGGAGAAAGCTGAGTACTATTGTTCTCCTTGCTTCACTTGACCATGGATAGATGGCAAAAAAACGATCTATAAATTGCCTTTTAGTTAGTAACACATGGTGAAGGAATGGAAGCATTAGAAAAGGAAAAAGCCACTTTCCTGGGCTTGTCCCTAATTAAGGTACCCAAATGAAGGCGAGGATATTTACTTTAAATCAGTTTGATTCAGATATAAAGAAGGACATTTTTACAAACCTTTTTATTGAAGTCAAATGTATGCAAAGATAAAAAGCTCCTATCACAAGTATATAGTTTGCTCAAGCATCACAAATGGAATACACATATGCAAGTAACACCTAAATTAAGAAACAGGCCACCTGGTGGCTCATTCGGTTGAGCGACCAACACTTGGTTTCAGCTCAGGTCACGATTTCATGGTTCATGAGTTCAGGCCCCCCATCGGGCACCACGTTCTGTTGGTGCAGAGCCTTCTTGGGATTCTCACTCTCTCTCTGTCTCTCTCTCTCTCAAAATAAATAAATAAACTTAAAAATAAAAAAGGAAAAAGAAAAGAAACAGATCATTACCAATATCAGAAATGAATTTTAAGGGCAGAAACAAACTAAATTTGCTCTTGGATTATAACCTATGAGTCATAATTATTTAATGAAAAGGCTATAAATAGAATTAATAGTTCCTTTTGATTCTTCATGATGTAAAACCAGCAAAGTATATACTTGCATGTGTGTGTGTTTGTGTAAAAGGCTAGCATTTAACTTCATGACTGTATAAGCTACATATTCAAATTAATAATGTTCAAAGGGAATTCAAATTTCCTTTGTTATGGTTCTTACTAAATTCATACATTCCTTTTGTTAATAACTACCATTTTTCTGTCAGCCAAACCAAAAAAAAAGTGTCAATTCAGTAAAGCAATTACAATGAATTCAGTGTAGCAATTTGGTGAACAAAAATTTATTTTTCTGATTTTCACTGAATTGGCTTTAATTTCTGGAATGTCCTCCTATCATGTAGAAACTTTTAAATTTATGGATTAAGCTTTATTTTTCCTATCCTAGGTAGGATTTAATAATCATTCCTATGTTGTTTTCTATGGGTGTAATGTGATACTTAAAATAATTAAAGAAAAACCACTTTTTCAAAAATAGAACATTTTGTAATCCATCATAAATGAGTCCTAAGGATCCATAATTTATTAACAAGTTCCTATAATTAATTGTTTAAACCAGGTATGGCTTAAAAATCCCAAACAAATTTAATTTCACATCTAAAAACATCTCATGCTGACTTAGAAAACATTTCCTACTAAATTTCTGCATATCTTTAAAAACCTCAACTAAGTTCTAGATTATGAATTTTCATTAAATTTAAGTGTATACATAGGAGGAACAAATGATTCTGTAAATTGAATAGCTCCAGGTACATTGGGACATTTATTAAGTATTGTTTGGTAATTTCCAGCTGGAAATGAATAATATGTAACTCAGTAATTGGTGGCTTTAATATTTTTACAGAGAATAAACAAATTGAGTAATAAAAATAGTTAGCATTTGTGTATTAATGAATAAATCTTTATGGCACACTTTCATATTTTCCAGTTCATTTTCTATTAGTATTATGCCATTTTACAGATGAAGAAAGAGACCCAGTAAAGTATTATATTTTCAGGATCTGTGCTCTGTCCACATTATAACAAATGGGTAAATTTTATTTTAATTAGACATACCTACTATTGCTTCCATAGTAGCAGTGCAAAATAATTGGTACCTCTATTACAAAGGTTGTAGAATCAGGAAAAGAGGAAAACAATTCTTAATTTAAGGCAATGAATTAGCTCATTTCCATCTAAAATAATTGTGCTATTTACTAAATGTGAGTTGAGAATCAAATGCTAATATTAAGTAAATTCTGGCTTATTAACAAATTTCAGAAAAAAGAAAATAGGAAATGTCCCCATATACAATTGGTTCTGGATTCATTACTATGTAATTTTTTTGTACCCAAAAGACATGGTCTGGAGTTTTAATGGGATTAACCCAGAAATGAGAGTTTGTACAATTAGTGTCCTAATTTACAGACATTGGTTTAATGCAGCCTTTAAAGCTATATTTTTTGCACTAGTTCTGATTTATGTCTGGTCCTTAAGAGTATAGAACATTATGCACATAAGCATACAGTTCTTTTAATTATCTAGTATAAAGTTCTTCAACTAGGTTACAGGATGACAAAGAACTTCAGTGTCCTGTGGAATTTTTTACGTTGGAATTTTATTAGAAAGCATGTCTCTTAAGTATATAAGATATTTTGCTATATTGTTTCCTCAAAGAGGAAAATAGTACAATTACCAAGAAATAATAAACCTGTTTAGCAAGATGACATTCATAAAATAAATATACAAATACCCCTATGTATTCACAATTAGGAATTACGAAATATAATGGAAAACCGATTGCCTTTATGAATTTTTAAGAACCATCTAGGTCATAAAATAGTAAAGCATAAGTTTAATAAGTAAAATTTGAAGCCTCAGTGAAGGCAGTTACTAAATCACAAGAAGAAACAAATATAAAATTTGAATAATTGTAGACTCACACCCATTTTTACAGGGGGAGAAGAAATATATTTTTATTTCCTGTGTTAATACATAGGTTTATTTCAACTCAAAATGAATGCCAGTAATTCTAAATCCATCCAGAGGAAAAACTGAATGAGAATAACCACAACCAAGAATATTTTTTAAAGTAGGCAGATAATGGGAATACAGGCATAAATTATTCAAATTATTTTAAGTTTTAATGAGAGTAGAACTCAAAAGCATATCTTGGTCTACATATGGTTCTGCACATAGGAAAGGACACATTTCATAAGAACGAGAGAAGAATTCAATACTAGGATCTCAAGCAAATATTTGAGAAAAAACTAGAGCATAATTTCTTATTAATAATTCTAGATAATATATTTAAAAGGAATCATAAAATTTGTTTTAAAAGTATGAGTAAATATGTAACTGAAATTTCAGATACAGATTAAGCATGAGACCAATGAAAAAGGCTGATATCTTTGTCTTCATAAAGTCTTCAACATCCATTTTGATGCTTGGAAGCCGGCACCTTACTCTTAATTCCTGCGTAGCGGACTACATCAAGGATGGACAATCAACAGAACAGGAGGAAATCTCCCCAACACATATTTTCTGTTTTCTGGGAAGACCCGGACTTCCAAGGAAATTCATTCTTGGTGGTCATGCTGTACATTTGAATTTGTACACAGAAGGAGCAGACAACTTTACAAGTAAACAACGGCAACAGGAAAAAGCTCATCAACTGAAAGGAGAACATGCTTATCATCCAAAATAGGTGTGTTCATTCCAACAGATTTAACAAGAAACAAGAGAAGCCATAAGATAAATATACAATAAAATAATATTTCTAATGAATAATTTTTATGGGCCCAGAAAGATGCAGAAAAGATAAAGTACTATTAGCTCTAGATCTATTCTTCTTTTTTTTTTTTCCCACCCTCTTTCTTGTGCTACTTTTTAAAAAGTAAAATTTTAGGGGTTAAAATTGAAATTTTAGGTATTCAAAAATTAAAGAGCTTTGTCTACTTCAGAATTAGATGAACACAAAAGCAACTTACAGAATAAAAAATAACATTCATTTCCTCAGAAACAGTTAATTTTGTTATTGTTATACTTTACATATTACATTCAAAATTTTCTTCACAGTCCTCCTGAGTCATATGAATTTAAAAAAAAATTTTTAATGTTTATTTATTTTTGAGAGAGAGAGAGCACAAGCGGGGGAGGAGCAGAGAGAGAGGGAGACACAGAATCCGAAACAGGCTCCAGGCTCTGAGCTGTCCGCACAGAGCCCAACGAGGGGCTCAAACTCACAAACCGTGAGATCATGACCTGAGCTGAAGCTGGACGCTCAACCAACTGAGCCACCCAGGTGCCCCAATGAGTCTTGTGAATTTAAAGCAAGAGGATGAAGCAAACAAAAAGCCAGATCTGCAGATTTTAAATGATCTCCAAAACATCTGTTTTAGTTCTTCTCCAATCAAAGAAGTAACCCAAGGAATGGTGTAACCTAGTGTTTCTCAAGCTAGAGTGTGTCTCAGAATCACCTAGTAAGCTGGTTGAAATACAGATTGCTAAGAGTTTCTTATTCAGCTTATCTACGGTTGGGTCAAGAACATGCACTGGCAAAATTTCCCAGGTGATGCAGATGCTGCTAGTCTGGGTACCACACTGTGAACCACTGACAGGGAAGCTATTCTGGAGGTAGACGGTGGTAGGTTAAAAACTTAATTCCACTTCTACTGGTGCAAAGAAATCCTTGGTTTATTTGATATCAAATCTATTCAAACCTCATTTTCTCATTGGAAAAGGGTGAAATGATGCTTATAAACAAAAGGTTGTTATGATATTTAAGTTACACTAACACATGTCAAAAACACTTAGCACAGTATCTGAAAAATGAGATCACGCTGTAAATATCATCTCGCCCTTTCCTCTGTAGTAATGGAAATTCCAGTGTTTTGCATTATATCTTGTATTTCAGTGAACGTTAATTTTCTTTTCCTTTCTATTTACTAGTCATTTCCTCATAATGCATTTTAAACATGAAATTCTGTAAATACTGTAATTAAACCATTATCAAGCCCTTCCAGGTATAGGAAACCAAACAACTTTAAACGTGTAAGGTTGTTTGTCAAGGCTGGCACAAATTTGAAAAGTCAAGTTATATCATAGTTGTTAAACCTGGAATATTGTCGAATATTTCATTATTTATACATACTATTTCCTTCATTTTCACCACTATGTATGGGATTTATAAATGATTTTCTTTCCCAGTATACGTGCATTATTTTTAAATTGATTATATTAATATATAAAGAAAACACTTTAAAACAACCAGAAAACAAATTTATAATAGACCTGTCATAGACATTTTTCTTTAGAGATTTACACAAAGCTGTTTTTAAACTGTTACTTTTTTAAATTTAATAACATGTTTCTTCAGAAAAAATAAAATAATATTCACAAAAAGAAAACACATTTTTCTACTCACTGTTAACATATAGTTTATATCTTCATTCATGTGTGTGTGTGTGTGTGCGTGTGTGTTGAGATGACAGAGGCAGAAGACAGACTCTCTTATCTTGTCAGATTGGAGTCAGTTTTAAATCAGCAAATTTTAAAGTGTCAAAAAGGGAATCATAAAAATACATTATTTAAAATTAAGTTCAGACATACATGTTCCTTGATTTGGGCGCACTTTGATATAGGGCCAAGAAACATTCATGACATTTAAGTTGACCAGGTGAGATTTCATTCTGTTATTCCATAAGCCACAGTCCTAGTGCATCCTCTAGAATCTCAATTTTAGGTTTTAAAGTGGACTGAAAAGTTATTTTATAAAGCAACAGGAGTGTAGTAGCCTTTCAGATTTTTACTATTTATCTAACCTTTAAAAGATGTCTCTACAGTTGTTTACAGTATTTTAAAAATTACATTTATGGGGACTTTGCAAAACATTCAATTTAAAACACACAGAAACTAAAATTTTTCACATTAATGTTTTATCAGATTACACAATATCAATATTATTAGACCAAAATAACAAGTACAGCAGACAAAAACGGTGTTAGAAACAAATGCAAGGGACTGTTGGTTGCCCCTTATCTGGTGTGTGCAGAAAGATACTACACTCATTCTTCTGTATGATGGTTTTTTTTTAAAACTGGTCACCAATGGGCAGGAAAGCTAATATATCAAAAACATTTTACAGCTACTGTCAGTTATTGTACTAAAACCCCTCACTTTTAAGATTCCTAATTTTGGTTGGGACCTCAACAAGATAAAAAGCTTCTGCACAGCGAAGGAAACAAAGAGCAAAAAGGCAACCAATGGAATGGGAGAAGATATTTGCAAATGACATATCAGGTAAGGGGCTAGTATCCAAAATCTATAAAGAACTTGTCAAACTCAACCCCCCCCCCTTCAAAATAATCCAGTGAAGAAATGGGCAGAAGACATGAAGAGACACTTTTCCAAAGACATCCAGATGACTAACAGACACATGAAAAGATGCTCAACATTACTCATCATCAGAGAAATACAGATCAAAACCACAATGACTTACCACCTCACACCTGTCAGAATGGCTAAAATTAACAACTCAGGAAACAATAAAATGCTGACAAGGATGTGGATAAATGGGAACACTTTTGCACTGCTGGTATGAATGCAAACTGGTGCAGTCACTCTGGAAAGCAGTATGGAGGCTCCTCAAAAAAATTAAAAATAGAGCTACCCTATGACCCAGCAAATGCATTACTAGGTATTTATCCAAAGGATACAGAAATGCTGATCTGAAGGGGCACATGCACCCCAATGTTTATAGCAGCACTATCAACAATAGCCAAAGTACTGAAAGAACCCAAATGTCCATCAACTGACAAATGGATAAAGAAGATGGGGGGGGGGGTGCACCTGGGTACTCAGTCAGTTGAGTGCCTGACTTCAGCTCAAGTCATAATCTCATGGTCCGTGAGTTCGAGCCCCGCATTGGGCTCTGTGCTGACAGCTCAGAGCCTGGAGCCTGCTTCAGAATCTGTGTCTCCCTCTCTCTCTTCCCCTCTCCCACTCATGCTCTGTCTCTCTCTGTCAAAAACAAATAAACATTAAAAAAAAAAGATGTGGTATACACACACACACACACACACACACATACACACAATGGAATGCTACTTGGTGATCAAAAAGAATGAAATCTTGTCATTTGCAACAATGTGGACAGAACTAGAGTGTATTATGCTAAGTGAAATAAGTCAGTCAGAGAAAGATAAATATCACATGATTTAACTTATGTGTAGAATTTAAGAAACAAAAGAGATGAACGTAGAGGAAGGGAAGGAAAAATAAGATAAAAACAAAGAGGGAGTCAAACCATAAGAGACTCTTAAATGGAGAGAACACACAGGGTTGTTGGAGGTTGATGGGTGGAGAAGATAGGCTAAATGGGTGATGGGCATTAACGAGGGCACTGGTTGGGATGAGCACTGAGTGTTATATATAAGTGATGAATCACTAAATTCTACTCCTGAAACCATTATTACACTACATGTTAACTAGTTTGGATTAAAAAAAAAGATTCCTAATTTTGATTAATCTTCTTGTTGTTTATATGTTCTTGAGTAACTTACTGTAAGCCTGGATGGTATGCTTTTTAATGCCGTATATACCTGAAAATGTTTTCCTGGCGTAACTTGTACACAAGGTTTAATTTAGTTCCCTTAAGTCAAATAAATATCTTTATTTAAAAATATCTTTCTGGGGCGCCTGGGTGGCGCAGTTGGTTAAGTGTCCGACTTCAGCCAGGTCACGATCTCGCGATCCGGGAGTTCGAGCCCCGCGTCGGGCTCTGGGCTGATGGCTCAGAGCCTGGAGCCTGTTTCCGATTCTGTGTCTCCCTCTCTCTCTGCCCCTCCCCCGTTCATGCTCTGTCTCTCTCTGTCCCAAAAATAAATAAATGTTGAAAAAAAAATTAAAAAAAATATCTTTCTTTTTTTTAGCTCTAAAGAAAAGGAAGTGTTATATTTTGAGATATCTATCTATCTATCTATCTATCTATCTATCTATCTATCTATCTATCTTTATAGATATTCTAGTTTCCCTTCCTGAACCATGAGTACTTGAAATATATTTAAATATTCACATATATACTTAATTTATTTATGTGTAATTTGTTTAAATCAACAAATTTGTCTCAGTGTAGCTGTGTTTAATTCTGTCATGTACTTAGTTATGGATGCTCTTTTTTTTTTTTTTTTGAGAGATGATGTACTAAACTGCTTTAGAGCACAAACCGTAGAGTCTGACATTCTCAGGTTTAATCCTGTTTCTACCACATAGCAACTGTGATCTGAGGCAGTTGATCTCCTGGTGTTTTGGTTTTCTGTAAATGGTCATGGAAATCTTGTCATGACAATGGTCATGTCTGTAAATGACCATGTGGATCATAGCCCTTAGCTTCACAGTTTTTGTGAGGATTAATTGAATGAGTAAACTAAAATGTTTAGAGCAATATGACCATGACAGTCAGGGTATAAACCATAAGCACAAAGTTGAGTAAGTGCTATCTTTCCTCCTTTGCTTCATGAACACCTATTTATTTTTTGCCATGTTTTTTTTTTTATTTCCTCCTTATACTTTATTCTTCTTGATCAGCTCTGGATGCCTCTTATTTTCTCAAGCTTGAAATTTTCCCTCTGATTTGAATTTTTGCAGTATCCAGACTTCTGTTCGATACTGTTATGAAGTTCTTAATTTGGTAAAGGCGTTCTTCATTTTCATGCTCTCTTTCCACATTTCAGATTTTCCCTCTCCATGAGTGCAGGCTCCTATTTAAAAGTAACAATATTCTTTCAAGTCTCATTCATTATATGAATTATAAATTTTCTTCTATTTAAAAATGTTTGCAGTAAATATTTCAAGACATTATAGTAGAATCTGAAGAAGAATGACATGCAGATGCCACAAATGTCAATGACCTTAATCAAGATATATGCAATGAAACTTAAAAATGAAGTGTAAATGTAAAAAAATGAAATGCAATGTAAAAAAAACCCCAAAAAACAAAAAAAAAACAAAACATTTTGTGAGCCTGCTTGGAGATAATTACAGGTGATCTCTACATACTCCGTTAAAATGTGGGAGTCAGTGATTGAAATGCTAGTGAGCTATGAAACAGTTAGTGGAAGTATTCCACACAGTTCCAGATTTTATAGTATAACATGATTCACTGATTATACATCTAATTATATATTATATAACTTATATATCTGTAATACATGTACTATGTATATATACCCATGTTATTTTTAATGTATTTATATTTTGTAATTTTACCACAATTATTTCAAAGTAACTTAATGTTTGCCTGACTTACATATTAAGTCTCAGTCATCATTCTTCACTTAAAAAAATTTGTTTTGATTCATCTCTCATTGAGCTTAATATCCTAGGTTTGAATTTTAGAACTCTAACTTTGTTTCTTTAACTTCCTCTTAACAGATAATTTTGAATAAAAGATTTTTGAGTTTTAGGAATAAAACAAGATTAAATACAGAGGTAGTTTGCCTTTTTAGAAAAGGAGTGACAAACATCAGTTTTGTCATGATCCAACCACATTCTATTATCTTATATTTAGCGATTTCCCACATTTATTTTACCTGTGTATCCTCTGAAGGCATAGGAGTTTTCCACTCTTACTTTGTTAATTGTATATTGATTCCCTTTTTTTATTCCACTACTATGCACCTAATCATAAAAAACGAAATAGCAAGAAGAAAGATAAAAAGAACCCCACTCCTTCACTGAGTTTTGGGTCATAGTTGAATCAGAGATGTCAAAGAAAGGCAGTCTTTCATAGAAGGCAAGAGCAGTGTTCTGTACTCCAAAAAAGATGACTATTGCATGAGTCATAGAATTTCAAGATGAAATCAGTTTGAGTGTGTAGCCATTGAAGTTGCTCAAGTTTGAGCCTTACTCAACATATTTTTAAATGTTTTTTATTTATTTTGAGAGCAGGAGAGAGGCAGAGAGAGAAGGAAAGAGAGAATCCCAAGCAGGCTCCATGCTGTCAGTGCAGACCCCAACATGGGGCTCAAACTCACGAACCTTGACATCATGACCTGAGCCAAAATCAAGAGTCCTATGCTTAACCAACTGAGCCATCCAGGCGCCCCTATTTTTAAATGTTTTGATTAAGTGGCTATAGTTATGACATATACAATCATTTACCAGGAAGCATAGAAATTGGTTTGCATTATTGACTTATTTTGACAAGGTTGATGTATTATTATTGGAATTTTCTACATCCATCTTTTCTGAACTCAGTCTTGCTGCTTATCAGATGTCTTTCACTAGTCTTACCAATAATTTTCTTTGTTCACTATCTAATTCCCTATTCTTGAATAATGTTTTAGCTATTTCAACTACATTATTATGTGAAATTTTTTATTTTGGTTTCTTTCCTTTTTTCTTTTCTTTTAAATCAGGTGTACCAATGCCTTGACTGACCAATGGCACAGTTTTGAGTGAAACTCTTATCTTTTCAAATTAGGGAATGTCAGTAGTATTTGAGAAGATTTTCCCTACTAAATTATTGATATAAATGAGATTTTTTAGTTAATTCTAGATGAGTGATTTTTACCTGTTCCCATCTGCAATATGTCTAGATATTGTTGAATATTTCTGGAGTGTGGTTGGTATTGTTCTTAATTTCTCCTTGACTTTAACAATCCATTAGTTATTCAATGTGGAAGTGAGCCTAACATAGTAGATGCTTCTATTCAAATCATTCTATTCAAGTATCAAACAATTTCTTCAGTCTTCTACAGTCAGCTCTTGTATTTTTGTCTATTCTCTAAGCAATTTATTTCTATATCTTGTTTCATAAAATCATGCTTTCTTGAATATCATTGAGAACAAATATAATATTTTCAAAATATACTTCTTACTTCTCCCCCCAAAGTACAATAAATACTTGAAGTCTCTTACAATGGAAAATGTTTTCATAGGCCCATGTTTTGTTATTGTAATGATTACAATATCTGTTCATAGACTGCACAATAGTTGGATGTCTACAACACATTTATGTCCACAAACAGGGGTAGACAATGTTTTCTCTGGTCCCCCTATCTATATATATTTTGCTTTTCAGTGTTTCAGTGTTTCTGAAAACAGTTTCAGTGTTTTTCAGTTTTTGAGCAGAGTGAGGTTAGGACAGTGGTAAACTTGGACATTTACAAAAACTAACCAAGTATTTGGTATCCTTTATATACCCTTTTTTATACAAGCAGGTATAACCTGATTCTGCTGCTTAGTTGTCTAATTATATAGAGAGAAATATATTTTTACATTATTTCAAAAGTTTTATAAGAGAATTTTTTTAAAATTCAGGGCTACCAAATATAAATATGAAAGCCACAATATGAGCCACAAATGTAATTATTTTTTCTAATAATCACATTTTAAAAATAATAAAAATAGGTAAGGTTAATATTAATAATATATTTTACTTTACCCAGCATATCTAAAATATTTAAACAGTATTAAACATTTTGATGGGATTTTACTTTTTTTAAAATAGACACTCCTCACAATCTGTGTGTATTTCATACTTATAACACATCTCAATTAAACTGGCCACATTTCAAGTGCTTAACTGACACATATGCCTAGCCAGTGGCTACCATATTGGACAGAGATATTTTAAACCCTTCTTAGAAAGAATGGATAAAGTATAGAAACCAAGGTATACTTCTCTCACAAATGTTTCTGTTTCTTACTTTATATTCCAGGAAATAATCTATTATTACTTGCCTTCATCTGCTTTAACTAAGTTCCATTAATTGGGCATCAGAGTCTACATTCTATATAGAGTGTTTTGCATGGTGTAGACTGGGGGGTGGGAGTTGAGAATCTTCAAGTTAAACAACAAAATAAAATAAACAAAAAAATACCTTTTGGTGTAGGACACATTGGATCTGTCCCTATGATTGTGTATCTGAAAGAGTGCTATAATAGATATGAACAAAAATGTCTTACTAAGTTTTCCCTGAAAGTGTTCTGCATCAAAACTCCATCCTCATTTTGGTTAGTAAATACTAATCAAATATAATTATGTAATCAATCAATACACTCACTTCCTAATGTTGTTGCATTTGGGTAGATCCATCTATTGTTTTTGTGAGTGGTTCAATAGGAAAATGGGAGAAGATAAACAGGAACAGCCTGAAAGGCTCTGCCATTATTCTAAATAAGCTAAAAAAAGTATTTTACCTACAGAGAAGTGACTTGCTGCAATATTTATTTCGATGTTCTTTTAAGTTTGATGACAATATGATGATGATCTTTTCCACCCCCTCCTTTATCCTGAACAAATATTTAACCCTTTGCTCAACTTGTAAATCATATGCTAACCAGCATGATTTGGTGGGCCCATTATACTGTCTTCTAATTTCTTTTTTTTTTTAATTTTAAACATCTTGTTCATTTTATTTTCATTATGTTTCTCCATAGAGAAGTGATCTTCAGGGAATTTTTTCTCAATAAAATACATGAATATGCAACAAAAAAGTAATTAATTCAATGAATTAATCATACCATTATGTTTGGTAGTCGGGCATGTTATATCACTTCTTTGATGTGAGCCACCATTGGGAACAATCTATCTTATCTGTCACTGCAAAGAATTTTATTAAAAATTAAAAGTCTCCAATCTGTAATAAAGCTAAAGATCAAGGACATGTCTAATAATATTTTATTCACATTGCAGCTGTGCTTTGGCCTTTAAATATTTTACCCGCTTACTAGTGTGCCATTTTGAGATAACAAATCCAATTTTAAGCTCAAATCTCTGTAGAGAAACAACTCACAAATAATAGTTTATGCTTAAGCCTTTGTTATCAAATATTTAAAAGCAAGATATTTTCTTAATGACTATAGTGATATATTTAGCAAGATGATCAGAAGTGACACTCTATAAAAATACAGAGAAGCATTTTAGGGGCCATAAAACAAAGTGCAAAACTGAATTAGGTCTCTAATGAGAACCTGGAGAAGTCTACTCTGGTGTGATATCATAAGACAAGACAAGATTAAATTAAGACTCTGACTTGAAGGAAGTGTGTGCCCTAGTGTGCATTCTCTGAGTTTTGAGCATGCCTTTTTCATGGGCAGATCCCCAGAGAAACCTAAAAAAGTATACAATGACGGCTGGCTCTGTTTCACGTGTCTTTTTAATATGTTAATTCCTTGTAAATCACAATGTTTTAGGGTACAGGAGTGTTCACTAATTCAACCAACACAATGCAATTTGCTGAGCTATTCCCTAGAGATACATAAATAAAGTATAATCTCTGCTACAAGGAGTTCTACAGTCTAGTAGGGAAGGTAGACAATAGAACATTTTTAATAGAATGTGTAAGTGCATATAATAATTTCAAAAACTCACAATTAAATTTGCCACTAAAATGTAGCAGTCATTGAACATTTTCTTTGGGCCAGGTACTATAAGTGGCATTCTTTATATCTCATCTCAAATACCATGTGGTTGATAATACTTTTACCATTTCACAAATAAGAAAATAGAGGTTCAAACAACTTAAATAACTTGACCGGGAAACCAGGCTATTGTAAAATGATAGTGCTGAGGCATCGATCGAATGTTATGACTCTGATGCCCATGAGCCTCTTATGTTTTTCTACACTTTCTGTCAATGTTAGATAGCTAGGGGTACCAAGAAAGAATACTGGAGAAGCACCTGCCTGGTCAGAAGGTCACAACGTGATTCTTGGAGGAGGAGGTGTAATATGAACTGAGTCTTAAAAGATAAGCAGAGGTTCTCAACCTGAACAGTGGAAACGAGTGTTGCTGGCAGGTAGGTTTTCTAGTGTAAAACCTCAGATATATGGAGGAGGCAAAGCATAGGGTACATGAACAGGAGGAAAAATAAGGAAATGAGGATGAAATGGTGGGTATGTGGAGCAGGCTATCTATGGAATATACATAACATCTGAAGACAAAGGGAAGCTTTCAGATTTCTTTTAAAGAAAGGGATTGATGTGACACTATCTTAATTTCCACTTTTTTGACTCAAATAATACAGACTGAATTAATGGGGAAAAGTTATGGGACAATTTAAGAAAAGAGATTAGGTGTGATGAGTGTTTGCCTTAAGTTAGGTTCATTGAGAGGTAAGAGTTTGTCAATATTCTTCAGGTGGGTGGGGAAAAAATAATCATAGGAGTAAAACTGAATAGAAAAGAACAAAAAATAGAAGAGAAAGTTTACTTTGAGGTTGTTACCAGGAGTTGAATGGTAAAGTGAAAACAGGCCTAAGTTGGAGTTCACTATCTTTGAGTTGGCAAACCTTGAACAAATGTTCAGATCCTTAACAATGGGTGGTAGATGAGAAGGCAAAAGAGAAGATGTTGCCTGAAAAAATAATAGAAATGAAGGATTCAGGGCGAAAAGGAGAAAAACAATAGACAAGAGTATTTCTATAAAGCTAAATTTATTTGGCCAAAAGGGCTTGCTTTCATTCTGAAAGACTATCCCCCTATTTTTCTATGTTTTACTGTTAACATATTGTTTGATAAAATTATGATGATAGCAGACAGTGGTTGAGGCTACTTTTTACTTTTTAAAAATATCTTAATTGGCAAAGTAAACCATATGCCAGTCCTTCAATTTTATTTTATTTTTTTAATTATTTTTATTCATGAATCCTAAAATCTGGGGATTCTGATTGAATCTAATTAACACAGGATCTTTTAAAGTGGCTGTGAAAACTCACTAATTTTCCAGCCTGAATTATAGTACATAAGACTGCCTATGCATTGTTTTCATAGAGAAGATGAGTTTACACAGGGTTTTATTGCAAAAAAACCCAAAATTCTGAAGAAGGGCATCTTTTCTGTAGATTACAATTATGATAGTTACCTTGTTACCATTTCTCAGCAGGGATGACTTTGACTCTTAAGCTGGTATATGTCTCTTTCTTAGGGATCAAAAGAAACCTGACCCAAATGAGAATCAGATAACTAGAATGTTAGTGTGGAGAGGACTTCAATTAAAGGTTTATGAGCAGAAAAAAGCAGATGTTATCTAATAACACCTGTTCAAGGAACAGTCTGGTGAAAACCTGCAGCCTTTTTGTTGTACCTGCTGAGAGCAGCATCTGGAGGATCTATCTTTACATTCAAATGCACGTTGGCATCTATGGCAGGTTAACTTATATCTATATAGTACAGAAGATCAACGAAAACATTGCATTTTGTACAAATCCAACCTTTTAAAGAAAGTTACATCTCATATTAGCTATTTTCTTTTTTTAATGTTTATTAAAACAATTTTTTTAGTCTTTATTTATTTTGAGAGAGAGACAGACAGAGTGCAAGAGGGGGAGAACAGAGAAAAAGGGACACACAGTATATGAAGCAGGCTCCAGGCTCTGAGATGTCAGCACAGAGCCCAATGTGGGACTTGAATTCATGAACTGCGAGATCATAACCTGAGCTGAAGTTGGATGCTTAACCGACTGAACCACCCAGGTGCCCCTATTTATTTTGAGAGACAGAGAGAGAGTGTGTGAGTGAGGGAGGGGCAATGAGAAAGAGGGAGAGAGAGAATTCCAAGCAGGTTCCGTGCTGTTACCACAGAGCCTGACGCGGGGCTTGATCTCACAACTGTGAGATCATGACCTGAGGCAAAATCAAGAGGCAGACGCTTAACTGAGCCACTCAGGTGCACCTCTTATTAGCTTTTTTTTTTTTTATCAAGTTTTCATATTAAACTTGTCATTATCTAGTAAGACATGGTTAATAAATTTAATGAGTCAAGATAAATGTTCTAGTGTACCATGTTCATCTATATAATTTGTATGCAAAAAACCTTCCCATCTCAGCTCCCAGAATGCTTCTGTTCAAACCTGATAATAACAGCAGTGAGGTTAGAGTGGCAACTACTCCTGTTCACAGCTCCAGACCTGTCCTTATTATGGTCTTGGGGAACTTTGGGAGGATGCAGAGGTCTGGCAGTTTCAGGAGTTCCAAGGGAACTGACTATAGCAGAGAGACACAAGCAGCAGAAAATAAAATACCAGTGAACCATGGACTCTGAGGATGATTAAAAAACAAACAAACGATAAGAACAACAAGCCTCCTGAGAATTAGTAGTGGGATGTTTAGGTTTAGCTAGGAGGGTGGGATTATTATCCCTACTGGAGTTCTCTATCACCATGCTACTTATAGTGTGGTCTCTGGACAACAGCATCTGCATCACTTGACAGCTTGTGAGAAGTAGAATCAGAACCTGTGTTTTCAACAAGCTCTGCAGGTGATTCACATAAATACTAAAGTTTGAGAATCACTGCTCTATCATACCTTCTCCATCTTTGGAATCCTAGCCCGTATTAGTTTCCTTAATCCTGCATGCTGGATTTATGTACCCTTTGATAGCATACTCTCCCATCCTCTGACTCAGGGGTCTCTGCCATAAGAGATGGAGAACAACATGTGCTGAGGAAGGTTTATCTCTGATTACACCTCAGTTTTTCCTATTCTTCCCAGGGAAGCCTTAATTAGCCTGTCAGTACTGTTCAGCTCTCATTATGGTGAAGTTTGCTGAGTAACATCCATCCTTTACATAAGCACAAGCTTCACCAAGTGTTGGAATGAAGTCCCATAAGCATTTGGTATCAAGTTCTATCTAACATCTCTGCTGGAAGATGTGCTCAGCTATATCTTAAATCATGTTCCAATCATTTGGTCCTTGGCAGCATAGAGAGTCACATTGCAAAAACTTTTCCTGGGTCAGCTTCAGACATGCTAATTTGCTAAGTCCCAGGAGGTAATTTGTTGATTTGTCACAGCTGTCTTGTTTGTGACCATCTGCCACCTTAGTAGCACATTAGTGGAATTAATTTCCAGTCAGGGCTGTGTGTCTGCTCTGGAAGCTTTTGTAGGAGGGAGGATCCTAAGTATCTTCACTCCTGTGAAGCTTTAAGCATAATGAATTTAAATTATGACATATGATTCTCAACCCCTACACTCAGCTCTGGGTTCGGTCCGCCCTAATGGTTCTTCCATCCTGGATTGTTCTCTAAGAGCAACCAATGCTACCGCCTTATCTTCCTTTCCTGCTAACAGGGAGAATTACAACAGGGAAGATTAGGGGGATTCCTGCAGATCTCCTATGCTTCATGAAGTCTTCTAACAGAGTTTTAACTAGAAATAGTCCCATTATTATTTGCTGTAATCAAGCCTGGTTCTTCCTTCTCTGCAAAGTAGACACTTTGTATACAGTTCTTTACAAAAGCCACTCACATTTTTAACACAGATGAGGAAAATTTTGATGTGTGTATACCACAGGTGTGCTCCATGTGATTGCTGCTCTGCAGCCGATTATACACCCTGAAGCATTTGCGGTTTTTATGCTGCAAATAGGTTCTAAGGTTTGAGTGGCCCCTTGACAGTCTTTGTCACTTTCCTACCTCACAGTCCTGTCAGGATTGTAACATCTCTGTGGGACAGTCTAGCCATAATTTCCTGACAATATAGTTGCTAACGGTATCCCCAATTTTGTGTGGCACACGGTCTCTATCAGGAGTATCACTGCTCCCTCCATTGTTTATCTACAATAGAAGTCTGTGCTCGAGTGGTTCTTTCTCAGTAGACACACCAAAATATGTTTCTAAACAGTCCCAATCTGTGGATCAAAGTCTTCCTATGCCCTTCCTACAAAAGCTTGGATTTTGTATCAGTAGATAATGTTTTCACACCAGCTTTCAGGATTCTTCCTTACTCCTTATATTTAGGAAATATTTGAAGCTAATTACATTCAGCAACTAGACATACTCCCAAGCTTTCAATCTGGGACTTCCAACCAAGAATACTCAAGATAAGGGCTTTAAATTCCAGCTAAAGAAATCTAAAAACTTCTTTTGATTTTAAGGTGCTACTCTGTGGACGGACACAATTATGTTTCATCCAATAATTTAGCAACTATTTATGAGGACAAAATCTTGGACCAAATCTAGGTGGTAATTTAGTGTGAGATGCAGATAGGTTTAGCCCTGGAGTTTACAACATCTTGGGCAAGGCCCGTTTGTAACCCATATGTTAGTTGGGTTCACCCTACCCTTCAAAATTCCAGTTATAAACTGGAAAACTTCTATTTCTACTTAGCATGTAGGTATGTATAAAGACACAGCAGAATACTGCTCCCACTCAATTGATGAGATAGAGTGAAAAGTTACAAAATTGCAGGTTTGAAAATTTCATCAGAGAAATGAGCTCACAGAGAAGCCTGCTAAACTAAAGTTCAAAAGTGACAAACTCCTCTCAGGATAAAACAGATTCATACTGCATTCGTCATTGGTGAAGAGTCAGGGGGATGAGTATGCTGCTACATTTGAGGTAAAAATCTGGCAGGTGGACTTTTTGAGAGACTGGGGTGTATGCTGGCATGTCTGTGAACCCTTCCCGGGGTCCCCAAATGCAAGGAGACTCGACAGACATCCACAACTCTTTCTGATGGGCTTTAACAAACATATATATGAAATACTGGAGTTAGGAAAATGGAGATACTCTCTATGGCACATATGTACCAGACAGGCTGAAGTAGGAGCAGAAATAACAGAATTCCACAAGCACTCCAGGCCTTAGGAGAGTTTGAGACGGTGGCTCTGGTGGCTGAAGCAGTGACAGGGATGCTGACTGAGACTCCCCAGTGAGGTCCAGGCACACATGGTCTGTGAAGTCAGATACCTGCACAGGTAATGGAGAGGAAGCATGCAGAAATTCTGGGTTTCACACTGAGTGTGAAGCCCTGGCCATGCACAGCTGGAGAGTGGCAGGAGAGGTGAGAGAAAGCCCCATGAGTCATAGGTGCATGGGCTTACTCAAATCTGAGGACAGGCATGAGAACTGTGAAACCCCATAGGCACCTTGACTCTCAGATCAAATAGAGGGCAGCAGGACTTCCATGGCTTGATAAAAGCCAGAAAGCTGAGAGAGAGCATCCTGCAGCACTGGCACAGGGGACCTGTGGTTGGCAGAATCATGGTCTCCCAAAGATGCATAAGTCCTAACCTTCACTACCTGTGAAGATGTTACCCTAGATAGCCAAAGAAACTGCACACGTGATTAGGCTAAGGAGACAGATGGGGAGATAATCCTGGATTATCCAGTTGTGTTCAATCACAAGTGTCCTTATAAGTGAAAGAGGGAGGCAGGAAGTCAGAGTCAGAAAGGGAGATATGACAACAGTAGCAGAGATTTGCGCTGATGCAGTTGCTGGGTTTGAAGATGAGAGGAAGCTATGAGACAAGGAATGTGGGTGGCCCCTGGACACTGGAAAGGGCAAGGAAACACACTCACCCTTAGTATCTCAAAAAGGAATACAGCCCCTGCCAACATCTTCATTTTAGCCCTTTGAGATCTATTTCAGATTTACAACCTCCAGACTGTAAAATAATAAATGTATGCCTTTTTTAAAGCCACTAAATTTGTGTTATCTTGTTATAGTAGCACTAAGAAACTAATGTAAAGCCTGATGATGTCTAAAAGCAGAATAAGAGGATTTAGAGAAATCCTCCAGGCATTCCATACCTTACACTGGGTATGAGGCAACAGCTGACCTATTGCTGGGGAAGGAGGGGAGAGTCATTATAACAGAGATCTCCCTCAGGTGCAAGTACACAGAATCTGCTGAAGGCTGAGGGAAAGACAGGAGAAATGAAAACTTTTAAGGCACTTGGAACCCAAGCCCTGCCAAGGGGGAGGTTTTGATTTTGCCATCAAAGAATCTGAAGTCTGCAGTAAATGGAATTGAATTAAAGGACCACAAAGCCTAATCTTAACTCAGTACAAACCATATTGAATCGCCCCCTGCCCCACATTTACAGCCTAATAGAAAAAGAGGCATGCTTATTTCTGGGCATAAATATTATTTACTTTAACTCTTAATGTTACATCACATACAATTTTGGCATTCAGTTGAAAAATATGAGAAATCCGAAGAAGCAAAAAATGCAATGCTTTGTCAAGAGACAAAAAAAGTCCATAGAGACAGACTCAGAGATGAACAAATGTAAGAGTTATCAGATAAGAACTATAATAGCCTAACTATAATAACTATATTGAAAGATATAGTAGAAACAATACACAACATGCAGGGAAATGGCAAAGAAATGGAAATAACAAAAAAAAGATAAATTAAAATACTAGATATAAGAAATATAATATCAAAAATGAATATTTTGGATAAGCTTATCAAGAGATTGAACATAGCATGGGAAATAATCAGGGAGCTTGAAGATGGGTCAATAGAAATTTTCCAAATGGAAAGAAAGAGAAAAATGGATGAGAATAAACAGTGCATCTGACATCTGTAAGGGCACTATCAAACGGTCTCATGTGCATGTAATTACACTTCCAGAAGGAGAAAAAGAATGGAGAAAAGTATTTCAACGCATATTGGCTAAGAATTTTTCAAAATTTATAAAATACATCAGTCATAGAACCAAGATGCTTAGAAAACACCAATCCAGGTAAATACAAAGACAACCATACTTAGGGACATCATAGACAAATTGCTACAAATGAACACCATGACACATTGCTGAAAGCAGTCAGAATAAAGACATAGTATATAAGAGGAACAACAAGATGAGATATGGCTGACTGCTCAGAAACAGAGGCCAGAAGATAATAGAGCAGCATCTTTTTTTTTAAAGAAAAAAAAAAAAAACATAACCTAGAATTCCACAACAAGCAGAATCTTCTTCAAAAATTGAGGCACTATCAAGACATTTTCAGACCAACAAAACTCATTTTGTCTCTATAAGATGTATACTACAAAACCTGCAGAAGAATTAGCAATTCTTAAGCCAAAAGTAAATTATGCAGATAAAACCCAGAAATTTTAGACTGGAGTGGAGAATCTTAGGAAACATAAATGTGACAGGAAATACAGAGGGCCTTTAAAAAATATCCTTGCTCTCTGGGTAACTCTAGCTCCTTAAAGACTGTTATTTGTTTAAATTAAGAATACTAAGAATATAATGCAAAGTTTAGTGTGTCTGTAGGTGCCAAATATACGACAAGAAGATCTTAAAGGGTGAGAGGATCATATCTGAAAGTTTATTATTACAAAATTTTTACATGGTTTAGAAGAGGTGAAATTAAAAAAATTTTTCTTAATGTTTATTCATTTTTGAGAGACACTGAGAGACAGAGCGTGAATGGGGGAAGGGCAGAGAAACAGGGAGACATAGAATCTGTAGCAGGCTCGAGGCTCTGAGCTCTCAGCACAGAGCCCGATGTGGGGCTCGAACTCACCAACTGTGAGATCATGACTCGAGCTGATGTCAGACGCTCAACAGACTGAGCCACCCAGGTGCCCCAAAGAGCTGAAATTTTTTTAAAAAGCTTATTTATTTATTTTGAGAGAGAGAGAGAGAGAGAGAGAGTGAGTGAGTGAGGTAGGGGCAGACAGAGAGAAGGAGAGAGAATCCCAAGCAGACTCAACACTGTCAGTGCAGAGCCCAATGTGGGGCTTGAACTCATGAAACATGAGATCATGACCTGAGCTGAAATCAAGAGTTGGATGCTTAACTGACAGAGTCACCCAGACACCCCAAGGTAGAACGTGTTTTTAAAGGCAGCTGTTGATAATTTAAAGATGCATGTTATAATCTGCAGAGTAAGCACTAAATAAATCACACAAAGTGGCATAACTACAAAGTCAAGAGGAGGTAAAATGGGCAATGTTAACAACTGGATATGGTCATATGGGAAGACTTACCCAGTTCTTGAAATTTCTGTGAAAGTTTGACATTACAAAATAGATTATAAAAATAAGAAAATGCAATAGCCTTGTGAACAATGAAAAATAACTTCCATAATTTTTTTTATTTATTACGATTAAATTTGTTGGGAGAAAGTATTCACAAGGTAGGGTGTATAAACCAGGCAATTTAATGTAACAAAATCAAGCAAGTAAATATGATACAATAGATTAGTGAACATTGCTTTCCCCTGAACAGGTTGCTAAGCAGTAAAATAAAGATAAGCTTAGATAAAATAGGAAGTATCTCTTTCTAGCTCCTGGGATTTTTGATTAAAATTGCATTTTAGAAATAATTGTTACTAGAACTAAAGATGAGCATTTACAATTTAGGAGGCATGGCTTGCAGTTTATCCCAGACAACTGGTGTTAAAGACCATGTGTTACAGTGACTCGGCATTGGAATCAGCTTTTGCCTCCACATGCATTACTTTACTTGTAAATTGATTGATCAATTCAATCAGAGTGGAAGAAATAGTCGTATTCTCAGTGTCAGAAACAAACAGTTGAAAATTAATGGACTCCGCCAAACAATCCTGTTTGCCACAAGATGCTAATTAATAATATGACAAATATTTCTCCCCATCAGATTTATCAAATTTGAGGAGAGCTTTTGAAACACTGGAACCCGTCTTCATATTTACTTTGTTGCTAAACTCATGAAGAACTGGGTAGAAGGAGTTCCAACATGAACCATGTTAGATAAGGGGTTAAAAGTCTTTTTAGAAAAACAGAAAAGGTAAAATATTATAGGTCAACTGAAAAAAAGAAGAAATGGGACTTGACAGCAGTCTAATATATGAAATAAATAAGATTGAACTGAACCCTGGGTCTGTGTGTTTGGGAAGCAGGAAACTCAGTGACAACATATATTAAAAAGCAAATAAAAAGCAATCACTATCAAAATATAAAGCCCAGTATTGAAATAATGACCACAACAAGTACCAATTTTCGAGATGATTATACAAATGTGTTAAATATCTGCCAAAAGTATCAGTGATACTTAGGACTATGAAAAGTACATAAGGTACATTGTGCATTAATAATACTTTTAGATCATATTAATTAAGGTAAAGCAAACAGCAGTGATGCAGAAATGACATAAGCATGACAAAGACTTTTCATTTAAAAGGGAGAAAGAAGGGCGCCTGGGTGGCTCAGTTGGTTAGGCATCTCACTTCAGCTCAGGTCATGATCTCACAGTTCATGAGTTCAAGCCCTGCATCAGGCTCTGTACTGACAGCTCAGAGCCTGGAGCCTGCTTCAAATTCTGTGTCTCCCTCTCTCTCTGCCCCTTCCCTGCTCGTGCTTTCTTGTACAAATAAATAGACATTTAAAAAAATAAAAGGGAGAAAGAATTTCTTGTTCTGAGATTAGGGGAAAAAATTGAAAGGTAAACTCTAATACTTCAACAATAATTGGGCATTAGACTCACGTGGGGTCAATTCAATATAATGCATAACGTTTACTGAGTGAAGACAATGCAACTGATTTGTAATTATTAAGCATGTGTAATGTATAGTGTCCTTGGTAAAATAAATTGTTCCTTTGACAATAAGTTATATTAAAAAGTAAAGTAAGTTTTTCTTTCTCTGACTTATTTCACTTAGCATAATACTCTCTAGCTCCATTTCATGTCATTGCCATCACTATTTGTACACTTGAAACTAATATTACATTGTATATTTACCAACTGGAATTTGGATAAAAACTTAAAAAATAATTTGTTGACTGGTAATCATCCACCCTTACTCTCTGTCTCAACTTATTACCATTTATACTCATCTATTAAGGAACACATTTAGAATACCTGCTCGCCTGGCCATTTCTAGACTCTAACCTATAATTGAGCTTCATCAGACTGCTGCTTTAATTGAACTGGTTTTCCCAGAAGAATCTATAGGTCAGTGGTGCTAAAAATATAATCCACAGAGTAGCAGCATCACCGCCATTACCTGGGAACTTGATAAAATGAAAATTCTCAGTACTGCCCCCCTCCCTGCCCCCCCATCTAGACTTCCTGAATCAGAACCTCTAGGTCTGAGACCACCAATCTGTGATTTACAAGGCCTTCCAGAAGATTCTGATGTATGCCCAAGTTTGAGGCCCATTACTGTAAGGTAACTCATTTCTCTTTCAATTTCTCTAGGCTGGTGGAGGAAATAAGAGTGACTGGCTAGTCCTTGAAAATATTTCTCACTCATGTGAATTCATAGACAATTGTTAACATCCTTGTTGATGAAAGATCTATATTGCTTTGAAAATATGTGCCCTTTACTTGGTATATCCTGCCCAATACACCTGGAATTCCTATCATTTTGCTGGACAATGTTGGACCAAGAAAAATAATTGAATAAAGCAGACACCGAGCAAATGTTAATGTTTACATTATTCATTAAGGCTGAAAGTCTTCAAAATCTCATTAACATTGCCTGACTCAGTAATTTCAAAACAGAAAGAAAAGGGTCAGCCCTTCATTCCTAGAAGCCAGTGATTCTTGTTATCCTTTGCTATTCCTAATACATGGGATATTATTAGTTTTTGACAACTACTGTGTGCTCCACAAAACACATTGGATTCACCCAACAATGCTTCTTTGTTGGTTCCCGGCACTGTTATCCTCCACTCCATTGCACTCTCACCATCACTTTATTTTGCTTCTTCCCATCCAGTTCCTATGTGCAATTACTTACAATGTGTCAATTATCACGATGCACAAAATATATTTAGCCCTCCCTCTAGGGGCAATTTAGTGAATAGATAAAGCAGTTATCCTGATTACCCATTCCTTTGCAGACAGCAACAATGATCAAGTAATGACTAACACCTATCAGGAGCTTATTTGGTGTGAGGCAATGCCCTAGAAATTGTACTGCCAATTATGAAGTTAAAAGGAAGGCATACAATTTGAAAAATAAACTAATAAGATCAGAAAATGAAAAATAAGAATTTTCTAAAACAATTAAAAGAATGCAGAACACATTTACAAGATCAGTGAAACTATAATTGCTTATATCAATGTAATAACTTTTACCTTTAGACATAATATTTGAAACCAAAATGTAAGATAGATATTTAGTTGGAAAAACCACTTAAAGAAGCATCCAAAGGATTCTTTCCACATTCTTAGAGTAATCTATGATTGTAATAAAAGGTTATAAATATATAAACATAAAAGAAGAAAAGATCAGAAACTACTTTGCTGACTTTAAATATATTAAATGTCAAGTCAGTTTTCTCTATCTAAAAAATTATTCCCCAAAACTTATTTGTGTTTTCTTTTCTCCATATGTTTATTTCATGGAACTTTTGTTTAGATACATAGATACTATTTCAATTGTTTATACATCCTCCTTTTCTCTTTCCTAAATCCCATTACAGGCATGGCATACCTTTGTTTTAAATTAAATGAACTGGAGTTCCTGGGTGGCTCAGTAGGTTGAGTGTCTGACTTCAGGTCAGGTCATGATCTCATGGAGCATGAGTTCAAACCCCATGTCAGGCTCTGTGCTGACAGCTCAGAGCCTGAAGCCTGCTTCAGATTCTGTGTCTCCTCTCTCTGCCCCTCCCCTGATCGCTCACAAACACACACACTCTCTCTCTCTCTCAAAGATAAACATTAAAAAAATTAAACTAAATGAACTAATTACTGTATCTTAATATTTAAAATAAAGGCTTAAAAAATGAAAACAGTTTGTTTCTAGAATCCATCTTTTCTGGATTAATGTCATGACCCTATCACTAACTGTGGTCTTGGAAACGTTACTTGACCACTTTGTGCATGAACTGCTTCCTCTATGAAATGAAGAAAATAAGAGTTTCTAATTCATAGCTTTATTATGAGAAACAACAAGGTTAATACATAGTAAATGCTTAGAATAGTGGGTGTGGCATTGTAAATTCTCAATAATTATTAGTTACTATTATTGTTATGATAATTATCATCAGAAAAGTATGGAAAGTCCATAGCCCCAATTAGTAATTGCCATAATTTATATGTAATGGAGGATTATAAGCTATATTTAATTTTTTTAAATGTTTGTTTCTTGAGAGATAGAAAGAGAAAGACAGAGTGTGAGTAGAGGAGTGGCAGAGAGAGAGAGGGAGACACAGAATCCAAAGCAGGCTCCAGGCTCTGAGCTGTTAGCACAGAGCCTGATGTGGGGCTTGAGCTCAGGAACTACAAGATGATGACCTGAGACAAAGTTGGACACTTACCCGACTGAACCACCCAGGTGCCCCATAAGCTATATCTTAACTAATTTAGTGTACTTAATTTTTCTATTTTGGAATGATGTTTGCAATCATCCTTATATGTTTCCAGATAATTCCATATACTCTTGGTGGTGTATAAAATTAAGTTTATTAACTTACAGTTTACTTAAAAAACAGGTAATTAAGTTAATACTAAACAGTCAAACCTTCACAGCCTTGACCCTGGTCTTGCTTCTCCAGCTCTGTACAATAAGGATCACTTTATGTCCCTGCCATAGCTGGCTGACCATGAAGGGGTGGGCCTTTGATCCTACCCTAATCAGCTGAGACAAAGTTATTTCCTGTAATCTGAGGGATGAGGTGGACCAGTTACTGTTGCCTCTTCTTCATCACCAAGTCTACTTCATGGCAGCCAAACCCAGAACTTCAAACTAACTGAACTTCACCTAGTGTTGAAGTCTGAGTAACAGGAAACTCCAAATATGAAGCCCCCCCGCCCCTTTTCAGTCATCCCCAAGAATGTGCTTCTGCCTGCATTCTTTTGTCTTAGTTCTGGCCCATTTACTCTGCCTACTAACACAAGCTATCTAAAACATTGAAGCTTTGACCTAAATATCCCCAGGGACTCACATACTAAAAGTTGTGTTGTTCTTTGTTTATGCCAGTCTTGTTCCTTAGAACCACACACTAGTGGGAAGCCCACAGTCTTTAGCACACTTCCCTCCTAATATCACCCAGTTGACCTTACTCCTAAAACTTTAACTGTTGCTTAAATTTTCCACTGCCTTCCTGATTTTTTTTAATAGAATAACTTTGCCAATTAAATTACAGGAATTTAGATTTAGATTCCCCTAGACATCATGGATGGTCATGATTTTTCTCTTTCCTTCGTAGGGATAATGTGTCATTTGCTCAGTACTTGGGTGCTTCTCCTAGCCTAGGACATGTATCTATACCTGGCAGCTATTTATCTCATGCTGCCAGGGACACATCATGTTGTATATGCACATAATTAAACCAAAAATGTTGTCATAGTCAGTGCCTTAAATACTTGTCATACTTAATGTGTTTGTAGTAGTCAGTAGTACTAAGAAACTTAATTTATACTATCTTCTATGATGCTATGCAACAACATGGAGGTAGAGGGTAAGTGATATAATTCTTGTTGCACAAACCAGACTATATTGACTTCTGTAAAGTGACTTTAATGTACATATTTCAAAACAACATGCAAGGATACTGGGATTGAAAAATACCCTGATTTGCTGATAGAAAATCTGAAATACAATGATATTAAGAAAACTGGCTCTGGTCACTAGAGATTTAGCAACAACAAGCTGAGTTTACAACCAGCAGGGAGTCAACAATGATGGGATGTACATTAGTCTCAGTTTAAGATGTGGTGCTTTATGTGGAACATTACCCATTTGTGTCTTCTGGGCATGCTTAGCAAACACAGTAGCAATCCCTAGATGCAATTATAGTTTAAAGGGTGTGGGGAAGGACATTTTTCACTTTTAATTAAAGAGCACGAGTCCCTGTTAAGTACCAGCAGGGTATCTGTCATTCATTCACAGGAATTTAAATCATGGCTTATTGTCACTCAGAGGAAGAATTAAAATCTCAGTCAAAGGCAGAACAGGTCATTGCCCTAAGAAACTTTGTTGGCGAGGGCTAGATGAAGATGTATCCAGATCAAACCAAAGTTCACATGTATTCTCTGTCATGTAGGAAATGAACATATATATATATATATATATATATATATATATATATATATATATGTGTGTGTATATGTATATATGTATATATATGTGTATATATATATGTATATATGTATATATGTGTATATATACAGGAAGGTCTTATATACATGTCATGTATACATATATACATATACATATATACATATACATATACACATATGTATATATGTATATATACACAGGGAGGTCAAAATTATTAGACCTGAAAGTATGTAAAAATAATAGAATAGAATAACTTATATTGTTAGACTGTCATTAATAGTAAAGTAACATGTAGAAAACAATCTACTTTAAAAAATCAAAGTGTTTAGGAACTATTAAGTTAGTACTCTTAAAAAAGATTTTGGTATAGGGGTGCCTGGGTGGCTCAGTTGGTTAAGCGACCAGCTTCTGCTCAGGTCATGATTTCACAGGTCATGAGTTCAAGCCCTGCTTCAGACTCTGTGCTGACAGCTCAGAGCCTGGAGTCCACTTTTGGATTCTGTGTCTCCTTTTCTCTCTGCTCCTCTCCTGCTCATGCTCTGTCTCTGTCTCTCTCTCTCTCCTTCAAAAATAAATAAACATTCAAAAAAATTAAAAAAAGGATTTTGGTACAATCTGGCATAGAGTGCCATATGTATAATATATATGTATGTAATACATGCAACATATATATGTAGTATTAGAAGTGTAAAATTTAAAAATTATTATAGTAGTATTACCAACCATAACATATATTTTATGCATCATTCAGAAATTCTCTCTTCAATCAAATAAAAATATATACCTAATTATAGTCTTTTTAGCATTTCGTTATTTGCAAAACATAGAGAAGATATTAATGTCTAACATTAAAAATGACTTAATGAATGCATTACAGAACCACTCAATTAAATGTTATGTAGTGATTACACTATGATTTATACAGGCTATGTAAGAACATGTAAATATGCTTATAATATAATGCTAAGTGAATAAATAGAATATAAAATGCATACTCTAATTATAAAGATATAAATTATGTATGCATATAGACAAAGACCAAATAAAAGTGTGTAAAAAATGAAATTGGTTACTTTCAGTATATAAACAGAAATGATGTACTTTTATGTTAGCTATCTTTTACATTGTTAAGATAATATTGCTACAATAAAATGTATATGTGCAAATATATTTGTAATATATATGTATATGTGTATATGTATATGTGTAAATGTATATGTGTAACTTCTTTCCAAGACTGTTCATGAAATTTTCAGTCTCCAGCTCTCAGAAGTCTTTATATGAATTCTTCCCAAGTGGCTAAAAGGGAGAATGTCCTTAATTCTCAAATTTACAGTTCAGTTGAGACCCTCCTGTGAATGTATATAAATTTTATATTATACATATTTATACATTATATAATATATACATATTGTAACATACACATATTATATACATTTTTACCAAAGATATAATTTGAGGCCACATGTTGTCTCTCTCCTTTTTTTCTTCCTCAGAGTAATAAAGCTTAGCAACATTTTAATTCAGACAGATTTCAAATATTGCTTTATTGACAGCCTCACATTTGACATCCTTGCTATAATTACAGTGTGTATTATATAAAGAGATGCTCTGTAACATCCCTAGAGACTCAATTACTGTGTGTCTTGCATATAGTCTGGGCAAGTATGGGAGTAACATCTAATATGATAGAGACACATTTTCTTTGAATATTTTTCAGGTATTATTTGATAGAGATATTCTAGAACTTCTGAAGTCATCAATGCTTGGAGGAAAATAATACACTTATAAAATACATTAATAGAAAATATTATTTTATACCAGAAATATTAAAACTCTTGTTCACAGGTTTATAGCATTTTATGAAAAAAAATAATATCTCAATCAATCTCTTTCATCTGTTAATTGTGTAAAATATTCTGAATTTCAAGGAGAAACTATGGGGCCCTTGACATTCCTGGAAGAACACAATTGTAGGAAACATTGTTATTGTTTTATTGTTATTTATTGCTCTACTTAATTTCAATATATATTTGAAACATCTTAGAAGAAAATCACAAGTATGCCAAGAACAAATGCACAACAGAAAAAGAAATCAAAACTAAAAGAGGAGAATGGGGATATATGTATGTAAGTGTATACACACACACACACATATAACAGATAATAATATGTAAAAATACAGTTATATATATATATATATAACTGTATCTATATAATTTCATAATTTCTTGCTAAAGGGAATTACATTGATTATTAAACCTAATTCTGTTTATAGTGACCAGAACATAGAAAGGAAAATAACAGATTACAGAACTTTAATTTTTAAAACAAATTCATGTGGGTTAAACTCTTTAGTAGTTCTAATTTTGTGGAAGGATTTAAAGGATTTATTGCAGGTTTAATTCCATCTGGTCCTTGCCTATCTTAGTATGTATATATTTTAGCTCAGGCAAAAACTTGACGTCATCCTGGACCGCTTGCTTTCTCTCACATGACAAACACAACCCATCAGCAAATCAAAATGGTCTATTTTCAAAATATATCCACAATCTGGCTATATCCACAATAAGACTTCACAGTTACTCTTCTCGTCCAAGACACCATTTCTTAACTGGATTATTTCTATAATGTTTTAACTGGTCCTCCCGCTTTTTCACTTGCCATCCTGCAATTAATTTAATCACAGCTGTTAGTGTGATTCTATTAAGTATAGAACAGATCATCACACTCGTCTTCTCAGAACTCTCTGATGCTGCTGAGTGAAGGATTATAAAGCCTACATAATTAGGTCCCTACTACTTCTCTTTATCAGCCACCTTCTGTTTTTGTTTTGCTCTAACTGCACTGGACTCTGTGCAGTTCCTCAAATACACCAGACATTTTAACACCCCAGGGTTTTTGTTATTTCTGTTCCCTTTGCTTGGAATGGTCTCCTCCAGAGAGCTTATCCTGCTCCTCCCAGATCTCCTCTTAAAGGTCACTGTATTAATGACACTTTCATGACAGAATTACACTCCTCTCTATACTTCTAATTTTCTTACCCAGCTCTATTTTTCCCACCTGAACATTTGTTACCATATGCTAGATGTACCAATCTAGTTACATGCTTGTTTGTGACAGAGTGAGAATGAGGAGAAGCTGGAGGAATAAAGAGCATAAGGAATCCCTGCTCTGGTGCTTTGCTTGTGCTGGGGTGGCCAAGTGGGTTTAAAGTGGAAAGAGACCCTGACCTCCCATGCTCTTTACCAGTGGATACGTAAGCCACTTTAAAATGGAATTCTCACCTCCATTCCCTTGAGTATGCAGAGAAGCCAGGGGAGGTACCAGTGTGTTTTATATATCAGGCAGCACCTAGCCATCTGGGAATCATACTTGCTAGGCACACCTGCTTTATTTTAGGTCATTTGTAATGTGCACGGGTCTTCCAACATCTTTAGCTTCTGCTCTGCAAAGACTGAGTTTTCTACCTCCCTCGCCCCTCTTGATTTTTTAATGACCAGTAACCTCTTTCCTTTTCTGAATACATGAACTGTATCCTGCAGACTGAAATCTTGCAGTCTCTTGCCATGACTAGAAGGAATCTCAACTTCTCCAAAGTTGGGCAGTTTTTGGCTCTGCATATTCAGAATCTCTAGGTCTGCTTTCTCCTCTATTCTTTGGTCCTGATCTGCTCTGTGCTAATGGGAAAAAGGAAATCATTTTCTGCTCTTGGTTAGACCACAGCCTGTTCCCTATCATGGATATTATGGCGTTGGGCTGGACAGAATCCTATTTTCCCACCACTTTTCTCTGATGGACAAGAGATGATTAAGATGAATTATTTAAACCGGTCCTATTATAGCTTCTGATTATATATTGTAATGTGGTAAAAGTTCACAGATTTGTTGTAGATAGGGAATCTTTTTCCAGTATTCTGTCAGTTTGTGTTTACCTTAAGTTGCAAAATATTGTAGCAAGACCTTCTCCAAGCTGAGTTTTGTTGAGGCTTGTAGATGTGTCATATGCCTTTTCTGTTACATATTGTTATGGAGAAATCTTATAATTACAACCCTTGCCGTTGGTGCCCTCCTAAACTTCAAGGAATAGCCTGTTGAAATTCTAAGTGTACCTCTTGATAATATTGTCTGAATGGAATTGAAAGCCTTTCTGTGATATATGTGGTAGGTTTTTTAAAATATTTATTTCTTTATTTTTGAGAGAGAAAGAGAGAGAAAGAGCAGGGTAGGGGTATAGAGAGAGGGAGAGGGAGACTCCCAAGCAGGTTCCACGCTGTCAGTGCAGATCCCAATGCGGGGCTTGAGCACATGAACATGAGATCATGACTTGATCCTAAAGCAAGAGCTGGATGCTTAACTGACTGAGCCCCCCAGGCACCCCTATATATGGTGTTCTGTGTTTCAGAACACTTTACATAATATGATATACTTCTATAAATGTTCTTGGTTTGGGTACTCTCTTAACATGATAGAGAGGAGGTCTAAAGTTATGACTCATGTGATGTGACAACTTCCTATAGTAAATGCCCTAAAAATCAGTCCTTTTGGCACAATCCTTAAACTGCATTTCCACTACGCCAATGACAATGTCAGACACTGAGACAGGCTTAAGTCACTTTAGCTGTTGAGAATCTCAGTGTATTAGAAAATACCTAGAACTTGAAAAAAGTTTTTATTTTTAATTATTCACTTTTACAAATGTAATTATTTTACCTTATACACAGAGAACACTTACTAATAGTTGATTTTCATCAGCAGATAATAATGAAAGTCTAAACTAAATATCAAGCTGTGAATGTGATGTCCAGTACAAAGGAACTCCTATATTTCTTGGTATAAGCTCATTATCATGTATTGTTGACATTTACAAATATTTAAAGGATATTGTGATAACCCATACAATATCTCATTGATAAGTGAGTCTTTCTGAAATCCTTCAGCAGAACTCTAGAGATTCTGATAGGGGCTGACTCTTACAATACCCATGAATTTGATGCTTTATTTACCTCCTCCTCTGGCTCTAATTTGTCATCATGCATTCAATTTCTCCACCCATTGTGGTTGTCATGATGGGCTGAGGAAACCACATTCCAAACTGATACCCAATTGCATACCTGAAATCTTCGTTTCGATCTCTAATAGGAATCTCAAAATTAACATGGCCAAAATAGAACTTACACACACACACACACACACACACACACACACACACACACACGCACGCACAGATTTTTTAGGTATATTTGACAAATAAAATTGCATATATTTAAAATGGACAACATGATGATTTGATATACATACACATTGTGAAATATTTACCACAACTAAGTTAATTAACACATCCATCACCTCACACAGTTACATTTTGTGTGATGAAAATGCTTAAGATTTGCTCTTGTAGCAAATTCAAGTATACAATACAGCATTATTAACTACAGTAAACATGTTGTATATTAGATCTACAGAACTTATTTGTCTTATAACTGAAAGTTTGCACCCTTTGACTAATATCTCCCCATTTTTCCTACCCCCAAAACCCTGGCAACCGCCATTCTATTCTGTCTCTGGGTTCAACTTTCTTTGTTTTGATTTTTTTAATGTCAAACCTGTCCTCCTCATCTCTCCAAGTAAACGTTGCCACTGTTCAAATGTGAAAACCATCATTCTAGACATCATCAATGGAGGGATATTTATTAATGTCTTTGCTGGTTTTTCTTCTACTTAAATGCATAATATTGGAGGGTTAAAAGGCTCAGTCCCAGACCTTCCATCACTTTTTTTTGCCTAAATTTTCTCACTGGGGGAAGTTATTTCCTCCCATGGCTTTAAGTACAATCTATAGATCATCTATTTTTCTTTTCTTTCCTTCAAGGCTGAGATCCAAAGCATAAACAAGTTCCTGTGGTTCTACTTTCAAAATATATTCCAAATCCATTTCTTCATTTTGTTTACTATGTGGCTGCGCTAATGCAAGCCACCATTATCTCTCTTTTTAAATTTTAATTGAAGTATAGTTGACATATAATATTATGTTAGTTTCAAGTATACTACAGAAGAATCCCACCATTAAGTTTTTTGGAGACTACTGTAGATGACCACCTAACTGGTCTCTCTGCTTCTATTCTTTTCCTAAAAATGTTTATTCTCTTTACAGTAATAAATATATTTAAAAACAAAATAAAACCCAACACATTTTAAATTATATTACTCTGCTGCTTAAATGCCACCAATGGCATCTCATTACATTTTTAATAAAATCCAAGTTTCCTACAATGACCTACAAAGCTCTATGTGATCTGGCCTCTGCCTATTTTGCTGATCTTATTTCTTACCACTTTCTTCTTTGACCCCTAACTTAAGTCGCAGTGGCTTTCATTCTTTTCCTTAAACATGGCAACCTATTCCTGTCTATATTCACTGGTTTCTCCAAAAAATTCTCTGATTCTAGACACAGAAGACTGTCCTCTTCTAACCAATGTAAAATCACTCACCCTCCTTTGCCTTCACTCACTATATACTATAACATCTGGATTTCTTTTTGTTACGACATTCTCTGAATTGTCTTGTTTATTTTCTGTCAACACACTCTAGGAAGTAGTATGATGAGTTCAGTCACCTTGAGGGTTTCATTCATTCATCCATCCACAGAATCCATAACGAGGCCTGGCACTCAATAGTTTCAAGTGAATTAGTGACATGTATGTTTGTAAATCCTGTTGGTCCTGGATCTTCACCTTCTTCAGCATTTATAGAAGACTGACAAGCCATTTGATTGCAATTTATATTTCTAATTATATAACTTTGATGTGTGTGCAACTTACGTGTCACGAATCATTGTTTCATATCAGGAGTCTCCTGTTTTTGTTTTTGTTTTTTTTTGTTTTTGTTTCAGTTCAGCCTTCTAAAGAGAGGTGCTCGAATGTTTTGCCATTGCCCTCAAACGGCTCCAGGCTCTAAGTATCGTTGGGCATTATGGCAGAGTGGCATATATGGACTGTCTGCAAGTAAAGTGCTATTACTAATGAAGCCATATTCTCTTGAATCCACAAGGGAAGACTGACAGAGTGCAGGCAGTGGAAATGTTCCCCCTTTCTTCTGAAGTCTGGGGGTAAGTTGTAAATATTCGTTTCTATGTGTCTTTGGAAACACAAACAATCCCTTTTGTCTTGTTTCCTCACTAGGTTGAGACATCTGACTCTTTCAGTATAATCCTAGGACAACTTACCCAGCATGAATACGCTTCTAGGCACCCAGGGACCCTAGATTTTATTTGAAACTCTTGACCTCACTCTAATGATCCCCTGAGTTCTCACAGCCACACTCACTTTATTCCTATGTCCAGGAAGAAAATTTAAAAACATAGAAAAACTATGAAATAATCAATTCATAACCCCATTGTCCTCTTGTTTCTTTTCATAAGCAGCCTTGTTGGGCCGTTAAATTCAGAGCTACAAGTCATTAAAACATAGTTCCTATTTCTTCAAGGTTAGATAGAAGGACACATTTCCAGAAGGTGAAAGGGAAGCCTTTGTGTTTCCTCTAATGCAGGAAAATAAAGAAATAAAAAGAAACCAGTTTTGTTTTATTAAAACAGTCATATTTCATATATCAGCCATACTAATACATGCTGAAAGCTGATGTGATTAGGTTAAAAATCCTTCCCCTTCAGTGTTGAGGAAAAGGATGGAGTGGGACAAGTGCTGGGGGAAAAAGAGAATTTAGTCCTGTTCTTACATGGGGTTGCATAGCCAAGTGTTTCTTAAAGGGTATAAAGATGCCTATCCTGTCCCATTGGTGAGGTTGCAGAACTGCCATTGTGTGGAGTCAACCAGCTCAGTACAAAATGAGATTCATAGGAGTTTAAAAACTCTGATCCACAGGAAGCCCCAGAGCAGTGCATTTGAAATGACCCTGCATTCCTAATTCAAATGATGAGTGTGACCATGGCAAAACAGACAGATCAGCAGTTCCCACTCTCTTGGTTTCCCTGAGGGTCTTCAAAATGAGACTGACCCTTTCAGAAATGGATTCTGACTGGGCCATGATACTACAGCACATTATATCATGGTAAACAGGCTGGGCACTCTCCCAGAGGCTTGTTTTAATGATAACACCATGCCAGGCAGGCAATGCCATACAGCACGTAATCCCTTAGGAAGTGTAATCAAGGTCTGGCATTAAAACACTTTCATGCAGATTCCCACTGATTTTTAAACATTTCCTAGGATTTTTTTTTTTAGTCAAAAGAAACCCAGGAAAAATTAAATTACCTGTCCTCAATCATAATCATATAGTAAACAGACAAGAGATTTGGAAAGACTCATTTTATATCAGGATTCATCTTCCTTCCTTATTAGTTGATCATAGCCAAGTCATTCAACTTTTCTGAGCTCCAATTTCTTTATCTATATTAGGAATGATCGTAATAATAATTCTCACGCAGCATTGGTATGAGAATTAAACTTCACATAAAATCCCTTTGTACCCTCTAAATTATCTTTCAATTGTCATTCCCTATTTTTATTTCTGTTATCACTAACATCATGGATTTTCAGATCTTACTACCTATGGTCTCCATATGTGGTTTATAGTGTACTGTTATAGTGAAGATGACAGAATTTCAGTCTCAGGGTGGAAACATTCTTGAGCATCATCTAGTGGAAGCACTAATTCAGTGGCTCAAACTTCTCAACAAAGTGCATATAAATCAACTACTTGAAACTCTTCAGTGACAGGGAACTCACTACTTCAAAAGGCTTTCATCCTTTTTTAGCATTGACTGTTGGAAGGGCCATCCTCACTCTGAGCTGAAACTGATCTCCCCCTATGTCACTTTCAGCCATTTTAATACTATATTCTGAGCCTGCCTGTTTTATATTAACCTTTAAAATATACGGCAAAACCAGTAAAACCTCACTTTCAGGAATATATTAGTAATTAATTAATAATAGAAAAATTTAGGAAGATAATACTTTTATTTCATACTCCTGGTACAATTTTGTAAGATAAAACCCATTCTCTATGTTTCCCACGGCAAATTGAATAGAAGAGCCGTGGTCTGCAGATACTTTCTCTACTCTTACAAGTGTCATGGGGAATTGTGGGGGAGGTGGGCATGTAGGGTAGTTAGGGAACACACTCAAGCATTGCATAAAGCAAGGATTTGGGAAAGGAACATCTCAATGCAAAGAGTTTTACTCTGGGGGTGGGAATTCAAGTTGTCATGCTCACAGCTGACAAGACAACGAGGTGAAAAAAGGGGCTGTAAGACATCATGACATTTCTTCATTTTATTTATACAAAGATACTAGACTGCTGAGTTAATTGTGTTTGTATGTTTGACTGAATAGCTAATTTTGTGACAGGAAAACAATCACTTTGGGGGGATTTCAATTTCCATCTTACAAACTGGAGTGATAATGGCCAGGTCAGGGTGATTACTTAGCACCTAATTTAAATGCAGTTTAAATAATTTATTTGAGATATAGTAATGTATCTAGGATTATACGTACTAAAACAAGAATTAATAGTATTATAATTATCATGGATTTACAAATATTTAATCCCCAGGGAACTTATTTCAAATTAAGAAAAACAATCTAAACTTACATTTTCTTTTACCACAGGATGTTCTTCCTTTCTTACAAATTAGAAAAGGAAGCTAAAAATGGGTAAGTTGTCTAGTTTACATGGGTATTTAGTGAAGAAGCTGTCAATCAAGTAAACAACCCCTTAATGTAAAAATCATTATGCAACCCTGTTTCTTATACATTTATATATAGTCGATTTTTGATAACTTTATCACATACGGTTTGTACATGCAGATTGTTTTATTTTCTTATATCTATAATCTAATTTACCTATATTTGATAGTAAAGACTTAACTATGGTTAAGTAAAGACTTAACTACCATACCTGTGTTTATTTTTTAATTTAAAAAATTTTTAATTTTTAATTTTTAAAAGTTTTTTTTTTTTCGATCTCCAGTTAGTTAACATACAACATAATAGTTTCAGGTGTACAATGTAGGGATTAAATACTTCCATACAACACCCAGTACTCATTAGAAGTGCACTCCTTAACTTCCATCGTCTATTTAGCCCATCACCCCACCCACTTCCCCTGTGGTAACTGTCATTTTGTTCTCTATAGTTAAGAGTCTGTTTCTTGGTTTACCTGTCTCTCTCTCTCTCTTTTTATTTTTTTGCCCTTTTGCTCATTTGTTTTGTTTCTGAAATCCCACATATGAGTGAAATCATATGTTATTTGTCTTTCTCTAACTGACTTATTTCACTCATCATTATACTTTCTAGCTCCATCCATGTCATTGCAAATGGCAAGATTTCATTCTTTTTTATGGCTGGGAAATATTCCATTGTATATATTTACCACTTTTTCTTTATCCATTCATCAGTTGATGGCTACTTGGGCTCTTTCCATAAGCTGGCTATTGTAGATAATGCTGCTATAAACATCAGAGTGCATGTGTTCCTTTGAATTAGTATTTTTATACTCCCTGGGTAAAAACTTGTAGTGCAATTATTGAATCATACGGGAACCTCCACACTGTTCTCCAGAGTGGCTGCACCAGGTTGCATTCCTACCAACAGGTCAAGGTTTCCCTTTTCTCCACATCCTTGCCAACACCTGTTTCTTGTGTCGTTGATTTTAGTTATTCTGACAGATGAGGTGATATCTCATTGTAGTTTTGATTTGCATTTTCCTGACGAACAGGATGTTGAGCATCTTTTTATGTGTCTGTTGGCCATCTATATGTCTTCTTTGGAAAAATGTCTATTCATGTCATCTGCCCACTTTTTAACTGGATTATTCATTTTTGGGGTCTTGAGATTTATTTTTATTTATTTTTAGAGAGGGAGAGAGAGTGTGAGCAGGGGCACAATTCTGAGAGGGGCAGAAAGAGAGAGAAAATCTTAAGCAGGCTCCATTCAGTGTGGAGCCCAATGTGGGGCTCAATCCCACGAACCTGGGATCATGACCTGCACCCAAATCAAGAATCAGATGCTCAACCAACTGAGCTGTTCAGGTGCCCCTAGGGGGTGTTGAGTTTCATAAGTTCTTTACATATTTTGGATACTTTTTTTTATTTAAAAAACATTTTTGAAGCTTTATTTTTGAGAGACAGAGACAGAGACAGATACTGTGAGTGGGGGAGAAACAGAGAGAGAGAGAGAGAGAGAGAGAGAGAGAGAGAGAGAGAGAGAATCCAAAGCAGGTTCCAGGCTCTGAGCTGTCAGCACAGAGCCCGACATGGGGGTTGAACCCACGAACCATGAGATCATGACCTGAGCCGAAGTCGGACACTTAACCAACTCAGGCACCCCCTGGATACTAACTCTTTATCAGATACATCATTTGCAAATATCTGTTCCCATTTTGTATGTTGCCTTTTGGTTTTGTTGATTGTTTCTTTTCAGTGTAGAATCTTTATTTTGATAAAGTCCCAATACTTTATTTTTGCTTATGTTTCCCTTGCCTCAGGGGACATACCTAGAAAGAAGTTGCTATGGCTAATGTCAAAGAGGTTACTGCCTGTATTCTCCTCTAGGATCTTTATGATTTCAGGCCTCACATTTAGGTCTTTGATACATTTTGAGTTTATTTTTGTGTATGGTGTAAGAAAGTGGTCTAGTTTCATTCTTTTGATGTTGCTGTCCTGTTTTTCCAGCACTATTTGCTGAAGAGACATACCTGTGTTTATTAACACAATATGAAGGACCATTTTGTCAATGATCCTGACACTGTTCTAAGTGATGGAGACATGGAAATGATCAAAACAAACACAAATTAAAATTTATAGTCCAGTATAGTAGACAAAGAGACAAAGGGGAGCTTTTCAAAAGCACAGTGCATTCTATTTCTACCAATTATTTGCTTGAAATATACCAAATCTAATTTGATTTGAAAACAACTCCTATATTTCAAAGCAAAAATAATTTAGTCTATTCACTCCTAACCATTCAGACTCAAAATTTTAGGACATAATGATTTATGCTTCAGATATCTTGCCCACTTGCTCTTGTTTATTGGATGGATATATACAACACTTCTATTCCAAAGACATTATTGAGGTGACATTTAGTGGTTCTTCTTTTCAACAATCAATGTACTATACCCAAATTTATAAATATATTAAAATCTAATACTATGTTCACCTTGAGGCAGAGTTCAGTAGGTAAAACCCAAACTAAAAAATACTTCGAAGTAAATTTGAAATAAATAGCTTTCCATAAATCATACACTACATACATGGTGGATCATTTTTCTTTTTATTTAATTCACCTATGTGTAACAGTACACTTTTTGGCAGTGGGAGCAATAGAAATAAATTAATAGAAGAATTGAATAATACAACATTTTATCTTTGACTATTATAAATACAGTCCATCTGTTCTTTTCTGGGTTAAATATACCCTTATTTTAAATGCAGGCAGGCAGAGGAAAATGAATTGTCTTTTCCCATCACCATTTTACTTCTGGGCTTTTTCTGTACTGTTTCAAAAAAGCCTCAGATATGTGACTCCTGACTTCATTCTTTCTATAATAAATGCTAAATCTGGTTTAGTGTGATATTATGAATCTGGAGATACAACCACATTTTCTCAAGAACCCATTAAATTCAGCCAACAGCAAGTTATCATAAAATGGTTTAAAATAAAAATGTAGTCAGCCTCAAAATGCATAAGCATCTTGTGTGTATAGCAAGCCTTAAGTATAATATAAATATTGATAAGACAGTAATATAAACCAACCTGTTTTTAGTCAGGTAACCTTTAGTAAATACCCCACTTCCCAACTCCATCACTTCTGAATATCTGCACAGAGAATATTCTTACAGTATTATAAAATTTAACTAATTCAATTTGTATGGAAGTATTTAGTGATCTGTATCTTCTATACAATATGATTTACTTAAATCCAGTTTAAAAATCCAATGTATACTATGAAATGCAAAATATTAAAAACGAATGTGTTTGAACATATAAAAGAAAACAATGAATGAAGAGACATGTACTATATATAATTCGTGACAAATTATATTGTAAGTCTAGTAATATATATTAAAATTCCAATTTGAAATATATATGAATTATCCATATGTCAACCACAGTTTTCTTAGAAGAAAATTCTAAATTTGGGAATATTGCAAAAATTACATTTAGTGGGTAACTTTTATTTTGTCAAAATACTTTAAATGTATTTTGAAAACATAAATCTCCATACATAAAAAGAAAATGGGAAGAATTCATGATGGTATTTCATGAGACACACACACACACACACACACACACACACACACACAACACACCTTCCATGTTTTAAGTAGCTTGTTCAAAATGGGATACTCATTTTAAAAGCTAATTTTATTTTTCATGATTAAAAAAATAATATTGTAAAACAAGATATTTTGGAAAAATTAAACACAAAGAAAAAAATCACCCTGTATTCCACCAAAGTTAATATTTTCAAGCAAACATTTCATTTAAAATTTATGTATGTTCTGCTCTTCTCAATTAAAATTAAAACATAAGCCTTTTCTCAAGTTATTGCAAATACTTCATAAGCATAATTTAATGGCTGCTTAATGTCCATCAAGTGAAATATTTCTCAAAGTGTTGGCTATGGATAAACTGAACAGGATCTTCTGGAGCAGAATGTGGGATAGGAGCTCAATAATGGACATTTTACACAGGTTGTTCAGATGATTCTTATATGTACAACTTTGAGAAGCAATACTTTACTAAATGTACTAAAATTTATTTAACTATTTTCTCATTTTTTAGAGCCAGGTTGTTTCTATTTTTTAATAATAAATTATAACACAGTTGAGATATTTCACATACCATAACATTCACTCATTTAAAATGTATTTTAGTATATTCACAGAGTTGTGCCATCACCACTACTTAATCTTGGAATAGTTTCATTACCCTTTAAAGGAATTCTATCCCAAGGAGGCATTCCTCACCCTCATCTGGCAACTACATATCTATTTCCTGTCTCTATTGATTTGCTTTTTGGGATGTTGTATATAAATGGAATAAACAGCATATATGATCTTTTGTGACTTTATTCTTTCGTTTACCATAAAGTTTTCAAGATTTATCAGTGTTGTACTATGTATCAGTACTTTTTACTTTTTTTATTACCAAATATTCTATTCTATGGCCATACCTCCTTTTGTTTATCTCTTCATCAGCTGGTGGATATTTGGCTAGACTCCATTTTTCGGTTATTATCAGTAATGCATAAACATTTTTGTGAATGTGTTTGTGTGGGCATATATTTTCATTTCTATCAAGTATAAACCTAGAAATGGTAGTGTTGAATTATACAGTGTCTTTATGTTTAATCTATTGAGGAAATACCAAATTGTTTCCCAAAGAGGCTGTACCAGTTTACATTTCTATCAGCAAAGTAGAAAAATTTCAATTTCTTCCCATCTTTCTAGCACTTGCTATGTCTATATTTTTTGGGTTAGCTACCCAAGGAGTATGAGGAAGTTTTACTTTGCATTTCCCAATTAACTAATTATGTAAGCAACTTTTCATGTACTTATTGATCATTTATATGTCTTCTCTAGAGAAAATCTATTCAAATATTTTGCCTATTTAAAAAATTGGGTTATTTGTCTTCACTTTTGAATTGTAAGAGTTCTTCATATAGTCTGGACACAAGTACCTTACCAGATATATGGTTTCTAAATATTTTTGCCCATTCTGCAGGTAGTCTTTTAACTTTTTTGATGATTTCATTTGCAGCACCTAAGTTTTTAGTTCCGATGAAATCTAATTTATCTAGTTTTCTTCACTTGTCATTTGTGCTTTTGATGTCATGATCTATATAAAAAATGATGTCATCCACAAATAGAGCTAGCTTTTATCTGGATGTCCTTTATTTATTTTATTTATCTAATTTCCCTACATACAACTTACAGTATAATTTTGACTAATAATAATAACACATAATTTTGTCTTCTTCCAGAATTTAGGCAGAAAATATTCCTTTACCATTAAGTATGATGTTAGCTCTGAGATTTTCATAAACGTCATTTATCAGGTTAAGGAAATTCTCTTCTATTTCTAGTTTGTTGAGTGTTTTTTCTTTTTTTTTTTTTTAATCTTGAGACAATGCTGGAGTATGTCAAGTGCTTTCTCAGTATCAACTGAATGATTATATAGCTTTCATCTTTAATTTTATAAACACAGTGCATTATATTACTTTTCATATGTTAAACATGCCTTGCATTCTTGGGATAAATCGTACTTGATTATTGTGTGTAAATATTTTTATATGTTGCTTAATTTGACTTGCAAGCATTTTGTTGTGGATTTTTGCATTTATATTCATATTGGATATTTGTCTCCAACTTTGGTTTTTTGTCTGGTTTTAGTATCAAGGTAATATTGGTTCATATGATAGCTTGAAAAATATTCCCTTCTCTTTTATATTTTTATAAGAATCTTTGAAGGATTGGGATTAAGTCTTCTTTAAAAGTTTATAGAACTCACCAATAAAGCCATCAGGGCTTCCCACTGCGCTTCCCTCCATTTTTTTTCTATGTATGTACAAGACCTGTACATGTGTGGGAACTTCTAGATACCCAGAAATGGTAGAGCTTTTCAAACCCCTCCATGAGAATTTTGTTTCCCATATCTTTCTTTTAAATTTTGATTAGGATCTTGTTAGCATCAACTCATATTGTAAACTCAGGTAACTATGATGTTTTATAATTGCTGCTGATTATTTCCAATAAATGTCCTGGGCTAGGGTTATCCTCACTGAGGAGCTCCAAAGAAAGATTAGATAATAGCAACACACTGAGCGTGGGGATTTTCCATAAAGCTCCAAGATAAGTTAAATAGTGACAATCCTCTGGGGATAAGACTTTTTGAGGTGTTCTAATCCTAGACTGCTCCTGCTTATAGATGCCAGGTTGATGGGTTTTATAACTTCCATAATTGTGAGGCTGCTGGCTTTCCATGGAGATGGGAAATGGAGGATTGAAACAGGCCAAATCAAAAAGCCCCAATCACTGCTGCTCTTCATAAAGTTTTGCAGTTTTTACATATTAAAGGGTCCTTCTATTTTTTGATGCCTTTGTTTAAGAGTTAACATTTTAGAAAAATTGATTTTGGCTTGTTTTGGCCAGTATTTTCATTGTTATGACTGAAGACAGTAATTACACAGATTATCATGCTGCTATTTCAGAAGTCCCTCCCAGTTTCAAGCTATGCTTTTAAAAGGAAATATTAAATAAGGAATAGAAAGAAAATTAGGTTTTTATAAAAATTACAAAATGTCTTGCCATAAAGTTGATTCTAGTTTAGATTTTTATTGCTAATAATAAATAAAATGAAAACTGCTTACTATTATCTCATTAACAACCACAATATTAAACATTTATAGTTTGTATATGCACCATATAATTCTTACTTTTTTTCTCTTAACAATAGCCCCTTTATTTTTCAAAACTGCTTCTCACTCATTCCTATTCATGGTTCTTCACATATATTTAAAAAAAGAAAAACAATGCAAAAGTCTATAGGCTGATTTGAATCAGTTTCTCCAACCCCCCTAAAAGTCTTATTCAGTGGTTTGGGTAAAAAAGCTAAAAAGAAGTAGTTAAGAGGTGAGTTGGTTAACAATATAAATTTAGAATATTTATCATAGATTCACCTATTAGGGATGCAAGAGCAATACTTTCAGTGAAAAGAATATGTGGTGAAGAGGTGTCCAAAGGAAGCCTGATAATATAGAAAAAAGGATTATGAATTAAGTGCATTCCTTTTTTCCAAGGCTACACCAATTATGGACAAAATCAAATGCGTGAACTCTGGTCAGAGAATTAAATGTTTCCAGAGAACCAGAATACTGCCCTCTTTCAGTAGAGAAATCTATGCTACAGCAGGAATTTTTATGTCTCCAATGTTATCAACTGCTTTCAACTCCACTTATGTCTCTGATAGCCAAACACTGCTCTGACTGCCCTCACCAAGGACCATGGCGCTTACTGCCTGTGGTATCAGGAGTCGTCCTTCTACGGCTGACCTCTACTTAATTAAAATTTTGGTGGCCTGTTTTCTTAAATCATTTAAAAAAATCTTTAAGTTTCCTTGAGAATTGAGCTTCATAAAACATTTTTAAGGGTGGTATTTTCCGGGGGCTGAACACAAACTTGCAGTGCTGTTCTCTCACTACACACTATGTAAACGGACCAACACAGTGTTTTGAAATTATGGCATGCTTTTTATGTCTCTCTTCCATGAACAATTAAACATTCTATTAGATATTAGTGATGCTCACCATTACTTCCCGTTCCCCTCTTTCCCGAGAGGATTGCACTTCAGGATCTCTTTTAGGTTAAGTGTGACTGTGTGACTTGTTTTGTCCAATAAAATGTAAGCAGTAGTACAATTTGTGTCTCTTATGGGTGGAAGCACTTAAGAATCAAGGCGCAATTCTCAACTTTGTCCTGTAGTGGCCACAAAGCTGTTATGGATGGTGAAAACTGAGTCTCAGTCTTTGTTCAAAAACAGTGACATAAAATAAGAAACGGACCTGTATTGTCTTCAGCCACTGAGATTTTTGAATTGCTTTTACTGTAGCAAAATCTAGCATAACCTGACTGGTTATAGAAACAGACCTTCACATTTTATATATGTATAAAATTGATTCAAATTCATAAAGATGAAAAGTATCCACAATACATGATATTGAGCACAGATTAATTAAACAATAACGATGTAAGCTGTCTTTGCCAGGGGAATATTTAGTGGTATACGCTGGAGGTATTATAGTGCTGAACTTTGAAGCAATTCATTTTTATCACAGGCTCCACCAACTCTTACTGCAATATCTTACCTACTCCATTAGCAGAGGGCTTCAGAATACTTGCTGCATCAGAGACAACATAGTTGTCAAAGATATTAAGACACAGACTGCATAATCTAGAGACAGACTAGAAACATCATGCACACAATTAGCATTTTGGGGAAATCAAAACTTCCATAAAGACGATATAAAGGTACACTTTAAGAAGGTGACTTGGCAAGAATAATGCCTCAGTAACAAGTACCCTGCAAGAAATTGCCTTTCAGTGAAGATAAGTAAGATAAGACAAATGCAGGTCACAAACTACTAACCATACAAACGAAAAACAAAATCTAAATTATTCCAGATAAATCCCCTATCATTTGTTAAGGGTTTTCAAAAATTCTTTAGTGATAAATCTGATTAAAGATAGGTTAGTACTAAATATATATATTTGAAGTAGACACATCTTTTTGTTTTTATTGTTGTAAGAACACTTAACATGAGATCTACTCTCTTAATAAATTTTTAAGTGCACAATATATTTCTGTTAACTATAGGCACATTGTTGTACAGCAGATCTCTAAAATTTATTCATCTTGCATAAGTGAAACTCTGTACCCTTTGAACAGCAATTCCCCATTTCTTCCTACTCCCAACATTTGGCAACCACTATTCTACTCTCTGCTTGTAGGTGTTCCACTATTTTATAGACCTCATATAAGTGAAATCATGCAGTATTCTCCTGTGACTGGCTTATTTAAGTTAGGATAATGTCCTCAAGTTTCATCCATGTTGTTGCATATGCAAGATACCCTTCTTTTTTAATGCTGAATACTAGTACAATACAAGTATATGGCACATTTTCTTTATGCATTCATCCAAGAGTGGACATTTAGATTATTTCCACATCTTGGGTATTGCAAATAATGGTGCAATGAACACTGAGCACAAATATCTCATCAAGATCCTGATTTAAAAATTTTTTTGGAGAGAAGTTAAGATGGCGGAGAAGTAGGGCGACTGGGATTTCCCTTGTTCCTCAAACACAGGTGTATTGAGGTCAGATCACTTGGAACAACCAGGGAATCAATCTGTGGAGTGACAGATCTCCACAGAAAGATCTCCACAGGTAGAGGGAGACAGCTTGGTGGGACAGAGGTGCGTGTATGTAAACTGGGGAAGATAAAATGGCATAGGCATGGAGGGGAGGGAACCACCTCTGAGGAGAGACAAAAGGGAGAGAAAGACAGAGAGAGAGGCTGTGGAATTGTGGTATGGTATTGTGTTAGTACAAGAGGAAAACCTCTCTGGACCATGGACTGGGGAATGAGAAATACATAGAGTGCCAGTTTCTATTCTGCAAACAGCTTCAGGAGCTGAAGAATGGAGTTTTCAAAAGTGCACAACTTTCTCTGGACCAGAGCCTGGCCCTATGCGCACACCTGCAGGGGAGGGGAGCCAACCCCAGAGTGAGGTATTGATTTCAGGGGTGCATTGGGAGAAAGCAGTCCCCTTCCTCAAGTACTGTGGGAAGAGGGTTTATTGCCTCCCCAAGGACAAAAGACACTGCAGGCGCCAGCCAAAGGCCCTTTATTGGTAGGGCTGAGTAGCGCTACCCCAGAACAGAATCTGCAGGGTGCAGGGCCCCCTAGTACATTTGGTTTTGAATCCCAGCTAAGTGCCTAGAAGGCGTGGGAGACTATGGAGCAGGGCAAGCCGACTGCCGGCGCTATTCTGTGAGGACAGCTTGAATAGCAGGGTTTGACACCTGGTCTGAGGAGGAGATTGTGGTGTTGCCATTTTTCTCCCCATTACCAGCAGGGTGGGCTTCAGGGAACCAGACAGCAGCCCCCAGTGGAGGTGGGATCTGTTTGCACCAAACCCATCCCTCTGTGCCTGGCAACTGCTGTCTGGAGGGAGACTGATACTGACCTAACCACATGCCTCTGCTCCAGACCAGCACAGTCATTGTTCCCAGGCACCAACAGACAACTGTCCTGCGATTTGGTATGTTAGTCTATTTCTCTCTCTTTTTTTCTCTCTCTTCTCTTCTCTTCTCTTCTCTTCTCTTCTCTTCTCTTCTCTTCTCTTCTCTTCTCTTCTCTTCTCTTCTCTTCTTTTTCTTTTTCTTTCTACCCTCTTCTTTTTTCCTTTGGAATCAGGCTCATAGTTTCTGATTCGATTCTTCATCAATTCTTACTATATATATTTTCTTTCTCTGTTTTCTTTTACTCTATTCTCTTTACACCTCTTCTTATATCTCCCTCTTCTTTATTTTCCCTTCTCTCTCTCTGGATTAAACCTTATAGCTTCTTTGGTTCTCTGCTTGGTCTTTTTTTCCTGCCCCTTTCATTTTTCTCTTTGTGTGGGATCAGGTTCTCCCTCCTTTCCTTTTTCCAGGGTTCAACAAACAAATCAAAGTTCACCTGGTGGAAGGAAACAATCCACCGCTATGAGCAAGGAGGAGATTTGCAGAGGACTGACCAGTGGGATAGAGCAGCCAAATATGCAACAACAAAGTGAATGCAACACACTTCAAAAACACTTCCTAAAGTGCTAGGCCCTGGACAGTATATGACCTCTTTTTAATATAGTAGTACTCACAGGTGCAGGACACATAACAAGCTATTAAAACACATAAAAGGCAGAAACCTAGCCAAAACTATGAAATAGAAGAATTCTCCTCAAAAGAAGCTCCAAGAAGAAATGACAGCCAGAGAATTTCTCAAAACAGATATAAACAATATATCTGATCAAGAATTTAGAATAACAATCATAAAACTAACAGCTGGGCTTGAAAAAAAGCATAGAAGACAGCAGAGAATCTTGCTGCAGAGATCAAAGACCTAAGAAATAGTCTCAATGGATTAAGAAATGGTATAAATGAGATGCAAAATAAACTAGATATAGTGACAGTGAGGATGGAAGAAGCAGAGTATAGGTGAAATAGAAGATAAACTTATGGAAAATGATGAAGCTGAAAAAAAGAGGGAAAGGAAATTACTAGACCATAAGGGGAGAATTAGAGACCTAAGTGATTACATGAAACAAAACAATATCACATCATAGGAGTTCCAGAAGAATAAGAAGAGAAAGAGAATGGGACAGAGATTTTTTTGCACAAACGAATGCTGAAAACTTCCCTAATCTGGGGCAAGAAACAGGCATCTAAGTCTAAGAGGCATGGAAAACTCCGTTCAAAGTCGACAAAAACAGGTCAACACCATGACATATCAGAGTGAAACTGGCAAAATATAAAGATAAAGAGACAATTCTGAAAGCAGCTAGAGACAAATGGGCCCTAACCTACAGAGGTAGACACATGAAGGTAGTAGCAGAGCTATCTACTGAAACTTGGCAGGCAAGAAAGGAGTGGCAGGAAATATTCAATGTGCTGAACAGGAGAAACATGGAGCCGAGAATCCTTTATCCAGCAAGGTTGTCATTCAGAATAGAAGGAGAGATAAAGGCTTTCCCAAACAAAAACTGAAGGAATTCATGACCACTAAACCAATCCTGCAGGAAATCCTAAGGGGGACTCTGTGAGTGGAAAGCAGCAAAAACTACCAAGCACCAGAGACATCACCACAAGCATGAAACCTACAGATAACACAATCACACTAAATCCATATCTTTCAATAATCACTCTGAATGTAAATGGACTAAATACCCCAATCAAAAGACACAGGGTATCAGAAGGGATAAAAAAACAAGATCCATCTATATGCTGTCTCATTTTAGATCTGAGAAGACATGCAGATTGAAAGTAAGGGGATGGAGAACCATTTATCATGCTATTGGACATCAAAAAAAAGTCAGAGTAGCCATACTTATATCAGACAAACTACATTTTAAAAGAAAGATGGTAACAATAGATGACGAAAGGCATTATACCATAATTAAGGGGTCTATCCATCAAGAAGAGCTCACAAGTGTAAATATATATGCCTCCAATGTGGAACAACCCAAATATATAAATCAATTAATCACAAACATAAATAAATGTATAGATAATAATATCATTATTGTAGGGGACTTTAATACTCCACTAACAACAATGGGTAGATCATCTAGGCAGAAAATCAATAAGGAAAAAAATGGCTCTGAATGACACATTGAACTAGATGGACTTAACAGATATATTCAGAACTTTCCACCCTAAAGCAGCAGAATACACATTCTTCTTGAGTAAATATGGAACCTTCTCCAAAACAGATCATATACTGGGTCACAAAACCGCTCTCAACAAATGTAAAAGGACTGAGATAATACCATGCATATTTTCATATCATAACACTTTGAAACTTGAAATCAACCACAAGAAAAAAAATTTGGAAAGCCCTCAAATACATGGAGGTTAAAGGACATCCTACTAAGAATGAATGGGTCAACCAGGAAATTGAAGAAGAAATTTAAAAATATATGGAATTAATTGAAAATGAAAACACGACAGTTCAAACCCTTTGGGATGCAGCAAAGGCAGTCCTAAGAGGAAAATACATTGCAATTCAGGCCTATCTCAAGGAGCAAGAAAGGTCCCAAATACAGAACCTAACCTCACACCTAAAGGAACTAGAAAGATAGAGCAAAGAAAGGCCAAAGCCAGCAGAAGAGAAATAGTAAAGATTAGAGCATAAACAAACAATACAGAATAAAAAACCCAGTAGAACAGATTAATGAATGTAAGAGCTAGTTTTTGAAAGAATAAACAAAACTGATAACCCTCTAGCCAGACTCTCAAAAAGAAAAGAGAGAGAAACCAAATAGATAAAATGACGAATGAAAGAGGAGAGACCACAACCAACACCACAAAAATACAAACAATTATTAGAGAATACTATGAAAAATTACATGCCAACAAACTGGAGAATCTAGAACAAATGGACAAATTTCCTGACAGTCACACACTACCAAACTCAAATAGGAAGAAATAGAAAATTTGAAAACACACATAACCAGAGAAGAAATTGAATCAGTTATCAAAAATCTCCCAACAAATACGAGTCCTGGGCCAGATGGCTTCCCTGGGGAATTCTACTAGACATGTAAAGCAGAGTTAATACCCATTATTCTCAAGCTGTTCCAAAAAACAGAAACAGAAGGAAAGCTTCCAGTCTCATTCCATGAAGCCAACATTACCTTGATTCCAAAACCAGACAAAGATCCCATTAAAAAGGAGAATTACAGGCCAATATCCCTGATGAACACGGATGCAAAAATTCTCAAGATATTAGCATACCAAATTCAACAGTACATTAAAAGAATTATTCAACATGATCAAGTGGGATTTATTCCTGGGCTGCAGGGCTGGTTCAATATTTGCAATTCAAACAATGTGATTTATCACATTAGTAAAAGAAAGGATTAGAACCATATGGTCTTCTCAATAGATGCAGAAAAACACTTCCCAAAAGACAGCCTCCATTTTTGATAAAAACCCTCAAAAAAGTAGGGATAGATGGAACATACCTCAACATCAGAAAAGCCATAAATAAAAGATCCACAGTATCATCTTCTGTGAGCTGAGAGCCTTTCCCCTATGGTCAGGAACAAGACAATGATGTCCATTCTCACCATTACTACTTAACATAGTACTGGAAATCTTAGCTTCAGGGATCAGACAACAAAAAGAAATAAAGGGCATCCAAATCGGCAAGGAAGAAGTCAAATTTACACTATTTGCAGATGACGTGATAATCTATGTAGAAAATCAGAAAGACTCCACCAAGAAATTGCTATAACTAATACATGAATTCAGCAAAGTCATAGGATATAAAATCAAGGTGTAGAAATCTGTTGCATTTCTATACACTAATAATGAAGCAGCAGAAAAAGAAAGCAAGGACTTGATCTCATTGGCAATTGCACCAAAAACAAGATACGTAGGAATAAACCTAAGAGGTAAAAGATCTATACTCTGAAAACTATGGAACACTTATGAAATAGAACACAAAGAAATGGATTGGCATTCCATGTTCATGGATTGGGATAACAAACATTGTTAAAATGTCTTTACCATGCAAAGCAATCTACACATTTAATTCAATCTCTATCAAATTGTCAGCAGCATTTTTTGCAGACCTAGAAGAAACAATCCTAAAATATTTATGGAACCACAAAAGACCTCAAATAGCCAAAGCAATCCTGAAAAAGAAAAAACTGGAGGCATCACAATTTAGATGCAGTCCTATCTAGCATCTGACACCACCATTAAGTTTCCTTTTTTGTAACTTTCCTTGTTTAGTTCAATCCTGTGAAATAAGTCATGTGAGGGAGTATGTGATGCTGTTTCACCTTTTTTTTCCTATAATATTTAAAGGTCCTTAAATGGACATTTTGTTTCTTATTAAAAATGAGTTTTTGGTCTTTACAGAGTATAGCCTGTTTTGAATATTTAAAAAAATTAAACAGGGATTTTGTAGGAAATTCCCATGGAAATTACATGGGCACACCATTCCAATACATTAACCAAAGTGAATTTATTATAGATAGAACTACTAATCCCTCTTATATATAATTCATTTTGTACTGAATTATTATCTGTAGTGAGCAATATTTAAGTGGGGCTATAATTAATAAAGGGTAAAAATGAGTCATCGAATTATTAGAAATATTATATATTTTGATTGGATTTTCTAACAGTAAGTTTTGAGACTTCTTAATATGTGTGAACTAGCAAGGAGTCCTGGTAATTGACTAGATTTAAAAAAATTTTATAAATCTAAGAATAAAATGTTATTACAAAACAGTGAATAAACATGTCATATCATATGTTCAATTTGAAAGCACATTACTTTTTAGTATCATCACTCTTAATCAAAGACTTATTTTGTGAAATATGTGGAAATAAGTTCAGGATGCCTCCTTGATTTGTCTCTAGTGATTTCCTGGTACCAGATGTTAAACATTTCTTCTTATATTTTTCCAGGCTGTTTACATTTTTTACTACCCAGGTATTTTAAATATGCTTATGCTGCACAAAGAGTCATGATTTTGTTCTCTCACAGTGTCAGCCTAGTTTTGAAGTTATTGTTGAGTGATTTAGAGCCTGCTGAAATGCAGTGCTTGGCAGATTTTTCTCAGCATCATTCTTGAAAGGTAGTTACTTAAAGAAGTATACTGGATTGTCTAATTCAAGAAATTAATGCGAATTACCTTTCCTTATGATTTTAAAGAGGTTATTCTATAATTAAGTCTCCAAAGATCATTTAATGAACAGCCTTCTTCAAACAATTCACTCATAACCCACAATCCAATTACAATTAAAACTGTATATCCTTAAAAAGTGTAAATAAATTATTCTATGAAAATACTATATTTCTCTTTTATGAACTGTGTTCCACAGAACATTTAATTAAACTGCCCAGGTATAAATTAGTAGTGAATTGAAGCATGTTTGAATGATTTAGATTTGCTACTGGATTTAAGAACAATTTTATAATATTTCATTTTATCTGCCAAGAATAACAGTAATAGCCTTCAACTCCCAAACTTATTTGAACATACGGTTAAAACCTTAATTTAATAGTTCTAAGGATCTATTTCACATGCTCCTTTAAAAATGCTGTAAGATATGGGAAGCGAGCGTTTTGATGTTAAGAACTTCCTAATTAAATGTTGAGATTAGATTGGAAATTGGGTTTGCATTATCCACGATTCTCCTTTTATCCTACCACTCCTAACATATATATTGTTTCATACCTATGGTTTTTCTTAAGCTTTCACTTCTCTTTTTGATTTTGTTTACTTAGCTGATCTGGAATCTATCTTTTCCACATATCTTATTCCTTTCTTTTGTATTGTCAACTTTATTTTAAAGTAAAAACATGCCCAGATATACCTTGTACTAAAATCTCTTTATCAAGTTTCTTATTCTCTTTCCAAACTCCCCAATTTAACAGCTTGACAGTATAGTCTATACACAGTTTATTTTCTTTATCTCCAATTTACTAATTCATTTCATTGCCCGAACTATCACAAGTTAATGAAAAAAAAAAAAAAACCTTTATACACAATCATCTAATGGAACAATTAAAGACTTCTTCATTTTATACTCTATTAATCCTTTTTAAGTCATCTCAACTCCTTGATCATTCTTTCTTGGGACCTTGCACCTTTGGCTTCAACTTCACCATTTTCTACCTTTCCTAAAATACTGTTGTTCTGCTTGACTGACTCTTCTTCTTCAACTTGCACCCTAAAATGAGAGACAATAAAAGCATCCCTGAGTTTCTTTTTGTTTTAGTTTTTTTTTTTGTTTGTTTACTTCTTTTTGAGAGATAGAGCATGAGTGGGGTATGGCAGAGAGAGAGAGAGAGGGAAACACAGAATCCAAAGTGGGCTCCAGGCTCTGAACTGTCAGCACAGAGCCCATGCGGGACTCAAACCCACAAACCATGAGATCATGACCTACCTGAGCTGAAGTTGGACACTCAACCGACTGAGCCACCCAGGGGCTCACCTCCCTGAGTTTCTTTATCCATTTTTATACTCCATGGGCCATTTGTTCCATTGTTAAGTCCTCCACATCTTCTTCATAGGGTTGATGTAAACAATTAGATGTGTGTGTGTGTGTGTGTGTCTGTGTGTGTGTGTGTGTGTGTGTGTACATACATACTTACACATATATGTTATGTTTGGCCCTAAAATATTTCTTGAATTAGTGAATGAATTTTGGTTTGAATAAACTAAAACTACATATTTCCAGTACACATCTTTCTGATAATCAGACCTGTATTTTAAACTGCCTCCTTGATATTTTCCGTGTGTCTGTCCCTAAAATATTTTTTAAGTCCAAAGCTTATCTAATTATCACATGCCCTCCACATATACATCATTCAAAGACTGCCTTTTTAGTATCTGTTAACTATATAAATGGAATAATTGGCCAAAATAAAGGTATCTTACACAGATCAGAAAACTGAAAGTCATATTCTTGCTTTTTTTGCCTCTGGCCCCATATTCAGTGAGTCACCAAGTAACATGAAACATTAGTTTAAAAAAGAATCTCTTAAATCTATTCTCCTTGCTCTCAAATTTCTCTTCTTTTCCAGAATTTTAATCATATAATCTAATCTATAGGCTATTTCAAGTGCCTATTCTTTGGCTCCCTGCCTTCAGCTCTTCCAGCTCACTCACCTTTGGTACCACACACACACACACACACACACACACACACACACACACACACACACACAGTGCCTAGGACCACTTGCTGAAAACTCTGTGGTAGCTCTCTCTCCATGATATTCTAAGCCCAAAAGGCTTTTAATGATTTGGTTCCAAATTACTTTTTATGCCTCTTACCTGCCATCTCCACAGATGAACCTTATGCTCCACAGAAACACTGATTTTTGAGTGTGTCTGTGATTTACATATGGCTATACTGTAACATATTTAGTGCCCTCTGCTAATCTAAATCTAGATTAACCTCTGAAATCTAGAAGAATCAAACTGCAAACAGGAGAGGTTATCTAAACAGAATGGGTCAAAAAATCAACTGACAATATTTGTGTAATATCTTTCTAAACTGTTTTTTATGTTTCTTTCAACTATCTACCTATATTCTCTTGTTATACCATAGTTTATAGTCTATCTTGGACAGGAAGTATGTGTCCCCCAACTCTGTTCTTTCTCAAAATCGTTTTGGGTACTTTAGTTTCTTTGCCTTTTAATATAAATTTTACAGTCAGCTTGTCAATATCTACAACAAGTTCCTACTGGAATGGTGATTGTGATTTTTGTTGTACTGGTGGATCAGTTTGGAGAGAATTTATACCTTTTCAGTATTATATCTTCCAATTCGTGCATGAGATGTAACTCTCCATTTATTTAGGTCCTCATTTATTATTTTTTGCAGCATTTTTCTTCAGTTTTCAGCATACAAAATTTGTACATATTTTGTTATATTTAAACCTAAATATTCAATTTTGTTGCTATTATAAATGATACTGTTTCTAAATTTTGAATTTAAATTGATTATTGTGAATATACAGAAATCAAACTGATTTTTGTGTTCTTGTATCCCTGAGATCTTGCTCAATTCACCTATTCATTATTTAGAGATTTCTGAAGAGTCTTTGTGATTTTTCTATGTAGACAATCATGTTTTCTATGAATAAATATATTTTCATTTTTTCCCAGTGTGAATTTTTTTAAACATTTCTTTTCCTTATCAAATTGGCTGGAAATACTAGCATGATGTTACAGAGAGGTGATTAAGCATGAAAATTCTTGCCTTGTATACATCTTGGAGTGGTGGCTTTCAGTTTTTCATTATTAACTATGATGTTAAATTACAGGATTTTGTAGGTATTCTTTATCAAGTTGGAAGTTCCTTTCTATTTCTATTTGCCAAGAGTTTTTAATCATGAATGGGATGAGTATTGGATTTTATCTAATGCTTTTTCTACATCTATCAATAATGTCTACCCTTTCCCGTGGAATTTTGACATATTAATCACACTTGTTTGATATTCCCTATCTGAGAGTTACAACATCTGTGTGGTATCTGAGCCTGGTTCTTTTGGTTGCTTTGTCTTTACAAAGTGTGTTGGCTTTCTCCCTCTCCCCCTCATTCTCCTTCATCCTCTTCTTTGTATTACTAGAATTTATGAATAAACTTGTTCTCTTGTGTATTTATCTCTGGAAATGAGTACATCTCTTCTCTCAGTAGGTCTCCGGTGTGGAAATTTGAGTCAATCTACTAAGGTTTTGGTCACAATAATTATCCTCAGTGCATGGCAGATTTTCAATTCAGTGAGAGGTAACTTCTTTATTTTTTTTTTCCTGTGTAATGACTCTTTTCACATTTCTATATCCGAAGTGGATCCTAAAATTCTACTTACATTTTTATGTTTTTTTTTAAATATTGTTTTTATATTTAACTTTTTAAGTATCCACAAGAAATTGTTTAAGTCTTTTTCTCATTGTTTGGGAAAATTAGTTTCATCTTAATTAATTCACAGGTTTAATATTTGTTTTAGCTGACTTGGTATTTTATTTCTTCAGATGTTTTGTGATTTTGGCATACTACCATTTTAAGAAGGAGGTTTTGTTTTGTTTTGATTTAATTTGGGGTTTATTTTGTTTTTTTTAAGCATTAGATCTTTATATACTCTTAATGCCTAATCAGCTCATATACATGCAAACACACACACACACACACACACACACACACACACACACGTGCACATACACACTGATAATTCATGCTTTCAAAGTTGTTCATGATATTTATTGTTGGATAGATATGTTTTTTTAAAATTTAAGATGATGATCATTCTGTGGCCTTTTAGTTTTAAATTCTTGCTAAACAAGTTTTTCTAATCTTAGTTATAGACATACCTATATAAAACTCTTACTGATAATTTCATAACTAAGAAAAGGCCTTAAAGCTATATTTTTCCCTTATGGTGTAATAGATGGATTAATTAGGTCCCCTCAATAATAACAATGAAAGTTGTTATTGAATCACTCAAATAATTTCATCTGAAATAAATATATATCATACTGTACCACATATAAATTAGTATTTTTCAGATGTTTAATTCTGCTGCATTGATTTTATTTTCTACACTGATACCATATTTATTTAAATATTGCAGCTTTAGGGGCGCCTGGGTGGCGCAGTCGGTTAAGTGTCTGACTTCAGCCAGGTCACGATCTCGCGGTCCGTGAGTTCGAGCCCCGCGTCAGGCTCTGGGCTGATGGCTCAGAGCCTGGAGCCTGTTTCCGATTCTGTGTCTCCCTCTCTCTCTGCCCCTCCCCCGTTCATGCTCTGTCTCTCTCTGTCCCAAAAAATAAATAAACGTTGAAAAAAAATTTAAATATTGCAGCTTTATATATTATTATATTTTGGATAAATTTCTCTCATAACCATGCTGCTATATTTCTTGGGTATTATTATATATTTTAATTTCATTAAGATCTTTAGAATTAGCTTTATCAACTTCTACAGAATCCATATCATATTCTCCTTTGGAATATATTAAATTTATAGATTAATTTGACAATTTTATCCACCTACATAAATATATACACTTTCATACACATATATAATTTTAAATACTCTGTTTTATATTTTAATTTATTCAATATTTTAATTAATATAAAACTTTAAAATTATGTGGACATCTATTGTTAATTAACATAAACCTATCTTTTATATATAATATATTAGAGATAATGATATAGTATACTTAACAATATACTTAAAATTAATAGTATACTTAAAGCCTTATTTCTATTTATCCTTAAACTCTGATACTGTTATGTATTAAAAGTTTGCTTTATAACACTGAGTCAAATTCATAAAATAACCTAGAATGTCTGAGTTTACATTTTGAATATTAAAAATATGAATATTATAAAAATATCTAATTATATAAATTCTGTATATTCCAAAACTATATCTTACTTTTCTTTATTATGACTGTAAAAACTTTATACAATTTATAATTATAATTCAAATTGCAAAGTGACACTTAAACCTTTATAAATATATACAAGTTAGGACTCCTTATACTGGAAATAACAGAACATACAACCCTGACTATTAGAAAAAATACAGGGAATTTTGTGACTGATGTTTCTTTAGTGTCTGGAATTACGCTTGCCTTTACATCAAGTTGGATCTAATGTTCAATAAAGCAAGTATGGGTCAGATTTCTTCCCTTCCCTCTTTCCTTTCATCCTTTTCTCCTTCCTTCTTTCCCTTTTTATTTTTATTCACTTTTTAAAAATTGGTATTTAACGTATTTGTGGTGATGCACACAAATATTAAGTATATAACTTGACTAAGTTTTACATATGTATATAGTGGTATAACAACCTAAATCATGATGTGGAACATTTTGGCATCTTCAGAAGTTTCCCTTATATCACTTCCCAGTCAATATTTCCCTAAAGAATAATACTTTAGAAGATTCTAATACTTTAGAATAATCTTAAGAAGATTAGTTTTCCCTGTCTTTAAACTTCACGTAAATGGAATAATATAGCTTGCTTTCTTTGGTGTCTTGATTTGTTGATTTTATCGCATTCTAGAAGGTCACTTAAAAATGATATCTTAATTTCATGAAAAAATGACACATTCCTAGTCCTTATTTTTTTTTTCTTAATCTTTACAAGGTGGGTCATTGTTAATCATGCTTCCTTCATTTCTTCATGGCATCAACCTTAAGCTCTTTCTATAGTACATTGTTTCTTCTCTGCTGGCTCGGTTGCCTTGTTTTCCTCTTTCTGGTAGATTAAAAAATCTTCCACAGCATAATCTCATCTGCATTCTAACATTAACCCTAATAGGTCTCAAACTCTTCAAATATAGATAGTTTCAAGGAGTTTCACTCTCCTCCTCCATGTTCATTCCCACGTGACACACAAAATAGCATCACTATGAAACTCATTCTAAGTCTTCTATATTTAGTTTTGATTCCTCACCCATAGCTGCCAGTCAAACTTTCTCAATGTCCACATTATCACTGGTATATTCTGATCATTTCTCAAAAGGGAAACATTAGAATTATTACCCTCTGTTTCAAACCATCTTTTACTGATTTCATCTTGCCTTTGCAGATAATGCCATAAGACTTCCCTTAACATTAAAGGATTAGATCCTTGAGACTTTACCCTGTTCCTATTCTCACACAGTTGCCAAATCCTACAAATTCTTCGTTCTAATGTATTTCACACATTTTTTCTCTTTTCATTCCTACAGCCATCACCCTGATTTACTCCTTTGTGACATTATACCTGAACTACTTATAGTCACCTCCGAACTGATTCTGTTTCTGTTCCTTCCATTCTATTGCATTATCCTCAGGCACATGCTAATTATTATATATGAGTGTGCCTATACTGTTACTCACAAGTTCTCAAAATATTGAAACAGAGAATTATGGTTCATCTATAGACACAGAAAATCTACTTCATATCATTTGTTCACTTATTTATATTTTTTTATAGTTCTACTATCTTTCATCACAACAATGTAAACTTCAGAGGTGGAGCTTTTTGTCTATTTTGTTCATTTTTAAATTCCCATCCCTAAAAGAGTTTGCCCAACACATGGTAAGCGCTCATTAGCTATTGGTGAAAGAATGAATGGCTTGTTTGGTAGTCAAATGGGAATACTTATTCCTCTAAACATAATGAATGCTTTCATTTCAGATCATTGCTCAAACTAGATACCCTTAGCATAGTGACCTTTCTCTCTATCTACCTTCATAACATAAAGATGCATAATTAAAGATAAATCTCAACTGTAGCAATTCTTTGAAGCTCTTCTTAATTACCTCAACTCCATGTTAGTTCATTCTCCTTTAAATTCTCATAGCACTTTGCATCTTTTTTATAAGACCTATAGTACTAGGTCTTTAAGACTCACTTGAAAAATTACTTGTCTTACTCTCCCAAAGACAGCATATTCTTTTGAGGCTAGAAGCTGTGTTTCAGATATCTTTGGAAACTTCACATTTAATAGAATAAGATGTTAATCACAAATGCTCAATGCATATTTATTTAATTGAATTGGGTATTATTTTCTGTTTAACATAAATTTAGCATAATAAATCAGTATTTATCATGCATGAAAATTTCAAAGGATATTGTGCTTATTTTTCTTCCAATAGATTAATTTGTTTGTGTCTGCTAATAAACAATTTAGCTACTATCCTTGGGAATTAAGGAAATACTAATTTTATGAACAGTTACCAGTGTAAACAACCTTTGTGACTTCATGTTTAACACCGTATTCATTATTTTTAGAAAGAACTCATTAAGGAAAGATTGTCCTATTCAGTAAGAAAAAAAAGTAATTCATGCTCTGGAAATATAAATGAAGTAAGGTTCATACTGCTAGCAAGTCTGAATTTTAGTTTGGATACTTAGCATGTTAATTTATACAAATGTATTCCAAATTAATGTGTGACATATCCTGTAGGTTTTGAGAAATTTATGGGGATGTGTTCTTTGTTAGATTTATAAAGTGAATATGTAAATGTATAAATATATGACAAGCATGAAGAAATCAGTTGCGGCACAATGGCACCCACATAAAATGAGGGCAGCATCCATGGATTCTAGAAAAATGCTGAAAAGCTAGTCTCAAGACAAATGTTAAACTGGTCTGGAAACTACAGCACAGGTCTGTTTGAGAAGTAAAGGCTTTAAAATAAAACAGATCTATGTTCACATACATGACCTATGGATAAGTACTGCTTACCTCCTGGGATGACTTAGGAATTCATTAATACAGTGTTTATCCAAAGTTATCCACTTGATAATAGTATTTTATTCAATTTGAGGTGTGAATGGGGCTTTTCTGAGGAATAAATGGGATGGTGCAGCGGTTGTCAATATTTTAAGGTAGAAGGGCTTCATATCAAAAGCAGTAATGGGTCCCCGATCCTTATGTGAATCTGCTTTTATGCTTTATTTAAAATAAAATAAAATGATGAAAGGCTACTATGATTTTTGCAAATTCTTAAAAGGGATTTCCTTTTATTTAGTCTTTATAGTACTTACTTACATGACTTTGAAAAAGAAATATATATTGTTTTTAAGTGTTATTTTTTTCCTGATAGTGGGTATTTTCCCTAAAAATTGGATCATCCTAACACATCAAACAATTCAATAATGCTAACGTTGTCTCTTCAGAAGAAGTTACATTTATAAAGATTGTTCCTATGAGTCCTCCCATTCATGGGTTAAAACCTTTTCTTTCCAGAGAGATCTAAGGACACATAATCATTTATGTCTTGGGTAGCCAAAAGTAAGTGAATTATCATGGCTGTTTTTGACAATGTTGGTAATATTAATGCTCCAAAATTTCACTTTGCACACACACAATTAAAACAACAGTGTAATTTCTTATTAAAGGGAAACATTTATGTTTCAGAAGCAATAGACCTCTAGTGTGGTATCTCAAATATGTTTAGTGCCACTGATAATTTAAGAGTTTGGTTTTTTATTTCCACATGTCGTTCTTTAAGCCAGCTGCAGATGAATTTGGCTGGATGCCCATAAGTGAGAGAAAAAAGAAAATCACAGTTTAAAATATTTCCTTTATAATGACATTTTGTCGGCTGATTAATCTTTTCTGTTACACAGCTAAATAACACCATATGTTAGCCGTGAGTTTACTGCTATAAGATACAAGAGAGATCTACCTCATGATAAATGATTTGGATATTTTCTAGCTGAAAGTGAAAGAGGGGAAAAATGCTGTAGGAATCTTGTTTCCAAAAATCATTTAGGTAGTTTGATTATATGATATATATCATAGAAATGAGTGTGTCTTCAGAGATCAGAGCAACACTTTATAAGTTAGCCCTTCTAAGTTAAACTCATATGGAAAAACGCAACTTTCTTTTAAATCTATGTGGATTATGTTTTGGCAGAGTGAGACATTCTTTCTAACACTAGCTACTTGATATTTAATTAAATGCTTATGGTGTTTAAACAACAAAAATTCAAAATACATTTCTGTTTGATTGTGTGTTAAAGCCAAATGAGGCTTGAGAATGAATTCCACTATTTTATTCTCCATATACTTTGTATGTAAAATACCAACAGTAACAACATTAGAGTAAATGGAAAAAAAATGATAGTAGGTTAGAAATTATCTTTCAAGGGACACCTGGGTGGCTCAGTTGGTTAGGATCTGACTCTTGATTTCAGCTCAGGTTATGATCTCATGGTTTGTGAGATTGAGTCCCACGCTGGGCTCTGCACTGAGAGTGGGGAACTTGTTTGGTATTCTCTGTCCTTTCTCTACCCTTCCCCACTCTCTCTCTCTCTCTCTCAAAAATACAAAAATAAATATTAAAAAAGAAATTATCTTTCTAGTATTTTTTATTTGTTTTATTCAAATCAAAGTTATGTATTGAGCCGTCTACTGTGTGCCAACTATCTTATAGGCTCTCAGGATACAAGAATGGTTAAAAACAGATAAGAGCTTGTTCTCATAGAAGTTATATTCTTATTAGGGAAAGTATACTATAAAAGAATGAATAAGTAAATTATTCTATCAATATGATAGCACGATATGATGATATTACCTAATAATTACTAATGACCTCATTATATATTAGTGCCACAAAAATCTTAAATAATGGAACTGAAATATAAATACACTAAAATTAAAATAAAATTAAAATTAAAAATTAAATTAAAAATTAAAATAAAAAATAAATTTAAAGTTATATAAAAATAAAAGTTAAGGATAAGTAAATGAAACAAAACAATTAATAATAGTAAATAAAATAATAGCCCAGGAAATTCCTTCTTCTATTGCATCCAATAGACATATGAGACACTTCTCCTTTCTCAGATTCTTAGTTTAAGCAACGTGCCATCCAAGTGTAGGTGTATTGTGTACATAGATAGATTTCATATCATCTGTAAAGGGAAAAGCTACATCAACATTAATTCATTCATGTGTTTACTCACTATTTCACTTATAAATTCAGGGAGCATGTACTTAGTGAGGTCAATACAGGCATACCCCAGAGATATAATGAGTTCGGTTCCAGGCCACTGCAATAAAGCAAATATTGCAATAAAGCAAGTCAAAGGAATCATTGGATCTCCCAGTGCATAATAAAGTTATATTTATACTGTAGTCTGTTGAGTGGGCAATATTATTATGTCTAGAAAAATGTACATACCTTAATTAAAATATACTTTATTGCTAAGAAATGCTAAGCATCATTTGAGCTTTCAGTAAGTTGTAATATTTTGCTGGTGGAGAGTCTTACTTTGATGTTGATGGCGGCTGACTGATCAGGGTGGTGGTGTTGCTGAAGGTTGGGTGGCTGAACATTATCTCAGTTATAAGGCTTCTTATAGATAAGCTCTAGACATTTTATAATATTCAGCCTAAAAAATAAACACTAAAAGATCTGAATTTTTTTCTTAGTTATCACTTCCTTTTTTCCTTCAATTCATCATGCATCATTAAGCTAATAGACCAATATAAGCATTGCATATGGCCTACGTTGTCAGTAAGGCTAAAAGTTAAAAGCTTAAAGGTTGTAATTTCCTGAATTGTTTACCTGATAAAGGAATAATGAGGCATAATATTGCTGTGTTAAGTATAGCATGAGGTTAAAACACACAACATTTCAACTCAGACTATTTTTCCAATTCAATTAAGCAATCAACATGTGTTATTTAAATATTTCTCAAAAAAGTAAATTTTTCTCTAGCTCTGAAATTTAGGATGTCTTTAGACTGTACTCTATACTAGAATATTGAACTCCTTCTAGATTAGAGATGTTCTGTTATTTTTAAAACACTTTTTTTTTAAATCAATAATTTACTCTAATGGAGAAATCTCTTACTCCAAACCTTTGCACCTAACATGAGGGTTAAAAAAATAATTTCAGACCCACTACCTAAATGAAACAATGACAAATCTAAAACTGCTCGGTGAGATCAGTAAAACGTCATCACATAAGTTTATTCTGAATGCAAATCATGTTTTTGGCAATAGGGATCTGGGAGTTCTTATTTGAAACACAATGAGTGTATTTTTAAAAACTGAAAGAATTTTCATGTTTTAATCTTACACTCTATGGGTTTAATCAAAAATCTGTGAAGTAGAAGTATCATTTTGAATACTATATTGTGTAAGCTTTATTGTATGAGGTGCAAATTGAAAATTAATTATCTTATTTAGAAATATTCAATAAGGGCTACATTGAAGTTAACTTAATTAAATTTTGACACAACAGCAAAATAACTTACATTAAAAATAAATATATATATAAATAAATATATATAAATAAAATATAAATATATATTTATTATATATAAATATAAATATATAAGTATATATTTATAATTATATATAATAAATATATACAAATAAAATATAAATAAATATATATTTATTATATATAAATATATAAATATATAAATATAAATATATAAGTATATATTTATATATATTATATATAATAAATATATAAGTATATATTTATATATATTATATATAATATATATAAATAAAATGTAAATATATATATATGTATATATATATATATATATATATATCTCCAACCACAAGGATTTTATGTTGCCATTGCTATTATAGCTGCTATTTGTATTTACAGTATAAGGTTTTAATTTCCTCCAGCTCAGAACTTTGACCAGGCATTTTTACTAAGAAAAGGATTAGCTTTGCAGCCCTGACCCTGCCATCCATTTTTACCTTCATTCTTCAGACCACCAAGTGGAAGGGCGTGAAAATCCAAGCAACCTTTGGGGTCTTAGCATCTGAAGTACATGAGCTGCTTTCAGTGCTGGTCATCTCCCTATCTTTGGAGGGGGGCGGGGGGAGAGCCCTGATTTGTGGCATTGGCTGATTTCCAATACCAGTGTATACTCCCGCTATGGCTAATTCCAAGCTGCCAAAATATTTGACAATTATTGGCAACATTTTTGAATATTTAACAGTCAGCTCTTGTGAGTCAGCAGGAGCCTGCAGGAACTGGATGCAGCACACCACAGGATGTAATCCAATGATATTTGGTGAGAGTTGGGAACTTCCAAACAGTTAAGTATGGGCAGACAGTAGCAGGTCATGAGTAAAACCAAATCTGAGCAAGTTTATTAATGAGGCTATTTGTCATCTCGATAAACTGGCATTTGTTTGAAAAAAAAATAAGAGCCATCAACAGATTCAAAAAGATTAAGTGACAAGGTCAGATTTGCTCATTAGAAAGATCATTTTGACAGTTATGTGGAATACAGATTTAAAAAGATGAGCTTAGAGGCAGACAGACAACCTAAGTGCCTTTAAAACATGGCAGAAGAAAGACTAATTTAAAAATCCTAACAGTGAAATGCAATGGAGAAAAATTGTCCCCAATTGCTTTTCAACACTCAAGGCTTCATAAATTCACTGCCTCCTGGCAGTTTGCTGGTTTCCACTTTCTTCTGACCCTGCCATTTAGATATCTACTATTTCTGCTTATAAAATATTTTGAAAATGGTAAACAACTCAAAAGAAATACGTTGATTTAGACACAGTGACAAGAAATTTTAATAATCAGTAAAGGCATAATTGATGGAGAAGGAAACGCTATCTTAAAAGTCCCAGTGAAGGGCTTAGAGAAAGTGTCAGCAGAGTCTGGAGGGAATCTAGCCTACAGACACTGACATTTTCAGTGTCAATCCTAGGAAGATATGACAATTGAGGCCTTGGACTGGTCTGAGGTTGAATTCCAGATTTCAGAATTCTTACTGAGAGTAAATCATCAGCCCATTTACAAGAGAATGGAATCAGAATTCCAATCAGGGAATGCAGTTACTAGAGGTGTCATTCAGTGGCAGAAATGGTCAAAAGAAACAAAGCAATTAGTAAAACCAGACAAGATGATGGTAGGGCAAGCAATATAACTGACTGCACATATGTTTAATACTTGACCTCAGGGTTTAAGTTAAGTCCTGTCAGGTCTGCTCTCAATATTTGGGTTGGGTCTGATGCTATATGCTGCAAGACTGCTGGTGACACTGGATTCAGAAATTTCTGAGCCCACAGACAGAAGTTAGGCTGATCAGTACAACACCATCCCTGATAAAAAGAATAGTTTTAACACATTTAAGTACATATTTCTTATGCAAACTACTCTATGATAGGATCAAAATTACTTCCAAGGGCATCACAAATATAGATCTTTAGATTACAAGAAAAATTTTGATAATTACTTGTTTTGAAAATAATTAATCACTAGAAAGATTTCCACATAAGCAGAGAAGTATCATTTATTAGAAATTTTAGGTTATATATCTTTTTTAATACTTCCAAAGAGAATTTTTTTCAATATATGAAATTTATTGTCAAATTGGTTTCCATACAATACCCAGTGCTCATCCTAAAAGGTGCCCTCCTCAATACCCATCACCCACCCTCCCCTCCCTCCCACCCCCCATCAACCCTCAGTTTGTTCTCAGTTTTTAACAGTCTCTTATGCTTTGGCTTTCTCCCACTCTAACCTCTTTTTTTTTTTTTCTCCTTCCCCTCCCCCATGGGTTCCTGTTAAGTTTCTCAGGATCCACATAAGAGTGAAACCATATGGTATCTGTCTTTCTCTGTATGGCTTATTTCACTTAGCATCACACTCTCCAGTTCCATCCACGTTGCTACAAAGGGCCATATTTCATTCTTTCTCATTGCCACGTAGTACTCCATTGTGTATATGAACCACAATTTCTTTATTCATTCATCAGTTGATGGACATTGAGGCTCTTTCCATAATTTGGCTATTGTTGAGAGTGCTGCTATAAACATTGGGGTACAAGTGCCCCTATGCATCAGTACTCCTGTATCCCTTGGGTAAACTCCTAGCAGTGCTATTGCTGGGTCATAGGGTAGGTCTATTTTTAATTTTCTGAGGAACCTCCACACTGTTTTCCAGAGCGGCTGCACCAATTTGCATTCCCACCAACAGTGCAAGAGGGTTCCCGTTTCTCCACATCCTCTCCAGCATCTATAGTCTCCTGATTTGTTCATTTTGGCCACTCTGACTGGCGTGAGGCGATATCTGAGTGTGGTTTTGATTTGTAATTCCCTGATGAGGAGCGACGTTGAGCATCTTTTCATGTGCCTGTTGGCCATCCGGATGTCTTCTTTGGAGAAGTGTCTATTCATGTTTTCTGCCCATTTCTTCACTGGGTTATTTGTTTTTCGGGTGTGGAGTTTGGTGAGCTCTTTATAGATTTTGGATACTAGCCCCAAAGAGAATTTTTAAAAGAAATATGTTTTGCCATGATATATGGAGTTTTTAATTATTAGGAAAATCTTATATTCATGAGACCAGTGAATATATCAACCTTATACAGTGTATGGTAAGGAGGAAATTTTCAAATGATTTCAAATCTCTGCTGCATAGTAAAAGTGTCAGTTGATAGTTATGATTTAAATATGAATGGATTCTAAAGTAGTTTCTGAGTAGGACTAAAATTAAAATCTACCAATCACAGATTATATTTTCTCATTAATATAAATGAGAAATTTAAAAATGGAACTTATATATACTCTACAAGATATAGCACAGAAACTGCAAAAAAGATGGTTTAATTGTTATGCCTTTTCATTTAATATTTTTGATTTTGACAACCTATGACAATATGATAATAATTATAATACTGGTAAATAATTGTTAAAAGATCTTATGTTCTAGATAGATGAATATCATTATGACTAGATGAGTATCAGGTAATTCTGTATGGTGATCACTATGCAGCTGATCAGTGTAATTTTGGTTTATGAAAAAATGCTTCATAATTTATGACAAATACTTACAGTGGAGTAGCATTAGAAGAACAGCTAAGTAATCTTCAATGCCATTTTAAGTACATATTGAGAATTTACTATGTACCATGCATCAAGTACAAGCTGATCAGTGTAATTTTGGATTGTGAAAAAATGTTTAATAATTTATAACAAATAGTTACAGTGGAGTAGCATTAGAAAAACATCTGATTGATCTTCAATCTTCAATCTTCAATGCCATTTTAAGTACATATTGAGAATTTACTATGTACCATGCATCAAGTACAAAGTTCTAGATGAATAAGAAAACAATGTGGTTCCTGATGTTGTGAATCTCATGTCAGAAACAAATATGAGTAAAAACATAAGAAATATGAAAGAGCTCTCTATAGTACCAAAGACTTTGGGTTTGAGCGAGAGGAATAGTTCAACATGTGTTTTTCATATCTGTATGGAAAACAGATGCAAGAAAATGCAATATTAATACTAGTTCCAGATTTATGCATTTTTCTCCTTTTACAATATGTGGTTGACATATCAATAACTGGAACATGAGAGTAACTTCATTTCAACCTTACACAGTATTTTTCAGAGAAGCCTTCTTTAGCCTGATAAGACTTGCTTAAATTTCTTTGCAACAGAATGTCATAGTACTTTGTACTTCTTCTTTTCTTTGAAGCACATATAAGAGTTTCAATTAATTAATTACTAGGAAAATATTGATATTTTTACTAATTTAGTGTTATTAAAAATTTATTTCCTAATTCAAAAATGGAACCAAGAACAGGTTCTGTCCCTTTGGGTTGGCTCTTACCTAGAGAACAGAGCCACAACATCTCTGAGGACAAGAAAACCTCAGAGTTTTAATGCCACCTCCTGCATATGCCCCTCATACTAAGACCTAGTTAGGAGGAAAATCTAGAGCAGAGAAAGGGCCACTAGTACTCTTCACCACTGTAGACCCCAAAATGGCACAGGCTGATGGTGAAGAGAGGGCTAGGTGTCATCTAAGCAGCTAGGATCCAGAGGAGTGATTGGGCTTCCTCTGCTGTTCAGGGTGGGTTCCAGCTGACATGACAATAAAAGGATATTTGGTGGTGCATCTAATCTCAGTGTCCTACAGCAAAGAACAGAACATTTTAATTATTTTAAGCCTCTTATTTGAACCTTTATGTGATAGTAACTCTATGTAATAGTAATTCTTTAAAATTATACAGCTTAGGAGCAAATACACTCTCTTAATTCAAATAACACTTGTGCAAAAAAGAAAAAAAAATCAAGCCACCACATTAAAATAATGGCATAAAATTATTCATGATTTTATGTCTACAATCTTCAACTAATTACAGGGATGATTATGTGTTCATAGTAAGAAAAGATATTACAAGATGGCATTTTTTTTTGGAGAGCCCAAGCCCTCCTCCGCAATAGAATAGTTCCTAGGATTTCTGACAATATAAACATATTTTCTCTCTTTTTTTTGTAGTTTTAATCCCAACACTCTGTTCTTCCCAACTATTCCCTTTCTTCATTTAAGCAGGCAGTGGCTTTGTCTTTAATGACTTTGGGGATAGGGTAAGTGCTAGTAGCTCATCATTCTTAATTTCTTACTATTATGAATTTCTAGATGCGCAAAGAAAAGAATACTTTAAAAATTAATGAAACAAACCAACATGAGAGGTTAAAGGTAGAGAGAAATTAAGATTAATCAGGGACCTAAAAAAACATGGGAAGAATTTTTCCAAAGTAGAAAGAGATACAAATACATTACTGTTTTTCCCCAGTCCTAGAATTGATATTTATATTTCTCACAGGTATGACCTTGTCCACTGAGATCCACACATGCTACATAGTAACATACATTCACTTTACTTAATATATTGACTGTAATATATAATGTATAGACTGCATACTCCATAAATTGATATTTTTCATATCCAGTATCTGTCATATTGTTTGGCTCATGGTATGTGTTCAACAGTGTCAGCTGAATGAATGAATGGTTCTCCTTGTTTTTATCAGTAATAAATATAATCATAATGGATAAAGATATTATTTGGAGCTTGTCCAACAACATGACAAAGTGCTATATAAATTAAAATATATACCATGTTCATGAATATAAAAAAAAACTGATTGATGGAGTCAGTGTAATTCCACTAAAATTTCTAACAGAATTCAACAAACTTGACATGTTAAATCTAAAATTATAAAAAAAGCGCAAAGATTCAAGAATAGCTAAAACATGCCTTCAGAAGAAGAATATGTGGGGGAAGTTGCAATTTTCATCATGGCATGAAAATACTTATTTAAAGCTTTAATAATTATTACAGTGCTGTATTGTCACAGGGGTAAACAATGCAACCACGTAGAAGAATATAGTACCATGAAACTGATCCATGCTTATACTGGCAGCATTATCAATACACAGCAGAGCACTGATGATTGGATGAACAATTCAAAATAAAGCTTGGGGACATCAGATCTTTTGTATGATGTATATGTATATGTGTACACATATGTGTGTATATATGTATACTTATGTATGTGTATACATACATATATATGTGACTTCTACCTCACGGTGTTTAAAAAAGTCAATTCTGTATCGAATATGATTTTAAAACAATATGAATAAATATTACAATATAAAGAAACATATATAATATGGGGTTGTGAATGATCCAGGAATCATCCAGAACTCAGGGTCCTTCCAAATGGTTCGTTCCACTGTTACCTTAGGGTTTGACACTAGTGCTACGGTCCAAAATGGTGGATAGAATTTCTTTCATTGCATCTGGTTTCCAAACAATACATGAAAAAAGGATTGTATTCCATCCATACATTTCTGTGTATTCCATTACAGAAAGTCCTGGATGTCACATCCATTTGTGTTTTGGTGGCCAGACTAGACTCTAGGCCCATGGCTACATATTCAAGGAAATGTAAATTATTATTATTACATAGTAATTAAATTATTATTTTTAAATTTTTACATAGCAATTGGTTTAGCTAAAAATTAGGGCTGTGTTGTCTAAATAAAGGGCAAAATGGGTACTGAGGTGGACTATTACAGTATGCCACAATAGTCTTGGATGTATTTTGTCAAATTTATTTCTGGTGCTTATAATTGTTGTTTCTATTATGAATCATATATTTTTAAATTTATGTATATAGAAATATAATTTTCTTATATTAATGTAATATTAAACAAAATTCCAGAGAATTGAGCAAATTTTCTTTTTAGGTTTGTGAAGCAAATGTTTTACTGCTTCACCATTAGGAAAGATGTTTACTGGAGACTTGGGGGATACCCATTATCAGGATGCAAAAGTTCCTAATTTGCAAAAAATATTTCAGAGTAAAAGGGCACTGATTTTATCATACTATATTTTTCTTCATTTCTTTAGATGAACATATGATTTTTCTCCCATAATAGGCTAATGCAGTAAATTAGATTAATAGTTTTTAATGTTATTAAAGTGCCTCAGATTTCTGGAATACAACAATGTAGCCAAGACACATTGTTTTTTTTAATACATTGCTGGATTTGGATCCTCCTATTTTCTTTGGAAATTTTTGCATTTATATTTATAAATGAAAGTTGCCTATAATTTTCTAGTATATCTGGATTTTTCAAGTTTGAGTAGTAGGGTTATACTAATTCACAGAATGAATTACAGATTTTCTTTTCTTTTCCACACTAAAAGATTTTATTCACATTTGAATCATCTGCTCCTTGAAAATCTGGTAGCACTCTCCTCTAAAATTCTCTGGTTCTGATCTTTTTTAGCTAGAGTTTTGACCATTGATTCAATATCTTTAATGATATGAAAAAAAATTGACTAGAAATTACTTGACAGTTCTCCCATTAAGATTTAGTTTCTCTGTTCTTTCTCCTGAAATTGTGTAGATAAAGACAGAATATGGTGGAAGTGGCTTTTGCAGTTAGATACAGTTTCCATCTAGTTTACTGGAACGCCTATTCTTGGGTTCCTCCCCATGTAAGAAATCCAACTACTATACTAAAGCTGCCATGCTACAAAGACCATATATAGGTACTCCAGTCAATATCTAGTGGAACATGTGCTACAGGCCTCCCTGACAGCAGTGAGACACGTGAGTGAAGAAGCCAGGTTGGTACTGAATCCTCTTGCCCCACCTGGTCCAGCCCCCATTTTTTCGAGGCGCCTCCAACTATTCCAGTCATTCTAATTAAGGATCCATACAACATAGAGCAGACAAGATCTTGCGCTGATGTAAATTGCTCAGCCACATAATCTTTTCTTTTTTTATGTAAAGGTTGTTTGTTTTTAAAGTTATGTATAACATAGGCAAAAATATTTAGTCAATAAATTTTTATTTAAGTAATTTTACATGTGATTCTTTCCACCATAGTTGCTCCAAAGTCAGAATCATAATCTTCAAAATAGCCCTTTTAAAAAGAACTTTTGTTCAATACAGTTGCCACTGTCAGTCCAGAGTTCTTTTGGTTAGGCTTCTTTGACCTCTGCTTGAATATGGACATACTTCAAAAATTTTCCACCTATAATCTTTGGGATCCCATTTCTTTACTTTAGAGCCCTAGAAGTCTAATTGTAGGAAATATCAGCCACATAATCTATTAGCATATTAAAATGCATAGTTTTTTCAGTCTCATTAAATTTTGTGGTGGCTTGTTAGGCAGCAATAGGTAAGTGGACAAAGGTTATTCAAACTTTCGATTTCTTATTTGAGACATTTTTTGCTAAGTATAGTAGGCAGAAGATAGGTTAAGACATGTAATAGTGGTTTAAGTAAAGTAAAAGTGTTTTTTTAGTATTGTTTCTGTCATCAATATAAGGCCCTCAGTAGAAAGTCCATAACAGGTAGGGTGATCTAATGGTACAGAGGGCCCAGTCTGCTTCTATCTTGCTATACTATCACCCTCAACAAGCAGTTTTCATTTTTATTCACGGTAGGTGCTCCAGCTCTAGCTTTTATGCATGCATTTAATGTAGCAGAAATAATAAAAGGGGATGGGAAAACCAAGTTCCTCTGCTTTAATAGTATAATCCAGAAGCTTCACAAATCACTTTCACTCACATTGCATTAGCTAGCATGTATTCATAGGTCATGCCTAACAGCAAGTAGTGCTGGGAAATACAACCTTATCTTTACATCCAGCTATCCAGATAAAACATTTATGGTTCAGAAAAAGGGGAAAAGATAAAATGGATGCAACAAAGTAAGTATACCACCCTTAGTTAGTTTGTTTTTTAAGAATTTGTTAAATTTCAACTAAGTGTCCAAATTAATGGGCATGAAGTAATTCAGATATTCTTTATTTGTCATCCCTATTTTACCTGTAGTTATGTAGTTATTTTACATTTCTTTTTTATTTTGGCTATATTTCACTTAATTTCATTTTTCTTCTATTTGTGTATACCTACCAAAACTTTCTATGGTCTAGATTTGTCTAGATTATGCCTTAAATCTTATATAAGTTTTTATATGAGTATCTAGTAATGAAAACATAGTTAGAATATTTAAAGGTAATGATCTAACTTCCACAACTTTTAACCTCTTTTTACATTTTCCATTACTTTGACTCTCTGAATTGCATTATAGATAATTTTCTGTAACTATTTTCTGAACTTTAATTCTCTCTGCATCTAGTTTCACATGCTATAAAACTCATCCACTAAGTTTTTATTTCAATGATTAGCTTTTTAATTTTTAGAAGTTTTGTTCCTTTTATTTAAGATTTCTTACTTTTCATAGTTATCCATTGTCCAACTTTTTGTATTCTATTTTATCACTTCATAAATCTTATATAGAGTTATTTTATATTATGCAGCTGATAATTCCAATATCTGAATTGGATCTAAATCAAGCATATCACTCATTGTGGAATGTATCTGATTAGATGATTTTTCTTTTCTTTTTTTCTCTTTTTGTTTTCTTTTTATTTTGCTTACACTTAAATTTGAGTTGTTCATCTCCAGAGAGTTGTATTTTCTGTCAATATGGGTCAAATTTACTCCCTTCGAAGGTTCAGTCTATATGTGGAAGTGTTATATTCGGTTCACAACTGTGTAGGAGCCTCAGACCTACTCTCTTGATCCCAATGTTAGTATAATCATTTGCTTCCAAGATGAAAATAGTTCAGTTTTTGCTTTCTATTAATCAGCTTATCCAATTTCTTAATGATTTTGGTTGGTTTTTAGTCTCTGGAGATTTCCTTTATGGTGATTAGCAATATTTAAAAAATACACTTTTGTAAATTACTCAAGATTTTGTGGTACTGTGGTGGGAAGATTTTTTCTAAGTTTCTACTTAGATGCACTACTGAAAATAAAGGTCCATATTATCTATTTAAGCTTGAGAGTTATAATCATTTTTCTACTTATATGAAATTATTTTCAGGAGAAAAAGAGAATGGATGTGATATCTTTGCCTTTAAGGGGAAAGTGACAATACTTCTTGACACTGGTCTTGGCAATATTTTTTTATATATGACACAAAAAGCACAAGTAACAAAGGCAAATAAACAAATGGGTTACATCAAACTAAAAAGCTTCTGTACAACAAAGGAAACAATTAACAAAATAAAAAGGCAACCTATGGAATGGGAGAAAATATGTGCAAACCATACATTTGGTAAGGGCTAATATCCAAAATCTGTAGGGAACTCATGCAACTCATTGGCAAAAAAATAAATAAATAAAGAATCTAACTTAAAAAGGGGTAAAATACCTGAACAGACATTTTCCAGATAAGATATACAAGTGGCCAACATGTACATGGAGAGATACTCATCATCACTAATCATCAGGGAAATGCAAGTCAAAATCACACCAAGATGTCATTTCATCCCTGTTAGAATGTCTATTATGATAAGACAAGAGATAATAAGAGTTGGCGAGGATATAGAGAAAAGGGAACCCTTGTACCCTGTGGTGGTAATGTAAATTAACACAGCCATTGTGGAAAAGAGTGTGAAGTTTCCTCAAGAAATTAAAAATAGAACTACCATATGATCCAGCAATCTAATTTCTGATTGTATATCAAAAAGGAAAGAAACAGGGTCTGTAAGAAGTATTTGCATTCCTGGGTTCACTGCACCACTATTTACAATAACCAAGGTACAGAAGACCCTAAGTCCATCAACAGATAAATGGGTAAAGAAAACATGGTGTGTGTGTGTGTGTGTGTGTGTGTGTGTGTGTGTGTATCAATGGAATATTGTTCAGAGAAAAAGAAGGAAATCATGCCATTTGCAAGAAGAGATGCCCCTGAAGGGCATTACACTAAGAGAAATAAGCCAGACAGAGAACGACAAATACTGCATGGCTTTACTTATATATATAATCTAAAAATTAGTTGAATTCACAGAAGTAGAGTAGAATGTTAGTTGCTAGAAGCTAAAGGTGTGGGAAATGGGGAAAGTTGGTAAAATAATACAAACTTTCAGTTAAAAGATGAACAAATTTTGGGGATCTAATGTGAATTATGGTGATTATAGTTAATAATACTGTACCGTAGGGGCACCTGGGTGGCTCAGTCGGTTGAGCGTGTGACTTCAGCTCAGGTCATGATCTCACAGTTTGTGGGTTCGAGCTCCGCATCAGGCTCTGTGCTGACCATTTGCTCAGAGCCTGGAGCCTGCTTCAGATTCTGTGTCTCCTTCTCTCTCTGCCCCTCCCCCACACACTTTGTCTCACTCTGTTTCTCAAAAATAAATAAATGTAAAATAAAAAATAAAAAAAAATACTGCACTGTATACTTGGAATTTGCTAACAGAGTTGATCTTAAGTGTTTTTTACCACACACACCCCAAAAACTATGAGAGGTGATGGATGTGTTCATTAACTTTACTGTGGTAATAATTTCAAAATACATACATATAACAAAACATCACATTACACACATTATATATGTATAATTTTATTTGTCAGTTATACACAATAAAGCTGTGGGGAGAAAAGGAAAATGACAACCATGTATGCTGCTTTTTTTTTGAGTGTATACAGTAAGTCTTTCACTGTATAAAAGAGCCATACTTTTTATTAGAACTCATACTGAGTTATTTCAATTAATTGAGTCCTACTTCTTGCCTAGAGAAAAGAAATCAAATGAAATCACAACATTCATGCTACAAGTAATATGTAGAAAATAATATTTTTACATAGCCTCAACAAGTATAAGAGTGAGTGGAAATATAGATGGAGCGCAGGTTTTGAATAGCTTTATATATCATGCATGCTAAAGACATGATCAAGAAAAGCAAGCAATATAATATTTTGTTAAACATTGTGATGTATACTTTATACATTCTAGGAAACTGATTTTCATTACAACAATCTTTAAATGGTTATTGTTATGGAAATTCTCTAAGATGTATCCCTAAGATATAAATTAGTTAAAAAGAAAGCAAGATAATAAAAATATTTTACATATAATGTAAATTACTTCTTGATATATCTTCATATAGATAGAGATCCTGAATGTAAACCCAAAATTAACATTAGAGAATGCAGTGAGACTGGGGGCTAAAAAGCATCTTAATTTTTAATGTTCTTGTTGAAGTATGAATGTGGGTCTGAAATCAGGCAGAGTGTTTGGAAACATATTTGAGAGGCATTTCAAAGGCATGCACAACAATAAATCAAGAATAAAATGGAAGTGAGACATGAGGGAGAAGAAGTGATCAATGTTGATTCCAAAGGTTGTTTGTTTGTTTGCTTTTTCTTCTTTCAAAAGAGAATGATGTTGATTCCAGTGACAGAAAGTTCAGAGTGGGACATGTTTTTTCTTTTCTAAAATGTTTGATCACCTTAATGATATCTGCATATCCAGGAAGTAATGTGAAATAAAGTCATATACATTAGGGAGAATGGAAAAGGATTTATGGATTTGGAGTCCATCTGAAAAGAGATGCTTAATGCAACAATGAGCTTGGATAAGTTTGCCCAAGGAGACTATGCAAACTGAGAAGAGGAAAAAAGAGAGGGCAAAATCAGATTATGGCTTCATTTAATCAGTGGGACATGAAAAGCATCAAGAAAATGATCATAAAAAGTAGTTCTAAGGATGTGATTATATAAAATAGTGTATTGTCACTATTCCAAGAGAAAAAAACATTCCAAGAGAAAAATGTTGATTAATAGTAGTAAATTCTAAATGGAGTTTTAAGACTTAGACAATTTAATGAAATTTTTATGATTGTGTTGGCTTTGATGAATAGTCTCACTAGCCCGTCATACAAAGTTCTGTACTTCTATTATATGATGGGTTATATGTTATGTTCTGGAGATAGAAATGTAAATAAAACAGTTTCTTCTAGGAGCCCCTTATTCAAAAAGGAAAACATAAGTATCACATGATAGGAGTACAAAAATTATTTATATTTAAAATGTATCTATGGAAGCTTGAAAATTTGTATAATGTTGAGGAATGTTAATAAGTATCCCATGAAGTGATATTAACTGGTACAGGGAACTAGGCAGATAAAAAAACAGGCTCAGAAGCATGTATGTAAAATTCATACAGCAAGATGATGGATCCTGGGGTAGTCTGTGAGTGTATGGTAGAAACAGGAGAAAGGGAATCAGCAAAGATTCAGATGGAAAGGTCCACAGTGGACAGGTGTTAACAGCCTTACATTAATGGTTCACAAAATTGAACCTGATTTTCTCCAAGCAAGGATGAAAAAGCAAAGGCTTTAGGATACATTTTAAAGCAACCAATCTATATTTTAAAAAGGTAACTCAGACTTCAGTATGGATGCCGAATGGGAGAGGTGGAGCTTAGAGGCAAAATATCAATAAGGCATACTGCAGTAATTGCATTAGAAGGAAATGAAGGTCAGGACTAAGGGAAATCTAAGGAAATTAAAATGGCTACAGGAATTGGAAAATGATAAGGGAAAAGGATGCAGAAGCAATTTCAGAAACAGAATTGACAGGACTTGGTGAATGATTATTGTTATGTGAAGTTAAAGGACATTAATGAAAAATTCTATATTATATTCTTTTTTGGGGAGGAGAATATGTAAATACTTGACATTTAAATAGATTCTACCCTTGTGGTAAGCATAGCATAAAATATAGAGAAGTTGATTCACTACGTTGGACACCTGAAACTAATACAACATTGTGTCAACTATACTCGAAAAAATTTAAAAAGAAATAAAAAATTAAAAAGGAAGAAAAAAATGTTAAAAAATAAATGTATGCTATATGAACTATTCACATCAAACTAAAATCATTTTTTTTATGGTAAACAATTTTGAAGAGTGGACTTTTTTGGAATTAAGTGCCCTGATTAAAACATGACATTGTTTACATATTTAAGGTGGTTGTTTTAGAAAGGCAGTGTTTTCCAAAGTATATTATTTTCCAAATGTCAGTGGTAAATCCACAGTCACATACACATATGTATACACACACATGAAATCATTTCTTCTAGTTTATGTAAATTAATATTTATATGCAGGGCACCTGGGTGGCTCAGTCAGTTGAGCGCTGGACTCTTCATTTCAGCTCAGGTCATAATCTCATGGTTCGTGGTATTGGGACCCACATCAGGCTCTGTGCTGACAGCTCAGAGCCTGCTTGGGATCCTCTCTCTCCCTCTGTCTCTACTCCTTCCCCACTCTTTGTCTCCCTCAAAATAAATAAATAAAACAAAAATATTATATGCAATGTAAGATGATAAATGCATTTCAATATTTTTTCTCATCATTATGTAATATTAGGCTGTAAGAAACAGTGTACCAGATCTGAGAACTTCAGAAAATGTAAGAGAGGTTATCTAATGTGTGAACGTATAACGTCGCATTTGTGTTTTGATGAACAGGCATTATTTACCAATTGAGACCAAGGAACACATTATGCACATAATTGTGATATTCTATATACTTTATATCATTTGTAGTTTTTTAAAAAAAGTTTAATGTTTATTTGAGACAGAAAGAGAGAGAGAGAACCTGCTCATGAGTGGGGGAGGGGCAGAGAGAGAGAGAGAGGGAGACACAGAATCTGAAGCAGGATCCAGACTCTGAGCTGTCAGAACAGAGCCTGATGTAGGGCTTGAACTCACAGAACGTGAGATCATGACCTGAGCTGAAGTCAGATGCTTAACTGACTGAGACCCCCAGGAGCCCCTCATTTGTAGTTTAAAATAAATTAAACTTGTATACCCTCATACTCATTCACAATGAATCTGTGCCTGACAGAAGAGATTAATTTGTGGCATTATTATTATTATTATTATTATTATTATTATTATTATTATTATTTTGTCTACTTCAATCTAAACACATGCCTTTGATGCCCCATCAACATATCCAGAATATTTCAGAGTTAAATGAATTTGGTAAATCTCAGTATGTCAGGTAGTATACTTAAGGTAATGTGTAGCTAATGTAAAAGAATGCCTCACTATTGTTGATCAATGGATCAATTTTAACCAGCAGAATTGTACCTGCCATGATTTATTTATCTAACTTTTTTATTCACTAATTTAAAAATCTACTATGGGTCAGGCAATTTTTTAAAAATGAAAAGGTGGATAAAATGTAGTTCATGATGTCCAGGAATCAACTTTAGTTGGAGAAAGAGAAATAATTATTCAAATAATTATAAGAAAGTGGTAAGAAATAAAATAGAAATAAATAAATTATAATAAGAAAACAAAGGAGGTACTGTTTGATTATAATATGAGAAATGCTTGTGGCTTTAAAAACCCAGACCTTTCTTTTTTTTGCAGCTTATCAGGTTAGTAAAAGTCAATTTATCTTTCTTAACTCTTTCAAGAATTAATAATTCACCAGATTCCTGATACTTAAGGTATCCTAAATGAACAATAAGAGGCAGCATGGTTTATTGGGAAGAGCAACTATTTAAGAGACTTGTTGTGGTAAACATTGCATCAAATAATGTATTTAACGTGTATCTGACACTTATAGGCACTTTTCGGCATAGAAGGTAGCTATTTTCTTCATCTCCATCATAATCATTCTGCTTTTAAACTACAAATATACACATTCCCATATCATCATCAAGTTGGTCCTTAATGCAAAACATGGAGACATTTTTAGTGTCTTTACTCATTTTTGATAATCTTTCCTTAACTTCTACTACTATTTCGTCTCTAAATTATAGTGATCAAACCTGAACTTTTGTTTGTGATGAAAAAGACAGCACAAATTATTTTAGTATATTCTATGAGTAAACAGTTTAAGAAAAAAACTCTGACTGACAAATTCAGTATATAGTAGTTACTAAATGCTCATGATCCAGAGAGGAAATAAATAACACACATGGTTCAAATGAAGATACTTCAGTTAAGCATTTGGATAGGTTTCAGGGAACAAACAAGAGATATTGCATTGCCCAAGACTATCATCAGTGGGAAACTGTTACTACTTTTAAGGCTGATGAATCAAGAAAATGATAAAGTGTTATTCCACCCAAATGAGAGCTGAAACTTTGATGAAGGGGCCATCGGATAGAAATTATAGTCAACTGCCAGACATATGGTATCAGGGAGCAGGCCTAGAGAAGCTTCTCTTCTCTTTCTTCTACTTTCTGGTCTTGTGGTAGTGTCTCCCAGTGGATGAACCAACAGAAAGCAACTGACAAGGGACCCAACTGACAAACTTAGCTGGAATCATCCTTTCCAGGCATAGAGTAGGGCAGAGGGAATAAAAATGGACCAGAACAACAGAACAGGGGAGAATTAACCACCACAGCAACATAATGAGTATATGTTTTCTGACATATAATAATGAGTACATAATTTCTGACACTGTTATTCTGAAACTTTCATTATTCTCCGATATTCCTCTGAGAACTTACCATTCTACAATTCTTTTAAATCTCCCACCAACTCTATGAATCTGGTACTATCTTTATCTTAAGGTGAGGAAATTAAGGGACAGACAGATTAAGAAATTTGTCCAAATTTATGCACGCTTTCTTAGCTAGTGAGTTCCTGCAAATACTCCTCTTCTCCGGGGCCAAATTTTACTTGAATAATCTAAGGAGAAACTCTGGAAAAAAGAATGTTGAGGATAGGGGTGACTTAGAATATTAATGCAATCTCATTCTATAGCTGTGACAAATAAACCTCAAGTATGGGAAGTTATTTTCTGAGGTCAGTTTGTAAAAGACAAATCCAGGGGCAGAGTAAATTTTTTCCCCTTTCCTTCCAAATAGGTTATATGTGTAAATCAAGAAACTGCTTTTCTTTCACTATAGGGATACCTGATTTAGTGTTACACAGAATAGTGGTGTTAGATTTTTAAAATTACTTTTGATTTCTATTTCAGGAAACTGCTATTTTCTCAGCTCAATTAATACCTTCAAAACTGTGCTACACATAAATATAGCAGAAACATAACTTAGGTGTGTGACAGTACTTAGCTGGAATTCATTCATTTAACATTACAGCAGATGGTAGTGAATTTTAGGCGTTGAAGTATATTATTACTACCAGGGGAAGAATATGATTTATCAATTAAATGACAGATCTTCACATTCAATATTTTCCCTTCTTTTGCCATGTTTTATTTTTTATTAAAAACATTTTTTTCAATGTGTTTTTTTGAGAGAGAGATAAAGCATGAGTGGCAGAGGTGCAGAGAGAGAGACACAGAATCCAAAGCAGGCCCCAGGCTCTGAGCTGTCAGCACAGAGACCCATGCAGTGTTCGATCCAAAGGACCATGAGATCATGACCAGAGATGCCTAACCGACTGAGCCACCCAAGCACCCCTATTTTTTATTTTTTTAATTCTTGGTGTCCACAGGTCACTTATGTACTTTACATTTTAACTTCAAAAAAAAAAAAAAAACCCACAAAACTTGATTTATAATGGATTACTTATACATTAATTCTTATTTTAAATATTTTATTCATTTTCAGATCTTAAAAGAGGTACAAGTTTACAGCATCAAATTTATAAAATACAGAAAAAAATAGAACCACTTTAAAAATAATGGCATTACAGAGAATATCACTCAGAGATGGTAACTTAATGTGGTAAATTGATTACACTGATGGCTGCAATTGGTGCCCCCCCCCCATATCCATTCTATTTGCCCTGTAACATTTCAGGCCCCTTCATTCTTTGTTTATTCTTTCTTTGAGATGGACTTATGACTTGTTTTGGCCAATAGAATACAGTGGAGGTAACAATCTGCCAGTTCTGAGTTTCCGTCTCAAGAGATCCTGCTGACCTCTTTCCTCTCTCTTGAACCTCTGCCTCTGCCATGACTCAAGTAGTAGTAGTCCACTGGAGGATGAGACATCACGTGAATCAGAGCTCCATCATCCCAAGTATCACAGCTCAAGCCCGATATGTGTGAGAGAGCTCAATAAAGGCAACCAAGATGATTCACCAGCTGAGCACTGAGTCATACATCAACCCATCCAAAAACTAAAGAATTGCCAGTGGATCCTCTAAGTCAACAATGTAATAAGTACTTATTGTTTTAAGACGCTGGTTTTTGTCATTGCTTGTTATGCAGCTTTATTTTTGTAGATAATGGATCCACATATATCTCTACCGATATCAACATTTATCCATGCATTCACTATATCCACTTCCTATATATATTTATTTCTTTAATACTAATTATAATAAAATCACTACTATAACTATTTTACTGTCTTCTATTGTTCCACCCTTTTGTAGTTGTTTTACATACCTTATTGTTTTTAATTACAATAAATAATGAAGCACATATTATTTTCATCTCACAGATGAGGAAACAGAGGCCCTGGGAAGTAAAGAGACTTCCTAGGTTAGTTTCAGCTATAAACTGTTGACCCACTTATGCTGGAGACTCCTGAGAGTCCTACCTGCTCTGCCAATAGCAATGCTCATTGTCATAGTCTCTGCTAACACTGACACTTTCCATTCTCCCACTTGTACTCCACTGAATCTAGATTCTTTCACTTCATGGCTAGGTGAGGTAGATAGTCACAGCTATCCAAGCTGTTGGCACCCCTGACCTTACCGCTCTATGGTGTCTTTCACTAACTGCAACAATGTCCTGCCCCACCAGATCTGAGCAGGAAATAACACGGCTTTCCTAGATTCAGACCTCTGCTTCAAATAGACATGCTATTGACTTTACTAATCCAGTTCTGTACCAGAGACCCTTGAACATACATCAACCTTCTACTTTTTAATTTCTGTAAAGTTAAAAGAGAGAATTCCTTCTGGGTCACTTCAGCCTGGGATATGTATTTACAGTGGAATATCTTGAATCCAAAACACTTATGCAAGAAACTGAAACACTGTCTCATGGATATAAGTCAAGTATTTTTGCTCTCGGCTTCCACAGTTTACTGATAGGAACCAATTTCAACCTGAATTGGAACCATATTTTAAGAAGAAGACATGTAATTCATGCAATTAATATTTGGTATGACTAACCTTTTAGAAGGTCAAACCTTACGTTAGGAAACTAAGCATGCTTGAGTGCCCCAAACCATGAAACATGTCTATGTATGCCTAAATTTTTTTTCTTTATTTTTTCTTGTCATTTGAGAGTCTAGCAACAACACAAAAACTATATTTTTGGATGATTCAGATAAAAAGATTTTTCTGCTTTCAAGGTCCCAGTGTGTCTAGTTTGTCATTCTTCAAGAAGGACAACCCTAATATAAGCATTATCAGTATTACTGATTCCCAAATTCCCCATAACATGACATGTAAAAGCTGTCTGCTATTTCACAAGATATGTATGGCATCAAATATATTATCCACTCAATTGTTAAATATTTACATTATTTCATAATTTTTCACTTTTGTATATAGAACTGTCATATCCAAATTTTTATAACAACTCACATTTCCTAGTGGTGAATTAACTGACTCAATGGTCATGGCTTTTGACATCCTTTATCAAACCAACTTATAGAAAATTTACACTAATTTAAATAGCACTAACAGTGGCATAAATTAACAATTTTACAATTATGCCTGATTCCTACTTTGGAGAATACTAATTTTTCATAACTTTGCTAATGACAAGTAAAACATTCATTCGATTGCTAGTGCAATTTTTATTTTTATTCTGAGACTTGTCTTCATCCACATACAAATGGTATTTCCAGTGTTTACTTACTCAGTTGTAAGTGCTTCAAATATATAAATGGTGTTGACTCTAATGAGATATATATGTGTATATATATGTATATCATTTATACATATATATGATTTATTATTATTCATCTTTTATTTTTGTGGTATTTTATTATTTTTTTATTTAAAAAAAATTTTTTTTTTCAACGTTTATTTATTTTTGGGACAGAGAGAGACAGAGCATGAACGGGGGAGGGGCAGAGAGAGAGGGAGACACAGAATCGGAAACAGGCTCCAGGCTCTGAGCCATCAGCCCAGAGCCTGACGCGGGGCTCGAACTCACGGACTGCGAGATCGTGACCTGGCTGAAGTCGGACGCTTAACCGACTGCGCCACCCAGGCACCCCAGTGTGGTATTTTAAAATATGGGTATTTACGGTAAAATATAACATATTTCCATATTTAGGTAATGTGGGCTATCCAATCACATAGACCTGGGTTTGAATTCCTGCTGTGCCATTTACCATTAATGGGAATTTAACAGTTTCACTCTTACAAATTTGTTGTGGGAATTAAATATAATTATTCATGTCGATTGATTAAGCAAATGGGAACAGTTAACAATAAATAGGTACCTAAAATGTGCAGGCACTGTGCTAAGTGCTTTATAATATTACCTCATTTAGTTCTTAGAACAACTTTAGGAATTATGTAAGGTAGTTGTAGTTTACAAAGATTTATAACTTGTCCAAAGTGACAATGTAAAGAAGTAACAGAAATTAGAAACTGCCCTTCTAATCACTGTACCTATCTTTTCAAAGTGAAAGGGGTTTCCTACGCAAGAAACTCCATGGAAACAAGGGTTTCTCAGACAGAAATTTCCAATAACCTGAAAATGAACTCCCTGGGAGTGCCTGTTAAAAACAAACATTCCTGGGCTCTACCCAAATCTGAATCAGAATTTCCAGGTTAGCCCTGGTAATCTATAAGGTTAACAGATAGAAATATGCTTCTTATTATTAATTTTGGGAAACACTTTATTAGGTCAAGTGCTTGTGGTAATTACCCTTTACAATGTCACTTTATCATTTTGTTATTATTTAGATATTTAGTGGGATTCTATTACATATAAAATTACTCATAATGCAGACCAACTTTTCTTCTATTTTCCATTGATTTTAAACTGGTCAGTACTTCAGTCAACCTGATTCTATTAAATTTTAATATAATTCTTAAAATTTTCTAAGCATTGATGACACTCCTTACAATTTTATTTTAAAAATGGGCTTATAATCCTAGTTTTTATTTTATTGTTATAGTTGCAGTGCAGAATTTAGGAGATGTAGAAACAGATCAAAATTCTGAATGAAGACTTCTTTTGCCTTAATTAATTCTTTCCTGTAGATTTCCATGAGTTTTCTTTTAATTATTTTCATAAGTTTTGAGTTAAGTTTTTATTTTGTTTTATTGCCTCTCTTTCTATGTCAAATTTCAAAGCATTTTAGATGTGAATTTCCCTAATATTCCAGCCTTTTGTATATTTACCTTGTATCTATAGTAAGAACTTGCTTTAAATTTTATTTCAAAAATTACTTTGGTCTATCTTTTTAAAATATGGGTTCCTTGTGCTTTAAAAAATATATTTCTAGGGTTGTTTTGTTTGTTTTTGTTTTGTTTTATTTTGTCAGAAATAGGGCCTACCTAATTTCTGCTTCATGGAATTTTTGGTGCCATTAAATTTACAATATTTTAATTATTTCAGTGGTGTGCTAAAAAGTATAAAAAGCATAGCATATATTTCAATATGTTTATTAATCATAAAATTTGAGTTCTATCTGTATTTATGTTTGTGTTCATGTGAGCTATTAAAAACTGAGAGAGTTATATTATTTTCCCATCTTTATTCGCTTCTATCAACTTCTCGCTGAATTATTGAGTTTTCCTCAAGTGCTATATCACTTAGCACATACATTTTATTCTTTCACCTTTTGGTAATGGATTACAAACTTTATAAACATAAGAAATTATTTTCTTCCAACTTAAAGCTCTTTCTTTTTTTCTTTTTTTTTCAATATATGAAATTTATTGTCAAATTGGTTTCCATACAACACCCAGTGCTCATCCCAAAAAGGGCCCTCCTCAATACCCATCACCCACCCTCCCCTCCCTCCCACCCCCCATCAACCCTCAGTTTGTTCTCAGTTTTTAAGAGTCTCTTATGCTTTGGCTCTCTCCCACTCTAACCTCTTTTTTTTTTTCCTTCCCCTCCCCCATGGGTTTCTGTAAAGTTTCTCAGGATCCACATAAGAGTGAAAACATATGGTATCTGTCTTTCTCTGTATGGCTTATTTCACTTAGCATCACACTCTTCAGTTCCATCCACGTTGCTACAAAGGGCCATATTTTGTTCTTTCTCATTGCCATGTAGTACTCCATTGTGTATATAAAGCACAATTTCTTTATCCATTCATCAGTTGATGGACATTGAGGCTCTTTCCATAATTTGGCTATTGTTGAGAGTGCTGCTATAAACATTGGGGTACAAGTGCCCCTATGCATCAGTACTCCTGTATCCCTTGGGTAAAGTCCTAGCAGTGCTATTGCTGGGTCATAGGGTAGGTCTATTTTTAATTTTCTGAGGAACCTCCACACTGCTTTCCAGAGTGGCTGCACCAATCTGCATTTCCACCAACAGTGCAAGAGGGTTCCCGTTTCTCCACATCCTCTCCAGCATCTATAGTCTCCTGATTTGTTCATTTTGCCACTCTGACTGGCATGAGGTGATATCTGAGTGTGGTTTTGATTTGTAATTCCCTGATGAGGAGCGACGTTGAGCATCTTTTCATGTGCCTGTTGGCCATCCGGATGTCTTCTTTAGAGAAGTGTCTATTCATGTTTTCTGCCCAATTCTTCACTGGGTTATTTGTTTTCGGGTGTGGAGTTTGGTGAGCTCTTTATAGATTTTGGATACTAGCCCTTTGTCCGATATGTCATTTGCAAATATCTTTTCCCATTCCGTTGGCTGCCATTTAGTTTTGTTGGTTGTTTCCTTTGCTGCGCAGAAGCAGCATAAGGTCCCAGTAGTTCATTTTTGCTTTTAATTCCCTTGCCTTTGGGGATGTGTCAAGTAAGGAATTGCTACAGCTGAGGTCAGAGAGGTCTTTTCCTGCTTTCTCCTCTAGGGTTTTGATGGTTTCCTGTCTCACATTCAGGTCCTTTATCCATTTTGAGTTTATTTTTGTGAATGGTGTGAGAAAGTGGTCTAGTTTCAACCTTCTGCATGTTGCTGTCCAGTTCTCCCAACACCATTTGTTAAAGAGACTGTCTTTTTTCCATTGGATGTTCTTTCCTGCTTTGTGAAAGATGAGTTGACCATATGTTTGTGGATCTAGTTCTGGGGTTTCTATTCTATTCCATTGGTCTATGTGTCTGTTTTTGTGCCAATACCATGCTGTCTTGATGATGACAGCTTTGTAGTAGAGGCTAAAGTCTGGGATTGTGATGCCTCCTGCTTTGGTCTTCTTCCAAATTGCTTGGGCTATTCAGGGCCTTTTGTGGTTCCATATGAATTTTAGGATTGCTTGTTCTAGCTTCGAGAAGAATGCTGGTGCAATTTTGATTGGGATTGCATTGAATGTGTAGATAGCTTTGGGTAGTATTGACATTTTGACAATATTTACTTTTCCAACCCATGAGCACGGAATGTTTTTGCATTTCTTTATATCTTCTTCAATTACCTTCAAAAGCTTTCTAAAGTTTTCAGCATACAGATCTTTCACATCTTTGGTTACATTTATTCCTAGGTATTTTATGCTTCTTTGTGCAATTGTGAATGGGATCAGTTTCTTTATTTGTCTTTCTGTTGCTTCATTGTTAGTGTATAAGAATGCAACTGATTTCTGTACATTGATTTTCTATCCTGCAACTTTGCTGAATTCATGTATCAGTTCTGGCACACTTCTGGTGGAGTCTTTCGGATTTTCCATGTATAATATCATGTCATCTGCAAAAAGCGAAAGCTTGACTTCATCTTTGCCAATTTTGATGCCTTTGATTTCCTTTTGTTGTCTGATTGCTGATGCTAGAACTTCCAACACTATGTTAAACAACAGCGGTGAGAGTGGACATCCCTGTCGTGTTCCTGATCTCAGGGAAAAAGCTCTCAGTTTTTCCCCATTGAGGATGATGTTAGCTGGGCTTTTCATAAATGGCTTTTATGATCTTTAAGTATGTTCCTTCTATCCCGACTTTCTCAAGGGTTTTTATTAAGAAAGGGTGCTGGATTTTGTCAAAGGCCTTTTCTGCATCGATTGACAGGATCATATGGTTCTTATCTTTTCTTTTATTAATGTGATGTATCACGTTGATTGATTTGTGAATGTTGAACCAGCCCTGCATCCCAGGAATGAATCCCACTTGATCATGGTGCATAATTCTTTTTATATGCTGTTGAATTCGATTTGCTAGTATCTTATTGAGAATTTTTGCATCCATATTCATCAGGGATATTGGCCTTTAGTTCTCTTTTTTTACGGGGTCTCTATCTGGTTTAGGAATCAGACTTCATAGAATGAGTCTAGAAGTTTTCCTTCCCTATTTCTTGGAATAGCTTGAGAAGGATAGGTATTATCTCTGCTTTAAACATCTGGTAGAACTCCCCTGGGAAGCCATCTGGTCCTGGACTCTTATTTGTTGGGAGATTTTTGATAACCGATTCAATTTCTTCACTGGTTATGGGTCTGTTCAAGCTTTCTTCCTCCTGATTGAGTTTTGGAAGAGTGTGGGTGTTTAGGAATTTGTCCATTTCTTCCAGGTTGTCCAATTTGTTGGCATATAATTTTTCATAGTATTCCCTGATAATTGTTTGTATCTCTGAGGGATTGGTTGCAATAATTCCATTTTCATTCATGATTTTATCTGTTTGGGTCATCTCCCTTTTCTTTTTGAGAAGCCTGGCTAGAAGTTTGTCAATTTTGTTTATTTTTTCAAAAAACCACCTCTTGGTTTCGTTGATCTGCTCTACAGTTTTTTTAGATTCTATATTGTTTATTTCTGCTCTGATCTTTATTATTTCTCTTCTTCTGCTGGGTTTAGGCAGCCTTTGCTGTTCTGCTTCTGTTCCTTTAGGTGTGCTGTTAGATTTTGTATTTAGGATTTTTGTTGTTTCTTGAGATAGGCCTGGATTGCAATGTATTTTCCTCTCAGGACTGCCTTTGCTGCATCCCAAAGCGTTTGGATTGTTGTATTTTCATTTTCATTTGTTTCCATATGTTTTTTAATTTCTTCTCTAATTGCCTGGTGACCCACTCATTCATTAGTAGGGTGTTCTTTAACCTCCATGCTTTTGGAGGTCTTCCAGACTTTTTCCTGTTGTTGATTTCAAGCTTCATAGCTTTGTGGTCTGAAAGTATGCATGGTATAATGTTAATTCTTGTATACTTATGAAGGGCCGTTTTGTGACCCAGTATATGATCTATCTTGAAGAATGTTCCATGTGCACTCGAGAAGAAAGTATATTCTGTTGCTTTGGGATGCAGAGTTCTAAATATATCTGTCAAGTCCATCTGATCCAATGTCTCATTCAGGCCCTTGTTTCTCTATTGATCCTCTGTCTAGATGATCTATCCATTTCTGTAAGTGGAGTGTTAAAGTCCCCTGCAATTACCACATTCTTATCAATAAGGTTGCTTATGTTTATAAGTAATTGTTTTATATATTTGGGGGCTCCCTTATTCGGCACATAGACATTTATAATTGTTAGCTCTTCCTGATGGATAGACCCTGTAATTATTATATAATGCCCTTCTTCATCTCTTGTTACAGCCTTTAATTTAAAGTCTAGTTTGTCTGATATGAGTATGGCTACTCCAGCTTTCTTTTGGCTTCCAGTAGCATGATAAATAGTTCTCCATCCCCTCACTCTCAATCTGAAGGTGTCCTCAGGTCTAAAATGAGTCTCTTGTAGACAGCAAATAGATGGGTCTTGTTTTTTTTATCCATTCTGATACCCTATGTCTTTTGGTTGGCGCATTTAATCCATTTACATTCAGTGTTATTATAGAAAGATACGGGTTTAGAGTCATTGTGATGTCTGTATGTTTTATGCTTGTAGCGATGTCTCTGGTACTTTGTCTCACAGGATTCCCCTTAGGATCTCTTGTAGGGCTGGTTTAGTGGTGACGAATTCCTTCAGTTTTTGTTTATTTGGGAAGACCTTTATCTCTTCTTCTATTCTAAATGACAGACTTGCTGGAGAAAGGATTCTCGGCTGCATATTTTTTCTGTTCATCACATTGAAGATCTTGTGCCAATTCTTTCTGGCCTGCCAAGTTTCAAAAGAGAGATCGGTCACGAGTCTTATAGGTCTCCCTTTATATGTTAGGGCACGTTTATCCCTTCCTGCTTTCAGAATTTTCTCTTTATACTTGTATTTTGCCAGTTTCACTATGATATGTCATGCAGAAGATCGATTCAAGTTACGCCTGAAGGGAGATCTTTGTGCCTCTTGGATTTCAATGCCTTTTTCCTTCCCCAGTTCAGGGAAGTTCTCAGCTATTATTTCTTCAAGTACATCTTCAGCACCTTTCCCTCTCTCTTCCTCCTCTGGAATACCAATTATGCGTAGATTATTTCTTTTTAGTGTATCGCTTAGTTCTCTAATTTTCCCCTCATACTCCTGGATTTTTTTATCTCTCTTTTCCTAGCTTCCTCTTTTTCCATAATTTTATCTTCTAGTTCACCTTTTCTTTCCTCTGCCTCTTCAATCTGAGCCGTGGTTGTTTCCATTTTATTTTGCATCTCGTTTAAAGCGTTTTTAGCTCCTCCCGACTATACCTTAGTCCCTTGATCTCTGTAGCAATAGATTCTCTGCTGTCCTTTACACTGTTTTCAAGCCCAGCGATTAATTTTATGACTATTTTTCTAAATTCACTTTCTGTTATATTATTTAAATCCTTTTTTAAAAATTGTTTTAACGTTTATTTATTTTTGAGACAGAGAGAGACAGAGCATAATGGGGGAGGGGCAGGGAGAGGGAGACACAGAATCTGAAACAGGCTCCAGGCTCTGAGCTGTCAGCACAGAGCCCGACGCAGGGCTCGAACTCACAGACGGTGAGATCATGACCTGAGCCGAAGTCGGATGCTTAACCGACCAAGCCACCTAGGCACCCCTTTTTAAATCCTTTTTGATCAGTTCATTAGCTGTTGTTATTTCCTGGAGATTCTTTTGAGGGGAATTCTTCTGTTTGGTCATTTTGGATAGTCCCTGGAGTGGTGGGGACCTGCAGAGCACTTCCCCTGTGCTGTGGTGTATAAGTGGAGTTGGTGGGTGGGGCTGCAGTCAGACTGGTGTGTGCCTTCTCTTCCCCTCTCCTAGGGGCAGGATTCACTGTGGGGTGGCATGGCCCGTCTGGGCTACTTGCACACTGCCCGGCTTGTGGTGCTGGGGATCTGGCGTATTAGCTGGGGTGGGTAGGCAAGGTGCACGGGGGCAGGAGGGGCAGGCTCAGCTTGCTTCTCGTTAAGTGATCCACTTCAGGATGGGCCCTGTGGCAGGGGGAGAGAGTCAGACCCCCCCGTCGCCGGAGGGGTGGCTCCGCAGAAGCACAGCATTGGGTGTTTGCACAGAGCAAGCAAGTTCCCTGGCAGGAACTCGTTCTCTTTGGGATTTTGGCTGAGGAATGTGAGAGGAAGATTGCGCTGGCGAGTGCCTTTGCTCCCCGCCAAACTGAGCTCTGTTGTCCAGGGGCTCAGCAATTCTCCCTCCCTTTGTCCTCCAGCCTTCCCGCTTTCTGAGCAGAGCTGTTAACTTATGACCTCCCAGATGCTAAGTCCCACTTGCTGTCAGAACACACTCCGTCTGGCTCCTCCGCTTTTGCAAGCCAGACTCCGGGGGCTCTGCTTGGCTGGCGGACCGCTCCCTCCCGCCAGTCCATGCAGCGTGCACCGCCTCTCTGCCCTTCCTACCCTCTTCTGTGGGCCTCTCCTCTGTGCTTGGCTCCGGAGACTCTGTTTTGCTAGTCTTCTGGTGGTTTTCTGGGTTATTTAGGCAGATGTAGGTGGAATCTAAGTGATCAGCAGGACGCGCGGTGAGCCCAGTGTCCTCCTACGGTGCCATGTTCTGCCAGTCCCCCCAACTTAAAGCTTTTTACTTCAAATTCTACATTGCCAAGTTAATAATGTGAACTCTGCTTTATTTGTACATTTATTTAAATGAAATTATTTTCTGAAGTTTTAGTCCAAGTTGTTATTAATGTTTTTTTAAAAGAATGTTTTTGAAAAAATATATATTACATCATAAATGTATGTTCCAAAGTTGCATATATCATTTCAGCTTACATAACAAGTTCCATGTTTTGGTCAATTAGATGTATTATAAGAGAGACTAGGAAATGACATCTCTAATTTCCCATTTAAAATCTTGATAGAGGAGACAGCAATCTGACAACAAAAAGAAATAAGATCCGTCCAAATGGCAAGAAAGAAGCAAAACTTTAACTATTTGCAGATGATATAATATATAAAAAACCCAAAAGACTCTACCAAAAAACTTCTACAACTGATAAACAAAGTCACCAAAGTTGCAGGATACAAAATCATAGTACAGAAATCTGTTGCATTTCTATATTGCACTTATATATACCAATAATAATGAATGAAAGAGAAATTAAGAAACAATCCTATTTACAATTACATCAAAAATAATAAAATACCTAGGAATAAACTTAACCAGGGAAGTGAAAGACATTAATCGTGGAAACCATAAAACACTAATGAAAGAAATTAAAGACAACACAAAGACATGGAAAAGTATTCCATACACACGGATTAGAAAACAAATATTGTGTACATATACAATGGAATACTACTTGGCAATGACAAAGAATAAAATCCTGCCTTTTACAACAACGTGGATGGAATTGAAGGGTATTATGCTAAGTGAAATAAGTCAGAGAAAGACAGATATCAAGTGTTTTCACTCATATGTGAACTTGAGAAACTTAACAGAAGACCACTGGGGAAGGGAAAGGGAAAAAATAGTTTCAAACAGAGAGGGAGGCAAATTATAAGAGACTCTTAAATACAGAGAACAAACTGAGGGTTGATGGGGGAATGGAAGAGAGGGGAAAGTGGGTGATGGGCTTTGAGGAGGGCACTTTTTGGGATGAGCACTGGGTGTTGTATATAAGCGATGGATCATGTGAATCTACCCCCAACACCAACAGCACACTGTATAAACTGTATGTTAGCTAACTTGACAATAATTACATTAAAGAAATAGAATAAAGTAGAAGAGAAAAATAAAAAGAAAAAAAATATTGCGAAAATGTCCATACGACCTAAAGCAATCTGCAGATTTAATACAATCCGCCTCAAAATACCAAAAAGATTTTTCACAGAACTAGAACAAATAATCCTAAAATTTGTATGGAACCATAAAAGACCCTGAATAGCCAAAGCAATCTTGAAAAAGAAAAGCAAAGCTGGAGGCATCACAATTTCAGACTTAAAGTTATATTACAAAGCTGCAGTAATCAAAACAGTATGATGTTGACACAAAAATAAACACATAGATCAATAGCACAGGATAGAAAGCTTAGAGATAAACCCACAATTATAAGGTCAATTAATCTTTGACAGAAGAGGCAAGAACATGCAATGGGAAAAAGACGGTCTCTTCAACAAATGGTACTGGAAAAACTGGACAGCTACATGTAAAGAATGAAGCTGGACCACTTTCTTACACCATACACAAAAATAAATTCAAAATGGATTAAAGATCTAAATGTGAGACCTAAAACCATAAAAGTCCTAGAAGAGAACACAGGCAGTAACTTCTTTGACACTGGTCATAGTAACTTCTTGTTAGATATGTCTTCTGAGGTAAGGGAAGCAAAAACAAAAATAAACTGTTGGGACTTCATCAAAATAAAAAGCTTCTGGACATTAAAGGAAATAATCAACAAAACTAAAAGGCAACCTATGGAGTGGGAGAAGATTTTTCTAAATGACACATATGAGGTTATTATACAAAATATTTAAAGAACTTATAAAATTCAACCCCCAAAATGAATAATCCAGTTAAAAAATGAATAGACATTTTTCCAACAAAGACATACAGATGGCCAACAGACACATGAAAAGATGCTCAACATCACTGATCATCAGAGAAATACAAATCAAAACTACAATGAGATATCACCTCACACCATCAGAACAGCTAAAATTGACAACACAAGAAGCAACAGGTGTTAGAGAGGATGTGGAGAAAAAGGAACCCTCTTGCATTGTTGGTGGGAATGCAAACTGGTGCAGCCACTGTGGAAAACAGTATGGAGGTTCCTTGAAAGGTTAAAAATAGAACCACCCTGTGATCCAGCAATTGCACTACCAGGTATTTATCCAAAGAATACAAAGATACTAATTCAAAGGGATACATGCACTCTGATGTTTATAGCAGCATTATCTACAATAGCCAGATTATGGAAACAGCCCAAGTATTCATCAACTGAAGAATGGATAAAGAAATGGCATGTGCATATATATATACACACATATATATATACACACGCCATATATACATATATATGTGTGTATATATATATACACACATATATATATACACACACACATGCCATTTCTTTATATGCCATTTCTTTATACATATATACATATAAATATATACACACACCATATATATACCATATATATATGAATATACTCAGCCATAAAAAATGAAATCTTATCATTTTCAACAACATGGATGGAGCTAGATAATATTATGCTAAGCAAAATAAGTCAAAGAAAGACAAATACCATATGATTTCACTCATATGTGGAGTTTCAGAAACAAAGCAAATGAGCAGAGGGGGAAAAATGAGAGAGAGAGGCAAACCAAGAAACAGATCTTAACTATAGAGAGCAAGCTGATGGTTAACATGAGAGAGGTGGGTTGCGGGACGGGTTAAATATGTGATGGAGATTAAGGAGTGCACTTGTGATGAGCACCAGGTGATATATATCAAAGTGTTGAATCACTATATTTTACACCTGAAACTAGTATTACTCTGTATGTTAACTAATTGGAATTTAAATAAAACTTTAAAAAAATCTTGGTAGGGGAGGAGACCAGTGAAAAAGGATACTAGGGGATAATTAACACAATTGATAACTGCATTAATTTTATAGTTAAAAGATAATTACTCTGCCTCAAATAATACTCTGCCTTCTAGATGCTATTGCTTTCCCTTTTCTTCCAGATTTCCTTTATTTTTTAACATATTATCAAGCAAATGTGAATATATTCAGGTATAACTTTTGTCCACAGAAAGAAGGTAGAGTCTGTCCTTGGCCTAGAACACAGTTCTTTGTGGCTAAAATCTGAAACTCAGATATACAAGGAAATAATACTACCAATTCAAATTCTAGAGTTAGCATATAACTGAACATCACAGAATCTACTGTTAAACAGTTCTGCTAGTGAGCACTACCTATAAAACTACAATATCAAGGATTCAACATTCCTTAGGGTTTTGGAGAAATGATGCTAAGGTAAATTGTTTTCTGGTTGTCTCAAGCATCAGCCTTTCAGTTTTCTCTCTCACTTTCTGAGACAGGAGGCATACAGTGAAGGAAGCTAGAAACAAGGCATGCTGTATACAGGCAATTTTCACTTCTAATTCATACTTTTGGATAAGTTATTTCATCTCTTTCAGTGTGAAGTTCTTTGTGTAGATGGTATAAAGCTGTTACTCAAGTATAAATTCCACTATTTATTATTTGATGGGATGTTTCAACAGATCAGAAACACTAAAACAACTGAGTCACAAAGGATAGCTCTAAGTTAGCAGGCAGGAAGACTAATGAAGGGTATAAATTATTCTCATTAATGGGAGAAGTAATTCATACAATAAAAACCATAGAAAAATTTAATGAGCACATAGTGTCAGGTATGGAGTAAAATAGTCTCTATAAAGGACTTAGAGTTTTCTAAATATTCCAGGCTCATTAGGACCTCATCCTGGAAAATTCTTCAATATTCTTTTTGCTGCACCTTGCACCTCCCTCAAAAATACTAATAAAAATAGTTATCATAATGTTTTGAAACTGCCTGTTTATTTACCTGAATTTCCCACATTATCATCTCTAGGAAAGCAGACTATGAGTCTCTCTTATTGACTATTTTATCTCTAGTGTCTACTTGGTACAAGGCCTGACACATAGTAGGTTCTCAACATTCATTTATACTAAGTTTGTAGATAAGAAGACATAATTACTAGTACAAGGTATTCATTGACTTCCTCCTTTCTTTCTTGCCAAGGAGATTGCTGTTCTTGTCTGGCAAAACTCCAAATATCTAAAGGAAAGATAATTCCAATTTGGAGAGGAAAGAAAAGCTAAATTATCTGTGTAATCAAAAGAGAAAAGATAGAGAGAGGAGAAAAAGAGAAACATATGGTAGAAGATGGCAGAGGAAGGAAGGAAATAACATTTCAGGGCTTAGAAAGAAATGCAACATAGCAGTTTAAGAGAATATGTAACTAGACGAAAGGAAATATATATACTGGTTATTGTGAAGTATTTACATCCTTTCCATATCCTTTGAGAAAAATAAGACATTAAAACTTCTTAAGAAATCCTTTTTAGAAAACGAGCTTTTAGAATATTACAGTACTTCAAGATTGATCCCAATAGATTTTTTAAGGATGTAAGAGATAACTATGAAATACTTGATTACATAAAGCAGCGGTTATTTCCAGCTGTGGGATTCAGCAGAAAGTTTGTGAAAACTGTTTGAGCAAGATGGGCAGGATTTGCATACATAAAGATTAGAGAAGAAAACTATTCTAGGTACAGGGTTTACCTGAACTGGCACTGATTTTAAAGGACTAGTAACCAATCATTTCCATTGCAGATGTAAATGTATTTACACATCAGTTATTCTGCCTTGACCACTTGATTAGGTTTAATCAAGGCCTTTTTTCTCATCCTTTTCCTTTCAGCTTCTAATTATATTTGTTATAATTAGACAAACAATCTAAATTGCTGGAAGCAATCTTTATTTCAAATAGACTGCAGATTTAAGTCAGACTACCAGACTAGCGTTAGCACAAAGTTGATGAGTTTCTTTGCAGAGCGGTGCATTAATCAACACAAAGCTGGTAAGTTCACTCATAGCTTAAGGGAGCAATTTCATTACCCAGTAGAGATACATTTTATGGTGGTTTAACTGAACAAATCCACTTGCAAAAACAAGCATTATATACATTTTTTTGTGGCTATCATAAACTTGAGAATTGATAGTTCCATTCCTAGCAGATTAAATAAAGCATTGTAGAACTACGGACTATCATACTGATTATAAATGTAAAGGTAAGAATATCACAGATACAAACAACACATGTAACTTTAAATTTTCAAAATCGTGTTACCCTAAATGGATAGCCTCCATGGTCACTTTTGTCCTTACATTCCTATGATCACATATATACATATGGTGTCCAAACTTTTCCTTTTTATATGATTGAGACATTTAATAAATAGCCCAGGATTTGAAGTCACAAAATAGATTTGTTGTTCAACATTACTAACTAAAATAATTGGTTGAATAAATATTTAGAAATATAAGAGGGAAGAAAGAAGGAAAAAAAGAAAAGGAAGAAAGATAACCCCACTACTTGGTTCACTGCAATCCTTCATATAAAATATCATTTATGCTTATAGTTATTTTATTTGTAACTCAGACTAAATAAAAAAAATTAGCCATTACCTTTTGCTAGATGTGCTCTATGTTTTATACAGTATGAACAAAATTATATTATTTTGATTTTCTCGGAACAAAGCAGAGACATAATGAGGTTTTATTAAATTCCATTATACTCTATGACTATGCCCTTTGTGTACCATCACAGCTGAAAGCCAATTATTTTTTGCAAGAAACAAGAGAGTCTCTTGAGTATTAGGTTATTTGGTTACCGAATTACCGAGAACAAGACAGCATATAGAATATATGCTTCTTTTATATGATGCACTCATTTATAATAAACATATAAATAAGTATTTCTCAACTCTGTTTTGTGTCCACCTATAACAAGTACCCCAGGCACATAATAAGCAAACTAAAAATTGGCTGAAAATATAGCACTGACCTTTGCTGAAGTAACCAATGGCTGGAACTTAAGTATGCTTTGGGGACACTAAAATGTGTGGTATTTTTCTTGTAAAATGTGCTCATTATAGGTGTAAAATTGTTTTACCTGTGTATAGTACATCTGTATCTGCTATTCAGATTTGATCTGCCAGGTGAATTTTTTAAAAAATAAAACTCACTCCAACAAATGGATATATGAATAACTGATTGCATGGCTGTGTAATGGCTTCAGGATGTCGGTCTCTATAGTGATTCTATTTAAACTGTATATATAAGTGAGAAAGAAGCAGAAACTTTCTGTTGTGGAAAGTGACAAGATATATTGTTTTGGCATATTATTTATGTTTGTTCAAGAGTATTTGGGAAAACTGGAGTGGCATGATTTATTGTTACACAACAAATGTTTTCTCTAGTGAAGGGTTGTGAAGCAATTCATGTGAGATTTTTTTTTTTTAACTTTGAAGAAATTTAAATCAGGAGCATTGACATACTGGCCAAAACTGAAAGATATTGTTTCAGTATGCTTACTAATGCACAGTGAGAAACTGATTGATGGTTATAGCATTTTTGCATTTTGGTTTAAGAGAAGAGTTTATGCTTTTGTCATTGCTCATTCCTGTTCCATAGAAGACAATTAGTCATCTAGCAAAGACCATACTTTACAGTGTATGGCAGCCATGAGAATATGCTTCTTATATCTGTCAATGCAGAAAGCATAACTGACCCAAGGCCCCAGGTGCTGAGCTTTGAAATTTATCTCCATTATCTTCCTATTAAGGCCATGCTTTCTATTTGCATCTCCCAGCCAGTGGTTGAGAATAGCAGTGATACTACAAGCAAGTCTATTTCTGGAAGACACAGAACTACTGTGATGGGTAACTTCTACTCTAAAAACTTCCCAAAAACCTTGTTAAATTTTCTTTACAACTGCATTGAAGTCTCAGGTGCTTCCATCCCACTTTCTTTTTTGCCTGTTCTTCACTCAGAGTCATATCTGCAGTGAATTGCATTCTGATGACTCTTGTAGCCTCCCAGGGCCCCTCCATTCTTCTTAGGTATTTCTTCTCATAAATGTTTCTCATGTTTAATCTTGTCTTAGTTTCTGATTCCTAGACAATTTGCCTAACTCAGGGCAAATATAATATTTTACATGTCTGACATTATCTTTGTATAATAGAGGTTTCCCTCAGCCACACCAATTTCATGCCACTATAGCTAACAGAAACAAGCAAAGCCATTACTCTCAGAATTATTCTATCCACCCACTCTTTGCTAATTCCTTCTATCTTTGGTCAAGGACAGGTCGTCCTTTCCAGAAGTCCTTTTCTTATGTACTTCCCAAAGACAGCCATGAGTATGATTCAACCCTGATTCAGTTGTAGTCCGGGATGATCAAGAGTCCTTCACTTCTGATTTTTGAACCCAGTCACACTAAGAAAAGTCAGAAGGCAGTGATATTGCTTATTGCAAAAATGAGGGGGGCTGAAATAACAAAAGCATAGAGATTTCATTATGGCAGGTCTCAAAACCTTATGAAGGAAGAAGTGTATAGCAACCTGATTCCAAATAATTTATTAAGTGGGCTATCGAGCATATCATCTCATGACTTTTTACTTTTTCACTTATTGATATGGGTGTTATATGTGCTTATTAGTATTCAATGCACACAATATGCTATATAGGAGATCTGAGCCACACTCTTGAGATGTTTAGTAACGTCAGGATCCCTAAGTGCTTACCATCAGATACTGAAAGATTCTCATGATGTCATTATCTCAAAGTTACTGATGTCTTTAGTATGTTTTTGCCATTTCTTGTTAAGTGATAAAACATATCATAAGGTAGGCATGAAAATATCTTTCTTAGAAAAAATATACACCCTTGATATTGTCGTGCAATGTTCTAGTGTCAACCATTTGTGGAATTGTTTCCACAAGGATTTAAAAATTCTCATGTTTTTGTCAACCAGACGGATAGCTGCATTTATTCATTCATCCATTTTATTTATTAATTTTTTAATGTTTATTCATTTTTGAGAGAGAGAGAGAGAGAGAGAGAGAGAGAGAGAGAGAGAGAACGAACACAAACAGGGGAGGGGCAGAGAGAGGGAGACACAGAATCTGAAGAAGGCTCCAGGCTCTGAGTTGTCAAGCATAGAGCCTGACACGGGGGTCCAATCCACAAACCACAAGACCATGACCTGAGCTAAAGTTGGACGCTTAACAAACTGAGCTACTCATGCGCCTCTCATCCATTCATTTACTAATCATTTGACTCTTAAATTTTTCAAAAACATTAATTGATTAGTATATGCTGAAAAGGCACTGAGATGGGGTGGAGAACATTCTAGATATCAAGACTCTTGAAAAGGAATCCTAAAATAGTAACAAAATTAACAAAACCTGAAATGGCAATGATGAATGAAATGATAAAATTCCCTAGCCATTTTAGCAATCTACAAAATACAGAATAAATAATTTCAATATATTTATTTAGTAATCATGGTTCTTTAATGGCAATATTCAGTTATGGAAAAGGTACAGGTTTCCTGATACACTGACAGTGGGCTTCTTCTTGATATAAATAGAAAGCAATTTATTAAAATTGTCAAAGCTGAAATATCACTTGGACTTCATAGTCCCACATGTAGGAATAAATATCAAGAAAATGATATTATATATAGAATAAAACTTCATGTTCTACAGTGAAATATTATTTTGAATGACATATTGGAAATATCTTAAGTAAGTGTTAAAAAAATGTTTAATGTGTATTATTTGAGAAAGAGACAGAAAGCAGGGAGGGGAGGGGCAGAGAAAGAGGGAGACACAGAATCGGAAGCAGGTTCCAGGCTCTGAGCTGCCAGCACAGGGCCCGACGCGGGACTTGAACCCACAGACCGCAAGATCATGACCTGAGCTAAAGTCGGCCGCCTAACCGACTGAGCCACCCAGGCATCCCATTTTAAGTAAGTATTAATGCAATAATTGTTATGGAATATTGGTAATGGTGTAATTCTTCTGTCATTGAAAATGATGCTAATGGAGAATTTGTAATGTTTACATTAAGTAAAACATGTTTAAATCACATGTTTAATTTAAGTAGAGAAAATAAAATAAAAATTCAAAATCTGTAAAAAAAAATGAGGTTTAAATGTTTAAAAATGCATAGAACAAGAAAAAAGGATGCAGAACCCTATGTTAACAATAAATATTTCTGGGCAAAAAGTTACGCATAATCTACTTCTTTTTAATATATATTGTATTTCACAATGTTATATATGGACATTATTTTTATATATAAGTGAAATAATTTAAAATCCAGAAAAATAGTTTTCCAGAACACCCTGGGAGAAAAATTTTATTATCTCACATTTGTTAAGAACTACAGCGTAAACTGACCTTGAAATTATACCAACATAAGTAAAAAATAGTATAGAGATGATTAAATTTGCTTCACATTCTTATGTCTCAAAAAAATATTTATCTCTTTTTTATATGGGAAAACCACAAAGGAACATTTTATCAATTCAGTTTCCTAATTTAAGGAATATATGATACATTTCTAAAACAATAAAATCTTTTAAACACTGAATTGGTTTACACACATGTAGCATTGTGGGTTCATGGATCACTAGTAATACACATGAAAGATTTCATATGTCTGTTCCCATCTGCAATGCTATCCATCACTTTCATAGATTTAGGACCTCCAGTAGTCTAGGCTGACTGCATGTTCATCCTGTCATTTTTTTTTCCCCAGTTAACTTTATTAGTGTTGATCATGCCTGACTTTTCTAAGATTCCTTTGGCTCCTTTAACCTTGGCTTTACTGACCTGGAATAGATAGCAGCCAGGTGATACCTTGGCTAACTATATTTTTAGACAATTTCCTATGTTGTTGAGAAAAGAAATAAGGGATCACAGAGATAAGTTAAATGGATCCACCACAAGAAGGAAAATAAGAAAATATGAGTAATGCTTCAAATAACTGAGTGTTTAGTTCAGTATAAGGTCAGATTTAGGGGAAGTTATTTTAGTATGTGATTGTATGGGGCACAAACGTAAACAGAAAGGGAGAAGTTAGTAGAGAGAGAAAGCTGAATATATTCATGAGAGTTGTTTAAATTGATGAAACGGGTCACAAGAGGGATGAGAGGACACTGAAATTAGTGGACATGTGGACAGACTATTCTTTAACTAGAGAAGAGAACTGAAACAGAAGAGAAGAAATTAACAATACATTTAGGTGCAAGCACATTTCTAAATGTGGTGGGGCAGCTGAGTGCATAATTAGTTGCCTTTATTTTTCCTATGAAGGAGGAGGTGATTTAGGTAAAAAGAAAACTAAGTAGATTGAAAAAGCTTGAAAATGCTATGACATTCTTATAGGAAGAAAATGAATAAGTAATGGAGCTGGTCAGGGAGAAGATAAGTGCTTCTTGAGCATACATCATTAATGTTTGAACGAAATCAAGACATGGTTTCCTTTTGATGTATGTTGGCACCTGGTGCACTCATGAAAGACAATGAATTATTTCATTTAATTGAACTAACGTTTGAGTGCCCAATATGTGACAGATACTCTGCTAGACACTGAGAAGAAAATCAAAAGACAAATAAAATTTAATCTTATATCTCAAAGACCCATCTAAACAGTACAAAAGTTAGACGTATAGACAATTGAAATGTAAAGCAGAAGTGTTAGGCACACAGCAACTATTAAGAGCATGGGCTTCACCATGAGAGTAGGTAGGACTGAATAATAGCTGAACATACTTAAACAGTACCCTTAACTCACGTGCCCTTTGCTTTCTTCTTCTCTAAAATCTGCCTAATAGACCTCATAGCTGGATCATGTATGTGAATCACTTTATAAATTCTAAGGCTTTATGAAAATATAGTTTTCTTTATTACTATCTTATATGAATGTTTTAAATTTCTAAAAACCTTTAAAAATAAAAAGAAGGAGAGACAGAAAAGGAGAGCGGGAAGAGAGCAAGAGAAGATAGAGAAAGAGAGAGACTCTCTCTCTCTCTCTCTCTCTCTCTCTCTCTCTCTCTCTCTCTCTCTCTCTCTCACACACACACACACACACACACACACACACACGCTCTGGTTAGAATGTTTAGATACTCTTTACAGTGGAAGTAAAATTTGCCCCTGGATTTGTATAACATAGCCACAAGTAGATAGAATTAAGGTCACAGAGTTAGAATAAGTAGAGGAAACCACTTCAGCAACATTTTAGAGAAGAAAAAGCACAAACCATATTGAGGAATAGAAAGCAGACCATATTACATAGAAAGTAGGGGAGTAAAAAGGCATAAAACGTAGTTGTGAACATTTCATATTAAAGAGATGTCACTTAAATTATGGTTAGAATATAATATAAAACTTAAATATTCTACAAAGTGGGCCTACATTTTCTGCATTTTCAGGAAGACTGTATGTACAACCTCATTTCAATTTCACTTCTCCTTTGCTATCCATGCTCCAGCAACACTGTTTTTCTTTCGGTTTCCTAAATGTGACAAACCCTTTCAAAAGTCTTTTTATCACAAAGGTCTGTGCAAATACTCTTTTTCAACTGCTTTCATTTGGTAGATTCATAGCTCACTCTTATCACTCAGTTCTCAGTGTAGAAGTCATCTTCTCAAAGAGGTCTTCTTTGACTATCTCATATAAAGTAGGACACCTATTACTCTGCATACAAACATTGCTTTCCTTTATAACATTAGATATAATTTTAAATTACTCTGTTTTTGTTTAATTCATGTCCGTCCCTTACTATCTCTTGTACATCTCCTAGAATATAATCCATGAGGATAGGGATTATGTTTATTTTTCTCACTGTTCATTGCCTACCCAATTTTTTTTAATACATAGAGGTGCTTAACATTTATTGAATAATACATTAAAGGGTATTTTCTTTATGGAGGCATTGAATAATTTTGTGCATGGAAGATATTTTGAGGAAAATGACTGTGCCTTAGAAAAAGTAAACTAATACTATATTATCTAATATATTAGAAAATATGAGATGGAATATAAATCACTTAGTTATTGCAATAGTGATGCATTTTTTAATGAAGATCATATCTACTAAAGCACTGCAGAAGTGAGGAATAAGAATAGGGCTGTCCTGAGATTGTGAAGGAAAAAGAAATAGGAATAGAAATAAGGTACAAGGAGACTGGGTTCAAAGATGACAAAAGCAGGAAACATAATTTTTCTCTGTTTCATCTGGTATGGGGTATCCATCTGGCTCTGTTTAACCTTCCTCTAGCTGGGAGAAGGTGATACTGAGTCATTTTAGGAGTCTCTGATAGTTAACTTGATTTAATCCAGTGTATTACCAAAAACTCTATAGAGCTGAACACTAAAGTACATTGTTAAGGTATTATTTTGGAGAAATTTATTACAAAGTTTCCATTTTTATCATTTGAGGGTAAGGTCATTCTGAATTTCTGTTGTAAGTTTCACATGTCAGTACTTTATAGCTCAACCATTTCAAATGACAAGCAAATCATTCTTCACTAGTTGTCAACACAAAGAATTTTATGTTTTAACTTCACCAAAATACTAAAAGAGACTTTCTCAGTTAAACACATCCAAGTTGCTTTCTAAAATTCCTTGGGAAATTTCCAAACCATAATTGAAGGGTTTGATAAAATGATAAACACACAGAAGTCACATTAATTTCAATCAAGGATATTATTGCAGATAAGGAATATTTAAGGAAAACCTATTTCTTTCAAGCATTCAAATAGGAATACCTAAAAGGGGCAAATACAATCTCAACTAAAATTGATCAACATCAATTCCGAAACCTAACTGCTCATGGAATACATAATCTTCTCTACCTAGCAAAAAATTAACTAGTAGGTGACACCTAACTGGTAGTTCTAGTGGGTTTCATGGTACTAAAGATTTCTTTACCTGTGGTTCTTAGGACTCCATAGGAAGCGGAACTAATGTTTGTTGTGTGATGTTTTCTTGTAATGTTCGTTAATGCTATATTTTGCGACACACATTTAAAAATAAAATCTACTTACTAACATTTATATAATTTAGTTTGATTAGAATGTATTACATTTTTCATCCTTAAAACATTTTCAAATGTGTCACTTCATTTTTTCTATCCCTGCACAGTATATATTTCTTGTTTTTTATGAGAATGATAAACTGGGGGAATAAGTTGTCACTATACTGGCCTTTAAAATTACTACAGATGCCACTTAAATTTGAGTGAAAGAAATAAAAGCAAGGGAAAGATATCTATATTATTTTCACCAATGTTATCAAAACAAAATAATAGAAATTAACTGATTTTCACATTTAAACAGGAGTTTGTAGATTTTTTTATTTAAATCCATGTCTGTCCAACTCTATCATTCTACAACTATAATGCAATGGATAAAAGTGTGAGCTCTGGAGCCCAGGGCTGTGTGACTTCAATTCTCCCTCCTCTGTTGAGTCATTATAGAAGCATGGACAAGTCACTTGACCCACTATCATCTCAATTTGTTCACCTATAAAAAGGAAATATTAGTATCATTGCATAAGCTGGTAATATGAATTCAGTACTGAGTATTTAAAACAGAGATTGGTACATGATAGGAAAACCACAAATATTACTAATGGCAGCTCCTTTTTTTTTCTTTTTCCTTCTATTCCTTTTTCTTTCTTTTTAAAAGCATTCTGCATCTTTCTTTTATCATTTGGGAATATATATGTATATATACACTTTCCCAGATATTTCTAAGTGGTAGAAATTCAGATGTGTAATACATTTTATCACATTTTTTAAGGGTGCAAATGACTCTTAAAGGAATATGGGCTGGATTTTATAAATTAAAATATACCAGAAATGTTCCACTTTCAATAACAAAAATTTATTTTACCATTTTTTCTTCCTGAAGTTTTTTCTGGTGTCAGGGAAAATTTAAAGTGAGGATATGACTGTTATCCAATTGTGCTATTTTTGTTGAAGTATCACCATCTTAAAGGAATGATGAAAACTTGACCATAGATATTAATAAGAAATGGCTGCCAGACAAACCCATTCATCAGTAATGCTGACAGATCCAGCAAGAGATTATAACTCAATTACGATGAAATGATTGGAAGAATGATTTCTTGATTGAATGATTCTTTATAAAATCCAGCTTCACAGAAAAAAATCAACAAAACCCATTTAAAGATTTTTTTAGCTAGAAGTGCAAGTATTGTTGGCTCTCTCTGCAATGTCTTATCGTGATTTAAAATAATCTAAAAGGTAGCAAATAGTTTATTTTCTAGTTTATCAAAACTGCAACACTTTTATGGCTTGTGAGTAAATAAAGTTTCAATTTCATGACTTGTATTATACTTTCCCATAATAGATGAACATTTTATTAGTCACTTTTTCTAGCCGACTTTGATATGTCCTCTTAAATGCTTTTTCCAATTTTGAAAGTTATTTATGCTCATTTTTAAGGTCTAAGAATCAGAATTATGCATATAATATTGAGTAAAACTTGGTGTAAAATGTGAAAAGATTTCTGTAGCCAAATCTAATTTTGGGTGTGTATATATGTATGTGTATATACACACACACACATAAATAAATATATATAAACAGTTTTGTAATACAATTTACAGTCATTTTCATCTTTAAAGAAAATGTTAACATTAACACTATAAAAATTTTTTTAAATGTGCACACATTTAAAAATTCTTTTCAACCTGAATTTATCCATATATTTACAAAGTTGTAAATATATGTTATCACAATACCCACAATATATTTTCTATATTCTATATTTTCTCTCAATATAATCACATGCATATTTTAATACTTGTCCATGGTCTCATAGTTGTAATTTTCAAAGTGAGCATCATTTCGTAACCAATGCTTGATTATTAGTATCACCTGAGATGATTGTTAAACATGTGGATTCATGTTAACTCCCCAAGAGATTCTGATTCAGTAAATCTAAAACTGGACCAGGCATTTCTACTTTTAACAAGCATCCAAAATAACTAATATTAGGGGTCTTCCTATGGGAAACAATGAATATCCTTTAATTAGATGTTCATCATTGTTGAATAATCATGCTGTATCAAAATATTTTCCCACTATTAAGAAAAGTCACAATGAACATCATTATAGGTAGATTATATTATTTTATAATTATTTCCTTAGGATAAATATCTATAATTTAAATGATTAAATTTAAGATTTGTGATCATTTTAAGGCTCTTGATATATACCACAAATTTATTTTCCATAAACTCCTAGTTTAAACTGCTTTAAAATTATATTCAATTATTCAGTTTCCCTGAAGCCTTATACCAATATTGAATATCATGTTTTGAAAAATTTATCAAAGTTAAATTATGCCTCTACAACTCCATTTCTTTGATTACTTGCAGTAATTGGAAAAGTATCCATATGCATCTTTCCTACGTGACTTCTTTGAAATTTTATTGTTTTTGTTTACAGTTTGTGGTATTCACATTTTATAGTTTGTTGGTACACTTCAGTTTTCATATAATTTAAAAAACATGTATAAAACAACTGACACAGGTAGGTTGCTTTTAGTATCGGATAATAGATATTCACAAATGAAACTGCCTTAAATAATAAAGAAATCATGTATCTCCCTTGAGAGTCCAGAAGGTCTAAAGCTTCATAAGTAATGCAGACACTAGATGTGTGAGGTCAAGTCTTTGCCTTGGCCTCGGGCAATAATCCTGAAACTTCTTTCCTTAGCATGTTGGTTCAAGGTGATAGCAGTTCTAGGTATCACATCCAGAGGCAATAACTTCCAGAAGAAAAGGACCAATTCATTCAGTATGTATTTATTGAGAAAGAATAAATGTTGGTCAGAAAATCACTGATAGACTTCCTCTATGTCATTTAAAAGAATTACACTACCTTACTTATTTTAATGAGGCATTGGTGAAAGAAATAAGGTAATCATGATGGGTGAATATAAACAGCCTCTTCCTCTAAGGGGAAGGATAAAGGTATACAATTTATGGGATCTAGAAAGTAAAAATAAAGAATTAGGCAACAAATAATGTCTAGTATAATAACTATTCATTGGTAAATTTCTCCTTCCTTCCTTCCTTCCTTCCTTCCTTCCTTCCTTCCTTCCTTCCTTCCTTCCTTCCTTCCTTCCTTCCTTTCTTCTTCTCCTTATCCTTCTCCTCATCTCCCTCCTCTTCTTCTTCCTTCTTCTTCTTCTTCTTCTTATTTTTCTTTTTTTGTTAATTCTAAGATTTGATTTTATATTTTTGTGGTTGCTATGAAAGTTATCACTCAAATCTCCTAGAGAATCTAGCAGGTTAGCAACCCACTGCCACACCTTTGTATCCACTATCAGTTTCCCTCAAGCTCTTCCATATCCATTACTGGGCCAGCAGGCTGGAGTTACTAGTGCTGTACCATTCCTGTCTAAGGCTGGAATTTTCCAGCAGGCAACCTTTGCTCAGAGACACCGATGGCTGGTTAAAACTTTTTCAGACTTCACTAGAGCATGAGACTTCCTACCCAATCCTTTTTTTACTCTTTCTTTTCACAAGTATCTAGCCTGCATTGGGTTCTTTAGGTTCTTCCTGCCTACTCCTATCCCCAACTTCTTTGTCCTTCCTAGGACTTTTCCTCAGTAAATTTCTTATACTTTTTTTATGTTTATTTATTTTTGAGAGAGAGACAGTATGAGTGGGTGAAGGGACAGAGAGAGAGACAGGAAGACAGAATCTGAAGCGGCCTCTAGGCTCTGAGCTGTTAGCACAGAGCCCAATGTGGGGTCGGAACTCATGAACTGCGAGATTATGACCTGAGCTGAAGTTGGAAGCTCAACCAACTGAGCCACCCAGGTGCCCCTAAATTTCTTACACTTCTAATTCTGCTTCATGGGGGCACCCAAGCTGGCATGGTATTTAATCATTTGATCCATCCATGTTGTGATATATTAATTAAGGTATTCTCAACTATACTAATATTTATTTATTTATTTGGCAGTTTTATTTAATTGTGTCTACTATGTACCAAGCTCTGTGTTAAGCAACATATACACAAAAATAAGAGAAAAAGCTTACTTCTCCCAAGTACTTACAGGTTTAAAGGAAGACTCAAGCAGATAAATACATAATAATAATACAAAATTGAAGATACTCCAAAAGAGGTGTAAACTGAATTTGAAAATTCAGTGGAGTGAAATATCAATTCTTCCTGTTTCTGGAAGGCAGCATAAATCTCAGAAATGTTCTATTAAAGTTGAATTCCTTAGATGGAACATGGAGAGATGAGCTTTCACATTGCATTAGTTAGGGCAATGCTAACTATGTGTAATAGTGTAATAGCTCAAGACAAATAGACATTTATTTTTCAATTATGTAATTATTTCATTCTTGTGGTCCTGGTTGTTGGGGGCTTTCACTCAGGAATTCACCTCTGGAGTTAAGGATATAATCTCATAATTCAGGGCATTTAGTAACAAAGGAATAGAAGTAGAAAATGGAAATTGGGTTGGCAACAAATAATGTCCAATGTTCTAATCATTCATGTACAGTTAGATAAATATAATATTCCTTTTTGGATAATTTCAAGATTTGATTTTATATATTTGTGGTGGTGATCAAACTTAAGACAGAGAAAGACAAATTCACATAATTCACATTTGTGGTGGTGATCAAACTTAATTAAGACAGAGAAAGACAAATTCACATAATTTCACTTATATGTGGAATCTAAAAAAACCCAAAAGATCAAAAACAGAAACAGACTCATAAATACAGGGAACAAACTGGTGGTTGTCAGAGGAGAAGCGCATGGGGGGATGAGTGAAATAGGTGAAGGGGATTAAGAAGTATTAACTTCTAGTTATAAATAAGTCACAGAGATGAAAAGTACAGCATGGGGTATCTATAATAGACTTATTTCAGACCTAAAGACACATGCCGATTGAAAGTGAAAGGATGGAGAAGCATTTCTCATTCAAATGGAAGTGAAAAGAAATCCAGGGTAGAAACATTTATATCAGAGAAAATAGACTTTAAAACAAAGACTGTTCACAAGAGACAAAGAAGAATACTATATAATCATACAGGGAATAATCTAACAAGAAGATATAACAATTATAAGTACTTATGCACCCAACATGATGGCACCCAAATGCATAAAGCAGTTAGTAACAACCATAAAGGAAGTAATTAATAGTAATACAATAATAGTAAGGGACTTTAACATCCACTACGTGGAAAGATCATCCAAACAGAAAATCAATAAGGAAACAGTGGCTTTGAATGATACCCTGGACCAGATGACTCTAACAAATATATTCAGAATATTCCATCCTAAAAAGGCAGAATACACATTCTTTTCAAGTCCACATGGAATATGCTCCTGAAGAGATCACATATTAGACAAAAAAATAAGTTTCAACAAATTCAAAAAGAACAGTCATACCACACATATTTTCCAATGACAAAGTTATGAAACTAGAAATCAACCACAAGAAAAATCTGGAAAGAGCACAAATATATGGGGGTACCTGGGTGGCTCAGTCGGTTAGGCATCCGACTTCGGCTCAGGTCACGACCTTATGGTCCATGGGTTCTAGCCCTGCGTCGGTTCTGTGCTGATGGCTCGGAGTCTGGAGACTGCTTCGGATTCTGTGTCTCCTTCTCTCTCTGCCCCTCCACCACTTGTACTGTCTCTCTCATAAGTAAATAAACTTCAAAAAAAATTTTTTTAAAAAGCACAAATGCATAAAGGTTATACAACATGCTACTAAACAATGAACAGGTCAAAAAGGAAATCAAAGAGGAAATAAAAAATACATGGAGACAAATGAAAATGAAAACACAATGGTCCAAAACCTTTGGAATTCAGCAAAAGCTATTCTGAGAGGGAAGTTTCCAGAAATACAAATCGACCTCAAGAAGTAAGAAAAATCTCAAACAACTAACCTTACACCTAAAGGAGCTAGAAAACATGAACAAACAAAACTTAAAAACAGTAGAATAAAGGAAATAATGAAGATTAAAGCAGAAATAAATAGAATAGAAACAACAACCAAAAAATAGAACAGATCAATGAAACAAGAAGCTGGTTCCTCGAAAAGATCAAAAAATTGATAAACCTCTAGCCAGACTAAAAAAAAAAAAAAGAAAAAGGAAAGGAAAAAAAGAGAGATAGAGAGAGGACTCAAATAAACAAAATCAGAAATGAAAGAGGAGAAATAACAACCTACACGACAGAAATATAGATTATGGGAGAATATTATGAAAAATTATATGCAAACATATTGGACAATCTAGAAGAAATGGATAAATTCCTGGAAACAAAGAAACCTAGTGAAAGTGAATCAAGAAGAAATAGAAAATTTGAACAAACTGATTACTGGTAATGAAATTAAATCAGTAATCCAAAAACTCCCAACAAACAAAAGTCCAGGACCAGATGGTTTCATAGGTCAGTTCTATCAAACATTTAAAGAAGAGATAATACCTATTCTTTTCAAACTATTCCAAAAATGGAAAGGGAAGGAAATTTTCCAAATTCATTCTATGAAGCTAGCGTTACTATGATCCCAAAACCAGATAATAAGGACACCACAAAAAAAGGGAACTGTAGGCCACTATCTCTGATAAACACAAATGCAAAAGTGCTCAACAAAACAGTAAACTGAATCCACAAATACATTAAAAAAATCATTCACCACAATCAAGTGGGATTTATTTCTGGGATGCAAAAGTGGTTCAATATTTGCACATCAATCAACATGATGCATCACATTAACAAAATAAAGAACAAAAATCATGTGATCATTTGAATAAATGCAGAAAAAGCATTTGACAAGGTACATCCATTCATGATACAAACCCTCAACAAAGTAGGTTTAGAGGTAAGACACTTCAACATGAACAAGGTCATCTCTGAAAAATCCACAGTTAATATCATGCTCAATTTGGAAACACTGAGAGCTTTTTCCCTAAAGTCAGGAAGAAGACAAGGATGTGCACTCTCACCACTTTTATTCCATATGCTACTAGAAGTCCTAGCCACAGCAATGAGAAAAGATAAAGGAATAAAAGGCATCTATCCAAATTGGTAAGGAAGAAGTAAAATTTTCACAATTTGCTGATGACATGATACTATATATAGAAAACTCTAAAGCCACCACCAAAAATTACTGGATCCTGAGAAACTTAACAGGAACCCATGGGGGAGGGGAAGGAAAAAAAAAGAGGTTAGAGTAGAATTGATAAATGAATTGAGTAAGGTGGCAGGATACAAAATCAATATACAGAAATCCATTGCATTTCTATACATTAATAATAAAGTTACAGAAAGAGAAATGAAGAAAACAACACCATTTATAATTGTATCCCAAATAATAAAATACCTAGGAATAAATTACCTAGCATAATTCTTTTTAATGTGCCACTTAGATATCTGTCAGGAGAGATCTTAACTTTTCCAATCTTTTATTTTTAATAAGAAAAATCAGAAAGACCCTGTATGTGATGGTTTATGGTGAGACCTAGAAACAGCATGTCTCGTTTGTTCACATTCTGTTGTCTGAAATCCAGCGACATGGTCTATACAATTATGCAGGAAGGTGGAAATTAGCATCTATGCGCCAAAGATTTTTAACTCTCAGTAGTTCTTACCACACAGGTAAGAACAATATATGCAATAATAGAGTTGTTGAAGTTCTTGGGATGTTTGAAGAAATAAATTGAATCAAATTGGAATGTAGGGTGATGATGAAAATGAAAGATATAGTGAGGGTAGAGAAGCTAGTAGTTCTTCCAATGCTATTTATTCAATAAATTTTTAAATTTATGCACCTTTAATGTTTATTTTGTTCTATTGAAATTTTATATATAGTGCAATCTATTTTTGGAATCTTATCTTCTCTCTTGATGACTATTGCTATTTTTGTGACATTATTACACTGTTCTAGTTATTCTAGCAGCACTATATCACAAAAAGAGCTTGTTTGATTAGGGCTACCCAAATAGTTATTTTTTAATTATAAGCAACAAATTTGTAAATTTAAACTAACATTTACTCAAGTCTATAGTTAATCTGGCCTTCATTTATTTAGGGTTACTTCAAGTACAAAATCAGCATTATGTGTTTCTAAAATAGCAGAACAGTAGAAGTTCTCTGGCAAAATACAGCTCCCATTCTTCCTAGAATACATCTTTACATAGATCCTGTCTAATATATTCAAATTACTTCATTAATGGATGGGATTTAGAATAATATTTTGATATTTCTTTTGTTTAAAATTATTGAGATATAAATAGACTTACAGAAATACCCTTATTCCATCAGACTGGCAACAAAAATCTGACAATAAAAAGTGTTGGTAAAACTGTGAGGAATGGGAATTTTCATACCCTTCTGGTAAGAATGTGAATTGTTAAAAAAAATTAGAGTACAATTTGGCAGTACTTAATGAAACTACAAATGCACATATATCAATCCAATAATCTAAGTACTCCCTAGAAAACATTTTTTCAAGCATAGACAGAAATTCCTTTTAGCAGAGTTCAGGATGCAGAAAAATATCAAATCAGCCAAAATGCCCTTCATCAGAGGGATGGATAAATAAGATGTGATATATTTATGAGATTCTACACTACAGACAAAATATTGAGCTAAAACCATATATTGAATATAATTTTTATTTTTTGTTCTTTTTAATTTTTAAGTGTTTATTTATATTTGAAAGAGAGACAGACAGAATATGAGTAGGGAGGGGGAGAGAGAGAGGGAGACATAGAAACCGAAGCAGGCTCCAGGCTCCAGACCATTAGCACAGAGCCTGACATGGGGCTTGAACCCATGAACCAGGAAATCATGACCCAAGCTGAAGTTGGATGCTGAACCAACTGACCCACCCAGGTGCCGCTGAATATGGATAGATTTTTAAAAATGAAAACAGTGAGTGGGAAAAGAAAACAAAGTTATGGAGTGATCATTTCTACATCATGTATGTTACAAAAAAATTAAACAAAATACACATCTGGTAGAGTGAAGTGAGTGATAGTCCTAGGGATGGGAATAAAAATAATTCAACTGTGTCTGTAATCCTTACACTTGTTAATTTAAGGTATAAATAAAATATGAAACATGTGAGAAACTGCCAGTCATAAGATATGTGTATTTATTTTTTCTTTATAATTTTCTATTTTAAAAATTTCTTAGAATATTTAAAAGGAAACAATAAAAGTACATGATTTTTTCCTAATTAGCATTAAATTGGTAAAATAATAAGTTATTAGGCAAAAATGTTACTAGTCCTCCTTACAGCCTTAGACTTAGAAGGGTTGGCTATAGGATGATAAATGCTATTGCTTAGTTTGAGGTCTGTTCAATATTCTGTATGATAGCATCTTGGACAGGCTGATTTAAAACTAATCTACTTGTGTGCAAAATTAACTCATAAATAGAGTACCCCTCAGTTCCAGGAGGAAAGCAACATTTACCAAACAGGTTCTCCAGAATTTCAGCCAATGAATATTTCAGGAAAGAAATAAGATAAATACGCTAATTTAAATTACATACTTATACAGGAATTCTCATAGGGAAGGACTACTTATTTGTTCCTACAATAAATGATATGAAATTTAGTTCATAATATTTTAACATCCACTTTGGTTGCTCAGAGACCTATCTTACTTATAGATGACCTTCTATATTTACAACTATTGCTTCCAAAATAGATGGATGAGGTTGCTGTGTGCATTAAAAGGAGATGATATACATACAGATCCTCATCCAGAGACTGGCAAATAACAAAACAACTATCACTATTATTAAAGCAGAATATTATCAATGTAAGCTTTTAACTGAAGCTAAATTGTCTGTTACGCAATCCTTTCCCATATTTTCCCTTTTGTAAGAATAAATATAACAAAAATTTTTGTAATAAAAAATGAAGGCACAGAATCTCAGTTAGAGTGTAAAAGAATAATCTACAGACAGACAAGAACATAGTTGTGTTAAAATTACTGACCATAATGATAATTTCACCTGTAATAGCTGTTTATACTACAATAGCTTAAAGTGTATTAACAAGCTAAGTTTAATCATCTATATACACATTGCTTATGTTTCTTATTCTTTCCCTACCATATCCCATGTTTGGGCCTTAATTGGAAATTTGAATATCTCAGTACTTCTAATGAGAAGCCAGGGCTTTGTGAAACTGAAACCATGGGCAAGTGTCAAAGCTTTCTACTTATTATCATTTATCTGAGCATTCCAAAGGCAATGCAGGGGGGATGCTCTGAAGGCTTCACCTTAGGCCCCTCATTTAATCAGCAGCAAACTGCACCTGCAGGGCTCTGTGCCTCACCTAGGCAGCAAACACACTTGCAGTATCCTTGCCCACCAAAACATAGCAATAAGAAAGGGAAGAGAATAAACAGCTTTACTTCAGCAACGGATGTTAACTCCAGAAAATGCTGCCTTGTCAGGTGCCTGTCTTCTGAGCCTCCACAACAGAGAATTTGCCCCAGCTCATTGCTTACAGCACTGATCTATAATTGTCTGATTTCTTGTTTCTCACATCAGCTACAGATCTCAAGGCAGAATGGTGCCAGATTCATTTCTGTATCCCCAGTACCAAAGATAGGGACTAAAAAAAACCCCATTAGACAGTTGACATTTTTTGTTTCAGTGAATAAGTGAGTAAATGTTTAAAGATCTTATTTACTTTTTCCTCAATCTGAATGTTCCCCTTTATTTTCCATGGTCTAAGTCCTTTGTACACTGATTCTTGAGTCAAGTCTGGACTGACACTGAGATAAAAAGGACATAAATAAATTCATCTTTTGGCTGAGATTTGACACTTTTTTGTCCCCAGAGTCAAAACCCTCTGTTTCCCATACTCATGGGTCTACAAGACTCTTTATTTGGCTAATAAAGTTCAGTGCCCTTGTCCATTGTAATTTGGTTTCAGCTAATCTTTCTTACTTTGACCACACTTACCCCCAAGAATTTACAGTGGTCAGAAAAAGAAAAAAAAAAGATTCAAGCAGTATGAGACCTTCACATAAAGTAGAAGACTGGTTAACAAAACACAAGTCATAGGATTACAAAAGGTTTCTAAGAGAGTGGGAAATAAGATAATGAAGAAAAGAAAAGAAAGAAAGCAGCATGACAGTGTAGGAAGCTCTCCGACAACAAAGTGTAATTTACTGAAAAGAAAGATATGTGACTAAAACATCTAAAAAATACAGAGTTAGAGGGTTTTCAGAAAATAGATATAACCATTAACATATATTGAAATACTGTACTATTTTACATATATTGATTTAGTAAATCCTTATACCGTAAGAGATACTATTATTATTACACATTTTTACAAATGAAAAACCCAAGACACAGAATAAAAAAATGAGTTACCCAATGATCACACAAACTGGGCACACATTTTGCCAGGATCCAGAAAAGCCAATATATCAGGGTCCAGGGAATGTGATTTCAATCTCTCTTACCTTGCCTTGTGTAGGATTAATTCTGAAAAGTATACATTGTTAAAGGTAATGGTTTATGGCTTCTAGTCTGACCATACCCTTCCAGTGATACTACCTGCATTCCATTCTCTTCATTCAAATTTGTGTCAAAAAAACACAAATTTGAACAAACATGTACTCCCCTATTTCAATGGCTCCTCTAAGGATGCCCGTTAAACACTGTTACACGAGAATGCTACTACCTAAGCATCATCTGCCATTTTACCTTACTGAACTTCTGTTCCAATCACAACACATACTGATTTTGTTAGGCTTATTAACTATTTTGTTCTTTCCCAAATGATATCTGCCCTACTTATAATGCCTTTCCTATCCTTTTCGCTCAGGCTAATCTTGATTTAGTAGTTAGGGAGTTTTCTTAAACTACTGACTCATACTCACTTTTATCTTACATTGTTTATATATCCAATGGACTGTATTCCTTGAAAGATTATGTTCATCTTTGCATACCCAGGGTTTATAGTACGTTTATATTATAGCTGTTAAATATTAAATGAAAGAATGAAAGACTGAGATTTAGATGTTTTTCCTAATGTGAATCTTCCAGAATATCATGAATTTCAGTTAAATAGTTAGGCAATCAAGTCTTGTACAATCAGGTATTGATAATTTCCTTCAAAATGACTCTAATTACTCTTCAATATGCCAATGATATTTTGAAAAATAGAGAGACTGTGCCATTTTTACCTTGTTTTTAGTACTACTTTACACAATGTTATAACCCAGTCATACATTGAATCAGGTAGCCAATTAGTGAAAGGAGCAATTAACTGGATTTAATTGACCAAAGATTCAAAAAAGTTTAGCTGCTATTAGATAATTGTTTGGGTGAATTATTCAGATGGTCAGCTCCTGGATCCCTGTATGCAGGCAATAAGAATGTTCTGATGATGAATAGGTGCCCATAAACATACTTTACTCTCTAAAATAGGTGATATGTAAAAATAAGATATTACTTAGAGTTGTCAATAGAAGAAGGTACAGAATGAGATATTTTATTGTTCCCATTCTCATGTTATGTCTTTTTTCCCTTCAGACAAACACTAAGGAAACCATAAAAATAAATCTATCCACAAAATGACTGGCTCACAGGATTCATTTTCATTGTAGCCACAGTTTTCCATCTCAATACACTATACAAGGTAAACAAAGCAGTAGGACACAGCAGTACCTGTGTAAATGCATTCTCCTATTTTCTCTACCTTGTGCTTCAATAAATCTGAGATATAATGAAAATTCTTTAAACAACTGAAAGAACTAACACAGAACTTACATGTTTCTTATGAAATGGCTTGATGTTCCTTCCAATTACAAAATAAAGCATAATTAAAAAATTCAGCTAATACAGAAATGTCTGAAATTGAAAGTAAGGCTCACAGGTGACCCAATATCTAGAACTATCCACTGTTAATAGCATAATGTATATACTTCCAAATTCCTAATATACACATGTAATAAACACATATATTTAAGAAAAAAAATCACTCTAGACTTATCCTCTGCAGTTTGTTTCTTCTTCATATATTGGTACTTCCAATGTCAGTGGTAATGCATCTACCAGGTTCCTTTAACAGTTAAATGTCATTTCATTGTATAGATAAACTTATCTATTGTAACCATTATTTCTGGATTTGAATAATGTTGCTCTATTTGGGTGTGTGTATGTATGTATGAACCCATAAAAACAATTTCAAAGGATAAATCCCTACAACCAGGTTGCTTAATTTACATTTAAAAAAGTGATGGATTTTATCATATTGCCTTCACAGAATATTGCATGAATTTATACTCTTATCAATAGTCAATATCAATGCAATTTTGCTCATACTCCTTCCACTTCCAGAATTTTCTAGGCTATTTATAACTTTTTAATTCCAAATAAACTTAACATTGTTTCAACTTCAAAATAATTCTGTTCTTTTTTATATTTTTATTGTTATTAAATTCTCAAAAGTAAAATGCAAGGTAGAGTTAATATCCAGAAATCAGGCATATATCTTTTATTCAAGGTTTTATTAGTATGGCACAGTTACAATGTTCTTTATATAAGAATTACACATATCTTGGGGCACCTGAGTGGTCTGAGTCATTTAAGCATCTGAGTCTTGGTTGGCTCAGGTCATGATCTCACAGTTCTGGTTCCTGAGTTCGAGCCCTACATCAGGCTCTGCACTGACAGTGAGGAACCTGCTTGGGATTCTCTTTCCCCTCTCTCTCTGCCCCTACCTGACTTGTGCTCTCCCTTTCTCTCAAAATAAATAAACAAAAAAATTTTTAATGAAATGGTTAATGGATAACTAAAAAAAAGAACTACACATATCTCATAATTTCACTATGTTGTGTTGATGTTTATTGTGTCCATTATGCTGCTATGAAGAAAATAATTTCTTCTATTGTACATTCATATATTGCACAACATAAGAATAATGCATTATATGATACACATTTCCATGATATTCTATTTTTCTATTATATGTACATCACTGTTTCTTTATAGAGAAATGGTTGGGTTGCTAACTGTATATTTATTTGCAACCAACAAGCTTAATGAACTCTTATGTTTTAAAAATATTTTCATATGTTTCTTAATGTTATTTCTAGGTATCTAAACCCCATATATAATCCATATATAACCCCATCTAAACCCATATATAACAATACGTTATAATAACATAGTATATAACACAGCATATAATCATATTATATATAACACTGCATTTTTGCTATACTTTGGTCTTCTTTAATGGCATGGACTAACATTCAGAACAGTACATGGTTTCTGTGAAGATTTTTAGTCTTCAGCATGATAGAGTAAATTGATTAGTCTTATGTAATAACTTTTGATTTGCTTAGCTGTGTCCAATATTACTATTTTAACCTATTGTTCCTTTCTAGTAGGCATTGGCCTCATTTTTTTGTTTTTGCTTCAATAATTTGTGTAATGATATATATCATTATATGTATATGTATGTATATATGTATATACATATATATATATATCATTACAAAAATTTCATATATATATATGTGTGTGTGTGTGTGTGTGTGTAGTCCAATGCTTTCCCATTTCCTCTTATCTCCACTCCTCCACAATCTGGAATTGTAGCCTAGTTCTACTAGTGGTTATCTTCATAACATTAAATACATTTTTTTCTCAATATCTCAATTATAGGGGTGAAGAAATAATCAAACCAGTCAGGAATCAGGCAAGAAAAGAGAAGCTGCCATAAATGTTTGTAGTAGGGAAGAGTTTTAACATGGGACATTAGAGGCTTACACCACACTGGAAGTGTGAGTAGGGTGGACAGTGAGGGCAGCAGGTCATTTGGGCTGCTGGTGCCACCAAAGACTCTTAACACTCTTACTAAAGTCACTCTCCAGCATCCCTGCTGCCTGCAGAACAGAAGTAGTTTACTTGCAACTGTTTGGAATTTCAAGAATAGCAGGAAAACTGCCACCAAGTAGCTTAGCTTCCTGTAGCACCTGATTGGGTGACCACAAGAGCCTGCTGTGCGACTGCCTGTGGCTGCCTGTAACTGCCAATGAAATAAGGGCTTTTGCCTGCCTCTTCAGCAAGTTCCTCTCACTGACAGACACGAAACTAGAAGTAAACATTAAAAATGATACTGGGGCATTTGTTTGTAACCTCCTCCCTTGTGATAAAAAGAATAATATAGAAGAGAGAAGTCACGGATGGAGACACTAAGCAAAACCTAATATCACAAATCCCTTAAAGAACAAAGCAGATGCCTTTTCTCCCTGTCCACCTGAAACTCTTCTTCCTGGAGGGTTATGGGAGGATTCATACATGCTTTCACCGACAAACTACTTTTACATTAGGTAATTTACATTTCAAAAATTCTGTTTATACTTCCACAACTAAGTTCACTTTTTAAAGTTTTAAATTCCATCTTTAACTTCATTAATCCCATAATTACAGCCAGTATTTTATTATTTTCCTTCTCCTTTTCCAAGCTGTTTTTATTAAGGTTTGTTTTGTGTTGACTGAATTATATCTTCAGTCATATCTATTTAATGCACAAATTATTTTGTTAAAGATACTGGTAGTGTTTACCCTAGATTTCTGTTTGCTCTTCATGTCTGTAATATTTCATATTACTATAGCTCAGTCTTTTTCCTTATATTGTGTGATTTGATCTTTTTATTTCTCTTGTGTGATTTTCTCAAACTTTTAATTCAAATTGTTAATTCAGATGTTTAGGATATTTTTATAAACTGTTGCCTCTATTAGGACTTTTATGTATTTTTTTCCCATTTTGTTCCTAACTCAATTTCTTCTTTTTAACATTTACTTCTGTTGTATTACCATGTCTTCTTTGATAACATTGCATTTAATTTTTTGTATTATTTTTAATTTTGTTAAATAAAGCATACATAGGTAAAGAGCATGCAACTGAATGTACTGCTTAAAATTATTGTGCTTAGTATGAATATTATTATACTCCAGAAGCTTCTTGCATGTCCTATTTTAATCATGATACTTTCTCTTACCTAAAGTTGAGAACAGCAAAACACTATCCTAATTTTATGGCAAATACTCCCATACATTTCTTTTTTTTTTTAATGTTTATTTTTGGGAGAGAGAGAGAGTTGGGGAGGAGCAGAGAGAGAGAGGGAGACAGAGAATCTGAAGCAGCCTCCAGGCTCCAAGCTGTCAGCATAGTCTGATGCAAGGCTCGAACTCATGAACCACAAGATCATGACCTGAGCCAAAGACAGATGACTGAGCCACCCAGGCACCGCTCCCTTGCATTCCTTAAAGTTTTATGAAGCAGAAGAAAATCTACACACCATACAGTATACTAGTATCTCTTAAAAGTCCTGCTAATATAAAGGAATAATTGTGCATTTTTTTTCTTTCAACAGTTGTTCTGTATAATTATCAAACTTTCATTTTCATTGCTGTGTAATATTCCCTTGTTTGAATACACCACGATTTATCCAATTCATTTTTGATGGGCACTTGTGTTGATTCCAGTTTTCAACTTCTATGGAAATTACAGACATAACTATTTTTAATGTATTCTTGTACAAAATGTTCCTTATTTTCTGTAGGGCCTTCCAACTCAAAGTGTGATCTGTGTAGAAGTATCAGCATCAACCATGTGCTTGTTAGAAATGAACTAAGAATCACCCAGAATTCATGTTTGGATCTCACTTGAAACAAGAACCCCGAGTAATTAAGACATATATCAAATATGAGAAACACTGCTTTATGATACATTCACAGCAGTGTCACTGTATTAGTGTAATTTTATTGTTTTCCATGTTATTTTATTTTCAAAGATATGAATTTAATTTTATTTATTAATTTTTGAACCTTTACTTTGGATGGCCTCTATGTGATGGATGGCCACTTACTTAAAGCACATGAGTCTACAGATCAAAGCTAAAATATAGAGAAAGGATTATAAAAACATAATAAAATATTTGCTGAGGGATGATCAGGTAAATATAGCACATTTGTGGACTTATTTTAGAAATATAACTCTTCTAGATTTCACTTTTTCTCATTTCATTTTGTCTAGTTGAGAGGTAGGATAGCTAATGGAAATAGAAAATAAAATTGGCATTAGCTCAGTTACTCATGGTCAATAGGCGACAGCACTGTGCCAGCATTTCACTTAGTGGAGGCCTTAAATCAAGTATTTGTGTTATAGGGAAAGCCATTCTGAGTTCTAATGAACCACTGAAAAACCTTTTGGATCATATTTAAGGTAAAATAGGGTAAGGTAAAAACACTCTCTGCATTTTTAAAACTTAATTATAAGACATAGGTTTTTTGTTTGCCTTTTTACATTTAAAAATGTTTACTAGCAGAATAAAAGGTCCAAAGATCTGGTTTACTAAACAGAAAATACAATGTATTAGTGGAAATGTTTTATTCTTTAATCATCCTTTAGAAAGATATGCTGACTGTTATAAAACTATTCACTGTGGCTTCCTTAACTTAAAACATGAAATGGCATCTTAGCTGATAAAACTTAACCAGAAATAGCAGCTTGCTCATCAAAACTACCATTCTCTAACATTAGTAAATGAAATCTAGGGCAAGGACAATCATGTAAATGTTAAATTAGGTTGTGCCAATTATACAGAGACTGGAAGGGCTCTCCCATGAATATTTAAATTGTGAAACAGTTCAATTATCAGAACTCTCAACCTTCTGTTTTCCAACTGCTACCTATCAAGTACCTTTGTTATATTTGTAGGAGGTAGTAGAATTCTGACTTTTGCTATTCCCACATAAGTACAGAAGGAACTGGCTGTTGGAGGAGATGTGTAACAAAGAAAGCTGAGTGAGGGAAATAGTTAAATAAATTAAACTTCAGAAATTTAAGGAGCACCTTGGTGGCTCAGTCGGTTAAGTGTCCGACTTCAGCTCAGGTCATGATCTCATGGTTTGTGGGTTCAAGCCCCATGTCGGACTCTGTGCTGACAGCTCAGAGCCTGGAGCCTGCTTCGGATTCTGTACCTCCTTTCTCTGAATCTCTCTCTCTCTCTCTCAAAAATAAAAATAAACATTAAAAAAATGTTTTTTAAAAAGAAATTTAAAAATGTCCCACCTAAAAATGTAGTTAAAAACATTGTGGCTTCATGTATATTTGTGAGGTTAGAGAAAAAAAGTCCAAGTGAATTAGTTTTATAATTTGCATTTGTAAGGGTGCACAGGTAGAATTTTCTCTTTAATAGCATTTAGTGATGAAATCAACAGAAACAGCCAATTTTTGTATTTTTGGCAAAAATAAGCCTGTAATCCTTGTGTCAACCGCACATCAACAACCCCAATATATAATCTTCAAATGCTGGGATAATAAAGGTAATAAGGTTTTTTCAGTAATTTTCCTTATGCCCATGTCTTAATTGAATCTTAACTTCTTAGTTTTCTTAAGTATTATTTGACATGTAGGGCATTTCTGTCTTGAGCACTGCTTCTCCATGATGCTTCCAGTGTTTCTTCCTAGCACATCCACGGTGACGTCTGACCTGCACTTGTTTCCAGAATCTCACATTAATGGAGAAAGAGGTTTCACATCTCCCTAAAAGTAGGAGATAATTCCAGTAAAACAGACATCAAAAATGTTTGCCTCATTGGAATCTAAGAGCTGAATTTTAATATTCTTGCTCTCGATTCTTACAGATAAAATTCTTGTGGAGTCTTGGATTTTTGTTTTGATTTAAAATAATTTTTATACAGTCTTGGCCTGATCCACCTATGGTGCTGATGATATTTATGGTGAAAGTTTATTTCCCTTTCTGCAGAGGAGATAAATTAAATTTAGGCATTACCTCTTACCTGCACCTGCAGAGCGAGTCATATTTCTTAAGCCAAGAGCAGAGTCTAAAACTGAAATAGAGTCCAGATACACATGCACTAAGTCCAAACTAAGCAGTAATGTCTAAAAGATTGCCAAAGCCAAGTTGGTGATTCATGTGAAAAGAGGAGTAGATTCCAAGAATTAAACTATTCCATTTGTAAAAATTTGTCACTAAATCGGACACAGGTATCCATAAAAGAATGGCTACAGAAGCCAGTGCTATTATAAACAGTATTAATTAACAAGAGTAAATTGGCCAGGGATAATTCAGAAATAACAAAAATGACCAGCTGCTTCTGGTTAATATTTGCTACAAAGAACTAAGGATGGAGGAGGTATGTTGCTGTGCACAGGCAAGGAATGGAAAGCTAGGAACTACTTTCTAAATTTTAATTGAAAGGCAGAGATGCTCTGGTGTAAAGCAAAATCCAATCACTTTATAGCAGTGGTACTTACACTGAAGCTGTGTATTGGGAAATATGGGAATAATAAAGATCGTTCTGAGGAATAGGTGCTAATTATGTTAAAGATGTGGCCTGGGAATCAGGGTTTTGTTTTATTTTGTTTTTTAAGTTCCCCATGATTTCATTATACAGCAAGGTTAAAACCACTGCTTTATAGGGAGCTCTTAACTTCCAGTAACAAGAAAATACTTTAAAGATAATTTGGAAATTCTCTTAATGTTGTTTCCCTATTAGATTTGGAAATCTAGTCTTCTGATTATAGATTTAAAAATCAGGTGTTAGCTATTAGACGTACTATTGATAACTGATTTATTTAAGTGAAGGAAGAGTGTACTAATCAAATTTATATGGAATCTGGAGTCAACCTGAATTTTAAAAGAGGTTCTGTTGCAATATGTTTGTGCAAGTCATTTACAATGTTGTGTTTGTTTCTTAAGAGTGAAAGGATTCTTAGAGTAATAGCAAGATCGACTTCCTCATGGGGTTGTTGTGAGGTTCATAAAATATATTGTCCATTGAAGTGCTATATAACCTATAAACTTTGGCAAAACATGTTTTATGATTACTGTTGATATCATCATCTTCATGACTAAACAGCTATTATTTTGCAACTGATATTATTTGGATTTTCACTGAAATATTATTCATCATTACACTTTAACATTTTAGAAACATCTAGTTTAGTGCATTTTATAAGAATGAAGATATTCGTGAGGAACATTCAGACTTTTAAATATCAAATGTGATGTTACAATTTACAAAAAAATCTACATATATTGTTTATAGGTTGATTACTTTTGTCAAATGTATAACCTGAGTTATCACAACAGCAATAAATTGTGGAACATTTATATCTCTTCAGAATATTTTTTTCTTTTGCACTCAATTTCCCCTCCTCCAAGCAACCACTGATTTGATTTTGATCACAGTTAACTTTTCTTATTTTAGAATTCCACAAAATAGAAACATCTTTTGTGTATTGTTTTGTGTCTACATTCTTTTACTAGGCAGAATGTCTGTGAGATTCATCCACGTTGTTGCATGTATCAGTCGTTTGCTCTATTTTGTTATTGCATGTTTTTCTCTTGTACTAATAAACCAGAATAACCTTTCAACTTGCCTTGTGATGAGAATTCAGGTTGTTTTCTTTTTTTTTCTTTTTTTTTTTTTTGCTATTTCCAATGAACCTGTTATGAACAATCGCTTCTAAGTCTTTTTGTTAGCATATATTTGTCTTTATCATACATAAATTCCTAGAAATGGAATCTGTGGGTGATACATTATGTGCATGCTCAAACTTTAAACTACCAAACTGTTTGTCAAAGTAGTTGCACCATTTTACATTCCTACCAGCAATGTATTCGAATTCCAGGTGCTCCATCCTCAACAACACTTGATATTCCTGCCATCTTTATTCTTTTCATGATTCTTGTGGGGATGAAATATCACAGTGTCATTTGAATTAGCATTCTTATGACAATAATTTATAGTAAGCATCTTCACTTGTGCTCATTGGCCATTTGTATTTATTCATTTTTGAAGTGTCTATTAAAGTTTTACCCACATTTCAAGAGTTGTTTTATTATTGAGTTATAAGAATTGTTCATATATTCTGAATACAAATCTTCTATTTAATATATATAATACAAATAATTACTTCCAATCCATGACTTGCCTTTTAACTTTCTTGAAAATGTGTTTTTAACAAGAGAATATTTTCTTTTTGATGAAATAAACCTCCTTGTGGGAAAGTTCTCAAATATGAATTTAAAGTATTTAATAGATAGGTACAAGGCAAAATACACTTTGTATTTTAACCGTCAGTCAGTTTTGGTAAGCTGTCTCTCAGAGATTTTGTGTGCTACATCTAAGTTATAAAATTTATTGACATACAGTTGTTCATAATGTTTCTTCATATTCTTTTATTGTCTGAAAGAATTATAGTGATAAATGCACTTTCATTTTGGATATTGGTAATTTGTGTCTTTTTTTGTTGTATTATTTTACTACTGTTAGGTATGAGATTATCATTTTACTATGGATTTAAAAACTAGCTTTAGTCTTGGTGATTTCTTTATTGTTCTTGTGTTTTTTATTTCATTGATTTACTATTATCCTTATTGCTTTTGTCTACTTGGATAACTGAATTAAAACTTTTAATCTTTTCTGATAAATGTATATATATAATATATGTATTTATATGTCAGAAATACATATATAATGTGTATATATATTTAGGCTTTAAAGATATAATTTCCACACTAAGCAGTGCTTTATCTGCATCCATCCCACAAATTTTTAAATGTTGTAGTTCCATTGTTACATAATTTGATATATTGCACTAATACAATCAATTCAAAGTATTTTTCAATTTCTTTGTGATTTCCTTTTTGATTCAGCAGATATTCATTGTGTTTCAATGTCCAAATGGGACATATTTGCTATTTTCCAGATACATATTTGCTATTGATATCCAATTAAATGTCTTTGTAGTCAAAAGTTCTGCTATGTAAGATTGCAATTGAAAATTCTTTCTTGATGTAATATCTGTGTGCAATGAAAAATAATGTATATTTGGAAGCTTTTAGGTGTTATTAGTCTGTAAATATTAATTATGGTAATTTGTTTGAGAGTATTTTTAATATAAATTTGTATCCTTACTAATTGTCTTTCTACTTGTCTTGTTAATTACTGAGAAAGTTGTATTAAAATGTTTTTTGCATCTAGAATTGAGATCAAGTGAGTTACATATAAATAGCCATAGATACAATTTTAAAGAATTGGGAACCATTTGAATAGGTATGTACTAAGTTTTAATTATAGCAAAAATTATAGCAATGATTATTAGATTTTTAAATCTGATAAAGATAGCTCCAACTTAATTTGGGAGATAATTCACTGGTGGAGATAAAGTTTGGACAGAAATTGGAACCAGATACATCTCAAGGAGGAAATGTCAACAGTCCAAACAAAGTAATAAATGTTGAATTAAGGTAGAAAATGGATAAAGGAAAACATGTGACATGATATATTTACAAAATAATATTGGACTGGCTTGATGACAAATTACTGAGAGGGATGTGTCTAAAATATTGATATTGATTAATACAGGTTTTAAAACATACTATCGTAACAAGTGGCGAGACTACTGAGCAGAGAGGAAGAATCAGCTTGTGGGGAATGGGGAGTAGAGGGAAGATTATAGGTGTCTGTTGTACCTATTGGATAGATTTAGGACTAGAGAATATTTAATAGTTGAGAGGATCAGAGGCTTAGACCAGAACTCAGTGAGATTTCATATATATAAACACACACACACACACACACACACACACACACACACACACACACAGATGTATATATGTGCAAAAATACATTCATATATATTGTATATATAACATCCTCAGAGTGTGTATATAATGTGTATATCCACTCTGGGGATGCTGAGTTAGTCCAGAAATGGGAGTAAAAAGAGTTTTCAGAAGGAGATATGCAGAATTAGATATGCAGATATGCAGAATTAGAGTTCAATTGTGAAATCTAAGGGAAGAGGACCTTCAAAATGAAGAGGGCTATTAAAAGATACAAATTATTCATTGCCAAGCAAGAAGGAAGGTAAAAATGAGGTTTTTGGTATTGAATTTAAAATCTTACTGGTTATTTCATCAAGCCAGGATCAAATGAGGAAATAAGTCTTCATTACTATGTATTCTATCTTTCTTGATTCATTAGGTCTCTTGTCGATTAACAGGGTATGTTGCTCAGTGTAGAAAGAGGTTCCTTAGCAACTGACTACTTTAGCTACTGAAATGTGTCTAGGCCTTGGAACTCTGTCAGAAGGGGAATGCCTGCAACTCATAGAAAGGAATGAACCATAACCAGGAGAATACTACATTTTGGTACTATGTTTTTTATATGGTGTTCACAAATAGCAGGTAAAATGGGTGCGTGTGTGTGTGTTCTATAACCATACAAGTGTACAGCTTGCAGTTTGTAAAAACAGTTGTGATGTTACCTTAGCCTTCCATATGTTTAACTAAATAATAGAATTTTAACACCCAACAATTTGGGAGTATCACCTCCAGAAAATGGTATCTTTAAATAGAAGCCATAAGTTGAATGCTCATTGGTAAAACCCATATTTTTACAAGTAGTTAGAAAACTTCATCAAGATAAGTTAGTTAATGAAATATCAGGGCTAAATACTGGTGTTTTTCACTTTTATTTCATTGCTTTTTATTTTAATTATGTTAAATAAAGCCTAAGAGGAGGGCAATTGAATCCCTGATGTCATTCCTAATATTTTCTGATAAACTAAACACTGCTAAGTGGTATTTGAAAACATATTTAAAGTGATATTTATATTTACTAAGTGACATCTGAGATCAGATAATTTGTTGGAAGTGGAGTAGATTAGCCTAGGGGATAGTAGATATTTGTCTCTAAGGAAATATTAGCTACAGGAATGAAGTTAAGGAATCAAACTGTGATTTTAATTGAAAGTGAAACAAGAGCATGCAGCTTTTAAAAAAAATGAGCTATGTTATTGAGTATATTTGAGCAATCTTGTTAGGGTTTTATCTTAGTCTCATAACTGTATCTTTGTTGTGTGATTTCCAAGGCAATTTAGATTAAGAAAAATTATATGTTAGAGATAACTACCTGGATATTTTAGGATGTTAAACATATCTGAACGAAACTTTTTTTTTTCTCAAAACATCTAATGTATGTATTCTTTGGGGCTTTCTGCCTAAATGTAAGCATATATTAAATGATGGTGCTTTTTTGCATTTAACATCATCCTACTTTGCTGCAATTATTAGATTCTAAATAGATTTTGAAAATTGTTCATTCTAAAGAGAGGCCAGTGTTGGATACCTAAATTGTGTTTTGTTTTCTCTACACAATTGATGGCCTTGTATCTGGTTAATTCACTTAATTTTTGTTGAACCAAATTTTTCCAGAAGTTACTTAGGGTAGCTTACGTTAGAGGAGATGGAACAATAACATGAAAAACTGTTTAATCCAGAGAAAACGAAAATAACAAATAGGAAGAGTGAGGTGTTAAATACTGAGGTATAGTAGCTGATGATGGCTATGCAAATACATAAAATCCTAGCAAGGATAAGGGGATTAATGTTTTTAATATAAGTGATTCATTTATGCATCCCCCCACCCTGTTTTACAGACAACAAATGGAGGTACCCTGCGGCAGTGGTGATGGGAAAGGATTTGAATCAGTCAACCTGACACCAGAGTCACTGCTTCTTCCACTGTAATGTGACGAATGCTCCCTCCCAACTGTTCTCAATAGCTTTAATTAGACTTGCTTTAATATATAATGCCAACTAATTAATAGAGTTCCATGGTTGATAAAAACTTCACAGTTGTTGAAGACATTTCTGGAAACTTCTTTCAACCTCTCCATTATCTTGAGAGTGTTGGGTCCTCAGAAAACGGAAACTTGGAGCACTTGAACATGACATGCTAAATGTCACATGTGTAGATAGTGACTGAAGAACAGTTCTTGAGTTTCTGATCCTCAGCAAAGTAGCTTATTAACAGGAGTGAAAACTCAAATGGAATCAACCTGATAATCAGATGGTATATTCTTCATCAGGTCATTTGATGTTGTACAGCTGTGAGTGTTCAGTGAAAGAACAAGTAGGCATATAGATCACAAAATGACTACTTTTAAATGCCCAGAGCAGATTTTTATTGTGTGAAATGATGGCAGAGGAAACAGGAAGATAAAGAAGAAAGGTAGTTTCTAAAGTTAAATGTAGTAAGTTTAGTTGTATGCAGAACATCTGAAACTTAATATGAAAAAAAATCCAGTTATCTAGGACTCTATAGCAATTCTCTACTCCCCCTCAGCACACCTTTTCTTTCTTCCATTGCATAGAAAATCGTCAGACACAGCTCGGAATTTTTTACCAAGTCCTCAGGTTGATAAAAGCCAAAGAAAATTGATTTAGTATTCAGAGGTATAAACTGATTATCTCTTCAAATCCCCTATAAAAGATGAGCTAGATAATTCATGGGGCCCAGGATAAGATGATAATTCAGGATTCTTTCAGTCAAAAATGATTAATAATTTCAAAAGTGACAAAAAAGCATTAAACTGATCACAGGGCCCTGAATGACTGTACAGGTTGTATGCCCATGTAGGTGGCCCTGTTATTTTTTTTTAATGCTCATTTTATTTATTTATTTTTGAGAAAGAGAGAGAGAGAGAGAGAGAGAGAGAGAGAGAGAGAGAGAGAGAATATGCAGTGGAGGGGCAGAGAGACAGGGAAATAGAATCCCAAGCAGGCTCTGTGCTGCTGACAGCATGGAGCCCCATGTGGGGCTCGATCTCACAAACACTGAGAAATGACCTGAGCTGTCCCTGTAAGTTTTCCTTATTAACTAGATTTTTCCATTACACACACACACACACACACACACACACCCCTTTCCCTACATTTTACTCACCCTGTAAAAGAGACATCTTTAGTGTTGAGACATTGTACATTTTACTGATTAAAGAAAGCAAAGCTGCATTCAAATTTACTGTGTAAGGACACAGAATCAAGAAAGTGATTATAAATCTCTGTTCCCCCTTCATTATAATTCAATATTACATGTAAGTTTCCTTAATTTATCATCTTCTTAGAGCCTAGGCTCTGAAATTTCCTTCATTTGGATCTATCTTTTCCTTTGTCTAAGGTCACTGCTTTATTTGTAGAGCACTTTTCATTCATTGTCAGCAGAAATTACCACTATCTTCAAATCTCCTGTTTCTAGGAATGCACATCTTACTAATATTCTCTTCAAGAGACTCTATTCAGTGACTACATTTTTGTTCATTCTTGAATTAAAAGGCTTCTTGGGGAAGGAAATTCAAAGGAACATAGAATCTACCATTAATGTTTCGTGAAGTAGGTCACAAAACTACATGAAATCCATGTAATAATCCCTTATAGTTTTCATTTTGAATAGCTAATGGTTATAGTAAGAAGAAATTATCCTAGTCTTGTATTGGGTTCTAATAAACCTAAAAAATAAATAGCATTACCAAAAGCAAATAAGATTCCACTCTCATCTACGGTGAAAAGATTGAAAGTGCTTTGTTCCCATGACAATATCAAGACAAAGTCAAATTAAAACCATCTCTATTTATCATGACAGTGTGTTGTACAGAGAAAAATCTCAAAAATATATAATAGCATTACTACAATTAATAAGTTTATCAAGTTAGTAGGGTACAAGGTTAATGTACAAAAGTAACTTTTACATTAGTAGCGAAAACTTTGTAATTAAAAAATTAAAACATGATTTACTCTATCCCTAAAAGACACAAAATACCTAGGTACAAATCCAAAAAAATGTGTACAGTTTAAGATGCTAAAACTACAGAACAAATATGAGTCACAGAACACCTAAGCAAATGGAAGTATTTAATCAGTTTATGGATTGCAGAGGATACTAAGATGTCAAATCTTCTAAAATGGAACTATAAATTCAACTTTAATTTTATTAATCTTCTATATTTTTCTATACTTTTTTTCAGTTATTTTATCTCTAATACATATAACTTCCTTTTCTCTGCTTATCTTGGGTTCAGTTTGCTCTTCACGTTCTAATTTCTAAGAGTGAAAAACTAGCTTATTAATTTGAAATTATTTTTTTAAAGTTTATTTATTTATTTTGATGGGGAGGGAAGTGCACACAAGTTGGGGAGGGGCAGAGAGACGGGGAGAGAAAAAATCCCAAGAAGGCTCTGCACTGTCAGCACAGAGCCCGATGCAGAGCTTGAACTCATGAACCATGAGATCATGACTTGAGCCAAAATCAAACGTCAGACACTTAACTGACTGAGCACCCAAGTGCCCCTGAAATTCTTCTTTTACTATAAGGATTTAGAGCTATAAATGTCAGTATATACTCATATATATTCATGTACATTTATTTTATAATCCAATACTACTTTATTTTGTCCCTCAAAAAGTTGTATACGGCATTCAAAGAAACAATACAGTATGGCCCATGTACATGAGGAAAAAGGGAATCAATTGAAATTGTCTTTGTGGAAACCCACAAATTGGATTTACTAAACAAGAACTTTAAATGAGTTATTTTAAATATGTTTAAAGAAGTGAGAAAGTGTAGAAATGATGTCTTATCAAATAGAGAATATCAACAAAGAGATATAAACTATAAAAATAGAAATTCTGGAGCTGAAAATTATAACAACTATAATGAAATATTAACTAGAGAAGCACAGAAATGGTTGAAACAGACAGAAAAATCAGTGAACTTGAAAACAGTCAGTTTTGATTATCCAATTTGAGGAGAATGGAAAAAGGAATAAAGAAAAAAAGAAAAAAACCTCATAGATTTGTGAAACACCATCAAATATCCTATCATATGCATAATAGGAGATTTAAGTAGAGAGAAGAAAGAGAAAAGGAACGAATATTTTAAGAAGCAATGCTTGACTTTAAAAATCTTAAAATAGGAAGATGGCGGCGTAGGAGGACGCTGGGCTCACCGCGCGTCCTGCTGATCACTTAGATTCCACCTACACCTGCCTAAATAACCCAGAAAAACGCCAGAGGATTAGCAGAACGGAGTCGCGGGAGCCAAGCGCAGACGAGAGGCCCACGGAAGAGGGTAGGAAGGGCAGCAAGGCGGTGCGCGCTCCATGGACTGGCGGCAGGGAGCTGGGGTGGAGGGGCGGCTCGCCGGCCAAGCAGAGCCCCCGAGTCTGGCTTGCAAAAGCAGAGGGGCCTGATGGACTGTGTTCCCACAGCAAGCGGACTTAGCGTCTGGGAGGTCATAAGTTAACAGCTCTGCTCAGAAAGCGGGAAGGCTGGAGGACAAAGGGAGGGAGAGCTGCTGAGCCCCCAGAGGACAGAGCTCAGTTTCGTGGGGAACAAAGGTGCTCGCCAGCGCCATCTCCCCCGCCCATCCCCCAGCCAAAATCCCAAAGAGAACCAGTTCCTGCCAGGGAACTTGCTCGCTCCACGCAAACACCCAACTCTGTGCTTCTGCGGAGCCAAACCTCCGGTAGCGGATCTGACTCCCTCCCGCTGCCACAGGGTCCCTCCTGAAGTGGATCACCTAAGGAGAAGCGAGCTAAGCCTGCCCCTCCTGCCCCTGTGCACCTTGCCTACCCACCCCAGCTAATACGCCAGATCCCCAGCATCACAAGCCTGGCAGTGTGCAAGTAGCCCAGAGGGGCCACGCCACCCCACAGTGAATCCCGCCCCTAGGAGAGGGGAAGAGAAGGCACACACCAGTCTGACTGTGGCCCCAGCGGTGGGCTGGGGGCAGACATCAGGTCAGACTGCAGCCCCGCCCACCAACTCCACTTATACACCACAGCACAGGGGAAGTGCCCTGCAGGTCCTCACCACGCCAGGGACTATCCAAAATGACCAAGCGGAAGAATTCCCCTCAGAAGAATCTCCAGGAAATAACAACAGCTAATGAGCTGATCAAAAAGGATTTAAATAATATAACAGAAAGTGAATTTAGAATAATACTCATAAAATTAATCGCTGGGCTTGAAAACAGTATACAGGACAGCAGAGAATCTCTTGCTACAGAGATCAAGGGACTAAGGAACAGTCACGAGGAGCTGAAAAACGCTTTAAATGAAATGCAAAACAAAATGGAAACCACCACAGCTCGGCTTGAAGAGGCAGAGGAGAGAATAGGTGAACTAGAAGATAAAGTTATGGAAAAAGAGGAAGCTGAGAAAAAGAGAGATAAAAAAATCCAGGAGTATGAGGGGAAAATTAGAGAACTAAGTGATACACTAAAAAGAAATAATATACGCATAATTGGTATAACAGAGGAGGAAGAGAGAGGGAAAGGTGCTGAAGGGGTACTTGAAAAAATTATAGCTGAGAACTTCCCTGAACTGGGGAAGGAAAAAGGCATTGAAATCCAAGAGGCACAGAGAACTCCCTTCAGACGTAACTTGAATCGATCTTCTGCACGACATATCATAGTGAAACTGGCAAAATACAAGGATAAAGAGAAAATTCTGAAAGCAGCAAGGGGTAAACGTGCCCTCACATAGAAAGGGAGACCTATAAGACTCGTGACTGATCTCTCTTTTGAAACTTGGCAGGCCAGAAAGAATTGGCACGAGATTTTCAGGGTGCTAGACAGAAAAAATATGCAGCCGAGAATCCTTTATCCAGCAAGTCTGTCATTTAGAATAGAAGGAGAGATAAAGGTCTTCCCAAACAAACAAAAACTGAAGGAATTTGTCACCACTAAACCAGCCCTACAAGAGATCCTAAGGGGGACCTTGTGAGACAAAGTACCAGAGACATCACTACAAGCATAAAACATACAGACATCACAATGACTCTAAACCCGTATCTTTCTATAATAACACTGAATGTAAATGGATTAAATGCGTCAACCAAAAGACATAGGGTATCAGAATGGATAAAAAAACAAGACCCATCTATTTGCTGTCTACAAGAGACTCATTTTAGACCTGAGGACACCTTTAGATTGAGAGTGAGGGGATGGAGAACTATTTATCATGCTACTGGAAGCCAAAAGAAAGCTGGAGTAGCCATACTTTTATCAGACAAACTAGACTTTAAATTAAAGGCTGTAACAAGGGATGAAGAAGGACATTATATAATAGTTACAGGGTCTATCCATCAGGAAGAGCTAACAATTTTAAATGTCTATGCGCCAAATACCAGAGCCCCCAAATATATAAAACAATTACTCATAAACATAAGCAACCTTATTGATAAGAATGTGGTAATTGCAGAGGACTTTAACACCCCACTTACAGAAATGGATAGATCATGTAGACACACGGTCAATAAAGAAACAAGGGCCCTGAATGAGACATTGGATCAGATGGACTTGACAGATATATTTAGAACTCTGCATCCCAAAGCAACAGAATATACTTTCTTCTCGAGTGCACATGGAACATTCTCCAAGATAGATCATATACTGGGTCACAAAACAGCCCTTCATAAGTTTACAAGAATTGAAATTATACCATGCATACTTTCAGACCACAATGCTATGAAGCTTGAAATCAACCACAGGAAAAAGTCTGGAAAACCTCCAAAAGCATGGAGGTTAAAGAACACCCTACTAAAGAATGAGTGGGTCAACCAGGCAATCAGAGAAGAAATTAAAAAACATATGGAAACAAACAAAAATGAAAATACAACAATCCAAACGCTTTGGGACTCAGCGAAGGCAGTCCTGAGAGGAAAATATATTGCAATCCAGGCCTATCTCAAGAAACAAGAAAAATCCCCAATACAAAATCTAACAGCACACCTAAAGGAACTAGAAGCAGAACAGCAAAGGCAGCCTAAACCCAGCAGAAGAAGAGAAATAATAAAGATCAGAGCAGAAATAAACAATATAGAATCTAAAAAAACTGTAGAGCAGATCAACGAAACCAAGAGTTGGTTTTTTGAAAAAATAAACAAAATTGACAAACCTCTAGCCAGGCTTCTCAAAAAGAAAAGGGAGATGACCCAAATAGATAAAATCATGAATGAAAATGGAATTATTACAACCAATCCCTCAGAGATACAAGCAATTATCAGGGAATACTATGAAAAATTATATGCCAACAAATTGGACAACCTGGAAGAAATGGACAAATTCCTGAACACCCACACTCTTCCAAAACTCAATCAGGAGGAAGAAAGCTTGAGCAGACCTATAACCAGCGAAGAAGTTGAATCGGTTATCAAAAATCTCCCAAGAAATAAGAGTCCAGGACCAGATGGCTTCCCAGGGGAGTTCTACCAGACGTTTAAAGCAGAGATAATACCTATCCTTCTGAAGCTATTCAAAGAAATAGAAAGGGAAGGAAAACTTCCAGACTCATTCTAGGAAGCCAGTATTACTTTGATTCCTAAACCAGACAGAGACCCAGTAAAAAAAGAGAACTACTGGCCAATATCCCTGATGAATATGGATGCAAAAATTCTCAATAAGATACTAGCAAATCGAATTCAACAGCATATAAAAAGAATTATTCACCATGATCAAGTGGGATTCATTCCTGGGATGCAGGGCTGGTTCAACATTCGCAAATCAATCAACGTGATACATCACATTAACAACAAAAAAGAGAAGAACCATATGATCCTGTCAATCGATGCAGAAAAGGCCTTTGACAAAATCCAGCACCCTTTCTTAATAAAAACCCTTGAGAAACTCGGAATAGAAGGAACATACTTAAAGATCATAAAAGCCATTTATGAAAAGCCCACAGCTAACATCATCCTCAACGGGGAAAAACTGAGAGCTTTTTCCCTGAGATCAGGAACACGACAGGGATGCCCACTGTCACCGCTGCTGTTTAACATAGTGCTGGAAGTGCTAGCATCAGCAATCAGACAATAAAAGGAAATCAAAGGCATCAACATTGGCAAAGATGAAGTCAAGCTTTCATTTTTGCAGATGACATGATATTATACATGGAAAATCCGATAGACTCCACCAAAAGTCTGCCAGAACTGATACATGAATTCAGCAAAGTTGCAGGATACAAAATCAATGTACAGAAATCAGTTGCATTCTTATACACTAACAATGAAGCAACAGAAAGACAAATAAAGAAACTGATCCCATGCACTATTGCACCAAGAAGCATAAAATGCCTAGGAATAAATCTAACCAAAGATGTAAAGGATCTGTATGCTGAAAACTATAGAAAGCTTATGAAGGAAATTGAAGTAGATATAAAGAAATGGAAAAAACATTCCGTTCTCATGGGTTGGAAGAATAAATATTGTCAAAATGTCAATACTACCCAAAGCTATCTACACATTCAATGCAATCCCAATCAAAACTGCACCAGCATTCTTCTTGAAACTAGAACAAGCAATCCTAAAATTCATATGGAACCACAAAAGGCCCCGAGTAGCCAAAGTAATTTTGAAGAAGACCAAAGCAGGAGGCATCACAATCCTAGACTTTAGCCTCTACTACAAAGCTGTCATCATCAAGACAGCATGGTATTGGCACAAAAACAGATACATAGACCAATGGAATAGAATAGAAACCCCAGAACTAGATCCACAAACGTATGGCCAACTCATCTTTGACAAAGCAGGAAAGAACATCCAATGGAAAAAAGACAGCCTCTTTAACAAATGGTGCTGGGAGAACTGGACAGCAACATGCAGAAGGTTGAAACTAGACCACTTTCTCACACCATTCACAAAAATAAACTGAAAATGGATAAAGGACCTGAATGTGAGACAGGAAACCCTCAAAACCTTAGAGGAGAAAGCAGGAAAAGACCTCTCTGACCTCAGCCGTAGCAATCTCTTACTCGACACATCCCCAAAGGCAAGGGAATTAAAAGCAAAAGTGAATTACTGGGACCTTATGAAGATAAAAAGCTTCTGCACAGCAAAGGAAACAACCAACAAAACTAAAAGGCAACCAACGGAATGGGAAAAGATATTTGCAAATGACATATCGGACAAAGGGCTAGTATCCAAAATCTATAAAGAGCTCACCAAACTCCACACCCGAAAAACAAATAACCCAGTGAAGAAATGGGCAGAAAACATGAATAGCCACTTCTCTAAAGAAGACATCCGGATGGCCAACAGGCACATGAAAAGATGTTCAGCGTCGCTCCTTATCAGGGAAATACAAATCAAAACCACACTCAGGTATCACCTCACGCCAGTCAGAGTGGCCAAAATGAACAAATCAGGAGACTATAGATGCTGGAGAGGATGTGGAGAAACAGGAACCCTCTTGCACTGTTGGTGGGAATGCAAATTGGTGCAGCCACTCTGGAAAGCAGTGTGGAGGTTCCTCAGAAAATTAAAAATAGACCTACCCTATGACCCAGCAATAGCACTGCTAGGAATTTATCCAAGGGATACAGGAGTACTGATGCATAGGGGCACTTGTACCCCAATGTTCATAGCAGCACTCTCAACAATAGCCAAATTATGGAAAGAGCCTAAATGTCCATCAACTGATGAATGGATAAAGAAATTGTGGTTTATATACACAATGGAATACTACGTGGCAATGAGAAAAAATGAAACATGGCCTTTTGTAGCAATGTGGATGGAACTGGAGAGTGTGATGCTAAGTGAAATAAGCCATACAGAGAAAGACAGATACCATATGGTTTCACTCTTACATGGATCCTGAGAAACTTAACAGGAACCCATGGGGGAGGGGGAAAAAGAAAAAAAAAAAGAGGTTAGAGTGAGAGAGAGCCAAAGCATAAGAGACTGTTAAAAACGGAGAACAAACTGAGGGTTGATGGGGGGTGGGATGGAGGAGAAGGTGGGTGATGGGTATTGAGGAGGGCACCTTTTGGGATGAGCACTGGGTGTTGTATGGAAACCAATTTGACAATAAATTTCATATATTAAAAAGAAACAATGCTTAAAACTTCACAAATTACAATCATCTACACATCCAGATGCTTGAACAAGACAACTCCAAATAGATCAACACTTAGACACATCATAATCAAATGGTCAAAAACCAAAGACAGAGAGAACCTTGAAAGTAGAGATAAGTGACTCCTCATGTCACACATGCAAATCATCCTGAATAACATTAACAGCTGATTGTCATCAGAAACCTCTGATCATCTGGAGGACTGAGGCCATGCAATAACCCAAGTGATGAAAGAAAAAGATTAACAACAAAGGATTCTATATCTGGCAGAACACTCCCTCAAAAATGAAGATGTGGTGCTGGAGTGGTTCAATGGGTTAGAATCCGACTCTTGATTTCTGCTCAGGTCATGATCTCATGGTTGGTGAGACTGAGCCTCACATCAGGCTCTGCACTGTGCTGACAGTGTAGAGCCTGCTTGAGACTCTCTCTCTTTCCCTCTCTCTCTCTCTCTCTGCGCCTCCCTCACTCATACTCGTTCTTCTTCTCTCTCTCTCTAAATATATATATTTTTAAATGAAGGAGCTATCAAGACATTTATAAATAAGCAAAAACTGAGAGTTCACTGCTATCATACCTGCCGTAAAAGAAACAATAAAAGTAGTCCTTCAGGATGAAATAAAAATATACTAGACAGTACCCTGAATCTACATGAAGAAACAAAGAACACCAGTAAAGGTAAAACAGTAAATAGATAATACATATAAAATATAATTTATTTTTTATGTGTAAATTTTTTTCCAATCTGATTTAAAGACAACTTCATGAAGCAATAATTACAAATCTATATTGATGGACACACAATGAATATAGGTGTAATTTGTGAACACAACAGCATAAAGGAAGGTAGGGTATGGAGCTATACAAGAGCGAAGATTTTATATACTATTGAATTACTAATCCTAACTTGATTATCATAAATTAAGATGGTAATTGTATTTCCCAGGGAGATGACAAAGCAAATCTCAAAAATATATAATAAAATAAATAAGGGAATTAAAATGGTATATTAAAAATTATTTAACACAAAACAAGGCAGAAGTGGAGGAAATGAACAAAAAAAAGACATAAAATATATAGAAAATACAGCAAAATGACAGAACTAAGTTCTCATCAGAAATTACAATAAATAAAATGATTTAAACTCTTCAATTACAAGACAGAGATTGGCAGAATAGAGTTGTTTTTTCAAACATACTGTTTATAGGAGATTTGCTTTATATATAAACATAAATTAATTGTATGTGATACTTTTCTTTAATGCCTGAATCTTCAGTAAAGTTATTGAATAACTGCCATCAAAAGCTTTCTATGAAAAAGGGAGAGGTTTCCATTGGTGAGTAAGAATCATCAGTTTGCAGACTGTAATAAGCATAGAGAGATATAAAGCTCACTATGCGAATGTAAGTTCAGTCACTTAAATTGTTGTTGTTGTTGTTTTTAAGATTTTCCTTTCCCCAGATCATACCTTAAATTTCCAAGAATCAAGGAAGACCAAGACAGCTGTATAAGGTTTTCCCTTCTGTGTCTTAGAGAATTTTGAATATTTTTATTAGGTGAGATGACCATGTCCTATTATCAGAGAAATACATCTTCAACCATTTGTTTAAATTAATATTGATAAATTTTAAAATGTCCCAACTATTGTGGTTGTGACTGTCTGAGATGTTTGTGAATAGAATAAGGCACTGGTGTCAGCTCAATCATATTCTATATTTGTTAGGCACAAAAAGTGAAAGACAAAGGAGGAAGATATACAGAGAGAGAGAAACTGATTCTATCAGGTGAATGATAAAAAAAAAATCAGCACTGAGAAGGACATGAGGAAGTAAACAATTATTAGAGGAAGTGTTGTCTCTATAACATAGCTTTCTTTATTTCAAGATGTCTGCTTTTTCTCATAAGGTCACACCGGCATTGATTATTTATAAAAATATTAATAGTAGTTTAAACCTAGAGGCTAGATTTGAAAGTGAGAACCTGATAGAAATTTTAAATGGAAGAAGAAACAGGTAGTCTTTCTTCAGAGGGTAAATGCTTGATAAGCAATGTTTGTCAAGTTTCATTACTTCTCATAAATAGCTGAACTGGTTTCAGTGTTGTTGGAAGTTTGGGGCAAACAGTCGAGGATAACAATTAATTGGTCAACTATAAGGAACACACAAGAAAGAGTAGAAATATTTAAGGAAAATAACTATTAAGATAATTAAGAGTCTATTAATTGTATCTCTATACATATGGTCTACCATGACACATTCTTATCATTATGTTGCCTTAGGAATAAAATGAAATCAATATTATTGATTTAGATGAATTCAATTTGAATTGTGGAATTATCAGGCTTCTGGTGAGTTTCTTTCTTCATAGAGCCTTCTTCTCCTGGTTGCAATGAGGTTATTAAATTGTATGAATGAGTAAATGCTCATCTTATTGAAAGTTTGGTACTCAACTAATGCTACTTTATTAACATTTTCCTTCTCAAATCTGAAATATATCTTCAGGTCTCAGATTATCTTGGAATCTAAAGGCTGAAATCCACGACAATTTTGACTTTCCTTTTTTTTTTAAATTTTTTAATTACATTTCTTTATATTTGAGAGGCAGAGAGAGACAGAGCATGAGTGGCGGAGGGGCACAGAGAGAGTGGGAGACACAGAATCTGAAGCAGGCTCCAGGCTCTGAGCTGTCAGCACTGAGCCTGATTTGGGGCTCAAACCCAGGATCCATAAGATCATGACCTGAGCCGAAGTTGGACCCTCAACTGACTGAGTCACCCAGGTGCCCCTTAACTTTCTAATTCATAGCACTACGTGAATGCAGAACAACAGGATAATCTTCTTACTCAAACCTTTGGATTCATAACTTGTCTTGTACTTGGCTTTATCCTAAGTGTACTTCTCCTAAAACACAATAAATACTATGCATTGTTCCTTTCATTTTTCCTAGTTCACGAGTGACACTTCAGTAATTGTCATCAACTATGATCTATTTTGATCACAGATATAAGGACCACTTTAAAGATTGACCTTAGCAATAATTTATTAAAGATATTCTATACACAAAGCATGCTACATACTGAAAAGATTGAGCAAATATGACCTCCACAGTTCTTGAGCAATTACAATTTAGATAGAGATACAATATGTACAGGGGTAAGTTTAATGTTGTCAATAAATGCACCTGATATAGATAATCCAGGGAATGGGAGCAGATAGAAAAAACATTTAACTGTAACTACTGGGATGGGGGTTGGGGAAATCTTGGCAGTTATGAAAACTTCCTAGTGGAAATGACATCTAAGTTGAAGCCTAAAGTATGAATTGAAATTAGCCAGATGGAATAAGTCATAAAAAACACATAAACACAGGAAATAACATGCCTGAATGCCTGGAAGTAAGAGAAAACATTAGATGTTAGAGGAACTGAATACAACTTTATGTGCTGTAGCATACTGTGTGTGTGTGTGTGTGTGCACACACATGTATGTATGTATGCATATGTGTGCATTTGTGTGTGTGTGTGTGTGCGTCTATGTTCGTGTGTGTGTGTGTGTGTGTGTGTAATGTTTAGTCAGGAAACTATAAAGGTAAACAGAGACCAAGTCAAATTCATTAGAAAAAAAAATCACTCTTGAACATTGCAACAAAATGGCTCACAGACTTACGCCACACATCCCAAATCTTTCTTCCTCAAATTGTAACTACCACATTTAATCTTGTTCCTTAACAACAGGATTCTAAGATGGTCCTATTCTCACCCTCTACAGAAGGCAAAGCTTGAAAAAGGAAAACCCAGATGTTCATGTAAAAAAAAAAAACAACAAGAAAAGCAGAAAAATGGCAAGTACCCTCTCTTAACACACTATCTTACCTGCTCCTTATGTATTACTAACATGGCTTCTCTGAATAGTGTGTATCAAGAAAAGAAAATGTGTTTTCAGGGTTTACCATCAAATCAAATCACAAATTTAATTTCCAACAAGCTCAAGGAATAGAAAGTTCTGCTTACTAAAAAAAAAGGTAGCAAAAAACATATACTTACATATAGATAATGCATTATGAAATTATATGTAAGGCATGTTTTCTTTATTTATTTAGAAAATCACTTTCAATGAAGTACTATTATTTAATTGTCAGTTGCATTATGGAACAAAACAAATGTTTCAATACACTTTTCTGGGCCCCTTTATAAAACGTTGTCTAAATATCCCACTTTGCTTTTGGTGGTAAGACCTAGACCAATTTATTTGGATTTCTGTCTTTCTAAAATGACTATGTAATTTTGATATTATATATTCAAATTAATATTTTTTCTTCTTTTTGTAATGCTGAAAAAGTAACATTAAAAAATCTTTTATTAATTTTTCAGCACTTTGGGAAATGGTGGAAATCAACAGGCAAATGATTTTAAGTGCTTGTTTTGGGTTATTGATGTTTATTAAGGAAAATAAATCATACTTAGTAAATGTCTTAAAAAAGACAACACAGCTCTTGAAAGAAGAGTCCAGCTATTCAGTTTTATAATTTAAGTTATTGTAGAGGAATGTGGTAGGGACTAATAAAGTATGTTTCTATTGTTTAATAAGTTCCCCAGACACATTCAAAGTATAGATTTTACAGGTATAAATTTATCTCACTTTGCTCTATGGGATTGTTAGGGTCTTAAATATGGGTTGTTCTATATTTAAACACTCCACTAAATATTTCAATATTATGGGTGGGTAAATTAAAAGATTTTTTTTGCAAAATTTTTAGCTCCTAAAGTAGAGAACTATATAAAGAATTAAAAACAAAACCAAAGCATAAAACAAATATAAACCCCATCAAAGCCCATAAGGTAATACCTCTCACCTGAACACCTTTAATAATTCATGGCCAATGTGGACCTATCTTTTGTAGTTGCCCTCCCTCCTTTGAATCCCTCATTTCTCATATTCTTTTTAATGCGGTAGCTTTTACACCGGAAAAAAGTCTATTCTTTAAGACAGTGCCCAGTATTTCAAGTCTTCTCCCTAAAGACTTGGAAATACCCATGATTTCAGAAAAAGAGATCAGAGATCACTTCCCAAAGTATTAACCAGACCAGTAATTTCGGTAGAACACTTTTCTCCCCTAAAATAGCTGGGAGGCAGTGCACTTTAGTAGGAAAACACTAGGCTAGTTGTCAAGGGACATGAGCTCTCATTTCAGGTCAAGAATAATAGAATTTGTGTCTTTGTCTCAATACTTTTTTTTTTCTATTTTTACCCTCATGGGCTTTATTGGTAGAGTATATTTCCAGCTTGTTAAAATAGATTTGAAAATGGTTTAGTAGAAATATCCCTAAGTAGTACAGCTTGCACATAGATTAATTTGAACACATAGATGCTGAGAGTTTTAATTTTGTCGTGATTAATTTTTGGGCTTTCAGAATAACTATTTTTTACTGCTCTGAGGCATTCATTTCAGGCTTAGACTAATCAGCCATGGACATATGAGGGCTGTGATTGACAACTAAGCATTTTTATTTGCAAAGGATTAAAATGCATTCTTTGTTAGTTAAGTAAAAAAGGAATTTATTAATAGGACATTTAGAAAATCACTCAACTGATAGAGATATTGAAGAGAAAGTTCAGAAGAGGGGCAATAGTATAGGGATGCAAAAGTCATGCCACGACACCAGTCCACTGAGGAAACCAGTGCCACCAAGGGAGACTAAAACCATAGGTTACTCCATTGTCACTGCTTTTCCTGGAAACTGGATATTTCCTGGGAACTGCTGCTTCCTTCTAAATCCATTCTTTCTGCTTTTCTCATCACTGCCTCCTAATTTAGAGTCTTGCACAGACACAGACAAGTATCTGAGTCTGAGTGATGCTTGAAGGCCTCTTGCTGAAATTATGATACCTGAAACCTAGGAAGCTGACATTTTTTGTCAAAAAAGGAGCAGTACTGTTGCATGATTACCATTTGAAAACCCATTGTGTCTTTAATTATGGGCTGCTAGTGACACGTTAGGGTCCAAACTATTAAGGTATTGGCATGATAGTAGTTTTTAAGGCACTGAATGGCATTTACATGTATAATTTACATGTATAATTTATATAATTAACATCAAGAAAATGTATAAATATGTAAGTTCTATAAATCAATTTATTATAGGATATAAAACAGGAATGATACATTTTTAGCTCAATAAAGGTAACAATTCCATAAGCTATATCATTTTTAGAAGAGAAAATGCTGTTCACCCATTTTCCACTTTGAATAGAAAAGAATGTTATTTGTTATTCTATCTTCCTCCTTCATTAATATTTGTCCTAATAACAAATAATTTTAATTGATACTAGGGTTAAATATTAAAAAAAAGATGTCTTACTCTATGCATTCTGAGTATAATTCTACCGTATTCATTTGGTGATGAAATATATTTTTGTCAAAATTTATTTACCACTGGTGGCTTTTAATCATCAGATCATGACACATGTTGAGCATAAGTAAAACCTGAATTGTGACATACGGCTAATGGTACTTCTCTAATAAATAACATGGCATCTTTTCTACAGTGAAGTACTAAGGAAAGAAATGGAGGGCTGAGGAACAGGGAGAGCATTGAAGGTTTCAATAAGGATGAAAGGGATTCTTTGTCTTCCCATACACAAGAGAAAAGAAAGAGATACAGAAAGAATTATGGACAAGGATTAAAAAAAATGACTTTTTCTCTTGAAAAAGATAGTGCGAGTGAGGATGGTGCCCTGGTCAGAAATAGGATAGATGAGTAGCTGTTTGTAATCTTTATTTTCCTGGATATATGTAAGTAAAGAAAACCAGCCAAAGACATAGCACCATTGCTAGAAGGGGAGAAAATGGAAAATAATGATTCCTCAAGTATTGAGGCAAAAAAAAGTCCTGATATTCTGATTTTATATCAAGAGTCCTAGGAAAGATGAGAGACTATAAAGAGGAGTAAGTTCTCACTGAGGTCACTTCTGCCCCACTAGGGAATTAGAGTGCCAACGGATTAGGTAAATGGATTCTGTAGGATGGAGTTACTTACAATTTTTCACTGTCCAGATACACAGTTGATATTACCTTAGATATTAATTATATAGGTTTTCTGTTACTTAGAATTTTAATATGCTTTTACAACAACAAAAACAAGGCTCACTGCATTAGCAGCCCTTTCCAGAAAGGCTGAGAAAAAGGAAGTAAGAAAACAAAGCAGTGGGAATTCCACAAAATTAATTTACTAGATTGTTTATCAGAACTTTTAAGGATGATGTTGTGACATCACAACATATAATTTTATAGGTTAAGAGGACACCTCAAGTTGAAGTTGAAGTTCATTCACAACCTAAAAATAGTGAATGAAAGGTAATAAAACATGACATCTGTTATCAAAGACCAGGACTTCCCCAGATAGGAAAGCAAAGATAATGAAAGTAGAACAGGTGAACTACTGGAACCAGAATTAGGCCTTAACAATGCACTTGATATGTCACAAGCTGCAGAGGTATGTTTTCTTGTGTTCTGCAGTTGAGTAATACTTTTATTTCCCTGGTATTCTTAGGCAGCCATTATTGGTGGCATTCAAACTGTCATTACCAATGGGTTTTAGTGAAGTTTTTACCTTCAGGGAGCTGTCACTAAAAACCAGACCAGATAAAAGATATATTAAGTGATGTGAATTTCCTTTTTATTTCTATTAGTGTTTATGTTAGACTCAATCCAGTATCATTTGGTTGACTACAGAGCCTAAAACCACTCAGATCTGAACCCTTCAAATTCCCATCATCAGTAGCTTTTTATTGCTCCATTGAAAGATGTTGTTGTTAACAGGTTTTGCCCTTGACCAAAGTGATACACCAATTCAGCATTTCAAGTCTGTAGACTGTATTTGAAATCTTCTTCAACCAATTAACAAAACAGAGAATTTCATTCTATCTAATATTGTTTGACATTGTTCCTTTTTCTCACTCTGAAAAAAAAAATTAAAACAGGAACAAATTTAAACCCCAAACAAAATTAGATGGCCAAGTTGAATTACTGCATTTTAGAGGGGACCACAATTGTACTGAAGTATGACATGTAAAAGACAGTTTAGAGTTCAAGTAATGTGTTTCAAAATGACCAAAGCTATGTAATCCCCACTCAGGTCAAAATACAGACCATGCAGATTAATTTGATTTCTACCATCATAAGATTAATCTTAAACTTAATTTAAGTGCAATTATACCAAATGTTCACTTTGATGTCTGGTTTCTTTTACTTAAAATTATGTTTGTGAGATTCGTTTATGTTTTATTTGTTGTAACAATTTGTTTTTGTCACTGTACAGTATTCCAATGAATGAATATGTGAATAAGCCACATTTTAATTATTAATTTTACCAGTGAGGAACATTTGGGTAGTTTACATTTTGAAAACATTGGAGAAAAATTTTCAATTAACATTCTTGTATACGTCTTTTGCTACACATATGTAATGCACACAGAGAATGCATATGTCAGTTTTTATTGGCGTTAATAGACAGTTTTCCAAAGTAATTATGCATTGATCATTCCTGAATGATATGAGAGATCAGTTGCTTTTCATTGTTATGTATGCTCTTATATTTCAATATTTCTTGTGCTGCACACCTTTCCAAACTTTATTTTTTGATAAAAATACATTTACAATTTGTTAATGTTTCTTTATTTTTGAGAGATAGAGACAGAGTTCGAGCAGAGGAGGGACAGAGGGAGAGGGAGACACGGAATCTGAAGCAGGCTCCAGGCTCTGAGTTGTCAGCACAGAGCCCAACATGGGGCTTGAACTCATGAACCGTGAGATCATGACCTGAGCCGAAGTTGGTCGCTTAACTGACTGAGCCACCCAGCAGCCCCAGATAAAAAATATTTTTGATAAAAAACATTCCTAAACTGTAAGATTTGAATGTGCGTATGTGGGCTACTAAAGGAAAAGATTCTTAAATGTGACTGAACAAAAATAGAGTCATGGTTGAATAGTAAAGAAGTATTATCTATCCTTTAATGAACTTTGTAACCAGAAATAGCCCTAGCTAAAAAGCAGAAAAAACCCAGAGAGTATAAGACTGCCCTGAGATAAGTCAGAGTGTATTCTTGTCTTATAGCAAACAAGGCCCAGTAAAGGGGTTAACATTTCTCCACATAAAACTTAAGACAGTAATTATGGTCTTTATTGATGTTTCAGTATAATGAGATGCACAGAAATATTATTTATAATTTTACATTTCAGTCTATAACTTAGATATAAAAAGCAGTTTCCTGGTACATTTTCCCATGAAGCTTGACTATTGTCCTTCTATGAAGGGGCAAATAATGCCTGTTATATTTTAACAGTGAACATCCTGAGGTTTTTTTTTTTTTTTTTTAGTCTCAAAATGAGAAATATTTGAAAAAAGAGAAAATTAGATTTTATCTCAAATTTATAGAAGATGAGATATTAGAATGAAACCAGAATAACAGAAAAAAACCCTGACATATTAAGAAATATTAGAGTTTAATATCATATTTCACCTTAGCAATATATAACTAGTATTTACAAAAAAATCAACTATTGGTTTATTTAAAAAGTGGCACTATTTACTTTTCTACATACAAGATTGTGGTATCATATAGTTCATTTCCTATTTGAGATAAGACTGACTAAGCTGAGAAAAAGAGAAACATCCTGCAATTTAAACAGAATATATTTCTGTTCTACTTAAGGATATTATAGATGTAACATAATAGCATAAAGAGAATCTCCTTTGAGAGAACAGCAGTTATAAATAGTGAAAATAGTTAATGGTTACAGTTATATATTACAGAGGGTGCAGATTAAGTAGACAAGGCTCTGGGCTGGGCTTTGAAGGATGGAATCCTATTTGTATGTCAGAAATTATTTTATTTTGTGACCTTGAACAAGCTGCTTAAATTCACTGCCTCATAATTTTCCATAAGCATAATGAGTTTAGTAGTTCTTGTTCTTCCATTCTAAAGATTGATTGGAATGCTCTTTCAGAAGAGTGATTGTATATTAATCTCATTAGTGTTATTTTTAGTATTTCATGTCTTCTCCATAGTATACTTGTATGAAAATACTTCAACAAGACTTTCTAGGAAAGATCTAACACTAATAGTCTGTGGTATCATAAATGATAAGAGTTGATGTTCACCTTAATACTTGTAGAACTAATAATAGAATCAGCCATGAATGATTTAAACAGTAATTCTGCTCATTAAATTAAACAGTTCATTTCCCAAATTTTATGCTTCATAGAAATTGTTTTTCTGCCTAATCAATCCTGTCATCAACTGAGCAATTAACTTGCCCATGGATATTCTGGGTGTTGATCTGTCATGAGCATTAGGTTTCCTTCCAAAAGATTAAATATTATAGTTAAAAAAATCTATATCTCTGCAATTATGTTTCCTCACAAGGAATCAATAACAGCAATGACTTGACCACTTATTTGGAGAGATTTCCATAAAGTATCTCATTTAATGTTATTTTCTTGTATAAAAGAATAAAACATTGCCTCATTAATAATAGGTATAGGTCTTAGAATATTCTTTTTTTAATAATGTTATAGCCCATATTCTTTTTAAACATTTTTTAAAATATTTATTTATTCTTGAGACAGAGACAGAGCACGAGTGGGGGAGGGCAGAGAGAGAGGGATACACAGAATCTGAAACAGGCTCCACACTCTGAGCTGTCAGCACAGAACCTGATGCGGGGCTCAAACCCACGAACCGTGAGATCATGACCTGAGCTGAAGTTGGATGCCCAGCCGACTCAGCCACCCAGGCGCCCCTAGGTCTTAGAATATTCTTAACACAAACTTAAATATTTTGAAAGATGTATGTATCACCGAAAAATAGTGTGAGGCTGAAAGATAGCAACCCTGAAGCTCAGTTGGCTATGGGTTCAGTTCCAATCATATTCCTATTGCTTAAATTTGAGACATCAATAGAAACATTTTAGACTAATAATGCTTATTTCTCAGGACTCTACAATATTTATATGTAAACTGTCCAATATGTTCTAAGTAGAGGAAAATGTTTTCTTTACAATTCTAATTTCAAAATTTGAAGATTTGATAGAGTCTAAAATGAAATTCAGGTCCATGTTTTAAAATTTTTTAATGTTTATTATTTTTGAGAGAGGCAGAGATAGAATGCTAGTGGGTTAGGGGCAGAGAGAGAGACACACACAGAATCAGAAACAGGCTCCAGGCTCTGACTTGTCAGCACACAGCCCGATGCGGGGCTCGAACTCATGAGCTGTGAGATCATGACCTGAGCCGAAGTCGGACTCTCAACCCACTGAGCCACCCAGTCACCCCCATTTTTTTTTTAACAAACAGTTTATTTTCCATCAACCTTCTTTCCATTTTGTATGCCTTTGTGGAAGAGCAGCTTAAGACCACTCAGTGGTTGTTCCTGCCCATTCAGTGGCTAGTGGCTAGTGGCTAGAGGAGTGGGAGTTGCAGACCACCCATCAGTGGCAGGCTGAGCACTCCCGTCTTCAGTAGGGAACTGCTGAATAGGCACAGAGGGCACCTGGATGCCTTCAGACCAGTCTGGGACTTAAGGTTGAGTGGCCGTGAACTCAGGAGCTGGAGCAGTACATTCATCCTGAAATTCCTCTTTGATCACAGCCTTTCCAGCAGTGGCCTGCTCTTCCTTTTCAATCTCTTCAGGATGTCTGTAGAAGTAGAGATCAGGCATGGCCTCCCTTGGGTGTTCACGGGCAATAGTGCCACGCATGCACTGAACTTCCCAGGCTAGCATCCACATCAGACAGACCCACTAAGTGAGCTCTCTTGCTGTTGCAAGTGATGGCAATGTCCACACAGTACAGATGAGAGTCTGTGTTACACAGAGCGATGGTAGGCAGGTTAACATAAGACACCTCTGTGAGAGGCTGGTGGTCAGCCTTGGGATCAGTAACCACCAGAAGTCTCAGCTTCCAGAAAGCTGCCTGGATATGGTTAGTGTAGGTTCCAGAAATGAAGCAGCCAGCAATCGGAGTGGCTCCAGTAGTAGCAGCAAACTTCAGCACAGCTTGCTGGCCAGTATTCCTGGATAATATGACACTGACATCAGGCAGGTTTTCATTAGTAATAGTGGCATGAGCTACCAACAGAAGCCTTTCCCAGGTTCTCTTCAGATTTATGACTCAGGCACCATCACTTTTCCTTTTGTAGATGCGCTGTTCCATTTGGAAGTCAAGGTTGTTGCCACCTAAGTGGGTTCCTGCTACAAGTAATTTACGGACATCCTCCTCCTTCATTGTGAAAGTTTCCCCTTGAGTTAACCAGGGGATGAAGAACAATGCCGTATGGACACCTCCTTGGGTAGCACAGAAAGGTTAGGTATATTCTCAACTTCTGTACATTGTTAATGGTATTTAATCACATTCGTTTTACTTTTTTTGAAGGGGACTATTAGTTTATTTCTCTAATGTGTAGCACACAATGTGAGAATAGATAACTAAGAACTCTGAGTGGAGAATGAATAGATAGATGTGTTTCCAGGTTTGCTTACAACAGATATGTTCTAGAGTCACAAAGAACCATCTTTCTTTCTTTACAATTTATTTCATATTACTTTCATATTTTAAAATCCCTGGGGTGCCTGGGTGGCTCAGTCGGTTAAGCATCTGACTTTGGCTCAGGTCATGATCTCATGGTTTGTGAGTTTGATCCCCACATGGGGCTCTCTGCTGTCGGTGCAGAGTCCACTTCAGATCCTCTCTCTCCCTCTCTCTCTGCCCTTCCCCCATCTCAAAATTAAATTAACATTAAAAAGTAAAATAAAATAAAATTCCTAACATGGCTGGCTCCCAATGGCATGTTATCATAAAGAAGATGAGTCACAATCTTTAAAAAATTTTTTAGATAAGAGAATTCTCAATTTCCATCCCTCTCCCAATTCCAGGTACTCCTCCTATTTCATGAGCACTAACTATATCCCAGATATTTTATAAAAGTCATTTCATTTAATCCTCAAAGCAACTGAATATACTGTACAAAAGCATTTTGTGTGTGTATGTGAGAAGAGAGAGGGAATTTGGCCAAACCATAAATCACATGACAGGCAAGTGGCATAGACCAAATTAAACTTCACATTTTATTATGAACTATGTAAAGCTATCTTCATTTTCCTTAACTGTCTTTCTTTTTCTTCCCTCTATTTTTAGGATTGTGAAATAACCTCCAACTTTGGGTTGGTAATCCCTGCTAATTTGCTAAATTATCTGTCTTTTAAAATCAGTAGAAAGACAAAAAAGAGAAATTAAGACTTCAAATAAATATGGATAGACCTAAATTGGATTATAGTAAGTTTGCACATCAATCTTAGCACATTGACAAAGGACATGGCTCCTTGTCATTATTCAGGTCTCTGGTTAAATGTCACCTTCCCTAGAGTCTTTTCTGGATTATTCTAATCTATTCTGGATTATTCTAGGTCTTGGTATTTGTTCCTTTTGTTCACCACTGTCTCTCCAGTGCCTTGGACAATATTTGATAGAATTACGTTGAACCAGTAATATCTGTTGACTTAATCATTAAATGAATGATTACTTACTTTCAGAAACAATCTATGTGTTTTAGGGAAGCTGCATAATGTTTGTAAGGTGGTTTTTCCATTTATTAAAAAAATAGCAACTACTTCACAGTGAGTTATAGGCATCACATAAAATTAAATGAAGTAATGTGAATTACAATATTTATCCCTTACAAGACCCTCAAAAAGTGTTGCTATGGGGCGCCTGGGTGGCTCAGTTGGTTAAGTGTCCGACTTCGGCACGGGTCGGATCTCACAGTCCGTGGGTTCGAGCCCCACGTCAGGCTCTGTGCTGACAGCCCAGAGCCTGGAGCCTGCTTCGGGTTCTGTGTCTCCCTCTCTCTCTGCCCTTCCCCTGCTCATGCTCTGTCTCTCTCTATCTCAAAAAGAAATAAAAACATTAAAAAAATTTTTTAAAGTGTTGCTATGGTCACATAAAGTATTTATTTGATAAAACAATTCAGTGAAGTAGATGATTTATTTGTGAAATACACCCACATTTAGACACAAATGTAAAAAATGGAGAAATTAAGGCTAAAAGAAGGCAAGCTAATTGTTGACAATTATATGGTCAAAAAAGTGATTGCATCTCAATTTTGACCCATATTTCTAACTTGAATCTCTCAACTTGCTGTTGAGGCACAGGGGTGACTAGAGACTCTATATACAAACTTTTTGTAAAAGGTAGTAGATAATACAAATGACTATGGGACTCTGCTAAACTCACCAGTTCATTTCACTTTAAACAGCCAATAGTCATTAAGCAGAATGGATTTAAAGCAATGACCTAGAAATCAAAGGCAGTGTATAACCTATTACAAATCTCTTGAGCCATCCAGCCTGCCAACAATTTTTAAACACTCTTTTGGTTTTGAAGTTATGTCATAAAATAACATTTTGAAAATTGCAGAGGAAAATAATGTAGAGTATATATATATATATATATATATATGCTCTGAAACTTTAAATTTCACTATGTCACTGTAATTACCAAGGAGGCAGTGGTAACTTAGTAAAATCCAATTACATTTTTTTTTTTTCAGCCAGGGGATCAGAAAGTTGTAGAGAGAAAAATGGCTTATGTTTTCCCTGAAACTAAAATTTTGCTCTTTCCATGTCCTATTCAGATCCTTCTCTTTCCCTATTTTTCAGTGCTATGTATATCATCACAGTTGATTACCAATTAACAGGTGAGTAATTGTATGATGGTGATAATGATACTGTGGCTTTCCCTTTCTTTTCTCAGTCAGCCCTGCAGATAAATTATAAGCTATCGATTCCTGCTGAAGTGAATAGATGGCCTAGTTTTGCTGCAATATTCAAGTTTTTCCCCCACAGTCAATTCCCAGTGTCCTAGTGATTTATCTACCTTTGCTAAATTTCGTGTTCATGTTCTTTTTACCAGTGGCATGGAATTTTAATTGGCTTTTGATAAAATGTATAAGAATACTTTCTAAACTAGAAATGGAGAAAAATTGCATTTTTTCTACCTCTACATGTCAAGATTTCTGCAAGCTAGTAGAAGCTAAAAGGCATTAATAGTTTGTGCATTTTTAACTAACGATGTATAGGGCTCAATGTGTGACAGTCTCTTGGTTGTATCCTGAGAAATCCTAAGTTCTGTTAGGTTTCTCAGTGTAATACAATGTATTCGGGAACAATTGAATGTCTGTTTATCATTTCTACCATTTTATTGTAAGATAATTTTAAACTGAGAGAACATTACAAAAATTATACAAAATAACAATTTTTGCAGGGTTATTAATTTTAACACTTTCCCACATTTGCTTTATCTTCTCTATATGAAATCATATAATAGTTTTATAAACCCATGATACTTCAGCATGCATTTCCTAAGACCAAAATTATTTAATCACATATCTATAATCCATAATACAAAAATCAAATTCAAGAAATGTAACATCAATATAACTTTTATATACTTTACATTGAATATTCCAGTTTCATCACTTGTCACAGTGATATGCTTTATTGTTTTTTATTTTCTAGTATAAGATTTGGTCTTCAGTCAGAAATTGTATTTAGCTGTCATGTCTATTTAGTTTCCTTCAACCTAGACCAGTTTCTTGTATTTTCTTTCTTTCATGCCATTAAAGAATATAACCAGTAATTTTATAGAATATTCCTCAATTTAGGATTTGCTGATGTCTCCACAGGAATAGCTTCAAGTATGCGTTATAGACTAGGACACTACATAAGCAATGTACCTTTTTCAGAGTACCACATCCAGTAGCATATATTCCAGTAGGATTATAATTCCTATTTATCTCATTTTAATAATGTTAATTTTGACAGCTTGGTGTCTTAATTATCTACTGTTGCCTAGCTGTGGGGCCACAAAATTAGCAGCTTAAAGAATACACAACTTTATTGTATGGCAGTTTCACTAGGTCAGAAAAGTGGTGTGGCTCAACTGGCTTCAGAATCATATGTTGCTATAATCAGTGTCAGTTGAGCTGTGGTCTTTCAAGGCTCAACTGCAAAAGGATCTACTTTAAATCACACATGGTTATAGGCAGAATTCAAACCCTTGCATGCCATAGGACTGAAGCCCTTAGTTTCTTGCTGGCTATTGGTCTGAAGCTTCCCTGAATTCCATGAGCCTCTCAACAGGACAGCTCAGAATATAGCAGCTTGCTTCATCAAAAGCATCAAGGGAGAGAGTCTACTTGCAACATGGGTTACAAACTTATGTAGTGTTGTCTTGTAAGTGGCATCTCATTATCTTTGCTGTATTATTGATTTAAGTAGCAGGTCCTGCCCATATTCAATGAAATGAGTTTATAATAGTCATGGCTACCAGGAAGAGAGTATAATTGGGAGCCATCTAAAAGTCTGCCCACCACACTGTAAGACCTGCTATGGTATTTTCTTATTCCTTCACCACTTAGCTACCATTTTTCATTTTGTCATTACTACATTTATAAGGGGGCTATTTGAGATTATGTAGTATACCATTCCACAATACTCCCTCCACTCCACGGTTTTATTCCCCATCAATAGTTCTTACCAGAATGTAATTTACTACATTAATTTTAAAATAGTAACTTTCTAAGTCATAATCCATTCTAAAGTAATTAGAATTCTATTATCAGGAAAGGATTTATTCTATAACACATTTATCTGTTTGTCTATTTATCTGTAATCAATGTGTCATTTTTCTTTGACTGCCTTTAATATTTTCCCTTTATGTGATTTTCATTTATTTAATTATGATGTCTCTTTAAATGATTTTCTTTATTCTAAATTTTTTGTGGTCTCTTAAACTGCTTGAATTTTCCCATGTATAATTTTCTTCAAATTTGGAACACTCTGGCTATCATTTTTCTTCAATGCTTTTTCAGTCCCTCACCTCCAGCTTCAGTGGCTCTAATTAAATTTATGTTAGGCTATTTGAATACAAGGATATAAAATATAACAGTATATGCCCAAAACATGGGAAGGAGAGGAGTAATAAATGGGTTCAAACTTAAATGACCATCAACTTAATGTAGACTGCTATATGCAGAAGAGAGGTATATACAAACCTAATGGTAACCATATATCAAAAACCAGTAATAAATATGCAAAGAATAAAGACACATATATCACTAAAGAAAATCAGCAAACCAAAAAAAAAAAAAAGAAAGAGAAGAAAGGGTCAGAAAAAAATCTTCAGAAACAACCCACAAATAATAAAATTACAATAAATACATATATATCAATAATTACTTTGAATGTAAATGGAACAAATGTTCCAATAAAAAGACATAGATTGATAGAAAAACAAGACCCTTCTACATGCTGGCTTAAGAGACTCACTTTAGACCCAAAGACACCTGCAGATTGAAAGTGAGAGGATGGAGAAACATCTATCATGCAAATGAACATCAAAGATAAGCCGGAGTAGCAATACTTCTATCAGACAAAGTAGATTTTAAAATAAAAACTTTAAGAAAATAATAAAAAAAATAAAGAAGTAAAGACTGTAACAGGAGACAAAGAATCATACAATATAATCATAAAGGGAACAATCCAATAAGAAGATATAGCAATTGTAAATATATATATGTACTCAACATGAAAGCGCCAAAATGCATTAAACAGTTAATAACAAACATACAAGATCTAATTAATAATAATACAATAATAATAGGGTACTTCTATACCCTACTTACATCAATGGACAGAAACAGAAAATCAACGGGGAAACAAAACCTTTGAATGACACACTGTAACAGACAGACTTAACAGATTTGTTCAGAATGTTCCATCTTAAAACACCAGAATATACATTCTTTTCAAGTGCACACAGAACATTCTCCAGAGTAGATCACATATTAGTCTATAAAACAAGCCTCAACAAATTCAAGAAGATCATAATCATTCTATGCATATTTTCTGACCACAGCACTATGAAATTACAAGTCAACTAGAAGAAAAAAACCTGGAAAGACCACAAATACATGGAGTTTAAATAACATGCTACTAAATAATGAATGGGTCAACCAGAAAATAAAAGAAGAAAATAAAAAGTACATGGAAACAAATGAAAATGAAAACAAAACGGTCCAAAACCGCTGGGATGCAGCAAAAGTGGTACTAAGAGGGAAGTTTTCAGTAATACCTTAAGAAGCAGGAAAAAAAAACAAGAAACAATCTAACCTTATATCTGAAGTAGTTACAAAAAGAACAACAAACAAAACCTAAAACCAGCAGAAGGAAGGAAATTATAATAAAGATTAGATCATAAATAAGTTATACAGAAACTAAAACAACAACAACAACAACAACAACAACAACAACAAACAAACAACAGAACAGATCGATGAAACTAGAAGCTGATTCTTTGAAAAAAATTAATAAAATTGATACGCCTCTAGCCAGGCTTATAAAAAAAATAGAGGACTCAAATAAATAAAATCACAAGTGAGAGAGGAGAAATAACCAACACCACAGAAATACAATTATAAGAGATTATGAAAAACTATATGCCAACAACTTGAACACCCTAGAAAAAATGGATAAAATACTACAAACATATAAACTACCAAAAGTGAAACAAAAAGAAACAAAAAAGTTGAACAAATAACCAGCAAATAAACTGAATTAGTAATCAAAAAACTCCCAACAAACAAAAGTCCAGGACTAGATGGCTTCACAGGTGAACTCTACCAAACATTTAGAGGGGTTAATACTTACTCTTCTCAAGCTATTCCAAATAATATAAAAGGAGGGAAAACTTCCAACTCATTCTATGAGGCCAACATTACCCTGTACCAAAACCAGATAGAGCCTCTATTAAAAAAGGAACTATAGGCCAATATCCCTGAACATGGACTCAAAAATTCCCAATTAAATATTAGCAAACCGAATCCAACAATACATTAAAAAATAATTTACTACAATCAAGTGTGATTTATTTTTTTTTTAATTTTTTTTCAACTTTTTTTTTTAATTTATTTTGGGACAGAGAGAGACAGAGCATGAACGGGGGAGGGGCAGAGAGAGAGGGAGACACAGAATCGGAAACAGGCTCCAGGCTCGGAGCCATCAGCCCAGAGCCTGACTCGGGGCTTGAACTCACGGACCGCGAGATCGTGACCTGGCTGAAGTCGGATGCTTAACCAACTGCGCCACCCAGTCGCCCCAAGTGTGATTTATTTTTGAGATGCTAACTATCAAACAGTGATGAAAGAAACTGAAGAAAGCACAAAGAAATGGAAAGATATTCCATGCTCATGGTTTGGAAAAACAAATATTGTTAAAATATTTTTACTATCCAAAGCAATCTACACATTTCATACAATCCTTATCAAAATACCAACAATATTTTTCACAAAACTAGAACAAACATTACTAAAATCTGTAAGCAACCACAAAAGACACTGAATAGCCGAAGTAATCTTGAAAAAGAAAAACAAAGCTGAAGGCATCACATTTCTGGACTTCAAGTTAAATTACAAAGCTGTAGTCATCAAAACAGTATTGTACTGGCACAAAAATGGACACATAGATCAATAGAACAGAATAGAGAGCCCAGAAATAAAGTTACATTTATGTGGTTAACTAATCAACAAAGCAGGAAAGAATATCTACTTGGTGCCTGGGCGGTTCAGTTGGTTAAGCATCCAACTCTTGATTTCAGCTCAGGTCATGATCTCATGGTGAGATTGAGCCCTGTGTTGGGCTCTGTACTGACAGTGGTGAGTCTGCTTTGGATTCTCTCTCTCTCCTACTCTCTCCACCCCTACCCAACTTGTGGGTGCTCTCTCTCTCAAAATAAATAAATAAACACTTTTTTAAAATATATAGTTTCTTCAACAAATGGTGTTGGGAAAACTGGGCAGCAACATGCAAAAAACAAATGAAACTGGGCAACTTTCTTACATCATACACAAATATAAATTCAAAATGGATTTAAAACCTAAATGTGGGACCATACAAACTCGAGAAGAGAACACAGATAGTAACTTCTGTGACATCAGCCATAACAACTTTTTTCTAGATATGTCTCACAGGTGAGGAAAACAAAAGCAAAATTAAACTATTGAGAGTACACCAAAGTAAAATCTTCCGCACAGTGAAGGAAACCATCAACAAAACTAAAAGGCAATCTATGGAATGGGAGAAGATATTTGCAAATGACATATCTGATAAAGGGCTAGTATCCAAAATATATAAAACATGTCTAAAACTCAACATCCCAAAATGAATAATACAATTAAAAATGGGCATATTGGGGCGCCTGGGTTGCGCAGTCAGTTGAGCGTCCGACTTCAGCCAGGTCACGATCTCGCGGTCCGTGAGTTCGAGCCCTGCATCAGGCTCTGGGCTGATGGCTCGGAGCCTGGAGCCTGTTTCCGATTCTGTGTCTCCCTCTCTCTCTGCCCCTCCCCCGTTCATGCTCTGTCTCTCTCTGTCCCAAAAATAAATAAAAACGTTGAAAAAAAATGGGCATATTGACATGAGTAAACATTTTTCCAAAGAAGACATACAGATAGCCAATAGACACATAAAAAGATGCTGAACATCATTTATCATCAGGGAAATACAAATCAAAACTACAATGAGCTGTCACTTCGCCTGTTAGAATGGCCAAAATCAACAACACAAGAAACTAAAATCATTGGCGAGGATGTGGAGAAAAAGGAACACTTGTGAACTATTGGTAGAAATGCAAATTGGTACAGCCACTGTGGAAAACAGTATGGAGTTTTCTCAAAAGATAAAAATAGAACTACCTTGTGATCCAGCAATCACACTACTGGGTGTTTACCCAAAATATACAAAAACACTAATTCAAAGGGATACATACACTCCTGTTTATAATAGCACTATTTACAATAGCCAAACTATGGAAACAGCCCAAATACCCATCAACTGATGAATGGATAAAGAAGAAGTGGTATATGTATACAATGGAATATTACTCAGCCATAGAAAAGAATGAAATCTTGCTATTTGCAATGACATGGATGGAGAGAGAGAATATAATGCTAAGTGAAATAAGACAGAGAAAGACAAATACCATATTATTTCATTCAAACATGGAATTTAAGAAACAAAACAAATGATCATAGGAGGAAAAAAGAGAGGCAAACCAAGAAACAGATTCTTAACTATAAAAAACAAACTAATGGTTACCAGAGGGGAGGTGAGCAGGGGGATGGGTTAAATTGGTGATGGAGATTAAGGAGGGCATTTGGGATGAGCACAGTGTGATGTGTGGAAGTTTTAAGTCACTGTATTGTACACTGAAACTATCACACTGTATGTTAACTAATTGGAATTAAAATGAAAAAAAAAATGTTAGGCTGTTTGGTATTGATCTACAGCTTACTGAATCTTTGTCTATTATTTTTAATTCTTTTTTTGTCTTATTGCATTTTGTATATTTTTGAAGTATACTGATATTTTCTTCTGCTGTTTCAAATATACTGCTTATCCTATCCAGTATGTTTGTGTTTTCTTTTTCATTTTTGATCTCCAGGATTCCATTTGAGGTTTTGATATATTTTTTCTTGTTATATTTAATGTGTTACTGTTTTTCTCAAACAAGGAAAATATATTTAGAGTAGATCTGAAGACTCTACTCCATTACTCATGCACTATGAAGTTTTTTCATTCTGACAGGTGGAAACACAAACTAATCTCTGTGAATAATGTATGTCAATATATTGCCCTCAAGTGATTATTTCCTTTTTCTCACATAATTTCCTCTCCCACATATGCAGATTAGTTTTCAGTCAAAAAGTTAAGGCGAATCTTTTTAGATCTCCCAAATTCTCCATGAAAATATCTCTCATAAGAGAGACTCCTTCTCAAATTCTAGCTACCATGGCTTTTCCAACAATAATCTTTATCATGTATATCAGTAAGATTCTTGGTTCTCTTTGGATTACCACTCCCTGCCCTGAACCTGAAAACTCTTCAAGTAGTATGCTAGGACATTCATGATACTCAGATAATTTTTCTTCTCTTGGTTATCACAGTGCTATTGTCTAAGACCAGAAGAAAGTGAGTACATATCTTCTGACAAAATCATACCCATATGTATAAATCCTGGTATAATCTCTGTGTATATGTGTGTGTTATACTCACCTAATGTTTTAATTTATTCAATAATAATGATCAATATTTTTTGAGCCAAGCACTTTTCTGACACTTCATACATAGAAACACTTTTGGTCCTTCCAATATCCCCAAGAAATAAACACTATTTTTCTTTCTTTCTCTTCCTTCCTTCTTTTTTTCTTTCTATTGAGACACAATTGACATATAACATTATTTTATTATTTTTTTGAATTTTTTTATTTTTATTTTTATTTTTGAGAGAGAGACACAGAGCATGAGTGGGGGAGGGGCAGAGAGAGAGAGGGAGACACAGAATCCAAAGCAGGCTCCAGGCTCCGAGCTGTAAGCATAGAGCCCTATTTGGGGCTCAAACTCACGGACTGTGAGATCATGACCTGAGCCAAAGTTGGACACTTAACCGACTGAGCCACCCATATAGCATTATTATAGCACCCATTATAGCGCCCCGACATATAGCATTATTTTAGTATCATCTCATGGTAACATCTCTTAATGTGATTCATCTGCAATATTTTTATTTTGGGAATATTACATCAACACTCATAATACCAATCTGTTGTTCTTGTACTATTTGTCAGGTATTCATCAATTTAATACTTGATTCATTAAATGAATTAGGAGATTTTTGTTCAGTTTTTTAATGCTCTGAAGTTATGTAGAATTAATGCCCTCTATTTTCCAAATATTTGTTGAATTTCCTTGTACAGCTGTTAACCAGTGCATTTTAAATGGGATGTTCTCTTGATAACTTCCTGTATATCCATATATGTAAATTGGTCTCTTTAATCCTTTAATCTTCACTGGGATTCATTTTGGTAAACTGTATTTGGCTAAGAAATGATCTGGTTCATTTGTTTTTCATATTTATGTGTATAGAGATGTACCAAGTAATAACTTCAGATTTTTAAAAAAATTTCTTATGTGTAGATATTTATTTCCCATTTGTCATTTCTTGTTTTCTACGCTGGTGCTGCCTCCCTTTTTAATTAATCAAATTTGTCAACTGATTTTTCAACTCTGTTCAAAAATCAAGATTTCATTTATTAATATGATCTATTTTTTCTGTTATCTACTATGTATTATTTTTTCATTGTGCTTTTTCTGGATCACACTGTTGAGCTTTTTCTTGTATTTTTAGTCAGGGACTAATGATCACTGCTTAAAATAACATGCCATGGATTTGATATGTTTTGTTTTCATCATCATTTTTTTAAAGTTTATTTTTATTTATTTTGAGAGACAGAGAAAGAGAGAGAGAGCAAGTGGGGGAGGGGCAGAGAGAGAGGAGAGACAGAATCCCAAGTAGGCTTGGTGCTGTCATTGCAGAGCCTGATATGGGGCTCAAACTCACTAACTGTGAGATCATGACCTGAGCCAAAATCAAGAGTCAGTGCTTAACCAACTGAGCCACCCAGGTGCCCCTTATCATCATTATTTTTCAGAAATTCTTCATTTATTGTTGTATCTCCACTCAGTGCTGTTTAATAAAAGGTTTTGTTTATATATTTTATAATTAACTTAGATATTGGTAACTTACATAATTTAGATAAAAATAATTTTATTTTTAAATTTAAGTTTATCCCATTATGATCAGAGTATGTTGTTTGCAATTGTTATATTTTATGGAATTTGTTCTTTTTTTTTTTTTGGCAACCTAATATATGATCAGTATTTTATAACTGTGACAGGTCCTTGAGAAGAACACATATATTTGCTATTATCACGATATACTATGTAATATGTAGCCATAAGATCTTCCTTAGATCTTATTCTTACTGACTTTTTATTTTTATTTTTTATATTTATTCATTTAATGTTTATTTACTATTTTGAGAAAGAAAGACATACAGAGAGAGAGAGAGAGAGAGAGAGAGAGAGAGAGAGAGAGAGAGAGCGAGAGCAAGAGAGAGAGAGGCAGAGAGAGAATCCCAAGCAGGCTTTTTGCTGTCAGTGCAGAGCCTGATGTGGGGCTCAATCCCATGAACTGTGATCATGACCTGAGCCAAAATCAAGAGCTGGACACTCAACCAACTGAGCACCCAGGCACCCCGTTACTGACTTTTTAATCTCTTGACATATCTTGCACTAAAAATGTTACATCACAGTATTCAATCATCAGAGTATTTCTTTTTCTTCTTTCACCCTCTGTAGTTTCTGCTTCAATATGTGGTTGCTGGGCACAGCAAAATTTAAAATGTTATATCTATATTGTGAATTTTGGCTCGACAATTTTACTAAATTATGTGTCATAGTGGATTTTTCTGTGTCAATTTTCCCAAGTTCATTGTGAGTTTTTTTTTGAAAAAAGAACATTTTTCTTGTATGATAATTTTAAACATTTCTGGTTTTTTATTTTATTTTTCTTCTTCATATTTTCAAATTATATATACAGTGTGTTTAATAGGTTACTTGTTTGTTTTTTGGTTGGTTGGTTAGTTTTTTGCCTGTCTTCCATTTCAGTCACTTCTAATCTGATCCTTTTTAGAATGTAATTTTTATTCTCTTGACTATTTTTCCTATCATTATTCAAAGGCCCTTACTAGATTATTTCAATCTATATTCTCTTGGGTATTTTGTAATTATTTTTCATTTTAATAGTGAGATTGACTGTATTAAAATCAATTTTTTTAAGTTAAATCAACTCTCATTATATTTCATGCCACAATTTTTAAAATAAAATTCATTCTAAATTCATTCTTAATTTTTGAATTTCATATTACACTCTAGTTTAATATTTATTCATTCTTGACTGAGGATTTTCAGTGTTTTAGCACAATTGCCTTTCATTTTGAAGTTCTTTTGTTGTGAGAAATTTTAATCAGCTGATTTAAATTCTCTGTTTAATATAGTAGCTTCATAGACAGTTGGTCTCACTTTCTCCTATTTCTGGATATCCCATCATGTCTTCTATCCCATTCTTGACATTTCTCTAAGAAGGACCGTTTGTCTCTATATATCTGCTTTCTTCCTAGGAAAAAAAAATGCTTCTTTGAGGTTGCCACTTCTGGTCCATTTCTCCCTGAACCCCTTTTATGGTAGGTTTTATGGTAGGTTTTAACTTGTGACCCGTTAAGTCCTAGATGTGTGATGAGTATTTCAAATTTAGTGTTAGCCTTTCTCTTCCTGTAGGTGATTTTATTTGTGCTTTGTATAAGACCTCCCACTCCCTTCTCTTTTTCAGAGTCTTTTACTTCTCCTCTCCCTCATTCCTTTCATGTACAGTATGCACTAGTGAAATTTGGTGTATGTTTCTCTATAAATAGTTTCACCTGTGAAAATCTCTGCCTCCTAGTATTGCTAAGTTGTGAAGCATGTGCTTTTATTTCATATTTCTTTGTTGTATTTTGTTTGTTCATTTTATGCTTATCTGGGACGATGTGTTGAGAAATTTAGATGTAGGCAGCTGCTATTATCCTAGAGCAACCCTATTTATTCTTCAAGTAATTCAGCAGTGCTAAATGGTGGGATAATAGTGCAATCATAAAATAACATAACCTAACATGATTGATGATATACTTTGTTCAAAATAATGTTATAAGACTTTCCATGTTTTTTTACGCTTAATTCCTGCGATACTCTAAGATAAACATCATTTATCTTTTCATTTTAAAGATAAGAAAACTAAGGTTTCATTGGTAATTGGCAGAGCTAATATTTCAACTAAGCTCTATTTTCCTACAACAGCTATGCTCTTTTCACAACATATCCAATGTATAGATTTTGCTCTCAGTTCTGCTATGCATATATCTTAAGCAAACTTCTTAAATTATCTCAATCTCTCAGCTTTCTGAAAGTAATAGTTAAATCATAAATAATAAATTCTACTTCATTGGGTTGTTGAGAAGATTAAATTTATATAAATCACCTAGTTTGTTGCCTGGTAAACCATAAGCACTTAAAGAATAGCAGCTTCCTATTAACTCAGCCATTGCATGTAACTTAGAATGCAGTGACTTGTGCCATACACTGAGCACTGAGATGAAGTGCCCACTGAGTATGGTGGTTCAGCTAAAGGCTTTGGAAAAAGCTTAGAGTCAAAGACAAAGAAAGGCAGATTGTTAAAACAAATAACTTAACTGAAAACCAAACAAGAATAAGGATCACAAGCAGAAGACAGAAACTGGGGCTAGTTGCTTCTGCCTTTATGGGACATGTGAGCACATGACAAAGGCTAGGAGGTCAATTTTCATGAGACATACCTGGTTCCAATATTGAAGAATGGCTAAAAATTATTCCTCCTTTATTGTATTTTTTGACTGAACCTGATGGAATTGTTTCAGTTAAGGGACCTCATACATTTCTGAAATTCCATTTAATACATTCACAATTATAATAACTCAATGGCTAGTGCACATAACATATTAAAAATCTGTGGGTAACTTTTGGGCCAATGTAATTTGTATTCTCTTTAGATTACTTGGTCTAAATCGTAGCTTATAATTTTTAAAGATAGAAGGTTATTTTTGACAATTCAATTTTAAAACTACATTATGTCCATCTTTCACAATAAACACTACATTAGAATAGGGTACACAGTTTACATTTGTAGAAATTGTTTTATAATCAAGTCTCTAATAAAAAAAACTTCTAAGAAATTTGTAAGAAATTAAGATTTTAAAAAACAATTTAATGGACTGTCTATTCAATCTCACATTAATAAACCTAGTGTGTTTTCAAATACACATTATCTATGTTCCTGCACATACCCATTTTGATCATTCTAATTAAATATAATTAAACTGAATTATGTGTATAGCTAGGCACCATCTGCCAATTCCTGATGTTGAGTCACAAATTATTAACAATTCTTGAATAAAATCCAGAGGCAGCTTTATTAGAAAGAGTACTGAAGTCAGCAAAACTAGAATCAGATCCTGACATTGCACTTTCTTCCTAAATGAAAAAGCACAACTGATTAAATCTTTCTGAGTTTTACCTTCTTATTTGAAAATAGTAATAATAATATGAACCCATGCTATTGATGTGAGAAATAAAGTATCTATCATGAAATCTGGATAAGGCATAGTTTAGATCATTTTTATATGAATATATTATTTCATCAAGATATTTGCAAAAAAAAAAAAAACCTAACTACATGTGTTAGACTTTTATTTATGTCTTTAAAAATTTTTAAATATCGGTTATGGGCTGAATTGTATCCCTCCTAAATTCTATGTTGAAGTCCCAGCTCTCAGTATCCTAGAATGTAACCACATTTAGATATAGGACCTTTAAAGAGGTGACTGAATTAAAATGAGACCATTAGAGTGGGGCACTAATCCAATATGGCTGGTGTCCTTAGAAGCAGAGGAAGAGACACTGAGGACAAAAGTGCAAAGCAGGAGGACGATGCGAAAATGTTGCAAGAGGAAGGCCATGTACAAGCTATAGAGAGAAGCCTCAGGAGAAACCAAACTTGTTGGCAATTTGATCTCGGATTTCTAGCTTCCACAATTGTGAAAAACAAACACACTACAGCACAGTTTGTAGTGTTTTGTCATGGCAGCCCTGGAAAACTAAATACAATATCCCTTTTTCCCCCATTTATTTCCATACACTGAAACAAAACAGCAGAGAACAGACATTATGGAACAGAGACATAGTTTTAAGACTATAATACTTGTTAATGTATTTTTAGTTACATAAAAGTGTTATTCCACTGATAAAGCTTCACTTACCAATATTCCCCAAGTCCCTTTGCTCTGTCTTTCCCAGAAAAATCCCTGTGAGTAATTGCTCATTAAGAATGGTGCAAAGGGCAAATCAAGGCATCATTATTACAAGAAGCTCTTGCTTTAGCTGAGCAATGACCTGATGTAAAGTTCAGATGTGCATCTTAGAAAGAATTAATGGGGAGAAAAAAGCTGACAAAAGCAAGCAAACGACTGTATTTTTCTGTTACTCCCACTTGTTTAGAATTACGTGGATGCTTGCAACATACAACAAAGAGTAAAGGGCAGTGCCCTCTTTTGAAATATGTTTGTTCACTGCAATGCTTTTGCAGCATCTGCCTCCACTGTGGCTTTCCTGGGTTTGTTACTTCTTATATCAACTTCTGCTATCTTAGAGTTGCTAGACCTCAAGTTCTAACAGGTTAAAATCATGACTAGGCAAAATCAACCATTGTCTTTCTTACTCCATTCTGCTCTTCCATCAAGTGTAGTGTTTTTCATATGGCCCCATACCACTCATTTTATAATCACTTCAAGGTACCTATTTTGATACATGAGAATAATTTCATTCCATTTTTATTTTAAATTATTCATAGGATCATAAATTTCAGATAATAACACAAAACTATTTCTCTAAAATTCAAAGCTCAAGATCTAAGTTGTTGGCATGAAGTAAATTCTATATTAAGCTTATATACACTCTCAGTTTCTCTTTAACAAATTACAAAGGCTCAAATTCAAGAATGAATCAAGCAATAAGTTTCTTATTCCATATTCCATATCACAAACACACACACGCACACACACATTGCCATTACCACATGAACCTGTTTATTATCATCTTTTAGGGCTTCATTCTCAAATTCTAACACCTCCTTATCTTCCCATGTTACTTTGCTTTAGGTCCCATACAATATGCTTACCGGATGCATCATCATTTATTGTATCTCTGATTCTATATGTTCCAAGCCTGTCAGCTGAATGGTGAACAACTTTTTCCTTCAAATTTGATAATTCTTTAATGCCTAGAACATAACAACAATAGATGGCTTATTTTTCCTAAAAGAAATTTTGCTTATGTGAAAAAAGGGCAATTATTATTAACAAAAATTGATAACTTGAGCTTGTATAAGTATTGCATTCTTCTCTGTGTTAACCTGGCTAAGCTACTGTGAACCTGGCTGAAATGATACTACTTATTATGGTTCCATTGTGATTGTTTAAACTTGGCTCAGCTGAAACTAAATTTTCTGAGAATACCTCCTCTGTTTGATTCTAGGTTAACATTAGTCAAAAAAAAAAAGAAAGAAAAGAAAAGAAAACCAAGAAAGTCATGAGCTTTGGGATGTGTTAAGTGAAACAGCAGGCATTCTACACAGAATGTGTCATTGCTGGAGGCAGAGTGAGATATTCCAGCAGTTTCCAGCTTATCCTTGTTTGTATGTACTACTATGTATTTTTCCCAGTTTTTGGTCACGATGGATGATAGCAACCCAAAGTCCAAATATGTGGCGATGAAATTACAGAAGCTTTCACTATGGCAAGGCAACAATCACCAATAAAAACCAAGTATTGGGTGAACACAAAATTGCTGCAAGAGTGAAAATAATGTCATAATTGAACATAAATAATATAATGAGTTTAATCTGTTACTTTTAATTGCGTTGAATAACTTGGAGAAATAAAATAATAAGCTTAGGCTTTTAATTCTCTACTCAGGTTTTGGCAATGATCCACACTTTGATAACTGCCCTAAAAGAAGCCATTTTCTCCTATAACTACAGGACTTTCTCAAAAATAAACACAAACTCTAATCCTACAGGTCACTGCATTACTCCACAAAATATAGTTACAATTTTGCAGAATCTAATGTTAAACTTAAGGCTTTATTACAAAGAAACCCCTTAAACTTGATATGCATTCATACGGGCAATTTCCAGGAGAGCCAAGGATTTTGAAGACCTGCATCAACTGATCCTCCTTTGACAGTACAAGCAACCCTCTTTCCACATTGGAGGGGGTGAATCTCTCCCTGAATAAAGAACCTGTGATGACATCCACTCTGCATGGGTTGCTGATCCCCCTCATATGTACTACCCCTATCACTTTTCATCGCTTCTAAGCTGGGGAAAAAAGTGACTAGTCTTATGTGGTGATGAAAAGTTAAGCCACCAATGATACTTAAGCAAATTGGAAAATGAATAATATACCTAATGGAATTCAGTATTTGGGTAAGAAGATTTCTGGGCAGAAGCTTGAAAGTGCCAACTGGTTTTAGTAAGGCTATCTATTTATCTGTCTGCCATCTGATATAGAGAAATGAACAAATAAGAAATATAAATTTCTAATAGAATCTAGAGAATACATTTCCATTTAAGGAACTGCTGGGTTTGAAACTTCGTTTTCACATAGGTTTCAAAATAAGAAATAACCTGAAAGAAAAGATCAAATACAGGGCTCTGTCAGTAAAAGATGGTCTGGGGGTTAATATCCCAAGGGTGTGGCTGTAATACTTTATTGTACAACCTCCGGAAGGTCTCACCACTTATGATGGTGCCTCATAAATGCTCTCAGCTAGACACAAAGATTTCTATGAGCATTCTTCTTAGAGCCTCTCTTCTAGAGGGTCTGTAAAAGCCTGTTAAAGTTTTCTCACTTAGCATCTTTACTCTCAGCCCAAGGGAGAGAGAAGCTTGTCTCAAGATTTGTAGGTATGGCTTCTATGTAATGGAGTGGACTGTAACTTGATACACAGAAAGTCTGCAAAGATTTCAAAGACGTTATACAGTTTGAAAAGAAAAGTACAAACATAGTTCAAAATGCAAAGTGATCTTTGAGTCTCCAGTTTCTTGCATGAGGAACCAGGGTAGGAAAGCTAAGGCAATATAAAAAATGGACCATTTTTCATGGTAAATGGAAAAGTTAAGACCCCAGTAGGCAGAACTCAGTTGAGTAAAATGAGGGAATAGAAATAGAGCCTAATCAGTGGAGCAAGAGAAACTGTCAACCCACACCTGGCTGGATTTTAGCACTGCTATGGCCAGGGGCTGTTATGTGCCTCCCATCTTGACATTCGCCTTCTTTTGTTGTTGTTGTTGTTATTTGTGCAGTTCTCCTGAACCTGTTTCACAATTTTATGCTGTGTAAGTGGAGTACAGATAATTTGTCATTTTAATTCATAAGTTTTCAGAATAAGAGAAACTCAAGAAACCACATCTATTTGGTTAAATGATCTCATTTAAAGGAAGATTTATTAAGCCTTAAGATTGAGCCTGGTGCCACAGTAGGGTAAGGCTTTTAGGAGTCTTGGATTTCAGTGTAGTTTTATGTAATAAGAGTATTACTCTTTAGGGGCCACAAGGTCAACCGTGGTTGCCACTTTTCAAAGAAAGTTGGTAGCTTGCAATAACCAATAGAATATGTTAGAACTGGAATTGTGTAATTTCCAATCCTTGTCTTTAAGAGGACTGAGAGCTTCTGTTTCTTCTCCCTTGGAACTCTTGCTTTTGGAAACCCCAATCTTTCATGTAGAAAGTATAACTACTCTGCTGGATAGAAAATTTGTAGAGACCTATGTAAAAAGCTATGTGGAAAGGAGAGGCACTGTGATTACATGATAATGAAAAGAAACTCAACCATTCCAGCATTTCAGTTGAGACTCAAGAAAACTCCAGCACCAGCTGGGGCCTTCATTCAACCTCACAAAAGATGTCAAGTAAAAGAACTGCCAAGGTGAACCCATCAACCAACAGAGCAGATAATAAAATGAATGATGTCTTAATTCACTCAGTTTAAGACCAGTTTATTAATACAACAATATATAACATGTCTTTTTATTTGCTGAGATAATAAACAGAAGCTTCTGTGTTTATATTTTATTTCTGAGGATGCATGAACACTCTTCCCTGACCCTAACTTATCCTACATAAGAGATAACATTTCCCTCATGGTGGTCAAAATTTTCACTATTAAAGTGAAATTCATACATGAATAGTGCCTCTTATCCCCACTTGGTATTCTGAGCCTTTGAGATTCATGAGCCTGGATAAGCTAGTTCATTAGGCTAGAGATTTGCTCGGAGAGCATCACCCTTGGATATTAACGTGTAAAAGGGTAATGCTAGGGTTGTGTGGCTTCTTGAAAATAAAGAGCTTTTATATATTTTTTTCTCCATAAAATCCTATTTTTTTAGCATAAGTTTTATAAGTGTGAAATATTTGGAACATTTCAAAGCTTTTAATTATTCTAGCTTCAAAATTTCCTCCAAATTGTTTGTCACTGCTGCTAAACACTAAAACAGGGATGGCAAATATGTATCATTTTTGTTTCTTTTTTACCTCTATATATAACAGACATTGTTACCTAACCAGGGTATTACTTTCCATTGAGCTCAGACATGACTTTGGAAACTTTCACAATGTAGTTCTCAAAGCAACTACTATTAGTAGATTGGATTCAGCATTATAATATAAAACAAATTTGCCATACTTACAATAAAGGTATTTCCAATGATATCAGAAAAATGAAAATTATGTATATTTCAACAGTATTATATCATACTGCTCTTGAAATTACAGCATATGCAACAGAGTAAAAATTATTAAGAAATAAGAAAAAGAGAATGCTATAGAATCAATACTTAGAGATAATATGATTGTATACTTTGTGCTCCAATATGTTAATTGAGAAAGAATGAAAATAGAAGGCACTATGCAAATAAATCTTTAGATATATAATCATTGAATATCAATAGTTTCCTACATTCCTTTTTTTTTTTTCAACGTTTATTTATTTTTGGGACAGAGAGAGACAGAGCATGAACGGGGGAAGGGCAGAGAGAGAGGGAGACACAGAATCGGAACAGGCTCCAGGCTCTGAGCCATCAGCCCAGAGCCTGACGCGGGGCTCGAACTCACGGACCGCGAGATCGTGACCTGGCTGAAGTCGGATGCTTAACCGACTGCGCCACCCAGGTGCCCCTCCTACATCCCTTTAATAAAAAGAACTATACTAAAATTATTTCAATATCTAAAAACATTAGCAGGAAATGGATAAGAATGAAAGACAAAAAATTTTAAATTTCTTTCTGATACACAGAAGAATAGAAAGAAGTAAAAGCATACAAAATAGCTAGATGGAAAGATATCACAAAAAATAATACTTTCAAATCAATTTGTTAGATGAATGTGATTATAATAAAATAATAATGATAATTATTTTAGGTACCTAAAACATAACCCAAATTATATTCCGGGATAATCAAGAATTCAGAGTATTTTAACAAGGTACATAAATTAAGATAGAGTAATGCAGTCATAATAATGGTCAGGCAGAGAAAAGAGCAGAATAGAAAACCTAAAAAGAAACCCAAGGAAAATGAATATGTCAATTCATATTTGTAGGGAAAGTTTGGATTATTTAATAGATGGTACGGGGATAACCAGTTAAGTTTAAAAAAATAAAGTTATGTTCATACTTGCATTACATATGAAAACAGTGTCACTTGAAATATATGTAAAACAAACAAAGCCCTGTGAAAAGTAGAAAAAAAAAAACATCTTAAAGTGATATCAACATTTTATAAGTAAAAGCAGGGAAAAAAGATTTAGATCTTTTACTTCTGGAGTAAGCACATTTTGTTAAGTCTACTCAGCTCTCAACAACTCTCTTTTCTCTTGGAAGTACCTTTCTGTGCTGGGCTCACAGAGATGGGAACCTAAACACCATATTTAATCATGATATCTTTTATTGTTGTTTTTGTCAGTTTCTAGAATAGTACTTGGCAAATAGGTACGTGATAAATATTTGTTAATTAATGCCTGACTAAGCAGGACCGTGCTTATTATCCCTGTCAGGAATCTGGAAATCCAACTTCGAATATGTAAAGAAAATGATGAAAACACAAGAGGCACTTCAACCTCAGAGGTAAAGACAATGCAGAGAGAAAACTTAGAGCCTAGAGGTTTAATATCCAAAAGTGAAGAAATTACAAAAAATGTAGTGAGTTCATAAAATATTTAACTGTGCATTCAATAAATAACACATTCTCGAACATACTTAAGAAAACAGTGGAAAAACGCATTATATAAAAGCTAAGGACAAAAGAATACAGTAACACTTATTTTTTTAATGCAAATAAAACTTTTTATTTTTTCATTATTTTACTTCATTTTATTTTTTTGAGGTGGGGAGAGGGGCAGAGGAAGAGAGAGAAAGAGAAAAATCCCAAAAATCCCATGCCCGGCCTGGAGCCTGATGCAGGCCCCAATCCCACAACCCTAGGATCATGACCTGGGCCAAAATCAAGAGTCAGATGCTTAACCAAATGAACCACCCCAGGTGCCCCTAAAATCTTTTCTTTTTACATCATTATTAATCTACTAGATAACAGTTCAAAATAGCAATAGTAACTATGTACTTCTGATTATAGAATAAGTGAAATGGGTGACAGCAATTTTATAAATGAGAGGAGGCAGTAATGGGAATAACTGCACTATCAGTGAAATAATAGTGTGAATTGAAAATGGATTTTTAATGGGTCAATTAGTAACTCCAAATTTTAGGTTTATCATCCTGAAACAATACATGGCTCTACCTCACAGTTTTCATAAAACTTCATGTAAGAATGTAATATTTTAAACTGTAAAGTGTGTTGTCAATTTAAATTCTTCTTATTAATTGACATAGTAATACACATAGTTGACTTCCAGATTCATTTTTTAAAAAATTTAATACCTCCTTCACCCATTCTCTGCACGCACCCCCCAACACACACACCCTAATCCTTAATTCTGGAAGTATCAGTCTTTTCTCTGTTCTCTATGAGCTTGTATTTTTTTAAGAGTCCAATATAAGAGAGATCATATGGTATTTATCTTTCTCTGATCTATTTCACTTCTCATAATGACCTTGAGGTCTATCCATGGTATTTCAAATGGCAAGATTTCATTCTTTTTCAGAACTAAATAATATTCCATTTTATACACATGCCAGTTTTCTTTATCCATTTATCTATCAATGGACACTTAGGTTGCTTCCATATCTTGGCTATTATAAATAGCACTGTAATGAACATATGGGTACATATATCTTTTCAAGTTAGTGTTTTCATTTTCTTTAGATAAATACCCAGAAGTGGAATTGATGGAACATATGGTAGTTCTATTTTTAATTTTTTGAGGAATCTCCATACAGTTTTCCATGGTGGCTGAACAAATTTACACTCCCACTAACAGTGCATGAGGATTCCCTTTTCTCCACACCATCACTGACACTTATTGTGTGTCTTTTTGATAATAGCCATCCAAACAGGAGTGAAGTGATATCTCATTGGGGTTTTGATTTTTGATGATTAATGATGTTAAGGATCTTTTCGTGTACCCGCTGGCTATGTATTTTATTTTGAAAAATGTCTATTCGGGTTTTCTTCCCATTTTAAAATCAGATTGGTTTGTTTGCTATTGAGTATTATGAGTTCTTTATATATTTTTGATATTAACCCCTTATGAGATATATGATTTGCAAATATTTTCTCTTATTCAGTATTTGCCTTTTCATTTTGTTGATGGTTTCCAACTGTTTATTTTTATGATTGATAATATATGGGAGGACAGTAAAAATCACTGGGATATTATTCATTCAGAAACAGTCTTTGGTTGATAACTGAAAAAATCACTTATAAATATAAACTTTAATTTTATACACACATAGACACAGATAGACATATATAAGCATATAACTTTAAATTAATTCATTGATTAGGATATATCATTTTTAACATACCAAACCTTTGCATAGAAAAAAAAAATAATGGTCATCATTTAATGTAGGGCTAAGTTCTTTTCTTTAAGACTGATGATTAGAGGTCCATAACTGAAATTATAATACATCACCAATGGCACAGAATTTGGTATCCCTTTATAATATTCTTGTTTTAAGAAGTGTGATAAAAAATAACAGCCACTCTGTAATGCAACTTAACTAATTTTTGTATTCTTTTGTAACTCAGCTGGTCTAAAGGAAGCATTTTGGTTAGTGAAGAGTGGCCCACTAGCCATGAGCGCTCAGTGTTTAGCATAGCAGAAAAGAAGCCCTCCTGTAGTAACTGATAGAATTAGTTAACCTTTTTCCCAGTTAAGTGTGGATCTTTGAGGAGAACTACACACTGTGAAGCTATTTTCTGTTTATGGCCTATCCAATGTACAGGAATGCAGAGTTTTAAATATGTGTAACACTAAATTACTGAATGAATAAACTCAGTAGAGTACAAACAAGAAGCTGCTTTATTACCATTTATTTTAAAATTTTATATTGCAAAAATAATGCGTGCACAAAAAAGGCACAAAACATAATTGCACAATTTCACAAATATTATAAAGTGAAACCCATATAACCGTCACCTGGGTCAAGAAACTGTTAGCACATCTTACCAATCATAATGTCTTCCTTCCCACAAAGGTAACCACTGCCTTGAGTTTCATGATAATCATCTGTTTTCTTTACTTTTACTTTTTTCCAACGTTTTATGACTAGTTTTCTTTTATAAGTTTACTTTTGCTTGTTTTAAACATTTATAAACATGGAATCTGTCCTCCATTTTTTCTTTAACTACATATATGTAAGATATATCCAGATGGTTGCAGATAGTGATACAGTCCTATCTTTTCTTGGTGTTCTCTCTAGAACATACATATACTTAGTATTATCATCCTCATATTGGGGACTATTGTCAAAAAATGAAATCCCCTCCAATATTTGGTTTCATTTGTCTCTTTAAGTGTATTCAAATACATGTAATGAGGCATATTGGTTAAATAAAATAAACTTTAAGATTCTGTGAGTGTGCCAGACATCAAAATCCAGGAACCACAGAGGATTCCCATTAGATTCAACAAAAACTGACTATCAACAAAGCATATCATAGTCAAATTCACAAAATGCTCAGGCAAGGAAAGAATCATGAAAGCAGAAAGGGAAAAAGTCCTTAACCTACAAGGGAAGACAGATCAGGTTTGCAGCAGACCTATCCATAGAAACGTGGCAGGCCAGAAAGGAGTGGCAGGATATATTCAATGTGCTAAATTGGAAAAATATACAGCCAAGAATTCTTTATCCAGCAAGGCTGTCATTCAAAATAGAAGGAGAGATTAAAAGTTTACCAGACAAACAAAAATTAAAGGAGTTTGTGGTCACTGCAACAGCTCTGCAAGAAATTTGAAGGGGGACTCTCTGAGGAGAGAAAAGACAAAAACAAAAAACAAAAAACAAAAAACAAAAAACAAAAGCAACAAAGACTAGAAAGGACCAGAGAATACCGGAACACTAGAAACTCCAACTCTACAAGCAACATAATGGCAATAAATTAATATCTTTCAGTACTCACTCTAAATATCAATGGACTAAATGCTCCAATCAAAAGACATAGGGTAACAGAATTGATAAGAAAACAAGATTCATCTAATATGCTGATTACAAGAGATCAACTTTAGACCTAAAGACAGCTTCAGATTGAAAGTAAGGGGATGGAGAACCATCTATCATGCTAATGGTTGATAAAAGAAAGCCGGAGTAGCCATACTTATATCAGCCAATCTAGACTTTAAAATAATTTAGACTGTGATTTTTGCAGTCCAGAAGTATCCTGGGAAGAAGGCGGCGCTGGAGGACTCTGGGCTCACCGCGCATCCTGCTGATCACTTAGATTCCACCTACACCTGCCTAAATAACCCAGAAAACTGCCAGAAGACTAGCAGAATGGAGTCTCTGATGCCAAGCGCAGACGAGAGGCCCACAGAAGAGGGTAGGAAGGGCGGAGAGGTGGTGAGCGCTACACGGACTGGTGGGAGGGAGCGGGGGCTGAGGGGCAGCCTGCTGGCCAAGCAGAGCCCCCGAGTCTGGCTTGCAAAAGCGGAGGGGCCAGACGGAGTGTGTTCCGACAGCAAGCGGGACTTAACAGCTGGAAGGTTATAAGCTAACAGCTCTGCTCAGAGAACTGGAGGGCTAGAGGACAATGGGAGGGAGAGTTGTTGAGCCCCAGATGACAGAGCTCAGCTTGGCGGGGAACAAAGGCACTCCCCAGCACCATCTCCTTGACCATTCCCCAGCCAAAATCCCAAAGGGAACCAGTTCCTGCCAGGGAACTTGCTTGCACCATACAAACACCCAACGCTGTGCTTCTGCGGATCCATCCCTCCTGCGGGTCTGACTCCCTCCTGGTGCCGCAAGGCCCCTCCTGAAGCGGATCTCCGAAAGAAAAGTAAACTGAGCCTACCCCTCCCGCCCCTGTGCACCTTGCCGATCCACCCCAGTTAATACGCCAGATCCTCAGCACCACAAGCCTGGCGGTGTGCAAGTGGCCCAGACGGGCCACACCACCCCGGAGTGAATCCTGCTCCTAGGAGAGGGGAAGAGAAGGCACACACCAGTCTGACCGTGGCCCCGGCGGTGGGCTGGGGGCAGACATCAAGTCTGACTGCGGCCCTGCCCACCAACTCCAGTTATTAAAGACAGCACAGGGGAAGTGCCCCGCAGTCCCACACCATGTCAGGGACTATCTAAAATGACGAAATGGAAGAATTCCCCTCAGAAAAACGACCAGGAAATAACAACAACTAACAAACTGATAAAAAATGACTTAAACAATATAACAGAAAGTAAATTTAGAATAATAGTCATAAAATTAACTGCTGGGCTTGAAAACAGTATAAAGGACAGCAGAGAATCTCTTGCTACAGAGATCAAGGGACTAAGGAACAGCCAGGAGGAGGTAAAAAATGCTATCAATAATCTGCAAAATAAAATGGAGACAACTACGGCTCGGACTGAAGAGGCAGAAGAGAGAATAGGTGAACTAGAAGATAAAATTATGGAAAAAGAAGAAGCTGAGAAAAACAGAGATAAAAAAAATCCAGGATTATGAGGGGAAAATTAGAGAACTAAGTGATGCACTAAAGAGAAATAATCTACGCACAATTGGTATTCCAGAGGAGGAAGAGAGAGGGAAAGGTGCTGAAGGTGTACTTGAAGAAATCATAGCTGAGAACTTCCCTGAACTGGGGAAGGAAAAAGGCATTGAAATCCAAGAGGCACAGAGAACTCCCTTCAGACGTAACTTGAATTGATCTTCTGCACGACATATCATAGTGAAACTGGCAAAATACAAGGATAAAGAGAAAATTCTGAAAGCAGCTAGGGATAAACGTGCTCTAACATATAAGGGGAGACCTATAAGACTCATGGTTGATCTCTCTACTGAAACGTGGCAGGCCAGAAAGGAATGGCAGGAGATCTTCAATGTGATCAACAGAAAAAATATGCAGCCGAGAATCCTTTATCCAGCAAGTCTGTCATTTAGAATAGAAGGAGAGATAAAGGTCTTCCCAAACAAACAAAAACTGAAGGAATTCGTCATCACTAAACCAGCCCTACAAGAGATCCTAAGGGGGATCCTGTAAAGCAAAGTACCAGAGACATCGCTACAAGCATGAAACCTACAGACATCACAATGACTCTAAACCTGTATCTTTCTATCATAACACTGAATGTAAATGGACTAAATGCACCAACCAAAAGATATAGGGTATCAGAATGGATAAAAAAACAAGACCCATCTATTTGCTGTCTACAAGAGACTCATTTTAGATCTGAGGACACCTTCAGATTGACAGTGAGGAGATGCAGAACTATTTTTCATGGCACTGGAAGTCAAAAGAAAGCTGGAGTAGCCATACTTATATCAGACAAACTAGACTTTAAATTAAAGGCTGTAACAAGAGATGAAGAAGGGCATTATATAATAATCACAGGGTCTATCCATCAGGAAGAGCTAACAATTATAAATGTCTATGCGCCGAATACCAGAGCCCCCAAATATATAAAACAAGTACTCACAAACATAAGCAACCTTACTGATAACAATGTGGTAATTGCAGGGGACTTTAATACCCCACTTACAGAAATGGATAGATCATCTAGACACACAGTCAATAAAGAAACAAGGGCCCTGAATGAGACACTGGATCAGATGGACTTGACAGATATATTTAGAACTCTGCATCCCAAAGCAACAGAATATACTTTCTTCTCGCGTGCACATGGAACATTCTCCAAGATAGATCATATACTGGGTCACAAAACAGCCCTTCATAAGTATACAAGAACTGAAATCATACCATGCATACTTTCAGACCACAATGCTATGAAGCTTGGAATCAGCCACAGAAAAAAGTCTGGAAAACCTCCAAAAGCATGGAGGTTAAAGAACACCCTACTAACGAATGAGTGGGTCAACCGGGCAATTAGAGAAGAAATTAAAAAAATATATGGAAACAAACGAAAATGAAAATACAACAATCCAAACGCTTTGGGACTCAGCGAAGGCAGTCCTGAGAGGAAAATACTTTGCAATCCAGGCCTATCTCAAGAAACAAGAAAAATCCCAAATACAAAATCTAACAGCACACCTAAAGGAACTAGAAGCAGAACAACAATGGCAGCCTAAACCCAGCAGAAGAAGAGAAATACTAAAGATCAGAGCCGAAATAAACAATATAGAATCTAAAAAAACTGTAGAGCAGATCAACAAAACCAAGAGTTGTTTTTTTGAAAAAATAAACAAAATTGACAAACCTCTAGCCAGGCTTCTCAAAAAGAAAAGGGAGATGACCCAAATAGATAAAATCATGAATGAAAATGGAATTATGACAACCAATCCCTCAGAGATACAAGCAATTATCAGGGAATACTATGAAAAATTATATGCCAACAAACTGGGCAACCTGGAAGAAATGGACAAATTCCTAAACACCTACACGCTTCCAAAACTCAATCAGGAGGAAATAGAAAGCTTGAACAGACCCATAACCAGCGAAGAAATTGAATCGGTTATCAAAACTCTCCCAACAAATAAGAGTCCAGGACCAGATGGCTTCCCAGGTGAGTTCTACCAGACGTTTAAAGCAGAGATAATACCTATCCTTCTCAAGCTATTCCAAGAAATAGAAAGGGAAGGAAAACTTCCAGACTCATTCTAGGAAGCCAGTATTACTTTGATTTCTAAACCAGACAGAGACCCAGTAAAAAAAGAGAACTACAGGCCAATATCCCTGATGAATATGGATGCAAAAATTCTCAATAAGATACTAGCAAATCGAATTCAACGGCATATAAAAAGAATTATTCACCATGATCAAGTGGGATTCATTCCTGGGATGCAGGGCTGGTTCAACATTCAATCAATCAATGTGATACATCACATTAATAAAAGAAAAGATAAGAACCATATGATCCTGTCAATCGATGCAGAAAAGGCCTTTGACAAAATCCAGCAACTTTCTTAATAAAAACCCTCGAGAAAGTTGGGATAGAAGGACCATACTTAAACATCATAAAAGCCATTTATGAAAAGCTCACAGCTAACATCATCCTCAATGGTGAAAAACTGAGAGCTTTTTCCCTGAAATCAGGAACACGACAGGGATGTCTACTCTCACTGCTGTTATTTAACATAGTGTTGGAAGTTCTAGCATCAGCAATCAGACAACAAAAGGAAATCAAAGGCATCAAAATTGGCAAAGATGAAGTCAAGCTTTCGCTTTTTGCAGATGACATCATAGTATACATGGAAAATCCGATAGACTACACCAGAAGTCTACCAGAACTGATACAGGAATTTAGCAAAGTTGCAGGATACAAAATCAATGTACAGAAATCAGTTGCATTCTTATACACTAATAATGAAGCAACAGAAAGACAAATAAAGAAACTGATCCCATTCACAATTGCACCAAGAAGCATAAAGTACCTAGTAATAAATCTAACCAAAGTGTACAAGATCTCTATGCTGAAAACTATAGAAAGCTTATGAAGGAAATTGAAGAAGATATAAAGATATGGAAAAACATTCCATGCTCATGGGTTGGAAGAATAATAATTGTCAAAATGTCAATACTACCCAAAGCTATCTACACATTCAATGCAATCCCAATCAAAATTGCACCAGCATTCTTCTGGAAGCTAGAACAAGCAATCCTAAAATTCATATGGAACCACAAAAGGCCCCGAATAGCCAAAGGAATTTTGAAGAAGAAGACCAAAGCAGGAGGCATCACAATCCCAGACTTTAGCCTCTACTACAAAGCTGTCATCATCAAGACAGAATGGTATTGGCACAAAAACAGACACATAGACCAATGGAATAGAATAGAAACCCCAGAACTAGACCCACAAACGTATGGCCAACTCATCTTTGACAAAGCAGGAAAGAACATCCAATGGAAAAAAGACAGCCTCTTTAACAAATGGTGCTGGGAGAACTGGACAGCAACATGCAGAAGGTTGAAACTAGACCACTTTCTCACACCATTCACAAAAATAAACTCAAAATGGATAAAGGACCTGAATGTGAGACAGGAAACCATCAAAACCCTAGAGGAGAAAGCAGGAAAAGACCTCTCTGACCTCAGCTGTAGCAATTTCTTACTCGACACATCCCCAAAGGCAAGGGAATTAAAAGCAAAAGTGAATTACTGGCACCTTATGAAGATAAAAAGCTTCTGCACAGCAAAGGAAACAACCAACAAAACTAAAAGGCAACCAACGGAATGGGAAAAGATATTTGCAAATGACATATCGGACAAAGGGCTCGTATCCAAAATCTATAAAGAGCTCACCAAACTCCACACCCGAAAAACAAATAACCCAGTGAAGAAATGGGCAGAAAACATGAATAGACACTTCTCTAAAGAAGACATCCGGATGGCCAACAGGCACATGAAAAGATGTTCAGCGTCGCTCCTTATCAGGGAAATACAAATCAAAACCACACTCAGGTATCACCTCACACCAGTCAGAGTGGCCAAAATGAACAAATCAGGAGACTATAGATGCTGGTGAGGATGTGGAGAAACGGGAACCCTCTTGCATCGTTGGTGGGAATGCAAATTGGTGCAGCCGCTCTGGAAAGTAGTGTGGAGGTTCCTCAGAAAATTAAAAATAGACCTACCCTATGACCCAGCAATAGCACTGCTAGGAATTTATCCAAGGGATACAGGAGTACTGATGCATAGGGGCACTTGTACCCCAATGTTCATAGCAGCACTCTCAACAATAGCCAAATTATGGAAAGAGCCTAAATGTCCATCAACTGATGAATGGATAAAGAAATTGTGGTTTATATACACAATGGAGTACTACATGGCAATGAGAAAGAATGAAATATGGCCCTTTGTAGCAACGTGGATGGAACTGGAGAGTGTGATGCTAAGTGAAATAAGCCATACAGAGAAAGACAGATACCATATGGTTTCACTCTTATGTGGATCCTGAGAAACTTAACAGAAAACCATGGGGGAGGTGAAGGAAAAAAAAAAGAGGTTAGAATGTAAGAGAGCCAAAGCATAAGAGACTGTTAAAAACTGAGAACAAACTGAGGGTTGATGGCGGGTGGGGGGGAGGGGAGGGTGGGTGATGGGTATTGAGGAGGACACCTTTTCGGATGAGCACTGGGTGTTGTATGGAAACCAATTTGACAATAAACTTCATATATTGAAATAGAAACATAAAGGAAAAGAAATAAAAAGAAAAAAATAAAAAAAAATAAAGACTGTAAGAAGAGATGAATAAGGCCATTATATCATAATTAAGGTGTCTATCTACCAAGAACGTCTAATAATTGTAAAAATTTATGCTCCAAATGTGGAACACCCAAATGTATAAATCAATTAATCACAAACATAAAGAAACTCATTGATAATAATACCATAATAGGAGGAGACTTCAATACCCATTCACAGCAATGGACAGATAATCTAAACAGGAAATCAAGAAGGAAGCTAGACTTTCAATGACACACTGGACCAGATGGACTTAACAGATATACTCAGAACATTTCATCCTAAAGCAGTGGAATATACATTCTTCTCCAGTGCACATGGAACATTCTCCAGAATAGATCATATACTGGGACAAATCAGCTCTCAACAAGTACAAAAAGATCGAGATCATATGGTGCATATTTTCAGACCACAACGCTATGAAACTCGAAATCAACCACAAGAAAAAATTTGGAAAGATAACAAATACTTGGAGACTAAAGAACATGTTACTAAAGAATGAATGGGCTAACCAAGAAGTTAAAGAGGAAATTAAAAAGCACATGGAAGCCATTGAAAATGATAACACCACAGCCCCAAACCTCTTGCACGCAGCAAAAGCAGTCATAAGAGAAAAGTATATAGCAATCCAGGCCTTCCTAAAGAAGGAAGAAAGGTCTCAGATACACAACCTAACCTTACACTTTAAAGAGATGGGAAAAAAAAACATCAAATAAAATCCCAAACCAGCAAAAGACAGGAAATAATAAAGATTAGAGCAGAAATAAATGGTATTGAATTAAAAAAAAAACAAAACAGTAAAATAGATCAATGAAACCAGAAGCTGGTTCTTTGAAAGAATTAACAAAATTGATAAACCACTAGCCACTTTGATCAAAAGGAAAGAGGAAAGGACCCAAACAAATAAAATCAATAGTGAAAGCAGAGAGATCACAACCAACACAGCAGTAATAAAAACAACAATAAGAGAATATTATGAACAATTATATGCCAATAAAGTGGGCAATCTGGAAGAAATGGACAAATTCCTAGAAACATATGAACTAGCAAAACTGAAGCAGGAAGAAATAGAAAATTTGAACAGACCCATAATCATTAAGGAAATTGAATTAGTAATCAGAAGTCTCCCAAAAAATAAGAATCCAGGTCGAGATGGCTTTCCAGGGGAATTCTACCAAACATTTAAGGAAGAGTTAACCCCTATTCTCTTGAAGCTATTCCAAAAAAATAGAAATGGAAGGAAAACTTCCAAACTCTTTATATGAAGCCAGTATTACCTTCATTCCAAAACCAGACAAAAACCCCACTGAAAAGGAGAACTATAGACCAATTTCCCTGATGAACATGGATGCAAAAATCCTAAACAAGATATTAGTCAACCGGGTCCAACACTACATTAAAAAAGTTATTCACCACGACAAAGTGGGATTTATACCTGGGGTGCAGGGCTGCTTCAATATCTGCAAAATAATCAATGTGATTCATCACATCAATAAAAGGAAGGACAAGAACCACATAATCCTCTCAATAGATTCAGAGAAAGCATTTGACAAATTACAGCATCCTTTCTTGATAAAAACCCTCAAGAAAGTAGGGACAGAAGAATCATATCCTGAGATCATAAAGGCCATATATGAAAGACCCAATGCTACTATCATCCTCAAGGGGGAAAAACTGAGAGCTTTCCCCCTAAGGTCAGGAACAAGACAGGGATGTTCACTCTCACCACTGTTATTCAACATAGTATTGGAAGTCTTAGCTTCAGCAATCGGACAACACAAAGAAATAAAAGGTGTACAAATAGGCCAGGAGGAGGTCAAACTTACAATCTTCACAGATGACATGGTACTGTATATGGAAAACTCAAAAGATTCTACCAAAAAACTGCTGGAACTGATCCATGAATTCAGCAAACTTGCAAGATATAAAATCAATGCACAGAAATCGGTTGCATTCCTAGACACCAATAATGAAGCAACAGAAAGAGAAATCAAGGAATGAATTCCATTTATAATTACACCAAAACCCATAAAATACCTAGGAATAAATCTAACCAAAGAGGTGAAAAATCTATACACTGAAAACTATAGAAAGCTTATGAAAGAAATTGAAGAAGACACAGAAAAATGGAAAAATATTCCATGCTCCTGGGTAAGAACAACAAATATTGTTAAGAATGTCAATGCTGCCTAAAGCAATCTACATATTAAATGCAATTCCTATCAAAATAACACCAGCATTCTTCACTGAGCTAGAACAAACAATCCTAAAATTTGTATGGAACCAGAAAAGACCCCGAATAGCCAAAGCAATCTTGAAATAGAAAACTGAAGCAGGAGGCATCACAATCCTGGACTTCAAGCAGTATTACAAAGCTTTAATCATCAAGACAGTATGGTACTGGCACAAAAACAGACACTCAGGTCAGTGGAAGGGAATAGAGAACCCAGAAATGGACCCACAAACGTATAGCCAACTAATCTTTGAGAAAGCAGGAAAGAATATCTGATGGAATAAAGACAGTCTCTTCAGCAAGTGGTGCTGGAAAAACTGGACAGTGACATGCAGAAGAATGAACCTGGACCACTTTCTTACACCATACACAAAAATAAACTCAAAATGGATGAAAGACCCCAATGTAAGACAGGAAGCCATCAAAATCCTCGAGGAGAAAGCAGACAAAAACCTCTTTGACCTTGGCTGCAGCAACTTCTTACTCAGCATGTCTCTGGAGGCAAGGGAAACAAAAGCAAAAATGGACTATTGGGACCTCATCAAAATAAAAAGCTTCTGCACAGTGAAAGAAACAATCAGCAAAACTAAAAGGCAACTTACAGAATGGTAAAATATATTTGCAAATGACATATCAGATAAAGGGTTAGTATCCAAAATCTACAAAGAACTTATCAAACTCAACACCCAAAAATACAAATAATCCAGTGAAGAAATGGGCAAAAGACATGAATAGACACTTCTCCAAAGAAGACATCCAGATGGCCAAGCAACACATGAAAAAATTCTCCACATCACTCATCAGGGAAATACAAATCAAAACCACAATGAGATACCACCTCATACCTGTCAGAATGGCTAACATTAACAACTCAGGCAACAACAGATGTTGGTGGGGATGCAGAGAAAGAGGATCTCTTTTGCACTGCTGGTGGGAATGCAAACTGATGCAGCCACTTGGAAGACAGTATGGAAGTTCCTCAAAAAATTAAAAATAGAACTATCGTATGACCCAGCAATTGCACCATTAGATGTTTATCCAAGGGATATAGGTATGTTGTTTTGAAGGGGCACAGGTACCCCAGTGTTTATAGCAGCACTATAAACAATAGTCAAAGTGTGGAAAGAGCCAAAATTCCCATCGATGGATGAATAGATAAAGAAGATGTGGTATATATATATACAATGGAGTATTACTCGGCAATTAAAAAGAATGAAATCTTGCCATTTGCAAATATGTGGATGGAACTATAGGGTATTATGCTAAGTGAAGTTAGTCAGTCAGAGAAAGACAATATATGACTTCACTCACCTGAGGACTTTAAGATACAAAACAGATAAATATAAGGGAAGGGAAGCAAAAATATAAAAACAGGGACGGGGAAAACATAAGAGACTCTTAAATATGGAGAACAAACAGAGGGTTACTGGAGGGGTTGTGGGAGGGGGGATGGGCTAAATGGGAAATCATTGCTGTATGCTAAGTTGGATATAAATTTAAAAACATAAATAAAAAGAAGATTCTGTGAGTGTGCTTACCTTCTCATATCAATTGTTTTTTTTTATTTTATATATGAAATTTATTGTCAAATTGGTTTCCATACAACACCCAGTGCTCATCCCAAAAGGTGCCCTCTTCAATACCCATCACCCACCCTCTCCTCCCTCCCACCCCCCATCAACCCTCAGTTTTTTCTTAGTTTTTAACAGCTCTTATGCTTTGGCTCTCTCCCACTCTAACCTCTTTTTTTTTTTCTTCCCCTCCCCCATGGGTTCCTGTTAAGTTTCTCAGGATCCACATAAGAGTGAAACCATATGGTATCTGTCTTTCTCTGTATGGCTTATTTCACTTAGCATCACACTCTCCAGGTCCATCCACGTTGCTACAAAGGGCCATATTTCGTTCTTTCTCATTGCCATGTAGTACTCCATTGTGTATATAAACCACAATTTCTTTATCCATTCATCAGTTGATGGACATTTAGGCTCTTTCCATAATTTGGCTATTGTTGAGAGTGCTGCTATGAACATTGGGGTACAAGTGCCCCTATGAATCAGTACTCCTGTATCCCTTGGATAAATTCCTAGCAGTGCTATTGCTGGGTCATAGGGTAGGTCTATTTTTAATTTTCTGAGGAACCTCCACACTACTTTCCAGAGCGGCTGCACCAATTTGCATTCCCACCAACGATGCAAGAGGGTTCCCGTTTCTCCACATCCTCACCAGCATCTATAGTCTCCTGATTTGTTCATTTTGGCCACTCTGACTGGCGTGAGGTGATACCTGAGTGTGGTTTTGATTTGTATTTCCCTGATAAGGAGCGACGCTGAACATCTTTTCATGTGTCTGTTGGCCATCCGGATGTCTTCTTTAGAGAAGTGTCTATTCATGTTTTCTGCCCATTTCTTCACTGGGTTATTTGTTTTTCGGGTGTGGAGTTTGGTGAGCTCTTTATAGATTTTGGATACGAGCCCTTTGTCTGATATGTCATTTGCAAATATCTTTTCCCATTCCGTTGGTTGTCTTTTAGTTTTGTTGGTTGTTTCCTTTGCTGTGCAGAAGCTTTTTAACTTCATAAGGTGCCAGTAATTCACTTTTGCTTTTAATTCCCTTGCCTTTGGGGATGTGTCGAGTAAGAGATTGCTACGGCTGAGGTCAGAGAGGTCTTTTCCTGCTTTCTCCTCTAAGGTTTTGAGGGTTTCCTGTCTCACATTCAGGTCCTTTATCCATTTTCAGTTTATTTTTGTGAATGGTGTGAGAAAGTGGTCTAGTTTCAACCTTCTGCATGTTGCTGTCCAGTTCTCCCAGCACCATTTGTTAAAGAGGCTGTCTTTTTTCCATTGGATGTTCTTTCCTGCTTTGTCAAAGATGAGTTGGCCATACGTTTGTGGGTCTAGTTCTGGGGTTTCTATTCTATTCCATTGGTCTGTGTGTCTGTTTTTGTGCCAATACCATGCTGTCTTGATGATGACAGCTTTGTAGTAGAGGCTAAAGTCTGGGATTGTGATGCCTCCTGCTTTGGTCTTCTTCTTCAAAATTCCTTTGGCTATTCGGGGCCTTTTGTGGTTCCATATGAATTTTAGGATTGCTTGTTCTAGTTTCGAGAAGAATGCTGGTGCAATTTTGATTGGGATTGCATTGAATGTGTAGATAGCTTTGGGTAGTATTGACATTTTGACAATTATTATTCTTCCAATCCATAAGCAGGGAATGTCTTTCCATATCTTTAAATCTTCAATTACCTTCATAAGCTTTCTATAGTTTTCAGCATACAGATCCTTTACATCTTTGGTTAGATTTATTCCTAGGTATTTTATGCTTCTTGGTGCAATTGTGAATGGGATCAGTTTCTTTGTCTTTCTGTTGCTTCATTGTTAGTGTATAAGAATGCAACAGATTTCTGTACATTGATTTCATATCCTGCAACTTTGCTGAATTCCTGTATCAGTTCTAGCAGACTTTTGGTGGAGTCTATCGGATTTTCCATGTATACTATGATGTCATCTGCAAAAAGCGAAAGCTTGACTTCATCTTTGCCAATTTTGATGCCTTTGATTTCCTTTTGTTGTCTGATTGCTGATGCTAGCACTTCCAGCACTATGTTAAACAGCAGCGGTGACAGTGGGCATCCCTGTCGTGTTCCTGATCTCAGGGAAAAAGCTCTCAGTTTTTCCCCGTTGAGGATGATGTTAGCTGTGGGCTTTTCATAAATGGCTTTTATGATGTTTAAGTATGTTCCTTCTATCCCGACTTTCTCAAGGGTTTTTATTAAGAAAGGGTGCTGGATTTTGTCAAAGGCCTTTTCTGCATCCATTGACAGTATCATATGGTTCTTCTCTTTTTTTTGTTAATGTGATGTATCACGTTGATTGATTTGCGAATGTTGAACCAGCCCTGCATCCCAGGAATGAATCCCACTTGATCATGGTGAATAATTCTTTTTATATGCCGTTGAATTCGATTTGCTAGTATCTTATTGAGAATTTTTGTATCCATATTCATCAGGGATATTGGCCTGTAGTTCTCTTTTTTTACTGGGTCTCTGTCTGGTTTAGAAATCAAAGTAATACTGGCTTCCTAGAATGAGTCTGGAAGTTTTCCTTCCCTTTCTATTTCTTTGAATAGCTTGAGAAGAATAGGTATTATCTCCGCTTTAAATGTCTGGTAGAACTCCCCTGGGAAGCCATCTGGTCCTGGACTCTTATTTGTTGGGAGAGTTTTGATAACCGATTCAATTTCTTCGCTGGTTATGGGTCTGTTCAAGCTTTCTATTTCCTCCTGATTGAGTTTTGGAAGAGTGTGGGTGTTCAGGAATTTGTCCATTTCTTCCAGGTTGTCCAATGTGTTGGCATATAATTTTTCATAGTATTCCCTGATAATTGTTTGTATCTCTGAGGGATTGGTTGTCATAATTCCATTTTCATTCATGATTTTATCTATTTGGGTCATCTCCCTTTTCTTTTTGAGAAGCCTGGCTAGAGGTTTGTCAATTTTGTTTATTTTTTCAAAAAAAACAACTCTTGGTTTTGTTGATCTGCTCTACAGTTTTTTTAGATTCTATATTGTTTATTTCTGCTCTGATCTTTAGTATTTCTCTTCTTCTGCTGGGTTTAGGCTGCCTTTGCTGTTCTGCTTCTAGTTCCTTTAGGTGTGCTGTTAGATTTTGTATTTGGGATTTTTCTTGTTTCTTGAGATAGGCCTGGATTGCAAAGTATTTTCCTCTCAGGACTGCCTTCGCTGAGTCCCAAAGCGTTTGGATTGTTGTATTTTCATTTTCGTTTGTTTCCATATATTTTTTTAATTTCTTCTCTAATTGCCCGGTTGACCCACTCATTCGTTAGTAGGGTGTTCTTTAACCTCCATGCTTTTGGAGGTTTTCCAGACTTTTTTCTGTGGTTGATTCCAAGCTTCATAGCATTGTGGTCTGAAAGTATGCATGGTATAATTTCAATTCTTGTAAACTTATGAAGGGCTGTTTTGTGACACAGTATATGATCTATCTTGGAGAATGTTCCATGTGCACTCGAGAAGAAAGTATATTCTGTTGCTTTGGGATGCAGAGTTCTAAATATATCTGTCAAGTCCATCTGATCCAATGTCTCATTCAGGGCCCTTGTTTCTCTATTGATCCTCTGTCTAGATGATCTATCCATTTCTGTAAGTGGGGTGTTAAAGTCCCCTGCAATTACCACATTCTTATCAATAAAGTTGCTTATGTTTATGAGTAATTGTTTTATATATTTGGGGGCTCCGGTATTCGGAGCATAGACATTTATAATTGTTATCTCTTCCTGATGGATAGACCCTGTAACTATTATATAATATCCTTCTTCATGTCTTGTTACAGTCTTTAATTTAAAGTCTAGTTTGTCTGATATAAGTATGGCTACTCCAGCTTTCTTTTGGCTTCCAGTAGCATGATAAATAGTTCTCCATCCCCTCACTCTCAATCTAAAGGTGTCCTCAGGTCTAAAATGAGTCTCTTGTAGACAGAAAATAGATGGGTCTTGTTTTTCTATCCATTCTGATACCCTATGTCTTTTGGTTGGCGCATTTAAGCCATTTACATTCATTGTTATTATAGAAAGATACGGGTTTAGAGTCATTGTGATGTCTGTATGTTTTATGCTTGTAGTGATGTCTCTGGGACTTTGTCTCACAGGGTCCCCCTTAGGATCTCTTGTAGGGCTGGTTTAGTGGTGACAAATTCCTTCAGTTTTTGCTTGTTTGGGAAGACCTTTATCTCTCCTTCTATTCTAAATGACAGACTTGCTGGATAAAGGATTCTCGGCTGCATATTTTTTCTGTCTAGCACCCTGAAAATCTCGTGCCAATTCTTTCTGGCCTGCCAAGTTTCAAAAGAGAGATCAGTCACAAGTCTTATAGGTCTCCCTTTATATGTGAGGGCACGTTTACCTCTTGCTGCTTTCAGAATTTTCTCTTTATCCTTGTATTTTGCCAGTTTCACTATGATATGTTGTGCAGAAGATTGATTCAAGTTACGTCTGAAGGGAGTTCTCTGTGCCTCTTGGATTTCAATGCCTTTTTCCTTCCCCAGTTCAGGGAAGTTCTCAGCTATGATTTCTTCAAGTACCCCTTCAGCACCTTTCCCTCTCTCTTCCTCCTCTGGGGTACCAATTATGCGTATATTATTTCTTTTTAGTGTATCACTTAGTTCTCTAATTTTCCCCTCATCCTCCTGGATTTTTTATCTCTCTTTTTCTCAGCTTCCTCTTTTTCCAATACTTTATCTTCCAGTTCACCTATTCTCTCCTCTGCCTCTTCAATCCGAGCCGTGGTGGTTTCCATTTTGTTATGCATTTCGTTTAAAGTGTTTTTCAGCCCCTCGTAACTGCTCCTTAGTCCCTTGATCTCTGTAGCAAGAGATTCTCTGCTGTCCTGTATACTGTTTTCAAGCCCAGCGATTAATTTTATGACTATTATTCTAAATTCACTTTCTGTTATATTATTTAAATCCTTTTTGATCAGCTCATTAGCTGTTGTTATTTCCTGGAGATTCTTCTGAGGGGAATTCTTCCGCTTGGTCATTTTGGATAGTCCCTGGCGTGGTGAGGACCTGCAGGGCACTTCCTCTGTGCTGTGGTGTATAACCTGAGTTGGTGGGCGGAGTCGCAGTCAGAACTGATGTCTGCCCCCAGCCCACCGCTGGGGCCACATTCAGACTGGTGTGTGTCTTCTCTTCCCCTCTCATAGGGGCGGGATTCACTGTGGGGTGGCATGGCCTGTCTGGGCTACTTGCACACTGCCAGGCTTGTGATGCTGGGGATCTGGCGTATTAGCTGGGGTGGGTAGGCAAGGTGCACGGGGGCAGGAGGGGCAGGCTTAACTCACTTCTCCTTAGGTGATCCACTTCAGGAGGGGCCCTGTGGCAGCGGGAGGGAGTCAGATCCGCTGCCGGAGGTTTGGCTCCCCAGAAGGGCAGAGTTGGGTGCTTGTGTGGAGCGAGCAAGTTCCCTGGCAGGAACTGGTTCTCTTTGGGATTTTGGCTGGGGGATGGGCGGGGGAGATGGCGCTGGCGAGCGCCTTTGTTCCCTACCAAACTGAGCTCTGTTGTCCGGGTGCTCAGCAGCTCTCCCTCCCTTTGTCCTCCAGCCTTCCCGCTTTCCGAGCAGAGCTGTTAACTTATGACCTCCCAGAGGCTAAGTCGCACTTGCTGTGGGAACACAGTCAGTCAGGCCCCTCCGCTTTTGCCAGCCAGACTCGGGGGCTCTGCTTGGCCGGCGAGCCGCCCCTCCACCCCGGCTCCCTCCCGCCAGTCCGTGGAGCGCGCACCGCCTCGCTGCCCTTCCTACCCTCTTCCGTGGGCCTCTCGTCTAGGCTTGGCTCCGGTGACTCCGTTCTGCTAATCCTCTGGCGGTTTTCTGGGTTATTTAGGCAGGTGTAGGTGGAATCTAAGTGATCAGCAGGACGCGCGGTGAGCCCAGCATCCTCCTAAGCCGCCATCTTCCCTCCTCCTCTCAATTATTTGTAATTAAACTTTTGAAATTTAACTAAAGTTATTTTTTGGTTTTCATAGCAACATATTAATTCAATAATAAGTACTTGAAGAATAACATTATTTGGCTAACAGACAACTATACAATTATTTAAATAAGCAATGTAAGGTCTAGAAGGAAAAAGTACAAGCATTAATATAACCACAGTATTAATTTTATCTATCTTGGCCTTTGCAGCTCAGGTATGCTCCTATATCCAACCATTTTGAAGATTTTGCTTTCTCACTATTTAAAAATCAATACGCTAAAAGAAAACATTTACTTTTTATTTTTAACCTTAAGGATAAACTATAGATAAAATTATAATCATAAATAATAGTGGTAATTTCAAAAATGTTTATAAACGTTTCTGATTTTTAATTTTTTCACATATTAGAAGCTCTTTTTAAAAGTGCACCATTATTGAGAGTTACTTAATAAGGTTATTTGCCTAAAGATTTTATAAGCCAAGCTCAAATTCAACCTTTACTTAATTATAAAATATTTAAATGCACTATCTTTATTGTTATGACAAGCATATAAGATTCTGAGTTTAAAGTGCATCAAATTTCAACATAGATTGCTGACTCTTTAAACTATGTCAGAAAAGAAATTAATATTAATACAAACAACTGAAGATTTTTGTTATAAATGTACTCCTATCAATATTTATTAATTACCTAAATAGAAGGATTATTTCATTAATTGACTATCTCTGTAGCATAAAGCATCACGTTTCATCTGTTGACTCAAATTGTCCAAACAGAAAAAAAATATGTCTTAAGGTCTGCCTCTAAACATCTCTACACTCTAAGTATTTCTCGATAACTAATTATATATTTGTTTTGATGAAATGAGAAGGTCTTGAGATTGGAGCTGGAGCAATTTAACACATTCTGCCTGAATGCCACAATCAAAAATTGATATGAACCTAGAAAGTTAATTTAAAACATGCATTATAATTATTCTCCAAGTGCTTAAAAAGCAGGTTTAGAGAATGCAAAAAAAGCAGGTTTAGAGAACCTTTAATTTCAAAACATAAAGTACTTCAGAACTGCAGAATCACTTCACTTTCAGCTCACTTTGGCTCTCATTTTCAAAAATGGTTTAATAAGGCAGCCCCTGTATTTCTCATGAAGATGAAATAGTGCCTAATCGGTTATTTGAAAAAAGTGATTATAATTCCTTCAGAATAAAATGCCTCCCCAGGAAGTAAATTTTGCAATGACTGCAACTGAACACATTTTAAATTATGATTTTTACTAAATCGAAGAAATAGAACTTCTTTGGCATGGGTAAGTCATATAGAACTACTAGATCTAAGATTCAGGATTTCCAAATTAGAGTTTAATTTATCATTCTACAAAGCTAGATAAGGGGATTATGGTTACTTATTGATGCATAAAAATAAAAATAAAGTGGGAAATAATTACACCCAAGATTAACATGAGTCAGACTTTCAGTCTTTTTTGGTATTGTTCAATTTTACAGCAGATAATATTCTCACTACTTGGTTGTAACTTATTTTTCTAAATATTTTTTTAAATGTTTATTTATATTTTTTGAGAGAGAGTGCTAGTGTGTGTGAGTGGGGGAGGGACAGAGAGAGAGGGAGAGAGAGAATCCCAGGCAGGCTCTGCATTGTGCACAGAGCCGGACTCAGAGCTCAAGAGCACCAACCACGAGATCATGACATGAACCAAAATCAAGAGTCAGATGCCTAATCACTGAGCCACCCAGGTGCCCCGTTACAATTTATTTTTTTACATTTGTCAACACCCTCATCTCACATTCTATAAAATTTACAATGAATTTATGTACACATATATATTACCCACCATTCCTCAACACCATGTTTCTTCATCACTTTATACATTCTCACACACTGTATATTACAGTACTGTTTAAGATGGCAAAAAAGTGAAGTGATTGAAGTGACCCTACAATCTAATAGCCATAAGAGTATCAAACACTGACATTAATTCTATTCGGTACTAAAATAGAAACATGTTCATGATGTTTTGCTAATTTAAAAATAGTGGTTAACGTAGCCCAAGGAATGTGCTATTATCTTAATTGGGAAATATGTTAGTTATGTTAGGGTATACATAGAAATTCATCAAAATATACAGACACTACAAGATTAATAATAAGTATTTTTGGAATAAAATTTTATTTTTTGTTTATGATTTTCTGTACTGTTGACTTGTTAATAACATGTTTTAGTTTGAAAATAAAAAACTAATCTAACTTTAAAATTTCTTGGATAGGTATTTTTAATTATTTTGCTAGTATATTGATCGAAACACTGTAAGCCCTGTCACAAAAAAGTTCTTTGTATATAAATGAAAATAATATATAACATGTTTTATAAAAACTTTAATTCCATTTGCTTTTAGACTTTATTAAGAAACAAAAATATTTTAAATTTTGTATCTATATTTGTATATCTTATGTGAAATCTCTTAATTTTCATTTATTTGCCTTTTTATACTGAATTAATTTCATTTTTTCCCTTCATATAACTGATTGATTTCACTGTTCTATTTTTTCTCTCATAGATAAGAGGCAAATTTCCTGCATTCGATTTTAAAAATAATTTTGCTCTAATTTCCCTTTATTTTTTTCTGGCATAAATCTTAGAGATGGATTCACTAACTCTGAAATGTGCTATACATTATTTAAATAAGTTACATTAATTATAATAAAATCAGGAAAGCCATACTTACTGAGTCAAAATTAAAGTTAATAATTATGTGTAAATTGTATAACAAATATACATTAAGTAAACATAATTTCTGACAGCAAACATATAAAAAATCACAGCAAGGATAGCCTTGAAGTAAGCAGTTATAGTTCATAGGAAATAATAGAAAACCATTATAGTTAAATAAAATTCTAAGACACCTTTTGACAAACATACTGTCAGAAAATTCAATTTCATGGTGAAAGTTGCAGATTATACACCTCTCTAAACAGAACTGTACTTCATCTGGATATTGTTTTTATAAGCATTTATAAATAATTGCTTGCCTTCTATATTTTTGGCCCAGTATTTTTGTTTGTTGCAAATGCTTTTTTTCTGAAAAAGCATTTGTGAAAAACATCTCTTGATACAAATTCTCAATAAATTCTGTTGAAATGTATGACCTGTAGTTTGAACTACAATTTTGGCAGAGGCTTATGATTTGTGATCTTTTATATCTGCCTTTATAAGTATGGATTTTAATTTTATTGGTACATTCTTAGGTATTTTACAATTCTTTCTTATATAATTTCCTTCATCTTTCCTCCTCTTCCTGTTATTTTTACATTTATCTTGTCATCTCATTCTGTTCTCTTCTCTGAGCTTTCTGCTTCTATTTGATGGAAGTCATATCTTTTTGCATTCTATTGAGGATGGAAACAGTTTCATGGGCTCTTCTACTTGATGCTACAGTGGGTAAGTTTTAAAAGTATGCTTTTTCATTAAGACTAAGATATTTTTCATTTCCCACTGTTGCCATTTTTAACAGCTTGTTTTTATTTTCTATTTGCTTTTTTTTCCTTACTTGGTAAAATTCACTCATAGACAGTACATGACAGCAGGCAGGGGTGTGGTTTGACTTCAAGACCCCTGTGAAGCACTAAAATTTCTTTATAGGTGTAGAATTAAGGGCATACTGATGAAACTGCTGACTTTTCAATTTCTACTTTGTAATGGGCTTTTATCAAAGGCAGTTACGTTATTTCCTATTAGCAAGTTCAGAATTTCTATGTTCTGGAGTGATTATTGAAAATTCTCAAATTCTGGTATTCCCTTAGGGTGTTTTATGTCTCTTCCACTACTTAGAAAAAGTAATATATTTCATATAATGCAATTAACTATTAATATTCCAGTTTTGTTTTTGGATAGCTGCATTGCCTAAGTGAATGTGGGATAAAAGATAGTAATGACAAAAAGTACCAGGAAAGGTTGAAGGCAAACATTAGGGTAGGTGGGATGGGGGAGCAGATCTGGTAGAATAAAATAAACACTTTTTTATCAAGGCAGTCTTCTTTTGGGAGGTTCCAAGATTGAGGGCTTTCTATTTGGATATATCAGTACCTTTTTACTAACTGGTGCAGAATTACGGAAATGAGATTGCCAGATTTTACAACTTGGTGAATCAGAAACTCTATTAGGGACTACTAACTAGTCTTATTTATTATTTATATAAGTTTTTTTTTAATGTTTATTTACTTTTGAGAGAAACACAGAACAAGCCAGGGAGGGGCAGAGGCAGAGGGAGACACAGAATCCCAAGCAGGCTCCAGGCTTCCAGCTCTTAGCACAGAGCCCAAGTTTGTCGGGGTTCGAACCGACAAACTGTGAGATCATGACCTGAGCTGAAGTCAGATGCCTAACTTACTAAGCCACCCAGGCACACTGTAACTAGTTTTAAATAAGCATTTTGGAAGTTTTAGAATTATTGTAGAGAGCACAGAGATTTCCTGTATAACCCATGCACCATAGTCCTATTAGTTACATCTTTCATTAGGATGGTACCTTTGTTACGATTAATTAACCAAAAATTAATACTTTATTATTATCAAAAGTTCATATTTTATTCAGATTTCCTCAGATTTTCATTAATGTTATTTTTATGTTCTAGAATCCCATCCAGAAAATCATAGAAGAGCCAGGCTCTTCCTGGCTATGGCAATTTCTCATATTTTCTTTGTTTTTGATTACCTTGACAGTTTTAAGGAGTACCAGTCAGGTAATTTGTAAAATGTCTTGCTATTGAGCTTTGTCTGATATTCATCTCATGATTATACTGGAGTCATATTTTGGGGAAGAAGAACACAGAGGTCAAGTGCTATTCTCATCATATGTCAAGAATAGGTATATCAATATGACTTACCATTGTTGATAATAACCTTGATCACCTGGCTAGTAATCACATTTCTCACTTGTCAGATTTAAAGCTAATTCCCGCGCCCACCCCACCCCCCATGTTGTATTCTTTGGAATAAGTCATTATGGTCAGTTCCCACTTAAAGAGTGGGGAATTACATTCCACCTCCTTAAGAATGGAATATCTACGTGAGTTATTTGGAAAGTCTCCATGGGAGATTAGTCTAGTCTTCCCCATTTATCTACTTATATCAGAAGGGACTCATGGATATTTATTTTCTATTTGGGGCTGTAATCCAATACTATTTTCCTTATTTAGTTGTTTGGATTGTTCCCGCTTTGACCTTTGGGAGCTCTTTCAGTTGGCTCCTGGATCCCTCTGACACACTCTCATGATTATTACTGTTATTTTTAGCACATTCTTACTTTCTGTCAATACCTGATGCTGCAAGCTCATCTTGTGTAATCCTGCTCCAGTATCAGTTGTAGGATCATTGATTCTCTAAGGGGCCCTGTTTGCTTTCATTGGAGAATAGTATTTGAATCCAAGATCTAGATGTGGCATATGCTCATTGTTACTGGGTCCTCTCAGCTGACAAAACAAGGACATAGATTTCTGTAGACTAACCCATGTGCAAACATACTAAGCTCCCAGCCTCCACACATATATTTTTATATTTAATCATATATATCTACAGTAAGTTAAATGTGAGTCCATATTGATGTCTCCAACTCTAATCCATTACCACATGAAACATTCTAGCCTACTCCCCTCTCCTATCTGTATCTTCTCACTCCACCAATGAGACACCTGGCTCCCATCACTTGCATCCATTTACTTAATTGTTCAATTCTAATATACATGAACAGTGATTTCTGAACTATTAATCCACACCCACACAAGAAACAACTTTATCAACAATACTACAATGATTATATAGAATTCCTTTGTCTTTAGTCTTAGAGACGCCACTCATTTCAAAATTTACTTAAGTCAGCACTTTATTTCCCTGTTCCTTTCGGTGATGCTTTATACATTGTACTATATTTAGACTGTTTTGTAACTTCCCAATTCCATCCTGAGATTCCCCGACCAATTTGTTGATTTTTTAAATGTGCACACATCAAGGTTTAAAGTTGTAAAGTTCTGGGTGATGTAAAGTTCTATGGTTTTTGACAAATGCCTAATGTCTTGTATTCACCACAGAGTATCATATAGTATGGTTTCACTGTTTAAAAATCCCTGTGCTTTACCTCTTAAGCCTCCCCACCATCCCTAACTCCCTGGAAACCATTGATTTGTTTACAATCTTTATTGTTTTGTCTTTTCCAGAATGCCATATAATCGGGATGACAGAGTATGTAGCTTCTTTAGGCAGGTCTCTTTTACTTAGTAATTTGCATTTATAATTCATCCATGTCTTTTTGTGCTTGATGTTTTTTTTCAAATCGCTAATACTATATTGTGTGGATATCCAACAGTATATCCATTTACCTATTGAAAGATATCTTGGTTGCTTCCAGTTTTTGGCAATTATGAATAAAGGTGCTATAAATATGTGTGTGTAGGTTTTTGGATGAACACACATTTTCAAGTCAGTTGAATTAAACACCTAAGAATGCAACTGCCAGAGTATATGGTACAATTGTACTATATTGTTATAAGAAACTTTCAAACTGTCTTTCAAAATGACTGTAGCATTTTGCATTCCCACCAGCAATAATGAGAGTTTCTATTGCTCCATGGTCTTTGCCAATAGTTGGTATTGTCAATTTGTGGGGATGTTACCTATTCTAAAGGTATGTAGTGGTATCTTGTTTCAATTTGCAATTCCATAATGACAAATGCTACTTAGTATCTTTTTGTATGCTTATGTGTCATTTGAAATCTTTGGATAAATGTTTGTTGAGCTCCTTTGTCCTTTTAAAACTATATGTGCATGTGTGTGTATGTGCATGCAACAAATTTTGGTTAAAACCTAAACCCAAATTTCACCAAAACTTCTTTATTGGTTTTTTGATTCTTGATTTTAATTTCTTCTCCAATATTTATTATACTCTCCCTTCTGCTTGCTCTAGGTTTAATTTACTCTTCTTCTTTAGTCTTCTGTTAATTTTATTTTTTAAAAATTTTATTTATATTTGAGAGAGAGAGAGAGAGAGAGAAGGGGAGGGGCAGAGACAGATGGAGACAGAATCCAAAGTAGGCTCCAGGCTCTGAGCTGTCAGCACAGAGCCTGATGTGGGGCTTGAACTCACAGATCCTGAGATCATGACCTGAGACAAAGTATGATGCTCAACCAACTGAGTCAGCCAGGAACCTCTTTTTTAGAGTCTTAAAATGGAAGGTGAGGTTATTGATTTGAGACTTTTATTTTTTAATTATAAGCATTTACAGCTTTAAATCGCTAAGCACTGCATTAGCTACATCTCATAAATTTTTGCATGCTGTGCCTTCATTTTCATTCATCCCAAGGTATTTAAATTTGCTTTTGATCCACTGGTTACTTAGGACTGTGTTTTTTATTTTTTTTTATTTTTCACAAATCCTTGAGTTTTCCAAATTTCATTTTGCTATTGATTTCTAATTTCATCCCATTGCATTCAATGATCAATTTTTTTTTTATTATTTCCATTTTGTAAAAATTGTGTTTTTTTTTACGGCCTAACACTGCAGTTTTTGAAGAATGCTCCATGTGCATTTGAGAAGAATGAATAGTCCACTGTCATGGGGGAAGTGGTCTATAGATGTCTGTTAGGTCTAATTGGTTTATAGTTAAAGTCTTCTATTTCATTGTTGATTTTCTACCTTGTTCTATCAATTATTGAAAGTAGGGTTGGGGCACCTAGGTGGCTCAGTCAGTTGAGCGACTTTTGATTTCTGCTCAGGTCATGATCTCGAGGTTTATGGGACTGAGCCCCACAGTGGGCTGTGTGCTGGCAGCACAGTCTGCTTGGGATTCTCTTCCTGTCTCTCTGCCCCTCCCCTGCTCACACTTTCTCTCCAGATAAATAAATAAACTTAAAAAAATAGGATACTGAAGTCTCCATTTGTTATTGTTGAACTGTTTATTTCTTTTTTCATTTCTGCCAGTTTTTGCTTCATCATATTTTGGGGCTCTGTTGTTAGGCGAATATGTATTTATAATTGTTATATCATTCTATTGGATTTACCCTTATATCATTATAAACTGTATTCCTAGTGACTTTTTAATTTTTGGTTTAAAGTCTAGGTTTTCTCATATTAATATAGCCATTTCACCTTTCTTATGGGTGATGGTTGGATGATTTATCTTCTCTCAGTCTTTTGAGGTTTTCTTTAGTTTTCATCTGTTTTTACATTTGAATGTTAATTATTTCTTCAATAACCAGTATATAGCTGGACCTTATTTTTAATCTAGCCTGACAGTTGCTGCCTTTTGGCTGGATTGTTTAATCCATTCACATTTAGTGTTATTGCTGATATAGATGTGTTTACATCTGTAATTTTACATTTTTAATATGTCTCATGTCTCTTTTATTCATCTGTTTCTTCCTAACTGATTTATTTTGTACTAAATTTGTATATTCTATGTAGCATTATAAATTTGCAGTGATTTTTCACTGTATCTTTTTTTTAATGTTTATTTATTTTTGAGAGAAAGAGAGAGAGAGAGAGAGAGAGAATAAGCAGTGAGGGGCAGAGAGAGAGGGAGAAACAGAATCTGGAGCAGGCTCCAGACTGAGCTGTCAGCACAGAGTCCAACATGGGGCTCAAACCCACAGACCACAGATCATAACCTGAGCTAAAGTCAGATGCCCAACTGACTGAGCCACCCAGGCGTCCCTGTATCTTTTCAGTTATTTCCTTATTGATTGCTATAGGGTTTATCACATATATCTTAACTGATCAGAATCAGGTTCAGTTCTATACAGATATGCTATTCATTTAGTCAGTTGTGGCAGTTTTATCTTTGTAGGAATTTTATCTAAGTTATCTAATTTGTTGGCATACAAATCTTTTTTTTTTTTAATTTTAGTAAGGCCTGCAGTGATATTCTCACATTCCTTGTTTGTAACTATGATTGAAGACAAGTTTGAGTTAATATTATTTTTCTGGAACGTCTTAAAGATAAAACTAGAACTATTGAATGATGGGGAGAAAAAGCATTGTACTTGTTCAAAGTTGAGGGGCAAGCAATAGTTGCCTGGACCAGGTTTTAAAAATGCTTTTTTTTTTTTTAAAGAGGTTAGAGTGGAAGAGAGCCAAAGCATAAGAGACTCCTAAAAACTGAGAACAAACTGAGGGTTGATGGGGGGTGGGAGGGAGGGGAGCGTGGGTGATGGGTATTGAGGAGGGCACCTTTTGGGATGAGCCCTGGGTGTTGTATGGAAACCAATTTGACAATAAACTTCATATATTGAAAAAAATTGCTTTTTTTTAAATGAATTGATACGAAAGACCTCTATTTTGCTATAAAATTAGAGGCAGGTAAAGCAACATTGCTTCATCTCTAAGGCAAATATTGAGACAGATTATTGATACCTAGATAGTGAATTTTTAATAAAACGGCAATAATTGCTTTCTAATGAATTAAACCATTTAAAAACGATTATATCTATGACTTCTCTTGTAATGGATTAAAATGAATTACATCAAAATGTCCAAGTTAGAGATATACACATAAGAAAATGCACACTTCTTCAAAGCTACAAGGAAAATTTCAAGTTTTGTGAGGAAGTATATAGGCCTCCTCTAAAAGTACTACCTGCATATACACACACATATACACCCCCTAACTAAGTAGTCTTCTGGGTGGAGGAGCTGGTAGAAGTGGTTGTGACGTGTTATATTTATCTGTGTCTCTCTCTGATTTGCTTGTCTTAGGGTTGCAAAATGGCCTAGAGTGGAATATTAAACAAGTACGTCAAAAAGCACAATGAAGTTAAAGGTGGTGGCACAGATAGAGTGAATATGTTATATTAAATGTACAAAACAGGATAACATTAGATTATCAGGATTCCTTTTAAAGCTACCAATTTTATTAGAGACACAAAGAATATTTTTGGAAGATAAAGGTTGTAATGAATATTATGGCCTTCTTACCCATTCCTTAACTGCAATCAGAAACAGTTGGAAATATTATTTAAACTGAAAGTTAATTTAGCTTATATAAGCAATTTTGATACTGTAGAGAATGAACAAAGAGGACATCAATGTCATTGCAAGGTAAGATTTGTTTTAAATCATGTACCAATTGCTTCTATACACAAAAATAAAAAAAAACAATGGTAATATTCCAACCACCAGAGATTCTATCACATAGTATTTAAAATAGTATGTTTAATTGGTCTGAATACGGGAGTAACTAAAAACTTACGTTAAGTCCCAAAAAGCTAAGTAAATCACCTACGATTATACAGTTAGTAAGAAGTAAAGGCAAAATATGAACCCAGGCAGATTGGCACCAAAGAACCTACTTCTAGCTTCTCTTAAGGGGCACAGGATAGAGAATGCTTTACAATAGTCATCACCCTAAAATATAAACTTAAAATATGGTAGTTATATGCATTGTTATGTTCCATATATGACACAAAAAAATGAAATTTGTGAAATGGGTGAAATTAATCCAATCATACATTTAAACATCTGAAAGAGCCAATTATATCCTCTATGTGTGGTGCAGCAAGCATATTGGCAGCCTAAATCATACTGTTATTTTTTATTTTTTAGCAGAGCTGGTATATGTCATTGAGAGAATGCACAGTATTACCCCATCCCCACCTGTTGCCTTGAAAAAATATATATAGGTATTTAAAATGTATTTAATAATTTTATAGTATTATATTATTCACATTATTATTATATTATTCAGAGTTTTGCCAAAGTCTTTGGGTATTATGAAATGGAAGTACTATGGGATGACTTTCTAAAAGAGATGTTCAGCTGATTTCGATTACCACCAATTATTATATTTAGTGTAAACTCGTTCTTTTTTTATGTTATCTTGGCAGCTCCATGATACAATTAAAATGCCCTTGGGGCGCCTGGGTGGCGCAGTAGGTAAGCGCCCGACTTCAGCCAGGTCACGATCTCGCGGTCCGTGAGTTCGAGCCCCGCGTAGGGCTCTGGGCTGATGGCTCAGAGCCTGGAGCCTGTTTCCGATTCTGTGTCTCCCTCTCTCTCTGACCCTCCCCCGTTCATGCTCTGTCTCTCTCTGTCCCAAAAATAAATAAACGTTGAAAAAAAAATGCCCTTAAAGAAACAGAAATTATTTCATTAATAAAATGTAGACCACTTGATATCCTGCTTTAGGACAAAAACTACAATGATATTAGTTGCCATACATGGAGCTCCTGTGGTATGTCAGTCATATTACTGTGTATTTGACAGACTGTTCAGTCTATGTCCTCCTCTTCGTGTGAATATGAAAACTATTTGGGGCTTATGGTCTCCAGCACTACTTTCTAACCTGTCTCTATTGCTGCCACTTGATGTCCTACAATTTGCTCTCATTTCTGGCTCTCAGTTTACCTTTGACATTAATTATTTTTATGTGTCTTCAATGACCTCAAGGTTAGCCTATCCATACCTGAATCTCTGGCTTCCTTTCTCTCAAGTCTATTGAACTTCACCTCCAATCCACTTCAGTCATCTACACTTATAGCTTCCTTGGTGATTCATCACTACCTGGAAGTGTTCTATGTATTAATTCTTGAATTTTTCCATAAAATATCCCACTATCTTACATCTTAACCTTTCAACTTGATTTCTGTTATTCCCTTCACTGCCAATGATTCCTCAAATCTGTTGAGAAACTGCTCATTTTTTTTTCTACTACAGTAATTTTTAAACATGATTTCTACTTACTGAATCTTAACTAACACATTTTCTGGATTTTACGACGGACAATTTTTTAAGAGCTCCAGGCACTTTGTTGTTTTTTGTTCTAAAATCTACTCTTCTTTAAATAAACAGAGCTTTTTATGACTTTGATATCTTCCCAAAAGCAAGAGAAATGAGATTCTTTGCCAACATCCAGTGCACCTGGTTACCATCAGACCCTACCCAATGTACGTTAGATTAAATGCTTAGTTGATATAAACGTACGTTACTATCTCAGCATTGTACCACTTCCAACAGAGTTGGAGCCATAGGCAGTCTCAGCACAAGATGTTTGACAAGAGTTATATGTGTGATGAAGGTTTTGTGTACACTCTGTAAGGAGCCAATTTTGCACATCCTGGAAGTTTTGGCCCAGGCATTACATCTGTTACAAATTGTGTCTATGCCTAGCTTTGTTTCCATTGTTATAGGATAGTGGTACTGCCAAATTAAAGATAATCTCATTACTGCTGTTTGCCTTAGATTAGCTGTTGCTGTATTACTTTTAGCTTCCTAAGAAAAACTGTTTTCAAATGCTGGTGATCCAAGCAGGTAAACAAAGAGCTCCTATTGGCTTACTTTCTCCTTTAGTCCTTTCTCCTTACAATCTGGGGACATTAATGATGTGTTGTATATGTGCCATTTTCCTTCCTTTGTCTTCAGGAGAAGTAACTACAAATCAACACATTTCCTACTTTTATTATCTATAAGCAAAAGATTCTGGCATATGGATGAATAGTTTTTCAAGTTTCAAAGCTATCTGTGATCCTCCTTGAATCTTGTATTTCTGATATTAATGTCAACAGTGATCAGGATATGGGAGGAGTGAATTAGTTTCCTATCAATATTGTATGCAGATGTCTCTTAAATATTTTGATAAAGATAATTTTATAATTATTTATAATTTCTATAATTATCTTTGCTTCTGATTCTACAAAAGGAGACAAATCCTTAAATAATCTACTATTTATCAAGTTTAATTAAATGAAAACATTTATTATGATAATATATAGATTAAAAAGAAAATTAAAGTGCTTGTTCAATAAATAGTGTTTTTAATTTTTCAAAGTGTCATTCATTCAAGTAGTATTGTTCTAATAGCCTTTCATCTCTAAAATTTTCATGCTGAATTTAGTCTGATAGTAAATAAAAATTGACAGGAAAGCCCTGTAGCAATAAATTTTAAGAATCTAAATAAAACTTGTTCTAATTTGAAAAAATAACACTCATCTAAACTATAATTTTCCTATAAAGATTTATATATATATATATATATATATATATATATATATATATATGATGTTATACACATGGTTGATCTTTTTTTTTTTTTTAACGTTTATTTATTTTTGGGACAGAGAGAGACAGAGCATGAACGGGGGAGGGGAAGAGAGAGGGGGAGACACAGAATCGGAAACAGGCTCCAGGCTCTGAGCCATCAGCCCAGAGCCTGATGCGGGGCTCGAACTCACGGACCGCGAGATCGTGACCTGGCCGAAGTCGGACGCTTAACCGACTGCGCCACCCAGGCGCCCCATGGTTGATCTTTTATATCATCTATTTAATATCATTTTTGACCTAAGTACTAAACTTCCAAGATGATTTCCCTTGAAAATTAAGAAAATATTCTTATTTCTATAACTAAATTCATAACTTATAAATTATAAATTTATAAGTTATAAATTCACAAATTTATAAATGCCTATTTTTATATATTTGAAGACAGATAACCTGAAAACACAGAGCTTTAGGGTTATGAATCATATCTTTATTGGATCTGGAATAGTTTACACTTGTTCTCTCTATTAAACTCATTTGTAAATGTCACTTATGAAACTGAATGGCACTGCTTTCACAGTTATTTATATCTAGGTATATTTTCTGTTCTTAGCAGCCAACATTATTGATTTCTCACATAATCCATGCTAGGATTATATGTTTCTGTATCTTTTATAGATTGTCAGCCATCCAATGAGGAATTTAAATAAATGAATGACACTAGGATTCTAAAAGTAAAAAAAAAAAACAAAAAAACAAAAAAAAAACTACCATAGCTTTAACAGTTCTACTTATGTATGCTTTAAAATAGATTGATTATAAATATGTTGACTATTTTACCAAATTAATGTCAAATTAGATGTATTAGATTAACGTTGATTATCACATGTATCCACCACAATATGAATGTCAGAATAGGATTGAATAATTTGCAGAGTATAATAAAACATTTCTGTATGGTGTAGAGAAATCACAGGGATATTGCAGCAATTTGGGTTAGCAGTAGTGAGGCTATGTATCCTCCCAGGCATAAAAAGACATGGGATAGAGTGGAAGGTGAGACAGCCCTAACTGGAATGCAGCCAATCCTAGATGACCTGCAGAACAAGTGCCAGAGGCACATGAACTGTGATCTTATCCCCTTCTCCTTACTGACAATTTTTAACGGTGCTCCCATTTGCCTGAAGCCAATAGGAAGCCAGAAGGCAAAAGAACCAGCCAATTTAATCAATCAAGGTCAGTTTTCTGGGGCAATCCGATGAGATGAAGAATGAATCTTAAAAGGCAAATGAAAGGCTGCATAGCATGTTTGGTATTTAAGAAAATAGCAACATCCTACTCTTTAGAGTTCTATAGCCATTTGATAATGACCATTTTAAACTTATGTGCTATAATTACAGCAAAACAAAACAAAACAAAAACTGTACTAACCAGGTTGGACAAATCCAATTGCACTAAGCTTGTGGTACCTACTCTCCCTATCTTTCCCCTCCTCTTCATCACAACAATAAAAATAATGCAATCATAGTATATGGTTGAGGTTCATTCAGTATGCTAAAGAACATTCCCAATTCATTGATTCAGTGAACCTTTGCTAAGTACCTTCTATGTGCCTGGAATTATGTCAGGTATTGAAATACAAAGATGAATAATCCTAGGTCTCTGAGTCTACATATCTCCACCATCACAGCATTTCTCATTCTTTCAGTTTCTGTATCTTCCCGTTCCCATGACAGTCAATCTATTTTTATAAGGATACAAGTTTACACCCTTGATCCTTATATTGCACTTGTAATCTCCTCCCTTTTTAAAAAGTTTATTTATTTATTTTGAGAGAGAGAGAATGAGTGGGGGAGTGGCAGAGAGAGGGAGAGAGAGAGGATCCCAAGCAGGTTCCACTGATAGCACAGAGCCTGAAATGGGGCTTAATCTCATGGACTGTGAGATCATGACCTGAGCTGAAATCAAGAGTTGGACACTTAACTGAGCCACCCAGGTGCCCTAATAAATTCTTTTTCTAAAGAACATTTGTATTGCGTACCCTCCTCATGGCTATTTCCGAGAATTAGATTGAGTGACAGTGGAACAGGTAGAAACAAATTCATGTGGTAGACCAGTGAATTCCAGGTAAACCTGAGTATATTGTCTTTGGAGTCTAAAATTACGTTTTCACTCTTATGTGGATCCTGAGAAACTTAACAGAAACCCATGGGGAAGGGGAAGGGGAAAAAAAAGAGGTTAGAGTGGGAGAGAGCCAAAGCATAAGAGACTCTTAAAAACTGAGAACAAACTGAGGGTTGATGGGGGGTGGGAGGGAGAGGAGGGTGGGTGATGGGTATTGGAATCTTTTGGGATGAGCACTGGGTGTTGTATGGAAACCAATTTGTCAATAAATTTCATACACTGGAAAAAAAATAAAATAAAGAGGGAAGTAAAAGTCTAGGATCTTATTGATTTTGTTAATATAAGCTTCCCTCTGTCCTCCCTTCTTCCACTTCTTTAAATTTTTCCTTCTCAGACTGTGGTCATTGCTTATGGTCACTCTGTTAGCATCCCCCTTACTCTATGTTTGTCCTTGTTATTTCTGTTATTTTGATGTAATTTTGTTAGTTTTAAAGTCCATTACTCCTGCATGTGGCATTTGTTCAAGTACCCACATATAGTGATCCTCAGAAAAAACAGCATGGACTGATGGAAATAGTTTCTAGAGACCAGCAATTAGGTGGGGGTGTTGGCATCTAGTAGTATTACTTCCTATGAACCTGTCTGTTGTGTGCAGGGATACATAAACTGTTTTAATGGCAATGTCAGCAGGATAGTTTCAGATGACAGAGTTGATCATTCTGCTACTTGTAAAGCCTAGGACATGAATTGAGAAGATGGACGCTAAACTTCAGCTTCTGTGGTAATTTACCAGTCTATTTATTATGCCTGCTATCTTCACCACCCACTGGCTATAGCGATCTAACTCAAATTCCAAATAAACACATTATACTTCTGCATAATGATATCCCCATCTTCTTCAGGATAAAATCCAGATTGGCCACAGGCAATCCTACTCATTCTTTGTTTGTCCCCAAACTTATGCATCAGGATATACAAAATTAACCGTAAGATCCTAAGATTTCTATCCCTGTTCATAATCTTATGACTTTTCACATGTCCTCTGCCTTAGCTAGAGTATCTTCTCTAATACCAATTGCCTGAAACCAACATAAATTTCAAGAACGAGTTAAGCCTTCCCTCTTAAGCATTCCTTCTATTTTCTAAACATGTCACAATGGCTCTTCCTCTTTTTGGTGTCCTCACTGTAATCTGTGCATTTATCTTCTTGCATCACTTCAACTTTTTGCATGAACATTGTATCCCTTATACCACCCTCTATAGTATAATTTGTACAACCTTCTTCTTTTAGCTTGGTATCATTTTTTCCCCTTTAGATGGGGAATATCTTTTTATCTTTCTGGCTCTCATAGGACCTTGAAATTACTAGGCACTAAATAAACATTTGCTGAATGATTATATTTGCTAGGAAGTTTCTGGAACATCCAGAAAAATGGTGTTGCTAAAAAATATAATAACTCTGCCTTCCAATCACTATTCACAGGGAAATTATGTGCATAGTTTATATATTCCAGTTATTTTATTGAAAAATTAGCTGAGGTAGAAAAAGCATGAATAATTTAGATTCAATTATTCTAGTATATTATGACTTTTCAAGAAAGGAAATGAAAGAGAATGTAACAGAAAACAAAGCAAACCTCATTGGGAATTTTTTATTGATTCTTCTTTTTGTGTAAGATTATTAACATGACTATTTCATGGAGTTTATCTAAAACTAAATCTGCTCATAGAAAAAATAATAACTTAAGCACAAAGTTTCACACTCTTTTTCTAATTGTAAAAGCATAATGAAACTCATAAATCAGTAGTTTGCCAGCTATGAGATAGATATGCCCTTATTTCCCCCGTTAATACTTTTTAAACATTTTCTGCCTCTTGCTTAAATTAATAACACCTGCTTTCAAAGCTCACAGAACTTCCATTTCAGAGATATCTCCAGTTTACTCTTAGGAGATATAGTGAATGGAAAAATGGATGTATAGCCATCATATCAAGGAGCACAGTTCTGGAAGTAAAGTAAAAGAGGCTATTTTTTATGAATAATTTTCCTGCTGTTGATTCTTAGAGAAATCACATACTGTTGAGCTAAAATAGATAAAGATGGAAAGAAATGATATACAACTTTCTATGTTGGTTGGATTATCTATATAATTGTGGAATTATAAAAAATGTTACAAGTCATATTATCTACTCCCCACTATTGAAAGCTGAATAATGCACTAATTCAATAAAATATGAACAGTGTATATAAAATATTAAGGAATGAAATAAAAATAAATTATTTTTTACACTATGTTGGTAATGGAAACATGAAAAGGCAAGTGACAGAGTGCGAGAGAATATCTGAAAATTCTTATTTATAATATAGAAATAACAAGTATAAATCAATAAGAAAAGATGAAATTGACATGAAATTTTATAATTGGTTAAAAAAACCTGATTTGATACTTCACAGATGAGAACATTCCCATGGACAATAAGTATATATAAAAATGCTTAAAGTAATTATGCATAAGAGAAATATAATTTAAAAACATAATGACATAAAACTACATGCCCGCACACTGGTTTATATATCTAATCTTCAGTATATGTATATAATCATGACTATATACATTAGTAAAATTAATTCAGGTATATCTTTAAAATATGGGCATTTTAATAGTTAAAATTATACCTCAATATAAAAAAGGCAAAAGAATTCAAATCAGAAGGATCTGGATCATCAGACAAATAATTGCATACTATGGATTTGGGACTCATTCTTGAAGGTTGTTTTTAATAATTCATAGAGGGGGCAAGCCATATGTATTAAAATTCACCTTATTCATATGCCTTTCAATGCTTCCCTTGTATTTTTCAGTTTTTTTTTCTTTTTTTTTTCAACGTTTATTTTTATTTTTGGGACAGAGAGAGACAGAGCATGAACGGGGGAGGGTCAGAGAGAGAGGGAGACACAGAATTGGAAACAGGCTCCAGGCTCTGAGCTATCAGCCCAGAGCCTGACGCGGGGCTCGAACTCACGGACCGCGAGATCGTGACCTGGCTGAAGTCGGACGCTTAACCGACTGCACCACCCAGGCGCCCCTGTATTTTTCAGTTTTAAACAAAAGTCTTCCTTTTGATGTCCAGGAAATGTGCTTGGGTACAGGTTGGGCATGGAATTAAAGGAAACAGAATGACAGTTTAGCAGATTTCCTTGAACAAAGCAGGAAGAAGGCAAGTAGGAAGGGAGGAAGGGAGGAAGGGACAAGGAGGAAACGGAGAGAAAGAGAGATGGAAAAGAAAACAGAAAAGATTAATTTATGAATTCTTTCTACTTTGACAATTTGTGTTAATGAGTGCTTTGAGTTGGGAATTATCTGTAATACATAGTTTGGATGCAAAATCAAATTTAGTTATTATTTGTTTGGAACCATGGAATATTCTAAATAATTTATTCTCTATTTAAATACTAATATATCAATTGTATAGTGTCCATGTTAACTGTAAGATCTGTTCATTAATGTAAGATTTGGGGCTAAGAAAATTATCCATATTTCATTAAAGAAAATAGAGCAAACTGTTTTAATGTCTAAAGACTTTGTATTTCATGTTTAGATATATATTTAACAACAAAGTGAATGTATTTTAATAATTTTTATACAAATAAAAATAAAAAGCAATTTTGGAAAGTAAAAATATTACCAAAATACCATATTCTACATTTTTATTCCTGTCCTTTCTGATAATTCATTATTCAGACACTAAAATAAGGATTAAAAACACATTGGGCCACAAAAGAACACACACTTACACCATGTTTAGTTTCTGTGGTGACTGTGTTGTTTAATAATTACAACAACAAAAACCAGAAATCAAGAGCCAAAATATACACATGAAAACCAGCATTATGGTACAAAAATAAGCACATGCTTTTGAACTACTAAAAGTTCTCTGTGACTATGCAAAATATCATCAGTATTATCCATAGTCAGTATCACCAGTAACTTCATCCACTGTATTATCAATTAAAAAAATAAGATTTAGAGGGCACCTAGGTGGTTCAGTCAGTTAAGTGTCTGACTTCAGCTCAGGTCACGATCTCAGGGTTTGTGTTTTCGAGTCCTGTGTCGGGATCTGTGCTGACAGCTCAGAGTCTGAAGCCTGCTTCAGATTCTGTGTCTCCCTCTCTGTCCCCTTTCCCACTGAGTCCTGTCTCTCTCTCTCATTCAAAAGTAAATGGACTAAGATTTAGATGTGTTAACTGTTTCATTAGATTATGGATGCAAATATTGAGATTGCCTTCCTTTCAAAGTGTTCTAATCATCCTCAATCTTTTATTAACATTATACCATCTGCTCCAAGTGCCTAGCTTTTATTTTCCTTTATCTTCTTGCTCTAACACTAATGAGAAAGCAGTCTTCCCTGGGTTTTCATAATATATTGCAATCCTCTGGTGTGAGCCCTTATCCTTCCAGACACCATTCTCATAAACTGGTGGCATCTTATGCTGTTTGTTATGGGAAGAGGGCTGTTTAGAGATTTTTGAGAACATCCAAAATTCTCCTTTTAACTATACCCCACCCACTTGTTTTCACATTCGGATCAGTTATGGTTGCAGCCAAAATCACTGTTTAAAGCCTCTCTCGTCTCTTGGGAGCTGTCATCTTTCAAGTCTTTGGATCTCTTCCTGAAACTACCGACCTCAGCTCTTTTCAGGTGACTCATTTGACCCAGGCTCCTCCTGCATCATAAGCACAAAGCTGATTTGTCAATTTCTCTGAGGATTCCTGTCATTTCTGTTTAACCTATCTTGATTTCAATTAAGACACAAGGTATGAACACCTCTCCTGGGTTCCTGTATCATCTGGGAAAGATCTTTATGTTAACAAATGTTTTCAGCCAGTTTTTTTTTTCTTCCCCATATCTGGGCAATATATTCCAATTTATACACTACTCACACTAATTTTCCAACGCAGGATTCCCTTTCCTTTATTCTTCTACTTCATTTGTAACACTCAGCCTCTACTAGCATCTCATCAAAATTACTATTGAAATGTTCCTACTAGTTTATGGCTCTAATGATTTCTGTTCCAGATAAACAGATCTTGGTTCCCATCTCTATAAATGCATATGGGCATCCAGATCTCAGGGCACAGTTTTCTATGAACCTTAAGTCTCTGATGAGTCCAAGAGAGCTCTGTGATTTCAGTTTGTTCAGCTTTGTCTTGTAAAAATGGGAGTGACATTTTCTAAGCTCTTTACATTTCAATTTAAACCAGAGATCTTTGCTTTGATTTTTAATCTGCCTGGTGAACTTTGAAACCTTCCATATCTCATTTATGTATGCAGTCACTCTTTTGCTTACACATTTAACACAGTTAATTTTTATGTGAATATTTGGATTACTTGGTGTCTAAATATGTTTTTGTGGTATTTAATTTTTGAGAATTAAGTACAGAGTTATGCTAGATTTGCTTTCCTCTGGAGGCAATCTGAGTTTGATTCTGCTGGGTTTCATTAGGTAATACTAATCTGTAGCCACTGTCATTTAATATCTTGGCTTGAGGTTTCTCTGACCTTAAGGTTACTAAATACCCTATCCTCAGGACCACTGAGAGAAGACTATCATTACTTATTCTCAGATAGGGCTTTTATTTCCATTTTCTAGTTAGAGGAAACCAGACATGTTCCTTCTTTTGTTTTCTCTTCTTTTCTCTACTTTTTTTTTTCTCACTTTCACTGCAGTTGTAGCCACTGCAAGGGACCGCATTCAGGTCCAGCTGTTAATTAAGACTGTCCATCCCTAAAGATCTATGTTCCGAGGACTGGTATTTTTCCCAGGACACTCTTGGTGTCTGAATTTGCTTTATATTTTTGTTTCTGAAATTGTTTTTTTTTAAATGAGTCCTTTTGTGATTTCCCTCAGTTTTCTTAGTTCAGCAATACATTTTAAATGTTTAACAAAATTTTTTTGGTAAAAATCTATGTAGTTTGCATCATGAGGGCTTTTCTTGATATCTAATCTTGATAACTCTGCTGGAAGCTAAATAACACATTCACTCTTCAACCCTCTCTAATTGCCTTCTATTTTCTCAATTACAATGAAAATGTCCTCTCAAGGTCACCAGTGATCTCTATGATGACAATTCCTCTGGCTACTTGACTTTTCTTTCTATGATTATATCATCCTCTCAAAGCATTCTGCACAGTTGACTTTGCTTCTCCTTTTGAAATGCTCACATTTTGGTTTCCTGGCTAATAATTATCCACTTATTCTAGGCAAACTTCCTGTCAGTATGCCATTTCTTAAAAAGGAAAGAAACAAAAAAAAAGATGAAGAAGGAAGGGGTGCCTAGGTGGCTCAGTCAGTTAAGAGTCTGACTCTTGATTTCAGTTCAGATCATGATCTCATGGTTCTCTGTGCTGGCAGTGTGGAGCCTGCTTGGGATTCTCTCTTTCCCTCTGTCTCTGTCCTTCATCTGCTTGTGCCTACATGTAGTCTCTCTCTCTCTCTCTCTCTCTCTCTCTCTCTCTCTCTCTCTCTCTCTCTCAAATTAAATTAAAAAGCTTTAAAAAAAAAAAGAAGGAAAGAAGGAAGAAAAAAAGGGAGGCAGGAAGGCAGGAAGGCAGGAGAGAGAAAAAGACATTGCTGAAAATTTAGGAAATGTTATCTGCCTTTTCTCCTTTATCTAAAGCCATTTTCTAACCTTCCTCCTTTGTAAAATACTCTATAACTTTCCCATTCCAAACTATGTCAGTTCTCTCAACTTTTATTGTACATTTTAACAGTCCCATGTAGTTTAACACTAAATTATTGCTCAAATTTTCATATGTATTATTCTTGAATCAAACACATTGTAAAGGCTCTAAAAGCAGGAATTACTGGCTCATAAGTAATCTATCTCTCAACTATAAAACTTAGCACAGTGCACAGTCATGAAGACATCATACTTGTATTCTAAGTTAATGGTTCAGTGCCTGGACATGATTGTCAGACTGCACAGTGGCTTCCTGTCTTGTTCTGACATTCTTAAAAAGTACCACAAGATCCCTGCCCCCGTTCCCTTAATCTCTCTGACGTCATCCATTGATTTCCTCACTCTACACCAGCTACTTTGGCCACACTGCTGTTCCTTGAACATGCTAGGCAAACTTGCACTCAGAGATTTTTGCAGTTGCTGATTTCTTTACCTTCTAATTTTTCTTCACATATTAAAATGGCCTTCTCCTCTATCATCTCCTCTATCACCTTTTTTCCAATGTTAACTTACTTCTCAATAACTATACTTTTTTAAACTGCATCTTTACCAAAAAAACCCCAAAAACCAAAAAACAAAACAAAAAACAAACGAACAAAAAAACCCCTGCACTCAAGAATACTCTATCCAGCAAGGCTATCAATGAGAATAAAAGAAGTGATAAAGAGTTCCTCAGACAAACAAAAGTTAAAGGAATTCATGACCACTAAACCAGCTCTACAAGAGATGTTAAAGAGGACTTTTTGGGTGGAAAGAAAAGACCATAAGCAGGAATAAGAAAAGTAGGAAGCACAAAAATGGTAAAATGAAGTATATCTATAAAAATCAGTGAAGGGATTTACAAAATAAAAGGATGTAAAGTATGACACCATATACCTAAAATGTGGAGGGGAGAAAAATAATGGATTCAAATTTAAGCAACTATCAACGTAATATAGACTGCTATATGCATAAGATGTAATATAAACCTAATGGTAACCACAAATCAAAAACCAGTAACAGATAAGCAAAAACTAAAGAATAAGGAATCCAAATATATCTCAAAAGAAAGCCATGAGAGAAGAGAGCGAGAGTAGCAAGGAACAGAAAAGACCTATAAAAACAACCATAAAACAAGTAACAGGATAGCAATAAGTACATACCTATTAATAATTACTTGAATGTAAATGGACTAAACACTTGAATCAAAAGACACAGGGTGACAGAGTAGATAAAAAAGCAAGACCTACCTATATGCTGCCTACAAGAGATTCATTTCAGACCAAAAGACACATGCAAATTGAAAGTGAAGGAATGGAGGGGCACCTGGGTAGCTCAGTTGGTGAAGCATCTGACCAGCTCAGATCATGATCTCACGGTTCATGGGTTCGAGCCCCACATCAGGCTCTGAGCTGACAGCTTGGAGCCTGGAGCCTCTTCCTTCAGATTCTGTGTCTCCCCGCCTCTCTCTCTGCCCCTCCCTTGTTTGTGCTCTCTCTCTTAAAAATACATAAACATTAAAATTAAAAAAAAAAAGTGAAGGAATGGAGAACTATTCATCATGCAAATGGAAGTGAAAAGAAAATCAGGGTAGCAATACTTATATCAGACAAAATACACTTTAAAACAAAGACTGTAACAAGAGATAAATAAGGACACTATGTAATCATAAAGGGAACAATCCAGCAAGAAGATATAACAATTATAAATATTTATGCACCCAATATCAGAACACTCAAATACATAAAGCAGCTGTTAGCAAACATATAGGAAGTAATCAATACTAGTATAATAATGGCAGGGGACTTTAACACCCCACTTACATCAATGGAAAACTTACCCAAATGGAAAGTCTATAAGGACACAGTTTCTACAAGGAAATCAGGAGAAATCACAAAGTACATGGAGACAAACAAAAATGAAAATGCAATGGTCCCAAATCTTTGAAATGCAGCAAGAGCTGTTCTAAGGGGGAAGTTTATAGCAAAACAGGCCAATATCAAGAAGCAAGAAAAATCTCATATAAACAACCAAACCTTACACCTAAAGGAGCTAGAAAAAGAACAAACAAAACTCAAAACCAGTAGAAGGAAGAAAATACTAAAGATTAGAGAAGTTATGAATGAAATACAAACTAAAAAAAAGAAAAAAACACAATAGAATAGATCAATGAAAATAGGAATTGGTTCTTTGGAGTTTTTTGTGTTGTTGTTTTTGTTTCATTTTTTGTTACTTTTATTAATGTTTTATTTACAGAGTGTGAGCTGGGGAGGACCAGAAAGAGAAGGAGACACAGTATCCGAAGCAGGCTCCAGGCTCTGATCTGTCAGCACAGAGCCTGATACGGGGCTCAAACCCACAAACCATGAGAACATGACCTGAGCCGAAGTCAGATGCTTAAGTGATTGAGACACTCAGGTGCCCCAGGAACTGGTTCTTTGAAAAGGTCAACAAAATTGATAAACCTTTAGCCAGGCTCATCAATCAATAAATAAACAGAGAGATAGAAAGGACTCAGTGTTTATAAACATTTATTAATAAATAAAATCAAAAATGAAAGAGGAGAAATGACAACTGACACTAGAGATATACAAGGGAGTATAAAGAGAATACAAGAAAAGTATATGCCGAGAAACTAGAAGAAATAGACAAATTCCTAGAAACATATAACCTCCCAAAACTGAATCAGGAAAAAATAGAAAATTTGAGTAGACTGATTACGAGCAAGGAAATGAAAGCATTAATTTAAAAACTCCCAACAAACAAAAGTCCTGGATCAGATGGCTTCATAGGAGTATTCTATCAAACATTTAAAGAAGGATTAACACCCGTACTTCTCAAACTATCCAAAAAATAAAAGAGGAAGAAAAACTTCCAAATTCATTCTATGAGGCCAGAATTACCCCAATGCAAAAATCAGATAAGGACACCACAAAAAAAGAGAACTATAGGCCAATATTCTGATGAACACAGATGCAAAAATCCTCAACCAAATATTAGCAAATCAAATGGCTCAGTATTCACAAATCAATGTAATACATCACATCAACAAGAGAAAAAATAAAAACCTTATGATCATTTCAATAGAAGCAGAAAAAGCATTTGACAAAGCACAACACCCATTCATGATAAAAATCCTCAACAAAGTAGGTTTAGAGGGAACATACCTCAAAGTAATAAAAGCCATATATGAAAAACCTACAGGTATCGTTATACTCATTGGTGAAAATATAAGAGCTTTTCCCTTAGATCAGGAACAAGACAAGGAAGTCCACTCTTACCACTTTTATTCAACATAGTACTGGAAATCCTAGCCCAGAGTTTACATTAGGGTATACACATGGTGTTTATATTTTATGGGTTTGGCAGATATATAATGACATGTATCCCCCATTACAGTATCATACAAAGTAATTTCACTGCCCCAAAATTCTATGTTCTGTCTAATCATTCCATTCATTACATTTAACTTTTAACTTTTTCTCTTGACTCACAATGTTATAACTGTTTTGCAGTACTGAGCTGAAGATGTAAAACAAGGTTCAAATTCAGCCTCTACTCCCCTACCTTACTTGAGCACCCTGGCACCAGCCTATATCTATGAAGAGAATACCTTTCTCATGATTGAAAGAGTATTTTCCTGATAAACTTGAGTTCTCAGGAAGGGGTAATTTTACGAAAAGCACTCACAATGCGCTTTACCATAAAAGGATAAACCTGTGTCACAGGAGAGCAGAATTACCTAAAATGCAATATTGTTGAATTTGTGTTGCAAAATTTCCTTCCTCATCAAATAATTGGAGTATATTTGATATGGAACATTTAATTCTACCTTTATCAGCAAAGAAAGAATTATGAAAACTTATCAGTTATATTTTGACACAATAATACTTAATTAAAAAAACATGAAACTTCTGTGGTACACAATTTGTATATATATACTCCTCATGTATGTGGAGACCTAGACTGGGCTAATTCAAACTGGCCCTGCAACATGTGTCTCTCCTCCTTCCTCTGGGGCTAGAAAAAATCTAGGTGTTTTCTTTTTAATTTTTTTTAATGTTTATTTTTTTATTTTTGAGAAAGAGAGAGAGAGAGGGAGGGAGAGTGCCAAAGTGTAAGCAGGGGAGGGGCAGAGAGAGGGAGACACAGAATCCGAAACAGTCTCCAGGCTCTGAGCTATCCGGACAGAGCCCAACATGGGGCTCAAACTCAGGAACCAGGAGGTTATGACCTGAACCAAATCGAAGGCTTAACCTAGTGAGCCACCCAGGCACCTCTGTAGGTATTTTCTTATTAAAGAGATTGCAAAGGTGTAAAAAGGCATATAAGAATAGCCTAGTGATCTTCATATTGTATTGTATTACATCTATATTGTATTACATCTAACAGAACCCCCTTGGCCAAAGCAAGTCATGACAAAGCCCAATGGGAGGGCATTGCAAAGTTGCATGACAATTGGCACAGGTATGGGAAGAGGTGAGGGACTGAGGACAATAACATGTACTAGTATGAATCTGGCATACATGATACCTGCATACTTAAATGACATAAGTATATGTCAAAAGATTTAAGTAGTGTATCTAAGTGTTTGAAGAATTCAGCCTATAGATGCATTTACAAGGCTTTTAACTAAAGATAGCCTATAGAAATGCTTTTCCCGGTACTGGGAAGTTTGTCTAATTGTCTGCTTCATTTCCTTCTTGTTGAGGGACAATCTGACCAAAAAAAAAAAAAAAAAAAAAAAAAAAAAATCAAAAGTAGCCATAATGGTAACAAAAAGACATTGATTTTTTTTTAAATTTTTAATGTTTATTTTTGACAGAGACAGAGAGAGAGCATGAGCAGGGGAGGAGCAGAGAGAGGGAGACACAGAATCCGAAAACAGTCCTCAGGCTCTGAGCTGTCAGCACAGAGCCTGAGGCAGGGCTCGAACTCACAGACTGGGAGATCATGATCTAAGCCAAAGTCAGATACTTAACTGACTGAACCACCCAGGCACCCCTGATTTTTTTTTAATGTTTATTTATTTTTCAGAGAGACAGAGTGTGAGCAGGGGAGGGACAGAAAGAGAGGGAGACACAGAATTCGAAGCAGGCTTCAGGCTCCGAGCTGTCAGCTCAGAGCCCGAGGCAGGGCTTGAACCCCTGGACCATGAGATCATGACCTGAGCCGAAGTCGGCCACCCAACCTACTGAGCCATCCAGGGGCCCCCAAAAAGACGGATTTTAAGGCATAATTTTATTCCCTTGAATAAAGTAGGCCAAGCCATGCAAAAACTAATCTTTTTCTGAAAGTGAGTTTTCATTTTCTCTCAAACAAAAGAAAACAGAACACCCATTCTAAATCCAATCAAGTATTTAAAGATGTAGTTTCTGGAAAGAAAGAAAGAATTTGTTTAGTAGAGGACAAGTGTATATTCTCTTTTCATTTCTTTAAAAAACTTCTTTAAAATGCCTAGGCTCTGATGGTAATGATTTTCATTTCAATAAATAAGATGGTTTGAGGATCTCTAAGCCAACACTTGCCAATATCAAAGCATAAAATTTATAGAAACATCTGTGCTTATTTCTGTATAAAAACAGCAAAATCACATGCATTGAAGAGCATCCCTGGGGCTACATCTGTGGTCAGAGAACCAAGATTTTCATTCCAGGCTGTTTTTCTAGGAAAGGATATATTTACCTCTTTAAAGAGGCACTGCCCATTAACATTTCACAAGTGGTTCAACAGTTAGGAAATCTACTTTGCTGGTATCAGCAAGAGTATACAGCAGTTGAAAATCAGCTGCTGTCTGAACTGAAAACTAACAGTAAAATTATTCAATTGCATGGTAAAAGTAAAGGACAGTCATACACTTTTTTTTCTCTCTTTTCCCATAGGTTGCTTCAAATTACGGAATATAAAGCAGATTTGGTATAGGGTTGATAGAATCATTGTTAAAAGAATCTGTTTCAACATTCTTCCACTGCTTCAAGTCATAAAACAGCTCCGTCATTCCCAGAAAACTTGTCTCATAAATATGGCACCAAATGTGTCTGATTTCTTTGGCTTGGCAATACAATTCTAAACTTTCAAGCAGCTATGGAGGCAATGCTTTTAGATTTATGTTTTTGCTTGATCAGTTTCATATGATTCCAGCCTTTTACATTTCAGTATTCTTCATGCTAAAACACTCAGCAGGGGAAGAAAAGGATAAAGATGGACACACTTAAGGTAGTTCTATAGTCTTGTTAGCTTCTTGCTTTCATTAGCAAGAGATCTGAGCTCACAAACTCAAAACTGTGAGTTCTGTGACACAGTAACATTGGTAATAAAAATAAAACCAAATTTTTGTAAATTACAGTGTTCATAGATTTTCTTAGATGCTTTCCACTAAAGTTAGGCCTGTTGTAAAAGTAAATAAAGACATTCATAGTCTTCATAGCAAGGCACAGTCCCTTTGATTTCATTTAAAGGAAGTTCATAGGATTCATACATGGCACTGATAATGGTGATTTGTTACTTGAGAACATGATCATAAATCGTTACTTGATTTATGATACAAATCATCCATCATTTTATTTAGAGTGAAACTATGGCATATTCATGTGCCTTTATAAAAATTGATGATATTTTTCTAGAATGAAAGAAAATTACAGATCTAAAAATCTTGTGTATTCACTTGCTTTGGGCTGTGGGAGACTAGAAGCCTTAACCTAATAGTTATCTACTTCTCCAACCTTATTTCTGACCTCATGTTATGAGTCTGATTTGAATCCTGGCTCATCAACTTACTGAGTGGGACATCTTTAGGCTATTAGTTAACTTCTTGGAAAATCAATTTTCTCATGTTTAAAATGGGAGTAAATTCTATATTACTATTTGTTACATGAATTAAATGATATGATATATGTTTCACATATAATATATATATAAATCTTAAGCATTTGTTACATTAAACAGCATGATATATATACATAGTGTGTATAACATATATATTATGTTCTATAGTATGTAATATATACATATAGTATATATACTATTTAAAGTCACATATAAACATAAGCACACACACACTGCTTTAAATGGTATCAGATACCTAGAAAAGATGCAATAAGTTATATCTAGCTTCTACATCAAGGGTGTTACATATTAAAGACATTCTAGAAAGATTTTTGTATGAATTAATACTATTATCATTATCATTGTTTTATTATGTCTTTCAGCGATACAAATCTACTTTCAATTTTATGAGCACATGGTGCTCATTTTGGTTTCCGACAGTTTCCATAGCTTTTTCTTTTCTTTTCCTTTTTCTTTTTGGAATGTCTCCTATTTTTTTTCTACCTAGCAATTACCTCTTTCATTGCTATAACTCATATCTAGTGTCATCTAATCTTTAACTTTCCTTGACTAAAACCCTGATATCTGAGTTGTTTCTAAAATACTGACTTTATTTTTAATGGAAAGTGTTTGACCACTAATATAAGGTGCTTTAAATGTTGTCTACTGTTGATATCCCTCACTAGAATATTATCTCCCTGAAGGAAAGGGTTATGCATTGTTCATCCATTTTTCTCAAAGAAATAGCATGCTGTATTAAGATGAAAAATGGCTAGTTTCATTACTTCTTTTTGCAAATCTAAACTATTTTCTCTAACGCATTCAATATTCTCTGTCCAGTATCTAGTATTTATCTTGAAGCCATACTGGAATTAATGAGATGCAGAGACAGGAGAGAATGGTCTCTGACCCTACATTTCAAGCTTCATTTCACAGTATCTATGATATTTAATGGTAGATGAGGAACTAATTTGACTGAATATCACTGCAGTAGCAATTCAAGCTATTGTTCATTGTATGTTTCTCTGAAAGGAAAAGACACATTATATTCCATTTAGGACAATTAGGATGATTGTCTCTCTTTGGAGAGATTATAAATGTTCTGTCATACATATAATTTGAATAGCTTAAAATGCAATTTGTTTTCAGGCTGGGATTTAGTACTATGGTGATCCTTAGAAAACCAACTGATGTTCCTGAACAATTTTCGGTTGTAAAGCACACATTTCTATTAAATTGCTAATTATATGCCTACTGTACATTTTCAGAGCCAATATACAGATAAATTCCTTTTCATCCTGAATAAGATTCTTGAAAACAAATCACTTAACTGACGAGTTTGGTCAAAATTTGAATAATCTGGAGAGACAAATATTCATTCTATTTTCAAAGATCTCCTATTTTTTGCTTTGCTCTCTCATTGCTCAATGTAGCTAACTGTATCTCATATAAGCCCATGAAATTATAATTCTTCATGTCCCTCATACTGAGGCCAGGATTTTTCAGGTCATCTTCACTCATCTTCTACTACTAAATCTATTCTTCCACCTGTGGGTCATGAGAGTCTTCACACTGGTTTCACAATACCTTTGTACAAAGATGGATTGCAAAAACCCCAAAGATCCTAATTGTCTTAAAGACATATATTGATTTGTTTGAACTTGTTCTTCCATATTCAAGGCGAATCATTGGATATAACTTCTGAGCTTGATTTTACCCTAAGCTGTATGGAGAAATCAGTATTGGAATTTTTAGTAAGTGAAGAATTTTCTGAAATGTACCCCCCCAGTTGTCATATTCTTTCTTGTAATGTGACTGATTAAGATCCACAATGGAAAGATACACATTGTTAGCTTTTCTTATGTGTTTCTAAGTTGTATTTAATTTTTTAGTTACGTTAAAATACTACATAAAATGTACCATTGCAACCATTTCTAAGTGAAAGATTTAGGGACGTGAAATTCAACATTGTTGAACAACCATCACCATCATCCATCTCCAGAACTTTTTTCATCTTGCAGAAGTGAAGCCCTATGATCAGGAAGCAATAATTGCCATTTATCCCTCCCTACAGCCCCTGGTAATCACCATTCTGTTTTCTGCCTCTATAAATTTGACTATTCTTGCTGCCTCATGTGAGTGGGATCATATAGTCTTTGTTCTTTGTCACTGGCTCCTTTCACTTAGCATAATGTCCTTAAGGTTCATCCATGTTATAGCACGTGTGATTCTGATTATAGATATATTCTATATTTGCACTAATATGATAGTCATTGGTCACATGTGACTATTGAACACGTGAAATATGGCTAGTGTGACTTAGGACTTGAAATTTAAATGTAGTTTTTAAAAATTAAGTTTGAATTGCCACATAAACTAATGGCTAGTCTATTAGATGGCACAGCTGCATTTAATCTGCACCAATTATTTTCCTGGTTCATCAATTTTAGATATGATTTTTATCGCTATATTATGGTTTAGCTCATATATATCCATCCATTCAACTACTAAAACTTTAAAAAAATTAAGTTTATTTAATTATTTTGAAAGAGAGAGTGTGTGTTTGAGCCGGGAGGGGCAGAAAGAGTGAGAGAGAGAGAATCCCAAGCAGTCTCGAACCCATGGACCATGAGATCATGACCTGAGCCAAAACCAAGAGTCAGGCGTTTAACTGGCTGAGCCACCCAGACATCTCCAAACCCTATCACTTTTTAAAATAATTTTTTCTCTCAGTTATCTTTGTAACTTTTAAATAATGCATCAATGCTTTATGTCCTTCTTTTAACAATTATAAACAAACCTGTGAAATGGTATCACCACTCTCCCTTTTCTTATAGCTTTCTGCACTTTTTTTTTCCAACGTTTATTTATTTTTGGGACAGAGAGAGACAGAGCATGAACGGGGGAGGGGCAGAGAGAGAGGGAGACACAGAATCAGAAACAGGCTCCAGGCTCTGAGCCATCAGCCCAGAGCCTGACGCGGGGCTCGAACTCCCGGACCGCAAGATCGTGACCTGGCTGAAGTCGGACGCTTAACCGACTGCGCCACCCAGGTGCCCCTAGCTTTCTGCACTTTTAATGTCATCAAAGTTTATGACAATTATGCTTTCTTCTGTAACCATAATTTGTACTTCATTGTTTTGAGCTACCAAATATTATTTACTGTAAATCCTAATGATCATTTTGTCTCTTTTGTCTTGTACTTTTTCTAAATCAATATTTTTTTTCTGGCACTAGGTAAACTTATTATTATTTTTTTTCCAACTTCATTTAATCAAATATCCTATAGGGTTTTTGTTTCAGAGACCTTCAGGCAATAGCTTCCATTTAGACTTACTGGTCTTTAGATATGCTAGAACAGTATTGAACTAGCCTTTCCATTCTCCGCTTTCCAGAATTCTTTACATTGGTTTCTACATCCCGAGTTTCTACTTTTTTTCTTTTTAATTTTTAAGTGGTTTATCAAGTAACTTTCCAATAAAGAATGGGTATGCCATAGGTAAACTTGCTAAGTTACTGTCTATTTTAATATGTCTCCTTTTTATGCTAAAACACATATGATTGGTTGCAAAGTTGCCTTCACATAGAATTCTGGGCTGAAATAGTTTTCCCACAGAACACTGAAGCCGTTGACTGCTGGGAGTCTTGTCTATCACTTTTGAGAAGCTATGTGCCATGTGTGTACTCTCTTTTTAGGTGACCATCAGTTTTTCCTGAAAGATTTTAGTATCTACTTTTTTATACTTGGTGTTGTTCTGAATGATGGTATACTTCATATTAGAAACTCATCATACCTTGGTATATATATTTGGGAAGAAATGAAAACTTATTTGGGATATATATTTCTTGTTTTTGTTTGGGAGGCTTTGTTCTATTTTTTTTAATCCCTTTCATACTCAACTAGAGGCCTCATTTCTTCTTATAAGCTATGCTACACCAAAAACATCTGTTAAGAAGCTATGGTACTTTTTGGGCATTTCATGCAGATTAGGGTAGATCTCACTATGTGATGTATTTATTTCTGAAAAGTTCAACCCCTTTAAAACTCTGCTTCCAATAATGAAATGATGATATTTTGAGATAATTTCACTAAATATGCATACTAAATAAAGTTAAGTTGAATCCAACATTACTGTATACTTTAACCACCTTGTTAATTACATAGTCCACACTCGTAATTTTTTTCCTGAGAAGTAGCACCCCTTGGGGTATGGCAATGTCTCATATTCAAAAAGGAGTATAGAAATGAAAATTATTTAAATTTTGGATGGTAGAATAATGGAATTTAGGACTTACAGGCCATACCAAGCCCCAAGCAATATTTCTCCTATACATTAAAATGAAATTCCCATCAGTTACTGAAAATATTTTATGGAAATCCCCAGAGGGATATTCGGATTAGTTATCTTGACTACTTTATGGTAACCAATAGCTCCCTTCTCCCATGCTTCAGCTCAGTGAGGGGCTATCTCCTGTTAATACCGACTCTTAATGTGGCAATGCACTGTTAATATTAATCTGTGATTATTTGAAAGATATATACAGTTATTTAATTAACTCTTTTCTTAAATCACAATGTCCTCACCTTTGGACACAGGCATATTTTCTTGAGGTGAGGCTTGTAAGAATCCATGATTAATAAATATCTTTATGATTAGAATAACCTCAGAGAATAACCTAATTATCCTACTTAGTATTTTACTAAATAATTAGAAAACCTGCCCAAAGAATAGAATCTAGGGCTAAAAAGTCCCAAATTTTATTTTCCTCCCTTTACTAAAATGTCCTATAACAAAGATAGGTTCTTTCATAAACTAAATGAGCAAAGGACACTAGAGAGATAAGGAAACTGAGGTATTTTTCTTATATTAAAAGATTAATCAAGTCTCAGCTTAGAAAAGGAAGGTCAATAAAGAGCAACCACATCATCATTCTCCCTAAGGTATAATGTCAAAATCTTAAAACAGTGAGTTTAAAGTTTCTTGGGTAATTTCAAACTTCTAATGTAATATTTTTCTTCACTTATGGTAATTTATTCCAGTTATTTCTATCTCATCTCATCAGCAGCTCAAACTGATTCAAAACTGAAAAGCTCTTCTAGATGTGTCTCTTTTGATTTTAGTGTCTGTCAGTAGAATTTTCATAAGGCAAAAATCCTGATGAGAAGGGAAGCACACACGACAATAACCTGATAATCCGGCTAAATTTGAAGTTGCTCAAAACAAAATTGGTGTCAACTAATTCTTCACTTGTACCTGGAGGATTCTAACAATTTATTTTTCCCTTGGGTCCAGGTTTTACTAAGGTTCCACATATCAAATATCACCTAAAGTTTCTTTAATTTTTATCTTGAAATTTCTCATATATGGCATAAAATTAGTTACTCATCAGAAAAGCTGTATTTTCCTGAAACTCTTGGTTTCAAGTTCCCATTGAAAGGACAGATTTTTAAAAATTGAAAAGCCTAACTTGTATTTGAGAATGTGTTCTGAATTTTTTAAGCGTGTAGCCTAACAACTTCCTTCCCGTCCACCCATATGTCACTAAAAATCACCATGTTTTTCTTCTTTATATTGATTAGGTTTCTTTCTGTTTCATTCTGATGGCAAATAGGGCCTGAGTTTTTCATCCTTTCATTATTTTTTTCAGCACTTATTCCCTTGTGATTAATTAGCTCTGAATTATGTTTGAACCTCTCTCCATGTGCATCAGACTGATGGAATTTCTTTCCTGTAGGAAGCTTCTGTTGGGAAACAAGAACTGAGCTCAGAATAAAACTTCAAAATTAATTAAAGTGTATGGCTTGTCTCGGGGGCAATAGCAGCATGGTATACCCAAGAAGATTTCCCTATTATATTTTCTACTTTTCTTTTTTAGACTGCTGGTGGTCAAAAGGATTAAGGAAGATACAAATAACTCTGCCAGTTTTTAAGATACTAAAATATATTTATTGTCATTATAAAAAGAAATAAAGAATGCCATGTTTTCCCACTTGTTTTGGAAGATAAGATTTTGCTATCCATTTAGCTGTTGTCACTTTTGTTTCTAAAACTAAGGAAACACATCATGATAAAAGTTAGCTGATGACAAACAGTTAACTAACAAGTATCTCCAGAGAACTATCAAAAAAGTGAATATTTCTCACTGGTTCTTGGAAAGCAAAGCCAATGCTATCTGTGAATGTGCAGATGTGTGAGTGCAAATGCATGTCTGTCCATGTACTTAAAGGGCAAAACTTAACCCCATGTGTATCCTAATCATTCACTGCCACTCAACATATGCTGCTTTCCAGAGTAGAACGATCAAGTCTCTGCTGTAGTGATTTATGGATGGAAGTGTGTCGGGTGTATTGTGGATGTGGTTCATGTGTGTTGTGGCAGCAAGAATGTTGGGAAATACCCTTCAAGTGGATGAACAGCTTTTAAGCATTGGGCAACAGCGATAGGGGAGAAAACAATCCTCAAAAGTGCTGAGGCATCAAGGTGATTTTCCTGAATTAAGACTATCAGAATATCAACTCATAGGATAGGTCCATAATCGCTGAAAAGGTGAAGCCTGAGAAATCTATTGTCTGAACAACAGAGATGTGTTAATTATTGGGATTTAAAGAATATCCCTGGATTCTTGTGCAGAGATTATGGTGCTACTGAAAAATTACATAAGCAGGATTTCTCTATCCATAGGCACTAACTGCATTTCTATTCCTTTTGGAATAAATCTGAATGACTTTCTCTCTCTCCTTTTTCTACTGACCAGGGGAAGCTCCATGAGTTAAACTCTGTAATATACTCTAGGCCCTAATCAAATTGGCCCATTACATATCAAGAACCTGAAAAATGTGTCTCCTCATTGTTGCTTTTTCCCCCCAAATCACCAATACAAAATGTCTCTGAGCCCAACTATATGACTTTTTATAAAATATATTTTCTTTTTGTTTAAAGAAATCAACTCAGGGGCGCCTGGGTGGCGCAGTCGGTTAAGCGTCCGATTTCAGCCAGGTCACGATCTTGCGGTCCGTGAGTTCGAGCCCCGCGTCGGGCTCTGGGCTGATGGCTCAGAGCCTGGAGCCTGTTTCTGATTCTGTGTCTCCCTCTCTCTCTGTCCCTCCCCCATTCGTGCTCTGTCTCTCTCTGTCTCAAAAATAAATAAACGTTGAAAAAAAAATTAAAAAAAAAATCAACTCAAAGCTATGTATACCGCAAAACAAACAAAAAAACAAATGCACATACACAATAAAATGAAGGTCAAAATAGAACAATTCTACTTCATTTAACATTATGTAAAAAGCTATATGGTGAAGTCTTGAGGCATATATGTTGGGAATGCTTTGTGAATAACAAGAGGGTATTTGTCAGCCCACTAACCCCCTACATTCTGGTTATGTGACTTGGAGACATTTACTGAGCATGTGCTTGTGCTTTACCATCACTGATAATACTGAGTCCTACACCAGACAAAGGAAGAAGGCAATTCGCATTTCTGTTTGATGTTTTTCTCAAAATGTAAATGTTATGTGAGCCTCAGAGACACTGAGATAAGTGTAGTGGAATGTGATTTAAACGTCCCTCATTAAGGCTACCATTTACAAAATAAGAGTAAATTGAAAAGTAAAAGTTAAAAATTGCATAGAAAAAAATTGGAAATGTAGCACAGTGAAATGTTAAGTGACGTGTTTAGATAGTGACACTCTTGCTTACTACTTTTGGTTCCATTTTAAAATTTTATTAATACCCATGTGCCATTTTGAATATAAAAATTATTTTTAAAGCAATATTCCTTGTTGATAATCACAGAAAATATGTATTTTTTTTTCCAAAGACAACACATCAAGGAAGGTGCAGCCTCAGAGGAAAAATATTCCATGTTTCAGAGTTTTGAAGTGTTGAATTCTTTTTATAATAGGTTTCATTCATTTACTTGTCAAAAGTCAGTTGGAGCTAAGTTCTGAAAGGAACATGATACTGCATGGAGTCATTCTTTTAGAGATAGCTATTAAATATTTAACAGCATATAAAAATTGCCTTTGCAATAGGATTCTCACAGCAAGATTAATCTGAGGGTTAGAGTACAATATGCCTGAGCACAGTTCTTCAATAATGAAAAATTTTTTTTCATATTCTGGTCAGAAAATCCTCCTGCTTAGTTAAATTTGCAATGCAGGAGCTAATAGGTTGTTTTGTTGTTTAGCTAAACTGCAAATGCTTTCTCTTTGAAAGTAACTTTTCTGAATTTTTGAAACTCACTATGTCAAAATCCTGAGTTCTGTTTAAGAATACATTCTCATGTAGCATGAGTCCTAGGGACCTAAAATTATAGAATTTAAGAGATTTTATTGACTTTGTCTTGTTCCTAATAACCAATGATATTATGAATTTTTTCAAGTTCACTCCTGACTTAGTGATTCTATAGGCCAGTCTTCACTTCTCTAGTTCTCTATCATACTCCCCTGACCAAATACAAGTTATAAGGCTTGGGAGGTGAATAACAAGATGAGGGTACACGGAGAGAATGTTACCAGCAAAGGAAAAATAAATCAACCACTAAAATTCTACCTTTTGTTCTGAGAATGATCCCTTGAAAGTCTCCTTAAAATTCTAGGCATTTTTTTTTATCACTTTTGACACCCACTTACAAATCCTTAAATGACTAAACGTTATTATATATCTTATACCTTGCAAACTTTATCTTTGCTCAGTATTATTAGTTCAGAAAGCAAATACGGAATTGTATAAGTCAAACACATGGCCTGTGGACATTGATAAATCAGAGGTTTTTCCAAGCAGTTCAGTTCTCTTGGTAAGGAAATGCAAGGTGAAGACTGCACATTCCCTAACTCTGTATCATGTATGACTTCCATTCCCAATTTACATGAGAAACCCTAAATATTTTCCCAAATCCAACAAATCTATGTAAAATCTCTCCTCTTATAAAAACTTGCACGGAGATGCCTTAAACAAATCCCAATCAACTCTAAATTTACCATTTCCCTGTTTAAGGCAGAATACCCAGGATTTTAGGGGAAGAAGAAAAAAAAGGATAAAAATTGAGGACGGCAAGTGCTGGTTATTTTCATTTACCTCTTTCCCAGGAATACATTACTCACTTTCTCTTCTCTGATTTGTGAAATGAAGACTAAGCCCTATGGAATATTATTTCACTCAGACTTCTCTTACCATGAGTGTCTGAATCCACCCTGATGGATCTGTGATGTTCACTCTTGAAATAAACTTCCCCCTTACTATTTATAAAGTTGCATCTGTTCAATAAACTAACATGCTGTCTTGTTTTCTGAGTTTTCAGTATTATGAATTGTCCTAGCTTTCTGTACCTTCGTGGGTACTTGTATTATTGAAGTTGTTTTAGGAGATGTTGGCCAGGTGCCAATTTTAATCTTATGTATTTAATTTGAAAAGAGTCTTTTTTCCCAAAATGTAAAACCAGTGTCTGAAATATAATTATGCCCACATCATTCCTCTACTTAAGATATTTAAATGGCCATGGGATAAAGTTGAATTTCCTTTACAACTTTGGTTTTCAAAGTATGGTCCACAGACTTTTGGATATCTCAAAGATCCTTTCAAGGGATCTGAGGAATTAAAACTATTTTCATAATAATGCAAAAATAGTATTCACCTTTTCACTACCCCAATATTTACACTGAAGGTTCAACAACATGGATGCAGAAACTGCTGCTGCCTTCTCATGAGTCACAGCAGTTGTGACAGACTGAAGTAAGTTGTCACTGTATTCTTCACTACATGAACTTGCCAAAAAAAAAAAGAGCAAATTTCATTTAACAATGTATTTATGGAGTAGTAAAAATTATTAACTTTATTAAATCTCATCCCTCGAGTGTGTATCATTTTTCTGTGTGAAGACATGGGAAGTATATATAAAGCAGGTCTGCTACATATGTTAAGTGTGATGGTTGTTCAAGAAAAGAAAATCACCTGTGTAACTGTATAGGTTATATAGTCAGCTAATGACTCTTTTATGGAACACTATTTTTATGTGACTTTTTAATGGAACACTATTTTATTTGGATGAAAGAACAGCAGAAAAACTATCATTATTCAATCCTGAGTAGGTTTCTCAAAAATGGCAGACATATTCTCAAAAAAGAAGGAAAGGAAAACAAGTGACAATCTATGTTTCCAATGATAAAATTTGAGCTTTCAAGAAAAAAAAAAAGAATTTTGCAAAACTTGCATCCACTATAAACTCCACACTCTTCCTAATAATAAAGGCTTTTCTGATGAGATTATATTCCTATTAATATCATATTTTTGATACTGTCTAGTAAAATGTGTCACCATTTGAAAGATCTGCATAATGACTCAGTGAATGACTATTTTCCAAATAATCAACGCATAATGTTATGAAATCATGCATGGGTGAAAGGTTCACTCAAGATGCAAGACAGACAAATGTATTTTAATGTAGCTGCAAAATTTACATCGTATTATATTTGACATTTCAACTAAACTTTATAAAACTACTTGTCAAATTTTGTTGTCTTATCAAAGAATATCCACAATTATGTGAAATGTCTCTTAAAATATTCCTCTCCTTCCCAACTACAAATTTGTGTGAGATCAAATTTTCTTCAAGTACTTCAACCAAAAATTGTTGCAACAAAATGCAGAAGCTAATGTAGTTATTTTCTATTAAGTCAGTAATTTTAAAGAGATTTTTAAAAGGTAAAACAATGTCATTCCTTACATTGAGTTATAGCTCTGGGAAACACAGCCACTTTTTCATAAATATATATTATTTATGCTAACTTTACTTACTATGTAAAAGTTACATATAGTAATTAGCCCATTTAAAAATAATAAACAAATTTTATATATTATATATTATTTAAATATATATTTAAAATATATATTATTTAAATATATTATAATAATAAATATAATAATAAACATTATTTTTAAATGAACTAATTACTATATGTAACTTTTGTTTTTATTTCTAGCATGGTAATACTTAAAGATATAATCCACATAATCAAAAGTTGTTGGGATTCTCAATGATTTTTAAAATCGTAAGATCCTAGAATTAACAAGTTTGAGAATTAAAAAAAAAAACAGTTAAGATTTCATCCAGGTCTATTTCTCCAGCCTCTTCTGCCACCCATACCAACCTCTCTAACTTCCAAAGTATCAGTTTTCATAACGCCTGAACATGCAAAGTTTCCCTTCACTGCAACTGCTTTAACAGATCTTCTTCCCTTTAAGTGAAATGTGGGGCTGAGTATGCCAAGATTAATGTCCCTGTCCGTTGCTGAATTTGGTTGTTAATTTGTTACAGTATAATTTTAATAGGCATATTTATGTAAAATCTATGAAGACTGCAGATATCTACTTCTCTTATTTCCTCTTAAGTAAAAATTATGGGTTTGGGGTGGGGGAGGGTGCTGGAAAGGAATAGATGGCTTAATTTTAAAAATTCAAGTGTGATTTGATTTATCTACACAAGAACTTACTTATATGACATAAGGTAAGTAAGGCTTATCCACAGGAAATGGAGAAAGGATGGAAGATAGCAACGGTAAACCAGGAAAAAATCCATCTGTATGAAAATTTACAAAGCTGACAAAGGAAAATGATGAAAAATTTCAGGGTGAGAATAAATTAGAGAGACATAGATAATGGTATTTCAGTAGAGAATTTGGAATATTGGAAAATTCTGTTTTTAAAATTTTATTTTGGAGTGAGCGTCAGCAGGGGAGGGGCAGAGGGAGGAAGAGAGGGAGGGAGAGACAGAGAGAGAGAGGGAGAGTATCTTAGGCAGGCTCCACACTCAGACATGGAGTTTGATTCCACAACTCTGGGATCATGACCTGAGCCAAAATCAAGAGTGGGACACTCAACTGAGCCTGTGCCACCCAGGTGCCCCTGTTGATAAAGTCTTAAAAGGGGTAAATAAGCTAAGAGAGACCCAACAGGGTAATGTTATTTAATCATAATAACTTTGAAACAACAACTTTGAATACACCAAAAGTTTGTAAAAAACAAATGAAAAAGCATTTATAAATAGATCCACCATAATGCAATTAGAATGTCACATGATATAGTCCCTTCTGTATGTCTCCTGTTCTCAATTACAAGACAGGTTTTTACAAGCTACTTAATATCACTTTCCTCAGTTTGTCCATATGTAAAATGGAGATGATAATAGTATCCTATTACAAAGAGTTGCTATGAGGATTAGATGAACTAATATATGATATATATAATATATATATAATATAATATATATAATATATATTATATATTATATACGTATATATACGTATATATATATTATATACGACATCCTTAGACCAACACTTGGTTCTGTGCAAGTACTCTACAAATAGAAGATGTTATCATTGGCATTAGTGTTGGTTTAAGTGCTTAAAAAGAGACTGGTAGGGATTGAATGTTTGTGTCCCACCACCTCAATTCATATATCGAAGCCCTAATCCTCAATGTAATGGTATTTAGTAGTGGGGCCTTTGGGAAGTAATTTGATTTAGATGAGCTCATGAAGGAGGTGACCCTATGATGAGATTAATGCCCTTATAAGAAGTGACTAAAGAGCCCTCACTCTAAATCATGTAAAAATATAGCAAGCAAAAGGGTGGCTTGTCTGCAAACCAGGAAGAGTATTCTACTGGACACAGAATGCTAGCACCTTGATCTTGGATTTTCCAGCTTCCAGAATTATGAGAAATTAATGTGTGCTGCTTTAAAGATAAAATAAAATAAAATAAAATAAAATAAAATAAAATAAAATAAAATAAAATAAAATAAAATAAAATAAAATAAAATAAAATAAAATAAAAATAAAATAAAATAGAATAAAATATAAATAAAAAATAATAAACAAACAAATAACTACATAAATAAAAAGAGGCTTTCAAGCCAACTGGCCAGGTCTCTTCAATAGTCCACTATTGAATAGTCCATATAAAGGACATTGCAAGAGTAAAAAAAAAAAATCAAGCACCATAACAATTAATATAATGTATGCTAGATAGGATAAAGATACTACTAGATTGGTTACACCCAATGTTTTCCAATGGAAATGAGGACATGAGGGTGGTGAGTGCAGCATTAGTTTGCTCATAATACTTTGTATTTTGATTTTTGCCCATTTATATATCTTTATAATTTAACTGATACAAATTAATATTTGAAAGTATAGAAAGTATAAATACGTAAAGAAAATTTCTTCAATTCTAACATCTATTACAAAATAACTAACATAAAACATTTACCCGGAGTCTTCTTTATATGTTTTTAAGCTTACTAAACTATCATATATTCATTTGGGTTATTATTTTGACATAAGTTTACACATAAAGAAGAGTTTCAAAAATACTACAGAGAATTTCTGTATATATTTCATTCAGACTCCCTTAATGTTGACATCTTACATAAGTATGATACAATGATCAAAACCGTGAAATTAATGCTGTTATTATGCTATTAAGTAAACTACAGACTATTCAGAAGTCATTAGTTTTTCCACTAATGTCTTATTTTGGTTCTGGGAAAATAAGATACACTGTATTTAGTTGTTATTTCTCCTTACTCTTCTGCAGTTTGTAACAGGCTTCAGTTCTGTCTTTTATGATCCTGACACATTTGAAAATGATTGACAAATATTTTGATGAATGGCCCTCTATTTGTTTTTTATCTGATATTTTGTCATAATTATATTGAGGCTATTAATTATTAAGAGCACTATCACAGATATAGTTAACATTATTAAAGTATTCCCTTTAAACAATGGGAAACTATTTTCTCAAGATACTATGTCATACATTTTCCCACAAATCAATGACAATTTTTGTGGGCATTATTTTTTCATCTGAGATAATTAAAGGGAAGTATTAAATAGATTATATATACACTAATAATAAACTAGTACAACAATATGGTGTGATGTATATTGTTTTCATCTAATTTTAATAGGCAATGCAGGCAAATTTTTCATAAAACTATATACACACATTTATTTGTTTTTTCTTATTTATTATTCTCCCATGCTGTCATCCATTTGTCTAGTTCCCTCTCATGCCTATCCATAAATAACCCATTATTAATTTCTTCTTTATCTTTCCAGCATTTCTTTATATACATATATGCATATGTGCATATTGTATATATAAACAAATACATTTTTATTTAACACAAATGGAGTCTGGTATTTATACTGTTCTATAAATAGCTTTTTTCATAAAAATCAAATATTGGAGACCTTTTCACGTAGAGTTTATTATTTTTACAACTAAATAGCAATCTATTGTACTGCATGCTGAATTTAGTGTATATTGACCCATGGAAAAACAGTTTCTGATTACATCTGTTAGGAAAGGGCTCAGATAACTATTACGGTTTGTGTTCATCTAAGTGAATGTTCAGTGGCACAATGAAAACTTGGTGGAACATGAGCCCATTTTTCACTTACAGGAATGTTCTGTCTTTTGCATCTGTCTGACTGACATCCTTGGCCTCTGATCACAAAATATCATTAATGCACCACAACCACTGTGACAAATAACATGTCCTCTACAGATTTACAAAATAATTCTATAGGAAGTTGTTATCCTGGTTGAGAACCATTCTATTATAAGATAGCTACTGTTGAGATTTCTATCTCATAAACACTTGACAACAGTTGACAACTGTATCTACTTTTTGATGGCTAGTCTTGTCCACCAGTGAATGGCCTTTTGCCAAGGCCATAGTCCATGGAGACAATGCTAGAGAAGAATGTTGTGGGTCAGCTAGAACTCTTCGAGATAGCACTTTTGTAGTAGAAGCAGTGTTTAAGGCTAGATGAAAAATGTGCCATCTGGATTACATTCTGAGATTGATTTAGATGAGTCAAAAGTTATAGTAGATGACCTACTGACACTCCTATGATATTTCCTAAATCTCTGTAAAAAATCCTGGCTATGACTGAAAAAAAAAATTCCAATTACAATGTACTTCCCATGCTGCTATTTCAAGTAATCATTCGCTTTTATACATACATTTTTGTGGGAACTAAAAGGCTTGAAGATGTGGGGTGTCATTCTTTCACTCACATTCTACTACTGATTTTAGGAAATAAAAAGATGTGTTATTTTAACTTTACTTGTGTTGAGTGATGTAGTTTCTTAACTAAGCACAGCCCAATTAAATCATGTGTTCAGTGCTAAAATGTGACATTAAATCAAACATTAGACATTTTAATTCATGTTTTAGTACTTTCAGGTGGTTGTATAAAAACATTAGTCATTGTAACTGTTCACTGTGCTCAATAATATAAGATCACATGTCATTGTACTTACCTCTGGAATAACATTCATTCTGCCTATTGCTCTCAGTACAGTTCTGAAAAACAAATACAGGATCATAAGTTAATTTCACAGCACCTCCTCATCTCCTAAAATATATCTTCTTTTAAGATACAGATATATAAGTAAATGCATTCTCTTTATGAAATCAGGAATTTTAAAAAGTTCAATGAACTTTAATTAAAATTTAATATAAAGTTTAATGAAGTTTCAATAATCATTCAGTTATTTTATAAGCTAGTTATCCTTTAATTATGAATATATACATGTATTACAAACCATACTTTTAAAGGATATTGGTATTTTATATTGGATTCATTTGCCAGCTCCCTGATGTACATGTTAATTCATTATATGTTATAAACCTTAAAATGTTTAACTTTGAAAGAAAAATATTTGGGAAATATTCTGTCTCTGCTAATTATTATTATTATTTTTTTATTTTTTGAGAGAGAGAGAGAGAAAGAGAGAGAGAGGGCATGCATGCAAGCGGAGGAGGGGCAGAGAGCGAGGGAGAGAGTGAATACCAAGCAGGGTTTACACTGACAGCAGGGCTGGATTTCACGAACCATGAGATCATGACCTGAGCCAAAATCGAGTTGGACACTTAACTGACTGAGCCACCCAGGTGCAGTCTGTGCTAATTGTTAACTGAGGAAGTTTGTTCACATTAATTTTTTTGTACTTCTATTTCCTCATCTGTGAGGTAAAAATATCAGCATCTTTTGTTCATGGCTAGTGAGAGGAATCATGATACATGTATTTTTCTTTTTGGCACATATAAGCCGTTGATAAATGATATCTCTTATAATCAACCACTTTTCTTCTAGAAGATAGTATTTTTAAAAAGTTTTATTTAATTTTGAGAGAGGGAGAGAGATCACAAGCAGGGGAGGGGCAGAGAGAATGGGAGATAGAAGATCCGAAGTAGGGCGCTGTGATAGATACAGCAGAGAGCCTGATGTGGGGCTCAAACCGACAAACTGTGAGATCATGACTTGAGCCAAAGTCAGACACTTAACTGACTGGGCCACCCAGGTGCCCCAAGAAGGTATTTTTCTTTTTAATACCAGCCATAATGCTTCCTCTCTTCTCACTTTATCCAGTGATTGTCAGTTGATGTTTTCTACCTTCAGGCAGAAAATGAAATTATTAAAATAAAATTCATGGATCAGGGGTCTGAATGCAGCATACTGTAATTAGGTACTTTAGTCCAAATTTCTGAATTGTTTCATGTAGGACCACTACTTTTATCAGTAAATACTGAGAAGAAAAAATAGTAAATATTCTATATACTTAAAATATCAGAGAGACTTACATATCCTGAGGAGATGATGAAAATCTTCTAGATACCTAAGGTCTGTGACATGAACTCTAACCTGGCCACCATTTGAGAAGAAAATCTAAAACAGACATGTGAATAAACACTGGAGAATATGAAAAATCAAAAAGAACTGTTTGAATGAAAATGCTGAATCCACTTAGATACTTCTTTGTTGAATGGCCAGTAATGAGAAGAAAACAGTGTTACCTGAAGTGGATAAAATAATATTTCAGATGAAGTAAAGAGATCTTTAACCTTGAAGATTCAAAGAAAGAATCCATGTCCCAAAACTAGAGGATGCATAAGAATATAGGAATGTTTGGCATAATAAATACTGCAATATTAATATATTATAGTTTTCATACTATTTCCTCAGTCACATCATAAGGAAGACTGTGTGCAGGGATGGGAAAATTGCTGCAGCCCTTTTTTCAAACAGACTACCATAACGGAATACCACACATATCCAGCAAATTCTCCACTAAAATGGAAAAAAAAAAAAAAGGAAAATGCCAAGTATTGGTAAGGATGAAGGACAATAGGAACTCTTACATACTACTAGTGAGACTATAAGTGGGCACAACTATTTTGGTAAAATGACATTATGTACTAAACCTGGATGCATACATACTCCATTATCTAAAATCCCATTTCCAAGTATATATCCAATATAAGTTGTACATAGAAATAATTTTATCTTAAAGAAAGTAATTAAAATATTCATAGCGGCATCATTCACAGTATAAAAAAACTGAAAACATCACACGTTTTTATTAATAGATTTTTTTTAAATTGTAGTATGTTCACACAGTGAAATACTGTATGTACAGTGAGGGCCAGTGTCCCATGAGTGCTGTGTGGGAAGCCATTCAGAGCCCTTTAGTCAAAGGGGCCCTGCGCTTACTTGGTTTAATATTCTGCCGTCATGATCTAAAATTCTTAATAATTTTTCAACGAGGGTCTCTGTAAGTTATGTAGCTATTTGTATGGCAATGACAATAAATAATAATTAGCAAGTGTAGGAAAAGATATGCATGAATATCCCTAGCAAAATATGACACAAAAGGGTATATATTTTATTATTTCAATCCTGTCAAGTAAAACAGACAAAATGAATTAATTGTTAGAATTCAGAAGAGGGTTTAGTAGGTAGGGAGGGGCCCCTGGGTGGCTCAGTCAGTTAAGCATCCAACTCTTGATTTTGGCTCAGTCCATGAGCTCATGGTTTGTGAAACTGAGCCCTGCTGTCAGCACAGAGCTTGCTTGAGATTCTCTTCCTCTCTCTCTGCCCCTCACCTGCTTGCACTCTTGCTCTTTCTCTCTGTTTCTCTCTCTCTCTCAAAATAAACAAATACTAAAAGAAGAAGAAGAAGAAGAAGAAGAAGAAGAAGAAGAAGAAGAAGAAGAAGAAGAAGAAGAAGAAGAAGGAGAAGGAGGAGGAGGAGGAGGAGGAAGAGGAGGAGGAGGAGGAGGAAGAGGAGGAAGAGGAGGAGGAAGAGGAGGAGGAGGAGGAAGAGGAGGAGGAGGAAGAGGAGGAGGAGGAGGAGGAGGAGGAGGAGGAGGAGGAGGAGGAGGAGGAGAGGAGAAGGAGGAGGAGGAGGAGAGGGTTTAGTAGTTAGAAGTGGATCATAAAGGAGATCCTTGGGTACTGATTCCTGGGTAAATCACATTTCATAATGTGTGTCTCAGTTACACATGTGTGTTCCCTTTGTGCAAATGTATTGAGCCATACTCTTAACATTTGTTCACACTGTTTTATGTACATTATACTTCAACAGAAAAAATTAAGCAAACATCATTGAAATCTTGATGTGTGAAAATAAGTAAAATTGAAGGAGGAAAAGGAGAAGAAGGAAAAGAAATGAAAAATGATCTATAAAATTTAAATACAACATAATTATAAACCAGTCATTTTTTTTATATTCCTCTCTCATTAGGGTATAGCGCTCTCAGACTACAATCTGTGGTTTACCTCCCTTAGCTTACATCTCATAATGATACTCAGGATTGGGTCCTTATGACAACACAGCCCTCTTCATTGTTTTCTATTTTATAAATATTTAACCATAATTAACTTACATATAATAAAATTCACTCATTTTATTTGTAAAATTCAATAAGTTTTGAAAAATGTACACAACTGTGTAACCACTATCATAATCAGAGTATTGAACATGCCCACCAACCCCAAAGAATTCCTCCAAGCTCCTTTGAAGGCAATCCTCATCTACCACCATGAGCCCAAGACAACCACTAATCTGTTTTCTATTACCATATTTTTGCCTTTTGAGAACATACAATAAGTGAAACAATTGTGTGTGTTGCCTTCTGAGTCTAGCTTCTTCAACACAAAATAAAGCTTCTGGGATTCACCCATGCTGTTATGTGCATCAGGACTTTCTTTCCTCTTTTAACTGCTGAGCAGTATTTCATTTTAAGGATGTACCACAATTTGTTTATCTATTCACTAGTTTGTGGGTGTTCTGGTTGTTACCGCTTTTTGGAGATTATGAATAAAGCTGATATGGATATTAGTGTACAGATTGTGTGCGAATATGTATTTTCATTTCCTTTTGGTAACTATCTAGGAGTGTGATTTCTCAGTTACATAGTCAGCATACACTTAACTAAACTGCCTAAGTGTGATTCAAAGTGGTCATACCATTTTGTATTCACACAAGCAACAGGAGAATGACGTTGTTACACATTCTCTATTATATCTGTTATTGTCAATGTGTTTGATTTTAGCCAATTTAGCTGGTGTGTAGCAGTAGCTTATGATTTTAATTTGTGTTTATCTAATTATGGACACATATAGGCATCTTTTAATGTGTTTGTTATTTATATACCTTCATTGACAAAGTTTCTTTTCAAGATTTTTCCTATTTTTAAACATTCAGATGGTTTGTCTTCTCGTTTTTATGCGCAAGAATTCTTTATATACTCTGGATATGAGACCTCTATCAAATACATGTTTTGCAAATATTGTCTCCCTGTTTGTGGTTCACCTTTTCATTGCTTAAGCATCTTTCAAACGGGGGGGGGGAGTTTATACTATTGATGATGATTCATCACTTTCTTCTTTTATGACCTCATTTAAAAAAATTTTTAACATGTATTTATATTTTGAGAGAGAGAGACAGAGAGAGACAGAGCATGAGCAGGGGAGGGGCAGAGAAAGAGAGGGAGACATAGAATCTGAAGCAGGCTTGAGGCTCTGAGCTGTCAGCACAGAGACTGATGTGGGGCTCGAATTCACAGACTGCGAGATCATGACTTGAGCCGAAGTTGGACACTTAACCAACCGAGCAACTCAGGTGCCACTAACTTATTTTTTAAGAGTGTCTAAGAAATCCTTCTCTAACACAAGGACACACAGATTTTTTTCCTACATGTTCTTTGAAAAGTTTTATAGTTTTAAGTTCTTATATGAGGTCTATAATCCATGCCAAGTTTTTGTTTTTTGTTTTTGTATATTGGTGAGAGAAGTTTTGAGTTTCATTTATTTATTTTCAACTGAACATACAGGTATTTTAGCACCATTTCTCGGGAAGATGATCACCGGCATGTTTGAGGAAGATCAGTTTACCATCCAGCCTCTGGCCCTGGCCCTTTCACCCCATACAATCCCATGTCTCCTGCATTCTTCCATCATGGACCTAGACATGTCAAGAGCTCCCTCTTCTTCAGTACTCTGCCCCACAAATTCTTACTACCCCTGCCTTCTTAAATCCCAGTCTCTGTCTTCTCAAATTAATGTGACTGACATACTCTTTTTGGATTCTTCCTCCCTGCTTTATTGCCTCTAGCCAGTAACCCGGAGATGATCATCAGACCCGCCTCATCTGTTTCCCTTTTTTTCTGAGATCACAATCTTGTGCTACCTGTTTTCCAGGGTCTGAAAAAATGTGGTCTCATATATTTTTCCATTTTTCCTGTTGTTTAAAGTGGAATGGCAATTATCACTGTGGTTAATTTATAGGTAAAACTACAAGTCCAACAATCCTGTCTTTTAAAAGAAGAAATGAATTTACAACTTATTTTATATATTTTCAATTGGTCTATATATACTAAATATAGTCTATATATTTTCAAGGTCTAGAGGACCTTGAGTCCTTCATATTAGAGATTAGTATGCTTTGTTTTAAATTAAAATAAATTGTTTCAGTGTATTTTTTGCTTTTAATTATGGTTGCAGGTGTCTAAGTGGCACTAGTCAATCTTTAAACCAGGTCTCTAAAATATGAGTAGTTAGTTGATAGCATGTATCTGAGGTAGGAAGTATTGCACACTGTTGAATGAATTCTGAGGAACAGAATCTTAATGAGAGGGATAAAACAATGTACTATTTCTTGTTTTTACTGATTTGCATAAATTTTAGGCCCAATATGGTTCCATTTCCCTTCAATTCAAGAAAGATAATTTAATACCCAGTTAATATGTTTCCTGTATAATGAGGTCTCTTATAAATCAAAGGATACATGTATGGAATGAAGTGATTTCTCTTCGTAGCTCTGTGAGTCTTAATTGTAACAATCAGTTCCACCATTTGTCACTGACAAGCTTCTTTTATTAAAGGGAGTAAAATGTTCCCTCTTTCAGAAAATATTCAATGTACATGGTCTCGAAATTTCATACATTCTAGGGGTGCCTGGGTGGCTCAGTCGGTTAAGCGTCCAACTTCGATTCAGGTCATGACCTCACGGCTTGTGAATTTGAGCCCCACGTCAACAGTCTGTGGTGACATCTCAGAGTCTGAAACCCACTTTGGATTCTGTGTCTCCCTCTCTCTCTTCCCCTCCCCCACTCACACTCTCTCTTTCCTTCAAAAATAAATAAACACTAAAAAATTTATTAAAAAGAATTTTCATACACTCTAAATAAGTCTGAAAGGCTGTTTTGTCATGGCTCTCCTTGTTTCCCCTTCAAAATGTATCATTCATGAGTACTGGGTAGACTCATTTTATTTAAGACTTAAAAGTGTTAGGCTTACCTGAACATTTAAACAACAGATTAGAAACACAGGTAACTGTGTATGATGCATGTATAAAGACATAATCTGAAAGCAGTATTTATACATATATAAATAAATTCTAGTCAGTAATTAAATGTGCGAAGGTATAAGACACAGATAACTGATTTAGGAGTAACTCCAAAAAGACTCATTTGATTAACTCCAGTTCTTCTCCCTCCAAATCTTGCAAGTACTATCCCTGGATCCCCCCTGCCTCCTTTTGTTTTTTGAGAGAGAGAGAGGGAGAGAGCATGAGTGCAAGCAGGGCGGGGGGGGGGCAGAGAGAATGGGGACTGAGAGAGAGAATCTCAATCAGACTCCACGCTCAGCACAGAGCCCGATGTGGGGCTCCTGTGGGGGTTGATCCCACGACCCCACAACCATGGGATCATGACCTGAGCTGAAATCAAGAGTCAGATGCTCAACCCACTAAGCCAATCAGGCACCTCAACCCCGCTGCTCCTTTTGAAACATTATGGAGGTCTTCTGCTATTATTTGTCCCTTCCTAAGCACACTAATAAAACTTAGTTTGTTTGACTACAACTATGTTGCCCGTTATCTCTGGCTAACAGGATTTAGAAATAACTTACTCCAAGGTAGTCCGTAAGTTTGTTTCAGAGCACAAAAGTCCTATTTTGATATACATATTTTGATATATAAATTGTACTCACATTTAGTTTCTAAGCAATGCAAGTTCTGAGGTATAAAATAGTACATGGTATCTCCTGACATCTGAAGTTTTCTATAATGACTTCAAAATTAATAATTCAACTTGGAATATTCTCCATCAGCTAAAATGTCTGTTATGCACTAAATATTTTGCCCCCCCCCAATTCATATTTTGAAGCCCTAATGCAGTGTGATGGTAATCAAAGTGAGACCATGAAGGGTGGTTAGGGTTAGATAAGGTCATTAGGGTAGACCCTCATGATGGAATTAGTTCTCTTATAAGAAGAGATACCTGAGAGCTTGCCCTCTCTCTTGCTCACTCATGCTCTTTCTCCTTTCTCTCTCCCCTCCACACTGCTTGCTCCCTACCTTCTCTCTCCAGCATGTGTGGACACAGTGAGAAGATAGCCAACTGCAAGTCAGGAATAAAGCTCTCACCATAAGCTGACCATTATGACACTCTGATCTAGACTTAACAGTCTTTAGAACTGTGAGAAAATGAATTTCTGTTAAGTCACCCAGTCTATGGTATTTGTTATGGCAGCCCAAGCATACTAATACAATGTTCATAATATCATTTAAATAAAAAGAGCAATTTATAAGGCTATCTATACAGCATGATCACAATTTTATCTAATATATATATATATATATATATATATATATATATATATGTTTTTATATGAATTCATCTACATGAAAAATGTAGTGAGATTTATGTGTGGTTTTTATTTTTTATTTTTACTTTAACTATTGTTCATTGTCTACAATGCAGAACACTTTGCAAACATTTTGAAATAACTACTTTATCATCTACCTCATAAACCCTCTTCCTCTATGTTCTCTTGCTCACAAGTAAACAATAAACAGAGTCAGGGGCTTTCACTTCCTCTTTTACCGCCGAGGCATTCTCAAATCCATTTCATTCTTTCTATTCCAAATATTACGGCCTCCGACTAGTGCTCACTTTCATTTTCTTCTTCTCATGATTGGCCTCCTAACATGGTATCTTACACCTCCCATATTCATTCTCCACAAGGCAGCCATGGTGACTAACATCTCTAAAACATAAATCTGAGCTTTTTTATTATCTTGCTTCACTTTCCTTTAAAGTCTTCCCACTTGTCTACAAATTAAAAACCAAGAATTTAGTTAGTCACGGTATATATACTACATTCAAACAAATTTCTGAGGAGGAAGTGTCTGTTTGCTGTGATTTCTCCACTGGAATGACAGCAAGTTCATTCCTGTGACTTAGGGTTGAAGACATGGGTATGGGTGACTGTCAGCCTTAGGCAATGAGCTCATTGCAGAGTCCATTTGGGAATACTAATGATCTTTATCTCCTCCCCTAATTTCAAAGAAGTTAGAAAGTGTTTAATGACTGACTGATTATCTGTATAGGATAACTATGTAGGATTTGATCAATATATGCTCCAGGGCTCTTTAAGAATTTTAGCTGAAAAGCACAGACATAATGAATAGAAGATGGATATTTTAAGAAATAACCTAATATGATTTTTCTAAAATTTCTAAAAGTTTACCTTTTTTATTTAAAAATTATGTATTGAGTACTTTCTATTTATTAGGGACTCAGGTCATAGGGACAAGAATATTAGAAAAAGCACGAGGTAGACATTTTAATATGTATAGCTTTAAATAATTAACACCAATGTGTACAATAAACTGTTATGTGATAATACCAAGTTTAGCAAATGCAAATTATCTCAAGTTGCTGAGTTAGGAAAAAAGCTTCTCTGCACACCATTTATCATATTTGCCTACCTGGTCTATAAGTAAGCACTTTGCAACTTACTGTTCAGGTTGCAAATGCTCCTGATTTCACAGAGTGCAGTAGGGGAAATAATTGCTTCACCAATGATAATTGAAAAGATAGCACACAAGTAAACCTTGAAGGTGGGGTGGGGGTTGCACTCTGTAATTTTTTTATTCAGTAAGCTTTAGTTGTTTTCTAAGGAAGGAGGCTTTCCCCAGCTACCTTAGATGTTAACTAGGCTCTTGGGGGATTTCCAGGGGGAGTGTAAACACTGGGAAAGAGGGGGGAAAAAGATGGAAACAATAGTTTTGCAAAATCAACTTTGTCAAGAGGTTTTATATGCAATAAAGGATAGATGTCATATATAAACAGCATTGTCTAGGAAAATGAAATAAGCAGTTTAAAAAAAAAAACACTACCTCTTTATTATTTCAGGATCATATTAATAATACAAAGTGAACCTTTCTTGAAACATTGGCTAATTTTACATGTATTTGTCAAGACAGTTGCAAATGACTTATTTTAACTCATGCATCAATATTAACAAAAGGTTGAAATTATTTATTTTGAGATTAGTATGTGAAAGTTACTTAAGGATAAATTTTTTTAAGAACAAATTTTTAAGGTGTAATTTCATGCCTAATGTATTTGGACAATTTATTTTTTTATTTTTAATTAAATTCAACCTATACCCACTATGACTTGTACTTTGCCCATCAATAACAAAGGTGGTAAATAAATACAGGGTAAGATATCAACAGAGAAATATGCTGAATGCAAAACCACCCACATAATTTATTGAGTTTTCACCCTGTATTTATTTTTCAGGCTTATTATTTTGAGAGAGAGAGAAAGAGAGAGAGAGAGAGAGAAAGCATGAGCTGGGGAGGGGTAGAGATAGAGGGAGGAGACAAAACACCAAGCAGGCTCTGCACTGTCAGCACAGGACAAGATCATGACCTGAGTGGAAATCAAGAGTCACTTAACCAACTGAGCCACTAGGCGCCCCATGAGTCTTCTCCCTTCAGAAGAAGCATTACATGTAGAAAAGGAAAAGAACAGACAGATGAAACTGTTTAAATAGGATAAAACCACTAACCTGGGTTATATGTACAAGAGCATATTTCAACAGGACAAGAAAAATAAACCTTGCTATAAATGCCTGATCTTCATTTTCATTATTCTACAACTTTTCTATTTGATCTGATTATACAAAGGGAATTATAATTAATGCAGTAACATGCAGGCATTCATTACTAGTGATATGAGAAGAAAAAAAAAGACTATTTAGTAGCATCAATAATAATAGCTTACATTTAAAGAGTGCTTTGAAATTTACAAAGCACTTTTTACATACATTGTTTCTTTAGTTATCTAATTAACCTTTAATTAATGGTTTTCTTCAAAAAACTTTTCCAACTAATCACCCACCCCCTGTTCTCTCCTTGTAATATTATGAAAGTAACATGAAAAAAGAGAGCCTACTGCAGCTATTATTAAGACAATGAAAATAAAAAATAAATTAATTAAAATGTAAAAATTATATAAAAATAAAACCTGAAAACACTGAAATCTAATACATAAGAAAGGCATAATGTCTTTGGCATTCATTTAGGATATCCTTTTCCATATATACAATCAAAGGAAGAAATCTTTTAAAAATTATACACGATGTTAGTCATAGCTATATATAAAAAAGGAACTTTATGCCAGTTAACACGTCAAACAGAACTGAAGGCAAATAATGGACTAAGAGTACCTGTAACACATGTAAAGACAAAGAATACTGCTAAGTTTGCAATATTAACTTTCACTTGTATCAAGCTTTAATTTATGCCTGGTTTTCTGCCCAAAATAGGGGTGCAGTGCCTTAATGTATAAGTAACCTCAACAAAAAACTAAACTAATGTTCCAGGGAAGAAATGTATTGGAAATGAATAGGAAATATAATGAAAATAATAGAAATGGCTGATAATATATTTAAAAAACTGTCAAGTCACAGCAAAAATTAAATACATGCAAATAAACCATTAATGATACATATATTTCTATTATCATGATGGCAAAATACTTACTTAACATTATTTTTTAACAGCAAAGTATGGGAGAAATCAAAATGCCCTTACAATGCCATTATTAGTTTAAAAAATAAGGAAATAAATCAGGATTTGAAATGTTTAGTAACTTATGACATTCAAATGACAAAGTGGAAAATAGCATTAAATAAAATGTCATTCATATACATATTCATATGTATATGTAGTAATTTTAATAGGCAGTATCTCATACATATATATATCAAATATTAGAAAAAATAATAAATTTTGTGTTAAACTTAAAAGGCTACACTTGAAAATTTGGATAGCTTATTATGAAAATATTCATTTTTATAGTAAGTTTTGGATGGTTTCTATAACTACAGAGGCAAATAAAATTTATTAATTTTAATCACAAAAGTATAAAAATACTTTTAATAAGGATTTTATTAAGATAATTCTTTGAAACCTTTCATCTCTTATTTGTTGTTTAAAAAAAGAAAACAAGACTGGAACAAAAATGTCATGAGGTTAGCAATTATCCTTTCAAAACATGGGGCAGAACCTCAAATATGTGAGCAGCTTTTTCTCATGTTTTATGTTAATCTTCCAAAAGTGAAGGCAGGGAAAATGCTAAGTAGGCTGCTCTATAGAAAAATTGACAAGGTAAATAGAAGAACAGATTAGAGAATTTAATTTATACATCTGCAGGTGCTTTAACTGCTATCTGACAGATATCGCATTTAAATCTGTTGGAAAGAACTGGCTGATTATCCAAAAGAGAAATATATATACATAGATATTTGTACATATACACTTGTATATATATACATATATATATGTATATGTATATATGTACATATATATGTGTATATATATGCATATATATGTGTGTATATATACACACATATATATGTGTATATATATACACACATATATATATGTGTATATATATTTCTGATAAATGGAATAGCTATAGTGTATTTGTGGTTTAGAGCTGAAATGTTTAAATCCTCCATGCCATTATGTTACCTTCAAAGATATTCTTAGAAAACTATATTCATCCTTCTTGTACCAAGCTCCAACAGCAAAATGCTGCCACAATTCAAAGGGTGTATTTTAAATATAATTCCACAAATAAGCCCACGTGAGCTGCTCATAAAAAGTTTTTTCTTGGCTGCAGAGCTAAATCCACTGAGCTGAAGTCTTTTTCAAACACAATTTATCCACGCTGATTATTCAGAAATGGATTACCCAGTTTATGGGTTTTCCAGGTGTTTGACTTCCTTTCTTTTTACAGTTTTTGTTTGGTTGTTTGTTTTGTTTTGTTTTGCTTTTCAGGTTGGTCAACAAGACCTATGCTACTAAACAGCTCAAACCAAGCATAAATTCTGAGGTTCAAATAGATCTTATTGAAAATGTTAACTAGGTCACACGTTAGACTTGAAAACTTCAATGAATAATTTTGTGGAGTTTTATTTGTAACAGGGAAGTATCTAAGAGATAAAATATTATTATTTATTGAGTACTTGCTATGTGTTGGTCATTTCTGTAAGCATGCGACATTAATTAATTAGTCTTCACAACAAATTGCACTGCCCTCTTTTGAGAGAGAGACTGTCTTTTTCCAAAAGATACTCTTTCCTGCTTTGTTAAAGATTAGTCGGCCATACATTTTGGGTAAATTTCTGGGTTCTGTATTCTATTCCATTGATCTATGTGTCTGACTTAATGCCTGTCCCCTACTGTCTTGGTGATTAGTCTTGTAATATAGCCTAAAGTGAGGAAATTTAATGCCTCCAGCTTTGGTTTTCTGTTTTCAACATTATTTTGGCTATTTGGGGTCTTTTGTGGTTCCATACAAATTTTAGAATTGTTTGTTTTAGCTCTGTGATGAATGCTGGTGTTATTTTGATAGGGATTGCATTGAATGGGTTGATTGCTTTGGATAGCATCAACATTTTAACAATATTTGTTCTTCCAATCTATGAGCATGGAATGCTTTTCCATTTCTTTGTGGCTTCTTTCATAATTTTTTTACACTTTTCAGTGCACAGATCTTTTAATTTTGTTAGGTTTATTTTAGGTATTTTATGTTTTTTGGTGCAAGTGTAAATTGGATTAATGCAACCGATTTCTGTATGTTGATTTTATATCCTGTGACTTTGATGAATTCATGGATCACCTCTAGCAGTTTTTTTGGAATCTTTTAGGTTTTCCATGTAGAGCATCATGTTATCTGCAAAGACTGGAAATTTGACTTCTTCTTTGCCAATTTGGATGCCTTTTATTTTTTGGTTGTCTGTTGGTGAGGCCAAGACTTGCAGTACTATGTTGAATAACAGTGGTGAGAGTGTATATCCTTTCTGTTCCTGATCTTAGGGAGAAAGCTCTCAGTTTTACCTACTGAGGATGATATTCACTATGGGCTTTTCATATATGGCTTTTATGATGTTAAAGTTCCTTCTATCGCTACTTTCTTGAGGGTTTTTAATCAAGAAAGGATGTTGTATTTTGTCAAATGCTTTTTCTGCATCTATTGACAGGATCATATGGTTCTTACCCTTTCTTCTGTGGTGTATCATGTTGATTGATTTGTGAATACTGAACCAGCCCCGCAGCAGCCCAGGAATGAATCCCATTTGATCATGGTGAGTAATTCTTTTAATATACTGTTGAATTCGATTTGCTAGTATCTTGTTGAAAATTTTTGTATTTAGGTTCATCAGGGATACTGGCCTATGATTCTCCTTTTTAGTGGGGTCTTTGTCTGGCTTTGGAATCAAGGTAACGCTGGCTTCATAAAATGAGTTTGGAAGCTTTCCTTCCATTTCTATTTTTTTGGAACAATTTGAGAAGAATAGGTACCACCTCTGCTTTACATGTCTGGTAGAATTCCCTAGGGAAGTCTTCTGGTCTAGGACTCTTATTTGTTGGGAGATTGTTGATAACTGATTCCATTTCTTTGCTGGTTATGGGTCTGTTCAAATTTTCAATTTCTTCCTGTTTGAGTTTTGGTGGTAAATAAGTGTCTAGGAATTTGTCCATTTCTTCCAGATGGCCCAGTTTTCTTCTTCACTCAAAGAGTCCCCCTTCAAATTTCTTGCATGGCTGGTTTAGTTGTCACAAGCTCCTTAGTTTTTGTTTGTCTGGGAAACTCTTTATCTCTCCTTCTATTCTGAATGATAGCCTTGCTGGATAAAGAATTCTTGTCTGCATATTTTTCCCATTCTGTATGTTGAATATATCCTGCCACTCCTTCCTGGCCTTCCAGGCTTCTGTGAAAAGATCTGCTGTGATCCCGTCTTCCCTTTTAGATTAAGAATTTTTTTTTTCTCTTGCTGCTTTCATGATTCTTTCCTTGCTTGAGTATTTTGTGAATTTGACTATGCTATGCCTTGGTGATGATTGGTTTCTGTTGAATCTAATGGGAGTTCTCTGTGATTCTTGGATTTTGATATCTGTGTCCATCCCCAGATTAGGGAAGATTTCAGCTATAATTTACTATCATCAACTTTCTGCCACTTTTTCTTTATCATCATCTTCTGGGACTGTTATTATACAAATGTTATTCCTCTTTAATAGATCGTTGACTTCTCTAAATCTTGTATCTTATGCCTTTCTTTCCCTCATTTTTTCTGTTTTATTTTCCATAATTTTATCTTCTATATCACTGATTTTCTGCTCTGCTTAGTCCATCCTTGTGATCATGGGATCCCTTTGAAACTGCATCTCAGTTACAGCATTTTTAAATTTCAGCCGGATTATATTTTAGTTCTTTTATCTCTGCAGAAAGGGATTCCATGGTGTCTTTGATATTTTTTTTAACTCCAGCTAGTATTCTTATAATCGTGGTTTTATATTTTAATTATTTTTAATGTTTATTTATTTTTTGAGAGAGAGAGAGTGAGAGATAGCGCTTGATTAGGGGAAGGGCAGAGAGAGAGGGAGACACAGAATCTGAAATAGGCTCCAGGCTCTGAGCTGTCAGCACAGAGCCCAATGAAGCACTTGAACTCACGGACTGCAAGGTCATAACCTTAACCAAAGTTGGACGCTTAACCAACTGAGCCACCCAGGTGCCCCATAATCATGGTTTTAAATTCTAGTTCAGACATCTTACTTATACCTGTGTTGATTAAATCCCTGGCCATCATTTCTTCCTGCTCTTTCTTTTATGGTGAATTCTTCTGTCTTGTAATTTTGGAGAAATAAAGTAAATTAATAAAATAAAATAAAATAAATAAAAACAAAACAATCAAGAAAACTAGATCCTAGGTGTATTTTACCGTGCTTGTTGAGAGAAGCTAGACAGAAAAGGAAAAACAGAGAAAGGAAAAAAATGTTAAAAGTTAAAAGTTAAAAAAATAACAGAATAAAATAAAAGAGAATTTTAAAATGTTCATTCTGTATCCAAGAAACAAGAAAAAGGAAAACATAAGCAAAAACAAAAGCAAAGAAAACAAACAAATGAACAAAGAGAATGAAACGAAGTTAGATCCAGTTTCCCCTAGAACTGAAACTCTGCAATACACTATGGTCAATAGACTAAGCAAGTGGAAGGGATTTGGGCTAATCTTCTGGGGGATATGCCTGGAGTGCCCAGATGGGCCGGGCATGGTGTAACGGTTCCACTCTCCACTTGGTGGCACTATTTTGTTCACTGGGGGCCGGCCCTTGCACATGAACCATAGGTGAAAATGGCTTCACCCTGCTATTCTCTGGCATGGGAAATTTGTGCACTCACAGTGAGCAGCATGGTCAGTCACCCCTACTTTGTTTTAGGCCTCCATCCACTCTCGTCTCTCCCCTGTCTATGTCCAAGCTGTCTGCCTGCCAGGCGGAACCTCTCTCCAAAGTTTTATCTCAGATGAGGCTGTGTTTCAAAACCCCATACTTCAGAGACCCCATGGCCTGGATCCATGCTGATTTTCTGGGGGAGGGTCTGCCAAGCAATAGCCAGGTACTGACTTGTCCTAGAAAACACTCATGTGATCATGCATCAGCAGAGGCTCAGAGTTTATGGTAAAGCACAACACACAGCCTATATCAGGTTTTGCTGTACTCAGCTGGCGTCTTTGTCCCAATACTGGTAAACAGGGCAGCTGTCCCAGTTCCGCTAGGACTTTTGCCTGCAGGGAGGCTATACGACCTCTACCAAATGCTCTCCAAGCAGGGAAACTGCTTCTCCCTATGTAGCACAGGGACTCAGCTTCTGCTGCCTGTTCCTGGGGATTCACACTACTTTCTCATTGGAGCTCTACACAGGCAATGATTTCTGAATCTTCAGAGTCTGCATTCCATTCTTCATAGAAAACTGGTGATATTGAAACCCTCTTCTTTTTCCCTGTTAATGTTTTTTGGGGAACAAATTTCTTGTCCAGTCCCCTACAAGTGTTTTCACTGTTTCTCTCTTTCTCTCCACCTACTTTTAGGAGGAGTGTTTTTCTTGCATAATCCTGACAGGCTGCAATTTCTCCTTTTTCTTTGTCTTCTCTCCGCGAAAAGGGCTCCTTACCCTCCGTGGTTCTGTGGCTTTTCTCTCCTCCAGTACACTTCATCCCACCACATACCTGTCAAGTTCTCTGGCTTAAATTATGCACATTGCTGCGTTAATCCTCAGATCAGTTTCTTAGGTGTTCAAAATGGTTTGATGCTGATCTAGCTGTGTTTCAGGGGTGAAACAAGCACAGTTTCTCCATATCACTCTGCCATCTTAATTCTCCCCAACATGAATGTGTCTTGACAATATGCTAATTAAAATAAACCAGATGCAAAAAGACAAATGTTGTATGGTTGTACAATACACAAATTTACAGAGATAGGTAGTAGAGTTGAGATTACCAGAGGCTGGTCAGGGGGATGGGAATTATTGTTTAATGATTATAAAACTTTTGTTTTGGGCACCTGGGTGGCTCAGTTGGTTAAGCCTCTGACTTCAGCTCAGGTCATGATCTCACAGTTGGCAAGTTCGAGCCCTGCATCAGGCCCTGTGCTGACAGCTCAGAGCCTGGAGCCTGTTTCGGATTCTGTGTCTCCCTCTCTCTCTCTCTGCCCCTTCCCTGCTCGCTCGCTCTCTCTCTCTCTCTCTCTCTCTCTCTCTCTCAAAAATAAACATTAAAAAAAATTAAAAGAAAACTTTTGTTTGATGATGAAAAAGTTCTGAAAATGGACAGTGGTCATAATTCCACAACATTGGGAATGTACTTACTGGTAATGGATTATACACTTAAAAATAGTTAAAATGGTAAATTTTATGTCTATCTTACCACAATAAAACATAGCCCCCTGAAAATTATAATTTTCAAAATAGATCTAAAAACATCACTTCTCTCTGTCTCATCATTTGCTGTTATACATCAAGCCAATATCATCTTTAATCTAGATTTTTGCATTTGCCTCTAATTGATCTATTTCTGTCCCTGGCCATTTCATTCTATTTCCACACAGTATCCAGATCCAGCCTTTAAAATACAAGACAGATCAAGTTACTCTTTTTATTCAAATCCTCCAGTGACTATTTAATGCAGATTAACCACCAAAGTCCTTTAAATAATTTTAAGGACTTATATGATCTGATTTCCCCATTAACTTTTGATCTCACATTCATCAGGGTCATACCAAAGTAAATGTGATGGACGTGGTCTGCGCTGGGGGAGAGGAAAGTGTTATCACTGACATTGTGTATCACCAGGTACATGGTAACAATTAAAAGCAATACTACTTTTGGTTAGTTTTATCATAATTTATATATTTTCTACAGAAAATACATCTCTTTCTGCTTTTGGCTGGGATTGGACATCTGCCATGAACTCCTTGACTCCACTCTTCCTTTCTTCATTCCACTCTCTCCATTTTGATCTCCTGTTAATTAAATTCACTAAGCAAATGTATGACTCAGGGCCTTTGCATTTACTATTCTCTCAGGCTGAAACACCAGGTATCTATCTGAGTGGTCAGCTCCCTCATCTACATCAGTCATTAATTCATAAATCACTTTCTCTATGTGGCCTTCCTTGACTTCCCTATTGCAAGGTAGAATTACACTGTTACCACCATATACCACACTCCTTCCATCTTCATTTCTTGGCACTTTTTACTATCTAACATGTATTTTTCACTAATTTATTACATTTATCGTTCATTTCTTCCACAGGAGTAAAAGCTTCCTGACTTCAAAGATTTTTAATCCAATAGTTTAATGTTGCAAATCCAGCAGAAAGCACTGCCTGGTTCACAGTAAACATTTAATAAATTCTTGTCCAATGAATGTATGAATGAATGGAAAAAATCATTGGTGCTTAACTATATACTCAGTAGGTGCAAATGCCACTATCTGCCTAGCCAGAACACATATAAAAATGTTTAACATCACTAGTAATTGGAACAAAGCAAAGTTAAATATGCCTCCATTTTATCAATTATCAAATAGAGAAACATTCAGGTGGTCCTTGAACAATATGGAGGCTAGAGAGGTTGACTCCTGCACAGTTGAAAATCCACATGTAACTTTTGACTCTCCCAAAACTGAACTACAAAAGCACTACAGTTGACTGGAAGCCTTACCAAAACATTAAGTTGATTAACACATATTTTGTGTGTTACATGTATCATATACCATATTCTTACAATAAAGTAAGCCAGAGAAAATAAAATGTTATTAAGATAATCATAAGGAAGAGAAAATACATTTAGAGTACTGTACTGTAAAAATTCCACATAGGTAGAACCACACAGTTCAAGGGCCAACTGTATATTATTGCAAAAAGTTTAGAAAAGGAAAATGAAACAGGTCTCTTTATACTATTTGTGACAATGATAAATGATAAATTTTGAGGAAGAGTAAAAACAGTTTTAATATGGTTAAAATTATGACTCAACACTTAATAATACTTCTTTTAAAATTAAAAACCCATGAACACTATACATATTTATTAACAGATTTGTATATACATATATATTTGTGTGTATGTGTGTGTGCCTGTGGGCTATGAAGATATATCCTTTTTAAGAGACCCTCCAGAAGTACTCTTTTCATCTTTTAATATATTTCTGTGCACTAATTATGGAGGTCACCACTAGTTCCTATGAAAAATAGATGCTGTATTCAAGAGTAATTTGATTATCTACAAAGGACTCTATGTCTGACTAAATTAGACCTCTAAGGAACCAACTATTTGGTTGATTTGCAAAAGGAATCTATGAATAATGACATCAAGAGACACTGGAAATTTGGATTTTGCAGTATATTATTTACCTAATGCAATACCCTAGCCACCACCAAGGCCTGATTTATCCATACCTTAGAATCAAACTGTGTGAGAGGTGCACATCATACTGAAATGTTTCCCCATATTATTAATGTATGCAAAATTTTTAGACACTTGATAGTGCTTTCTAAAAGCACTGCTATTGTTTGCCTGAGAAATTATTGAAATATTTTAAGCAAGGAGTAAACATCTGAATTCAAATAAGATATATGAATGAACTTTGGGACTAGAAAGCTTATATAAAAATGAGAATCATCATTCAAGAAATAAGAGCAAAAATTCAAAGTGTCAACCACAGAATTAAGTAAAATACTTACTACATTTGTATTAATTCCAGTGAAAGACCTCCTTCCAATTAAATACCCTCAGCGTAATAGTTTTTGGCAGCAGTAGAGGTCACTGATCTATGATTTCATCTGCACATACTAAGCCTGAGTCTAACTCAGTAAGGCACCATACAGAAGAGGAATATCCTACAAATAAGCACAAAAATACTCTGATTTATAACTACCAGTATATACCAACAGTAACTACATAATTCTAAATGATGCCCACATACCATTATAAGGACCAAAGGATGAGATCAGGCCCTTTAAGTTTTCAAATAATTTTTAGATGGTCTTTTGTGGCTTTTTAAAACTTACAATACTGACAGGTCACTAAGTGTGACTTAATTTTGCAAAACTTCTACTGAGAAGCAAATGGTGGACTCAAGCTGAATAAGTGAACTGTTGAATGAATGAATTAACTCATTAATATTCAAATAACACATGTTGTAGCCATTTGGGCTGCTATAACAAAAATATCATACATCAGGTGGTTTATAAACAACAGATTTTATTTCTCACTGTTTTGGATTAAGGAAGTCCAAGATCACATCACCAATATGGTCAGATGAGGGCCTTCTTTGGGGTTGCAGACTTATTATATCCTCAATTGGCAAAAAGGACAAGCCAGCAATCTGGGGTCTCTTTGATAATGGCACTAATCCCAATCATCAGGATCCCACACTCATGACCTAGTCACCTCCCAAAGGCCCCACCTCTTAACACTGTCACCTATGGGGGTTAGGATTTCAACATACGAATTTTGGGGAAATAGATTCAGACTATGGCAATACTTAACTTTTTTTTTTTAACAAAGTACTTTTTTTCTTGTTTCATAACATAAAATGTCACCAATACGCCTATTAGAAAAGATTGTTCCTCTTTCTCTGTTAAATAGAAGCTTAGAAATGCATCTCAGAAAAACTCCCAGATATTTAAAGGTCTTTTACTGTTTTTATTATTTAAAATTATTATGATTATATTTCATACTCTATCCTTGCCTCTATAATAATATTATTTATTCCACCACTTATATAACCTTTTCAATTGTTCAAAATTATTTCTAGTCTAGAATATCATCTTCCTAGGAAATACTGGTGCTGCCTCTCCAATTCCTACTAAATTATTTGAAAATGAGAAACAAATTAAAATAAATAACTCTGGAAGAGATGTCTGAAAACCAAGATAATGCTTGAATGTTAGTGAAATTATTAATAACTACAAGACAATGCCATTGAAGTTGGAATTCTTTTCAGTGATGAATGCAGGTTTTACTACCTAAGAAGAACAAGTTTGTTAGGCTAAAAGAAAAAAAGGGTACTGATTCATCTTTCTGCTTCTCCCTGATATCTGGTACAGGCACTCTGAGTCTGTATTAAAGAGATAACTGGGAAGTTAGCCATCAACTTTACAGCTATCAGTTCCTCTGGTAGCTAGAGTTTGTCCCTCCACTCTAACAAGTACTGATCTTTCTACATGGATTTATTGCCTGAAGTTCTTAAGGAAACAACTGTATAGAAGTGAATAAAAGGATCAAAAGGAGCAAAGTGGATCCTAAGTTCCTTATGTACAACAAAGTGTAGCTATTATTTTTTTTATGTCTATTTTTGAGAGAGAGACAGGGGGTACAAGCAAGGGAGGGGCTGAGATAGAGGGAGACACAGAATCTGAAACTGGCTCCAGGCTCTGGGCTGTCAGCACAGAGCCCAACGTGGGGCTCAAACCCATGAACAGTGAGATCATGACCTAAGCCCAAGTCAGATGGTTAACAGACTGAGCCACCTGGGTGCCAAATGATAGGTAATTCTAACAAGAATATCATTTAGGTAGAGTTGAAATTAGGAACATGCCTATAGCCCTGTGGGCATCTTAAAATTTTTCAAGCATCAGTCACACTTTCTGTAAAGAATATTTATTGTATTTTATTTTATTAAAAATTCTATACATTATTCAGTGTCCATCACTGTAAGTGTACCCTTAATCCTTTTTCTTATTTTACTCATCCGCCCACTCAACTCTCCTCTGGTAACCACCAGTTTGTTCTCTTATTTAAGAGTTAGTTTTTTTGTATTTGTCCTTTTTCTTTGTTCATTTGTTTTGTTTCCTGAATTCCACACATGAGTGAAATCATATGGTATTTGTCTTACTCTGTCTGCATTATTTCACTTAGCATAATACCCTCTAGTTTCAACAATGTTGTTGGAAATGACAAAATCTCCTTTTTTATGGCTAATTTTCCTTTGTATATATCTACCACATCTTCTTTATCCATTCATTTATGAACACGTGGGTTGCTTCCATATTTTGCCTACTGTAAATGTCACAATAAACATAGGGGTGCACATATCTTTTTAAATTAATTTTTCATTTTCTTTGGGTAAATACCCAGTAGAATTACTAGATCATATGGTAATTCTATTTTTAATTCTTTGTGAAACCTCCATACTGTTTTCCACTGTGGCTGCACCAGATTACATTCCCTCGAACAGGACACAAAGGTTCTTTTTTCTTCACACTCTCACCAACACTTGTTATTTCTTGTGTTTTTATTTTAGCCATTCGGGAAGGTATGAGGTGATATCTCACTTGTTTTGATTTGCATTTCTCTGATTAGTGATATTGAACATCTTTTCATGTATCTGTTGGCCCTCTATATCTCTTCTTCGGAAAAAATGTTTATTCAGGCCCTCTGCCTATTTTTAAATCTGATTTTTTTTGGTGTTGAGTTGTATAGATTCTTTATATATTTTGGATATTAACCCCTTATCAGATATATCATTTACAAATACTTCTCCAATTCAGGTTTTTTGTTTTGTTGATGGTCTCCTTCACTAAGAAGAAGCTTTTTATTTTGGTGTAGTCTCAATAGTTTAATTTTGTTTCCCTCGCCAAAGGAAACATATCTAGAAAAATGTTTTTATAGCTAATGTCAAAGAGATTATTGCCTATGTTTTCTTCTAGGAGTTTTATGGTTTCAGGTCTCACATTTAGGTCTTTCATACACTTTGAGTTTATTTTTGTATATGGTATAAGACAGTTTCATTCTTTTACATGTAGCTGACCAGTTTTCCCAACACCCTTTGTTGAAGAGATTGTCCTTTCCCATTGTATATTCTTACCTACTTTTTCATAGATTAATTGACCATAAGAGCATGGGTCTATTTCTGGACTCCCTGTTCCATTCCATTGATCTATTTCTGTGCCAGTAACATACTGTTTTGATTAGTACAGAATACATACTCTTTTCAGCTGTACATGGGGCATTCTTCAGAATTGATCACATAAGGCCACAAAACAAATCTCACCAAATTAAAAAATACTGAGATCATATCATGTGTCTTTTCCAATGACAATGGCATTAAACTAGAAATAAATCATAAGAAAAAATCCCAAAGAACATAAATACATGGAGCTTAAAAAAATTCTACTAAACAGTGAATGAGTCAACCAAGAAATCAAAGAGGAAATTAAAAAAAATACATGGATGTGAATGAAAATGAAAACACAATAGTACAAAATCTTTGGGATGCAGCAAAAGCTTTTCTAAGAGGGAAGTTTTTAGCAATACAGGCTTATCTCAAGAAGCGAGAAAAATGTCAAACAACCTAACCTTACACTTAAAGCAGCTAGAGAAAGAATAAACAAAACCTAAAACCAGTAGAAGGAAGTAAATAATAAAGATAAGAGCAGAAATAAATTAAACAGAGACAAAAAAATAAAAGCAAAACAAAAACAAAAACAAAACAATAAAAAAGATCAATGAAACCAGGAGCTGGTTCTTTGAAAAGATCAACAAATTGATAAACCTTAACCCAGACTCATTATGAAAAAAAAAAAGCTCAAAAATAAATCAGAAATGAAAGAAAATAACACCAGAGAAATACAGAGGATTATAAAATAATATTATGAAAATTATATGCCAACAAACTGGACAACCTAGAAGAAATGGATGAATTCCTAGAAACATAAAATCTTGCAACTCTGAGTCAGGAAATAATAGAAAATTTGAACAGACTAATTAACAGCAATAAAATTGAATCCATAATTCAAAACCTGTCAACAAACAAAAGTCCAGGACCAGATGGTTTCACAGGTAAATTGCACCAAACATTTAAAAGGAGTTAAAGATTTTTTTAAGGTTTTTATTTATATTCCAGTTAACATAGAGTGTAATATTAGTTTCAGGTGTACAATTTATTGATTCAACAATTACATAAAACACCAGGTGCTTCTTACAACAAGGGCACTCCCTAATCCCCATCACCTATTTAACCCATTATATCACCCACTGGTAACCATCAGTTTGTTATTAAGAGCCTGTTTCCTGGTTTGCCTCTCTCTTTTTTCCCCCTATGATCATTTGTTTTGTTTCTTAAATTCCACCTGAGTGAAATTATATGGTGTTTGTCTTTCTCTGACTTATTTCACTTAGCATTATACTCTCTAGCTCCATCCATTTCATTGCAAATGGTAAGATTTCATTCTTTTTGGTGACTAAGTAACATTCCATTATATAAATATCACTTCTTCTTTATCCATTTATCAGTCAATGAACATTTTGGCTCTTTCCATATTTTGGCTATTGCTGATAATGTTGTGCCAACATGGAAATGAGATGTATGTATCCCTTTGAATTAGTATTTTTGTATTCTCTGCATAAATACCTAGTAGCGCGATTGCTGGATCATATGGTAGTTCTGTTTTTAACTTTTGAGTAAGTCTACACTGTTTTCCAGAGCGACTACACCAGTTTGCATTCCTACCAACAGTGTAAGAGGGTTCCCCTTTCTCTGCATCCTCACCAACACATGTTGTTTCTTATGTTGTTAATTTTAGCTTATTCTGTGAGGTGATATCTCATTGCAGTTTTGCTTAGATTTTATAAAATAGTTTCTACACCCAATGTGGGGCTTGAACTTAAAACTCCAAGACCAAGAGTCGCATATAAGTGACATTATATTATATCTGTCTTTGTCAGGCATATCTCATGAAGCATAATTTCCTCAAGTTCCATTCAGGTTGTCACAAATGGCAGGGTTTTCTTCTTCCTGGATGAATGCAATTGACTTTTGAATAATATGTATTTGAACAGTGAAGGTTCACTTACTTGTGGATTTTTTTGTCAATAAATACAGCAGAGTACCGTAAATATATTTCTCTTCCTCATGATTTTTTAAATAACATTGTCTTTTTTCTTGTTTACTTTATTGTAGGAATATAGTATATAACACATGTAAAATACAAAACATGTTAATCAACTGCTTATGTTATCAATTAGTTTTCTGGCAACAGCAGGCTATTAGTTGTTAAGTTTGGGGTGAATTAATAGTTAATACACAGATTTTCAATTGCATGAGAGTTGATGCCCCTTACCACTGCATTGTTCAAGGGTCAACTGAACACTTAGGTTGTTTCTATGTCTTGGATGGTGTGAATACGGGTACAATAAATATGAAAATTCAGGGGAACAAAAACAAGAATTAATACCTATTCTTCTCCAACTATTCCAGAAACATAGAAGAAGAATAAAAGATTCATTCTACAAGGCCAAAATGTCCCTGATACCAAAACCAGATACAGAAGATACAAAGAAAAAAGAGAAATACAGTCCAATATCTCTGATGAACATGGATGCAAAAATCTTCAATAAAATATTAGCAAGCCAAATCCAACGATACATTAAAAAATTATTCACCACAATCAAGTATGATTTATTCCCAAGATGCGAGGTGGTTCAATATTTGTAAATCAATAAGATACCTCACATAAAAAGAGAAATGCTAAAAATTATATGATAATTTCAATAGATGCAGAAAAAGCATTTGACAAAGCACAACATCCATTCATGATAAAAACCTTCAAAAAGTAGGTGTAGAGGGAACATACCTCAACATAATAAAGGCCATATATGAAAAACCCACAGCTAACATCATACTCAATGGGGAAAAACTTAGAGCTTTTCCTATTGGGTCAGAAACAAGAAAAAGATGTCTACTCGCTACTTTTACTCAACATGGTATTGAAAGACCTAGCCACAGCAATCAGACAACGAAAAGAAATAAAAGTCATCCAAATCGGTAAAGAAGAAGTAAAACTTCTACTATTTGCAGATTACATGATACTGTATAAAACCCTAAGACTCTACCAAAAAACTTCTAGAACTCAAAAATGAATTCAGTAAAGTTGCAAGATACAAAATCAATGAACAGAAATCAGTTGTATTTCTATACACTAATAATGAAGTCGCAGAAAAAGAAATCAAGAAAACAATCCCATTTATAAATGCACAAACTTAACCAAGGAGGTGAAAAGAGCTGTATGCCAAAAACTGTAAAATACTGATGAAAGAAACTGAAGATGATACAAATGGAAAGACATTCCATGCTCATGGATTGAGAGAACCAACATTGTTAAAATGTCCATACCACCCAAATAAATCTACAGATTTAATGCAATCCCTATCAAAATACCAACAGCATTTTTAACAGAACTAGAATAATCCTAAAGTTTGTATGGAACCATAAAAAAACCCGAAATAGCCAAAGCAATCTTCAAAAAGAAGAACAAAACTAGAGGTATCACAATCCCAAATTTCAAGAGTGTTTATTAGTTTAATAATTATTATTAAATTATAGTTGCTTTCTTGTAAAACATGCTCCATGGTGCTGGTTCCAGCAGAGAAGAACTTTTAAAAATTCCACTATATTCCCTTCCCTCAGCACAAAGAGTAAAGTATGTATTAATCACCTATCTACTTCTTGTGTACAAAAATTGTTTCTAGTTTGAAACTGACAATCTATCTTCCATGCCAGCATGGTGCTTGGCATTTATGTAGTATAGGTGAAAAGTGTGAACATTTAAAGCTGGCAGCAGACTTCTTTAATGGATTGAAAGTAGGGAAAGGAAACCAGGAGGCACGGGCTAGGAGAAACAGTCATAACTCTCAGCAAGATAAAGTGAGAGATTCAGTTTCATCATGAAAAACTAAAAATGAGAAAAGAGAGAAGCATGAAATAATCCAGTCAGATTCAGGCTACTGAAGTTTAAATAGGTATTAAAAGTCTCCAGTGGCCAAAGGCTCTTTGTGAAACAGCGTTGCTAATATTCAATTTGAAGATACTTATTTTGATGTGATATGACATTCACCTTCCCAACTTTTCCCAAATCCTCAATAACATCTAGCAAACAACTCCATTTCTTGAGTCAAAGGCATATGCGTGTGTGTGTGTGTGTGTGTGTGTGTGTGTGTGTGTGTGTGCGCGCGCGCGCACTGCTTCATATGTGGTAGTGATAATGGGTGTTTTGTTTTGCTTTGTTTTTCCTCAAAAGCAAAAGGTAGGGTCATTTTGCAGTTCAGGTTGACATTATGCAGGTCAGATGGTGCATATATAGGATGGCAAGAAAGCATATCAACTAAAGAAGTAATGTTTGCACCATGAGAATATGAACATTTTTACCATCCTCTAACACATCTCAAAATACTTGGGGACGATTTCAGAGGATGAAAATTTCAATTTAAGCTATCATATCTAGCTTTCAAGTAGCCAGAGAGATATAGGACACCAATATCTTATGAGTTACAATGAAAGAATTGATAATATTTATAGCATTGTAGAGACCAGTCAAATGATATAGACCATTCATGTATTTTACACATAGTAAGAAGCAAAGAAGAAATGATCTGATTAAATACATTAGCAAGATGGTGGGAACACCTAGACTATAACCCAGGATCACTCCTTTAAAGCATTTGACAAGACCAGAGCTCTTTGTAATATTTCATGATTCAAATCTCTCTGGTTTAATAAGGCTATACGCCCTGAATTTACTTTAGATAAGGGACATTCCTCAGATTTCCTATCTGATTGCATTTAAATGTATAAATGTATTGGAATGTAAAAGTCACATTTAAAAACTCATGATCAGAGTCCAGTGTTTTTTATATCCATTCATCCTGGTTTATATGAATCATGCTTAATTAGCATATCAACTTGGATAGAAATGTTCTTCCCTGGGTCTCTTAATATCAGCAAATATTTTTTGGCATATTGTTAAAAATATATATAAATCCAAAATAGCTTTTCTAATCTATTGCTTCCTAAGTTTTAACTTAATGCCTTCCTTAGATAATACAGTTATAAGTAGTTGAAAAAGGGAACTACAGTACAAATTCTATTATTGGAAGTGCTGAAATACAGATAGGACTATGTTTGATTCTTTCAGAATTACTCATTTTATATTTTCTGCTTCCATTCTTTTCCCAAGCATTAGAATCAGTAATGCTAAGAATAGCATTAGTTATAGCATTTTCCATGACTGAAAGCAGAACAGGTTTCTATAAATAATGCATTTTAAATTAACTAGCAGCAACATCCTTGACTTGCAAAATACTTCCTAGTTATCAGTTCCAGATATGAAATGTGTGTACAAAATATAATCACCATCATGCATTACTATGACAGACCTTTATTCTCTCCCAATTGATTGCTACCCAGTTTATACTAGGAAGTTGTTCAGTTATGGAGTTTGCAGTGTGTTCTTATTTATATTTCCCATCTTCATACATTATATAGAATATTAAGAATTCTTCCCTCGAGAAAAAAATATGGTACCTATTTCTGAAATCATTATACAATCCATTTGAACATTTTTGATACTCTGGAAAAGTAAAATAAGAGTAGTGGATATAACCGTGTCTATATCTCACATTTAATAAATTCAGGGATTTATAGATGATAGATATTTTGAATATTTTTACTAGAAACTGAATTCTCTAGACAAGAGCCCAGATGACTTAGCTATCTCTTAACTGATTCTCTCCTAAAGCCTCCAACCATTTTCTTCATACTTCCTATTGTTGTAGGATTCTTGACCTCAATGCCCTGGATTAGTTGTCTTGCTGCTTTGAAGAATGAAGAGGTGGACACAGAATAAAATGAGCAGCAGGCAAAAGTTTATTAGAGTAGAAGATTAGAAAGTAAGAATAGTATGAAAGCTCTTTTTATAGAGAAGGCATCAAAAGTGAATACAAAGTGAATAATTGTGGACTTAGGGTTGTTTTACAAGGTTTTGGTCTGCCCCTTTCCTTCCCCCTTGTTCCTTCTCAGGTTCTACCCTTATTAGCTAGGTAATACTAAATGCCTAGTCATTCCTTTTTGATCTGTTCCATTGCATGAGGAGTCGTCTATGGCCATACTGTTCCTTGTGTGCCATATGTTTAAAGGTCTATTTATTTTTAGTCAGGTCTTTTGTCAAATTCCTGAGAAGAACCTGAGGGGGAGTAGGCCATGTCTGTCACATTCTCAAGAGGAAATTTATACCTGTAAACTAGGAGTTTGTTAAAGTCCAGACTTTCTCAGAAGAAATGCTTTAAAATATGTTTTTCCCTACCCAGGGACCTTCAAGCCCTAGCCTCTTCCTTTCTGCCTACTGAATTCTTTCCTCACACCATCTATATTAAGATTATAAATTTGTAATTCTGATTAATTTGAGTCTCACATTTCTTCTGTAAAGTACTACTTGAAAAGCTAAATTCTGCAAAAACTTGTGTTTTAAAAGTGTCTTCATGAGCAATATCTAATTTAATCATTATAATATATGCAGGTATGATATTGTGATTTATAACAAAAACTATATATTTGGTCTTTGTTCTTTCCTGGCTCAGAGCTCTCAAAACCCTTAAAATATCCTAAGTGATTAGAGCCATGTGGCCTTTTGTTGTATTAATGAGGTAACTTTTGGAACCCACCTAGGGAGGGGGACTAGTTGCCAGGAGAACCAATCTTGTGATCAGAGGGTTGGAACTTTCAGTCCTCCCTATGACATCCCTAGAGGGGAGAGGAGCTGAAGGCTGAATCAGTTTCTAATGGTGAATGATTTAAGCAATTGTGCTTATGTAATGAAGTCTTCATAAAAACCCAAAAGGACTGGCTTTGGAGAACTTCTGGTTGGTGAATACATGGGGAATTGGGGAGAAGGTGTGCTCACAAAGGGCTTGGAAACTCTGCACCCTTTCTGTGCCTTGCCCTCTGCATCTCTTCCATCTGGCTGTTTCTGAGTTTTATCCTTTTCCATTGAACCAGTTATCTACTAAGTAAAATGTTCCCGTGAGTTTTATGAGTCACTCTAGCAAATAAATTGAACCAAGGACATGGTTGTCTTAACTTATGATCTATAGCCAGTCAGAAGCACGGGTGACAACTTGGACTTGTCACTGGCCATCTGAAGTCCAAGGAAGCGGTTGTAGGAACCTCTAATCTGTAGCTGGTTGGCCAGAACCTGGGCTTGCAACTGGTGTCCTAAAAGGATGGGGAAATAATCTTGTAGGATGGAACACTTAACCTGTGGAATTGGATGCTGTCTCTGGATATAAAGTGCTAGAATTGATTTGAATGGTAGGACACCAACTGGTGTTAGTGAGAATTGCTTTTTGGTGGAATTATTCCCCCAACACACATTCATTGGAATTGGTTCCAGGAATCCCAAAAGGGCAAGACACTTATTTCATAAATGAGAAAATGGTTTTTTCAGTTTGTCAGTGAAAATTTTCATGGCTATAGAGTCTTCTGTTCTTACTTTTCTACAGAAAGACAGAGATTTCTGTAACTCTGAATCATCAAATCCCAACCAGTTCGTCCAGACTCCTTGGGACCTTAAAAGAAACAGGTGAAAGAGATTCATGGTAAAGGGTCAACTTACTTCTATAGGTATTTTGGGAACTCATAACCTAGGGCTGTCTGGACCTAGTTTGTGTTCTTCTACCAGGCCATTGTCAGATGAAACATATCTCATCATTCTTCCAATTTTCTTCATGATGACACCTAAGCTCCTTTGTAAGACACATAAGGCCTACTAGCATTGCCCTGCTTTCTTCTGCCTCACTTCATATACCTCCTGGCTCCAGTTTCTGGGCTCCAGAAACACTGTTTTAAGATGAAAACACACATGTATTGAATTTGTGTCTTTGCTGATTTTTCTCTTTCTACTTGGAATATTTTTCTCTTGCCTCTTTAGTTAGCTCATTCCTATTCATCTTTAAAATTCAGAAGTCAACCTTTCTTTTTTCTTAAGTTTATTTATTTTGAGAGAAAGAGAGCACAAGCAGAGGAGGGTGGGGAGAAAAAGGGAGAGAGAAAATTCCAAGCCGACTCCATCCTTTCAGTGCAGAGACCAATGCAGGGCTCAATACCACAAACTGCGAGGTCAAGACCTGAGCTGAAGTCAAGAGTCAAATGCTTAACAGACTGAGCCACCTAGGCTCCCCAGAGGTCATACTTCTTTTTTTTTTTTTAATTTTTTTTTCAACATTTATTTATTTTTGGGACAGAGAGAGACACAGCATGAACGGGGGAGGGGCAGAGAGAGAGGGAGACACAGATACGGAAACAGGCTCCAGGCTCTGAGCCATCAGCCCAGAGCCTGACGCGGGGCTCGAACTCCCGGAACGCGAGATCGTGACCTGGCTGAAGTCGGACGCTTAACCGACTGCGCCACCCAGGCGCCCCCAGAGGTCATACTTCTTAAGAAATGTTCTTTGTACCCACTTGAATATACACATACAAAGATGTGAGATGAGTGTTGAGACGGGTATTCCTCTCCTAGGTCTCCAATAATATTCTGCTACCAAATCTTCATCATGATTTTTAAATGATCTATAATCTTCTGCTTGCTGGGCCAGCTTCACAGGCATATGATTAGTGCAACTGCATAGAACCCAACTCTCAGAAGGTCTCCACATTTGGGTTCCAATGATCCATAGTCACGGCCTTGAAATGTTTGATAATCTTACCTTGAATTCGTGTTTTGTAAGTGAAGTCTGATAGTACAATAGAGGGTATACTGTGTGTGTGTGTGTGTGTGTGTGTGTGTGTGTGTGTGTGTGTGTGATGGGGAGGAGGCTTACAGCCCTAGCTCATAGATATCTGGCCTCCTATTGCCTCCCACTTCCCTTGAATGGATTGTCAGCTGCCCAATCCTCTAACACGTGGTACTCTTGAGTCCAAATACCATTCCCCTACCCCTCCTCTCACATATAAGGCACACCAAAGAGTTGTGTCATGGCCAAGTGTATGCTCTAGGGTCTCTCAGTGAGGGGCAAATGGCTGTTTCCACCCCAGGACTAGTACATTACTATGTATTCAGAGGGTGACCACCTATCTCTGATTCAGGAATCAAAGGCTGCATGATTAGAGATTGTAACCTGAGCGTAGACTATGTGTGAGGGGTTAGGCTCTGAGCCGGTAGAAACAGAGCAAAATTATTCCCAATGCCACATTAAATACTAAATTAAAAAAAAAAATTCCCAGGTCAAAGAAAGGTACTGTGAAAAACAAAAACCGTTGATATTGTTACTTCTAAGGGCACCTCTTTCCCTTTTTTTGAACAAGGGTCCCAGCATTTCGTTTTGCCCTGAGCCCTGCAGGTTATATATCCATCCAACCCTGCCTGTGTGAGTCTATGAAATCCTGAAGTTTGGGACTATCCTATTCAGCTCTGTAACTGTAGCATTGGCATTGTGCCTATTACATAATAAGAACCCATTATTTATATGTTAAATGAATAAATAAATGAATAATTATTACATAATATCATATACCACCTTCCATAAGAAGGTATGCTTGAATAGTAAGCTCTGTGATAAAGGGATATTTGTGAAAAACTTTTGACTTGTTCGTCACAACACATAATAAATAGCATATAAAAGCTGTAAAAATCTGAAATAACATTTTCTGCACACTAATAAAATTGACTTCATGTCCTGCCTCTTTTCAAAATATTTTCTTCCCAAAACAATTTTCTTGTCTGCCATATTTTAGTAAAAAAAAAAAGCTATAAATGTCTTCTCTTTGATTTGGTACTGTGATTAAGGAAGTGATTTTCATTTGTTTTTATCAGTAAAGGGTTTTGAAATTATACCAAGCAACAGTACACCAAGTACTTGGAAGAAAAATGCATTCAGAAGAGAAAAGAAATACACATGGAGAGTAGTGATTAAATAAATCAAGAGATGAACTATTCTATGTTCTATACTACCTAAGCCATTTGGCAATCTACCGTGCTTATGATGTCTATTTTAACAATATGTATGTTGATTTCAGTGCTGTAGAAAGGGGAAGAAAAAACTCGAGGGTGGAATGCTTTTGTAAGTAAAGAATGTGCTATTTGTCTAGATAAACCTAGGTGAATGTTAATTTGCATTCATTCAATTTTCTACTATTAGTTGCTGGCAATATGATATAGAAAGATATTATACTTTTGTCTTATATGGGAAAACTCAAGAGTATTACAGAAGCAGATATTTGGATACAATGATTTAAATGTAGAGATCTCTTTTAGAGAGGGTAATCTTTATTCAGTAGATCAACTATTTTTTTTTTAATTTTAGAAAGAGAGAGAGAGAGAGAGAGCACAAGATGGGGAAAGGGACAGAAGGAGACAGAGAGAGATCCCCAGCAGGCTCCACGCTTAGCATGTAGCTCAATATGGGGCTCAATCCCATGACCCTGGGGTCACAACCTGAGCCAAAATCAAGAGTCGGACATTTAACCACTGAGCCACCAAGTCACCCCAAGTCAACTATTTTTGACTTGAGGCACCCCAAGTCAACTATTTTTTTTAAACATTTTTATATGCAAGGAAGTGAATGAGGCACTTGAGATAGGTCCGTTAGCAAAGCAGTATAGACTCTGCCCTTACAGAACTTCTGGCCTGCTGAAGATGAAAGTTTTAAGCAATTAGTTAGAAATATTTTTAATAAACATCTATATATGTAATAATGGAATCTATCCTAATACGGAGAGTGAGTGGTATCAGAAAAGTCTTCTCTAAGGAAATTGTGTCTAACTTGAGACCTGAAGGATATGGATGAATTAGGCAGGCTAAAAGGGAAGATTTCCATTTTTGCTATTTTTGCCAACAGATTAAAAAATATATTTTTACAGTTATTTACATATTTTTAAAAAGGTACTATACAAAATTTAACAAGCACAACTAATTTGGAATGTGTGATAACTTAAAGAAATTATCCAATTGCATTTGTACTCACAGAGATGAATTACTTAGCAAAGTAATAAGGGAAAAAAAAACACTTGTAATGGGACTTTATTTAAGAATAAAGAAGAGTGAAATCTCAGTATTTAAGCCTGGTCTGCACAAAATTTATTACAAATTAATGAGATATTACATGACATTTAAAAGGGTTCTATGTACTGTCTGCAAGGAGCTCAGCCAAGAACCCTTTCAAACTATATACCAACTGTCCTTTGTTGGACAATTTAATCTCTCTGACCATCTGTCTCTTCATCTATACTATAAGGAAAAAAATATTACCCCAGGACACATGTGAGAAATAATTAAATGTAAACAGAATGTTAAAGATTCTATTCTAAAATACATAGTAGGTAATCAACAAATTTTATTTTCTTTTTTATCAAATTATTTATTCTCTTATTCTTCCACCAAACATATTTGGAGTATCTACTATTTGAAGAGCATAACATATATACTGTAGAGGAAAAATTTTAGTGCCAAACTAGGTTGTAAGTAGCAACTGTATCTGAGTAGTTGTGTTATCATGCATAACTACCTAAATTCTCTGATCATTAGTCTCTGAATATATGAAATAGAAATAATAACTATATTTCAAAAACACTTAAAGGCAAATGGCATTATATATATGTATATATGATGCCCATTAGGTGAAAAACAGTAGACCTTCAACAAATTTTTGTATTCTTTCTGCTGTTACTTATTGGACACTGTGATAGGTGTAATGGAGAAAAAATATAAATCAATTATAATCTTCTCATGAAACTGATGTTCTTATATGGGGAAATGACATACACAGATAATATGAATATATCCTAATATCTGCATTCTCTACTAAGGAAAACATAAGAAAGATGAAAATAAGATATAAGAATTCAAAAGATAGAATAACTAAAAGTAAGAAATAAGTAAAACTAGTACCATCTTCCAGAAATATATATAAATAATTCTTTCAATATTTCCATTTATCTTATTTGTATTAATGTTTATTCTATATTATCTTTTAAATGACATTAGTTATGCTTCATGAAACTATGTTTGATTCAAAGTAGAGCTGTTCATTTAAAATGATTAATGATGTTTTGCTGCAAATAAATTGATGAATTTAAATTTTAATTGCAGAGGGGAGCCTAGGTGGCTCAGTCAGTTAAGTGTCCGACTTCGGCTCATGGTCCGTGAGTTCAAGCCCCGCGTCAGGATCTGTGCTGACAGCTCAAAGTCTGGAGCCTGCTTCGGATTCTGTGTTTCCCTCTCTTTGTGACCCTCCCCCATTCATGCTCTGTCTTTCTCTGTCTCAAAAATAAATAAACATTAAAAAAAATTTTAATTTTAATTGCAGAAACATGTATTTATATATTTTACATTTCACTTGTCAACTTATTTTTCATGTTATTGTCAAATAAAAGGAATCTTCATTTCAAGTCTACCAAAGGCATTGATTTTTTTCTTTATTAAAAATGAACTCCTGGGGCGCCTGGGTGGCTCAGTCGGTTAAGCGTCCGAATTCGGCTCAGGTCACGATCTCGCGGTATGTGAGTTCGAGCCCCGCGTCGGGCCCTGTGCTGACTGCTCGGAGCCTGGAGCCTGTTTCCGATTCTGTGTCTCCCTCTCTCTCTGACCCTCCCCCGTTCATGCTCTGTCTCTCTCTGTCTCAAAAATAAATAAATGTTTAAAAAAAATTAAAAAAAAAAATGAACTCCAATTTCTACTTCCAGCTGTGATGTAATAAAATATGGAAGGTCAATGCAATTAAAAAGACCTGAAAAATAGTGAAGAAATTACAAAATCACATTTTTAAAAGCCTAAGAGAACTGTGTAAGCAACAAAGAATTTCATAGTGGAAAGCAGGCTTTAGAAATGAACTCATGATTTCTAATCCCTTTTTTCTTGGGAGGAATTTATGGATTCTTATTGCAAGGTATAGATTTGACTTAGCTTTCCTCGAGAATAGAGAAATCTGGAAAATTTTTGGTAATCAGGAAGTTATGAAGTAACAAGTTCAACACTTACAGGACACAGAAGGTATTGCCAGCTTTCTCCATAACTTTTTTCGATGAACCTTGGGAATGAATGAATGAGAACATAGAGAGCTAAAAAGAAACCCTTAGAAGAAATAGTGAAATCTCCTTAGCCTTGTGTTGTACATATATCTAATGAGATTGGACTTCATGCATAAAAAGTAAATACATGCATACATGCATACAAACACAAAATATTATTTTCTATAAGATTTAAACAAAACCAAAAATCTTATAGCATAATATTCCAAATACCCAGAATACAAAACTACTCAGCATATGAACACCACCTACACTTCTGCTCACAAAGGTAATCAACAGATACCAACACAGATCTGACACTTTATTTTTTTTTTATTTATTTGTTTGTTTGTTTATTTATTTATTTTGGAGAGAGAGGGAGTGAAAGAACCCCACATGGGGCTCAAACCCATGAACTGTGAGATCATGACCTGAACAGTAATCAAGATTTGGATGTATGAGCCACTCAAGTGCCCCATGACAAACACTTTAAAGCAGCTACTATAAAAATTCTCAAATGAGCAACCAGGAACACTCATACAACAAATATTAGAATGTTTCAGCAAAGAAATTTAAGATATAAAGAAGAACCAAGTGGAAATCTAGAACTTAAAAATGCAATAATGAGAGTTTTAAAAATCACTGGATAGACTTAATAGCAGAATAGACATGGTGGAAGAGTCCATGAAAAGTCAACAGAAATTATCTTATCTGAGCAACAATTCTGTATTCAGTACTAATATCCTTTAGAAATAAAAATGAAATAATAACATTCTGAGATGAAGGACAACAGATTGGTTTGAAAAATATCTTCTACAGGTTCTTGGGTGGTACAGTCAGTTAAGCGTCCAACTCTTGATTTTGGCCCAGGTCCTTACCTCACAGTCGTGGATAGAGCCCCACATCAGGTTCTGCATGGAATGTCTTGGGATCCTCTCTGCCCCTCCCCTATGCGCTCGCTCTCTCTCTCAAAAATAAATAAGCATTAAGAAAAACTTCTTTCCTTTTCTGAGTTTTTAAAATTTTTTCTGATGATTAAAAGCAAAAATTACAATTTCTGCTGGAGTTTTCGATGCGAATAGATATAATACGTAAGAAAATTATAGATTGAATGACCTCATATGGTGGCAACACTTCTACATTATAATAGACATGGTAAAATACTGATACTTAGTAAACTGTGACAGGTTATGTCTTTTGTAATTCCTAAAGCAATTTCAAAAAAAAAAACACTAGATATAGTCAAAATTGTGACAGATAAGATGGTAAGTTAATACTAAAAATTATTAAATAACATTTTTTCCTCCAAAAAGGGAGAATATGGTAGATCTAAATCCACAAATATCAGTAATTAAATTAAATGTAAATCACACTAATTAAGAGACAGATTATCATAAGGGAAAAATATGCCCCACTTACATGATATTTTAAAAATTCACTTCAAATATAACAATAGATCCAAAAACCCTAAAACTAGAATTTAGCATGTTGAATGATATGTTAAATGTTTATGACTATGTGTAAGAAACCAGAGTTTATACATGAACATTTTAAAGATAACTAATTCCAACTTATGGGATTGCAGACCATTTTTATTTTGCTGAGACCTATTTGTAATTTTTACATTTTCTAAAATGAGCATTACTAAATTATTCCTGAAATAGGTTCTAATAAATGCATTTGGAGATGAGATGAAAAACAAATGCTATTTGTGGTTGCAGTAAATAGATTCTAGAGAAGAACTAAAAAACTTGGGGGGCGGCGGGATATGGGGATAGATAAAATTTGTGTTTTACAAGATGGTAACACTACATGTAAATTGAGAATTCATGAGAAAGAAAAGTTATATTGGAGGCTCAAAGCTCAATTTAGAAAGTGGTGGACATTTCTTAGAAATTAGCAATAATTACTTGGAAGTTGGAAGTTTAGGTATGAATTTCAAAAAAAGTTAGAGCTAGAATATAGAATGGGGAATAGCTGCAGATAAATGCAGATAAATGGAGTACAGCTTTAAAGAGCATAGATTAAAAATCTGTTTATGAAAGCTTATTTGTTTAAATGACTGAGTACACATCACGTAGTTTTGCATTCTGAAGGAGTGGCAAGTGGAGATTTATTACTAGCATTAAGTAAGGAGGGCTGATGTTATATTCTAAGGGCAGTGGTGTTAATATGCATATTTATAAGAACAAGTCAGACTTTCTCTGTATTTTACCACTTAAATACACCTCTGATTGCTACAGTAATTTAACCTTTACCTAATTTCACTAAATTACTTGTAAACACTAGCTAGTGAAAGTTAATTGAAGAAAATGTAATTGGATATTTGAGTATGGCCCTACTACACAATTAGGCGATTCTTTGTGACTGATAGTTTTAATGAGACATCAGTTCAAAGTAAAAGCTTGGAAAATATATATTATAGACTTTCATTGGACTTCAAATGAAGCAAATCCTAATGGGTAAATAGCTTTTTGTTTTTTAGTCAAGAAATATTTGCTAAACAACTGCAAGGAAGACAGATATCATTCATTCATTGGTGACCTCATTTAAAAATATTCATTCAATTGTCATTGATAGTTCAAAGTAAACAGCAATATTTTAAAAAGTTAATTAAATATGGAGGGGCTAAATACTTGCTTAGATCAGGAACTACTGTTTTTACTTGGTGTTAAACCCCAAACACAGGGAAACAGCCATTCTAATTCATACCTCTTAGCTCTAAACTGGGTGGTATTCACAGCAGGATCTTGAAAAGATATCTTTTGACACTAAGCTCTCTGGTTGCAATTCCTTAAATGTAAGACTTTAAATATAGCAAATGCATTGATTGCATTTTTCTGTCTGGGCTATATATTCCTTCCATTGCTGGCCTTTAATCTTGTCTTACTCCTTCACTTATCCTTTCTACTCCAAAATCACACAATTAAGCAATTCTTTGTAACTGATACTTTCAAAGAGACGTCAGTTCTTTTAAGAATTGGTGCTGAGATGGGGTGCCTGGGTGACTTAGTCGGTTAAGCATTTGACTCTGGCTCAGGTCATGATCTTATGGTTTGTGAGTTGGAGCCCTGCATCGGGCTCTGTGCTGACTGCTCAGAGCTTTGGATTCTGTGTTTCCCTCTTTCTTGTCCCCTCCCGACTCATACTCTGTCTCTCTCTGTCTAGAAAATAAATAAACATTAAAATAAAAAATTGGTGCTGAGCTGAACCAAACATTTAGTTTTGGTCGTATGTGAAAGACAGTTTTACGAATTCTCAGTGAGGGAGGAATAAAATCACAGTCTTATTATTTGCTTTTCGATATGTTAATATTTTTGCTAAACAAATGTGGCTTTCATTACTACAAATTATAAATTTCAGTATTTGTTTTTATTTTCTGATTTAAATATTTCTGTATTTATTAAAATTATCCACATTAAACATTTACAAATTCATAGTAATTAAACATACTGATTAATATTAAAAAAAGGTTTTTAAATTTGAAGTTTCAACTGGTTTGTAATCACAGTCTGCATTTATTAAATTTGCCTCAAATTATTACTGAAGACAAAAAAAGGTAGTGAACTTATTAACATAACAGAAAAAATGATGGAATAAAAATCACACTTTATACATGTGGAAAAATTTTTCAGTAGAAATTTAAACAAAGTATCTTTGAAGAACTTGGGCTGCAAACTTTATAAACAAAAGCTAGGCTCAGACTTTTCTTCTGTAGTTCTAAATAACTGAATAAAGGGGAGATTTGCAATGGATTATGAAGGAAAATATTTCATATCTAGAATTTTATTTATTTGTTTATTTTAATGTCAATTTATTTTGAGAGAGACAGAGAGAGAGCACAAGCAGGGGAGGGGCAGAGAGAGAGAGGGAGAGAATCCCAAGCAGGTTATGCACTGTCAGCACAGAGCCTGATGTGGGGCTTGATCTAATGAACCATGAGGTCAGGACCTGAGCTGAAATCAAGAGTCGATGCTTAACCAACTGAGTCATCCAGGTGCCCCCTGTATCTAGAATTTTCTATCAGCCAATTGTCTTTTCCATGAGAGTAGCCAATTGATAGTCTTAGATATAAACCAGATTTTTATCCCTCTTTAGTAGTTGTCATTTAGCAGTGAGTGATAATTGAAAAAGAAATTATAGCCTGAGAGAGTCTTTATGTAAAATATCTGATATTCTTTCAAAGCATCATCAAATGCTGCCAAGTGGAAACAGTTTATCATGGATAACACAAGTCTAGGAATTGAATTTCAACTCTGTAATTTTGAACAGATTACTTATTTTCATGATTTTTGCAATCATGTATCAGTGCCACATTCTAAGTCTTATTTCAATGTGAAAGAGACTTTTAAAACTACAAAGATAATAATTATAGTATTTATGTTACTAAGTTACAACTAGTGTTCTAATAATTTATATAATTAACTCAGTTCTGGCAACAGTACTAGAAGATAGGTATTATTATTATTATTATTATTATTATTATTATTATTGACTATTTTGCAGGTAATAAATCTCTAGTATAAAAAGGTTAAGTTTTTTGGCCAAAGTCACAGGGCAGGAAAAATAGCAGAGCCAGTATTCAGTCCCAGGCATTTTGGACCTGGAGTCTGTGTTTTGAACTTTTATCTATTAAGAGATTACTAACACTGACATAGGAATTTGCAAAAAAAAAAAAAAAAAAAAAAAAAAAGAAACTTTAAGCAATTTCTGCAGGCTTTTTAATATAGATTTTACACATTTTCTTCTTTATGAATGTAGTTAACATAGTATAAACTCTACCAATGAAACTACTATATCTAGGTTAAATAAAACAACTATATCTCACATTTATGAAAAAGTAAACTTTGTTCTTTCTCTTAAATTTTGACACCTTTCAGAATCTAGTGATTAAAGACTTCAAATTTCCTTCTCTCTATAATATAGATGTGGGCTTCTCTTCCTATGCTTTCCCTATGTGGTAGATAGAATTCTAAATTGAACACTAACAGTCCCATTCCCTGATGTGGAAACTCTGCATAATCTCATTTCCTTGAGTTTAGGAGGAAGTTGTGAATATGAATAGGATATTGCTCCTGTAATTTGATAACTTCATATAGCAAAGTTGTAAGGATTTTTCAGATATAATTAAGGTTCCTAATATACTGACTTTAGGTGAGTCAAAAGGGACATTATCCTGTGTGGGCCTGACCTAATCAGGTGAGCTAATAGTAGTCATATTACCTATTTTTTCCCATCGCAAAATTGAGAAGTTTTCTATTTTGTAGGAATGGTATTGCCAACTACTCTCAATGTGGGAAAAGTCGATGTTAATTTAGCATTGTAACAACATAGACATTTTTATTATATAGCGTTTTAGTGTGATCCTCACTGTCTAAACATAAATAATACAATTTTTAGTTTGTTTATTTATTTTTAGAGAGACAGAGTATGCTCAATTAGGGGAGGGGTGGAGAGAGAGGCAGAGAGAGAATCTCAAGCAGGGTCCATGCTGTCAGTGCAGAGCCCAATGCAAGGCTTGACCTCACAAACAGTGAGATCATGACCTGAGCAGAAAACAAGAGTTGGGCGCTTAACCAACTGAGCCTCACAGGTACCCCTAAGCATAAATACATTAAAGAAAAAAGAGGTACCTATTAAAAATTACCATTTAACACATAATTCAATACATTAAAAATTATATATGAGTATGTATGTGTATACACATGAATAAAAGAGATGTCTGAATAGTCACCAAACTGTGGCTGTGGCTGATGGTTATCAGTATAATGAGATTTTAGGCAATTTTTATTTTCTTCCTAACAGTCATATGTATGTACACTTCAAATTATTTACAGTAAACCATTTATTTTATAATCGAGACAGTTCCCTTGTGAAAAATAGAAGGAAAATTGTGAGAACACTTATACTAAAATATTGACAGTGATTATCCTAGATTGATGGGAAAATGAATAGTGTTGTTTTCTATTTTTATTACTGTAATTTTAAATTGTAATTTGAATATATGCTTTATGGCAATAATTTAAACAACAGATACTGCACAGTTTAGAAATTAAAAATATACTAACACTAGTATCTCTGGACTCAATCCTAATGTGACTCTTTTTTTTCCTAAATAAAATCTAGTTTTTAACAGTTTGACCTATACCTTCACATACACAGTGGTAGGGAAAAGAATGATAAGCCATCTGTTCCTTGAGTGGTAGAGAAATAATTTAACACTATCCTGACTGGTGTGCCTGGGTGGATCAGTGGGTTAAGCGTCTGACTCTTGATTCTGGAAAGGTCATGATATCAAGGTTCATGAGATCCAGCTCTGTCTCATGTCTGGCTTTGCACTGACAATGTGTGAAGCTGCTTGGGATTCTCTCTCTTCCTCTCTCCTTGCCCTCTCTCTCAAAATAACTAAACATTTAAAAAAAATCCTATCTTGATCTATTTGATATAAAATTGGTTTCTTCTTTATTCATCTAGGTTCCATGAAGAGAGAGGAAAGAAATTCTTAACTAAAGTATATAACTAGATACATTTTTACATATGTATACATTTGTAAAATCACTGTTACAATTAGGTACAGAGTATTCCCATCACCGTTTTTTGTACCACTTTGCAATCTTTCCCCGCACTATTTGTTGTCACTATAGATTGGTTTACTTTTTCTAAAGTATATATTCTGACTTTTTTCACTCAGCATAATGATTTTAAGATTCATCATGTTGAGTTTTTTTTGTATCAGTGACATGGTCATCTTTATTGCTAAGTAGCATTCTTTTGCATGAATATTCCACATTTTACTTAGCCATTTACCAGTTAATGAACACCTGGGTTATTTTCAGTTTTCACTAGTACAAATAAGCTACCATGAATATTTTTTCACAGTTCTTTATGTGAAGATATGTTTTCATTTCTTTGGAGTAAATACCTGGGAGTGGAATGGATGAGTTTCATGATGGGTGAATAGTTAACTTTTAAAGAAACTGCTGGACAGATTTCCAAAGCGATTGTATCATTTCACATTCCCAGCAGCAGGGCATGAGAGTGCAAGTTCTTCCACATCTTCACCAATAATTGTGAACTTAAGTCTCTTTAATTTCTGCCATTCTAAGAGTTGTACATTAATATCACAAAATGTCCTTAGTTTGTAATACCCTCATGATTAATGATGTTGAGAATGTATGCTTATTAGCTCTTTCGTTAATTATCTGTTTAAATCATTTGCCATTTTTTCCTGTTGGGTTGATTTTTTTTTTTTTTTTACTATTTTACTATTGTAAGAGTTCCGTATACATTATGGTACAAATATTTTCTCGGATTAAGAATATTTTATTCTTATCTATGACTTGCTATTTAGTTTCATTATGGTGTCCTTCAAAGATCAAATGTTTCTCACTATGATAAATTCGAATTCATTACTTATTGTTTTAACTTTATGGTTCTTGCTCTGTATTACTATCTAAAAATATTTAATAATATCAAAATCATAAACATTTTATAGAAATTTATATTTTAGCTTTTATATTTAGATCCATGACTCATTTTATGCTTAATTTTGTGTATGGTATGAGGTAAAGCTTAAGGTCCTTTTTTCTTTCCTTTTTTTTTTTTTTTTTTAAATTAAGCTCTATACCCAGTTTGGGTGTTGAACTCATGACCCAGAGATCAAGAGTCACATGCTCTATCAAGGGAGCTAGCCAGGTGCTCCAAGCCCCTGAATGAATATCTAGTTCTTTAAGCATCAGTTTACAATCTTTGCATTCTGCATTTAACTGCTTTGGAAACTTCAGGGAAAATCAATTAATAGTATGTAGCGATTCTATTTCTATACTTTCTAATTGTTCTCTTGATCCAGTGACTATGCTCTTGTCGATACCACACTCTCTTGATTACTGTAGCTTTATAATAAGACTTGAAGTCAGGTAATGTAAGTTCTCCGGCTTCTTCTTTTTAAAAATTTCTCTCAGAGACTTCCAGTGGGGAGGATGGTATAAATCCGTTCCCTGCCCCCCTTTGCTCACCATTAAGCACACGTATATACCCTAGAAATGGTACAAGAGACAAAGAATTCTCAAGGTAGTAAGAGAAGACTGAGTAATGAAAGAATATCATAGTGGAAAGGTGTCTGGGTCCTCCCAGCCAACAGAGAAAGGATGTAGATTGAATGTTTCTCACCTCCAATACAGCAACAGAAGGTAGCCCAGGTAGGCTCATCCTTCCACAATGAAATGGGAGTCCCTAGGGGAACATCAACCAACCTCGACACCACTGGCAAGGAGTATCAATCAGGAGCCCCCAAAAATAAGTGGCCAGGTAAAGCATTCTCTATCCCATTGGGGCTAACACACCCCTTTTTTGTCAAGAGACTAAAAAGTGGGAGAGCATAACTTGGAAGAGAAACTCAGCTACAGTAGGTTTATCAATCTGGGAAGCTTCTGATCTCACAAGCCTGAGAATCTCCTCTCCTGCCAAGGAACACAGAAGAAAAACGCATGCAGTCCCTGCAAGTGCCTTAGTCTGGGAAGCCCATCTCTTTACATAGGCTGAGGCTTTTCTGTCTGAGCAGGGGCTATCATGGCAACATGAGGGGGGGCACTGATAAAACCACCCCAACACAAGATTTCCCCAGGGAGAGGCATTCCTGGCTGGTCTGGGAAAACCTGTTCTGCCCAATTAGGCAACATCAACAGAGACCAGTAGGAGTCCAAGCAGTACAAGGTAAACCAAGCAGACCCACGTAACAAGATTGCAAAGTCCCTAAAAATTAAACTGCCATTGGAAACACTCCTCCATTCCTCAAATACATAAAGATAAAAGATCCAAAAGAAAAAAAAATGATTCTTAATATGTACCCATCAAACAACAAAGACTCAAACCGCATGAAGCAAAACCTGATAGTGCTTTAAGGAGAAACACAAATCTGAAATTATAGTTGGGGATTTCAACCCACCTCTTAAAAATTGAAGGAACTCTTAGAAAATCAACAAAGACATAAAAGACCTGAACAATGCCATCAACTAAAAGACTGTATTTTACATAATGTAATATTCCACTTAACATAAAAAATGTACATTTTTTTTTCAAGGGCCCTTGGAGCATTCAACAAGATAGGCCATGTCCTAGGCCACAAAACAAAATTTGGCACATTTAAAATAATTGCAATCACACAGAATGCGTTCTCTGGCCATAATAAAATCAAATTAGAAATCAATAAAACAAGGACAACTCTAGGATGGTTTTCCATCTTGATTATAGTGGTGGACATGTGAATTCACACAATATTTAAACTTGTTTAGTTTTTAGGCACATGAATCAAGTATTTAAGCAGAATGTTAAATAAGTGAGAGCAGGCATTACTGTCCCCTTCCTAATGTTAGAGGAAAAGCATTAAATATTTGAACATTAAACATGATATTACCTTTATGTTTCTCCTGGATATCAAATTGAAGAAATTTCTTTCTCTTCTTTGTTGAATTTTCTTGATGAATAAGGAGTGTTGAATTTTGTCAAATTCTTTTTCTCAGTCTATTGAAATGTTTTGTGTCCTTTATTCTGTTAATATGACGACTTACATTGATTAATTTAAGCAAGTTCAAATAACCTTCCATTCCTGGAATTGAACCTATTTGTTCATAATGTATTTCCCTCACATATGGATCCATTTTAATAATACTGTTAAAGGCTTCTGTTCCTATATTCATGATGAATATTTGTCAGGAATTTTTCTAATTTTATTGTCAGGATACATCTTTAGAGGTAGCGAGTCTCAAAAGACGTCAGGGAAAGTTCCATCTCCTCTGCTTTGTCCAAAAAACTTCCAGGATTGAATGTTTGATAGAATTCTTGGTGAAAATATATGATCACAAGGTTGTTGTTGTTTTTTGGTGGGAGTTCTTTTGATAATTCCATTTCTATTTCCATTCCTTTTTTAGATTAGATAGAGGGCAAGAGAAGGGGCAGGAGCAACAGAGTGAGAAGGAAACGGAAATCAAAGATCTGCGGTTGGAGTGTGAGCTAGGGCAGATCGATTACTGGACCACCATCTGTCGGCAATTACAAGACTTCATGCTCTTCCAGCAGCTCCAGGAGCAGGTGCCGCCACTGACTGGCCTGGACTCTTAACTACAGCAACCTGGAGACCTGGCGCTAGTCCTGCTGGGATGGGGTTTCGGGAACATTCCCAGCCCATCATCATAAAAACCACTCTCCCAGTAGTTTTGATTGGGTTAGAGAATAAATCAGCCACAAGTCTCTGCAGCAGACGACGGCGAACCGAGTACGCCTGAAGACCGCTTAAGCTGAAGCCTCAGTCGGAGCTAGCGCAAAAATACTGCCAGTGCCCACTTCCGGTCGGAGCAGCCAGCCACATCCTTCCCCCTGAAGAACCTCAAGGCTCGCAGCTTGCTACCTCGCCTCAGCAACAGCCCTGGCATTCTGCACACCCAGGCCGCTGAAAGACCCCAGCCCGCATTCCTTAGGCCTCGAGTCCCTTGGCGCCCCCTTCGCTGAGACCAAGCATAAGACGAACCGAAAGCAACTTGGCGGTGAGCCTCTCAGAACATGGCTGCCCGCTGCTGCCTGGTGTCGGGGCTCCTGCGAGCCTGTCGGGCCTCCTCCCAGCGGCCCTCCACACCGACGAGGAAGACACCGTCCGTTCCCTGCTCCCCAGAGAGCCCACCTGTGCCCGCAGTGTGGCACCTCGGACAGACCCGCTCCAGCGGCCCCCCAGGCCTCGGCGGCGTTTGCATCTACTCACGGGCCTCTCCTGCCCGCCAGTGCGGGGCTGTGTCTCCTCGAAGGGTCCAGAAGCTCCACTCTGCCTCGAGGCGTTCGCCAGCAGATCCCGCCGAGCAGAAGCCACTTCTGTGTGGCTCTCGTTCAGCATCCTGGCGACTGCCACTGGTGTCCCGACAGACAGGCTCCATTTCTTAGGTAAGCCTTGCGGTCGGTTCCGCGGGGGGTTGTGGGCCACAGGTGTCAAATCTCCTGCTACCAGCTGGTGTGCCGCCCTGATGAGGTCATTGCAGGGCCAGCAGCCACAGGTGCCTGCGTTTTTCGGGGGGTGGGGGAGAAGGCGTCTTCTGCAGCCCGATTACTAGATATTCTGAGTTAAAATGCAGCTTTGTGCTGTTAATGTTCTACTTTGTTGGCTGGATTTTTATTTCGTTGATTTCTACTTCTCTCAACTTTCCAGTTTCGACTTTTAGTTTGCTCTATTTTAAATTCTGTTGAAATGCAGGTTCTTGGTCATTAAAATCTTTAAAATTTAGACCTTTAAAATTTGTTTCCGTATGAACACTTACAGGTAAAAATTTCCCTCTGATAATTGTTTCTCCAAATTTTTGTATGCTGTATTTTGTATATTCAAACTACTATGATTTCTCCTTTTGATTCCCTTCTCTCACCTCTGGATTCTAAGCGTGGTTTAATTGAAAATATATGTAGCTCTCCTGAGATGCGTTGTAGTTGATATCTTATTTAACTGGGATCAGAATTTATTTCCTCTGATTTCAATTCTGATAAGTTGATTCAGACTTTATGGCCCAGTTCATGGTCCATTTTGGTAAATAAAATACGAACATTGAAAGAGAATGTGTTTTCTGACATTATATGTACATATATATACGTATAGTGTCCTATCATTATTAGACCAAGATTTTTGTCTTAGGGTTTTTTGTTTTTTGTTTTTTTATTTTCCTAGTGGTTTACTCAGTTCAAGGGAACTATTAAAATATCCTATAATCATGGAATTAACTAGCTTTTTTAAAATTCTGTAGTCTTCATACCATGTTTTAAAGGTTGGCTGTCAGGTAATACACATTTGGTTGTTGTGTCTCCCTGATGAACTAGGCATTGTATCCTTGTTAAATAGCCTGCTTTATCTCTGACAATAAATTTTTCATGATGTCTACTTTATCTTATTAAAATGGCTAATCCAGCCTTCTGCTTAGGGTTTTTATTATATATCCTTTATATCTGTTTGCCCTCAACCTGTGTGAGCTTTAAATTGCATGGCTTCTATATAGCATAGAGTTAGATCCTGCTTTCTTTGATTCTTATAAGCCCTGCCTTTTAATTAGAATTGTTTTATCCATAAACACCCGGTGTAGTTATTGATACTTGATTTAGGTTTGCCATTTTATTAGATAATTTCTGTACATCCCCTCTACTTGTTGCCATATTTTCTAGCTTTCTTACTATTTGAATTTTAGAATTCCATTTTAAGTTACCTATTGACCCTTTTTCAGTAGTTCTTTAGGATTGTTCTTTGCAATCTGTAGAATCAATGTTGTAGTACTTCATATGCTACATAGAAAACATGCAGCCACTGGACTCATTTACTGTAACCTCCTCATTCTTCATATGTTATCTTATGCTATGGATGTTATGAACCCAAAAGACAGCATTATAATTTTTGCTTCAAAAAGTCATGTGCATTTTAGCTCAACTAAGGGAAAAACTGATCTTTTAATATATATTGCTATTCTTCATTTCTCCTTGATGGTCCATCTTTCTCCTCTGATTTTATAATATATATATAATTTTTTTTTTCTCCAGTTAGAAGGAATTCCTTTAGCATTTACACATGCAGTACTCAGGACAAAATTCCTTATTTTTGTATGTGAACATAATTCTGTGTTTACCTTCTTTTTTCTTTTATCTTCTTAATGATATTCTTCCACTTTCTTGCTTCCATGGATGCTCATATGAAACCTCTGGTAATATGAGTTACTCTTGCCCATGTTCCCTAGATAATTAAAATTTTTTCTCTTTAATTTTCAACAATTTTTTTCTGTGTTGCTGTTTAGTTTTAACTTTTTTCCTACTTGGGTTTACTAAGCCTCTTGTTTGTATAAAACTATGTCTTCCACACACTTGGGAAGTTTTGATGGTTATTTCTTAAATGGTTTTTTCCCTGCTCTGCTTTCAATCCTTTTTGAGCTCAAATTATGTTCACTTTATAATTTTGATATGTCCCACAGATCCTTGAAGCTCTTCTTTTTCTTCAGACTGAGGTTTTTTTTTTTTTTCTATTGCTAGATCTTGAAGATCACTGATTTTCTTTACTGTCATCTGTATTTTTTTCCAAAAACTGTTTTATTTTGACTTTATCTGGAATATTATCAAGCTTTTTCTTTTTAAAATTTTTTTAATGTTTTATTTTTGAGAGCGAGAGAGAGACCCTGAGCACGAGCTGGGGAGAGGCAGAGAGAGGGAGGCACAGATTCTGAAATAGGCTCAGTGCTGTCAGCAAGGAGCCCGACAAGGGGCTGAAACTCATGAATGGCGAGATCATGACCTGAGCTAAAGTCGGTGCTTTACTGACTGAGCCTCCCAGGTGCCCCATCTTTATTTTTTTCTGCCTAGATTTCCTAGGTTTTTATACGTGGAGTGTTTCTCTGTCATCACATAGTGTGTGTTATACATAACACCACGCAAACACACACACACACACACACACGCAAGCTCTTTTAAAGTCTGTGCTGATTTAAACATCTGGATAATGTAAGGTTAAAATCTGTTAATTTTTCCTGTAAGAATGACTAGCATTTTTTTCTGGTTTCTCATACCTTATTTTTAATTATATTCCTCTCATTGTGAAGGGGATATTATATAGGTAATTTGCATTTGATTATATTAAGAATGGTGGGATTTTTTTTTTAATAGACAATTTGGTTAGGTTCAAATCTCAAACATTTTATTACATCTCAAATCTCAGTGTACTTATTTTGACCTTCATTGCAAGCTACTTTGAGGCTGCACTGTGCCCGTATGCTTCAGAAACCGTTCTGAGATTCAGGTAGGTTTTATTTATTTTTTTAAATTTTTTTTAATGTTTGTTTATTTTTGAGACAGAGAAAGAGCATGAATGGGGGAGGGTCAGAGAGAGAGGGAGACACAGAATCTGAAGCAGGCTCCAGGCTCTGAGCTGTCAGCACAGAGACTGATGCGGGGCTCGAACTCAGGGACCGTGAGATCATGACCTGAGCCGAAGTCAGACGCTTAACCGACTGAGCCACCCAGGAGCCCCTCAGATAGGTTTTATACTCCAGATTTAGGGCTCTTTTTCTGTGGCTTTCTCCTTACCAGGAATCTTGCGTAAATTTTTAAGAAGTAGAGTCATTTTGAAATACGTTTTCGGTTTTCTGTTGTTGTTTTGAGAGAGGGAGAGAATGTGAGGGGTGGGGGGGGCGGGGAGAAACTTAAGCAGGCTTCATGCCCAGTGTGGAGCCTGACGCGGGGCTCCACCTCATGACCATGAGATCATGACGTCAGCCAAAATCAAGGGTTAGATGCTTAACTGAGCCACCCAGGTGCCCCATGTTTTTTGGTTTTTAAAGTCAAAGTCTGTAGGTTCTAAGTGTTCTAGCCATTTTATGCATTGAAAATGTTGGCTTAACTTTAAACAAAAGCCAGGAAAAAACCACATAACTCACACAGTAGTAGTCTTTAACAAGTGCCAACTCCTGCTCTAGAATGTACTTGATCACTATCCATTGCTTTGAAGTCCTTTTGTTGTTTGGACTTTATAGTAATGTGCAAGAGAGCTTGGTATAGTAGGAGCTATTTGACCATGGTAGAAGTGACAGTCCTTGTCTTTTTTTTTTTTTTTTTTTTTTTTTTTTTTTTAAAACTCCGTTGAGGGATACAGGAGATGAAGGGCCAGAAACAGAAGTACTGGGGCTGGCCTGGGTCTCCTGCTCCTCCGTGAATGATGTAAGACCTCAGTTTCAGGCAATGCTAAGATGTATACAGAATTTAGCAATTTGCGTAGTTTTGATACAACATAGAACTCCTTTCCCATATGTGTATCTAACAACATCCCTTTATAGGCTTCTGCCCTCAACATAATACTTTCTATTTAAACTGTGATTCATAAAAAGGTTGTAACTTTGAACATCTTTAAATGCTCTGGAAAAAGTAAGGCTTCAAGTCAGTCATGTCCTTTTGTCTATTTTGATTACATACAACTAATGTTAATAAGTGGTTAACTTTATTGAATTATGTTGCATTGTATAATTTTCAAATTTCACTAAGCTCTTGGAAATGTATTTAGTAACAGTATATTGTGGAAATGTTCAGAAATAATCTCTCGGATTAATTTAGATCTGTAGAATCAACAAAATTCGAAATTTAATAAATTGAAAGGGAATTTCAGATTTTAAATGTAATCTTTGTATTGCCATTTTATCCAGAAATACATGTGTTTGCTAATATAAAGTGCATACCTCAGACTTGCTTGTGAGGGAAATCTAATCTGGGTGTTCGTTCCCATGGAGATTGACTGAATAATAAAAACTCAAGCACGTGTCTGTCTTAATTACTTGAATCAAAGATGAATAGATAAACCAAATAAACTTTGCTAAATCTGCCATGGGTATATAATGAGCAAAAAATGTGTAGCTATCATTAAAATACTAGTTGAGATTGCATCATGTTTATGGGGCATTTAATCTATAAAAATACCTCTTTTCAGGGTGCCTGGGTGGCTCAGTTGATTAAGTGTCTGACTCTTGATTTTAGCTCAGGTGGTGATCTCAAGGTTTCGAAATGGAGTCCTGCCCTGCTCAGGCTTCATGGTGAATGTGGAGAATGCTTGAGATTCTGTCCCTCCCTCCCCCTCCACCCCTTCCCTCCTGGGCTTATATGCACTCTCAGGCATAGGCTCTCGGGAGCGCATGCTCTTTCTCTTTCTCTCTCAAAAATCTAAAAAATTACCTGTTTTCAATTCCTGAGTGAAACAGTGAAGCAACTCCCTAAAACTTAAAAATTAAGGAAATAAACTAGGGAACAAATATTTACCAGGGGAATTTGGTAAATTCTGAACTCAAAACCTTTTAGAGCTAGTTGTAGGAAAAGCTTCTGGATCTCTCCTAATCCAGTTATGAGAATCTAGCTTAAGACCAAGTAAATCTGTAGAAGCAAGACAAAATTAGGCCACAGAAAATAGTAGTACAGAGGGGAAAATTAAAGTCATCCAGAGAAAAGATAGCTCCAAAGAAGTCTATTTGGTAAATATTGAAATATTCCAGGAAATATTGAAAACCTACTCAGTTGCATTGAAATTGCAGTATTCAACACGTACTGAACATAGTTAATGTGCAATGAGAAATTCAAAGAAACTATGTTAAGATTTTTCATGTAAGAAGACAGTAAGAAAAAATAACAAAGTTTTCATTATGTTTTGGGCTTCACTATCCTGATCTCCCAATACTAAGGGCATGACCTTAAGTATTCCTGTTTCTGTGACTGTTCAGTAGTTAAGTGTGAACTATTGAGTGTCTGTTGTCTACTCTGGTATTGTATACATTTTTTGTTCAGATTATATTTTTTAGTTAAGACTTTAAGGACAGATTCTGAGAATTAGCAGAAAACCTATACTTTCAGACTCCTTTATATTACCGAACATGTCTAGCTAGTTGAGATAATTTTTCTACTTAAATTCATCATTCCATTCCTTGCTCTTTAACTCAATGACCATGAAGGTTATTTAGAAGATCTATTTTAGACTTTATATCTTTAATACATTACACCCATAAATCTAGAAACATGACTATCCTAGGATTTGCCATTTAGAATAAACTAAATGGTGAGTTACGGGACACCAATAATGGTTAAAGTAATCAGCAGTACTGTATAGAATAGGCAAATTGAAATCAGTGGAGGACAGAGAATGTTAATACTGTTGAAACGGACTACAATGTGAGAAGAAAATATAAGCGAAAACTGAATGTTTTCTGAGGAGTTAGCCCAAGGAGGGGATGATACACTAAGAGGGCAAGCTGACTGGATTCATGATGGGAGATTGAGGGGAAAACTTGAATAGAAGAAAAGGCCAGGTTCTGGGCACCGCATTTAGGTAAAAGAATTATCTCCTTTAGCAAGGGCCAATTAAATTTGCATTAAATAGGTTTAGTCTTTGTCATAAAGAATGAAATTTTTTCAACTAATGTTCTATATCAAACAGTAGTCATGAAAAAGGAAGAGCTTAACTATATCTTAATGTATATCCGGCCAGAAAGAGAAGCACAAACTTATGTTACTGCTGCTGGGTAAGTTTTCATCACTAAGGAATGATCATTAATTTTTAAAATTATATATATGCATATGTATTTATGCAATCTGAAAGCAATTGATTTGTTCCAAATCACCTAGTTATCCAGGATTCATAATGAGAGCTTCTGAATTTCTTTAAATGTTTATTTTTTGAGGGGGGGGGGGTGCATAAGTGTGAGTGGGTGAGGGGCAGAGAGTGAACAAGAATCCCAAGTAGGCTCTGTGCTCTCAGCACAGAGCCCAATGCAGAGCTCAAACTCAGGAACCATGAGATCATGATCTGAGCCAAAATCAGGCATCAGATGGGTTCCCCGAGAGCTTCTGATTTTCAATTCTTTATGCAATTGCAGTGTTAAGCTGGATGGTTCTTGCTAAAGTATGCTGTTACCTACCATGCTTTGATTCTTAATTTTTATTTAGGTCTTGTCAGTTGGCTACAGAATATAAATGATCGTTTTGTCCTTTGCAAGAAACAGGTGTCACTATTTCTAATCCTTTGTATATTTGAGAAATTTGCTGTTCTTTATGCAGGAGAAAATAGCTGGGTTTAAGTTCATCATGTTTTTTTGTAAATTCACAACTTATTTTATCATTGAATTTAATATTGCAGAGGCAAAGTCTGCAGCCAATTTAATACCTGTTTTTTTGCATGTGACTTATGGTTATGTCATTAGTGTTACTTTTCATTTTTTACCATGTTCTGGTTTTGGGGGGGGTTGCTTGTTTTTTGGGGGGGTCTTGTTTGCTTACTTTTGCCTCTCTTCCTCAATATTCTACTATTTGTATTAAGCCCTCATAAATTTCAGAACAAGTTTCAGTTGGTGTTCAAATATACTTAAACATTTTTTCTTCTACTTTAAAAGTTGGGTTGTAAAATGGTCCCTGTAAACAAAAGTCCACAATTAAGTTTTAAACTTTCTTTTTTTTTTTTAATTTTTTTTTTCAACGTTTATTTATTTTTGGGACAGAGACAGAGCATGAACGGGGGAGGGGCAGAGAGAGAGGGAGACACAGAATCGGAAACAGGCTCCAGGCTCTGAGCCATCAGCCCAGAGCCTGACGTGGGGCTCGAACTCACAGACCGCGAGATCGTGACCTGGCTGAAGTCGGACGCTTAACCGACTGCGCCAGGCGCCCCTTTTTTTTTTTTTTAATTAATTTTTTTTTCAACGTTTATTTATTTTTGGGACAGAGAGAGACAGAGCATGAACGGGGGAGGGGCAGAGAGAGAGGGAGACACAGAATCGGAAACAGGCTCCAGGCTCTGAGCCATCAGCCCAGAGCCTGACGAGTTTTAAACTTTCTGGATACATAGCAACACTTATATTTGTTTCCTTCCCATAAATACATTTTTATTCAATCTTGATAGCTGAAACTGAAGTTTTTCTGCCAAGCCCAGGTTAATCTCCTATTTATCTGTGAGGATTCTGTCACAATTTGTGCATACTGATGGAGGTATATATCATATGCCCATTAAATAAATCCAGTTTCCCCCTGAAATTAATTTGCATCTAACTTCTGGATTTCTTGTACTTTGTCCCACATAGAAGCCTTTGATAATCAGGAATTAGACTAAATCATTCTAAGCACCTCTAGAGTATTGTGCTTAATTAATCTTCTTGTGTACATATGTATGCATACATCATATAAAATGGTTGAAAATCTAAAAATATTTTTAAATACACCAGGACCCAGGGTATTGAAAGACATTAGCTAAATCTCCAGTGACTCACAGATGGAAGAGGAATAGAAGGTGAACAGAGATTTAACAGTAAGGTTTTAACAGAGGTGCAGTAGAGAATTATGGAATTATAGAGGAGGAATTGTCAATTACTTGAAATGAGCAGTTGTTTTCATGTCTTAAGTAAATTTTTTCAGTTTTATTACTAGAGCAAAAGATTTCTCCTGGGAAATCCTGTAATCCAGTTACCTACCACAGAACTTAGTAGACATTTTTTATTTATATGCCTCAAGTATTGAATTAAATTTCTATAATGTAAGTGATCTCTATTTTTGGTTGAGAATAAAGTAAAATGCCAGTTTAAAAAATAAAATAAATTTTTAATTAACGCTAAAGAGAAGGAATGCATATATTCAAGTTTCTTCCTTGAAAATCAAGACTGATGTAATGAGAGGAGATGGAAGGAAAGGATTTAAGATCTGGAGTCTAGTCATCCTACCCTGAGCTCCTTACAAGACCCTATTGCCCATATGCAAGCAAAAGTATTTTGGTAGTAATAACTCTGAATCTAACATAAAGTTCGTTTATTTGTGTACTTTCATCATTAATAACGATCTTAGGATACAAGTTATATTAAATTCTATGAATATGAAATCTAGATGTCTTCCTTATCCCTATTAAAAGAAGCTAAAGAGGCAAGATTGTGTGTATATTAACTATATAGCTCAATGTAAAACAAGTTATTGAAATGTATTTAGCATTGTTTGAGCATTTTGAGTACAGTTGTAGTAAAAGCATGTGATAAGACTCAGGCAAACCTGGATTCAAATTCAAACTTTAATTCTGTGACCTTCAGCATTCTCATTTGTGAGGAGTGTCTGGGTATGTTGTATTAACAATATTAAAGATGCAGTGCTTAGGAAAATGAATTAGTATTACTGATGCTTCAATTATAGAGCCAGGCAAAATCCACTGAGAAAAATGTAAGGTTGTTTAGATTAAATTTTTCATAGATAATTGACTACCAATTATTTGTCCCCTTCGGGAGCATTGTAAAAGCAGATGTTGAGAGTCAATTAATTTGTATTTGTTTAGGTGGGACTCTATCAAAAAAGCAGAATCTGTAAATAGTATAACTTTTCATCCCTCTTGAAAAATCTGAGCCAAATCTGTCACTTAAGGCAGATACACAAGTTATTATGGCATGGCATATGCCAGAAGCTTTATCCTCGCTTCATCTGTTAATCTTCCCTCATGGTAGTAGGATTTTAAATCACATAGATTCTGCTATAATTCAGTTCTGTCAGGTGGCAGCTGTGTGAACTTCAGTTACTTCAAATCCCCAGGTCTGAATTTTCCATGTGGTAAAATAATGTTAATAATATCTATCTGAAGAGAACTTTGAGGATTACTATGTATTCTACGTATATATTTTAAAGTATATTCTGGTATTGAACAGTAGAAAGTGTTCAATAAATTATTACCATATTTTAGCCACCTATTACATTATATCATATTTATGAAACCTTTTTTTTTTAACTTTTTTTTTTTCAACGTTTATTTATTTTTGGGACAGAGAGAGATAGAGCTTGAACGGGGGAGGGGCAGAGAGAGAGGGAGACACAGAATCTGAAACAGGCTCCAGGCTCTGAGCCATCAGCCCAGAGCCTGACGCGGGGCTCGAACTCACGGACCGCGAGATCGTGACCTGGCTGAAGTCGGACGCTTAACCGACTGCGCCACCCAGGCGCCCCTGAAACCTTTTTTTAAAAAAACTAGATAGGGCATAGATGAACAATAAAACTCAATGTTATAATGACTTTATTTCCTTAATTTGATGTCATTCATAATTTTAAGTAAAGCTAACTCCTTTGTCTTTGACCCTCTCTATATTAATATTCCTAGTTTCACACAAAAATGTTGGAGGTCAATTATTGAGCTCAATATCCGAGGCTTCCTTGATCCCTCCACTTTGTGAACTTGAATAAGGCAAAAATTGCTATTCCTCCCAATCATTGAAAACTAAATAAGTGAAAGGAAGTAGAAACTAAATGAGAAGCCAAACTAATTTTACTTAAGCAGTTAAAGCTTTCACAGTGAATGATTTGGAGCTCTTCAGTGTTACTTAGTGAATGTAATCATACATATTTGTCTTGTTGAGAATTATATTGTGACACATGCATGGTAAGCAGGACTGCTATTATATAAATTACTCAAGATTTGTTGTTTGAAGTTGTTGAGTACAAAAAGAAATCATGCATGAAGTTTTCTCAACAAAAATATTTCCATTTAAAGAGAATTTACATAGGTTATTAACTAACCAGTAAGACTAACCATAATCTCATTAACTTCTATACATTGAGTTCAGTAACAGAAATGTAAAATGTCTGATAAGTAGGAGAGAAGAACTTGCTGGTATTCTGAAGAACAAGATTCAAAGGATTCAGGATTCAGGACAGGATTCAAAGTTCTTAGACAGGTAGATGAAATACTAGACTTCTTCATGCACATAACAAAAGGTTTCCTCTAAATAATCAATTGTTCAATTTCTTCCCACTTTCAACATATGAATGTGTGTGTGTTTAAATAGTACATACATTCCTTTCAGAGTTTACATATGAGTGGGGGAGATAGGTAATAATCAGCTAAAACCATTAAAGTTTTATAAGGGGGCTGTAAGAGCATATGAAAGGAAGACTGATCTAGTCTGGATACATTAAGGAAAGCTTAACCAAGGATATAGTTGAACTGCTATCTCAAGGGTAACCAGATTGTATTTGGATAAATGAATGGGAAGATGATATTGAAGGTAGAGGAACACTTTATTAGAAGTCCTGATGGGGAAATTAGCATGATACCTTTTTGAAGATCTGGAAAATCTTCAGATTTCAGGCTAGTGTAGCCAGAGTGCAGAGTGAGTGGTAGGATATGAATCCTCATAAAATACTTGTGAAATTTTAATCCAAAATGACACAAAGTATTGTGGGAAGAAGAAAATACTCATCAAATAGTATAGTCAGCATCTTTACAATTCTATAAAATATTTATTTCTGGAATAAATATTTGTATAATGGAGAATTTATATAGAAAAGCTCGAAAGGGGCACCTGGGTGGCTCAGTCCATTAAGTGACTAACTCTAGATCTCAGCTCAGGTCTTGCTCTCTAGGTCGTGATTTCAAGCCCCGGGTTGGGCTCCTGGCTGGGTATGAAGCCTACTTAATTTTTTTTTTTTTTGAACTCCTGAAAGAAGAAAACATGACTCTAATCCTAACAGTCCTATATGTCCTGAAAGTATGTGTCTTAGAATGGAATTCATTGTCAAGTCAAATGATGAGAACATTACAACCAAATGGTGCAACTGTAGCAACTTTCATCAATCAAGTAGATTGTATTGTTTTCAAACAAATCTCAATAGTTTGTAGCAACAAGTATGCTGGTTTTTCATGTTCACCAAAACGTGCAAGTCAGTTTTGGCTTGGCTGATTAAGGCGGAGAAACTTTTTCAGAATGCCTATGAGCTGGACTTGGTTCCAGCTACAGTTTGGATTCAGGGCTGTTTGAAGTGTCTCTATATTATTTTTGGGTAAGCAACAACCTGAGACAAGTTCTCCTTATGGCATATGGCAGGAGCATGAGGGTAAACATCTGACACCTCTTTCGACTTTGATCTTGAGCTGTCATTCTGTCACTTCCACCTGTATTCTGTTGACTAAAAGAAAATCACATGGCCAAACCCACCTTCAATAGGGGTGAAGAATTCTTCCATATTGGTGACAGGTACTATAAAGATAGAAAACATGAAAATCAGGGAGCAGAAACTAACTTTTGTAGCTGCTGAAACCCCACATTAGGCAGCCTGCAGTTCTAGTAGCCATTGCCATTACCTCTTTAGAATTTGTAAACTTGTGACAGAACCAAGGAGACCATGTTGCTTAGATACCATGTTGTTGATGCTGAAACCATCAGTCAAAACCAGACCTTCATCTATCAACTTTCTTATTGAAATGACAGAACCATCAAGAAGCACTTAGACACATGCACTGTGGGGAGGGGAGAAATGTTGCCATGGAACATCTTGTTTGCTTAAAGTTTACTGGTGGAAAGAATCTAATCTTGTGATAGCTTTTCTCTCATTTTCTCTAAGCATTCAGATCCCTTATTTTTTCCATTGTATATTTTTATATTTCCTCTTGTATTTTCTTTTTGTCAGGGTTATGTTTTCCTTCAGGTGATGGTCCAGTGTTATTCCTTCTTACTCTCTTGAAATGGCAGCTTTGGATGCAAGCAGAGTGAGAAGAATTTCATGGAGTAGTGGCAGATTGAGAAAAATGATTTGGGTTACATTAGACACATAGAAGTGCTGCTCAGTTCCATGTTTGGTAGAAACCCTCACGTACCTAAATCAGGAAAAAGGCAGCAGTGAAAGTCAGTAAATATGAAGAATATATTGCTGTATTTTCTTGTTTTCTTTAGTCATTCAACCGACTTTTTTCCCCCCTTCAGTAGTTAAATATATGCCGTTAATATTCATCAATGGTGATTCATATCTTAGTGCAGTTTTTGCAATATTTGAAAAATATCCAGGGTTTGGGTAATAAGCAGTGAGCAGTAATTTTGGATTTTTCAAGACTAGTATTATGATTTAAAGAAACACAAACTTTTTACTCCCAAGGAATTGGAGTAATTAAGAGGCAAATAAGTATTTAGCAGTAAGATATCAGAGAATGGAGCTCGCTTATCAATTTCAACTAGTAAAAGTTGGGTTTATTGGTCCCATATAAACTCAGTTAATATTTTATCTGCATATTTTAATAAATGGGTGTGGAGGGGAAGCAGTTTGATTCTCAAAATTATGTTAGTATATTCTACCTATATATAGGGAACAGTCAATTCCTAGAAAATCCTCTGGAATAGGGTCATCTGACATTTCCAAAGTTAAAAGTTTAATTATTGCTGCATTTTACCTATTCTCTTAAACTCAATTACATAATAGTTTAATGATGGTAACTGTTAAAATTTCTTTTATATTCATAGGGCTCTATGAGCCAGGCCAGTAATATTATTTCCACTTATCATATGAGTGAAGTGTATCTTAGCATACTAGCATGGATCTAAAATATTGGTGGGGTATAAATAAAATCTAGGTTTTATGATCAGTGATATGGATGCTGTTCACAGTAAAACACACTTTTATGTGCTAATAGAAATGTCTTTTATTGTAGAAGACCAATATCTCAGCACTGTGCTCAAGCAGTAAACCCATGGTTGATTTTGTACACGTTCTGCAGATCATTTGGAATCCTATCAAATGGCTACTTATAAATGTGTCATTACTTACAAAAGGGTTCAGTTTTTAAATTTGCCATTTACTAGCTATGTGACCTTGAACATGTTACTTAACAGCTCAGTATCTGTTTCCCATCCATAAAATGGAGATAATTTTACCAAGTTTAAACAGCTGCTATGTAGGTTATTTGAATCAAATACATATAAAATATTTAGCACAGGGCCTGGCATATACTAAGTGCTATAAAAATGTTAGCTATTATTAATATCAGGTTGTTATTTTAAGGCACAGTGTCAATACTTCAATGAGGGATAAAGGTTGTCCTGGTCTTTGAAGACCAAGGATAATGAAGTCATGTTGGAAGTGAAGAAAACTGATTTCAGGAAAAGAGTAAGAAATTTATTAAGGATTCTAGGCCTTAGCTTTCTCTCAGTAAATCAAAGTTAGGAAACATAAATTATGTTTATTAATGTCTGAGAAGTAGAACCAAGCCTAGATGGAGAGTATAGGTATAAAAGATACTGAGGACAATTAAACAGTAAATAATACAGATTTTCATGTGTATACTTAATCTGTATAGTCTCCAAATTGTACCCAAAGAAAAGATATTAATATGGTAATAATAGGGAAATGGAACAGACATACAAACACTGATCCTCATTCTCATTTTGATGTAGCTAGAGAAATCGCAATTCCTATAGGTTGCTGCCAGTCTTTACAACAGATGAAAGATAGGCACCGTTAGCTGAACTTTAACATGAACGGGGGGCAGGGACTTCAAACTACACGGCTTATAGTTAGAACAGTCATATAGATCTTGAAGGCTTCTTGAGTGCTTTGCAGTGATAACCAAAATTTTCAATAAATTTCATGGCAATATCTGGGTTAGGAGTAAACCTATGCAGTTTTGGTAGTTTTAGGAAAGACTGTAGAGTCATTGTAACTGTTCAAGAAAAATTTTCCGGCCTGAGCAATATCAACCCAAGTGAATAAAGAAGAGTTACAATAAAGAAAATAAAGCTGAACAGAACTCTGGAAAGAATCTTAAAAATTATACATGAAGAATTACTAAACTTTACTTTCCAGAAAACATCTTGGTTCTAAATGTGGGTTAACAGTTGATTTATTTTTCAGATTTATTTTTCCCTCTAAATAGTCCATAGGGGTATCTAGGGACATAAATTATTTTTTCCGTGTGAGTTCAAGAATGTATCTTGTGCTCTTAGCTTTTGATCTATGGTCTTCACAATTTTGATCACTTCTCTAGGGAACAGATCAATGGTTTTAGTGATGTTCTCCATGGTTTTGGTAATTGTTTTCATTATGGCATATGAAACTCTATGAACTTTGCATGTTCCCCTTGTGAATAATAGAGACTGAAGTAGGGCAGAGAAGAGCATTTTAGTATTTTCTGGGGATGGCTAGGTTGTCTAAGTTTATATCTAATACCTAATCTTTTCCAAAGTATGGTAGTTTTTATTAAAGACAAATTTTTCTCCCTTGCCATAATCTGAACTCTGACATTGACCATATAGCCAGAGGACTGTAAATCTTTAAGAAAACTTTGAGAAATACTGAGAGTATAATATGGGTTGGGATGAACAAGAAAGAAACAAAACAAAACTTCTTGCAGTTTCCCTTGAGAAACTAAGTAGTAATTTCTTTAACTCCTGGCCAACTGGAATTTTCCAGCTATTGTAAATGTGCCCTGGAAATATGTATATTTAAGAAATGATTTAAGATAGCTTAAGAAAATGTAATCTTTTATATTCAAGCAGTTAATATTTTTTGGAAGTATTTGCCTCTATTACACACTATTTCTTCAGCTATATAACCAAAAGTGAAAAAATTTTGATTCTTATTCTCCATCTACAAATGGCCTTGCTAACATTTTAGTAATTAATGTTTCCCTTAGCAGCGAGTAAGGTTGAATACAATACCTTTACTGTTTTTTAGTTTTGGATTTTCACATCATTTCAGTTGATCAGTTTATTTACAAAGTTGGCATGTCTCCAAACAAATGGATTTTTTTTAGAGATCTGTATTGTGTCAATTTCCTAGCCAATTTCAGCCATAGAAAATACACAAGGCATCTATAGAAATCAGCGCACACACAGATAACCATGTATTTGTTATATATATTCTGCATATATTATATAATGCATAAAATATATATTTACATAATTCAATACAGTAAATTTTACTGCATAGGTATTTTCTCTATAAATCTGACTAAACACACTTAGTTACATTCAAAATCCATTATAACTGTCCCTTCACTTGTGTTGTTGGTCTGTAGAAAGGCATGTGTATTTTATGCATATGGTGTAGATTTCTCTTTATTCATCAGTAACATACACAATAGATATAAACTCAACCATATGAATAGTACAAAATCCATTCAAGTAATTCTTCATTAATCATATATTGTCTATTCATTACCAGAAAGGAAAGAGTTAGCGTTAGGCCTGTAACCTATTTCTCTTCTATTTGGGACACTCAAGAAAGAAATACAAGCTGTAAAATCAACCATAAACATGCTGATTATGGAAATTCTGGAAAATACGCTATAGGGCTTACTAGAAGGAATGGCCTTTTCTGTGAAATGCTCTTAGCAGTATGCACTTGTCTGCATATTTGTTACTTGTCAAAAATTTGAAATCCTTCTGGTCTGGAGAAGATAAGAAGCATTAGCATGCATGCTGTTATTGTGTACCCTATAGAGGACTATACATCTGAGCTAGAAAAACCACCATGGTGGGAAATATGTAGACCAGTGAATGGTAAATGGAAACAGGGGAAGTTGTGGCAAATGAAGGATGTTCATAAGTGAGTTACAATCTCTGGTAAGAAAGCAATCACACTGTTTCCACAGGAGTGCTTTAGAACAATAGAATAAGACTGTTAGCTATCTTCATCAGCTCTAACATTTACTAGCAGCAGATTCTAGGAGAAACCTCTGCATCTGTTTTCTCCACAAAGAGGAATTGGATTTTTTTTTAGGTTTATTTTTGAGAGACTGAGAGAGAGTGAAAGTGGGGGAAGGGCAGAGAGAGAGAGAGAGAGAGAGAGAGAGAGAGAGAGAAACCAAAGCAGGCTCCAGGCTCTGAGCTGTCAGCACAGAGCCCAACGTGAGGCTAGAACTCACGAACTGTGAGATCATGACCTGAGCTGAAGTCAGGTGCTTAACCTACTGAGCCATCCAGGTGCCCCAAGAGGAATTGGATTCTTGATGATTTATGAACTCTGCTTCAAAATTCCACCTAGATAATTTGGTGAAAAGATGTGACACAGTACCCATGATAACTCAACTTATCAGTAACCACCTACTACCATTTGATTCATGGTTTATAGTCTATATTTACCATTCTTGTTATTTTTCTGATGACTTGAGAAAAATACTACCAATGAATCATAGAAGGTGGAGAATGCTGAACAGAGCTTCTGTCATTCTCTGTGGCTATTAATCAATGTGATGCATTGCCAAGACAGCTGCCTGGGTGTGACAAAGGAGATTGCTGCTGCCTTCCCAGCATGTCAGAAGTTTATTTGCTACTTTGAATATATGGAATGTGAATTTCAATGGAATGCATTTAAAGGAGGTGCAAATGGGACCTGAAGAGCCTCAAGGGAGGTCAGTTTGGATGTGATTTGATGTCTTGATATTAGCAATAATATCCCTCAGGTGATAAATAAGGGATATTTATGTGATACTTTATATTACACCCAGATGGGGTTATCGTATGACCTTGACAGTACCTAAATGACAGTTTCGTGGAACAATGTTTCTGGGTACATATAGTTTCCAAAATTGCACATAAACAGTGGATATTCAATGGCAGTAATATATATTGTGGCTTTATCAGATAAGTCCACTCAGCCTAAGGTATTGTGAAGACTTAAGGAGTTGGTCTTGAAATTAGTGAGTATGACTAAAATAACATTTCTAGAGCTTTGTCAACAGGAGTAAAAGATGTGCTTAACTCAAATAGGAACACTAGAGGGACCTCTGTTTCAAGAGCATAACCATGGCTGGAATCAATCTGGAAGATTTAATTTGCTATAAAAAAATCAATTAATTGGGCAATAATTCTCATGGAAAACCACTATCAACGTTGAGAGAAGTCTTGTATTCTCATATAAAGAAAGGACTAGTGAATATTCTAGTATTTATGGAATCTATTTTTAAAATTTGTATTTATTTTGAGAGAGAACACAAATGAGGGGCAGAGAGAGGAAGAGAGAAAGAATCCCAAGCAGGCTCCACACTGTCAGCACGGAGCCCCCCATATGGGGCTCGAACTACATGACATGTCACATCATGATCTGAACTGAAATCAAGAGTCAGACACTTAACCAACTGAGCCACCCAGGTGCCCTGGAATCTACTATTTTTAAAGGTCAGTGGTTAAGAGTGCTAGAAGGGAATAGAAAGTTGTGTTAATGGGGTTTGTTACAATTTTAAGGCAGGTTATCACTGGACAGTTGAGCGAATATCCTAGTTTTCTAATGGCTTGGTATAGAAAATAACATGGATCTTCTCTATGATGCAGTTGGTTGGGATTGGATAGATCAAAGAATAACACAGTGTTTTTACTGTTTCAATATTACATAATGGCACCTGTACCTGTAAAACCTATACTAGGATATGTGGAATATGGTTATAACTGGAAAGCAGAGGCCAGAATTTACTAAAACTAAAATATGGCTTCTGTCACACAACTGTCAATGAGAATATGTGATACATAGGAAGAGGTGATTTCTATTGGAAAACAATTATACTTTTTTTCTGTTCCATGATCAACATTAATCTGTCACAAATCTGATGTAAGAAAAGGCCTGGTAAGTTGATTGATAGAATGGACTGAAAACCAATTTAAGTAGACAGTGATGTTAAGAATAAGAACTCAGTTTGGGAGATAGCTATTACATCAGTTTTATGCTTTAAATCTATGAATTGAACCAAAAAGTGACTTTGCTTTTAGAAATAAAGACACAAGTAAATACTTCGATCAAAATATAAGTTTCTATTTCTGCATAGGGTGTAGAAGGAGTGGCTGGAAAGAGCATCACTTCCAAACTAACAGAAAGAGCTAGGTAATCTAGAAAATCATAATCTTTCATGAACCCATGAGACAGCTGAAATAACAGGGAAAATGTTTTAAATCCAGAGAAACAAGATGGAAACACATGGTCTTCTCTTACAGCGTATGAGAAGAAGACCTACTGTGCACTATACAAAAGAGAAATATGGAAAAAGTAACAGCTGAGTCTGGTCTAGTGTACTGATGTAGAACCCATGAGAGTCAAAGAAACATGCATAGTTTGGGCCCACAGGTAGGCTCTTCTCTGTAGACCTCAAGAAGGCATTAAGGAGAAAGATTGGGGTTAGGATGGAGGAGTGAATCAGTCATCTGTCAGTCATGTATACAGGAAGAGGGGTAACAAAGATATGTTGAATCTTTGTTAAAAGATAACAAAGCCCTACCCCAGATGCTTCTCAGCTATGGAAGCTTTAAGCCATTGGAAGAAGGGCAGTAAGACCTGTAGCTTCCAACATAGGTGGAGACACATTGTGCCTGGAGGAAGGATAAAAAATCATCCCTTGATTTATTAGAGAAAGGAAACCATCTTGTGTTTATATTAGAAACTCTCTTACCACCAGAGGAAGTTTAGAATCTCTGAAATAGTACAACCTTGAAACTCAGGGAGATGATATTTTTTAAAGCTTGTTTCCCACCACCAGCTTAGCATATATGGAAGCAACTCTTAAGAACTTAGCTAAGTCCTATGGAGCTGAGCTGCCAGGAGTCAAAGTACACAACTGAGACAAGAACCCAGAGTAAAAGTAATAATCAAGGCTTTAATCACCTATTTTGATAGCTAAGGCAAGAGATAAACTGGAGAAAATGCCAACTCCTCCTGGTTCCATTTCTCCACATTGAATGGCTCACCTGCTGATAAGGTGAGTTGGCACACACGTGGGGGGTCATCTCATTGTTGGGGGAGCCATGAACAAACAGTGCTTGCCATTGCATGGACCTAAGGGCTGGAGGGGAGCAAGGGAGAAGGGCTAGAAGTGCAAAAGTACTGAGTAAAAAGTATATTTAAGGTTCTTCTCCTTTCTCCATGCCCCAATAAAGAAGTCTTGACAGAGGAAACTGAGGAAGGCTTTTGCCAAATGGCCCAGAATAGAGGGTTCTGAACGGAGGCTTCTGGATGAGGAATGCGGATTTGTATAAGAGCCTTGCTGGCTAGGGGAGCCTGAATCCTTGACCATAACTCCCTTCACGATCTGCGACGTATTGGCTATGCCTCCAGTCTTGTATGGGGGAAGGCAGCTTTCCCCTATAAGCCTACTGGGTAAAGCCTTTGTAAATGCCTATGGGTGAGCCTAAAAGCACTCATAGGCTTTTTAGTCAGGAGCCAAACTCCTCAGTAACAAGCAAAGCAGTCTGTAGTTGGTAGAAGGGCAGTAGTGTGAAGAGAGACCTCTGAGTAAAAGCTCCATGTGCAGGAAAATTCTAGGAATCTAGCTTTTGTCTTAAGTGCAAGTTAACATTTGAAGAATTTGAAAATGGTGGTGCAATAAGAACAAACCCCAGCAACCATTAATAAGGATGCCACCCCAGCTACACCGAAATGTAGCCCAGCTTGTGATTAGTTTCACTCAGCCCATGTACTAAGAAAGGGTTAGCAAACCATTTTTGGAGATAATTACTATTTACGTTTTTTAAAATTTTTATTTAAATGTAAGTTAACAGTCTCTAGTTCCATCCATGTCGCTACAAAGGGCCAATGTCACCCTTCTAAGGGAGAACAGAAATGGTCCAGATTTCTTAGTGTTAACCAGGAAATCCCATGTTGACTGGTTAAAAGGTTATATTTCTGGAGGGTTCAAACTGCAGTGAGGTTAGGTATTAAATTTTGGTTTGCTGACTTGGGGCCTTAACCAAAGCAACACCATTTTGGGCCTGTGGCTTTCTTTGTAACACCCACCTATATGCTGTCCACAGGTAACTCACTTTTAATATAAAGACATATATAGGTTAAGACTAAAGTTATAGACAAACATATATTACACAAATATTACTCAAAAGAAACCTGGCATTGTTAATATCAGATAAAGTAGATTTCAGAGAAAGCAATGTTACTAAAGATTAATAAGGACATTTGATAAATAACCTAAAAATCATAAACCTGTACATGTCTAATAGTAGAGTTTCAAAATGCATAAAACCAAATCTGATGGTATTAAGAAAGCAATTCCATGTTTTTTTTTTGAGATTTCAACACCTCTCTAAAGCAAAAGTAGACAAAATTTGTAACAATATAAAACTGAATCACACAAATGAAGTACTTTAATATACACGCATAGAACATTCCATCACAGACAGCAGAACATTTTTTTAAATGCATAGTACTTCTCAGCATAGATCACTTTTGGAATATTAAACTTCTAAAATGTGAGAATTTAAATCATATGAAGAAATTTAGACCAAATCATAATTAAACCATAAAATGTAATCAAAAGATACCTGGAAAATTCTTAATTGGATATAAAACTGAGCATTTCTAAAACTCCAGAGTTAAATAAAAAGTCCAAAGTAAGTAAGACTAACAATAGTCCTGAAATGTCAATAATGCTGAGATTGAGAAACCTTCTTTTAGGAAATAAGAGTAGGAAATAATGTAAAATTAGTATTTTATATTATAAAAAATTCCATCAGTATCAAAACTTGAGGAAAATCAGAAGAAAACCAATAACTTTAAGAACATAGACAAAAGTTTCCTCGATAAAATTATAAGAAATTTAATCCCACAGTGTGAAAAATTATGTCATTGAAGGGTTTATGACAGGAATGCAAGATTAATTCACTGTTTACAAATCCATCTAATTGTCCATATACACTAAATTAAAAAACCTGAGAATTTTGGATATTAATATGTTTGATTGGATACCTTTTGAACTAAGGCATAAGACATTCTAGTTTCCTAATGAACATTTCGAGCAAGACTTAACAAAAAGAGGACAAAATGGCCTTGACTATTTTAAAACTTCAGCGTTGAGCTTCAACAGGAGTCTAGACTCAATTTTTTAGGTAATTTTATTTCAGGCAACTTGTTGTTCCCTATCTGTGTGCTTTTGTCAGAGACCCTTCAGCCTGCCATGATAGGCCTCCCTAACCTTAAATCTAGAGGGCAGATTCTGGAGTTCTTGTTCCTTACCTCTAAAAACCTGTGTCTGTGAAAGATGTTGGTGACATTACACTCTGGTCCTGAGGCCCCACAGCCAACTTTGAAATTATGAAATATTTTTGGATCTCAGTAATGTCCTTGATGAAGTCACCAAAGTTTCTTTTACATTTTCTCTAAGTCAGTGGATGCTGACTAGCTCAACATTTACATAATTAGGGGGATCATTTAAGTGAATATTTGCAAAATATGTACAATCTGCTTCAAAGTGATTTCTATCCTTGCTAAAAGATAAAAGCTCCTGACAGCATATAGCCAGTGGTTCCATTATTATTCTTTGTCAAACAGGATACTCTGTTATAGATTGTAGAGTTCAGAAGACAAAGTGAATGGTCTGAATTCAGTATATATTTGTGGAGCCACTAGTATGTACCAGGAACTGATGATATGAAATACATCAGATCCATATTTTAGAAACCTTATCTTGGAGGAAGTATGGAAAATAAGTGAAATAAAAAGTCTGAAAACCTTTGTAGGTATCCAAGTAAGACATAACAGCATAGATTAAGTTTTATGCTTAGGTTAGCCTTTCTTAATCAGTCTTGACAACGTAAGAAAATATAGTTTGACTCAGTTTTGGGAATTAGAATCAACATGATATATGAATTGATGTGATTGTTGTGGTAAACAGTCAATATAACCATATATTATTCAATTATAGATACATAATATAGAAGAGAGGACAAATTTGGTGAGAGAAGAGATAAATTTTAAACTGAATTTTACATGTCCAGTAAGTATGGAGCAAGTGCTAAGATTGTACAGATACAGAAATAAGAGTAAGAATTTAGACTATAGATTATTGCAGCCAGGTCATAAGAATGTAGAACATTTCAAGGCAGAGATTATAGAAAGGATGGAAGGGTCAAGTACAGGCTTCTTGAGGAATACAAACCTTCACAGGACAAGGTAGATGAGGGGGCATCCACAGAAATAGTAACAAAATGAGCTTTAATGTGAGGCGAATCATCAAATGCAAAAGAGGAGTTTTTGTTTTTGTTAAGTAATCTAGCACTGTTTAGAAGTCAAAAAGGATGAGAAATAAAAGTAGGAAATGTCTTTGAAAATCAGGAAACCTAGAATAAGGGCGTGGTAAGGGCAGTTTTGGTTTTTTGTTTTTGTTTTTGTTTTTCAATTTGAGGGTAGCAACAGTGAACATCTGGTTACATAATTAAACAGCAGAAATTTCTTTTTCTTTCTGTTGGCTCTGGAATTTTCAAAGTTTGCCTTTATTTTAGAAATAAAATCACTTTTGGATGACCAAAAGATGAAGAATAATATAAGTAATCTAAATCACTAAAATTAAAGAAAATTAATTCAAAACAAAAATATTTTAAACTTATATGAATTCTGTGTATAAATAAACTATAGTGCTGAAAGGAATAGTACTGACAATCTTGAAATTACATGAGAGATCTGTTTTGCTATTGTAGCAACTATAATCTTCAACTTGTAAAAATTAGCAAAAATACTTAATGTATTTAAAATCATAGTCCTAGACAATCGCCTCTGATATCTTAAGCTACAATTTTAAGAGTATTAAACACTCAAAGAACACTTTATTTTATTTATGACACGTAAAAAGCAATTTTTGTAAAGCAGCTTATTTTCCTGTGAAGATAATTATATGAGCAGATCACTCCAGCCCTTTCTATAAGCAACGTTCTGAAGTTGGTATACATAATGTCACCCTACTGATTTTAGAATGGGAGTAGAATTGCTTTACCTTGATAATACTGATCAATTTGGTCTTGATGATTTATAAAATTTTAATATTTAACAAGAAGAATGGGATTTAGTCACATATATACATTCACTCAATCTTGTATACCATTGACAATCGAGCATATTCACTGACCTGTATCCTAGAGGAAGAGAAAATCTAAATTTGTGTATGAGTTGTTGGATGTGGAGATTTTTAAGAAGGATGGTAGGGGAAGGGGAGAAGGGATATAATAATTTGAATACCACTATGCATGCTCTTTGATTTCTTTGGGAGAATCATTGACGGAATTCTGAAGGGAGGGGGATACAAAGCTGAGAATATGCTCTAAATGAGAGAATTCTAAAATCTATTAGAAATGAGAGAATGGATCACAAGAGCATGTAGCTGGCCATCATACAGGCTCCAGAATATTTTCTTGCCCTAAAAACATGGATTGTAAATAAGGTATCCCATATTTCCATGATGGACCTTCAGCATAAGTATACCATCTTGCATCTAAATTTTGCCCTAAAATTTTATTTTCCCTAAACTACTGTCAATATTCTAACAATTACTATTTGTGGAGTAGGTGTCTGTGGCTTTCCAGGTTATTGTGGGCCTCTCAGAATATTTAAATTGAAATAGGAAATAATTTGCAGATATTTTCTATAATCCCATAGGTTGCATTTTCTGTGTGTTGATAATCATTTGCTATATAGGAGCATTGTAGCTTGATGTAATCTCACTTGTCCATGAGGTAACTCTCAAATTCATAGAAACAGAATAAAATTGTGGTTTCCAAGGGCTTGAGGAAGAGGGACATGAGTAATTGCTATCCAATGGATATAAAGTTTTGGTTACACGAGATGAGTAAGTTCCAAAGATCTGCTGTACAATATTGTGCCTATAGTTAACAATATTATATTGTGCACTTAAATTTTAAGAGGGTAGATCTCATGGGAAATAGTCTTATCACAATGTATATAAATAAAATAATAAACCTTTAAAGAGAAATCTAGACACCAGCAACAAAAAGATTTTTTGCAAGGAAATCATGAGACATGAAGAGCTTACAACCTTTGTTCAAATATACTGCAGGCTAAAACTCAGGACTCTGTGAAAAAATGAGTAGTATGTATTAGGGTGGCTAGTGACACAGGTGGCCAAGAATTGCACCAAGAGTAGAGCAACAAGCAGGATAGTTTATTCTTTTCCAAGGGAAGAGAGGGGCCAGATATCAAGAGTTGTTGCACTAGCTTCTGTTGGATTGGGCCTTTTGAGTTCCTTCCTTCCTTCCTTCCTTCCTTCCTTCCTACCTACCTACCTACCTACCTACCTACCTACCTACCTACAGGGTTGTAGCTGTGCCTATTGGAAGTGTGGAGAGGTTTTGATTCTTGGCCATCTAGAACAGGAGGTGGCAAGTTTCTTGAGGGGCTCTGCCTGGGGCTCCTCTGGGAAGTGGATGTGGTCAGGCTAGACAAGAATATGTTTTGTAGTTGTGGTTTATTTTTTCAAGAATGTAAGGCCCTGTGACCTAGAAAAACAAAAAGTTAAGGCCAAGTACAGACAACTGTGAGTTTTGTCTGTAAGCGTGGCTGGGGAGGGGGCTTTGAATAGAACCCTTTCAGTATGGTGAAGGTAAATGAAGAGGGGCAAATTTGAGAGAGGGAGACTAGTAAAACAAAGTCTTTGAACTCTGTAGGTAGAAAGGGAATTTGGTGTATGTGTATCTGAGCCGAAATCTGGGCTTTTGAGTTTCTTTGGCTTTTGAGTAGTTTCTGTGGCTCTTGGGTAGGCAACTCTTACTGGATTCTAGACTTTGCATGCACTGTTTTCTGGGAGACTCTTTTTCTTTCATTGCTTCCCCTGCATTTCAGTAACTCCTTCTCATCCTTTGTCTTTTCCAAAGAGGTCTTAAATCTCAGATCATTATAAATATTCCTGTGACAACATAAACTTTTCATTTTAACCTTATAATACCTCACTGTAATTATATCCTTTTAAAATGCTAATCCTAAAACTTTATTTTAATATTTTTGAGGGCTGAAAATCATCTTTATTCTTATCCTAGTAGTAGCAAATTAGTGCTAAAGAAGTGTAATTGAGGGGCACCTGGGTGCTTCAGTTGGCTGAGTATCCCAACTTTGACTCAGGTCATGATCTCACAGTTAGTGAGTTTGAGCCTTGTGTAGGGCTCTGTGCTGACAGCTCAGAGCCTGGAGCCTGCTTCAGATTGATATTCTCTGTCTCTCTCTCTCTCTCTCTCTCTGCCCCTCTCCTGCTCACTCTCTCTGTCTCAAAAATAAATGCATTTAAAAAAATAATTGAATAAATGAATTAAATTATAATCTACCATTTTTTGACATGGAACATCAGACAGAACAGCTGTCTTTATACCAATGCAGGGGTGATTCGATTATCTAAGATTATTTTAGTTCTGCAACAATCTATTAAAATACAGTATCAAAATTTGAGCAGATAGTAGGATGTCTTAAGGAATAATTGAAAATTTAATCTTAGAATCTTCAGCTATATGATGATTGTTCATGGATTATTCAATTGTTTGACAATTTGTTGAATATGGGACAGTTTTGGTTTTCAGATATTTCCTGGATAGGAAATCACAGCTGTTGAAAAGTAAGTTATTGGAAAATCAATATTAAATTATATTTATAACTAGAATATTCTTTGTCAAGGCCAATTTTTGGCCTCTTAAAAGATGACATTGTCATGTTTAAACTATTGATTGCTTTCTGCCATTATCAAATGTTTGGATGAGATGTTAAAACTTTCATATCTGTACAAGAGTTAGACTTTTAGGTACTCACTTTAAACCTGTAGAATAAATCATGCTTGTGCTGACAGAAGAGAAGGATGAGGGAGGAAATTTAATGGAGTCATCAAAGACCATTTCACATTCATCTTTTCAAATTCCGTGAAGTGAAAGTTGGGGAAACAAAAATTGGGAATGAGAAGACCTTATGTATTTATTTTAGCAATGCAAACAAAAGTAGCTAGAAAATATCCTGCTACTCTATTTTGCTAAATTACTAGAGCATGCTGTAATAGATGTTACAAAAGTGAATCTATCAGTGTCTGCTTACTAGGAAATTCAGCTTAAGACAATTCATATGAGAAGTGGGGTCCAGGAAAGCAGACAATAGGGTGATGTGTTGTAGCTGGATTACTTGCTGCCAGACTGGCAATAGGACTTCACACTGATTCTTCCTATCAGTGGAACATAGACCCTCACACAAGATAATAGTACAGTTGTTTGCACTTTTGGTAAACTGGGATGGTATACTGCTGGGAAGAAATGAATTAGTTGATAGGAAATACATTGCATTTGACAAATGTGGGGAAAATAATAAATGTGTGGATAGTGAAATTGGGTAGCTGTGATGAGAATAATTAATAGGTAAGTGAAATCTAAGTGCTTTCACATAAAAAAGTCCTCCTCTCTTTAAAGGGAGAGCAGAGCAAACTGAGGGCTTGCCCCAGGAATCAACTATCAAATTAGTTGAGCTCCCAAAAAGGTACGTCTGATATGCCAAGGTCACAGTTCTGTTTGGGAAAGAATGAGAACTTGCTCCATGAGATGAGAAATTTTGACTGATACACTGAAAAGTCTTGGAAGTGCATATTTTTAGGATCACCTGAACCTGTTCGAATGGCCCAGTATTTTCTATTAAATATTGTCACTATGCCTTGGTTGAAGATTAAGAGACTTGCCCTAAGACAACATGTGCGCCTCTCACAATATGTATTCATTTTCTCTACTTGACCAAATCCCAGTAGATACGATTAAGTTACAGCATGCATTTAAGGATAGGTGGGATCTGATAAGTAAAAAAGTAATCAGACTTTCCTAGTGCAAACCAGCAGAGTCTGGTAACATGTGCAAGGGATATCAGCAGCTCTTGAAACTAAAGTTGGCTAAAGTAGAGGTTATCAATTTGTGGGTATTTCCTGGAATCCAGAATTTAATGCGCTGAAAGAATACAAGGAGATGATATAAACAAGACGCTAAGGTGGCTTTTAAAAGCATGAGAAAAATGGCCCTTCATAATAATTCAATAATTAGTTTAATTGGTTATTTTATAGGTTACCTTGGACTTTGGGCTTCCTCATTGTGTTAAAAAAATGATAATAAAATTCTCCTTTGATACCCTGACTTCATTATTTATTAAATTGTGATTTTTGTCAAGACTAAATTCTCTTTGTTCTCATTCTAAATTGTTTATCTTATCCATTTTCTTTGAATTGGGGATTTCTAATGTCTTTATTCTTTGTATCTGACTTTTATCTTTCTTTCTCACTTAACTCATTAACTAGGCTAAATCATACCTAATGTGCTTTGGAACATACTTCTTCCTGCATGGAGGTTACTCCTTCAGTCTTCTGAATATTCAATTACTCTTTCTAAAATGAAATTTCCCACTGGATTTTAAGTACATTTAACATTGCCCTTTGAAAAGAAAATAAGAGTAAGAAAATCCCCTCATTCCACCATCCTTTTACACCTACTCTATTTTTATCCTTTTCTAGCAAAACTTGTGAAAATTCTAAGCATTTCCTTCATTTATTTCCTATTCACTCCCTCTTAAAAACTGTAATTCTAATTCCAAACCCTATCACTCCACCCAAATGGTTCATTCTAAATTGGCAGTAAACCCTCATGTAACTAAGTACAATGAACATGCTTTATTCCTTATCTTGATGCAGTCTTGATAGGTGAAACTTTCTTCTTAGGCTTAAATGAAATAATCTACCTTTTCTCCTCCCTCTCTAGCAAATCCTTTTGCTATCTTCTGAGAACTGTGTAACTCTTGATCCAAATATAAAATATTTGAGTTCCTCAGTATCAGCTTTCTGTTCTACTCTTTTCTCATTTTGTGGTTCCTCTGGGAAACTTTTATCAGATCGAAGATGAAATTGCCACTTATACAAAGAAGCCATCCATATTTTCATTCCCAGCATCTATCTATTTCTCTGAGTTTATAGTAGTTTCCTTGAGTTCTCCTCTTAGATCCTTAAAGGGCAACTAAGTTTCAATATGTTCAAAACTGAGTTCTGGTTTTTCATTCACATAATAGAGGTTTTGTTTTTTTGTTTTGCTCCTTATAGTCATTAATGGCACTACCATCCAGCCAATAATACATAGAAGTTATGCAAATGCAGAGATCATTCTGGACTCCTAACGCTTCCATAACGACCATATTACATGCATAAATTTGGTGTATTGAATTATGTTTCAAATTCTTGACTCCTGTATAGTAGGATTATATATCTGCACCATTTCTTAGGTTATTTTTACAGTATTTCCCCTTATACTCCTGATGTGATTAAGCTTGCTTTCTTGCACTGTTGCAAACCACCATGACAACAACATCTCCCAGAATAGCCGCACACTCTTTGTCCTAGGCCTCAGAATAGTAACACACGGACTGAGTAGACCTGAAACCAGCCAGTAGCTTGGCTTATCTTAAGGCTCAGACAAGTCCAGTTTAGATAAAATAAATAGTAGTTTATTTCCACACCTGCAAACCTGTGGACTTATAAGCATGAAAATATGTATTTATTGTAATCCAGAAAGATTGTCAAGTTTTTTAATAGGCTGCAGAACCTGATGATTAAGATCATTAGCCCTATTACTTTTACCCCCTAAATATCTTTTTTTTTAATTTTTTAATATTTTATTTTTGAGAGAGTGAGACAAAGAGTGGGGGAGGGGCAGCGAGAGAGGGAGACACAGGATTGGAAACAGGCTCCAGGCTCTGAGCTGTCAGCACAGAGCCTGACACAGGGCTCGAACCCACAGACTGTGAGATCATGACCTGAGCCAAAGTCGGACGCTCAACCGACTGAGCCACCCAGGCGCCCCAATATCTCTTGACTTGATTTACTTTTCTGTATCTCTTCCCTCTAATCAAGTTATTACTCTTATATCTTAAATACTTAAATAATTGCCTAATGACTCGACCTGTGTCTATTCTTGTCCCTTTGTGTTTTGTCTCAATGTTGCTTCCAGAGCCATGGTTTAGAGATACGAATTTGATCAAAATACCTTCATTTTCTTCCATGTCTCATTTATACTTATGCACTTTAAACGCTGTTTTTTCCTTTTAAAGAGAGAGACAATTTTCAAAAGGCTTTTGTAAATGAGCTTATTGGTCTTTCCTGCTGCCCTATCCCCTCTGCTTCAATCAAACGGACTTTGGTTCCTTCACACTTGTGTTTTCCTGGCATCAAAACCGTACTCCCGTTGTTTCTTTTCACTGGCACACTCCCCTAGTTTCGTTTTTTTTTCTGGCTAACTCCTTGCTACCATTCAGATCTCGGTTCATTTATCCCTTCTTCAAAAAATACTTCACATGTTTCCTGACCAGGTCAAAACTCTATCTTCCCTTTCTTTATCCTTTGGTTTTGTAGTACTTACACCACTTGAAAGTCTACATCTATTTCATTGTTACTTCTAACCTTACATGAAAATGTAAGTTCTTAAGAATGTGACAGGTCAATAGGACAATGCCTGGTATATAGAAGTTGCTCATTATATGGAAATAAATTTTATTTTAACCATTGCTTCCAGCAGCTGTCATACTGAAACTTACTGCTGTCAAAAATTTTTGCTTTGATGTATCACTTAGCCACATCTCACTTACTTTGAACTGAAATAACATATTTGCTGAAATTACTGCTTGGTTTACAGGCATATGGATTTGCTACATCTCATCTTGCATATATGCAATCAAAAGTTTTTCCACTTTGCAGATCAGCCAATTATGTTTTATTGTTGCCATTGATTGCATTGGATTACTGTTATTCATTTTTAAAAGAATATTTTTTCACATCTCTTAAAATATGGCTCAGAGTAGAACGCTAAAACTTGAAGGCTAGCTCATTCTATTTTATTTTCATACTTGTTGACTCTCAAGAATATTCAGTAGGCATATGCATATATATAATATTTTTATAAAATAAGCTTAGTTTTAATTTTACTGTGTAAAAAGTTTTATTTTTGTTTTTATACTTGTTAAAAAATTTTTAATCTTTCAGAAGGATTGATATATGCCAGAATAAAAATGTAACTGCTTAAACTTTGTCACTTGAAATTATTTTTTAGTTCCCAGCAGAAAATAAATGTCCTTTATTTGAGATAAGACGTTTTAAAATTACTTCAGCTCACTTGAGCATAAGAGTCCATCTTCTCATTCTAGCCTTCATACTTGAAAAATTACTATCCTACATGATAGGGTAACAAAAACTCAAATATGACCTAAAATGTCCCATTCAAATCAAAAGAAGGAGGACAAAGTCCTTGATTCTTTTTTCTCCGGGTCCATTAGGAGTGGACAAGAAAGAAAGTAAACAGAGCTGGGGCAACAGAAGTAGGGCATGGATATAACCACCTACTTAAGCTTTTAGGGATGGAGTCAGACCTGCTAGGTTTGTAATCAAAGGCCCTGGAAGGACATATTCCAGGAACAAAGGTGATATCATGGAAGTGTATTTAATGTTTGTGAAACTGAAGTCCAATCCCAAATAAGCTATATATGTATGTGTATATGTGTGTGTGTGTGTGTGTGTGTGTATATAATGTGTGTGTATGTGTGTGTATACATAAATATGTGTGTATACATATATATGTGTGTGTGTGTGTGTATATGTGTGTGTATACACACATATACACACATATATATGTATATACATATACATATACACACACATATATATGTATATACATATATATACACACATATATATATACACACACACACATATATATACACATATATACACACACATATATATACATATATATGTATATACATATATGTGTATGTATATATATATGTTACTAGATTAACTTAATCTGTTCATCTTCTTGATAGACTAAAGGTCTAGAAATACTCTGGTGAAAGATGAAATGAATTAATACAATTCTCAGCATAAACATATATATAAAAATAACTTAGAAATATGACTGATAGGGGCGCCTGGGTGGCTCAGTCGGTTAAGCGGCCGGCTTCGGCTCATGTCATGATCTCGCGGTCCGTGAGTTCGAGCCCCGCGTCGGGCTCTGTGCTGACAGCTCAGAGCCTGGAGCCTGTTTCAGATTCTGTGTCTCCCTCTCTCTGACCCTCCCCTGTTATGCTCTGTGTCTCTCTGTCTCAAAAGTAAATAAACGTTAAAAAAAAAATATGACTGATAATCTCAAGGAGAGTCAACAATAAATGAAGATGCACATATGATCCAGATGTTTCAACTAGCAAAGAAGGATTTTAAAATTACTATGATTTAATATGTTGAAATCAAAAGAGAAATAAGATAACGGTAGAAAAATACTTTTCAATACAGAATTACAATTTAGAAATGAGCTAAATCAGTGTTTAAGAATTGGAAGAATCAGTATTGTAAAGATAATTTTTCCCAAATTGATAACATAAATTCATTGCATTTCCACGAAACTCCAAGTAAATTTTCTCTGCACATTTTCTCTGGTCACTGATAGATTTTGATATCTATCTATATGTATATAGTTTTTTTTTTTTTTTTTTGATAACGTGTGCTTAAGTCTGCTGGGGAAGTAACTGTTAAAACCAAAATCTCCCAACCCAGAAGATCTCTCTATAAGGGTAAGATAGAAGAGAAAGAAAACAGTTTTATTACTGAATAAACATTATTCAGGATGTAGTATGTATGCATCACAGACAATCCCCTAAGCTATTGTAAAGACAGAAGTTTCACCCTTTTATGTAACCAAACAGATACAATTCATTATATACATGTTCTCAAGATAAATGACTAGTCCTCAAGTAAGAAAGAGTACTGAACAGCACAATTTGTTAATTTGTTATGTGTAATTCATACTAAGTTTACTTAGTATTTGGGATGACTATACATATTAGTAAATTTGCTTTATAAAAAAGAAGTCATTTTGTAATGTGGAATGAGGCCTTCTGAAGTTAGACTCCTATACCTGAAGAAAGTGGGAGATAGGGACACTATCTTGTTTACATTTCAAAGAAACACTTTCTAGATCCTTAAGAAAGACAATTTTGGTCTTATAGCTGGCAAGAGGCTTGTTTTTTTAAAAAGACATATACATTTAAGAGACAGAGGAAGAACTGACAAGTTTTCTAAGATCTATTTTCTAAGAAAAGTGAGGATGAATGGGAGATGTAGGGGTTAAGTCTTTTCCCTTATTACCAACAGGGAGAATGAAGCCTTTTTTTTTCTTTTTTCTTTAGGTTATATTTGTCCTTAAAATTTCCTTCCCACTTTAACATAAAATAGTAACACTACAATTTTTTAGCTATCTCCATTGTTGTTTCTATCTTTTTCTGGTCAGGTTGCAGCCATCTAAATATCCAGCAAGTCCATGGTAAAGAAAAGCAAGTATCAGAATTACCATAGAATAACAACCTTACTAAAATTTTATTTTTTAAATTTTTAAAAAATGTTTCTTTTTGAGAGAGAATGAGAATGAGGGGGGGAGAGGCAGAGGGATACACAGAATCCGAAGCAGGTTCCATGCTCTGAGCTGTCAGCACAGACAACTCTGTGCTGACAGCTCAGAGCCTGACATGGGACTTGAACCCATGAACCATGAGATCATGACCTGAAGTGAAGTCAGATGCTTAACTGACTGAGCCACCGCAGTGCCCCATCTGTTGTGTTTCTTAAATTCCACATTTGAGTGAAATCAGGTATTTGTCTTTCTCTGACTTATTTTGCTTAGCATAATACATTCTGGTTACATCCACATTGTTGCAAGTGGGCACATTTTATTCTATTAGATCACCAAGTAATATTCCATTTGTGTGTGTGTGTGTGTGTGTGTGTGTGTGTGTGTGTATACACCACATCTTTGTCTATTCATCAGTCGATGGACATTTGGGTTCTTTGAATACTTTGGCTATTGTTAATAGTGCTGCTATAAACGTTGGGGTACATGTGCCCCTTCTAATCAGCATTTTTGCTTTGGATAAATATCTAGTAGTGCAATTGCTAGAACTATTCTTAATTTTGAGTAACTATTTTTAATTTTGAGAACTCTGTTCTCCAGAGTGGCTGTCCCAGTTTTCATTCCAACCAACAGTGTAAGAGGGTTCCCATTTTTCTGCATCCTCACTAAAACCTATTGTTTCTTGTGTTGTTGATTTTAGCCATTATGACAGGTGTAAGATGGTATCTTACTGGGGTTTTTATATGTATTTCCCTGATAATGAGTGATATTGAGCATCTTTCCATGTGTCTTTTAGCCATCTGGATGTCTTCTTTGGAAAAGTGCCTGTTCATGTCTTTTGCCTGTTTCTTCACTGGATTATTTGGTTTTGGGTGTTGAGTATAATAATTTCCATATAGATTTTGAATACTAACTCTTTATCAGATAGGTCATTTGAAAATATCTTCTCCCATTTTGTCAATTGCCTTTTGGTTTTGTTGATTGTTTCCTTTGCTGTGCAGAAGTTTTTTGTCTTGATGAGGTCCCAATAGTTCATTTTTGCTTTTGTTTCCATTGCCTTTGGAGACCTGTCTAGTATGAGGTTGCTGTGGCTGAGGTCAAAGAGGTTGTTGCCTGTTTTCTTCACTAGGATTTTGATGGTTTCCTGTCTTACAGTTAGGTCCTTCATCCATTTTGAGTTTATATTTGTATATGGTGTAAGAAAATGGTCCAATTTTATTCTGGATGTCCACAATCTGCATGTCCAGTTATCACAACACAATTTGTTGACAAACTGTCTTTTTTTTCCATTGGACATTCTTTCCTGCTTTGTTGATGATTAGTTGGCCATGCATTTGTGGGTCCATTTCTGGGTTCTCTATTCTGTTCCATTGATCTATGTGTCTTTTTTTTTCTAGTGCCATACTGTCTTGATTATTACAGCTTTGTAATACAGCTTGAAGTCCAGAATTGTGGTGCCTTCAGCTTTGGTTTTCTTTTTTCAATAATACTTTGCCTTTTTGGGGTCTCCTCTGGTTCCATACAAATTTTACAAAATGATTTGTTCCAGCTCTGTGAAGAATGCTGTTATTTTGAAAGAGATTGCATTGAATAGGTAGATTGTTTTGAGTAGTATATACATGTTAGCAATATTCTTCCAATCCATGAGCATGGAAGGTTTTTCCATTTCTTTGTGTCTTCTTCAATTTCTTTTATAAGCTATCTGTAGTTTTCAGCATAGAGATGTTTTATCTCTTTGGTTAGGTTTATTCCTAGGTATTTTATGTTTTTTGTGCAGTGGTAAATGGGATAGATTACTTCATATCTTTTTCTGGTGCTTCATTATTGGTGTATACAAATGCAACCAATTTCTATAGAGTGACTTTATATCATGCGACTGCTGAATTCATGGATCAGTTCTAGCATTTTTTTTTTTTTGTGGAATCTTTTGGGTTTTCCATATAGAGTATTATGTCATCTGCGAAGAGTGAAAGTTTGACCTCCTCTTGGCCTATTTGGATGTCTTTTCTTTCTTTTTTTTTTTTTTTTTTTTTTTTTTGTCTGATTACTGAGACTAGGTCTTCCAGTGCTATGTTGAACAACACTGATGAGAGTGGACATCCCTGTCATATTTCTGACAGGAGAGGAAAAGCTCTATTTCTGCGCATTGAAGAGGATACTAGCTGTGGGTCTTTAGTATATGGCCTTCATGATGTTGAGGTATGTTCCTTCTATCCCTACTTCCTTGCGGATTTTTATTAAGAAAGGATGCTGTATTTTGTCAAATGCATTCTCTGCATCTATTGAGAGGATCATATTCCTATCCTGTTATTAATATGATGTATCATGTTGATTTATTAGTGGGTATTGAACCACTCCTGCAGCCCAGGAATAAATGCCATTTGATAGTACTGAATAATTCTTTTAATGTATTGTTGGATTCGATTTGCTAGTATCTTGTTGAGAATTTTTGCATCTATGTTCATCAGGGAATTTAGGCTGTAATTCTCCTTTTTAGCATGGTCAAGAAAAGTTTGGAAAGACCACAAGTACTTGGAGATTAAAGAACATCCTACTAAAGAATCAATGGGTTAAAGAAAGAAATTAAAGAGGAAATGAAAAAGTACCTGGAAGCCAATGAAAAGGGAAACATGACCAACAGTCCAAAACTTTTGAGAAACAAGGGTGGTCATAAGAGGGAAGTGTATAACAATCCTGGCCTTCCTAAAGAGGGAAGAAAGTTCTCAAATACACAATCTAATCTTACATCTAAAGGAGCTGGAGAAAGAACAGCAAATGAAGCACAAAACCAGCAGAAGATAGGAAATAGTAAAGATTAGAGTAGAAATTAATGATCTTGAAATAAAAAGAACAAAACAAACAAAACAGGACAGATCAATGAAAATAGGAGCTGGTTCTTTTGAAATAATTATCAAAATTGATAAACCTCTAACCAGACTGATCAAAAAGAAAAAGGACCCAAATAAATAAAATCACAAATGAAAGAGAATACAACCCACACCACAGAAATACAAACAATAATAATAGAATATTATGAGCAATTATATGTCAACAAATTGGGGAATTTGGAAGAAAAGGATAAATTCCTAGAAACAGATAAACTATGAAAACTAAAACTCCAGGAATAGAAAATTTGAACAGACCCATAATAGGTAAAGACATGGAATCAGTAATCAAAAATCTCCCAAGAAACATGAGTCCGGGGCCAGATGGCTTCCCAGGGGAATTCTACCAAACACTTAAAGAAGACTTAATACCTATTCTTTTGAATTTGATTCAAAAAATAGAAATGGAAAGAAAACTTCCAAACTCATTCTGTGAGGCCAGCATTACCTTGATTCTAAATCCAGTAACTGTTATTAACCAATCAGTTTAATTCCAGACAAGGGCTAAGTTCCTCAGGTTTTATGGTAAGTCACCACAGCATAGCCTTATGTTGCTGGGCCACTTTTACTCCAAGTACATGACTATTAATAAACATTATCAAATCTGTAATATGAATAGATATATCAGATAAATCATGTTGGGTTTTTCAAAATTGGAATCTCTAAAATTGGGAGAGAAGTTGTAGCCAATTTTAGTTGTTGAAAGGCTCTCAGTTTGAGGTCCACGGTCATCATGCAGTTCCATCAGAGGTTGTGATGACTTTGCAAAAGCTGGAATCTACTGTCTTTACTGGTGTCATAAATGGCCTAAGATTTTTTAATAGACCACTTTACCTACAAAATGAGTCGACTCCTAGATTTTAACACTCTGTAGCCTGTAGCTGACAGAAGATGCCCTAAATATTTTACTTCAGTTTGCCAATATTGAAATTTGTGTGGTGTGGCTTTATACCCCTGTGAAGCAAAGGTGTGTGTGTGTGTGTTACGTAAAGTGATTGCTTTAAGAAAAGCAGGAGGAAGTCTCTTCCCTGTTTCCAATAGGGAACTGGAAACTATATGAAGAAAACATTAAGTGTAAATGGCTTAAACTCTCCAATAAAAGTCAGATGTTGGCAGAATGGGTAAAAACACAGGAACCAGTTTTATGCTACCTATAGGAGATTCATGTTAGATCCAAAGACACAGATTGAAAGGATGGAAAAGGATACTGAAATAGTAACCAAAAGAAAAAAGGGTAGCTATACTAATATTAGAGTTTAAATTTAAATAAATTTTCAAGAGACAAGGGGCATTATATATTAATAACACATTTAATACAACATGAAGATATAATTATAAAAACTTTTATATACCTAATGACAGAATATCAAAAAAAAAAAAAAAAACCAAGCTGATAGAATTGAAAGAAGAACTTGAGGGACGCCTGGGTGGCTCAGTCGGTTGAGCCTCTGACTTCTACTCAGGCCATTATCTCACGGTTCGTGAGTTCGAGCCTCGTGTCAGGCTCTGTGCGGACAGCTCAGAGCCTGGAGCCTGCTTTGGATTCTGTGTCTCCCTCTCTGCCCCTCCCCACATGCTGTGTGTGTGTGTGTGTGTGTGTGTCTCAAAGATAAATATACATTAAAAAGCATTAAAAAAAGACTTGATAGTTCTACAATAATAGCTAGAAACTTTAGTGCTCCACTCTTAATAATGGATAGAAAAAGTACATAAGGAAGAAATGACTTAAAATAACAAACCAGTTAGATCTAACATATATCCACTTCAGTCAACAACAGCTACTCATTCTTCTTAAGTACACATGGGAAATTTTCCAGGGTAGGCCATATCTTAGACCACATATTAAGTCTCAATAGATTGAAAAGATACCATACAAGGTATCTTTTTTATGCACAACAGAAAGAAGAAATCAGTAACAGAAGTTAAGCTGAAAAATGCCAAAACAGTAGAAACTAACAAACTTTAAAAACCATTTGAACAGGGGTGCCTGTGTGACTCAGTTGGTTAAGTGTCTGACTCTTGATTTCAACTCAGGTCATGATATCACCATTTGTGAGATCCAGCCCCTTTTTGGGCTCTGTGTTGACAGCATGGAGGCTGCTTGAGATTCTCTTTGTCCGTCCATCTCTTTCTCTCTCTTTCTGTCCCTCCCCTGCTTTCTCTCTCTTTCTCTAAATAAATAAACAATTGAACAAAGAAGATGTCACAGGGAAATTAGAAAATAATGAATGAAAATGAAGGCACAATATACCACAACCAACAAGACACAGCAAAAGCAGTGGTAAGGGGGAAATTTACTTACAGATATACTTATGTTAAAAAACATTAACAATGAAATCAACAACCTAACTTTACAACTTAAACTAGAAAAAGAACAAACTAAACCTTAAGACAGCAGAAAGAAGGAAATAGTAAATGTTAAAACAGACATAAATGAAACAGAGAAAATGATAGGAAAAATTAATGAAACCAAAAGTTTTTTTTTTTTTTTAAGATCAGCATAGACCTACTAATGGAGCCAAGAAAAAGATGTCCAACATCTCTAGTCATTAGAGAAATGCAAATCAAAACTATAGCGAAATACTAGGTCACCCCCATTAGGATAAGTACTGTCAAAAAGACAAAATTTAACAGTTATTAGCAAGAGTGTATAGAATTTAGAACCCTTGTGCATTGTAGGTGGGAATGTGAAATGGTACACCCACTATAGAAAATAATATGATCTTCCCTCAGAAATTAAAAATAGAATCATCACATGATTCAGGAATTCCACTTCTGGGTATATGCCCAAATGATTACAAGTAAGGTCTTGAAGGGATATTCATATCCCCATGCTCATAGCAGCATTATTCACATTTGCTAAAATGTGGAAGCAACCCAAGTGTCTATTGATGGATGAATGGATAACCAAAATGTGGTATAGGCATAAAATGGAATATTATTCAGCCTTTAAAAGGTGGGGATTTCTGACTTGCTAAAAATGAAGAGTTTTGAAGACTTTATGCTAAAGAAATAAGCCAGTCCAAAAAAAAAAATGTAGTATTATTCTACCTATATTGAGATAGAGTGAACAAAACCCTAAAGATAGAAAATAGAATGGTGGTTGCTAGAGGGAGGGGGAAATGGGGACTTACCTTTTAATGGGAATAGAGTTTTAGTTTTCCAACATGAAAAGGGTTATAGAGAGAGATAGTGCTGATGGTTGCATACCATTATGAATGTATCTAATACCACTGAACTGTAAATTTTAAGTGTTTAAAATGGTGAATTTTATGTTGTATGTATTTTACTACATTTAAAAAATTTTGGAAAGACTGAGTCTGAATGATCAAGACTTTGATAGGTAGAAATGGAAAGAAAAGGGCATTTCACAAGAAATGCAAAATCTGAGGCATGAAAGGTCTTAGGCTTGCTAGTTGTCGTAAGGCATTGTTTGACCCATGTTGACCCATGTAAGGTGTTGAAATTTAGGCTGTGGTTTGTATACCTCATTTCCTGGCAAAAGAGAGGAAACATGGCTGTTCAGACTGTGGAGGAACTGGGCATTAATTGTACCTAGAGGTACAATCTAGAGAGCTGTTGGGAAGAGAGATGAAAAAAATCAATGATATTTTTATATATTGACATGTTAATTCTTTTGTTGCCATTGCTTCTTGTAGCCTCAGTTTTGTTTATGGATTCATTTATCTTTTTCCCTAAAATATGTTTTCTCAAAATTTCTTGATACTTAATGCTTTTCAATGAGAGAGTTCAGCTGAATATACAGTTAATTTGACAGTTACTTTTTCTTGGAATTTGAAGGTAACAGTTCCTGTTTTTATGGTCTCTATTGGGCTCATAAAAGTGTTGTCAGTCAAGAGGTATCTGGGTGGCTCAGCTGGTCATCGGACTTTGGCTCAGGTCATGATCTCACGGGTTTGTGAGTTTGAACCCCACATCTGGCTCACTGCTATCAGCCTGTCAGTGCAGAGCCTGCTTCAGATTCTCTGTCCTCCTCCTGCTGTCCCTCCTTCACTTGCACTCTCCCAAAAATAAAAATTAAAAACAAAAAGTGTTATCAGTCAAGTTGCAGTTATTTGAAATTAATGAACTTTTTCTTAACTCATTTCTTTTTCTGATTAGGGTTTTGTCATAGAGTTTAAATATTTATAATGAGAAAGATACAGTATACTTCTTTAAAAATTTTACCTAAGTCTTTATTTAATATGGGAAAATGATAGCAATTACTTTTTGGAAAACGATTTCTCCCATTTTCTTCTACAAATCCTGTTAGATGCAGATTGGACCTTCTCATTCTATGTCCTATGCCTCTGACTCCTTTAGTAATTTTTTTTTATAATTTCTCTGTGATTTATTCTGAAAATTTCCTATGCTCTGTACATCATTTCACTAATCATTTCTTTTGGTTATACATTTCTGATAAGCTATTTAAGCTTTACATTCAGGATTTTTTAGTTCTAGTGACTCCTTTTCTATTTCATTTTTTCCATCCCAGTTTTTAAAATAAAATGTTAGTTTATCTCTTATTTTGTAATAACTTAAAACATTTGGTAATTTTTCCTCATTTGAATAATTTTCTTTGTGTACAAATTTTAGTTCTCTAATGTCAATTTTTTCCCCATTGTATGAAGTATAAATTTTATTTGAAAGTTTCTCATTTAAAGAGTTGCTTTCATCCCTCTATCCTCAACCCCCATGAGTGGAGAAAATTACAGTCACAAAATGTTTTTTTCTGTTGTTATAACTCCTCTTATGTTCCCAGAGTTTTAGTTGTCTCCAGAACAATTTGTAAATGAGTTTTATTTTTCTGGGCCTCTTACTTTATCAGAAATATAAATTCATAATTTAGGTTTACAGTCCTTGCTGAATGTACTTTTTTTTTTATCTAGATTTCTGAGCTGTGACCAGTTTCCCTGACATTTGCTTACTCAGTGGAGTTCTTTTTTTATCATTCTTATCCAAAGTCAGGTCAGCCATTTTGAAAAGCTGAGGGTCCTTAGTTCCAGCACTATACTTGATAGAAGCTTAATTTCACCTTTGCTATCTTCTGATGGGTATTATAGTCTAATTCTTAGGGTCATTATCTGAGTTTCCTGGCCACCATAGAATCAGCTGATATGTTTACCACTGACCTTCCACTTTCTTCATCTATGGTAGCTGTAGATGTCCTTTTTGTTTTTATTTCTAAACCTAATTGTGGTTTAAAAATTTTTACTTTTTAATTTATAATTTCAGTATACATGTATTTACAGTGAGGATAGTAAGAGAAAAAGTGGAGAGATGGCTGTAACATCTCGATAGATCATGGAATCAGAAAAAAATTGTAATATGAGGTAAAACATTTAAATCCCTGTGGAGTGGACTCTCTCAGTACTTGAGGGCCAAGGAAAGGACTGCTTAGTTGCATTTTAGGCTAACATAAAACTATAATTGAGACTAAAATTGAAATTGAAGAGAGATGTGGAACTGTGATTATAAGGAGTGCAAATACTTTGTGTAGTAATGAAAACAGTTGAATACATTGTGGTGGTGTTCTGTCTTTCCTCAGAAAAAAATGCTTCTTTCTTAGAGTGGATTTAATCTGTGCTGTGTTGGTAAACACATTTATTCTTCTGGAGAAGTGTATGGGTTTTTGTTGGTTTGTTTTTGAGCACGTGGAAAAGACTGCAGGAGAGGTATGCAAGTCTTACTTCCACCTGAATCAAGATGAGAGATTGTTTGAAGTATCTGGATGGGATGTAAGAAGTGCTGTCTTGGACTGAACAGATATTGCCCTTAATCTGATAGAAGTTTTTGAGGAATGGGAAATATTCCTGGAGTTTCCCATTTAATTTGGCAAGGGTTTTAAATAAAAACTACCAATTTCCTTTTTTTAAAACTGATGACAAATATTTATCCCCTTGAATTTTCTGGTTAAGTTGGAAATTGGGTAATCACAGGGGAAAAAACATTCTGTCAAACATTTTTGAGATCGGAAATATGGCCTGTGAACTTAGTCAGTGTTTTGGGTTGAGAAGTAAATCTCTTCCCTTCTAAGTGCCTCATTCACTCTGAACTAGATTCTGAGCAGATCATGTGTGCTTAAGGGCACCCTGAGGTGAATCTGGATTTGACACAGAACAAGTGACAGAGAGGAAGCCCTTTAGCTTATTAGAAAGGCATCTGGAAGAACCTTGCCACTCACAGTGTGGTGAGCAGGGTGGTGGCGGTGGCAGCATCACCTGGGCACTTGGGCTCCACCTGAGACCTCCTGCAGACTCTGCGTGTTAATAAGATCCCCGGCAATGTGTAATGGACATTCAAGTCTGAGAAGTTCTGCTGTGAAGAACTGAGCAAGATGTGCCATGGCTGTGGCTCTTAATTTCTGTCCTGTTTAATTTTGATATCTCGCATAATCCAATTACCATATTTTGTTGTCTTTGAACCTTTAGTAAAGAGCTGTTGTCCCAACTTAGTCTCATAAAGACAAAAGAAAATTAAGTCATGCATGTGCATCTGCCATGGGGCAGAGTGACAAAACAGAGGTAAATGACTTCAGAGGCCACTGTGGTAAGAAATAGGAGATTCAATATTAGGTGTTAACTGTTTCAAACTGTAGAAGATAATGAGAAGCTGCATGGTCAGGGGTCTGTAGAAAAAAGTTTCTTGAGACCATAGTTAGTGGCACAGAGATCTGAACTGAGTGAACACTGTGCTGTATTTTTCTTTATATGTTAGTGCCCTGTATAGTGCAATAGTGTCTGTGGTTGGAACTGGATAATTGCTCATTGAATTAAGTTAACATGCAGTGAATAAAACTTCTTGACATGTGGATTATTTCATATTTTATTCTATGTAATTATAGTAAGTCCAACTCTTGGGATCTTCTACAAAGTAATCTTCATTCTGTTCTCTGAAACTTTACATAACAAGTCTGTGTTCTTATATATAAAGCAGCCCTTAAATATTTGAAGGTTTCCATGTTGATATCCCAAGCTCTAATGCCCAACATTTTACCTCCTCTACAGACTGACAGAACTCACATTTTTCAGATATTTCCTCAGGGAGTCATTTATTCAGACCCTTCATCGTTATGACCATAGTACTCATACCAAGCATAAATGTGTTCAAGTCTCTTTTGAAGAGGAGAGATAAGAATTAAAGAGTGAGGCATGGGAGAGACTGTTTTCCTTTTCATATCTCAGGATATTCTGAGGATTTCGGAGCTACTAAAACTTGAGAGAATTAAACTGAAGAAAACTCATCTGAGGTGTTTGAATAGACAAAATCAATGACTGCTGGTTAAATGAGAGGCACATAGCAAATACACTGTAAAATGAATTAAATGGTAATGAAAATACCTGGAGAAAATTTGATTAGAATCGGGGGAATCTACAAAGGTATCCAGATAATAAGAAATGAATTTCCAAAGCCCATTTAATTCTGTCAGTGTAACTTAGTAAATTGGCAGTTAGTCTCATTAAAAGAATTAAGTACATCAAAGTTTTCATATTAAGGGTACTGTTGTGGAAAACTTTGGGTGTAACTGAAGTTATTTGTGGATCCACAGGGGTGGGTCCTTTAACCTATCTTTAAGAAATTTTACATTTTTTAAAAATTAAACTCAGTACGCCATACTTGGTAAAACTGATAAAGTTAGAATGCCACTTATCACACATGAATGCAAATAAACAAAAACTTACGTGTGTTTCAGGTGGCTGTGCTCTGTGGAGAATATTCCAAAATATTATCTTAAAGCCTATAGTTATTGAGGATTAGATCATTGAACTCTGTCAAAATGAAGGAACTGATGCTTGGTAAACTTAAAATCAAATATAGAAAAATCTAGACATGATTAAGGACATCAAGGGTTGGGATCTTGAAGGTAGTTGAAAACTTCACATATACTTGGGTATAAGGTTCAATAGCTAATGAATACATGGTAGTCAAGACTGTAATACACCCAATGAGAAAGTCTCAATACCCTGAAGGTCTCAGATGGCCACAAAATGAGACCGATTGTTTCCAATTTAATGAAATTATAGCCTGTGATGTAGATCCTAAGGGATATGAACAAAAAGAGCAGAAAAAACATCAGAGACCCAGGAAGATGAATGGATATTATAGTCTTCAAAGATAACAAAAATAAAGCTAATGAAGGAGTAATATGAAGTTTCAGGTAGACAGTTTTTATCAGTGGTCATTTCAGATAGACTTGGAGACCTGTAAATTTGTTAGCAAAGACTCAAATGAAAAAAGGCTCCAAGAGGCTGACGTGGATTAAAATCCATAAATTAATTAGGTTGGTGGTGTTAATAGCCAGGAAAGCAGACTTTGAGGAACAGTATATAGAGGTCAAAATTTGTGTTTTAAGTATGGGTGGAATTGATTGTTGTGACCTATTTCTTTACAGAATACAGAAATAAAGAATAAATAGCTAATTTGCTTATATAGCATCACATGGTTCCTATCTTTGTGTCGAGAAAGAGAGTATGGCATACAGAACGGTGAAACTGCATTGTGTGTTAAATAATTTGACTCAGATTTTAATTGCAACAGATCTAGAGAGGAGAGAGCAAAATAACTATCAACATTACTTGTTTTACAAAACTAGGCTAATGGTTTATTTTATATATTTAACCAACTGACAAGTGTTTCTAGGGTAGAAACCACCTCTTGGAAACAGATCTAAGCAGGCAGAGTATTAATTTTTGTGTTATTTGGACAAATCATTTGTTAATGCTGACCAAATTCTGTGTCCTTCTCTGAACAATTAGAAGTTCTAGGAAAAAAATGTATAAAATATGTTTCCAGCTTGTCACATTATAGTTTCCTTTTTGGCTCCTATATTTAAGAGTTGGAGTTAAATTCTGTTGAAATTCCAGTTCCTAATAGCCATGTGACCTTAACTAAATGAGTCTCTTTATGCCTCTGTTTCCTAATCTGTGAAATGGGTATCCACTTGAAATAGTTCTTAAGAGGATTAAATTAGATGTTATATGTGAACTGATGAGAAGATTGCCTGGCACATAATATGCACACAATAAATGCTGGATGTTCTCATGTTAGCAATCAAAAGTATGAAATTCTCTCGAAATGACATTCATTTATATTTCACGTTTATCTTATTGCCTTGTAATACAGTTTAAGAGCTGTAATACCCTGAACCCATGGCTTATCAAGATGTTCCCTAATTGTTGTTATTCCCTAAAATTTTATACTGTATCATTGCTGTTACCATGTTACTGACTATCCATAAATTGTTTCTCACTTTTATATCTCAGTCTAATCCATTTATATACAGTGAAAGGATCATTCCACAAGTGAAGCAAAAATAAAAGAAAATTTAGATTATATTTAATAAGTTAACTTAATTAAAAAAGAGCTGGGACTTAATATCTTTAGTGCCCTAAAACTCCAATGAGACCATTTAAAATAGCAGTAGCTAGGAATACAATTAAGGAAAACTATTTCACTTACTCATATTTTCCCCTCTCCCTGTACATACATACATGCGCGCACACACATACACTTCATACATCTTTCACTTCCTACCTAATCTAAATTTTATTAAGGGAAGTAAATACTGACATCATTAAGCATTTTTGTCAAATGATTTTGTAGTTTCTTACCACAGCTATAGTTTGTTGGCATAGAGTTGTTCAGTGACTAATGAAAGACTTCCCTCAGATATCTGTGTTCATGTGTAAGCAACATTGCAAATAATTTTCCTTTCTTTCTGGATTTAACTGAATATTTTGAGTTCTATAGTATTGAGTACAAAACAAAAATTTAGGACTATGAAGGGATATATTACAGGTAAGCCTGATTTAATTCTGATACAACTAATTTACATTTAAAATTGAATCTGTTTATATGATAAAAAGGAATCATCAAACACAATTAGTAAGATTTATTTTTTATTAAAAGGCGAAAGATTTATGCGATTTGAAGAGAAACCAGAGCCTAGTAAGTTTTTTATTTTTTAGAGGAGTTTTAGGTTCGCAGCAAAATTAAGCAGAAAGTACAGAGTTCCCAAATGCATAAACACACCTATGATTGACATCCTGTATTATAGTGGTGCATTTGTTACTATCAATAAACATGCACTGACTCATCATTATCACCCAAAGTCCATAGTTTACATTAGGGTTTACTCTTGGTATTCTATGTTGTATGGGTTTTGTCAAATGTATAATACATATCTACCTTTGTGGTATTTTAGTTCTGATCCATAAAAATAATTTAAGCTTATACTTAAAGTCCTGATAAGATGGATAAAAATTTAACTAGACGTTTCTTTACCCATTGAAAATTCATTCACCTTAGTGCCACTACTTAAGACCTATAATAGGGAATGAAAATCCAAGCCACCTTTAAGAAATTAACCTCTGAAGCTCGTAAGTAGCTTAAAACTATATCTACTTCAGCTAACTATTGTCAAGTAAAACCCCAACAATTTAATGTCTTTTTAAAAAAACTTGTTTTTAATGTTTATTTAGAGTGTTTATTCAGAGCATGAGCAGGGGAGGGGCAGAGAGGGAGACACAGAATCCACAGCATGCTCCAGGCTCTGAGCTGTCAGCACAGAGCCTGACGTGGAGCTCGAACCCACACACTGTGAGATCATGACCTGAGCTGAAGTCAGACACTTAACTGACTGAGCCACCTAGGTGCCCTGCCACAATTTAATGTCTTAAAACCATGTTGGCTTATTATTTCTAGGATTCTGTGAGTTCAGTAGGTGGTGGTTCTTTTGGTTTCACCCGAGCTCCTTCAAGGACTGAATTTGGCTACAGTGTTTGGGTTGGAAGGTCGGAAGTCACCACACACACATCTCACAGTTGTTACTTGGCTGTCACCTGCGGCAACTCCGTTGTCTTTTACATGGCTACTAATACTCCAATAAGCTCAATCATTTGTTTACAGGGGTTCTGAAAGCACTATTTCAAGAGAGCAAAGGCAAAGCCACAAGGCATCTTGAAGCTTAGGTTCAAAAACTCCTGCTGCGTCATGTCTGGTACATTCTATTAGTGAAAGAAAGATTTGGGCCCATCCAAATTTAACAGGTAGGAAAATAGACTCCAAAAGTTGATGACAGGAACTCCAAAGATTTGTGGCCATATTTAATCTGCCACACTGTCCTATTACTGATATTAAAATCTTTGGAATGACCTTAGAAATTTTTATGAAAAAAATAGGGCAAAATTTTCAATGAATTTGTCAAGAATAAATCCTCCATTGTCAAGTGTGTAAACCTCTTGCTGGTTGTAAGCTCCTTAATTGATGAGTGATTCTTATTCTTATTTCTATCCCATCTATTTAGTATAGGTTTTGAGGTAGAGTATGCATTGGAAAGCACTTGTTTCATGAATGACTTATTAAACAATAAAATTATTTCTACAAAAGTCATACAATATCTGAAGAGCACATGCTGAAACTTTAAACTTTTCAGGCCAAAGGGACTCCAGTAGGCTTAGTCATAATTAACCTCAGAGCATTAATAAAAGTAGCAATTCAAAGGGTTTTATAAATTCAGTAAAGTATGTTTTAGATATTTAGTGAGTACTTCAAGTAGGAAGTTCTCAGTTTAGTTGTCTTTCTCAAGGTGGACTAAATGTGCACTTTGGGGCCCATCGTGGAGATGCTTTTCAAAATAAAACACTTCATTTAATATAAGATGCCATCAAAAATGACTTAAAGTATATTATTAGGATGATCTAAAATCTTACATCCTTTTGCAAGGTTAATATATGTGCAGTTTAAAATTCAAATTAACATTACTTTGCTTTCTTGAATCATTAGTGAATGTGTTGGTAGATCTGTAGAGAAATCACTATATTTATAACTGTTAATGACTTAAAAGTACATATTTATTAAGAGTACAAGGTCTAGAGTGAGGCTGTTTGAAATCTCAGGCAAACATTTTTTTTAAATGGTTATTTTGAGAGGGGGAAGGGGGAAAGGGGGAGGGGGAGAGAGAGAAGCGTGAGTCAAGGGAGGGGCAGAGACAGAGAATCCCACTCAGACTTCTTGCTGTCAGTGCAGAGCCAGATGCAGATGATCTCATGAACCGTGATGTGAGATCATGACCTGAGCTGAAATAAAGAGTCAGTAGCTTAACCACTGAGCCACCCAGGCACCCTTCTCAGGCATTTTATATTTGTATGATTTGAAACAAGTTATATCATTTTTTTTCAACGTTTTTATTTATTTTTGGGACAGAGACAGAGCATGAACGGGGGAGGGGCAGAGAGAGAGGGAGATACAGAATCAGAAACAGGCTCCAGGCTCTGAGCCATCAGCCCAGAGCCTGACGCGGGGCTCGAACTCATGGACCGCGAGATCGTGACCTGGCTGAAGTCGGGCGCTCAACCGACTGCGCCACCCAGGCGCCCCAGAAACAAGTTATATCATTAAGCTTACATTGCTCATCTGGAAAACTGGGATAACAGTAGCTACTACAACATAAAAAGTAGGCTCAAGGTATAAATCAGATGATTGATGTAAAGATCAAGTAGATCTAAAGATCATAGTGACCAGAACATAAGTCATCAGTAATACTTACCTGATTTTTATTGTTATATTTGTATTAACTCTTAAAGACAATTGGTAAATTCTTTTATCTAAAGTGATGACAGGAATCTCTAAAACTAGGTAAAAATTTTAAGTGTATGTGTAATTTTTTTCTTCCATATCCTATTTGGAAAACAGTTCAGATTATAGTGCTGAACTAATTATGTGAATTGAAAAGTAGTACTTGGCAGGCAGTGCATTTCTGAATAACAGTATGCCTCAGGTGGCATTAAAGCATACCAAGCTGAAGGCTATGAATTTTACCACCTGAGAAGTGTTCTAATTAACCCAAAATGCAGAGCCTAAAGTGGCTGCTCCATTACTGCCAATGAGAGAAACAGTTGGGTCCTTAGATTTATTAGCCTGCAAATTGTTGACTGTCAGTTCCAAAACACCAACTGTGCTTTCTATTTGCAAGTGTTCTCTAGTATTCAGTTGAAGTGTAAGGTCAGTTAATTATAGAAGGAAATATATTAAGTGGTAATAGAAGTGGGGGGGCATCGAGGACAAACTTATCCTGCCTGGAAACCCAGCTCCATTACTTTTTTCCTATGTGACCTTGGAGAATTATTTAATTAAAGCATATTTCCTTATCTATGAGTTGAAGATAAATAATCTCTTTATATATTGTAGTGAAGATTAGTGAAGATACACTTAATATGCCTAGAATAGTTTTGATGTATAATTATCAAGGATTTTGTTTTTTTTCTGCTTCTGCCTCTCATCCTTCATAACATACAGAACAGTCAAATGAGTGAACCTGAGTGAGGCAGCTTAGTGTGTTAATCTTATTTTATGTATTTATTAAGGAATACAATTACCTGCAACAGTACAAAGTTATTTATATAAATAATAACTATATTCTCAAATTCATTTTTTTTTCTCTTAAGCCGTTAACCTGTTAATACATTGATCTGTTCAGGGCTGAAAAAATTACAGCGTTTAGCAGACAGAACCTTTTTCTTCTATAATAAAACTTTGATTTTATTGGGCAGGCCAGATGAATAAGTGTGATGTCATCCCTACTATTGCATCTAAAATGTTTACAGTGATGCAGTGACACTTACTTCATTGCTGTTTTCAATGATCCATATTAGGGAACTGTTTCATAAAAGAATATGCTTTAAAATGTTTCCAAGTCAGTAACTAAATCCTTTCCTTTGAATGGAAAGCCATGTGCAATCTACTTCTTGATTATTCAGTATAATGAAGTCATTTTATGAAGTGTTTTAAGTTTATGTTCAAGAAAACCTGGAAATGGTAGTATTAAGGGCAATCCTGAGGTAAGTAAAAATGTGATCTTCTATACATGGCTACCATAGTCTTAGGATAAAATAATCAAATTTACAAGGAGTTATATCAACTCTTTGTTGCGATGACAGTATATAACTTTAATTCTGCATTGTTAGTTCCAAATTATATACATAATTTTCTTCCAGCTGCAGCTTGAAGTTATGCATGGATAACCATGTGAAAGCTACCCATTCTAAATTCTGGGCAGAATATAGATCCTTTCCTTCCCCACTCTGTCCTATCTTAAGGAGGATGTAGTTCAGCAGGTCAAATGAAAAGATCAGTAGTTCTCCTGGAGGGTAAAGTATAGTATTTTTGTTTTGTTTGTATGTATGTGTATATGTGCTTTAGCAAATCTGTTAAAACTCTACTCCAAGGTAGTATGGTAGTGAAGAAGGAAATTACTGCCTCAAGGTAGTACAAAATGCATGCTTATTGTAGATTTCACTGTGATGTAAAATATGGTCACCACTAGCAATATCTGACCATTGAGCACCTAAAATGTAGCTCTGAAGTGAGATGGGCTGTTAGTTTAAAAATATATACTGGATTTTAAGGACCTAGTATAAAATATTTAAAGCATCAAAAATCCTTTATAATTTTCTTAGTTTATTAGCTTTTGTTGCCATAATATTTTGAGTTAACTAAAAATAAGTTTTTAAAATGAATTTTATCTATTTTTATTGTTTAAAATGTGGCTTCCAGAAAAATTAAAATTGTATGTGGCTCACATCATATTTCTATTAAATACTGTCTGTTCATGTATACTGTATATCTATATCTTATTTACAAAGCCTGCCTTCTACATTTTTCCATAGGAATTTAGGGCTAATATCCTAAGTATGTGTTCTCTCTCAACTTTTTTGTTTTTGTTTTAGAGGTTTAGTTTATAATCTGTGGGATACCAAATAAAGAATTAAATATTTAAAATATGTAAGATATAGGAATAAAGTATGCTTCTTATGTATAGAATTCTGCCGGTCATGTGCATTAATTTGAATAGCATATTTAAATGATCAGAAATGGCCCAAGGTTATGTTTCTTTACTGAGTGAATCATTCTTGTGGCAGATGAAAAGGACAAGTCTGGAATCCAGCCTTGTGGACTACATAAAGCATTTGTATATTAACATATAAAATGTCTGAACAAGCTCTGAGGAATGTATAATAAAAGGAGAGTACTAGACCTCAGTAATCACCTACAAAAACATACCCATAAAAAAGACCCTGCTGTGAGTGGAATCTTCAGCAATGGCTCTGACAAAAACTGTGAATATAGGAGAAGGCTAAGAAATCACTGTCAACACTGGTGATGGCTGTGGTACCAATATGTTATTTTTGAAATTTATTTACCAAAAAAAATAAATAAACACGCACAGACACATAGAATTAGACATTTGTCTTTTCTGCTTTGATCTGTATGTCAGGGAGACCACAAATTGTTAAAGGAAAGAATAAAAGAATTCCAAGTAAGAAATTCAGAAGAAATGACAGAAAAAGAAGAATAACCCTGTGGGCTGCAACAGTATCCACAGTTATCCACTGTTTTTTTTCCAATGATACCTAACAGACTTTTACCTCCGGAAGTAAAGTCTTGTTTCTTCACTTTTTGAATAGAGCTTTGTGACTTGCTTTGACCAATAAGAATACAGTGCGTTAAATAGGTGATTGGGGATGAAGGAGGGCACTTTTTGTGATGGGTACCAGGTATTGTATATAAGTGTAGCATCACTAAATTGTGTATCCTGGGAACTAATATTACACTGCTTGTTAACTAGTTGGAATTTAAATCAAAAACTTAAGAGTACAGTGAATAAGATGCCAGTTCTAAGCCTAAACCTCAAGAAATTTTGCATGCTTTTCATTTCACTTTTTGAACCCTGGTACACTATGTAAACGAGCCCAGGCTAGCCTGCTGGATGATAAAAGATATCTTAGAGCAGCCAGCTCTAGCCAGTGGACCAGCTGAGCTCAAATACACAAGTTAGCCTAGCTGAGATGAATTGCACCTATCCTGGCAGAACCACACAGTTGACCAGAGGCTCATGAGCAATGATACATGGTTATTATTGTAAGTCACTTAGTTTTGGTGTAGCTTGTTATGCAGCAATAGATGACTGGCTGAACAAGCATTTTTAAACTCCCAATGAGATAAAGGGTCTAGGCAATAATTATTTTAAAGCTATAGATGTAAAATGAAAATGATACCAGAAATAACTCTGGAGATATAGGTAGAAAAATGATTTCTGTAGTAAAAAAAAAATAGTTATGCTATAGAAATTTGGAAAGGTGACAGTTATTTGATACAATGTGATTTAAGTGTTTTTGTATTTCAGAAAGAGAATGAATATCTTTAATAACTTTAGACTTTAATGTCTTAATTCAGGTAGAATTCCCAGAATAAATAAATATAAAGCACCTCACAATAAATATACTAAATATAAATTCACATTATGGGAAAAATATAAAGCTTTACTGAAGCACCTAAAAGAATTCCGAAGGAATAATTATATTCATGAACAGAGGGTTACAGAATCATAAATTCTAATTCCAAATTCACTTACAGATTGACAAGCTAACATGTTTATAAGTAAAAATTTTTTTTGGGTAGGTAAAGGAGTAAGGTTAGCCATCCTATACCTTAAGCAAAAAGAAAATGAGACCTTTCCCTTTGAAACTTTAAGGCTTTTATAAAGCAACAGTAATTAAGAGTCTGGTATTGGTCAAAGATTAGCTTAGATCATTGAACTACATATTTCACATACATAGGGATACTTTGCAAATATTAGATGTATCCTTGCCTATAAGAAGGAATAAATTGTTTAAAACTGATGTAGTGGTATAGTGAAAATATTTTTTTACAAGGAATAGTGAAAGTAAATCTGTGTTTATGGCAAATTGGTGTCAATTCCACATAAATATGGGAGGGTTTTTAGTATAAAAGACAAGACTTTAAAATAATAGAAAATATAAGTAGCATTTATAAAACTGGAGCAGGAAAATATTTTTAAACAAAACATACAGAGCACAAACATAAATGTTGGTCAATTTTACTCCTTTAAAGTTCTATTAAAAGAGCCATAAAGAAAATTAAATGACATAAACATAAAATACATTATTCAATCTAACAAAGGATTAATATCTAGAATATAAAAGATTCCTGATACTCAAGAAATACCAAAACCAAGATAAAAACACATAAAAATGACACTTGTATAAAAGGCATATCTAGGCATTTCACTGAAGGAATAGCACGACTAATAAACTATGTGAAATGATGCCTGTACCCGTTTTCAATCAGGACAATGCTAACATCATGATTTACTATCCATACCACCTCCCCTACCACCAAAAACAATTTAAAAAGGCTTGGCACTGATATTAAACTATGGTGTTGTATTCTGTTTTTAGGCTTTCTGATATGAAAAACAAGACACACATAATCTAGAACATAGTGGGTTTTTTCCCTAGAATTAATTTATATGTGAACCCAAAGACTTGTATAGGGCTATGAATAGTATTCTAGTGTTTAATAGAATAAAAACTGGAAGAAATCCAAGTATTCATTTACCAGATGAATAAAAAGCAAAATTATGGTGTTTTTACACAGTGAACTATTAGTAATGGAGATAAATTAACTACATTTTTATACATCAGTATAGTTGAATGGTCCAGGCATAATAATGAGGAACAAAGCAAGTTACAAAGTAATTTTATGCAGTGTGTGTGTGTGTGTGTGTGTGTGTGTGTATATATATATATATATATATAATCCATTTATATATAATCTCAAAACATGAAAAAGTCAGCGGTACTAAACAAATTGCAATTTGCACATACACGGAGTACTATTTAGCAACAAAAAGGAATAAACTATTATGTGCTACTAGGTGGACACATTGAAAACATTATGCTCCTTGGAAGAAATCACACAAAAGACTAGACACTGCATTGTATACAAACTGTATTCTGGAAAAAGCAGAATTACAAGGACTGAAATAAGAGTAGTGGTTGCCAGAGACTCTAGGGGAGAGAGTTGACCTCAAAAAGAACTAAGGGAACTTTTTATGGGGATAGAAATGTTCATTACCTTGTTTGCTGATACTGGATGCCTGAAAAATATATTAAAACTTGTCAGGCTTATTTAAATGTATAACTTGATCTTAAAATAAAAAAAACCTAAACATTTGAGGAAATATGTGATTGTAATAAAACTATAAAGACAAGAGAATGATAAGCATATGTTTCTCCTAATAGTCACCAATATGATCAGAAGAAGGAAGATGGGATCAGGAAATAGTGATTTTAAAGTTTTGATTTACTTTCCTTAAGCTTGATGTTGGTAAGCAGTTGTATTATTAAAATTATATGTATGATACATACGAACTAGTTCATGAAAACATACAAATAATACCTAGGATGGGGTAAAAAAAATAGCACCAAGAAATACTATATTTAGCTATTAGTCAAGAGATAGCAAGATCAAAAAAATTAAAATCAAGGGGTGCCTAGGTGTCTCAGTCGGTTGAGCATCTAACTTTCAGCTCAGGTCTTGATCTTGTGATTCGTGGGTTGGAGCCCCACATCGGACTTGATGCTGTCAGCCTGGAACCCACTTCAGATCGTCAGTCTTTCTCTCTGCTGCTCCCCCACTTTCTCAAAAAATTAAAATAATCATACACATGTATGAGAATTAGTTTAAAAAATAACAGGTGTTACCAAGGATAAGGAAAAAAGGAACTCTGTTTTTTATTTATAACATAAGTCATTCTATAACATTTGCAACCCAAATCAGTTTATAAATTCTAATTTCACATGGATTAAAAATTTCAGATAAATCACAGTAATGCCTTGTTACAAGCATTAAGGCTGATGACTGCTGAAGTCTCTTGGGTATCTACAAACAGGAAATCACACCCAGATTATGGGTGAAGAGTGTCTACGTTATTTAAACCAAACAAACAAAAGTCAGTAAATAATATCTTGCTTTTTTTTTATTGTGACACATAACTCACTATTAACTCGGGAAAATTGTGAAAGTTATTTAAAAATACGTACGTATAAACTGCACAGTTGTCAAGCTGATTTATAAATGTTGGTTACACTGATTATAATTACCGTAGTTCCAAGGTGATGCAAACACAAAGTGAGTTATACTCAATATTAGATACTAGAAATATCCTTTAGGTATACTACAGTTTTATGTTAGCTGTATTGTACATATGTTTTTAAATACATGCATTCATACAAACTGTATATTACATGTGGGATATCAGATACATCACTGTTATATAATATACACATCATTGTTTTGCATGCTAAGATAAGTTTTAGTGCAGGAAATGTCATTGCATTCCATGTTGTTTAGTACACAGTTTGTCAACTCTTCAGATTAGTTTTCCAGTACATTCTTTAGATGGTGGGTCTGGGTTTGCACTTGTAATTTTAAAGTTTCCAGAAATGTGTTTTAACCACATCTCTCCTATGCCTGGAAAGTTTGATCTGTGTAGGGTAGTAACAAATCTCAAATTTTGATGAGGAATATATGAGTGCGTTTCTTTCTGGGATGACTCTGACATTGTGATGGAGGATGGTATCCACTCAGGTCATGGGAAAAATAAGTTGAACTTGTGTTGAACTTCTGAGAAAATACTGTCTTCAAAAACAACAAAAATGAATGACTTGAAAAAATGAGTACCAAGTGTTAGCAAGGATAAGGAATAAGAAACTTTATTGTGGTATAACACACGTAACATGTATGCCATTCATAAATTTCAGGTGTACAGCACAGTATTCCTCCACATGTACATTGTTGTAAAATCTTTTCATCCTGTATTACTGAAACTCTGTACCCATTGCAGGGAACATCCCATTTTCCCTGACTGTCAAACCCTGGGAACCATCATTCTGTTTTCTGTCTCTGTGAATTTGACTACTTTAAGTATCTTATGTAAGTGGATTAATGCAATATTAGCTTTTCTGTGCCTGGTTTCTTTCACTTAGCATGTGTCTTCAAGGTTCATGCATATTGTAGTGTATAGCAGGATATCCTTTTTTATTATTTTTAGAGAGCGAGACAGAAAACTCATGCACTGAAGTGGGGGGAGGGGCAGAGGGAGGGAGAAGAATCTCAAGCAGGCTCCAGGCCCAGTGTAGAGCCAGTGCAGGGCTTAATCTTACAACCGTGAGATCATGACCTAAGCCAAAATCCAGAGTCTGATGCTTTTAATTGACTGAGCCACCCAGGCACCCCAAGGATCTCCTTTTTAAAAGCTGAGTAATATTCCTTTGTACCACATCTTATTTATTAATTCATCAATCAATCGACACTTAGATTTTTTTCACCTCTTGGCTATTGTGAATATTGCTGTAGTGAACATGAGTGCAACTATCTATTTGAGATCACTTTTCAGTTGTTGTGGGTAAATACTCAAAAGTGGGATTACTGGATCATAATCAAGGTTCCTTTTTTAAGGAAACTCCATCTTATTTTTATAGCAGCTGTATCAGTTTGCATTCTCACCAACAGAGCACAAGGGTTGTAATTTCTCCATACTTTTGCCAACACTTTTTTAATTATATATATATATATATATATATATATATATATATATATTCATGTTATATATATATATATTCATGTTATATATATATATATATTCATGTTATATATATATATATATTCATGTTAATAAGTGTGAGGTGATTCATTGCAGTTTTTTTTTAATTTTTCATTTCCATGATGATTAGTGATGTTGAACATCTTTTCATATGCCTATTGGCCTGTTTCCTTTGGAGAAGTTCCTGTGCAATCCTTTGCCTGTTTAAAAGTTAGGTTATTCTTGTTACTGAGGTGTATAGTTTCTTTATATCTTTTGGAAATTAACCCTTTATTAGCAATATGGCCTGCACATATTTTTTTCTCACTATGTTGATGGTTTTGATCTATTGAGTATTTCATGCTGCACAGGATAAAAACCTATACAGATAAGCAGTTTGATATAATCCCATTTGTCTATTTTTGCTTCTGTTGCCTGTTATTTAGAGGAAATTATTATATATATAGTGGAATATGATGAGAATTTTTTGCTTCCATATTCATTCAGGATATTGTTCAGTTTTCATATAGTGTCTTTGACTAGCTTTGGTAGAAAGTAATGCTGGACTTGTAAAATGAGTTTGAAATTTCTTCAAATTTTTGGAAGAGTCTAGGGAAGGGTTGGTGTTAATTCTTTAAATGTTGGGTAAAATTCTCCAGTGAATTTTCTTTGTTGGGAGGCTTTTGATTACTGATTGAGTCTCCTTACCACTTATGTCTGTTACACTGTGGAAGGGGGATTCTGGTGAGTGAGTATCACAGATTTTTATGCTCGCTTAGATGTGGCTGGATCTGTGTTTACTTACAGTGCAAGAGCCTCTTAACTGGCTTCTAGATTTTTCATGGAATTTCTTCATGTATTGTTGAATCAGTGTCTCCATGGGGGAAGGAAGGTCTGGGGTATTCTGTTTCACCATCTTAATTCAACTCACCCCTGGAATACACTGTTGGAAATAGTTTGAATTGGGATAGCTCATAATTAAAAACAAATCTGTTTGTATTTACTAATGATGAATATTTGTTCAACTTGTGATCCTGCAGTTGCCTTTTAGGTATATATTCAAAATAAGTGTCCCATTCATTCATAAGTGTCCCAAACTAAAAGTAGTCCATAAAAATCGGATACATAAATCCTGGTGTTGTCATACAATGGAATTACGTGGATTGTTCTATAAAACAGCTCTTTCTTACAGGCATGATATTGCATACAAATAAGCTTGATGTTACATGGATCCATTAATATGAACCACAGAGGAAATAAGTCTCTGGTAATAGACCAGAATATTGGTTTCTTTTGGGGGATAGTATTGTGTAGGAGGGAACACAAAGAGGGCTCTGATCCTGGCAGTGTTCTTGTTGATCTAGATACCATTATACTGACATGTTTTCTATGTGTGTAATTTCAAGATGAATATTTAGGATTTATGCATTTTGTTGTATGTACACAATACTTAAATTAAAAAATTTTAGCCAACAAATTAGACAACCTAGAAGAAATGGATAAATTCCTAGAAGCACATAACCTGGCAAGACTGAGACAGGAAGAAATGGAAAATTCAAGAGACTGATTACCAGCCATGAACTTGAATCAGTAATTTAAAAACTCCCAACGGAAAAAAGTCCAGGACAAGACTGTTTCACAGGCGAATTCTACCAAATATTAAAAAAAAAATAATTTTGAGAGAGAGCAAGAGAAAGCACGTGAGAGAGAGAGAGAGGCTGAGCACAGGCAGGGGAGGAGCAGAGAGAGAGAGAGGTAGACACAGAATCCAAAACAGGTTCCAGGGTCTCAGTTGTCAGCACAGAGCCCGATGCTGGGCTTGAACTCACAAACCATAAGATCATGACCTAAGCTGAAGTCAGATGCTTAATCGACTGAGCCACCCAGGTGCCTCAAATTCTACCAAACATTTAAAGAAGAGTTAATACCTATTCTTTTCAAACTATTCCAAAAAACAGAAATGGAAGGAAAACTTCCAAATTCATTCTGTGGGGCTAGGACTACCCTGATACCAAAGCCAGATAAAGACAATACAAAAAAAGAGAACTACAAGGGCAATATCTCAGATGAACATAGGTGCAAAAATCCTAAACAAAATGTTAGTAAACAAAATCCAACAATAAATCATTCACCATGGTTGAGTGGAATTTATTCTTGGAATGTAATGGTGGTTCACTTTTCACAAATCAATTAATGTGATATATCATTAAAAGAAAGGATAAATACCATATGATCATTTCCAATAGTTGCATAAAAAATTTTGACAAAGTATAGCATCCATTCAGAAGAGCCCTAGTCTAGGGAGGTCTACAGGGAACATCCCTCAACATAATGAAGGTCTTCTATGAGAAAAGCCTACAGCTAACATCATTCTCAGTGGGGGAGAAACTGAGAGTTTTCCCCTGAGGGCAGGAATAAGACCAGGGTATCCTCTGTCACCACTTTTATTCAACATGTTACCCACAAGCAATCAGACAACAAAAAGAAATAAGGCATCCAAATTGGTATAGAAGAGGTGTTGATACTATAAATAGAAAACCCTAAAGACTCCTCCGAAAGAGTACTGGAACTGATAAATGAATTCAGTGAATTGAAGAAATTGAAGACAAAGAAATGGAAAGACCTTCCATGCTCAGACTGGAAGACCAAATATTGTTAAAATGTATCTATTAAACAATCTACAAAGCAATCTACACATTAATGCAATCCCTATCAAAATATGAACAGCATTTTTCACAGACCAAGAAAAAATAATTCTAAAATTTGTTCGGAACCACAAAAGACCCCATATAGCCAAAGCAGTCTTGCAGAAGAAAAATGAAGGAAGCAAGCATCACAATCACCACAGACTTTTAAGTTATATTACCAAGCTGTAGTAATCAAAACAGTATGCTACTAGCACAAAGACACATAGATCATTGACACATAATAGAAAACCCAGAAATCCACAATGATACAGTCAATTAATCTTTGACAAAGCAGGAAAGAATATGCAACAGGAAAAAAAATCTCTTCAACAAATCGTAATGGGAAAACTGGACCACTTTCTTACATCATATACAAAAACAAATTTGAAATGGATTAAAGACCTCAATGTGAGACCCGAAACCATAAAAATCCTAGAAGAGAGCACAGATCATAATTTCTCTGACATTGGCCATAGCAATATTTTTCTAGGTAGGTCTCTTGAGGCAAGGGAAATAAAAGTAAACTGTGGGGACTGTATCAAAATAAGCTTATTCACAGTGAAGAAAACAATCAAAAATAAAAGGCAGCCTAGTGAATGGGGGAAGACTGTAAAAGGTTAGTATCCAAAATGTATAAAAAAACCCACATAACTTCTATATCCCAACACCCCCCCAAAAATAATCCAAATAAAACTGGACAGAAGACATGAATAGACATTTCTCCAAAGAATACATCTAGATGGCCAAAAGACACATGAAAAGATGTTCAGCATCAACAGTCATCAAAGGAATGCAAATTAAAACTACAATTAGCTGCCACTTCACACCTGTTGGAATGGCTAAATAAACACAAGATACAACAAGTGTTGGGGGAGATGCAGAGGAAAAGGAACTCTTGTGCACTGGTGATGGAAATGCAAGTGGTGTAGCCACAGTAGAAGACAGTATTAAGGTTCCTCAAAAAGTTAAAAATAGAACTACCCAATGATGCATTACTCCCGCTACTAGGTATTTACCCCCAAAATACAAGAACACTAATTCAGAGGGATACATGCACCCCTATGCTTATTGTAGCATTAATTATAGCCAAGATATAGAAGCAGCCCAAGTAAGCATTTATTTATGAATGGATAAAGAAGATGTGGTAAATGTATATAAACAATGGAATCTTGCCATTCGCAACAATATGGACAGAGCTAGAAAATAGTGAGATAAGTCAGGAAAAGACAAATATCATATGATTTGACTCTCATTTGGAATTTAATAAAACAGATGAATGTATAGGAAGGGTGGTGTTGGGGAGAGGAGAGATACACATAAGCCACGAGAGACTCTTAACAATAGACCATAATTTCAGGGTTGATGGAGGGAGGTGGGTGACTAAATGGGTGATGAGTATTAAGGAGGGCACTTGTTGGGTTGAGTACTGGGTATTGTATGTATATTATGAATCACTGAATTTTCCTGAAACCACTATTGCATTGTATGTTAACTAAAATTTAAATAAAATATATACATGTATATACCAATTTGTATGTATTTATTTAAATAACCAGAAAAAATAACAGTTTGTACATTTGGTAGATTTATTTTAAAAGAGTCTATGTCTTTAAATTTCTTTATTTTAGATGGTTGGGTAGAATGTCCTGTATATCTCTGAATTGAGAGGGAAAAACAACTTTATAACAATATGTCAGATTATAAAAAGAGAATACTTGTAATCATCAGTATTTAACACACAAATACTGTTTAATGATTCAATACAAAATTCTTAGAACATCTTTGCACCTAGATTTTCAATAGTGTTTCTGAAATAAAAGACATTACTTTGTTTGCTCTCCCACAGGAAATCAGTCTTTACATGTTTTGCTTTCTTGGTATTTCTCTGTTAATTTTCTTTGTGCTAAATTTCAACATTTGCTCCAAGACTTTGCTCAAATATAATCTATTCTCTGAACCTTTTCTTAACTTCATCAGATGAATGAATCATTTTCTCCTTTTTTACTCCTGAAGCCTTTGGATTTACCTCCGTTGACTGTAACAGGATATGTGCAATGTCTAGCAAATAGCAAGTCCTCAAGAATAACTTCTGTATTCTCTACTATGGTACTTGTTCCCATTACTACATTGTTAAAGGGAATTCCTGCTCCACTGTGATCACATGTCAGTCTTTTTATTTCCAGTGTTTGGCCTAGCATCTAGCACTTTATTTATTTATTCAATAAATAGTTGCTCAAAAGATAAAGGAACTAATAAAGCACTTACATAGTGATGAAAGAAGAAATATACAGAAAATGGATCACTTATGTTAAATGATTCTCTAGTTTGGGAATAAATCTGATGGAGAAAAACTTTGTTAAAGATGAGCTTTTTATAAGGATGTGAGTAACTACTTCAGGAAGAATGCTTTCACAAGTAAAAAAACAAAAACAAAAAAACCCCCCAAAAAACCCCCACAAATAACCCCCCAAAAAACAGAAGGTCCCATTCTCTAAGAACATGAGGTAAACAATCTGCTGTTACTTAAACTTAATTGTATAAAATTTGATATTCATATATATATGTGTTAAAATTTCTTCTAAAGAAAACATATAAATGTGGAAAAGATTAAAGAAAACAATAAAAGCAAAGTACATTCTTTCTATCAATATCTTCTGTTTCTTGGAACACCAAAATTGATGATCAGGGAATACAAAGAAAATCAGGCATAGGCGTTTCCCTTAAGTGGCATTTTGCTTTATCCTTTGCCAGTTCCTTAAGGGAATTGGGTTCAAAGGGATTATATTATCACGTGTGTGTTCACATATGTATATTAGTTACGCATGTTTGTATATGTATGCATGTATTTATGTATAATGATTTGCTCGAGATAAATATTTGATATAGACTGTGGATATGGATGCAGATTTTTTCAAGCTAACTTTTTTTTAGCAAATTACACACATTGTTAGATGAAATGAATTTATTATTTGCAGTTAAATGTCGTTTTCCCTCTATAGAGAACTCTTTCAAGTATTGTTACATTGTTAAAAGACTCAAGTTGAATCTAGAAGACACCCTGATGTCAAGATTGAGCTGTCCAGAGGGCAGATTAGGTAAATACTGTTTTCCTCCCTCAAAAGGCCATGTATACCCCCAAAAGGCCATGTATTACTGAAGTAGCAATATGAATCCAGGCTCACAGTAAGTATGTAAGTGGGTCTGCTGCTTAAAAGTTTACATCCCGAGGAAACAATTTTTCCTACATTGTTGCTGCTGCAAATGAAAAGGACTTATGCTTATTTATTTGAATAAACAATATCTACTCAGGTAAGAAAGAAATAGCATAGTTTCCATCCCAGATAGTTCCATTAAAGATGAGAAGGACTCAATACTAAGTGAAATAAGTCAGTCACAGAAAGACAGATACCACATTATTTTACTTATGTGTGGAATTTAAGAAATAAGTGAACAAGAAAAAAAAGACAAACCAAGAAACAGACTCTTAACTATAGAGAACTGATAGTTACCAGAGGGGAGCGGGGGGGGGGGGGGGGGGATGGGTGAAATAGGTGATGGGGATTAAAGAGTACACTTACCATGTTGAGCACTGAGTAATGTACAGAATTGTTGAATCACTATATTGTACACCTGAAACTAATGCTATATGTTAACTGTACTGGAATTAAACTTAAATGGGGCAGATGGCTTTACACATGTTTTGAGTAGTTTTTGTTATCATTCAAAAGCAAATCAAGTGAAGTTGCAGTGGAAATCTCCTACTGGCAAGAAATATCTTTGTGTACAAAAAAGGGAAGGACTCTCACATAGGAATTCATTAGAATGTGCTGGCTCTGTAGCCATCTTACTAGAGCAGCTGAAGCAATTTCTCTAATACCACTGCTTTCAGACTATTTGTTTTATGCCTAGAAGTCACTCTGCAAAATGTTACAAGTTAATATATCCACAGGCTTCTCATTGACCCTTCAACAAGTCATTGACCCTTCAACAAGTAAAAAAAAAAAAAAAATTATTCTCCAAAGTATCTGTTTGGACAATAAATTATATGGTCACTGTATTTATAGACCTATTAGCCACTTCACTTCTGAAACATGTTTTAAGAGGTGAGTGATGTTTTCGCATATCATAACGTGACTTATTTCAAGGCATCCTGTTTGATCTAGCTCCAAAGATTCCTCCTTAAAAAATTTTTACATGTTACAAAATTATTATTTCCAAATTAAAATCTGATAATGCCACTCTAAAGAATGTAAATGGCTCTACGAAACTTAAAGGATAAAATTTTAATTCCATTCTTGGCATAAAGATAGAAATGATATCATAATATCCAAATGTTTCCTGATCAATTCCTAATACTTAAGTGTATACTTCATGTTAGTTATGTTAAATTTCTTGTTATTTCTCATGCCTCTGTGTTTTTACTCTTGCTGATCCCTCTATGTAGAATAGACTTTAGTCCTTATTTGTCTAAATTATTTCTTATTCTCACCTTTTTAAAGGAGAAAAAAGGTGATCTTAACAACTAAGTCAAGCATCTCCTCAATATAGTGGCATCATATGCATACTTCTCATTCTAGGACTTATTAGTTAATTTAAGATTTACACTTTGTTTTTCATTCTAAACTCAGCAACTTGAAGGATTATATATTAATATTTTGCTGTTCTAGAAGTCACCATTATGTCTGACATATCAACTGTTTAATAAATAGTTCCAAAAATGAATAATTTTATTTCGGTATTCGGTATTATTTGTCATAATGAACTTACATGGACAAACATACAAATGGAGACGACTTATGTATAACCTGCGAATTGTTTGTTTCAATGACTTTAGTTAACAACGAAACAACATAAACTAAGGAAATTTATTTTTTTGCCGATTTAATGATGCTAATTGCAGTCTGTGTATGTTTTTGTCACAAATTCTTGCATAAATTATTTTGGACAATAAATATGGATGAATGAGCAATGGATATGTTATGAATAATAATGTATGAAAGAAATGAATTTTTCCTTTTAATATCTCTGTAATTGGAGAGTGGAGAATGGACCATTACTCACAAAAATTGCAAATAATGCAAATATCCTTGAAGTTAATCCTCAAGGAGAAAATACAAGCAGTTTGAAAATGAGCACAGAACACCAATAGGAAACTTGGAAAAGAACTGTTAAGTCCATAAAAAAATTATATGAAAATATGAACAACTTCACTAGTTATTATACAAAAGTAAATTATCAGAATTTTAAAAAAGTGCCATTTTAGGCCAACTAAATTTGCAAAATTAAAAATCAATGGTGATAATATACCATCAAGTGTGTAGTAAAACTGATAAGAATGCTAGTGGTAGGAAAAATTGTTACAGCCTTCTTTAAAAATATTATGGTAATGTACTTCAAATATCATAGAAATTTTTATAGTTTTCCAATAATCTGCATTTGTAAATGTATTTTTTTTATTTTTTTTTCAACGTTTATTTATTTTTGGGACAGAGAGAGACAGAGCATGAACGGGGGAAGGGCAGAGAGAGAGGGAGACACAGAATCTGAAACAGGCTCCAGGCTCTGAGCTGTCAGCACAGAGCCCGACGCGGGGCTCGAACTCACAGACCGTGAGATCGTGACCTGGCTGAAGTCGGACGCTTAACCGACTGCGCCACCCAGGCGCCCCTGTTGGGAGATTTTTAAATGTAAATGTAAATGTATTTAAAAATACAACACCAAATGAAGCTTTTTTTACAACACCAAATGAAGAATTATGAATAAAGGTACTCTTTAGGATATTATTTATAAAGTCTACTGTATTACAATATCCCTGAAGAGGCTATTAATTATGGAAAGCCAGTTTTTATTGAGGTATAATTGACATACAGTATCAGTTTTAGGTGTACAACATAGCGATTTGACATTTGTATACTTTGCAATAATCTATTACTATCTGTTACTTACATAGTTAATATGGCATTATTGACTATATTCCCCATGCTGTACATAACATCCCCATGACTTTTATTTATTTTATAATGGAGGCTTGTACGTTTTAACACCCTTCACCCATTTTGCTCTCCCTCCAACCCTCTTACCTCTCCTCCCCTCTGGCAACCACAAATCTGTTTTCTGCATCTATGGGTCTGGGGTTTTGTTTCGTCTTTTAGATTCCACTTTTGGGGGGAAATTGTGTATTTGTCATTCTCTGACATTTAGCATTAAACTTTCAGGGTTCATCCATGTTGTTGCAAAAGATAAGTTGTTTTTTTTTTTTTTTGATGCCCGAGTGGCATTCCATTTTGTATATATACCACATCTTTATCCATTCATCCATTGGTGGACATGTAGGTTGCTTTCATATCTTGGCTATTGAAATAATGCTGCAGTGAACATAGAGATACATGTATCTTTTTGAATTCATGTTTTTGATTTCTTTGGATATATACCCAGTAACGGAATTACTGGATCATATGGTGTCTCTGTTTTTAATTTTTTGAGGAACATCTATTCACTTGTCTACAGTGGCTGCATGAATTTATATTCCCACCAACTGTGTACAAGGGTTCCACTTTTCCATATCCTTGCTAATACTTATTTCTTCTTTATGAGTACAGCCATTCTGACTTGTGTGAGGTGATAACTCATTTTGGTTAGCACTTGTGGCCTCTGATGATTAGTGATGTTGAGAATTTTTCATGTGCCTGCAGGCTATTTGTGTGTCTTCTTTGAACAAAAAAATGCCTGTTTAGATTCTCTACCCGTTTTTTAATTGGTTTGGTTTTTTGTTACTGATTTTTAGGAGTTCTTAATATTTTTTTGGATATTAACCACTTACTGAGATAGGATTTGCAAATATCTTCTCCCCTTCATTAGGTTGCCTTTTTCTTTTGCTGATGGTTTCCTTTGCTGTACAGAACCTTTTACCTTGATATAGTCCCATTATAATATTTTTGCTTTGGTTTACCTTTGCCTTTGAAGTCAGCTCCAAAAAACCATCACTAAGACTGATGTCAAGGAGCTTACTGCCTATTTTTTCTTCTAGGATTAGTGAGTTAAAGAGCCATTGCATTAGCATCTATGTATGGACCATGATCGTTCTTCAGAGAGAAACCTGAACCATCTCATAGTGTCCTTTGTGGAACTGATTGGCTTAGCCTTTTGTGCATTTAAGGGATATATTTAGAAGCAGCCTAATAGATATTATCACCCCATATAATACCCTTTTTAATACACAGTGAGGATATTATCTTTATATTAAAACCTAAATGAGAAATGCATATCTGGTGTAGGAGATAATTGTTGTATTTCTGAGTAATCTTGAATTAACATTATGGTTAGTAAAACATTCCTTTTTACCCTGTTGGCTTCTAGGAATATTAAGGACAAAGATAAATTATATTGCAGTATAGGATATTGTATTACTTTGTCTTCTAAATTTATTTTTGAGATCTCCCTAATTTTTGTGTTGGCATAAAAATAATTTTTATTTTTTTATTTTTTATTTTTTTAAAATTTTTTTTTATTTGACGTTTATTTATTTTTGAGACATAGAGAGACAGAGCATGAACAGGGGAGGGTCAGAGAGAGAGGAAGACACAGAATCTGAAACAGGCTCCAGGCTCTGAGCTGTCAGCACAGAGCCCGATGCGGGGCTCGAACTCACGGAGTGTGAGATCATGACCTGAGCCGAAGTCGGTCGCCCAACTGACTGAGCCACCCAGGCGCCCCAATAATTTTTAAACTAACATAGTTTTTGACATAAACTAGGCATAAAGATAAATATTAAATAAGGGAAATGCCTGCTTTCAGTGGTTTTCTTCATCTATAATGATACTCAGTAGAGGCTGAAAGATTTTATCAAAGTAAGATGCCTTCAAATTACAAGTTGTTAATAAAAGTATTTGGTCTTGTAATTGAGTAAAATATATTTTTTGAGTAAATAAATGATTTGCCCAAGGTATTATAGCTAGTGAATATCTGAAACTACACTTAAACCAAGCTAGTTTTATTTCAGGTATGGGAATTTGTTGTGGTGTTTCCGTGTGTGTGTGTGTGTGTGTGTGTGTGTGTGTATTTCTAAGCTACTGGTACTACCCGGCTCCAAGTTTCTTTCATATTAGAACCTTTGTATATATGTAGTGTATATAAATACTGCATATAAACGTATATTATACATACGATAATATACGTTGTTAGGTATATTGTATATAGCATCTATATGCATATATGCATGCTTCTATCAAACATTATCAAATATTTTAAAAAATGTTTTTTAATGTTTATTGATTATTGAGAGACAAAGACAGAGGGTGAGCATGGGAGGGGCAGGGGGGGGGGAGACACAGAATCTGAAGCAGGCTCCAGGCTCTGAACTGTCAGCACAGAGCCCGATGCGAGGCTCAAACTCATGAACTGTGAGATCATGAGCTGAGCCAAAGTCGGTCGCTTAACCGACTGAGCCACCCAGGCACCCCGTTATCAAAGATTGTTGAATAGACATTTATTTTTTGTACCTTTAAGTCAAAATTGTATTTGAAATGTTTATCCTTGCTAACTAAATACATACATCTTTTGAAATCTTTCTGACTAATCTCTGCTTCAATGTCAAGCAGAGGAGGTTCTGGCTTCTGCCTTTTTTCTAATATCTCCAGCAAATCATAGATCTAACAGTATTATTTTGTTTCTTATTAGAAGTTCTTAAATTTCATTAAATTTTGACCTTGTGGCCCTTGATTATTGCATTACAGTTTCTATCACTGCTTGATTCAGTAACACAAGCTGCTGTATACCTCTTTTGATAACCTTTTTTTTATTTCAAAGAGCATTTTCATGATTAGTGTGTATGACAGCAGAACACATATATAGAGTTAAATTCTGCTCAGAGCATAGGTTGACACTGAAAAGTATTATCATTTTTTTTACTGACAGCTATATGTTCTTAATTTTATACTGCATATGCATATTTTATTCTGTGCTTCAAATATATTTTGTGTAGAAGGGCAGTAGAAACTGATAAAAATTATGCCATTCGAGTTTCATTTCAATACAATTAATATGTCCTAGTAGTAGAACTTTCCAAATATGGCAAATACTGACCTGAGGCAAGAGGGGTTTCTGCTCAGATACTTCTTAGAGACTTGGTTTGATGAATTTCTGAGTTATTAATCAGGTAGAGTTTGTGGGATGGAGCAGTATTGAGTAATATTGCTTCATGAATTGACTGAGGGCTAAGACTAGTTTATTGCTAAAATTTTGTCTGTAAGAGAATATTTTGACTTATTTACAACATTTGCTGGATTACCATCCTATAAAAAAAAATACCTGTTAGATTTTAGAATGTTGCAAGTGCTAGTGTTCAAATGAGGGCAACACCAAGTAAATAGAGTTGTGTACCTTAAAACAGCAGACTAGGCTTTGTAAAAAAAATAGATAGTTCAAGGTAGTTATCAAGTATTTTAGAATGCCCTGTTACCCATTAATTTATTTTGTGTATCTATAACCAAACTTAGAGATTTCTTTTAAATGAGGAAATTCTGTTCATTTTTTTTAACATTTTAATTTATTTTTGAGAGCCAGAGCGCAAGCAGAGGAGGTTCAGAGAGAGGGAGATATAGAATCCTAAGCAGACTCCATGTTCTGAGCTGTCAACAAAGAACCTGACATGGGGCTTGAACCCGTGAACCATAGGATCCTGACTGAGCCAAAATTGGATGCATAACCAACTGAGCCACCAAGGTGCCCTGAGAATTTTTGTTTATAGTTACCTTAGAAGAGGTTTTGTAAGACAAAAAGATCAATTGATTGCTTAAGGGTTGCACATTTCTTATGTTTATGTCTGTTATATCTACTATAGGTCTTATGCTCGCATTTAGCCTTAGGAGGGATTTACCACCTACTTTGGGTTGCACTTCCAAGCAATACAGCTTCAGAAAGATGAGGGCGAGTGTGCCAGGGGGCTACTGGTCTCGTACCCCTCAGGGGCTGGACCTCCATCAGAAGTTGGGTTCCTCAGCAGCCACACCAGACAGTGAATCTTCCCTATGCCACATTTTCAGAGCTTTTCCACCCTGCAGGGATTCTGTGCTGGGCTCTGTCCTGTTCACTCAGTGTTACTGAGGGAATCCTTCCTGTTGGTATGTTTTTCTCTGCTGAATGATATCATTAAATTCAGCAGTTGCCATGTCCATTCTAAGATTGTGAGGCAATTATGTCTACAATAATCAAAAGATAAATAGTCATTTAAGAAATATGAATTATATTACAAAATTATATTGTAATCCATTCTCTTCAATATGAACTGAAATGAAGTAGTAGTATAAATATAGTTCACAAACAGAAATAATAAATAGTAAGAATCTTGCAAAAATTGTGGGGAAAGACACCTTATTGATTTTGAAGTTTTAAAATAGTTTTTTAAAAAACAAATTACTGGGGCACCTGGGTGGCGCAGTCGGTTAAGCGTCCGACTTCAGCCAGGTCACCATCTCGCGGTCCGGGAGTTCGAGCCCCGCGTCAGGCTCTGGGCTGATGGCTCAGAGCCTGGAGCCTGTTTCTGATTCTGTGTCTCCCTCTCTCTCTGCCCCTCCCCCATTCATGCTCTGTCTCTCTCTGTCCCAAAAATAAATAAACATTAAAAAAATTACTAAGCTTTGTGATACTTCTGAATATTATTGAGGGATAAAGGACCTTTGAAAGACTTTTTAGTAGGTTTACGTCAGACTTCCTCTTCTCTGATATTGATTTTTTTTTTTTTGGTGGACTTGGTAGGGCCAACTTGAATTGTGTTTTAGTCACCCTGATTTAGAGTTTGAAAATAGTCTTCAGGAATCCTAAAGTTGTGACATATCATTGGTTAGAAGGTAAGTTTTGAGGTGGGTTGGGGAGTATATATAGTAGTATATGCATAATTCCTAGCTTCTTAGCTATTGAGATTACACTTAAATGAAGAATCTTCTCTGATGTTTCAGTGAATTCTACACCTGAAACTCTATTAAATAACTGGAATTTAAATAAAAACATGAAAAAGAAGGAAAAAAAAATCTCTCATGGTTAAAAATGTTTTTATCTGCAAAAAAAATTATCTGCAATAGAAAACTTACAAATAGAAAGTTGCCATGACTCTGTAAACATGTCAGAGAGGAAAACTAACCCTTATCAGAGTAAGATCTACAGTCCACTGCCTTGCTATATGTTAGTGTTAGCTTACCCTCTCTATTGCTGTAGCATTGGAATATTGGCATGCCCAAAGAAGAAAACGTTTTCACGATTAAAGTCTGTAGCCGTTTAAATGTAGAAATGATTAAAAAACCACCTTGCACACTGCCAAATACAAAGTCACTTCAGAAATTATTAGCTCTCTTTTAACCCCCTTACGAGTCCTTTTCTTCACGAAGTCACCTATTTGCTTCAATATTTGTTCTCCTCCCTCTCCCCCCTTTCCTCTCCCCCTTTTCCCTTTCCCATCTGTTTTGTTTTCCTAAATTCTACATATGACTGAAATAATGGTATTTGTCTTTTTCTGACTTATTTCACTTAGTAAAATACAGTCTACTTCCATCCACGTTGTTGCAAATGGCAAGATTTCATTCTTGTTGGTTTTTCTACAGAGTGTCTCCAAATAGTGAAAGTTTGACTTACTTGCTGATTTGGATGCCTTTTATTTCTTTTGGTTGTCTGATTGCTGCGCCTAAGACTTCCAGTATTATGTTAAATAGTAATGGTAAGAGTGAACACCCATGTCTTGTTCCTGACTATAGAGGAAAAGTTCCTAGTTTTCCCCCATTGAGGATGATATTAGCTGTGGGTCTTTTGTGTATAGCTTTTATGATGGTGAAGTATGTTGCATCTATGTCTACTTTGTTGAGGGTGTTTATCAACAAAAGATGCCGTGTTTTATCAAATGCTTTTTCTGCATCTATTGAGAGGATCATGGTTCTTTTCACTTCCTTTATTAATGTGGTATATCACATTGATCGATCTGTGAATATTAACCAGCCCTGCAGCCCAAGAATAAATCCCACTTGATCATGGTGAATAATTTTTTAATGTATTATTATATTTAATTTGCTAGTATCTTATTGAAAATTTTTATATTCATGGGGCGCCTGAGTGGCGCAGTCGGTTAAGCGTCCAACTTCAGCCAGGTCAGATCTCGCGAAACGGGAGTTCGAGCCCCGCGTCGGGCTCTGGGCTGATGCTCAGAGCCTGGAGCCTGTTTCCAATTCTGTGTCTCCCTCTTTCTCTGCCCCTCCCCTGTTCATGCTCTGTCTCTCTCTGTCCCAAAAATAAATAAACGTTGAAAAAAAAAAAGAAAAAAAAGAAAAAAAAGAAAATTTTTGTATTCATGTTCATCAGGGATATTGGTCTGTAATTCTCCTTTTTAGTGGGGTCTTTGTTTGGTTTTGGAATCAGGGTAATGCTGTCCTCGTAGAATGAGTTTGGAAGTTTTTCTTCGATTTCTATTTTTTTGGAATAGTTTGAGAAAAATAGGTAATAACTCTTGCTTAAATATCTTGTTTAATTCTACTGGGAAGTCAAACTGGACTTTTGATTGTTGGAAGATTTTTGATTATTGATTCAATTTCTATGCTGGTTATGGGTCTGTTCAAATTTTATATTTCTTCCTGTCATAGAGTTGATAGTTTGTATGTTTCTGGGAATTTGTCCATTTCTTCTAGATTGCCCAGTTTGTTGGCATATAGTTGTTTATAATATTCTCTTATTCTTGTTTGTGTTTTTGCAGTGTTGGTTGTGATCTCTCCTCTTTCATTTGTGATTTTATTTATTTGGGTACTTTTCTCTTTTGCTTTTGATTAGTCTAGCCTAGGGGTTTATCAATTTTATTCTTTCAAAGAATTAGCTCTTAGTTTCATTGATTTGTTCTTCGGGTTTTTTGTTGTTGTTTCTATATAGTTGATTACTTCTGTAATATTTTTATTTGCTTGCTTCTGCTGGCTTTAGGCTTCATTTTCTGTTCCTTTTCTAGCTCCTTAAGGTGTAAGGTTAGGTTGTATATTTGAGACTTTTCCTGCTTCTTTAGGTAGGCCTGCATTGCCCTCTTAGGTCCCTCAAAGTCTCTCTTAGGACCACCTTTGCTGCATCCCAAAGGTTGTGAACTATCGTGTTTTCATTTCAGTTTGATTTTATGTATTTTGTAAATACCTTCTTTAATTTCCTGGTTAACCCATTCATTCTTTTTAAAGTTTACTTATTTATTTTGATAAATGGGGGAGAGATCACAAGTGTGGAAGGGGCCAAGAGAGAGGGAGAGAGAAAATTCCAAGCAGGCTTCATGCTGTCAGTTCAGACCACAATGTGGGGCTAAATATTAAAAACCATGAGATCATGACCTGAGCCAAAATCCAGAGCTGGGCACTCAACTCACTGAGATGCCCTAACCTATTCATTCTTTAGTAGGATGTTCTTTAATCTCCATGTATTTGTGGTCTTTCCAATTTTTTTTCTTTTAATTGACTTAAAATTTCATTCCACTGAGGTTGGAAAATATGCATGGTTTGATCTCAGTCTTTTTGTACTTGTTGAGAGCTGATTTGTGACCCAGTATGTGATCTATTCTGGAGAATATTCCATGTGTACTCAAAAAGAATTTATATTCTACTGCTTTAGGATGAAATGTTCTGAATATATCCGTTAAGTGAATCTGGTCCAGTGTGTCATTCAAAACCATTGTTTTCTTGTTGATTTTCTGCCAATTGCCATAAATGGGGTGCTAAAGTCCCTTACTATTATTGCATTATTATCAATGAGTCTCCTTATGTTTCTTATTGTTGTGTGTGTGTGTATAGATAGATAGATAGATATCTATATATGGATGCTCTCAAGTTGAGAGCGTAAATATCTACAATTGTTAGATCTTCTTGATGGATAGACCACTTAATTATATATAATGCCCTTCTTCATCTTTTGTTATAGTGTTTGGTTTAAAATCTAGTTTGTCTGATATATGTATGGCTTCCCAAGCTTTCTTTTGAAGTCCATTGTCATGATAAGATACTTTTGCATCCTTTCACTTTCAATCTGCAGATGTCCTTTAGGTCTAAAATGAGTCTTTTGTAGGCAGCATATAGGTGGCTCTTGTTTTTAAATCCATTCTGATACCCTGTGTCTTTTGATTGGAACATTTAGTACATTTAAATAAAGAGTGATTTCAAAAGATATGAATTTAGTGCTATTGTGTTACCTGTAAAGTTGGTGTTTCTGGTGATGTTCTCTGTTACTTTTTAGTCTTTGTTGCTTTTGATCTTTTTTATTCCCACCTAAATAATCCCTTTTAATATTTCTCGCAGGGTTGGTTTAGTGGTCACAAACTCCTTTAGTTTGTATTGTTTGGGAAACCCTTTATCTCTCCATCTATTCTAAATGACAGCCTTTCTGGATAAATTATTCTTGATTGCATGTCTTTCCTGTTCATCATATTGAATATATCATGCTACTCCCCTTCTGGTCTGCTAAGGTTCTGTGGACCAATCTGCTGCAAACCTGATCTGTCTTCTCTTGTTGGTTAAGGCCATTTATCCCCTTGATGCTTACAGGATTCTTTCTTTGTCTATGTATTATGTGAATTTGACTCTGATATGTCTTGGTGATAGCTGGCTTTTCTTGAAATTTGTGGATGTTCTCCATGCCTCCTGAATTTTGATTATCTGTTTCTATCCCTAGATTAGGGATGTTTTTACCCATAATTTGCTCAAACAAACCTGCTGCTTTTTCTTTCTCTTCTCCTATGAAACAAATATTATAAGTCTGCATTTATTATGCAATACCTTTCTTTTCCTCTTGTTTTCAGTTCCATTATTTTCCATAAATTCATCTTCTGTATCACATAATTCATTCCTCTCCTTTAGACATCCTCATTAGCATTGCATCAATTCAGTTTTCCATCTCAGTTACAGGATTTTTTGGCCTGACTACTATTTAGTTCTTTTATCTTTGTAGTAAGGGATTCTTAAGTGTCTTCTATGCTTTTATCAAGCCCAGCTTGTCTCCTTAGGATTATTGTTTTAAATTCTTGTTTTAGACATCTTACAAGTATCTATTTTAATTAAATCCCTGGCTGTGACTTCTTGTTTTTCATATGGAGTGAATTTCTATGTATTATTGTTTTGTCAGGGTCATTGTTTTTATTTGTGTGTGCATGATTGTTAGTATATTGTATTCCTTCTCTTGAGAATAATGACTATAATTAAGAGATTAAAAAAAAGTGAGATCCTATTTCTCCCAGTGCTGAGGCTTTGTAGCAGTATAATATGATTCATTTGAGGGGTTTGTGCTGTTCTAATAAGGGTGGGGCCTAACATTTTGATTCTTGGGTGGATTTGCCCTGGCGGAGATGGCACCTTCAGGGCACAGCGGGGTGGGACTTGGTTTAAGCAGCTCCAGGGTGCTGTTTTGCTTCCTAAAGTCAGTCAGTAGTTTTGGGGTTGGGAGGGTGGGGGAGTGAATGGAGTTGGCCTGCTCTCTTGTCCTCAAAATAGGGAGTTTGCCCCTACCACTTTTCAAAAAACCCTAACAGAAGAACGAACAATCACCTTTTTTGTGTCCTCAGCTTCTGCCAGATCCCTACCTTCATCCTGTCTTAGTCCAAGTTTTCTGCCTGCTGGGCAGCCCAGTACTCCTCTATGTTTTATCTCAGACATGTGGCTGGGTATGAAAATACTAAGCTCCAAATTTTAGGGACTTGCACGACATGGACATGTACTGATCCTCTGGGGGACGGTCTTACCATGATTTTGCCATTTTCCTTTTTGTCCCAGAAAAGCAGTTGGACAACTGCGCAGCAGTTTGGAGTTGATGGTAACGTTCAGCACAAAGCGAGCACCAAGGTTTGCTGTCCTCAGACTGTGTCTTTGTTTCTCTATTAGGGGACAAGGCAGCACATTGGTGCTGCTGGTTCTTTGTCCCACCCCCGGGAGAGGCTGTGCTGCTACTCCAAATGCACTCCAAGCAGGGTAACTGTTTCTCCCTTTGAGAACCAGGAGATCCTCAGACCACACTGCCTGCTCCTGTGTCTCCACTCTCCTTCCCCACAGGAGCATCCCACCTGGCCAGACACAACTCTAGTAATGGTGCCGACTTTTAAAACTTCCAACTTTGCAGTCTGCTGCTTATAATAACTTGTGGTCAGACTCTTTTTCCCAGTCAGTAGTTTTGGGGAAGTGTTTTTCTTGCACAATCCCCTCCATGTCCTTTTAGTTTTTCCCACTTTCTCTCTAGATCCTCTTTCTGTGATCAAGGTTTCCTCCCCTTCACAGCACCCACAGTTCTTTTCTCCCCCAAATCAACTCTCTGGAACTCCTACATTCCATAATTTGGCCACTTTTCTACGTCTAGTTGTGCAGTTCTCTCTCAGTCCTCAGATCGATTTCTTTGGTGCTCAGAATAATTTGATATTTATCTAGCTGTGTTTGAGGGATGAGGCTAGCTTAGAGTCCCCCAATTCCTCTGCCATTTTAACTCCTCTCCAAAAAGATTATGTTTAACTTTTGAGAATTCATTCTAATACTACAGGCCGCTACTTCCATTCCTCTTTAGATCTCATGCTCAATATCTCCACTGGAACCTTAAAATTACCGTTCAGTCAAGTTCTTCAGTCTTTACATACCATCGACATTAGAGTAACTCAGTTACTTTTCTACTCTTGACCAAACCAGCAAAATGGCTTTGAAATAATGTAAAACTGGAGTATGTGACTATGTACGGACATCTATTAGTATTTATTCTGGTGTTTATTAAATCAATATTATTTTTCTAACTTGATGGAAATTTCCAATTTTCCCTTTCTTGAACAAATGAAGCAATGATACATCGTTGTAAGTTATTATGACTGTGGAGTTGTATGTTTTGATCCTCTTTAAATTCCTCATTCTATAGGGTAATATCTAAGTTGTTACCAATATATAATAATTCTCTAGCACCTTAAAATTTTTCGTGTTTGACAAGTTATTCTTGTTGACAGGATTTTTATTTCAACGGTAGGAAAAATGTATCATGAATCATAATTTTATTTTTTAAATGAAGCTCTTTCTGGGCAGAAGTATTGCCTGAGGGAGCCTGGGTGGCTCTGTTAGTTGAGCATCTGGCTCTTGATTTCAGCTTAGGTCATGCTCCCAGGGTTGTGGGATGAGACCTGCATCAGACTGAATGCTGAGTGGGGACCCTACTTGAGATTCTATCTCTCCCTGTCTCTCTGTTCCTCTCCCCTACTCAGGCTCTCTCTCTGTCTCTGTCTCTCTCAATAACTAAATAAGTATTTAAAACATGTGCTTTGGAACTTCATTGTATATATTTAGTAAATGTAATGTAACAACCTTTTTGACATTATGACACAATAGAAGGAGTAATTGATCACATCCAGACATGGATTAGATCATAATTCTCTTTGGTTGCTTTACACGAGTCTTTTGGACATATTTTAAGTTTTAAAGAGAAAATATATTTTCACATATTTGCAAATTATGCCAACTTATTTATCAAGGCTATCATGTGGTATATTATGGGTTAGCTACAGAGAGACATCCTTGAATATCTTATTCATCTCTGGGGCTGTATCACATAGCATTATTCTTTCCATATTGTAGATGCTTGATAACAGTTTGTTAAATATGTGATGGTATAACAACACATGAATTTAATTTGTATATGGTAGAGAATCACAACAATTAAATAGTATGATAACAGTTTCTAGGTGGAACTTTATAGAATAGAATTGTAGGGGAAAATCAATGGGAGAAAGACGTCAAGGAGGGTCTTGAAATAATGTAAATTCTATATGAAGAGCATTTAGAATAGAGAGTCTGTCCAGAAGTGAATATGGATTCCAAAATATAATAAAGAAGGAACTGTGAGTTGAATATGAAAACCAAAGAGAAGTCATTATATATTAATTTAAATTGAATGTAATAAAGATTTCTAAGCAGTATTCAAACTTGCTACTCTACAGTAGCTGAGAATATGGAATTTCCCATTACCAAAATCATAAACTATTTGATTGTAAAGACTGTTTTTCCATTATCCATTATAATATATATCTTATAATAGTTGCTCAATGATTTTTCAATAAATGCATGAATAAAATAAAAAATCACAATGTTTTAGGGTCAAAAGAAGAATTCAGAACAATTATGTTTTAATGTTTTGCGAAGATCTTTGGAAAAGTATAAAGCATCACTTATACAGGTATAAGACTTCTGTTCCAAGATTATTAAAAATAGCTTTGTTTACATCCTTAAAAATGTTCGGCAATCAGTATCCAGCAATAGTGGAGCTATTTTTCCTTATTCATTCTTGGCACATGCCTTCTATCTGTGGAATTAGAGAAAAGCAACATTCTAGTTCAGTTAGCTGAATATAATTGTCTTAAGGCAACTTGGAATGTCACACTGTTTCTACATTTTGAAAAGTTCCTATACCTAAAAAACAGTAAGTACTCCTGAGAGGCCCTTGCACAATCCTTAGCTGATTAGCCCACTTGGAGTTTGAGGCAGCTGTGCAGGCAAATTGTTTTGCATCTGAATATGGATTTTTATGAAGCTACATAGTTTTTGTAAATAAACCTGAAGAAAGGCTACACCTGTGCTTCCAGAATGTTGTGAAAATTCTCAGATGGCTGTTCTTTTTTGATCAAAATGTATCATTATAAACTTGTTTTGAGACCCTTTCTTGGTTTGGCATTGTCCCATGTGTTTGAGAAGCATAAACTCTCCAATGAAGTGTTCAGCAAATCTTGAAACTGACAATGATAGGAAAACCACAACATTTTGGGGGCAGGGTAGGAACATACTATGTTGGGAAAATATTTTTCAGTACAGAGTACAAATGCAGCTATTGTAGTGTTGTGACTGTTAAATTAACATTTGTTATGTGGTACCTAGGGTGTTGGTTGGTTAGCTAAGTTTTCAACAAAAGAGCACCAGAGAATTGAAATAAGAGTTTTATTACTCACAGGCCCCGGAGGAGGTACACACAGCATGCTTGGAGGGGCCATGTGAGGAGGTCAAGGCGGAATCAGGTAGAGAATGTGGCAGGACCTGAGATGTTATTAGGTTCCATGGGTAGAGTGCTTTGGGGTTTCCAGGCTAAGGACAGATTGGTCAGTGTAACCGAAGAGCAGGACTTCAGTAAACTCCAGAAGGGCACCCAAGGGGAAGGTCCTGGGAAGTGGGGGAGACCGTTAATCACAAAGACTATTGAGGGATTCATATCAATCACATATTTATTTATAACTCTTTTGATAGTTATTTAAGGTATAGGATTGTGAGAATGGATAGCAGTTAGTCAAGGGCCCTGTCACTTGGCCACACAAAATTGATGCTGAGTAGCAATATTACAGAGTAATTTAGGTAGAATCTTGTTTTTTAAGTTTATTTATTTATTTTTGAGGGGGAGAGTGTGCACACAATTTGGGGAGGGACAGAGAGAGAGAATCCCAAGCAGGCTCTGTACCGACAGTGCAAAGCCTGACGCAGAGCTCAAACTCAGATGATCTCGCAAGATCATGAGCCGAACCAAAGCTGGATGCTTAACTGAGACACCCAGGCACTCCTGGGTAAACTCCTGACAAGTAGCATTAAACACGTAGATTGAAAGTGGGCAAAGTGGTGTGGCCCTGGGAAAATTGCCAGGTTGAGGAGTTAACTAGGTTTAAACAGCCATCATGTACTAACTACCTTTGTGACCTTGACCAAATTAATATATTTTTCTAAACTTTAATTTTTTATCACTACCATAAATATAATGGCTGTGGTGATTTTATCTTCTATTAAAACAATGTGTATTGAGTCTCTAATTCACTGTGGTCTAGGTATGCCTAACATAATCACTAAAGTCCCTTAAAACCAGAGATTTCTTCAACTGGTTGCCAAGGGGAACTCAAATTGAAAATGGGAGATGGATTTGATGTGAGGGAGGTTCTCCATTGGTGGCTTTGAGCTTGAGCAGGCCACAGTGCAAAGACCTAGAGGCTGAGAGTAGTCTGACCAGCAGAAAGCTGTTAACAATAGGAATGAGCATGAAAGTGGATTTTTTGATACGGTCTTGAGACCTTGATTTCAGCCTAATGAGAACCTGGGCAGAGAACCCAGTCAAGCCTGCCTATATATCTGACCTGCTGTACCATGAGATAATAGATGTCATTTTTTTAAACACCTAAGTTGTGGTGATTTGACATGAATCAGTAGACAACATATCTTTAGTCAGGTTCTTTCACTGTTAAATTCTCTCTTTTATCATATTTATTTTTAGATGTTTATTGTCTCCCAAGCTTTGAAGATATTATCTTAATTGCTTTTTGGGGTTTTTTTGGATTTTTATTGTAGTTATTGTCTGAATTCTGTTTTAAGTCAGTTTGAATTTAATTTTGGCTTGTTTTAAATAATCTTTTAGCTACTTTGGTAGTCTTTTTTAAAAAAATTGATTATACAACAGTATGTTTAGATATAGATTAATTTTATCTGTCTTCTGTATTTTTATACTTTTAGTATGAGATATTTTGTGCCACAGCATTACTAAAGAAAGTGAACTGTATTTAAAAATTTTTATTTAAAAAGGGAATTTTCAAATTGAAATTAGTTTCATGGTCATTTAAAAGGTTTTGCTTATTGTTCATTCTATAGACAAAATAAATGAAGAATTAGATCAATAAGGATTTGTACATTTCAATTAGGCAGCTTCACCTTTGTACTTTATATATCTATACAAATATGTGTCTTTGTATTTAATTTTGATCTCTGAAGATATCCCTTACTATCTTGGTAGTTCCATGATAGTTTTATAAAAGTGGTTTTATAAAATATTATTTCATGTTTTCAGAGATTTTTTTCAAGTTATCCAGTTATCTATAACAGCAGATATATAAGTAGAAAAGGCCTAGTTTGTAACGTAGGTGATGCAGAGATAAGGGTGTAAGAAAAAGGAATAACATAGTCATATTTGCATTTTTTTAAAGTTACCCTGTCAGTAATATGAGGAGTATATTGTAGGATGTAATGAACTGAGGAAGGGAATGAAAATCTTATTTAGAAACATAGTGGTATGGATGGAAAATAAAGGAAGATGTAAGAGGATCTTGGGTGGTAAACTCAACAAGAATTTGTCAATTGTTGGAATTAAAGGGTAAGAAGAAGGAATGTGGCCATATTTTAAACAATTGCTTACTGTATTTATGAGTTTTTATTGAGTGGTTTCTAACCAACCCACAAAGGGATCAGAAAAGGAGATAGATTGGGAGATAGTAGTGGCCCAAAAAGCTTTTTTTTGTTTTTGTTTTTTTTGAGAGAGCACGTGAGAGGAAGGAGTGGATGGAGAGGGGGGAGAGAGAATCTTAAGCAGGCTCCACACCCAGCATGGAGCCCCATGGGTGGCTCGATATCACAACTGTGAGATCATGACCTGAGCCGGAATCTAGAGTTGGATGCTTAACTGACTGAGCCACCAAGGTGCCTCGTGGCCCAAAAGTATTTTGAGTGTTTTGAGATTGTTTATGTGGAGACAGAGCTGTCCCAGTAGACATACGGTGTTACTGATTTGAAATTCAAAAGAGAGATGGCAACACATACATACACTTTAAGAGAAACATGAACAAATAGAATAACTTGAAGCTTTGTTACTTTGTACCATGATAATGGACAGGCAGAGTTTATAGTAAACAGAGAAACAGTGTACTAGAGGTCAGCAAAGTTGGTTTTGGTATTTAGAACAGGAATTTGACCTGGGAAAAATGAGAACTTTTGCTATATGTTCATTTCATTTCTGCCTACTGGTTTTTCTTTTCTAAATGCCCTTGATGATGGAGAATAGACTGTATTAATTTCCTGCATTGTCATGCTATTATTCAGTGAATGAAAACACATTCCAAAAGTTAGTTTTAAAAATGTTACTGTTCTGAGGCATCTGTGTGGCTCAGTCAGTTAAGCACTCAGGTCATGATCTCAGATCAAGCCCTGCCTCAGGCTCTGTGCTGACAGTGTGGAGCCTGCTTGGGATTCTCTTTCTCCCTCTAACTCTGCCCCTTTCCTGCTTGCACACACTCTCACAATAAACTTTAAAAAAACCAAACCAAAAAAACAAAAAACAGACACTTAGGATATCTTCCACGTATCTTCCATATGATAGTGGAAAAACATGAGGTGGTAGGTTTTTAAAAGTTGCAACCTGGTCTCCCTCAAGAATGTTTTATTCCTAAACAATCTTTTGTAAATGTATTGTACCTTGTTACTCAAAGGTTCAGTTTTTTTTTTCTTTCTCACAGTGAAATGTATAATCAAATTGCATATTTTATGGACAGTTAGATTCAACATGCATCTCCAAAGAAATGACACACCAAATGTGGGATGTTTTGCATGGAAGCAGTTTGATTCCATGCTTATTATGAATTCTTTGGTGCAGAATTACTGGAGATTGCTCACAAGAAGCAGAATAATTTATGCTAAAAATACGTTGCAAGTATTTTCCCCATCCATAATTCATTAGAAATAGTGTTCAGGGAACATCAAAGCTATGAAATGAAATAAACCTTATAAAGTAATGATAAAATAACAGATGATAGCAACCTAATTCAGAGAGAAATATCAACGGTTTCATTTGTTACCATATGTGAATTCAAATAGCATAAGTTCTTTTGGTACAACTTACTTGCAATATTACCAGGAGGATACTTTTAGGGTAAAAGTGTAAATTGCCTGTTGATGTCATCATTCAAAATTTTATGTTTACAGCATTGTAGTGAAGTGCAGTGAATATAATTTAATTTACTGTAATATCCTTCAAACTTTTCCTTAAAATTTTCAAAATAAACATTGTTAGAAATAAATACCAAATGAAAGCAAGCTTATCTATCTATTCTTTTCAAACATAATACCATGTGTTTGTACAAAACTTTAATGTTCATAAATTAGTCAAAGTTAAAAAATAGCAAGTGAAAAAAAACAATGAAAAATTGTGTTTACAATATTAATTCCTAGCTTACTAAGGTTTTAAGTTGTAAATGAACATTCTATCACAGAAACTGCTATTTTATATATTCAGATTTTCTGAAAATTTTCATGTATATTTTTTACTTTATGAAGCTAATATAGTGGCTTGCATTGATTGGTTTTCTAAGGTTAAAAAAAATCTATGTTCTTGTTATAAACCAAGCTTACACATGATTAGCTTTTTAAAATATACTTTAGACTTTGTGTGATAATATTTTAGTTTTTATTTTTACAACTGTATTTAAGGTTATTTGCCTTAGGATTTTCCTTGTACTGCTCTTACTGATTTCATATCAAGGCTTAAACTAATTCTCTGGCATATTTTGTTCAAATTTAGAATTTTTTGGTAGAACTTAGCAGCAAAGTCCTCTGAATTCAGAATTTTGTTTATGAAAGCTTTTGTTCAACAATTAAACTTTATTGTTATAGGTGTTTTCAGGCACTCTAACTACTCTTCAGTTTCTTTTAATATTTTCCCTAGAAATTTATGTATTTAATGCATATTTTGAATTTATTAGCATACAGTTGTTTACAATCTACTCCAGAAACATTTTAATATTTGCAGAATATGAATTGATGCCCTACATTTCATTACACCTACTTGTTTTTTTTAATTTTTGGTCTTTTTCCTTGTTTTTCTGTCAGTCTTGCTAGAGATTTATTTGTTTTATTTGAATTTTTAAAGAATTAACTTTTGATCCTATTGAACTTTTGTGTTTTTTCTCTTTTATGCAGCTTCTTTTATATTTCATACCTTCTAATTTATTTTGTTGTATGTTTCCTTTATTTTTCTAATACACATTTTTTCTCTGTCTCTTTTTCTTTTGGTCAAAAAGAGTTTATTTACAATGTAAGTTTCTTTTTTTTATTGTTTATTTTGAGAGACAGAGTGCTTTCAAGTGCAGGAGGGGCTGAGAGAGAGGGAGAGAGAGAATCTCCAGCAGGTTCCATGCTATTAGCACAGAGCCCAACATAGAGCTTGATTACATGAACTGTGAGATCATGACCTGAACTGATACTAAGACTTGGATGCTTAACCATCTGAGCCACTGAGGCATCCCAAACTTATTTACAATTTAAATCCTGGGAAGTTTATTTAAAAAGCCTCAGAAAGTTGTAAGGCACGTGCCTAAATAGGATTACAGATCATTACAAAACTTAACTTACTTATTTAACCAAAGTGACAATAAGAGTTTCCAAAGGCAAATATGTAGAGTTACATAGTTGTTAGCAAAAGTTAATTCCTATAACACTGAGAACTTTGAACTTTAATCAAAGACCTGATAAAGACAAAACATAGAAGTTTTGGTTTTTTTTTTAAGCTGTATTAAAAGTCTGAGTATGCCATATTTTTATTTAAAATATTTTCCTAAAATCCTATGTTTTGTCAGCCTATAGGTTACTTAGGATAATTTTTGAGTTTTCCAAACATATGAGGACTTCCTAGTTATTTTTTGGATGTTGATCCCTAACATATTTGTACTAAAGGTAGAGAATACACTGGCATTTCATACTTTATTGAGGCATGTTTATCATTTTTATTTTTGTATTTTTTATTAAATTTTTTTAAAGTTTTTATTTATTTTTGAGACAGAGACAGAGCATGAGCAGGGAAGGGGCAGAGAGAGAGAGGGAGACACAGAATCTGAAGCAAGCTCCAGGCTCTGAACTGTCAGCACAGAGCCTGACGCGGGGCTTGAACTCACAGACTGCGAGATCACGACCTGAGCCGAAGTCGGACGCTCAACCAACTGAGCCACCCAGGCGCCCCAAGACATGTTTATCTTTTTGCGTGAGTTCCTTCCAAGACAGTTTCTTCATCAACATACTTGGCCTCAAGCAACTACTGATCTGCCATTGCAGATTTGTCTTTGGCTAGAGTTTCACAAGAATGGAATCACAAGATACGTACTTTTGTGTGTCTGACTTTTCTAGTTATTTAGTGGGAATGTTAGTCTGCCGTAGTTAATGATAGCCAGAAGAAAAGGTCCTCCCTGATAATTGTGAAAATCAACTTCATTAAAGTTTAAATTACGTAGAATAAAATACATCCATTTTAAGGGTACACTCTGATGAGTATTGACAATTTTAACACTCAGGTAACCAACTCACTATTCAAGTTGTAAAAATTGTCATCAGTTCAAAAAAATTCCTTCATGCCCCTTTGTAGTAAAAAACTTCTTCCATTCCATGTATGTACATACATACATACTTGATCCATTCATCAGTTGGGCTGTTGAATAGATGATGGGAATTAGTGCAGTTGTGATGAGCCCCAAGTGTTACATGAAAATGTTGAATCATTGAATTGTACACCTGAAACTATTATTACGGTGTATATTAAAAAATCCCCCTCCACCTCTGGAAAAAAGATACCATGAACCATCTGACTGTCATGTTAGACAATTTTTAATTGTTTTAAATTTCATATATGTTTCATTTCAAGGTAATTTTTTTTGGAGTGAGATAAACATTAACTTTGATTTTTTTTTTTTTAAAAATGGAGGCATCCATTCATTTCTATGCAATTGCTGAGAAGACTATGTTTTTCTATTGGATTAACTTACTGTTTTGTCAAAAACACCAAAAAAATCTATTCTGAAGCAATTATTTGGTTTCATTGATCTATAAATATATATTTACACTAATATCAAACTCTCTTAAATATTTTCTTTATCACTAACCTTGAAAAACCATTCCTCTATAATTTCTTATGATTATGGCTGCAGAATTTTCATAGTTGCCTTTTACCAGGTTGAGTGAGTTTCCTCTTACTGAGTGATAAGCTGGTAAATGTTTGACAACCAGTTTTCTGGGGTTAAAGAGGAGGCCTGGTTGGTTGCATTAGCCAGTTTTCATGGTATAAAAACTCTCACTGTAGCCACTTAAATTATCAATATGATATTAATTAAAACACACAATTTTTGAAAATTTAACAGTTTCCTTTGGCTAGCTCCAGCATATTCTTCTATTTCTAGATTGCTGAGAATTTTTATAACTCTCAATAAAAACACCTATATTTAGAAGTAACTTATCTTTTTAAAAATGACCTTTTTATTATGCATCATCCCTCTTTATCACTTCCTTTTGTGCTTGATTACTTCTGTCAATTTTCTGTAGTACATTTTTTTATTTTCTATGGATGTCCCTTGATTTCCTTTTAAATACTCTTTGCTAAACATTTGTAAAGCTTAAAGATATTGGGAGTATTTATTAGATCACTTAAAAATTATCCTTAAAACAGGTATGATCCTTGTTTGTTCAGTATATTTTTGGTATATACTTTTCAATAATGAAAGTGTTATGGCTATACATTTTCCTCTAAGTCTAGCTTTTACTTGTTCTCCAAGATTTTGTTATGTTTTCTTTTAGTAGTTTGTGGTGTTTAGCTTTTGTTTCCTTTTTTGATTGAAGAATTATATAGGAACAAAATTATAAGCAAAGAATGTTCCCTGAATATCCTTTTATTTTTTATTTTTTTTTGACCAAGAGGCAAAATATTAGAGTATAAGATTCGAAATAATAGTATCAAAGCTTTCTTTACAGAGAGGGGGCATTCAAAAGTGAAAGCCTGAAGAATGTATATCGTTTTAAAATGTGTTTATATTTTCATTATATCTGCTTTGAATACTTTCTATATATTCTCCATAGGCTTGATAAAGACTGCTTACTTTCTAGTACAGGAGGATATAAATAGTTTGTATAGAGAGATGAATATATGATTGATTCTTTGGTTACATTGTTAAATTTCCTTCATCCAGTTTTTTCTTCATTTTCTATATTTTTCGGTTTAAGAATTTTTATTTATTAATATTTACCTAATACATTTGCTATATTGTTTCAATATTTTGAGTAGCTTCATTTTCATCTGAACAAAAACAAATCTACCTGTTACACATTCAACATCCATATAAGTTATAAAAAACATTCTTTACTTTACAAATGTTTGTTAAATAGCAGTTGTATTATAATTTTGACTACAACCTAGAGGGCCTCATACCTTGATAGTTTATTTCAATCTTATAGGGAAAGGGTAATAGCCAGCTATATTGTGGATTTGGCATATGATTACTGCTATAAAATATTGTGCTAAGGTGGAGGAAAGTATAAAGATACATTATTATAATCTTTTTTAAAAGGAACTGCTGAATCTGAAATATGCCTGATTTATAATTTTATCTTTGTCTTTAAAGTATTTGCTAGTGTTTTATATTTCTCTAGTTCTTCCTTCTGAATAATTTTATTTTTTCCTTATTTCCTTTACTTATTATCAGCCTACTTGTAGTCAGAGAAGGTATTTTGAACACAAATAACTCTAAGCCAAATATTATTATGGCATCTTGTTTTAAACATTTTATGAAAAAATGTGGAAACTTCAACTTATGATTACTTAATGGATATCCTCAATCATAGAGCCCAGTATTAGCCAGGATTTTAGGATAAAAAGGAATTTAATCTGTTTATATCTTATTTTTTCAGATGAAAAATATTTGGTTATCTTTTCTTAGTAAATTACTCCTTTCCTCATATTTCAAGATCATTTTGAAACATAGAGGAGCAAGTACTGTTTATCTTAACATACCTAATTCCTTGCAGGGTAACAAATAGAGCTAAAACAGGGCATTGCAGAAAATATTGAAACAATTACATTCCAAATTGTTTATAATATTTAAGTTATATTGTTAAGCAAGTGTTATAATGATTATTCTTGGTGGTGGTCAGAGAAAAGACTCAATTTGATGGAAAGAAGAGGTGTGAAAAATCCAATCTTCCACAGTTATGATACTTTTATTTACTAAGCTTTAGTTTGCTTTCACAGCTTTCACTGAGGGGGTTTTACAGTGCATTTGGTACTGGCAAATGCTTGATAATTCCCTAGCATGTATGGAAGTATAAAATAACACTTCCAACCTTTAAGACCAAACACTTTGGTAAATACCACAGATGCCAAATTGCTCTAGCAGGTGCTAAATTGCTACTAGTGTATCACCTTGGGATATGATGAAGATAAATGGAGCACTGTGTATTTTCCCAGTATTCCACAATTACTGGAACACCTGTGCTAAACGATGTGGGGCTAATGCGCCATAAACATCCTCACAGTGCTCAAAGGGCCTTCTAGTTTCACATTTCAACTTGCTTAGCAGAGCCTTAATGTAGGTGTTGGAAGTGTTTGACCTATCCTTGACACAGCACCACATAGTGACATATCAGTGCCATACCAATGGAAGCTGACTTTTTTCTTTCTCTGTCCAGTTTTTATTTATCTCCTTACCTTATCTATTTTAATATTCTATCCATTCTTACTTCATTGTTGTTACAGGACTATGTGTGTCTCCCATTGCTTCATGAGTTGTCTTTACTCTTTGCTTTAATATCAAAGACAGGTATCATTGTAGTGATGTTGGATGCTGTTACCGCTGTAGTTCCAGCTCTTCTGTTTTTCAGCAAATCACCTTTAGCATATGTAAACGCTGATAGGCAATATGGAGGTTTTAAAGATGACAATATGTTAAATGGAAATGCTTGTAAATATATTTGTGTTGTGAATCTGGCAAATGTTTTTGATATTTGTGTCCGTTTTTAACAACTTTAAGCATTAAAAAATAAGTGTGTGTGTGTTTATTAATGTGTTTACAAGAACAATATACGTAGTTTTTGTGAATTAAGTTGCTATTTCTGTTACAGACTATTTTTTTCTTTTAAGCTACTAAGTTTTTGAGTGATATCTGTTTTTTTACATACACTAGTATGTTATTTTTATTTAGGCATAATTGATATATGTTAGTTTCAGGTGTACAGTGATTCAACATTTATATACACTGTGAAATGATCACCGCAGTAAGTCTAGACACTGCCTGGCACCATAAAATGTTATAAAACATTTGTGTGTGTGTGTGTGTGTGTGTGTGTGTGTGTGTGTGTGTGATGAGAACCTTCAAGATCCACTCCTAGTAACCTTCAAATATGCACACAATACCACTGACTATAGTCACCATGCTGTACATCGTATCCCCATGACCTGTTCATTTCACAGCTGGAAGTCTGTTACAGATTATTTTTAACAGCCTTATTGTGATACAGTTCACATATCATACAGTTCAACATTTGAAAGTGTATAATACGGTGTTTTTAGTATGTTCATAGGGTTGTGTGACTATTACTACAACTTAGTTTTGGAGCATTTTTGTCCCCTGGGAAGGAAATTCATGTACTCACTAACAGTTGCTCCTTATCCCCCCACACTGTACCTCCTCTTGCCTTAGGCAACCACTGATCTAATTTGTGTCTTTATAAATGTGTCTTTTTATTATTTTAATGATAATCTTTTACTTGTCATCAGTTTTAATTTTATGAACTGAAATGTGGATTTCTCCCTCTCCATGGGGTTCATAGAATTTTGTAATTTATGGCCTCGTATTTTTTTTTGTCATTTTGTGAAATCTATCTTCAATTAGTGTCTGCCCCACCTGTCCTCCCTCTCTTAGGCTACGTTGCCTTGCCACCAGTGTGTGTATACCTTTATATAGCTCGTCTTATAGATTGAGGTCTCTCTGTAGTATATCTCCTATAGATCGTGTAATTGTATTTTATATTTCACATTTTAGGTGTGAGACCTATTTTATTGCTAATGTTCCGTCACTATCAGAATTAGAAGCAGTAGTGGGGAAAGCAAGGGAAATTCTGAGAAAGTGTACTTTTTATGTATTTCAGAGCCCAAACCATTTTCATGGATTTATTTGACTAACATTGACAGTTTGCAGCTGTTTCTGAAATAAACACGGAAGGATCTCTATGAATCTAGAGCATACCGAGCTTTCACCTCTACAACTGTGTAGTTGCTTGTTTTAGTTTTTTTTTAAGATCTTAATTAGAAAATAAGAAACCCTGTGACTTTTCATAAAAAAGTAAGCATGCAGAGAGGCATGAACTACTTTATCACAATGGCTTTCAGTGTCTTTGAAATATGAATTAGTATTTTATTATTAGGTCAGAAGTCACCATCCAGGCTTATCCAGGAAGTGATTCTTCTTCAAAAATGATGACCTAGAGTAGAGTAAAGATACAGATTTGATAATCCCTGAATGTACAGTACTACTCCAACCCCAACAATTTTAAACTCCAAAAATATCATCTTGAATCCATAGGAATAGACAAAACAGACCTTAATATGTGGAACAGTAAAAAATCAACTTTTTTTTTGTATTATTTAACAGCACTTATGACCTATAGTATCTGAAACTTTCTCTGTGAATTTGTTTGGAATGAATAATGTGGAGATCAGTTTTTTAGTAAAAGAAAATATTTTTCTTCATATACCCATGCAAACATAAAATAGTATGACATATTCATAAAGTTTAATGAAATTTTGTTTGAATAAGGTATTTATTGATGTTTGCTTGAAGATACTCTCCTCTTTAAAAAATAAGGTCAAGTGTCATCTCCTCGAATTTAAAACATTAGATAAATAAAGGCAAAGTAGAGTCCATTTCCATTACCAGCATTCACTCTTGAAATATTTATAGCAAACCCTTATGACTCACATTTTAGCAGCCGATCTATTATGCCAAATTATTGTTTTTTAGGTCATATAAAGGACTATGAGCAGGTAAGTAAGAGACTATAAGCTAAATTGTCAGAGAAAAATTGACAGAACTATCTTTTATTTTGTCGTCATAGTGCTGTTTTTTTATCTGAATAGAAGTCCATTTCCTGAATTAATTTTAATAGATTAATCATGTTAAAAAATAAATCAAAATAACCACCTTAAAAAGTTAAACATATTCAACTAAAAAGGTAATGATGTGAAAAGTGGAGGATTCAATTCTAGTTTGGGAAGTATGCCCAAGTTTCCAATAAATGAGTAATGGAAGTGTTTGTATAATAATCCCTCCAATAATGAGTTTCTGTCAGTGTATAATCATATTGAGTAATTAAATTCCAATGAATTCAGTTGCTAAGTCAGGCATATGCTTTGAGTTATCAGTATGGCCAGGGACCTCAGTCCCAGGTGCCTGCATTGAGCAACTTGCCTGGGTCAGGTTAGAACAGTTTTTCTACTAATAGCTACAGTTCCTTCTGTAGAGGCTTTGCTACTGAAATCAGCTATTAACCAGTACCTGTTATAGGAAGACAGTTATGAACCAAAGACAGAATCTGTCAGTCTGGCTATGAATGCCATCCTGCCAGCACACAGATCTCTGCCCAAATCTGGATTCCTAGTTCTGTGACATGGCTCAGAATGAAATAAACACTATCCTCTTGCCATCTTCCTCTTCTGCCTTCCAAGATTGCAAATACTTAAGGAGTAATTTAGTGTTCTCTTGCTTCCTCCTTTCCTCTCTCCCCCCTTTTCTTCTCTCCTTTCATTCTGTCTCTCTCTCTCTCTCTCTCTCTCTCTCTCTCTCTCTCTCTCACACACACACACACACACACACACATCACTTTTTCTCTTGTTATAGTATTATAATTTAGTTCATACTTTCATGTTTTCACTCTAGAATTTCACTCTAGAATTTCTGTGCAATAGTGTAATCAAAATATATTCCTAGACCAAATGGATCCTACCTAAGGAGGAATGCTGATAGAACTTATTGAGGGTTCATCTCTGTTTGTATATAACTTTAATATAAACATGTAAAGGCATATTGAGAAAGACAAATAGCATATAATTTCACTCATATGGAATTTTATAAAAACAAATTAATAAAAAACAGAATCAGACCTATTAATACAGAGTAAAAACTGATGCTTTGCCAGAGGGAGGGAGGGTGAGGGGATGGGCAAAATGGGAGAAGGGGAGTGGGAGATCTAGGCTTCCAGTCATGGAATGAATAAGTCACAGGAATAAAAGGCCAGCATAGGTAAGATAGTCAATGATATTGTAATGGCATGGTATGGTGGACAGATGGTAACTACACTTGCGGTGAGCATACCATAATATATAGAGAAGCTGAATCACTATGCTGTACACCTACCTGAACTAGTATAACATTGTGGGTCAACTACTCAAAAAATGGAAAGTAAAAGAAATAATCTAAGAAAAAAATTCCTGAAAAGTCATAACAGTCAATAGTATGGACTTAGATGTCAAACCTGAGTTGAATTCACTGTCCTGCAATTACTAGGTGAGTGATTTGACAAAGTTATTTCATGGCTGAGTAATATTCCACGGTGTATATATACCACATATTCTTAATCCATTCATTAGTCGAAGGACACTTGGGCTATTAATAGGTGATGGGGATTAAAGAGAGCACTTGTTGGGTGAGCACCAGGTGTTTTGGTTGTATTGAGGTGTTGAGTCACTATATTGTACACCTGAAACTAGTATTACACTGTATGTTAACTTTTAAAGTGTTTATTTAAGTTCTAGTTATTTCACAGACCACCCTCAAATTCATTAAATGCATTATTGGTATGATAAACCACACCATCGATCTTGTGTAATCATTTTGAGAGTTAACAGTCATTATACATGAAAGTGCCTAGCACATTACTTGGAGCCAGGTGAACACTCAGGTAGCTAATACACTTACTTAGCTGTCTCCAGGTATTTGTCGGTAATATGAACATGAAAGTCACTCATTGAAAACGTAATCAAATTTTATTTGGTGTTTTTTCTTAGCAGTGCATAGTTGATATTTTCTAATTGGAAAATCACCATTAAAATATGATAGTCCGTTTCTCTTGTCTGACCCAGGAAACCATTGATTGGCCTTTTCTCATACTTTATTATGATTTGACTTCCCTGGAATTTCAATAAAAGTGCTTTTACAGTATGTATTCTTTTACATCTGGCTTTTTTTGCTCATCATATGGAAAGGGATGTGGAAGGACATTTTTGGGCTGATATGTGTATTTTCTGTTAATTTTAGGTGGTGGTGAAATAGGTGTATACATTTATAAAAAGCCATCAAAATGCATAATCAAAATGGGTTCATTTTATTAAATGGAAAATATATATCAATAAAGTTGATGTAAAGAAAGCCAAGCAAAGAAAACTCCAGGCCAAAATGCTTTTAGCAATAAAATAATTTTTAAAATTATATGAAGAAATACTACAAAAGACTTTCAAATATAGAAAAAGAAAAAAGAAATATTCCCAAAGTAATTCTCTAAAAGTCAACAAAAAAGAAATTTGCAGGCAAATCTCCTTCATGAATGCAGGTATAAAAATCCAAAACATGTTACTAAATCAAATTCAGCCAACAATAACATCATATAACAAAAATTTATGTATGTGTGTATATATGTATATGTGTATGTATGTGTGTGTGTGTGTGTGTGTGTGTGTATATATATATATATATACACACACACACACACACACACACACACGTATCTGTGTGTATATATGTAATGTGGTATATATGTATAATGAACTTAAAGATTTCATTCCAGAAATGCAAATCTGTTATAACAATAGAATATGTAACACTGTTATCTCAGCACATTAAGAAAAAATAGAAAAATGTGACCATATTGTTAGTCAGAAAAAGGGTTTGATAAAATACAGCGCATTCATTTTCATCTTCTAGCCAATTAGAAATATAAAGTACCTAACTTAATTTGATAAGGAGTATCTGCTAGTAACTTAGAAAAAACATTATGCTGAATGATTAATTATTAAAACTCTTCCATTAATAACTGAAAAACAAAAATTATGCCTGCAGTACGACTCATGTTCAACATTATACTGATCACGCTAGACAGTAGGATTATAAAAAAAGGAAGTAAGGTATAAGGATGGGAAGTTAAGTTTTAAAACTGTCTTTTATAGGTTATTATGATGTATATGCAAAAATATCTAGTGAATCAGAATTAAATTTTGTTTTATATTCATTTATTTTTGAGAGAGCACTAGTGGGGATGGGGCAGAGAGAGAGAGGGAGAAACAGAATCCAAAGCAGACTCCAGGCTCTAAGCCGTCAGCACAGAACCCAATGCAGGGCTTGAACTCACAAACAGTGCATCATGACCTGAGCTGAAGTCGGACGCTTAACTGACTGAGCCACCCAGATGCCCCATCAAATCAGAATTTTTTTGAATTAAATATAACAAGTTCACTGTCTGTTACTTCCTTTATGTTTCATACCTGTCAGAATGGCTAAAATCAACAACACAGGAAAGAACAAGTATTGGCAAAGATGTGGAGAAAGGGGAACCTTCTTACCCTGTTGGTGGGAATGCAAACTGGTGCAGCCACTCTGGAAAACAGTATGGAAGTTTCTCAGAAAGTTCAAAATAGAACTACCCTACTATTCAGCAATTGTACTACTAGGTATTTAACCAAAGAATACAAAAGTATTAATTTGAAGGGATATATGCACCCTGATGTTTATAGTAGCATTATTTACAATAGCCAAATTATGGAAACAGACCATGTGTCCATAATTGATGGATGGATGAAGAAAATGTGGTTTATATATTATATATACATAGTAAAATATTACTCCACCATAAAAAAAAAAGTGAAATCTTGCCATTTGCAACAACGTGGATGGAGCTGGAGAGTACAATGCTAAGTGAAATAAGTCAGAGAAAGACAAATACCATATGATTTCACCCATATGTAGAATTTAAGAAACAAAGCAAATGAGCAAAGGGAAGTAAAAAGGAGGAGGCAAGCCAAGAAATAGACTCTGAAGTATAGAGAACAAACTAATGGTTACCAGAGGGGGAGGTAGGTGTTTGGATGGGTAAAATAAGTGATGCAGGTTAAAGAGTGCCCTTGTTGTGATGAGTACCAGGTATTGTAGGGAAGTGTTGAATCACTATTGTACACGTAAAACTAGTATTACATTGTATGTTAGCTAACAAATTTGATTAAAAATTTAAATACATAACAAGGTCACTGCATACAAAGTCAAGATAGAAAAAAAGTATATTTCTTTGTATCAGAAACAAATAATATGAAAATTATTGTTTCTTTGTATTCTGGTAATGTTTTGCTTTCCTGTTTGAGTTCTAGTGGTTTTGGATTGTTTCGTGGACATTGTAAATTATATTTTTTAGAGATTTCCAATTCTGTTATACTCTTCATATTAGTGTGGATTTTTTTGCTTTAGCATGAAATTAACTTGGTGAGTTTTAAACTCCACACTGTATCTCTTGTGGGAGGTCACAGCTGAAATATTTATTTTTTAGTTCTTTTGTTCTTATATGGACTGCTTGGGTATACTCTGGACATGCATGGTTCTGTGATCAACCAGAGAATTAAGGATATTATATGCTGAATTAAAAAAAATTGAGATATAATTGACATTATGGTAGTTTCAGGTATACAATATAATGATTTAATATATGTGTATATTGTGAAATGATCACCACAATAAGTTTAGTTAATATTTACCACCATCCATAGTTAATTTTTTTTCTTGTGAGAACTTTTAAGATCTGTTAGCAACTTTCAAGTATACAATAATAACTATAGTCCCCATGCTCCATATGTATCTATGTATACATATTCTGTATATACTGTATATATGTAGCCTCCATGCTTATAAGTCCCCCAGGACTTACTAATTTTATAGCTAGAAATTTGTACCTTTTGATGCCCTATAACCATTTTGACGCTCTATCTGCTACCTCTCACCTGTGGGTGGCAATCACCAGGGGTGATTCTCTATATCTATGAGTTTGTTTGTTTTTAGATTCCACATAAAAGTGAAATTTTACAGTATTTGCCTTTCTATGACTTCTTTCACTTAATGTCCTCAGGGTCTATTCATTATATCCATGTTGTCACAAATGACAGTATTTCCTTTTTTTTTATGGCTGTCCATTACACACAGACAGACATATACATCTATACCCCATTTTATTTATTTATCTGTCAGTGGATAGTTTGTTTCTATGTCTTGGCTATTGTAAATAAAGCCACAGTGAACATGGAGGTACGGATATCTTTTTGAATTAGTGTTTTTGTTTCCTTTGGATCAATAACCAGAAATGGAATAGCTGAATTTTACAGTTTTCTTTTTTTTTGGGGGGGGGTACCTCCATACAGTTTTCTACCAATTTACATTTTCATATGTGCAGAATTTGATGCTCACTCTTTTTGACTTTGCCTCCCCAGTATTTTTCTCCTCACTTTCTAGCTGCGGTCTTACCCTAACTTAGGCTCTCTAGTAACTCAATGCAGTGTACTTCTATGTAATTGTTCAAGGCCATATGTGATGCTGACTGAAGTCTTCCCTCATTTTAAAAATCATAAAAGTGTGAATCTCATTTAATGCCTATTTCTTCCTTTGAGAAAAAATTTCATGATTTTATTCACTAGACATTTCATGGATGTATAGTACTGTTATTGGTGTTTTTATGTATGTATTTTTAAAGTGTTTTTTTTTTTTTTTAGAGAGAGAGAGGGAGAGCATGTGGGAGAGGGGCAGAGAGAGAGAGGGAAACAGAATCCTGAGCAGGCTTCACACTGTCAGCTCAGAGCCTGCTGATGCAGGTCCTGACTCACCAACTGTGAGATCATGACCTGAACCGAAATCAAGGGTCAGAGGCTTAACCTACTGAGCCACCCAGGCACCTAGTTGTTGTTTTTAATACATAATTAGTTGTTATTTGTGGAGAGGCTGGTCTTGCTTGAGTCTCACTCCTATCAGTGAAAATAAAAGCACTTTCTGTTAAAATTAAACATATGTGTAACCTATGACTGAATAATTTTATTCTTACTTACATAGTCAATTAAAGTCTGTGTATATGTACTGAGAGAAAAGAATAGAAATGTTCATAGGAGCTTTATCTTATAATTAAAAATTTAAGTCATTCAGATTCAATCAGTGATGTAATAGGTGAATACATTTTGTTATATTCACACATAGAATACTGTAGAGTAAGAACAATGTAATGATTACAGGTACCAATGACAATGTAATTGATTTTTAAGAGACATTTTAATAAAAAAAATGCAAGAATATATACTGCATGATTCCATTTATAGAAATTCAAAAATAGAAAAAATGGAAATACATTTTTTAATGTTTACTTATTTTTCAGAGACACAGTGTGAGTGGGGGAGGGACAGAGAGAGAGAGGGAGACACAGACTCCCAAGCAGGCTCCATGCTCTGAGCTGTTAGCACAGGGCCTCATGCGGGGCTTGAACCCATGAACAATGAGCTCATGACCTGAGCCGAAGTCGGGTGCTTAACTGACTAACCCATACAGATGCCCTGAAACTGTATTTTTTCAAGCTAGGATTTAGGGCCCTTTGGAGAAGTAGCATGGCCATTGTGATTTTGAGTGCCTACTGATACGATGACTGAGCTCTGAATTATCTCTGTGCACATTTCTTATGTACACCATACAAAATTTAGAAGTTAATGAAAAATTTCAGAAATACAAAAAGACCACAATATAACTAGAAAATAGAAATAAAAATATTAAATATAAATAAATAGATCTTCCATATTGTTGGTTAAAAAAAATCAAGCAGAATAATGAGTATGTATTATCTCATTGTTTAAGTAACTGTGTGATGTGTCTGTAAATGGGTAAGAAAACACTTAAGTGATAAAAAATGTAAGATAGATTTTTATTTTTCTCCATTTACCTGCCTCTTAAATATTGTATAATGTTGAAAAAGTAAATGATTAATGTGTACCAGAGAATGAGGATGGGATGGGGATGTGAGTCTATAGGGGAGTAGCGATAGGAAGTTCCTTTGTGTTGATGGAATAGTTCTATATGTTGATTCTATGGATGCATGGCATGAAATTGCATGCAACTATAACCCTCCATGCGCACACACACACACACACACACACACACACACACACACACGAATGTATGCAAAAATGAGTGAAAACTAAATGAGGTCTATAGTCTAGTTAAAAATACTGATCAATTTTAGTTTCATACTTTTGATATTGTACTACTGTCATTTAAGATGTCACCATTGGCAAACACTGTGAAGGTTCACAGAACTCTGTGTATTCTTTTTGCAACTTCCTTGTCTATAGGTATTTCAAAATAAACATTAAAAACAAAACCTTAATGACATTCATACTTTTAAGTTGTATTTTTTCTGTGCATGATAGAGAATATATGACATCATTAAATTATAATAAGCCTCGGCATAAGTAAACGACAGTATTGATTTGATGGAATAAGAAATAAGTGATGTGGAAAATTAAAGTAGATTAACAAATAATCATAAGCTATTTTTATTCAAAGGAAAAAATATATTGAATTAGAAGCCCAGCAGAGATATTTACTTTAATCTGTTATACAAAACTTTTCCCTTCTACCCCACCACACATACCTAGAAAGACATTTTATTTTTGTGATTTCAAACTATTTTCATATCTCACAATTAATGGGGCTTGACCACCTAGTTGTTTTACTGTTTTATGATCTCCTATGCTTATGTTTGAGTGCTATTCCTTTTATTTTTTATCATTTTAAGCACAATTATTTACACTTTTGAAACATTGATGTTTCAGATACTTAACGTACAAATCTGTGCATTTATTGAGTTTGGTGTATGTCTTTTACATCATGGCATTGTTTCTGATATTTTGTAACTTTTTTTCAGTCGTATTTCCCAGGATTTATCTATTCTTCTCTCTTCATCGACATCATAGGTTCTTCAGTGTATATAGTCAGTGATTTTACATTAAGGACTTGGAGCTCCAGGCATCTAGAAGGCTGTTAGATCTTTAGCCCTTAGGTTTTGCTTTGGTTTTCCCTTATTTTTTTTTTTAACCTTTACTTTTGAGAGAGAGACAGAGTGCGAGTGGGGCGAGGGGTGGGGGGGGGTGGGGGGAGCAGAGAGAGAAGGAGACATAGACTCTGAAGCAGGCTCCAGGCTCTGAGCTGTTAGCACAGAGCACGATGTGGGGCTCAAACTCAGGAACTGTGAGATCATGGCCTGAGCCGAAGCCGGACACTTAACCAACTGAGCCACCTAGGTGCCCCTCTGGTTTTCCCTTCTATTTCTTGCCCTGAACATTATTATTTCAATCATGTTTGTGCATTTTATAATATACTATATACATTTTCATAGGGAAAGCTTTGTGTTTTTTGTTCTACTAAAATACCAAATCTTAGTGCTCTGACAGCAGGAAGCTATTTTCCTTGCAGAATATGGTGGAGCACGTTGAGATTTATTTGAGGGTAGTTATGATACCTTATAAAATGTTAAATAATGTTTTAAAATAAGAATTACATATAGGAATAAATTGAAATGAGGTAACAAAAATCTCTATATATATTTAAAACCCTTCATTATTTAATGATAAAATTAAGTTACTATCATAAAGATAATTTAAATCATTATATTGAAGAGAGAATCTATTGGCTACAACTTTCTGGATCCTCTATTGGAAAACATTTTACACTTAAATGTCTGTAAAATGTAATTGTCACTTCATCTTTGTTTTCTAGAGTAATTTTAATATCCATAGAGTGTTTATGAAAATGTTTTGACAATTTCATGCATTGAAAATGTGATATTTATTATAATTGCAATTCTTTTAAAAAGTATGTAATTTAAGGATGGAGAGAACTTGGGGCGCCTGGGTGGCTTAGTTGGTTAAGTGTCCAACTTCAGCTGAGGTCATGATCTTACAGTCCGTGAGTTCGAGCCCCATGTTGGGCTGTGCTGACAGCTCAGAACCGGCAGCCTGCTTCCGATTCTGTGTCTCCCTCTCTGTCTGCCTCTTCCCCAATTGCACTCTCTGTCTCTCTCTCTCAAAAATAAACAAATATTAAAAAGAAAAAAAAAGGATGGAGAGGCCTATATATTGCATTCCTCTGTTAATATAATCACTATAGATAACCGCTATTTTTCCAACTTTTTCCTAAGTAATACATACATTCTTAGATATCTGTGATATAAATATAATATTTACTGATTCAAACATGGGCTCTTTGAATATGTAAAACAATGTATTTTCACAATTTTACATAAATATAGGTTACATAAAAATAGGTTGTATGGTAGGCTAAATGCAATATTTTTTTACAAGGTTCGTATGCAGTTTAATATGTAGAAGGAAATTTGATATACTTAGTATAGTTTTTAAAAAAATTTTATTAGTATTCAGTCCAGATTTTCCCCATAACTCATATTCATTACCATAAAACCCAACTACTACAATTATGTACAAAGATTTGTAATTAATATTCTATTATACTTCTTAATATAGCTTTTTTTAAAATTTTTTTTTACCCCCAACACATGTTTTTAGGAAACCATCTACTAAATATGATGAGATAATGAGGTTGCTTGCTTTAAAACATTTTCAGTGTGTGACGTTTCCATATATTGCAGACACAAGAATCTGTAATCTTTTTGGTAAATCTGATACTGTCAGCTCTATGGATCTTATTTTATTGTCCTTTGATATTTACTGGTAACAGCATTAGTTTTTAATTTAGAAGAAGTAAAAGTTAATTTCTCTACTCTCCAACTTCCCTCCTGTACCTCGTATTCTTGAATATTATGTACAAAACAAGACTGTGAAGTGTGGAGAAAAGGCAGACTTGGCTAGGCACTTAAGGACATGGGGAACAACATGATGATAATTTCTCTGGGCTTTTGGCTTTATATGTAACAGATATGAAGCTAAAGAAGCCAGAAATCTGGAAATGCCAGTGAGGTACAGTCCTATGTTCCTCCTAAAAAAGCCCCAATAATTATCTCAGTTACCCCCAAATTTAATTTAAAAAATGAACTAGGCTTATTAAAGTATTTAGCTGAAAAGGTAAATTTGTCATTTTGCTTGTTTTGTTTCCATAGGTTTTATTAAACAAAATATTTGTTGCAAACACAAACAATGCATTTATTCAACTAATGTATTTTATTGAAAATTATATTGAGGTAATTATAGATTCACATGCAGTTGTAAGAATAAATAAAGATACCATATACCCTTTATTTTTATTTTTTATTTAAAAAATTAAAAAAAATTTTTTGAATGTTTATTTACTTTTGAGAGAGAGAAAGAGAGACAGAGACAGAGCATGAGTGGGGGAGGGGCGGAGAGAGGAGACACAGAATCGGAAGCAGGCTCCAAGCTGTCAGCACAGGCCCCCATGCGGGGCTCAAACTCAGGAGCCTTGAGACCATGACCTGAGCCGAAGTTGGATGCTCAACCGACTGAGCCACCCAGGCACCCCCCCCATATACCCTTTATCAATTCCCTCCAATGTTTTAGCATTTTGTAAAACTGTAGTACAATGAGGATATTGATACTGATAACACCCACTGATTTTACTCAGATTTCCTCAATTGTACTCCTGTCTGTGTGTTTAATTCTGTACAATTGTGTCGTGACTATGTTCTTTTGTCCAACCTTGTGGATTGTATCCACAATCAAGATACTGAACAGTTCAGTGGTCACAAGAATCGCTCATATTGCCTCTTTGTAATCATAATTATCTCCCTCTTTTACTTATCCAGACCCTAGCACCTGGCAATCACTAATCTCATATGCATCTCTAAAATTTTGTTATTTCATGGTGTTCTATGTGTTATGGAACCAGGCTGGAACACTGGCAGAAAAACCAAGTGGCACTCGGAGATCTTGGTGGATTGGAGATTTATTTAACACCAGTGGGCTCAGAGGAGACCGTTTCTCCAAAGATCTGAGCACTGAATGCAAGTGGGGAGGGTAATTTATAGTCGACAGCTTTCCTATCTGTGGGGGTTTTTGCATGTGCAGCAAACAAAGGAAGAAGAACCCAGAGGAGGGGCTTTCTAAGCTAGAGACCAGAGTTTGTTTTAGCCCCATTGGCCATCTTTGGCATACTTACTCACTTCTCCAACATGTGAACGGAATGATACAATGTAACCTTTTGATACTGGCTTTTTTTTTAAATCTCAAAATGCCTGAAGATTTCCTCAAGTGATCATAAGTATCAATAGCTCATTCTTTTTTATCTCTGTTGTAATATTCCATGTTTTTGTATATGCCTGTTGAAGGTGTGGGTTCTTTTCGGTGTTGGATTATTAAAAATAAAGCTGCTGTGACAATAAAGCTGCTGCAAACATTTGTGAACATAAGTTTTACTTGTCTAGGGAAAATGGCCAAGATTTACAATTGCTAAGACATGATAGGTTCATATTTATTTTTGTGAGAAACTGCCCAGTTGTCTTCTACAGTGTCTCTGATGAAGTTTTGGGGTGATGTGGGGTTCATGGGGTCTATATCTGATGGCCAAGAAAGAATTCTTGAAGACGTCTTTGGTGCAAAAAAAAAAAAAAAAAGATGATTTTATTAAAGCATGGGGACAGGACCCATAGTCAGAAGGAGCTGCACTGGAGTCATGATGGTAACTTATTATATACCCTCAGGTTGGGAGGGGGTCAGGGATTGAGTAAGTCTCTAAGGTATTTTGGAAGCAAGGTTTCCAGGACCTTTAGGGGCTAGCTGTTGCTAAGGAAACGCAATTTATCACCATTTATTTTAAAAAAAATTTTTTTAAATGTTTTTATTTATTTTTGAAGGGGGGGAGAGAGAGAGAGAGAGAGAGAGAGAGAGAGAGAGAGAGAGAGAGAGAGAGAGAGAGACAGAACATAAGCAAGGGAGGAGCAGAGAGAGAGGGAGACACAGAATTCGAAGCAGGCTCCAGGCTCTAAGCTGTCAGCACAGAGCCCCATGAGGGGCTCAAACCCACAAACTGTGAGACCATGACCTGAGCCAAAGCCGGACGCTCAACTGACTGAGCCACCCAGGCGCCCCTATCACCATTTATTAAAACCTCAGCTGTGAGAGTCCTCAGATGCATATCTCTGGGGGGCCATAAGCTTGGAGCTTGATTGCCAGCATATATCCTGGGGCAGTTGAAATAAAGGAAGTAGACCTACAGGATCCTTGAGGTTGGGACGGTGTTAAGCCAAGGTTCTCTTTGGCCCCTTGCCAAGTGTCATCATCATCAAGGCAGCTGAACTAGAGGGAGGCCACTCTGCTGGTTTCAAGAACTTGTCAATGGGCTGTAGGCAGTAAGGGAATTTAGTTTTTCATTTGCCTTAGTTTCCCACATAACCATGGCAAGTACTTAAACCCCTTTCTTTTGTTCTTGGGTAGCTGGGAGTGTTCCAGGAATATCACACATATCCTATGGGTGGGGGAAAGGGGGTGCCAACCTGTATTTGGCCCTTAGGCTGTCTCATGCTCCCTCATCAACTGTACAATTATTGTACATTCTCATCAGCAATGGATAAGTGTTTCAATTTGTCTGCATTCCTGCCATAGTGATATTGTCACTATTTTTTTTTTTATTCTAGGCATTATGATAGGTGTGTAGTAACATTTTGTTGTAGTTTTAATTGGCATGTCCCTGATGGTGTTTGTTTTTTATTTAAATCTGTGACCTATTTTGAGTTAAATTTTACATAATTTTGTGGGGTTTAGGTCAAGATTCTTGTTTTTCACTATTCGTGTTCAATTGCCCCAGTAGTACTTGTTGAACAGATTGTACTACCTTCATTAAATTGCTTTTGTGTCTTTGTCAGAAATCATTTGAGCATATTTGTGTGGGTCTATTTCTGGATTCCTTATTTCATAGATAGTTTTTTAATGGTATTCAGAATTAAGGTTTGCAGAGGATACTGAGGTGAGTGAATCATAATCTTTTCTTCAAAATGCTTAAGGTGTTAGAGGAGCAGGGATTTTAGCAGATGTCATAGAACATAAAAAAGAGACTGGGCTTGAAACGTGTCAGTACTTTTGGGTACAGTGGAGGGAGGCCAAGTGTAAGGAGGGAGTTACCAAGGAGGATACTAAAGAATAGGTTAGAAAGAATAACAGGTAAGAGGATAAAGAGAGAAACCATTTCAGGTATAAGAAGGAGCTAATATTGTAGATGCTTTAAGTATGGAAATTTATAGAGGTTTGAAGTGGTCTGGGGCATTTGGAAAACTGCTCTTTGGTATGGCCTAAGCATAGAGTCCATGAGGGCCTGAGGAAAGAGATTAGGTTGGAAGCATTAAGAAGACAGGTTGTGGAAGACCAGTTTATAGTTCTAAGGGCCTTGGCAAAAGGGAGGTATTAAAATATTTCAAGCTGGAGAGTAATGTAATCAGTATAAAAGAAACTATTGTGGGCTTCATATTTGTTTCCTAAAAATCAGTTATACTATATATTTGTCTGAGCCCCTGTACTTTCTCTCTGTTTTTACAACAGGATTTCTTTAGCCCCTTACTTTCTGATTCACTTTATACAAACAGAATTCTGCCCATAGTCATGAAAATAAAGGCCTTACAAACGACAGATAAGAGGAGAAAGGGCTATTGATTCAGATACAAAAGAACAAGGATTTTAGAATTGTATCCATTTGAAAGAATATTTTACATAACATAAGAATCCAAAAAGCATTTACACAATTGATCCTATAATTAGCAATGATGAAACCATTCTTGTAAAATTACTGCATGGTTCCATTTTATGGTCGGTGGATTAAAGTATCTCCTTTGTAATTTTGCTTTTTTTCTTGCCTAGTATATTAATGGATCTTATTGAATATAACTAATCAAATCAATGCATATAACTTTGGAAAGTTTATTTTGGAAGACTATTTTTACCCTCACTGTGTAAATGAAGTTACCTTTACTTATTTGTGTTAGATCATTTACTGTAAAACGCTCACAAAGGAGTTTACAATTAAATAAATTTCAATAAAATATTCAATTTGCATAATTTAACATATATACTTTGACTTTGTGAGGCGTAAACACAGGTAAATATAATCGGGGTACCAATCATGGCCAAATTTATTTTAAAAAACCTATACCAACACGTATAAAAATTAAAGTATTATAAAAATATCATGTTAGACCTTAGACCTGGGTAAAATTAAAAGATTCTTGGAAAAATTCCATAATTAACAGGAGAGAAATTAGCATACAGTGATAGTATGGTCGATGTATGAATAAATACAAAGCACTTGCTAATTACTCTAAGGATGATATTTTGGTAAAGTTAGCAGTAAAGCAGTGATTAATTTCTTGTGGTATTGAGTAAAATTCACACTAGACAAGATGACTAAAATGTTTAGCATTTAGTAGCTATTGAATAAGTCTTAACTCTGATTAGAGTGAATTTCTCATACCTGGATTTTGGATTTTCATTCTCTTGTATATTTTTAACTTTCTTATTATTACCTTTTTAGATTTTAGACCTGCCCAAGGCAGCAACTTTAAATGTTGACTCTACCTTTGCCTCATTTTGTGTGCTTGGTCTTCCCTCTGTTTTGACCCATCATCACTGGATTCTGATAACACATAGCTACACTTTAGCTATTCAGGTAGCTGGTCCTGTTTTCTACTGGATCATCTTCCCCTTTCCCTTTTAATCTTGGTATCTCTCACATTTGTATTCCTGGTCATTTTTTTCTCGTTCTGTGTTCTCTCTCTCTCAGCATTTTCATCCATTTTCATTGAATTAACTATCATAAATAGTCTGTTGGTTATATTCCAGACCTTGAGCTTCAAGGCCATATATGTAACTGTTAATGAACAAATAAGAGATGATAATTTAAAATGCTATATTGATGGCTTAAATAGAATTTTTCATTCACAAGTTGCTGCAGTATTTTATGAGTAAAATTGGGTAAGAACAACAAAAGAATCCCATTTCTTCAAACAAGGACTTAAAATTTAACAGTGTTGTCATGATCTCATTCTACGCTCCCAAATGAGTTAAGCTATGTTTGTAACTGTTTAACCAAGAGAAGTTTGAGATGCTGACATGATGGTAGCAGTTAAGAAATCCTCTGATGTTGGTTTCAACTTCTTGAAACTATTATACAGACTGTCATTTTTAAAAATTCCAGTATAATTAACATAGCTTATTATTTCAGATGTACAATATAGAGATTCAACAATTCTATGTATAACTCAGTGGTCATTATGATAAGTGTACTGTGAATCCCCATCACCTATTTCACCCATCTCTCAACCCGTTTCCACTCTGTAAACCAGCAGCTTGTTCTGTATGGTTTGGTTTGTCTCTTTTTTTCCCCCATTGTTCTTTTGTTTCTTAAATTCTGCATGAGTGAAGCCATATGGTGTTTGTTTTTCTCTGACTTTTTTCACTTAGCATTATACTCTAGATCCATCCACGTTGTTGTAAAAGGCTAGATTTCATTCCTTTTTAATGGCAGAATAGTATTCCAGTGTGTATATATACTTCTTTATTCATTCATCTATTCTACTGATGGACACTTAGGTTACAGTCACATCTTGACTATTATAAACAGTGCTGCAAAAAACATAGAGATGCATATTATTTTCAAATTAGTGTTTTTATTTTCTGTGGGTGAATACCTAGTAGTGGAATTACTGGATCATATGGTAATTCTACTTTTAATTTTTTGATGTACCTCCATATTGTTTTCCACAGTGGCTATACCAATTTACTCTCCTGCCAATAGTGCATGAGGGCGCCTTTTTCTTCACATCTTCCTCAACATTTGTTGTTTGTTGAGTGGTTGATTTTAGCCATTCTGACGGGTGTGAGGTAGTATTTCATTGTGGTTTGACTTATATTTCCCTGATGATGAATGATGTTGAGAATCTTTTCATGTATTTGTTGGTCATCTTTATATCTTCTCTAGAGAATTATCTCTTCATGTCTTCTTTCAACTTTTTAAATTAGATTGTTTTGTGCATGCATGCGTGTGCATGCGCGCGTGTGTGTGTTGAATTGTATAAGTTCTTTATACGTTTTGGATACTGACCCTTTCCCATAAAATGTCATTTTCAAATATTTTCTACCGTTATGTAGGTTGTTTTTTAGGTTTTTGATAGTTTTCTTTGCTGTTCAGAACTTTTGACTTTGTTGTAGTCTCAATAGTTTACTTTTGCTTTTATTTTCCTTGCCTCAGGAGACCTATCTAGAAAAGTGTTTCTGTGGCCAATGTCAGAGAAATTACTACCTGTGCTTTCTTCTAGGATATTTCTTCTAGGTCTCACATTTAGGTGTTTAACCCATTTTGAGTTTACTTTTGTGTAATGGTGTAAGAAAGTTTCATTTGTTTGCTTGTAGCTCTGCAGTTTTCCAAACACCATTTGTAGAAGAGACTGTCTTCCTATTGTATATTCTTGCTACCTTTGTTGAAGATTAATTGACCATACAATTGTGTGTGTGTGTCTGTCTGTCTTTCTGGGCTCTCTATCCTATTCTGTTGACCTATGCATCTATTTTGTGTCGGCATACTGCTTTGATTACTACAGCTTTGTAGTGTATCTTGAAATTGTGGATTGTTATACCTCCAGCTTTGTACTTCTTTTTTAAGATTGCTCTGTCCATTTTGGGTCTTTGGTGGTTTCATACAAATTTTAGGATTATTTGTTCTAGTTCCATGAAAAAAAAACTGATAGGTATTGCATTATATCTGTAGACTTCTTTGGGTAGTATGGATGTTTTAACAATATTTATTCTTCTAATCTATGAGCAAGAAATATCTTTGTTCATGTCATCTTCAGTGTATTTCATTCATCAGTGTTTTATAATTCTCAGAGTACAGGTCTTATACCTCCTTGGTTAAGTTTATTTCTAGGTATTTTACTATTTTTAGTGCAATTGAAAATGGGATTTTGTTCCTAATTTCTCTTTCTGCTACTTCATTATTAGTATATAGAAATGCAGTGGGTTTCTGTATATGATTGTGTATCCTGTGACCTTACTGAATTCATTGATGAGTTCTAATAGTTTTTTTGGTAGAGTCTTTAGGGTGTTCTACACCCTATCATGTCATCTGCAAATAATTAAAATTTTACTTTTTCCCTTTTTTAATAAAATTTATTGTCAAATTGGTTTCCATAAAACACCCAGTGCTCATCCCCACAAGTGCCTTCCTCAATGCCTATCACACACTTTCCCCTCCCTCTCACCCCCATCAACCCTCAGTTTATTCTCAGTTTTTAAGAGTCTCTTATGGTTTGCCTCCTTCCCTCTCTGTAGCTTTTTTTTTCCCCTTCCCCTCCTCCATGGTCCTCTGTTAAGTTTCTCAGGATCCACATAAGAGTGAAAACATATGGTATCCGTCTTTCTCTGTATGACTTATTTCACTTAGCATAACACTCTCCAGTTCCATCCACGTTGCTACAAAAGGCCATATTTCATTTTTTCTCATTGCCAAGTAGTATTCCATTGTGTATATAAACCACAACTTCTTTATCCATTCATCAATTGATAGACATTTAGGATCTTTCCATAATTTGGCTATTGAGAGTGCTGCTATAAACATTGGGGTACAAGTGCCCCTATGCATCAGCACTCTTGTATCCCTTGGGTAAATTCCTAGCTGTGCTATTGCTGGGTCATAGGGTAGATCTATTTTTAATTTTTTGAGGATCCTCCACACCGTTTTCCACAGTGGCTGCACCAGTTTGCATTCCCACCAACAGTGCAAGAGGGTTCCCATTTCTCCACATCCTCTCCAGTATCTATAGTCTCCTAATTTGTTCATTTTAGCCACTCTGACTGGCATGAGGGGATATCTGAGTGTGATTTTGATTTGTATTTCCCAGATGAGGAGTGACGTTGAGCATCTTTTCATGTGCTGGTTGTGGGTCTGTTCAAATTTTCTATTTCTTCTATTTCTATTTCTTCCTGTTTGAGTTTTGGAAATGTGTGGGTGCTTAGGAATTTGTCCATTTCTTCCAGGTTGTCCAGTTTGTTGGCATATAGTTTTTCATAGTATTCCCTGATAATTGTTTGTATCTCTGAGGGATTGGTTGTAATAATTCCATTTTCATTCATGATTTTATCTATTTGGGTCCTCTCCCTTTTCTTTTTGAGAAGCCTGGCTAGAGGTTTATCAACTTTGTTTACTTTTTCAAAAAACCAACTCTTGGTTTCACTGTTCTGCTCTACTGTGTTTTTTTTTATTCTATATTGTTTATTTCTTCTCCGATCTTTATTATTTCTCTTCTTCGACTGGGTTTGGGGTGTCCTTGCTGTTCTGCTTCTATTTCCATTAGGTGTGCTGTTAGATTTTGTATTTGGGATTTTTCTTGCTTCTTGAGATGGGCCTGGATTACAATATATTTTCACTCTCAGGACTGCCTTTGCTGCATCCCAAAACGTTTGGATTGTTGTATTTTCATTTTCATTTCTTTCCATATATTTTTTAATTTCTTCTTTAATTGCCTCATTGACCCATTCATTCTTTAGTAGGGTGTTCTTTAACTTCCATGCTTTTGAAGGTTTTCCAGACTTTTTCCTGTGGTTATTTCAAGTTTCATAGTATTGTGATCTGAAAGTGTGCATGGTATGATCTCCATTCTTTTATACTTATGAAGGGCTGTTTTGTGACCCAGTATGTGATAAGTCTTGGAGAATGTTCCATGTGCACTCGAGAAGAAAGTATATTCTATTGCTTTGGGATGCAGAGTTCTAAATATATCTGTCAAGTCCATCTGATCCAATGTATCATTCAGGGCCCTTGTTTCTTTATTGATCCTCTGTCTAGATGACCTATCCATTGGTGTAAGTGAGGTATTAAAGTCCCCTGCAATTACCACATTCTTATCAATAAGGTTGCTTATGTTTGTGATTGTTTTATATATTTGGGGGCTCCCTTATTTGGCGCATAGACATTTATAATTGTTAGTTCTTCTTGATGGATAGACTCTGTAATTATTATATAATGCCCTTCTTCATCTCTTATTACAGCTTTTAATTTAAAGTCTAGTTTGTCTGATATAAGTATGGCTACTCCAGCTTTCTTTTGACTTCCAGTAGCATGATAGATTTCCATCCCCTCACTTTCAATCTGAAGGTGTCTTCAGATCTAATTTGAGTCTCTTGTAGGCAGCAGATAGATGGGTCTTTTTTTTTTTTTATCCATTCTGATACCCTGTATCTTTTGGTTGGAGCATTTAAACCATATACATGTTATCAGTGTTATTATTGAAAGATATGGGTTTAGAGTCATTGTGATGTCTGTAGGTTTCATGCTTGAAGTGGTGTCTCTGGTACTCTGTGGTCCTTGTAACATTTCACTCAGAGTCCCCCTTAGGATCTCTTGTAGGGCTTGTTTAGTGGTAATGGATTCCTTCAGTTTTTGTTTGTTTAGGAAAACCTTTATATCTCCTTCTGTTCTGAATGACAGACTTGCTGGATAAAGAATTCTCGGCTGCATATTTTTTCTGTTCATCACATTGAAGATTTCCTGCCATTCCTTTCTGGCCTGCCAAGTTTCAGTAGCTAGGTCTGCCACTACTCTTATGGGTCTCCCTTTGTAAGTTAGAGCCTGTCTATCTCTAGCTGCTTTCAGAATTCTCTCTTTATCCTTGTATTTTGCCAGTTCACTATATGTCGTACAGAAGATGGATTCAAGTTAGGTCTGAAGGGAGTTCTCTGTGCCTCTTGGATATCAATGCCTGTTTCCTTCCCCAGATCAGGGAAGTTCTCAGCTATGATTTGTTCAAGTACACCTTCAGCCCTTTCTCTTTCTCTTTCTCTCTTCTTCTTCTGGAATTCCTGTGATACAGACATTGTTCTGTTTGATTGCATCACTTAGTTCTCTACTTCTCCCCTCATACTCCTGGATTTATTTTTTATCTCTCTTTTCCTCAGCTTCCTCTTTTTCCGTAATTTTTTCTTCTAATTCACCTGTTCTCTCCCTCTTCAATCTTTGCTATGGCCACCTCCATTTTATTTTGCACCTCATTTATAGGATTTTTTAGTTCCTCATGACTATTTTTTAGTCCCTTGATCTCTGGAGCAATAGATTCTCTGGAGTCCTCTATGCTTTTTTCAAGCCCAGAAATTAATTTTATGACTACTATTCTAAATTCTTGTTCCATTATATTGCTTAAATCGGTTTTGATAATTTCATTAGCTTCCTGGAGTTTATTTTGAGGAGAATTCTTCCATTTCATCATTTTGGGTTGTTCCTGTGGTAGCTCTAAACTGCAGGGCGCTTCCCCTGTCCTGTCCTGAGAACCTTGTGTTGGTGGGCAGGGCAGCAGTCAGACCGGATGTCTGCCCCCAGCCAACCACTGGGGCCACAATCAGACTGGTGTGTACCTTATCTTCTCCTCTCCTAGGGACAAGACTCACTGTGGAGTGGTGTGGCCCCTGTCTGGACTGCTTGCACACTGCTTGTGGTGCTGCTTCCATGGGATCTTGCCAAGGACATATTAGCGGGGATGGATCTGCAAGGTGCACAGGGGCAGGAGGGGCAGGTTTAGCTAGCTTTGCCAGTGGTCCTCTGCAGGAGTGGCCCTGTAGCACCAGGAGGGAGGCAGGCCCATCGGAGGGATGGATCCACAGAAGCACAGTGTTGGGCGTTTGCATAGTGCAAGCAAGTTTGGTGCTGGGAACTGGTTCCCTTTGGAATTTTGGCTGGGGATGGGAGAGGGAAATGGTACTTGCCAGCGCCTTTGTTCCCGCTGAGCTCTGTCTTCCGGGGTTCAACAACTCTCCCACCCAGTGTCCTCTCGCCCTCCCCACTCTCCGAGAGCAGAGCTGTTGACTTTTACCATTCCAGATGTTAAGTCCCACTGGCTGTCAGAACTCACACAGTCTGGCCCCTCGGCTTTTGCACGCTAGACTTCAGGGGCTCTGCCTTGCTGGGCAGGCTGCTCTCTCACCACCCCGGCTCCCTCCCGCCAGTCTGTGTAGCAAGCACCACCTCTCTGCCCTTCCTACCCTCTTCTGTGGGCCTCTTGTCGATGCTTGCCTCCGGAGAGTCCATTCTGCTAGTCTTCTGGCAGTTTTCTGGATTATTTAGGCCACTGTGGGTGGAATCTAAGCGATCAGCAGGGCAAGGTGAGCTCAGTATCCTCCTATGCTGCCATCTTCCCTCATCTCCTACTTCTTCTTTATCAATTTGGATGTCTTCTGTTTTTTTTTTTTAATTTTTTTCTATTTATTATTTGGAGACAGAGACAGAGTATGAGCATGGGAAGGGCAGAGAAAGGGGGAGACAGAATCTGAAGCAGGCTCTAGGCTCTGAGCTGTCAGGACAGAGCCCCACACAGGGCTCAAACTCACAAACTGCAAGATCATGACCTGAGCCAAAGTCAGACACTTAACCGACTAAGTCATCTAGGTGCCCCAGGATGTCTTGTATTTCTTATTGTTGTTTGAATGCTGTGGCTAAGACTTCCAGTACTCTATTAAGTAAAGTAGTTGGAGTGGACATTTTTGTCTTGTTCTTGATTTTAGGGGAAAAGCTCTCAGTTTTTACCCATTATGATATTAGCTATGGCTTTTTCCTACATGGGCTTAGTAATGTTGATGTGTGTTCCCTCTAAACCCTTAGTTGAGGATTTTTTCATGAATGGATATTGTACTTTGTCAAATGCCTTTTTTTCATCTGTTGAAATGAACATATGGTTTCTAATCCTTTCTCTTGTTGATGTGACATACATGTTGATTGATTGATTGATTTGCAGATGTTGAACCACCCTTGCATCTTAGAAATACATACAACTTGATTGTGGTGAATGTTTTTTTTTCTCTTAATGGATTCTATTGGATTCTGTTTCCTAGTATTTTGATTAGGATTTTTGCATCTATATACATCAGAGCTATTGGCCTATATTTATTTATTTATTTTTTTAAATAGTGCCTTTATCTTGTTTTATGCTGGCCTTTTAGAATGAGTTTGGCAATTTGGAATAGATTGAGAAGAATTGGTTTAACTCTTCTTTGAATATTTGGTAGAAATCAATAATCTTTTTCTGGATTTTGTTGGGACTTTTTGGATTACTGATCTGGTTTCATTGCTAGTAATCAGTTCAAATTTTCTGTTTCTCTCTGATTCAGTTTTGGTAGATTTATGTTTTAGAAATGTATCCATTTCTTTTAGATTGTCCAATTTGTTGACATATAATTTTTTTCATAATATTTTCTTATAATTCTTTGTATTTCTGTGGTGTCAGTTGTCATTTCTTCTCCTTAACTTCGGATTTTGTTTACTTGAGTCTTATTTATTTTTGTTGAGTCTGGCTAAAAGTTTATCAATTTTTTTGATCTTTTCAAAGAACCAGAACCAGCTCCTGGTTTTGTTTTTTTGTTTGGTTTTTACTTTCCATTTCATTTGTTTCTGCTCTAATCTCTATTATTTCCTTCCTTCTACTAGTTTTGCATCTTGTTGTTTTTTTAAGCTTTAACTATAAAGTTAGGTTGTTTGGGAAATATTTCTTGCCTCTTGGGGTAGGCTTGTATTGCTGTAATCTTCTTAGAACAGCTTCTGCTTAATCCTAAAGATTTTGTACTATTGTGTTTTCATTTTTATTAGTCTCCATGTAATTTTTGATTTCCTCTTTTATTTTCTGGTTGACCCATTCATTGTTTGGTAGCATCTTATTTTGCCTCCATGTATTTATCTTTTTTCCGTATTTTTTCTTGTGATTTCTGGTTTTATAACATTATGGTTGGAAAATATGTTTGGTATTAATTTATTATTTTTTAATTTCTTAAGACTCGTTTTGCAGCCTAATATGTGATCTAATCTGGACGGTGTTCTATGGGCACTTGTAAAGAATGTGAATTCTGATATTTTAGGGTGAAATGTTCTGAATATATCTGTTAGATTCGTCTGGTTCAGCGTACCTTTCAAAACCACTGTTTCCTTGTGGATTTTCTGTTTGGGTGGTATATCCATTGAAGTAAGTGGGGGGTATTAAAGTCTCCCATTATTGCATTAATAGGTGCTTTATATATTTCAGTATTTCCATTTTGGGTGCATAATTATTTATAATTGTTGTCTTTTCTGATGGATTATTTCCTTTATGGTAGCATCTGTCTTTGTCTCTTGTTACAGTCTACATTTTAAAGTGTATTTTGTCTGATATAAGTATTGCTACCCTGGCTTTCTTTTCACTTCCATTTGCCTGATAAATGTCTTCCATCCCTTCCTTTAAATCTGCATGTATCTTTATATCTGAAATATATCTCTTATAGGTAGCAGATAGACGGGTCTTGTTTTTTATCTATTCTGTCACCCTGTGTCTTTTGACTGGAGCATTTAGTCCATTTGTATTTGAAATAATTACTATGTAGATATGTACTTACTGCCATCTTGTTATTTTGTGTTTGTTTATGTAGCTCTCTGTTCCTTTCTTGTTCTTTTCTCTCATAGTTACTGGCTTCCTTTGTGATATACTTGGATTCCTCTCTTTAGTTTTTGAATATCTCTTGCTGGATTTTGATTTGTGTTTACCATTAAGTTTGTATATAACATCTTATGCCTACAGTAGTGTATATTAAGTTGATGGTTGCATAAGTTTGAACCTAATTTTCCTTATTTTTCCTCCATGTTTCAGGTATATGGTGTCATACTTATATGCTTTTATTTGTTGAATTCTTTGAGTGACTTCTATAGATATACTTAATTTTATTGCTTTTGTGCTTCCTCCTTTTTTTACTCCTACTTGGGGGCAGGGCATGCTCTTAGAAAATTAGGTATATAGTATTGGTGCTGCACAGGTTCCATGCAGGTGTCCCTGTGTTGAGGCTGGGGTGCATGGGAGGAAAATGTCGCCCATCAGTTCCTCTTTTCCCAGAAAAGTCTCCCCATGATCTCTATTCCTCCAGCACAGACTCTGAGATTAGTGAATAGATCTCTTGTATATTCCAGGCATTTTTTAAACGGCTGCTTCTATGCTGTATCTCCATGGGACTGTTGTACTGTTTCTTTAATTGTGGGAACTCAGTTTCTTATCACCCTCCTGGCTCTTCTTGAGCCTAACCTGCTGATTTTTAAGGTTCCAGGTGTTAAGAACTGCTGATTGTAAGAACTCATGAAATTATGCCTTTCTGGTTTTCAAAGCCAAATGTTATAGGGATCCGTATTTCTGTGTAGTTTCTTTGTGCCTGGGGTGCCTAGTGTGAGGGTATGTTTTTGTTGTTGTTGTTGTTGTTGTTGTTGTTGTTTTCCTCCTCTGCACCCTTGGCATCCTTTCCTTCTGTAGCTAGTTCTTTGGGTCTGTTTAGCTCCTTCTCTCGTCTCTGATTTGCTACTCTCTTCTATGTGGCCTCTTCTCTATATTTAGCTGTGGAGATTCTGTTCTGCCAGTCTTTGGGTCAATTTCTGGGTTATTTACACTGATGTGAGTGGTATCTGGTTGTATCCGTGGGAAGAGATGAGCTTAGAATCCTTCTGCGTTGCCATCTTCCCAGATGGTCATTTAAAAAAAAAAAAACAAAAAAAACTTTTTTTTAATTGGTTATAGCATATATACAAAAAAAAAAAATGCACAGCTCCTAAGCCAACATGTGGACATCTATGTATAATCTTTTCTCAGGAAAGAAATACCATATTTTCAGTATTTCATAAGCTTCCCTTTGCCTTCTCACAATTATTACCCTTTTCTTCCTATTACTGTTTTTTTTTAAAGTAGAAAAGAAATATGTAGACTTGTGACAGCAGTTAGAAAATCCTCAGGTAGTCGGTTTCAACTTTTTTGTGCCCTGAACATAGGCCATCATTAGTTTTGATGTGCTGATTGCATAACACCCTTGTAGGTTCACGTTCAGTGGAGACAAACGTTAACTTGGGAAACAGAGTTATAATTTGCCCTCATCAAAATATATGGGCCTTTTTTCTTGAGAGGATATATGTAGCAGCAAGGAAATTTAAAATATATTACTAGGTCTGCATTAGATTTCTGTGTCAGCTGAGGAGCCTGAAGGGAGAGTCATGATTTTGGACATGCTGTTTCTAATGAAAATGCTGAAGTTGTCTCATGAATTCTTATGCTGTAAGTACACAGTGTAGTCTGCAAAGGCCTCAAATAGGTAACTGACTAGAACACTTAAATTAAAATTTGGTTCTGGGGAATGATGTATATTAAAACCAAATTTTGTAAGTTGTAATTGATGTTCAAATGGTTCTGCTGTTGAAAGTATATGCTCAAAAGAAAAGGACAGTATAGGTGGTCTGGTTACCTGATTGGTCTATGTGATACTTGTTTCATCAAGATGATAAAATATAGTTTTATATTTTCTATTGGGAAAAAAATTAAACATTGTGGTAAGCTCCACAAGCCATTCCTTCCTACTATATACTTGATAACACATCATGTTTGACATTCAAGCACAAGACAAAATCTGATTATGAAGCTCTGAAGGTGGCAAATCTAACATCATACCTCAGTGGCATTTGAAGGTCTAGAGATCTGAGAGATTGTACATGTTCCCAAGTGCAATCAGGAAAGTCTGGCTTGAAAATGTCTACATAGGGAACTGTAGGTGACAATACCATGTGTAGGAGAAAGGTATACACATAGAGGGCAAATTTCAGGTTTATAGCTGTTCAGACTCCGCAATGTCTGAATAACACAAATCTTCATCATGGTAACAAAAGGCTTTTCAAATTTTGAATGAAACCTTCTTCCTATTGTAACTGCCACTGCATCCCTATGTCCACATAACACACTAATCAGGAAGTTCTAAGCTCTACTTTGTGTAATCTGTATTTATTATTTATAGTATTTATATTACATATATATTATATACATATATATAAGTATATACTATTTATATTATGTATATTTGTCTAGAGTATTTATTCCTTGGATGATTCTGAATAGTAGCCTTGGTGGTTAAACTTTATTCTAAATGCATTAGAAAGTACTAACAAATTCAGATTTCTGAAACTGCAATCAGTTGTGTGTTTACACTTGGAACTATTGAAAATTAACCATATATTACTATCTATTTGACCTTTAATGAGAAAAAATTTTTAATGATAAAATTGGGGGGTGTATAGTGTGTGCTTTGGTGATACATATATAATTTCTACAAGAGAAGCACATAAATTTGTGAACCAAATAAAAGAAAATTTCTGGCCCTTATAATACATAAGTATGTATGTACTATACATACATAAGTATCCATAAGTATAATATTTAAGTATATAAATACTATAAATGCTTGTGTTTCTATGAGTACTATGTTTCTGGAGAATATAATTCTGGCGTGGAGGAGGCCAGAATAAAGCTTTTGTCACGTGGCACAAACTGTGCAACCTGTCTACCACAATCTGTATATTCCTTCCAGACTTGAAAAACACATTTTGAAAAATACAGATTCCATAAGGCGCAGCAATGGATAGAGCCTTAACACATTTTTAAAAAGCTTTGTTTTGGGGAATAGTTGCCTACACTTCCAAAACTCATTTAGCTCATTCTTTACAACACCAAGATACTAGGATTTAATATCACACATTTTACTTGCACATTTTTCCTGCATGTTTGTCAGAGAAGAGAAGGTGACAGTGACTTGAACTATGAAAATATGCAGTAAGCTCTTTTATCTTGATGTAAATAGTTTGGAAAAGACTAATTTGATAGCTAAGAACAGAAAAGGATTAGGAGAGGTAAAGTATGTAAACTTTCTTTATTAAAATGAACACTTTGCAAATATTCCATTTGTCTTTTGTTTTAGCTGAATTAGCCAACGATTGATTGCTTTCTTTTCCAGCATCTTAATGAACAATATATCTTTGCTTTATAATTCTCCATAGTTCTCAGTATTTAAGGAAGAATTATGTTTCAAAATCACATTATGGAGACATAAATTGCAGCTCTACCATAAACTGAAAAAAGAGCATCATTTGTGGAAAAATAATTTATGTATTTAATCTTTTTTTATCTTCACTTTCCCATCTTTTATGTCTCACAAAGCAGTTGTCTAGTACGTGACTTTCAGTCATCTATTCAGTCAATCTGTTATTAATTATCAAACATTAACTGTTGAGTTAGTCTTTGGCAGACTTCACAATGCTGTCTGCGTTAAGTCTATGGCATTTTTTTGGAAATCATCTTTTGGCACCTCCTCACTTGTGATTGGCCCCTGCATTGTCTAAGTGCTGCTTTTCTCTCATACTGCATCCTGAACCTCCAAGTGACATGCTTTGAGCACACGAGGCCTTCCTTTTTGCTAACTGGCCAAACAGCTCATAGTCGGTTGAAGCTTTTCCCACATTTTCTGGATTTAGATGAAGCAGCACACCACAGAATATTAGATCTGACATTCTGAGGGCCTCCAAATGGCCCAGAAGATGGAATTCAGAATAGAAAGGAACGCATCACCCTGTGGGTTGAATTTTGACCAGTAGGAGTTAAGAGATACATTTCCCTTCTCCTCACTCTCTCATAGACTACACCAAAGACTAGCTCACCCTCCTGTTCTAATCAGACAAATCCTGTGTAGAAAGTGTGTAAGTCTCATGAGCAACCATATCTCTCATTACTTGTAGTCATTTAGTGGTAGCAGGATTGATAGTGCATCAGTTTGTAATCTTCCTGTCTTTCTTTCCTTATATCCTATGCCTGTTTTTTTTACCACTATATTTTGAGTACTTAAAACATGGCCTGGCACACACTAAATACCTATCACTGACAATATTCTCAATATTGCCATATTATGTTAATTATTTTTTATCCATGTATGGTCTTTCTTGGTATTAAAATTCCATTGTTGTTACCCATATAGAGATCAGTGTTGCTAGAAAAAATAAAAATAAAAACAACTCACACTGAGTCGTAGTGAACATCTCTTGATGTGAAACAGTGATGGTCAAAATAATGTTGAAAAAAAAATCCCTGCAACTTGAAACTATTGGGAGACATTTATTGATTTGATTTACAAAGGGTGTACTAAACCAAAGCTTAGAGACAAAGTTTGTTTCTTTTTTTTTTTTTTTAACTTTCCCACCTCATGCTGCCCCATTCCACTGGGCAAAGCTCACAGTGGTAGCTGACCCATAAAGAGGCCAACGAATTTCATCTTCTGAATTATCAGCATCCCTCATTCTTTTAATGAACTGTAACAACTGTGCAATGAATCATTTGGCTATGGGTAGAGGATGCCCTGGGGGTGAGCACAGCAGAGCCCGTGAAAGTGAAATTTCTTAAATGAAATGAAATCTGTCTCAAAGCCTATTAATAATTTGAAGAAATAGCAGTGCAAAAGAATCAGAAAATACCTTCATGACTTAGGAAAGCTTTTTATAGGTAGTTCACAGCTGTATTTGAGATTTAAATGAAGGGTAGGTTTTGAAAATTTGCATGCTTGTATATATATTTATCAATGCAGTATTTAGGAAGTATGACTTGGAAAAATAAGTTCTTTACAACATATTATGAAAAGAAAGAAAACTAACATGTTTTGAGTACTATGTAAGATACTTTCCCTGTTCTGTAATCTACAGAACAGATTACATGAAGTTGATATATTTTGTCATTTAGGATAATTTCTAGGTTCCATACTTTAGAAGTGCTGAAGCCTAGATTCAGCAGATTCAATACTGTATTTGTGTGAATCCAGTATTTTATTTTTTCCCCATTATGTCCCATAGCTTTAGCTTCCAGGTTTTTAAAAATTTCTTTTTAAACTTTTATTTATTTTTGAGAGACAGAGAATATGAATGGTGGAGGAGCAGAGAGAGAGGGAGACACAGAATCTGAAGCAGGCTCCAGGCTCTGAGCTGTCAGCACAGAGACTGATGCAGGGCTCGAACCCATGAAATGTGAGATCCTGACCTGAGCCCAAGTCAGATGCTTAACCAACTGAGCCACCCAGGCACCCCTAGCTTCCAGTTTTCTCCTTCCTTATGATACTGTACATATTTGCTATTAGAGGGAATTTAAGTGAGATTTAATGTTTTCAAATATATTTAATGATCTTTTTGATTATTGCTAAATAATTCTATTTCCATTGAAATAGTTATTTCCTCTAAATAGAAGTTTAACAAAATTTAAAGAAAAATACTGCAGATCTAGAAGTTTGCTGGATACCTGACATTTTTGCAATTAGAAAATATAGTCCTAAATGACATCATTCTTTACTGTTTCATCCTTTACTGAGATACACACATGGCTCTTCAGAACCACAGAGGTAAGAACAGCATGCATTTACCTCTGAGTCTCGGACCCTATGAGTTAACTCATTCACTTTTATGCCTTTAAATGCCAAATATATCTTTTGGCTTCCAGTTTGTATCTCACTTCACACTTCCCTTTCAAATGGATGAGTGCTTGTGAGGCCACATACTTTTCCTAGTCATTCATGGGTACCAGAAAGTTGTATGACCATTATAAATTGCCAACATGACCTTTTAGTAATAAACATGTTTTACTTATGTAATAAAATCCCTGAAATTCTTATTAGGAAAGTCCTACTGTGGGCTAGATCCTAATTGACAGTATATGCTGTCAATTAGTAAGGGTATAATTCGTACCTTTACTAGTTAAGTGTATAGTTATAGAGTAGTAAGTATATAATATAATTCTCTCCTTCATTATTGTTTATGGGAAAATAAAAAGCAAGTAGAGGTTAGGAAGGCAGGGGATTTCCTTATCAATATTGTCAAACAATGCTGTTACCATGTCTGGGTTTATAAGTTGTTTAAATCTCACTGCTTCCTAAATAGAGAATTTTGTTGGCAGTTTTGTTGTTGGCAAATCCTGTCCAGTCCTGCAGTTGCTTCATCCTTTCTCATAGTCATATACTCAATAGACATCTTTTCCTTCTAATTTCCATATCAGCCTTTAGGTAGCTTGCATGGCATGAGTAGGTAGCTCTCTGTCCTATATGCCCCACAGATGTTCCACAAGATCCACTCAAGCATTCTCCTGAAGCATCGCTGGGAGTAGAGATGAATCCCAAGGCAGGAGCCACTCCCTTTTGTTCTGCCCCCAAAGCAGGGAGCCCATCTCTCATCCTGTAGATTTCCCAAGAAGACTTAAAAAAAATACCTGTTTGGTGTGTATTTCCTAACTGCCAGGCAATTTATGAAGCTCTCCAAAGAATCCCATTAAATCTCCTTTGAGGAAGGGTGGGACTTCCTGTACAAGGCTTTTTTTTTGTTTTCCAAATAGCTTTCCTTCAACAACTTTCTCATTTTCTAGCCACACAACAGTGTCAATGCTTATGAAAGTAAATGTAAATAAATCCTCCAATACTTTCTTTATGTAGCCATCAGGAAGGTCTATCTCAGTAATTGCTTTGGAATTTGATATCTGCTGAATATTTGTTTCAAATTTCAAATTTTCAAATTTTAACATTCTATTGTGATACCATAGATCTACCTAATGTCTGCATTTGGGTGATGTTAGGCATATCCAAGTTAATATCAAAACAGGTAATTTGCACTTCCTCTTTCTTCCTTGTATCAATAAATGTTTACATGTCCATTTATCTAATTGAGAAGCAAATGACTTCAGATACAGTGTGTATTCTCCCTTCCTGTAACCTACCCCCTATGTAATCTGTCAGCAGTTCTTATTCAGACTATCTTAAAAAGATGAAATGAAATCTCTCCACTTCCTCTCTAGTACCTTCACACTACCCCCTTCCATTGCTTCTCACTAGATGACTACAATAGCTTTTTTATTGGTCTCCCTGCCTCTACTCTTGGTACAATCCACCTGTCCTCTTAGAATTGAGTTACATTATCCAGAATGGCTTTTAAAAATAGCTCAGATTATATCACTTATCTGTTTAAAATCTTTTGAGGTTTTTCCATTGTTGTGTGAAAGCATAATAAAATCGAAGTTAAGAATGCCTTCTATGACTAAACACATGAACAGACATCTCCTCAGCCTCATTTTATACTTTCTAATCACATTGTCTCCTTTTCATTTCCATAAAAATGCCAAAAATTTCCTATTGAAGGGCCTTTCACTTGCCTTTCTATCATCCTGTGCCTTTCTGTCCTAGAGTACCATTAAGCTGACCCCCATTTATTATTCAAGTCGGAATTAAAATGACACCATTTCTAAAAGGTCTCTGATTATCTGAAACAAAACACCTTCCCAAAAAGTAATTACTCCCTATCATGTAGCTCTAATTTATCTTTCTTAAAACCTACCACACTTATAATAAATTTTGTGTATTTTGGGGGTCCATTTTATTGTTTTCTTTCACTGTAAGTCAGTGTTAGATCTTCAGAGAAAAGACCATAGCTGTCTTACCTACAACTGCATTTCTAGTTGTAAACATTCCCAACTACAAACACATAAAATTCATATACTGTAAAGCTTTTTTTCACCTCCCACAAATATTTTCTATGGATACATTTAAATACTTGTTTTTAAAATTTGATTTAGTAAATTATGCATTCACATATTTGTAATGATCATGTACTGTTTAATAAACTATTTTACGTAATGCTTATATAATATAAGCATTTTATGTAGAAAATAACTTCGTAAATGCAACGATAAGATACACAGATGATATGACAATGGTAAGTACATATATAATGGTAGTAGTGTCATGGAGAGAATAAAGCTTCTAGGAGGTACTTAGCCAGAACTAATTTCTTTAGAATAAGCATCAAAACAAGGATTGGTTAGTAGCAATCAAGGTAAAAGGAACACAATAATCAAAGACTTAGGGCTGAATAAAGGGATGTGGATCTATAAATATGAAAGGAGTTAATATGATGATGGAAAGCTATGGCAGAAAATCTGTTTTAAGAATATTGAACTTAAAATGACAAATATAATAAATTATGGAATGTTTAAGTATGCATTATATCTGATCACATTTACCATTTGAAAATATCTAATATGAGGCATACAGAAACTCATAGATAGGTCTACAATTAAAGAATGTTTCAGTAATCTAAAATTATGAAGACACCATCTAAGGTGTGAACGTGGCTATGGATAGATTCAAGATAGAATTCTAACAATAGAAATTTTTAAATGAGGTGAGTGATAGGCTGCAAGAGTGAGGGAGAGGTCAAGGATGACGTACTGTTTCTGACTGAAAGGTAGAAAGATTCACTTTGAGAAGGGGAACGTGTTTAAAATTTAAGTTTGATCAGGTTAAATTATTTAAAATTGTAGTATAGTTGAAACATAAGTTAATTTTGAAATGTCTGGAAGATTTCCAGATTGAGATGTGCACCAGGTGAGGGATATCTGTTGGAGGTAGAGATTTGGGAGTCATTGTTAATGTTTATTTTGAAGCCTTAGGTAACTTGTATTAGATAATCAAAGGAAGTGTGTTTGTCTTCTGTGTGGTAAATAACCAGTATGAAAATCTGATGTTGAGTTCTTTTTGAGAGGGGGGGGGAGAGAGAGAGACAGAGAAAAAGAGAGAGCATGAACATGAGCATGAACAGGGGAGGGGCACAGGAAGAGAGAGAATCTTAAGGCTCCATGACCAGTGCAGAGCCTGACGCAAGGATTGATCTCATGACTGTGAGATGATGACCCCAAATCAAGAGTCACATGCTTAACTGACTGAGCCACCCAGGTGCTCCTTGATGTTGAACTTTTAAGTCCCCAAAGATGATGATAGAAGCTGAATTGGATGAGAAAACTGTGAGTAATTTGACAAACTCTTTGATTAATTAGGAATAGCTGCAAGTCCTAAATCAATAGATGACACAGATGAGAACGTTATAGAATAGACTGGATAATTTTCAAAGAAAAAGCAGTGTTGTTAGAAATAATTTGAAGATTAATAGTCTGAAATAAACTCTGTCTTAAGCATTTTATCTCTAATTTAAAAACTTGAAATAATACAGGGTCAAATTAATGAGAAATTTATTTTTTTTTAAATTCAAATCCAACTTAGTTAACATATAGTGTAATAATGATGTCAGGGATAGAAAGTAGGATTATATATATATGTTGTGTATGTAAGAATCATATAAAACACCCAGTGCTCATCTCAACAAGTGTGTTCCTTACTGCTCCTTGCCCATTTAGCCCATCCTCCTACCCAACACCCCTCCAGCAACCCTCAGTATGTTCTCTGCATTTAAGAATCTCTTATGGTTTATCTCCATTTCTGTTTTTATATTTTTGTTTCTCTTCCCTTATGTTCATCTATTTTGTATCTTAAATTCCACAAATGAGTGAAATCATATGATATGTGTCTTTCTCTGATTTATTTTGCTTAGCTTGATACACTCTAGTTCCATCCACTTTGTTGCAAATGGCAACATTTCATTCTTTATGACTGCTGAGTAGTATTCCATTACACACACACACACACACACACACTCACACACACACCACATCTTCTTTATCCATACATCAGTCAATAGACATTTGGGCTCTTGAGAAATTTCTTTTTGAGAGGACTGTAGAAGTAGAGCTTTCAGGAGAGGACACTAGCTTTCTTATGACAAATTAGTTTTTTGTTTTTGTTTTTTTAGGAACAGTTTGGGGTTTAAGGTGTGTTATAATAAAGAGAGAGCAGTGTAACATAGTGTTAAGAATATGGTATGATTAAGTAACTGGCTACAAGTTTTCAAGTGGACTGTTTTCATAAAGTTGAATTCAAGTAAACAACAAGGGGAATCTTGTGGTGGAATGATGATAAAGCTAGCAGCTCCACCCACATTTTAAAGCACAAAGCTGTATAAATCTAATCTATAGATTTAGAATCTTAGGAAACCCTCCTTCATAGATTTATTGTATATTCTGTGCACAGAAATATATTTGGTGTCATGCAGTATAAAACAAAATTATCTATTAATAAGAATCATAAGGGTACCTGCATGGTTCAGTCATTTGGGTGACTGACTCTTGATTTCAGCTCAGGTCATGATCTCATGGTTATGGGATTAAGCCCCGTGTTGGGCTCCATGCTGAATGAGGAGCCTGCTTGGGATTCATCCTCTCCCTTTCTCTCTGCCCCAACCCACTCTTGTTTTCTCTCTCTCTCAAAATAAATAAGAATTATAGAAATAATTATAATGCCAATAAACATCACCATCATAACTTTCATTGTAATGGAAAATGGTTAACATTTCTGTATAAATTCATCTCTCATGTAACAAAGTCTCAAATAAAAGACTATTTGTCCAAGCGTTGTCATGTGGTTATCCCCTTGGGCAGAGGAAAAGAGGACATCTTTTTGTGTAATATTTTTGTTTTTAATTGTGGTGAAATTCACATGATGTAAAATTAACCCAACAATTCAGTGACATTTAGTACATTCACAATATTGGGCAACCACCATTTTTGTCTGTTTATAAAACATTTTCATTGCCCCCAGATTAATACCTCATACTTACTAAGCTATTACTCCTCATTCTTCCTTTCCCCTGGACCCTCAAAACCACCAATTTGCTTTTTGCCTATAAATCTATAGAGATATCCTTGTTATATAACGTGTATCAGTACTCCATTCCTTTTTATGGAATAATATTTCAATATGGAATAATATTTCATTGAATGCATATACTGTAATTTGTTCATTCATACACTGATGAACATTAGGATTTTTCCCACCTTTGGTTATTTTAAATAGTGCTGTTGTGAATATCCATGTACAATTGTTTAAATTTTCAAATCTTAGGGTAACATATCTAGGAGTGGGATTTCTGTGTTATATAGTGATCCTATGCTTAATTTTTTGAGGAATCACCAAACTGGTTTCCACAGTGACTGTACCATTATGCATTCCCATCAGCAGTATTCAGTGATTCCAATTTATCCTTGTACGTGCCAAGTCTTGTTATTTTCTGTTTGTTACTGTTGTTGTTATAGTTGTTGTTAAAGCTGTGAAATAGTGTCTAATGATTTTAATTTGCACATTCCTCATGGCTAATGAAGTTAAGAATTTTATCATGTGCTTGTTGACCATTTATTTCTATATCTTCTTTGGAGAAATGTCTATTCAAGTCTTTTGCCCATATTTTAATTGTTTTTTGTTGTTAGGAATAAGACCTCTTACATGCTGCCAACAAAGGGACACATACAAAGGAGATGTTCCTTTGTGTCCAAGAGTATACATACAAATGTGAAATATTCTTACCTAAATAAAAATCATAAGTCAGAGAAAGACAATTACATGATTTCACTAATAAGTGGAATTTAAGAAACAAAACAGATGAACATAGGGGAAGGGAAGCAAAAATAAGATAAAAACAGAGAGTAAGGCAAACCATGAGACTCTTAAATACAGAGAACAAACTGAGGGTTGCTGGAGGGGAGGTGGGTGGGGTAATGGGCTAAATGGGTAATGGGCATTAAGGAGGGGCAGTTGTTGGGATGAGTGCTAGGTGTTGTATGTAAGTTATGTATCACTGGGTTCTACTCCTGAAACAAATGCTATACTGTATGTCAACTAACTTGAATTTAAACACATAGATTTATAAAAAGATCATTGGATTTTGAACAACCAAATAAATGTATGCCATAATGTTTTTGGGTCTCCTGCCTTACTCAAGAGAGAATCTATTTTGACATTTATTGCATTGAAATTTTTTTCTTTGAATTTAAGGAGTGTTAAAGGGGAGGTCCAGATCTCCTTCATGGTTAATACTACATATTACACAATATTTGTTGACTTATTTGTTAATTTAACAATGACTTGTTAACTTAATTTGAGGATCACTGAGTATAACTTCCATAAAATTATTTTATCAAGTTGCTGAAAATCAGAACATATGTGTTCTCTTCTATGTCTTTTTCTATTTTGAAGTAGTGGTTATGTACTAAATTGGAAGTGAACATTTTCAGCAGATTATTGGTTACACTTTAAAAGTTAGTTATTGGCTGTTAATAGTATGCACTTATTTGGAAGAGTCTTGTTGGGGAAAAACTGAAGTATTAGGGCATGATTTTTGAATAGTCAGCATAAATTCAGATGGACAGAACATTGAGCTAGAAGGACTCTAACCACATCACTCACTGAGTTGTTCTTATAGCACCTAAAAGTGCATTATGAAGGCCTATTTGGAATGAAGAATGTTTTAATAATACACATTTATATTCAATCAGTAGGAAAGGCTTTGAAAGTCTCTCTGTGACAAGCAGAGGAAATAAAACATTTAAATGGACTCAAACATTTCTCAGTAAGTAATTTGCAGAGTTTGTGAAACTGTTATATTTTAGTCACCCAGGAAGAAAATCCCTAATCCATTTATTAGGCCTGTCTTTTTATTTACACACATCTTTGTTCTCTCAGTGTAGGTAAGTGAACGAGATAGACTTGCATGTTCCTTCTGTGGCTGTCATTATGAGTCTGAATATAGCCAAGCTAATGAAAGCAATTTCATTTTTATTGTCAAAGAAAATGCAACTGATGATACAGTTTTGATATACTTGTGGTATTTAAAAACAAAACACCTCTCAATGAGTCTTAAGATTCCAGCTTATGATTGGATAGAAATCATTATTTTATTCCTAAATCCATGTCGGACCTTAAATATGTTACAAATAATCCCAGCAACTGGATAATGCCTATGAACAAGTGGCTAATGTCCCTTACCAGTTGGTAAATTAGTATAGTGTGCTTGTGTGAAAATTCTTATTCTCCACCCATGCATTTGTTTGTTCAGACAATTGTTTCTTAGTGATTATTAAGTGAAAAATATCTTACTCCCTAAATGGAAAGGCAGCAATAGAAGAGCATGATTTTGAGTGTGAGAGGTCCACATTTGAATTCCTCCTATTACATTTTTGTAGCTTTGTAACTTTGACAAATGATGTAATTTCCTGTCTTCTGTTTTTATTTCTTTGACTAGTAACTTAGCTGCCTATCTAAAAGATAGTAGTAACTTTACTATTATTCATTTTTCCTCTGTGGACAACTACATTGACTGTAAAGGCAACTCTTTTAAAAGTGGCTCATGCCATTAGATTGCTAGCCACCATGTTAGTGACAAGTTTTATTTTTCTGAGTAGTTTTTACTCAAAATGTAGTTAATTCCTAGTTACTTAATAGCTGCGCACAATATATAAAAAAACACCTCAAAATGTAAATAACAAAAACCTAAAATAATTTCATGCACATGGTTTATGGGAAAATTTTTGATGTAATAATTCTTCCTAATCATATCACAACACATTAGGAAAAGTCTATAGGCAGCTAATGCAAGTTGATGAAGAGTTATATACAAAAATAAGAAATACTTGGCATTCTAATCATTTTTATTTAGTTCATTTTAGATAAACTAGGGAATATAGGTAACATCTGGAGGCACTTAAAACAGCACATATTCATAGTTTGGATACTGGTATATAGTCCTTACTCAACTGATTGGAGCTTTGCATCTTCTAGCTTTTTACTACCATAGAATCAAACTCTTAGTTTCCTTTGTTTTCAGGTGGTTTGTTTCTGTCAATATCTGCTTAAATATTCTAATACCTAGGAATTCTTTGCCTACTGCCAAGCCTAGTCTGAATACCAGTATTGTTTAGCCTAAAATGTTCTCTTTTACATAGTTTTTAAGTACTTTTATTAAAGTAGGCCAACATTTTAAAAATCAGTATCTTCCCATTGAAAATCTGATTTTCTTTATTTCTTGGGGAAAATGACCGAAAGATTTGGAAACATTGACCAGCATTCTACTGGAACTAAATTGCTCTTACACAGTTTAGACAAGATAACACTTTCCAGTTCAACAAAATACCATCAATTTATTGTTTCTTTGACAGAAAAGCTGAATGTCAACTATAATTCATCATCACATTTGTTGTTTCTCTTAGAATAAGCAAATATTTCCCTGTTTCTAGGTCTCTAACAAAAATGTGTAAGTGAAAAGTAAATCTGGACGAGGTAATGATTTTAAAAAGTGGGAGAGACTTAGGAAATAAACATTTTTCTGAGAATTGACTATGAAAGCAAAATATTTAGCATTAAATATGTATCTTTTGCCTTATACCCACCTTTACTTCTATAGGTAGGTAGTAGAGTTTGTGAACCCTGGTTTGAGATACCCAACAATAGAAATACTTATGAATCTTGATTTCTGTATTTCAATCAGTTGTATGCTATTTACCAACAGAAGTGGGGTTTATTAGTTTAACCCAATTTTCAAGTTAGGAATATCAGAGGAATGCATCTGCAATAGAAAGTTAAGAAGTAGCCATACAGTACCTAATAGTCTAAGAAACTTAATCTGTTTTCCAAATCACTTGACTTACTGTCTAGGTTTTTTTTTTCTTTTTTTCTTTTTTCCACTGAGGAATATCAAGTTCAATATCTTATTCGTGCAGACTTCAAATGAAATTAGATTGTCTTTTCTTTCAAACATAAATCCAGTAATTAGTATCTAGTCATCAGTCTCATATATGGATTGTTTCTTGGAAACCAAAGACAATAATTGAATTTAAAATGCTGTGCCTAACATTTCAGGGTGATACACAGCAAATGCGGTGGAGAATATTTTTCTGTCACTGTGGATTTCTTAATGTAAATTCACTTAAGTGAAGGGGCTATCAATTTGTAGTGTATTATCGCACTCTAGTTAAGACCAAGCTTCATTGAACACATGCCCAACCCCTACACCGAATAAATTGCATCTTGGCAGTTCAATTCTTTTAAATAAATATTTTCTCTCTTTGAATTTTAAATACGCCTTTACCATCTGTTCTGTCCTTTAGTTACGAAAATGCCAAAGAACATAACTTACTACTGTGCCATTTACAAACTGTAGGCAGAGAAGTGACTTAGTACTTGGCATGTCTTTGTTCTCAATTCTACCCAATATTTGTTTTTCCTTTTCTCATGCTTCAAATATAATGGAAGATATTATTCTGACATACAGAAGTCTTTTCCAGCAAAAATGGAACACAGGAAAAATGATTAATTTGAAAGACTTAACCAAAGCCGAATCTGCAGAAATGTGAAATACCTGAAGGATTGTAATCATACAGACATTATGTTAAGCCTAACTTTATCAGGCAGATGCTATGCAGATTGCATTATAGCCAAGATCCTTGGTAAAGGAAACTCATTTTGTCTTCTCAGAGGGACAAGAGATATTTCCAAGGAAACCAAGAATTAATGCTTGCATTCATCCTGTATACACGTTTGTTACATCCTGCATATTCCAGGCATATAGCAAAAATTACCTGGACATTAATATGACATCACAACATTGAATAGAAGAGTGGTATAAGAAGTCTGTGTAAAATATAAAAGTTACATTCAATTTAATTCCTTGAACAAAGAACATGGTGAGGAACTTAGCTGAATATATTCATATTGAAAATAAAAGCTGCTGATTAAGAAATGACAACAAAACCCCTAAACCTTTGTAATGTATTTATATTGAGAATTCATAATAGGAGGGGCCACCATGGCGGAGAAGTAGGGGAATCCATACTTCCCACGTCTCTCAAACAAAGTGCAGAAGCCAAAGGACTTTGAACACCAGAGCCTGGGAGGAAAAGAGACTGAATGTACCAGGAAGAAAATAGGAAAGCTGGAGAAAAGATAGGTGGGTGACTGAGAACTGGGGGAGATGAAAAAAGGCCACATGGGCACGGAGGAGAGGAACCCCCTTCTGCGGAGAGACAAAGGGAAGAGAAAGAGCAGCTAGCAAAGTGTAGGACCCTACCTGGGCAGGAGAAAGACCTTGGACCGAGACTGAGAGGGATCCGATCTACAACTGCGGGGCTTTCTTCGGACTGGGGCCAGCTCCCTGTTTGTGCACCTGGGGAGGAGGGGAGCCAGGCCTGGGTGCAGTGTTAATTCAGGGGATCAGTCCCCAGTTGGAGAAAGTGGTTTTCTCCCTGGAGGGCTGCGCGATAGTACATAGCCTGCCTGTGTCCGCCACCCCTGGGCTCTGTGGCTGGGCTGAGGGTGTAGTCTGCAGTAGGAAAAGGTGGCTGTCTTCCTGGAGTGCCGTGGGAATGGACAAAGCCTGTGTCTGCCTGCGTCCCTGAGGCTGCGGCTCAGTCCGCAGTAGGAGAAGGTTGTCCTCCCTGAAGTGCGGAGGCAAACATAAAGCCAGCCAGGACCACAGATCCCGCGCACTGAGAGGCGCTTCCCCAGTGCCAGAGCGCATGGAGCAGGACTTTGAATCCTAGCCAAGCACAGGATCAGGGGAGTTGTGGGAGCAGGAAGGAACCCTCCCGCCGGCTGCACCCGTGGCACACTGAGGACGATTCAAACAGAGTCCACCAGATCCGGCTCTGTGGAGAAGAGACTGGGGGATCACCATTTCACCTCCCCCCACTCCACCACCACCAAGGCGGGGCCTCAGGGATCACTCCTGGGGCCCATGGTGGAGGTGGGTCCAGATTACACCAAACTGCATTTCTTGCACTGGGTAACTGCGTATCCACCAGGGCGGCGCAGACCCTGCCCACAGCTACTCCAGATAAGCACTGCAGCATTGCCTGGATTAACTCTAGGTCAATTCTGGATATTCTATACTTTCTATTACCCCATCTTTTAATTTTTAACCTGGTATTTTCTATACTTTACATCTGAAACTACTCACTGAACATTAGGATATTTCTCATTAAACCCTCCTTCATTGATGGGTGTTAAAAATATCACGCACCAAACTCCTCTGTTCTTTTACTGTCAATAGTAAAATTTTAAATATCAGAGTTTATTATTTCTTCTTAAAACTTAAAATATTGATTGCATTTGCAACACAGGATACCTCCTTGGAATAATGGGTACATTTTATGTTCATCTTTCCATCTTCCAATTGACCTTACTTGAATATTATTTCATTTCAAATTGAAGATCCTGTGAAAAGTCACAAAAGCATTCCTTTTCATTTTCATCAAAATGTGTCACCTGCCATATTTCTAACAGCCAGCTTATTTTATCGGTTGTTTTAATAAGTTCTTCAGATGGACCAACTCTGTACTGGGATCACTTTTAATCTGTTAAAGAATTGTAGAAATATGTAGCAACATATTAATTTAAAATAATGAAGTACTTGGACAACATACATTCCTAATGGAAATCAAGTTTTGATTTTACCCTCATGCTTCATTCTAGCTTACAATATAAAAGTAGTAGAGTAATATTTTGAATAATTTTTCACAAAGAAGGAAAGAAATAAGTAGCAAGGAAGGAATTAGGAAGGAAGGGATGAAAAATATTGCTATTTGCGTAACCTCAACTCCATACTTTCTGATATATTCTATTTTTTATTGCCTTTGATTTTTAATGTTTATTTATTTTTGAGAGAGCGTGTGAGAGAGAGGGAGGCACAGAATCTGAAGTAGGCTCCAGGCTCCAAGCTGTCAGCACAGAGCTTGATGTGGGGCTCGAACTCAAACCGTGAGATCTGACCTGAGCTGAAGTTGGACACTTAACCGACTGAGCCACCCAGGCGCCTCAGTTGCCTTTGATTTTTAGATAGGTGTTGAGATTTATTGTCTGTGTTTTTATGTCATTATTGTTTAAATTACTGTTAGAAGAGAAATCTTGGCAATGTTACAAGAACATGTATAAAGTGAATGAAGATATTCTGAAATAGGATTTAAGGAAAGAAAAACTGTCGTGACCTCCAATAAGTAAAATGCAGTTTCCTCCCTATTAGTAGAATCAGCAAATGATGGTCTGAAATCATGTAGAGAAGAGAAAGAGCATGATAGACAACTAGGCACAATGGCAAGGTTGTATGATTTCCAAAAAAAATGTCAAGGAGATAATAATTGTGTTGAAGAAGATCAGAAATAGGTTTTGAAGTAACCTTAAATCATGAATATTGTGTTCCAGGTTAATCCCATGAAAATGGAAACTTCTTTTTATTAGTAGGTCTGTGGATCAGCACAATCAAATGAAATTTTAGGCATCTTCGAATTGAAAAAAAATCACAAAATTGCACTATTTATTCTAGACAACACGTTTACCTGTTAGTGAGTAAATTCTGAGTACTAAGGTGTGTCAGGAATTTCTAGTATGTTCGTTCATTCTACACATTTCTTGGCTTTATGGATAACATTTGATGTTGATTAAACTCGACGTAACTTGAACTGAATACTGATCCAATATTTCAGACATTCTCAAGAGCTCTGATGAGTGGGAATATGACATCCAGAAATATTTCACACTAACTACATTGTAAACAATGCAATAAATTCCCATATTAATATGAAATAACATGTATAATTATTTCAATATTAAAAATGTCTTATAATATCAATTTTACTAATGTGAAATTAATGGTTATTTTTAGTTACAAACATTTATTATCACTTCATTGTAAATATGCTTAGTTTTGTTTTCTTTGTAAATTTTCAATTTTGTAATGAAGTTTAAGTTTACATTATTTTCACAAACAAAATTAGATACTATTTGTAATTTAGAAAATCCTGAATTTACTCTTCTCCTCTAAAACATTTTCTTCTCTCTGAAAATATAAAGAAGTCTTATCTATATTATAAGTCTATAAGTCTATATTATAAGATCCTGTCATTTTGTCTTTAGCTAATTGTCCCAGAGATTTAACCATAGAAGGCCCACTAGGAATACTACTCCTTCCCTCTGTCAATAGTGACTAGCTTCTGTTTGGTCCCTTGGACCAACCCAGGTCTGTTAGAATTCTTTCTCAAGATGTTTAAACCAGGAATTGGGAAAATAGTCCATTCTCTCCAGGTAGGTAGCCACATATGTGAAACGAAGGAGCCCATGGTGACCATGTGGAAAAGTGTGCAGTGACTCTCAGATGTTAAGTGCTTTACCATGTTTCTTTGTATTAAATCATTATTTGTATCGTGAAAGTCCAATTCACAATTATCCTTTTTAATCCCAAACACAAAACTTTCCTCTGTCCTCTAAAAGAGATTATCATATTGTATTTAAGAGCTTGATAGAAGACATTAGGCAACTATTGTCTTTGGGAATACAAATGGTAAGTAACCTTGTTTACACAAATGACATTGCATGTTGTGGATTGAAGGTATGGTCAGGATACTTACTTGCTCAAAAATATTCCTTTAATGCTATATTTGGGACATTGGGTCCTGGTTTCATTCTTAGATGGCTAAATAGATTTGTCTAAAAAGCACATTACTGTTTGTCAATCCTGCCAACTTCATCCTGCCATTGCCAAGGTAAAGAATTTTTATTCAACCAGATTAGGTCTTCTTTGATGCAAAAGCTTTTGGGAGTATATAGCACTAATACAAAAAGTAGAACTGTAAGAAAAGGCACGTTACTTAAACATAATGAAGATAGGTACGTAATGTAAAAAACTTTTCCCCCTATTATTTCCCAAATTCATTATTATTTTTTGTTCTGTTAAAAGCTGTGGAAATTATAAGGACACATGAATGATAGGTTCTGAACTGGAGGATGAGATATGTGGCTTTTTTTTTTTTCATATTAACCTAGTTACGTAACATCTTTGAGCGTCAGGTAAATGGAAACAATAATCTGCTCTACCAATAACATAGGTTTGTTGTTAAAATGTAGTGAGAATACATTTGGTGAAAGAATTTAGTAAGCTATAAAATATTGTAGTGGAATCTAATTTTATATGTTTTGTTGTAATATGAATTGGAATATATTATAAAATAAAACCATATCTCCCTTAACATTTAATTCATACTAAAATGTTACACAACTAAGCCTGAAAATCATGAGTAGACATAGTTGACTAATATAGTAGTTGTTATTATAGTCCTCATCAGGAAGATTATGCATATTCAGAATGTATTTTTATTCTGTTTAAAAAGTGATTTACAATGCCCATATTCTTTTATTTGCTTTGCTATAAAAATTTCAAAGTCAACTGTTTAGCTTTTTATTAAAGGAGCTAACTGTTCTTTCAGTCCTTCATCTCTTATGTCTGCTACCATGTAGCAGTTCTTAGGTGTTTATAATTATATTTATGGTCTCTCAGTAACAATTGGGAGGGTTTCCAAAGATTACCTGAACCATGGCATGTAAGTGTATTTTAAGCATTTATATTTTTCAGGAATTTTTGAGATTTTCCATTTATTATAGATAATGTGAAATGCAATTCAACAAAATTATGAGTCCATTTTATTTTGTATTTTTCAGAAGTTTTTGGACTGTGAGTCATGCAGAAAATCAAAACAACTCAAAATCTTGCCTTAAGTGTTAATTATTTCTCACATTTGTCCTTTGAAAGTGCAAAGCACTGCTGAATATCTGAAGCCAACCAGGGAGTAAAGTCCTTGGTTCTGAAGAATTATCATTTTTGTTTTGTTTTGTTTTGTTTTTTCCCTGATAGCAGAAGTTCAGTTCTTCAGTTCCTACGATTTGTCATGCTGGCTCTGGGATGCACTGTCTAGAAACTATTCACTTCCACCACTACTTCTTAGTGCTTCTAGGATTTATTCATCTTTTTTCAGTTGCTAGGTGACTGGGCAGTGTGAATACTGATTGTATCTCTTTGTATATTCTTGACCAATGTGACTCCCTAGCGCGTATCCCAATCTATAGTTCAAAGAAGGCCCTCAAATATTTGTCAGATCTACATGAACCCAATTCTGATTAAATGGGGGAAAAAAGGAAATAAAATATAATCTTAGAAGAAAATTGTCAGAAGTGATCAAAGGAAAATATAGTGTCTGGAAAACCATAAATAATATTTTTTTTTTTTTTTTGTTTTAAAATTTTTTTTTCAACGTTTTTTTATTTTTATTTTTGGGACAGAGAGAGACAGAGCATGAACAGGGGAGGGGCAGAGAGAGAGGGAGACACAGAATCGGAAACAGGCTCCAGGCTCCGAGCCATCAGCCCAGAGCCTGACGCGGGGCTCGAACTCACGGACCGCGAGATCATGACCTGGCTGAAGTCGGACGCTTAACCGACTGCGCCACCCAGGCGCCCCTAATATTTTTAAAACCTATAGAATGAGCAAAAGAATAAATGAATACATAGTAGGCTTAATATTAAGCACCCACTTTAGGTTTTAAAGTGGAAACTGACAAACTGGATTTCAAGTGAATTTGGTAACATGGGTATCAGGAAAGTTGGAAGTTTTGTCAGAGTTTATTTTCTGTCTCCTGCAGAAGAAACCAATGTTTTTCCAGTAGTGTAAGGCTAACCAAAAACAGTAACTTCAAACAGATGTCTTGACATTTCAGTGTGGTGGTGATCACATGGAAAAACAGTACCTCTCCAGAAATACCACATAAGCTTGAAGCCTGACTGATTTTTGCAGGAGTACATGAGGAACAGCTGTTACAGATTGGAGTACATTACACAAATAAGTGTAATATCCAGGAATTGCAAGGAGGTACAAAGAATTTTTTGAAAAGAAGGCTAAAAACCTGACCCCCAAACTGCCTAAAATCTAGCTTAATTCTCTTGAGTAATATAGCCTAAGTAGCAGAATTTAGGAATATTATGTTTATCTTGCAGGACGCTAAGAGTTTTATGCAAATGCAATGAATGTGGTCAGAGAAACTTCTGTAGAGACTGAGAATGATTCAATGGGTATACATAAACAGAGTGATCTTTACAATGAACTCAGTAAGCAAGAAAATAGAGATTTGAGAATGAATACCTAATTGATCATATGTCTTCAAAAATACTGATCAAAACCCAGCTACTGTGGATTGAAGGCCTTTTAATTTGTATTCTTAGATAAAGAAAAGTCATTGTCTTGTTCACTAATCAATGTGGGAAATCATTATCAGGAACACATAGGATTTTAGAGAGGGCAGGGAAAACATGAGATACTGCATGCAAAGCCTTTAGAACCAGGTGTGGCATACTAAGCCTGAGGACATATTAGGTAGTAGTAGATGTGGTAGTAATTCTAAAGCTTAGGCCTAGCTAAAAATTTATGCAATTTATATCATAAATCTAAGACTCTCCAATGAAAAAATCAGGAAAAAACCAGGGATATATAAAAATAACTATTAGAGAAAAAAGAAAGCCTAATTAATAGAAATAGTTTTCTTATAGAAAAGAAGTGTTGGCAAATACACCATCATTAAATATATGCTTTGTATGCCATTTCTGATAATATATTATCCTTACTTCAACAGGTTGCTGAAGTATCTTTATATTTGGGTCTCTTTACATTTGTATCCAAAAAAGTAATCTCAATCTGTGCATTATGGGAAACTTTTTGCCATTAAGCCAAAACCAATAGTGCAAATCTGATTCACTTCTATACTGTATTAATTAAGTATAGGTATCATTTGTAATCTTTAGTATTCTGTTTCTAAAGTGTGATACAACCTGAAACCATAGGAAGTTAGTTATTTAAATTTCTAAGGTTGAAGGAAGGAAAGCTTATAAACTTCATGTAATAATGGAATTCAGATGACAATGGTATGTTTTGGGAATCCCATCATAGAACGAGCCCTTCCATAAGGCAGGGATCTTCCACAATCCTAGAACACTCTATTGCTAAAGCTAAAAAGGCCAGATACTGCATGCATGTGAGCAGGTAACCTAAGCTTGACAAATCTAATCCCCCCAAATTATTTTAATAAATTGGTGTAAGACAGAAACACCTTAAAATTCATTCTTTTGCTGGTAACAGTGATATTTCAGTAAGTGTGCCATAGTGTGCCAGTGGTGGGACCATGGAACCAAGTTGTTCCTGAGTTATGCCCTTGGTCATGAATTCAGTTGCCTACATATTCTTGATTCTTGGCTAGTTTTCTCAGATAAATTTTCTAGCATCTTCTTGTTTATATGGGCCACTCCATAGCTTTAATAAATTCTATTTCAGAGTTTGTTATTACTGGGATCTAAAAAGTTTGTTACAGATAACGACACCTAGATAGAGGGAATTTGAGTGGGTTGGTGTCTTGCACATTTGAAATTAGAGGCAGCACAAATTTAATAATCAGAGTTTGGGTAAAAGCACACAATGCATAGTAGAGAAATAGCCACATAATCATGTATATTTATTTGAAAATAATTTCCAGATAAAAATAAGTGGTTGGGGAGAGAATTACCAATTCCATACAACAGTATGACAGGCATAAGGAATATCAGAGTGAAAAAGCCACAAATATTGCACTTGGATAGCTTAAAGAAAAACTGTTCAGACAACTAATAACCTGAGGCACCAAATGAATGTTTCAGGCTTTCTATTTCTATCCATAATTGATCTCTTGTACTCTGATGTTGCAAGCTGAAGTAACTGAAAACCTAATGTGAAGTTTTACCTTTAAGGTTACTAAATTAAAATGTTACTTGTTTTGCAACCTTGCTTGGCCTCTTTTGTAAAATTTGGGGCATTTATTGTTTTAAGTGTGAGAGACCAAGAATTGGAAATGTTAGAGTTTAGAGACTTTTATCTCTCTCGAAATCTCAAGAATGATAGTGAAATTTTTAAAAAAAGAAAAACATGTTACTGAAAGAACTTACTAAAGTGCCCTTTCCCCTTGGCAATGAAACTGATTTTTCCTCTCTGTTAAATAATTGTTATGTCATGAATGTAGGGAATTATGTGGGAAATTAGGCAAGTTCTCGTTGTGGCATTACATTTGCTCTTCTCTGTGTCTACCACCATATCTAGAATTAAGTTCAGATGTGTTATTGGGAGTGGAGGAACAATTCTAAAATACAAAAGTAGCTGGAATATTTTTATAATTTATATAAAATATGTTGAGGATATGTGTGAAGACATTTTGATGATGCTTGACTAAGAAGAGAAGAATAACATGTTGAATCAATCTGGATTTATTAATAGAAGTACATTTACCAGAATTTCTGGATTAGTTTTGTTAATTCTAGCAGTGGGACATTGTTCAAATTTTTGTGCACCTGTTGACAATTGGATGCAGTGGCAAATAAAGTTGAGGTACTAGAATTTCCTTTATTTTATATTGGGGAATGAATCCAATGATTTAGGGAAATAAAAATGATGTACTGGACTTTAAATATGTAAACTCACCTATTACCCCTCTCATCCTTGAGGACTCCATAAACAAATCCTCTACCAAAGTCTGAAAAAATATATTGGTGTGTAGGGAGTTCCCAAAATTCCCAGATTCAGTGATTCACTATGAGGACTCACAGGATTCATGATGTAGTTGTAGTCATGGCTATGATTTATTATAGTGAAGGGGTACAAAACAAAATCAGCAAAGGCAAAATGTGCATGAGGGGAAAGTCCAGAGGAAACCAAGCTCAAGCTTTGAAGAATCTTCTCTTGGTGGAGGCCTACATGACATGTTTAATTCCTCTAGCAAGGAGTTAGGACAGCGTGTGAGAAATGTCGTCTACCAGGGAAGCTCATTATAGATTCACTACTCAATGTTTTTATTGAGACCTGGTCACATAGGCACCTTCTTCTTAGCACATGCCAAAATTTCAGACTTTAGAAGTAAAGCGGGTGTTCAGCATAAACCATGTTGTTTATACAAACCGTCTAGGCATGGTGAGCCATTTTTATCAGTTCTAGGAATTGTGAGAACCCTTGTAAAATCCCAAGTTTCCAGAATCTAGCCAATTTCCAACTTTACGTGTAGGCCTTTTTTTTTAAACTTTTTTTTTTTAACGTTTATTTATTTTTGGGACAGAGAGAGACAGAGCATGAATGGGGGAGGGGCAGAGAGAGAGGGAGACACAGAATCTGAAACAGGCTCCAGGCTCTGAGCCATCAGCCCAGAACCTGACGCGGGGCTCGAACTCACGGACCGCGAGATCGTGACCTGGCTGAAGTCAGACGCTTAACCGACTATGCCACCCAGGCGCCCCACGTGTAGGCCTTTCTAAACTGTGTTAGCTCTCAGCTGCCCAATTGATGAGGGAGCAGAATTTTTGAATAATGCCTGAATGTCTCTGTTCTGTAGTCTTGCTTTCTGATGTGAGATTGTATAGTTGAAAAAGGACCCTTGATTTGAAAGAGGGTGAGAGGATAGCAGGGTGCCAGATGGTAAGTAGAGGCGCTTAGTTTCTACTTGTTCAGGGGCCAAATGGATATGGTTTACCTCAATAAACAAGAGAATGAACATGGCAAACAAAACAATCTAACCCTAAAGGATCTTTCTTCATTTTAATTGTTCATGATGGCCTTAGGAATAAATGACTCATCTGTTCATACAGATAAGGTGCTACTTGGAATTCATAATCAAAACAGACAAAAAATTTTGGGTTTCAGTTAATCTGGTTATTTAGCCATAAAAACTGCAAGTTTTAAATGTTCACTAGCTATTAAAGTTATTTGTAAATAAAGGGAGACTAGGTTCACCAAAGGAAGCATATGGTAGTCAAATCATAGATATTCTCACTCTCCTTCTTACTATACCCTAGGGTGATCTGCACCTATTTATTCAAGTAACAGTATACAGTGTAAAGGAAAATACAGAGTTTATTTCAGGGAATACTCGACAGTTGCTATGGTAGATTGTAACCTGCACATCCGACCACTTACTATGCATATATATTTTTTAAATTCCATGTTAAAGACCTTATTCTTACAATCCTTCTAGTGATATGTATGTGTGTTGTTTTAAATTAACTCTGATAAATTTGTTCTGAGATAATTTTCCTTTGGTACAAATTTGTTACTGAAACCTACAAGAAAATGTGGAAGAGGCTTATGATAGGTAAAGTAATATACTTTTTAAACTAGTCAGTTTTGTGTTACGTCCAGTGGAATCCATGCATTGAAATGTCTCCCATTTATAAGTGAATAGTAAGGATACATCTCATCTCACATCCTCTCATACTTGTTTTTCTTACCTTTGGGAGATTCATGACTTTAAGAAAGATGAAATGGAAGTTCCTGGAATAGTTCTGTGTGTCAGTAGTCAAAAGCAATAGTGCACTTCTGTGTGAATCACACATCATAAAACTAGCAAATTTCAGAAGTGTTAATCCCTATTACATTACCATTTAACTCTTCAGTTTGGCTGAGACAAAAGATAAATTTATCCTTAAGAGTTACAGAGCTTTATCATGAATTTAATTAGGTGGTTTCCAATCGCAACTACTATCCCAAATGTGCTTTCCTTACTAAAGCAAATCAATACAGCCCCTGGCATCTGGTATGCTGTTATTGATCCAGAGATAACTTTTTTCCCACTCTAAACCAGTAAACAGCAAACATAAAAAGCTTTCTGCTTTCACCTGGCAGGGGCAGCAGCTTAGTAGGGTACTTAAAAATCTTAAACCATCATCTAGTTTTCTTTAAAAATCTTGGAAAACAGGAAGTAGAGTTTTCTTCATTAAATGTCTAGGTAAGAAAAACCATCTTACTCAAAAATGTGTAACAAAGGCAATGAAAAAACAGATTTTCATCCTCACTAAACTTTCTACATGTACAGTGACTTGCAGCATACTGCAAAATCTCCTTCAAAGCAACAGATAAATCCATCATAGAACCAGTTTCACCAGGAAAGAGTTAAAACACCTAGTGAGTTTAATAAAAATTGAATTGTAATGGGGATGCAAGGTACAGCATGGCTGCTATAGTTAATACTCTATTAATAATACTATATTGTACATTTGAAAGTTGTTAGTGAATCTTAAAAGTTCTCAAAAAAAATTGGTGACTACGTATGGTGAGGGATGTTAACTAGACTTATTGGTTTGCTCATCTTACAATACATACAAATATCAAATTGTGCTATTCACCCAAAACTAATGTAACATTGCACTGTCCATTATGCCTCAATTAAAAAATGAAAAGTGAGAAACATTTAGATGCAATTCAAATTACTTTTGAGGATACTACTCCAATTGATGTAGTTGTCATTGAAAGGCTTTTACATTTAAACCATTTACCTGTTAGATTTCAGTTGGAGCAATTTCGTATTCACCTTTATAACTCAGCAAGTCCACTGATGGCTCACAATTCTTGTAGTAGAAAAGGGTGCTTTATTTAAACCAAGGCAAAACCTATCTCAAACCAACTCATTTTCCAATCTTGTGAGAAACACGAGGCCCTGATTTGTTTCTTTCTCCTCTCCTCTCCTCTCCTCTCCTCTCCTCTCCTCTCCTCTCCTCTCCTCTCCTCTCCTCTCCTCTCCTCTCCTCTCCTCTCCTCTCCTCTCCTCTCCTCTCCTCTCCTCTCCTCTCCTCTCCTCTCCTTCTTTCATTAAAGTCATTCTCTCTTTAATAAGTAGTGATTCTCCTTTAAAATAAAAGGCCTTTCATCTGCTACTAAACCCTTATGAAGTTTGAACGTCTGACCATGCATGGGACAAGTGAACATGCCTCCTAGAAAGTTGTCTTTTATCAACTAGATGGTGTCTATCTGCTTAGCATTAAGGCAGTTGTGCCCTGAAACACTCTTTTCTTCTTGTGAATGTACTTTTTATGACACCAGACCCAAGGATATTCTGAAGGCGTACGTTAGTTGTGGGTAAAAGCTTCTTCTATCCCCAACAGTTTGGTTTCACTTCTCCTCTGTCCTTAACACACACTCAAGGATTCATGTGGAATGCCTTATAAATAACTGAATGAGTTGGAAAACATGAGCTTGATTTATAAATGACTTTATTGATTGTAACGGCCAAATGTTTACTGCTGTGCCGTTAGAACCTCATACAGAAGTGCCCTCAACATCTACAGGAAAGTTCTTTTATTGTAAACAAAAAAACAAAAAAACAAAAAAAACAAAACAAAAAACTCTAAGCAGGAAACATCATTGCCTCTGCCAGGAAGATGAGTTGGTTTGAGATAATAATCTTCAGGGATTCATGGGAAGTGACCAGTTTTTTCGGCTGATGATCAGAGATTTGGGAGGAATAAAATTGTAGAATTAGTGATAACGGTGTTTCAAGAAGTAGTATATGACTGGACCTCACAAAACTTGTAAAATAGTTGCTTTAAATACATATTAAATGTCCCACTCTGGAGGTGGTTCCTTTTTTTAAGTTTTTTTTAAATTTTATTTTTACTTATTTTATTTTGAGAGAGAGCAAGCGAGTGAGAGCGCACACAAGCAGGGAAAGAGAAAGAGAGAGCGAGAGCCCAAGCAGGCTAAGTACTGTCAGCACAGAGCTCAATATGGGGCTCAATCTCACAAACTGTGAGATAGTTACCTGAGCCAAGATCAAGAGTTGGTCGCTGAACTGACTGACTTACCCAGGCACCCCTAAGGAGGTGGTTCTTCATGTTAGTTAAGAACATCTACTTGTATAAATATCAGTGATCTCTAAATAATTTAAAATCAGGCATTACTGTATATAACAGGAAAAATAAAAGGCCAGCAATTTTAAAAACTTAGAAGTATATTTTTCTCTAATAGAAAACACCTTGAGCTATGCAGTCCATGGCTGTTATGGGAGTTTCATTTTCATGAGTGAACTATTTTCTTTCTATTTTCTGCCTCACTCTTACTAACGTTCCTCCCACTTTCAAGTTCAGCTCATGGCAAAGAATTGTTACTGGAGACTCCAGCCCTCAATTTTGCATGCCAAGGGACAGGAATGAGGGAGGGCTGGACTACAAAATGACCCAAATACCAGCTAAGCCATGTTTTGGAAATCTTTCACAATAGTTTTTTTTTTTTTTTTTTTTTTTTTTTTTTATCACTGATCAGAACTTAACCATGTGCTTTCACCTGGATGGGGGACAAAAAAAAGTCTTTTAGGTAGACACATTGCAGCTCTACATAAAATTTGCACTCTTATTTTAAGGATGAAAAAGCAAAGAATAGTGGGAAACAATCATGTGAACTTGTTTTATTTGCCACCCCTTAGCTTGATCAATGTCTTGATAAAACAAAAGCTATTAGGTAGAGACAGATACATAGACATATACATATACACATATACATATATATAATCAACAACATAGATGTATCTAGTGCAAAGACTTGCTTATTCTACATCATAGCTGCGTCTTGCACTTTGCAAGAATAAGGTGATTTGGGTAATATCAGTAATAAGATACATACTCATTCATCTGTTAATATATGATTTATTTCTTCCTTAACCAAAGTCCTCAGATCTGGGAACCATGAAGTGGAAGACTTGATGACTTCTGTTACCGTCATATCTAATTACTTATATGTAAGTTTCTAACCCATAGTTTCTGGAGTCTATTGATTTAACTTAAAAGGAGAAATGATTCTACAAAAGGACACAAAACAAGTTTCCAATAAATGGGAGGTATTACCTCTGTATATCAAACTGTGACAAGGCTTTACAATGGGTTAAGGGAGGTGTATAGATGGAACTAGTACTACCATGGCCAGGGTAAATATTAATAGAAACTACTACAACTATTTACAATACAGGGATAAGAAAAATTCTTAGGTGACACAGGAATGAAGATTTGGTTTAACCACATGGTAGGCAGAATAATGGTTCCCCAAAGATGTCAACATCTTAATTCCCAAACTCTGTAATTGTTTTATCTCTAAAAAGTACATTGTAGGTGCTATTAAGGTAAGGAATGCCCAGTTGGTCCTAAGATGATCACAGGTGGCATTTAAGAGGGAGGCAGGGGAATAAGAGATTTTGAAAGTGTTATACACCTGGTTTTAAGGGAACACAGGAGTCCTCTAGAAGACAGAAAAACAGAGCTAGGTTCTTCCCTAAAGCCTACAGAAGAAATGCAGCCCTGCCAGAATCTTGATTTTTTTCAGTAAGACATGTTTCAGAACTCTAAAATAATACATGTTTGTGTTGTTTTAAGCCACAAAGTTATAGCAACAATAGGAAATTAAAGTACACTACTTGGTCAAAAATTTTAAAACCGGTGTTGCTTGAGGGGAAAGGACACATGGAATGCTAACACCAGAAAACAAGCTTTTGGAGGTGATGGATTTGTTATGGCATAGATTGTGGTGTTAGTTTCACGGGTGTATATTTATCTCCAAACTCAACAAGCTGTATACATTAAATACATACAGCTTTTTATGTTTCAAAAAAGACCATTCAAAAAGGTGGGGAAAAATTAAAATACTGATTACAACCACATGGGTAGTTGTAGAAATGAATACTGCAACCTCTATTTAGTTTTTATTCTTGGCTGAATCATACATGTATTTATTTTACCTGATTTTGTGTCTGGTTTCCTATTTTTGCTTTTTTTTAAATAAGGGACTTTTGTGGTAGTGAAGTGTGTGTGTGTGTGTGTGTGTGTGTGTGTGTGTGTGTGTGTGTAGGTGTGTGTAGGTGTGTGTAGGTATATGGGATATGGAAGCAGAAGGGTGCCTGAACTAGAGGAGGTTTTTATTTCCCCTGGAGATCTTGGCTTGGAACTGGTTAATGTAGTTAACTAATGAGATTTTGGTGAGGTCTCTGGGAATGTGGATGATTCCAATTTCTGTGGTTTGAAAAATGGTTGCATTATTCTGATTAAATCAATGGAGCCAAACACCAAAATGGGGCAAGGACCTATAAACTTGACCAATCTGAAGCTCCCATTTGGAATTTTTAATTTGGAGTGAATGAGCAAGGATATTTTGGGACTCATTCATGTTAGAAAAGAAAGACAACACTACTAGAGGCAGTATCCAGTCTTTTGTGGCAATAGTATCTTATATATCTAATATTTGTAGATATTATACTACAAATTATATTATACTGTAGATAAGATACTATATAATAGTATCTTACATATCTAATATTTGTGTTCATGATATTGACTCTATTTTTTGGCACCACACCTTTTGTTTTGGATTTTACACTTATGGCACTATTGTTTCTCCAGTCTTCCCATAGATTCTGTGAATTATCTGGTATTCTTTTAATATAATCCTTTTTGTCTTTTTTTAAATATTGGGGTTGACTTTTATTTGGAGGGAGATAAGTTTAACTTAAATATCATGACAAATATTAGGTTATATTTTGGCCTGGGTCAAGATATTTCCAAAGTTTTACATGGATTGAGCAAACCATGTCATAATATATCTCAGATCACTTTGCTCTAACCCTGTACATTTTGGATGAGTGATATGGCTAAGATCATACTTCCAGGTTCCTGAAAGTGGAAAAAGAAACTCCATAGATAAATGGCACAGGGATAGCTGTCATAGTTTACATAAAAATTGACATTTAGATTTATTTTTGATGCACATTTATACATAGGTACATTTGTGTAGCAAATACTGTTCAGCTCTGGATCTATTGAAAGCAGTCAGTTTCTATAAAAATAAGACTGAGGACTGGAGTTTGACTGTGTTAGTTCAACCTGATAACACATTCCTGGAAGTTTTTTAGACAGTTTTGTCTTGTCTAAATATTTTCAAGCTGTAAGGGTAGGAAGATTGAAATTATCTAGCATTTTTTTTCTATGATCATTATGCTCTAAAATACTGTGGCAGTCAATATATCTCTAGGCCAACAGTTCTCAAATTTTTGATCTCAGGACACTTATAAATTATTGAAGAACACATGAAATTTTGTATGTGTGGTATATATCTATCAGTATTTATCATGTTAGTTAATCTGATAGTCAAAATATAATATGGAAATAAACATTCCATTAGTTTCCAGAGTCATATTATCACATGTCTTGTAACCTCTGGAAATCTCTTTTGCACATGCATTAGAGAAAAAGAAAAGGCAAACCATGCCTTAGTATGAAAAGTTTTAATTTCATGAACTCACTTGTTTTAGAGACTCCCAACAGTCTATAGACAACATTTTGAGAAATGTTTTGTAGGCATCTGTAAATACAAGTTCTCATATTTCCAAGATTTTACAATAGCTCAAATATTTTATTTAAGCATTGATACATGTCTAAGTATACTTGTTTCAATTTTGTAATACGTGCTTCTTGTTTAATATTTATACTTATTTTGTAGATAAAGCAATTGAAGCTCAGAGAGGCAAATAATTCGTCTGTACTGATAGTATTGGTGGATTTCAAAGTTAGTCTCCCTAATTCATTCAAACAGAGGTGTTGCTGTTTTTACTATATCATCCTTTAACGTTCCAGAAGGAATAGGTGACATCTACAGTTAAGGTTCAGTGTATACTGGATTATAGTTTTCAAGGAATTAATATTAATTTGAAAATATTATATGTTAACTTGGAATGTAGATTATTTTTGTTACCAACTCACTGTAGCATCATGGGCATTTTTTTCTATTTGTCTTTGAAAATTGTGATTAATGCCCTAAAATTTCCAATGGCTAATTTTTGAATTTGTGTTGTATAGAATGATCTCTCCATGAATAAAATGAAGCGAGCTGTCCAGTTTTTTATTTTCATTTTCTTATTCTATGATGAAATATGAAGTTTACCTTTTTAAAAGGATCATCTTTGGTAAAAGGAAGAGGAAAGCTATTTTGTCTTTTTTTTTTTTTTTTTTGAGTTAGAGTTACATAATTGCCAAGGGTTTCTGTCAGGAGAGAAAATTTCATTCAATTGTCCATTTAGAGAACAAATTTCTGTTTTCTCTGAAATTTTGAAGTGGCTATAACTCTCCAAGAAAATGGGAACATTGTTGACACCTGGTATTTCCACTGTTAGGGATCAAATCACTAAACATTTGATTTGTCACATCGTATGCTCACAGTATGGGGGGGCTTCTTGCTAAAAATGTTACTTTAAAAAAATGTTACTTTAATTGCACTTCTCTCTCTCTCTCTCTCTCTCTCTCTCTCTCTCTCTCTCTCTCTCTCTCTCTTTTGGCGGGGGGGGGGGAGGGGGGGCTAGTCCAATGAATAAACTCACTTTGGAAATATCTTGAACTCAATCAGAGCTGAAGTTAGAATTCCACTTCTTTTAAAAATTTTTTTAATGTTTATTTATTTTTGAGACAGAGGGAGACAAAGCATGAGTGGGGGGGTGGGGTGCAGAGCAGGAGACACAGAATCTGAAACAGGCTCCAGTCTCTGAGCTGTCAGCACAGAGCCCAATGCAGGGCTTGAACCCACAAACCATGAGATCACGACCTGAGCTGAAGTCGGATGCTTAACCGACCTAGCCACCCAGGTGCCCCAGAATTCCACTTCTATTGCTTAATGTCTAGGTTATCTGGGTTGCATTATTCTTTGTAAAATATAAGTCAATTCCCCAAACTCCTATTGGGGTATTATGTACATTATTATGGCATTATTGTGAGCACTGGAATTAGAGACATGGGCTGGGACAGTCTCTTTGCTATTTTTGTTTTAGTATTGCTATATTGAATTGAAAGAAAGGACACATACAGAAAGCTTTGCACCATAATTGCCTCATATTTTTAATTAACCATCTGTAAAAGTTAATTACATTTTCCTGTAGGGGCTAACACATTTTTCAGTGGTTAAAACATTTGTTTTTCAGCATGTCATTTAAGAAATTGGATATGATTACCAGTGAAGTTCACTTTAATTTTACTATCTTATCTTGAAAAATGTGTGAAAATTCAAGATTAAAATGGGTACTTTGTGCATATAACATACCACTATGATTCTATACAGCAGTTTATTAGCAAAGTTTTAAATGTGTAGGAAACATGACTGACTCATTCTAGGTAGACCAATTGGAAATATTTGCCTTTTTGTATTTTGTGATAATTGTAAACATACAAGTTTGTCTTTAATTTCTTTATTACTTCTGTGGTATGATGTTTTTTAACTCCTAGGATGACATAGTGGTTTTAGAAAAAAAAATACAATCTGCTTTATTGTTTCGCATGATGCTCATAGAATGATAGTAATTATTCCAATATAGGAAATATAGTAATTCAGAGATGGTAGGTAAAAATTACATATTACACTTACATATCATAAATGCTTATGCCTATCCATCATCTGTTAATCTATATGCCTAGAAAAAAACCCACACACTTACATTTAAATGTTCTGCTATTACTGTGTTTTCGATCTGGGAACCATGTGTGCTTTTTCTTTTTATCAATGTACATCCAATTCTTAGAACTAACACATAGTTCTACATATACATAGTTCAACATATATATTTGTTGAAAAATGGATAGATGGGCTAATGAATGAGTGTAGTTAGAGAAAAACAGTGTTATAGAGAGTACAGGGAAGAGAGCAATTAATTCTTGCTGGGGAATTCTTTTAGAATAGGTGTTACTTTAACTGGTTCTTAAAGAAGGAATGGAAATGCATACATTAGGAAAAGAAAAATGAGAAATTTTTCTAGGTAGGAGAAACAGAGCAAACAGACTTAAAGTAGAACACATGTATTTTGGGGGATAGATAGCATAGAGGCTAGTTGGTAAAGACAGAGAAAACATAAAAGGAAGACTGGCAGATATGTTCATAAAATTATGATTGGGACATCTATTTGCTTATTTTTGAATGTTTTCACACAGAATTAGATATTTTTTTTCCATACGTGATGAAAAATTAATCAGCTGAAGACCAACATGGTGCTTAGTATTCTTTTTCTTCTCATTAAACTTTTGTTTTAATGGATCTCAAAATTCTGTGATGGATTTTTGGTCAAGTTTTGACTAAAATCAGTACTTTTAAATGGAAACAACTGGACCAAAATTTCATTCATATGTGGAATTTAAGAAATGAAACAGATGAATATAGGGGGAAAAAAAGAAAGGCAAACCGTATGATGGACTTTTATCTATAGAGAGCAAACTGAAGATTGCTGGAGGGGTGGTGGGTGGGGGATGGTTTAAAGGAGTGATGTGTATTAAGGAGGGCATTTGTTGTGAGGTGTTGTATGTAAGCGATGAATTAACAAATTCTACTTCTGAAATTAAATTACAATATATATGTTAACTGGAATTTAAATAGCTTGAAACTACAAAAAAAGTACTTATTTTATCTCCTTTACTTCGGAATGTTTTATTGTTATCTTTAACCAGTCTTTTACTATTAAACTTAAATGGTCAAGTAACACAAACAGTTCTGAGACCATTCTTCCACCAGTGATGAAAACTGGTGGGGAGCCTGGGTGGCTTACTCAGTTGAGTGTCTGACTCTTGATTTTGGTTTGGGTAGTGATCCCAAGGTTGTGGAATCAAACCCCTCGTCTGGCTCTGCAGTGAGCAGGGAGCCTGCTTGGGATTCTTTCTCTGTCTCTCTGCCCCTCTTCCCTGCTTGCTCTTTCTCAAAAAGAGAAATAAAAAAAAATGATGAGTGACAGATATTGGGATAGTATTCATTTAACCTTCCGAGCTTTTTGGGAAAACTTGGTGACCTCGCCAGCTCCAGTTGCCTTCTCTTTCAATGCTTTTATGACACCCTCAGAAACCATCTGTCTCATGTCACAAACAGCAAAATACCCCAGAGGAGGATAGAGAAGCTCTCAACACACATAGGCTTGCCAGGAACCATATCAATTATGGCAGTATCAACAGATTTCAAGAAGTTGGGGGGCCATTTTCCAGCTTTTTTCTAGAACAATGATCCATCCAATGTGAGCTGTGCAACAGTTCAGCATAGGTGGGTATCCAATACTGAGTTGGCCTGGATGGTTCAGAATAATCACCTGAGCTGTAATGCCAGCTCCTTGCATTGGTGGTGGCTCATTTTTGCTGTCACCAGCCACATTGCCATGACAAACATCCTTGACAGTTATGTCCTTGATGTTGAAGCCCACATTGTTCCTGGGAAGAGCCTCCCTCAGAGCTTCATGTGCATTTCAACAGAATTTACTTCAGTTGTAACATTGGAACAAAGATGACCACCATGCTGGGTTTAAGAACAATAGTCTCCACTCTGCCCACAGAGACAGTATCAATACCAACAATTTTGTAGACATCCTGGAGGGGCAGACACAAGGGCTTTTCAGTGGGATGAGTTGGAGGTAGAATGCAATTCAGAGCTTCAAGCAGTGTGGTTCCACTGGTATTACCATCTTTATGGATGGATAAATATACCTTTAACCAAGGTATATTAGCACTTGGCTCCAGCATGTTGTCTCAATTCCAACCAGACATTGACAAAAATGCTGCTGTGTCATGGTTGTAGCCAAGTTTCTTTCTTTTTTTAAAAAATGTTTATTTAGGGGCACCTGGGTGGCGCAGTCGGTTAAGTGTCTGACTTCAGCCAGGTCACAATCTCGCGGTCCGTGAGTTCGAGCCCCACGTCAGGCTCTGGGCTGATGGCTCAGAGCCTGGAGCCTGTTTCCAATTCTGTGTCTCCCTCTCTCTCTGCCCCTCCCCCGTTCATGCTCTGTCTCTCTCTGTCCCAAAAATAAATAAACGTTGAAAAAAAAATTAAAAAAAATGTTTATTTATATTAGAGAGAAGAGGAGGGGCAGAGAGAGAGGGAAATAGAGAGTCCCAAGCAGACTCCTTGTTGCCAGTGCAGAGCCTGACATGGGACTCGATTCCATGAACCACGATAGCATGACCTGAGCAGAAGTCCAGAGTCAGACGCTTAACTGACTGACCCACCTGGCACCCCACCAGTTATTTTAATGTAGGTGATGGCTTCCTTAATGATTTCCTTGTATCTCTTCTGGCTATAGAATAGCCCAGTAGAAGCCATTTTGTTAACACCAACAATTAGTTGTTTCCGACCCAGTGCATAAGGCAAAAGGGCATGTTCACAGATCTGACCTGCTTTAGGTTCGCCAACACGATCAGCAACAATCAGAATTAGCAGAGCCAGCCTGAGATGTGTCTATAATCATGTTTTTGATAAAGTCTCTGTGTTCTGGGGCATCAGTGATATTTGCTGATCTCAAATTTCCACAGGAAAATAGCAATGGTGATACCACGGTCATGTTCAGCTTTCAGTTTATCCAAGACCCAGGCATACCTAAAGGAGCCCTTCCCCAGCTCAGCAGCCTCCTTCTCAAATTTTTTGATAGTTTGTTGATTCTACCACATTTGTAGATCACATGACCTGTGGTATTAGAGTTGGAGAATCAATGTGTCCAATGACGCAGATATTGACACGTGTCTTTTCCCATTTTGGTTTAGGTTTAGGTTTAGGTTTAGGTTTAGTGGTGGTTTTCACAACACCTGAATTCTGGCAGCAAATCTGTTGTGCAAAAGTGAAGTTCAGTATTCTAATAGAGAACCCATAAATGGCTTTAGTTTCTTCACTCAAAGAGTGAAATGATGGGGGGCACCTGGGTGGCTCAGTTGAGCATCCAACTTTGGCTCAGGTCATGATCTTGTGGTCGGTGAGTTCGAGCCCTGTGTGGGGCTCTGTGCTGACAGCTCGGAGCCTGGAACCGCTTTAGATTCTGTCTCCCTCTCTCTAACCCTCCCCTACTCATGTGTGTGTGCTCGCTCGCTCTTTCTGTCAAAAATAAAACATTAAAAAATTTTTTTAAAAAAAAGAAATGATTGGTCTGGCTATGGTCTTCTCAGGTTTTATATAGTACTAATATATCAGTATAATTGGAATCAAAACCATCTGATCTAAAATGATAAATTCATTCTTTTGCAAAATTTAAATGGCTGCTTGTATCTACTAAATGATTTCCTGTAATATTCCTTACAATTGTTAGCTTATGACCCAAATTAGCTGATTTGTCAGTTATTAATACCTCTATAGATAGTTCAATTTTGCCTCTCCCTTATCTAAGAAGTTTTCCCAGATCTATGGGAAAATTATGAAAAATAATTTTTCTGGCCCATTATTACTAATAGGTTTATTAGGGCATATCTACTTTAAATCCTGATAAAACAAGGTAGATCATAAATGAAAGCATAACATTAGATTCATACTTATATTTTAATACATAGTTTTTGGGTAATATTTATAAATAAATGGTTCTGAAGACCACATGTAATTTGTGTAATGTTAATAGCTTAAAACTGCTTTAATATTTGAAAAAAATTGTATATTCTAATAGTGTTAACTCTTTCTGACTGAATCATTTATATGCTCAATGATAGCTGCATGACTAAGTACAGCACAGTGTGAGGATCAGATTCCACATAATTTTTAGAAGCACTTTTGTTATTCTGATTTTTTAAAATATTTATTTATTTTTGAGAGAGAGAGACAGCGTGATCATGGGAGACAGAGAGGGGGAGACAGAATCTGAAGCAGGTGCCAGGCTCTGAGCTGTCAGCACAGAGCCAGACATGAGGCTTGAACTCCCAAACCACGATATCATGACCTCAGCTGAAGTCAGACTCTTAACCGACTGAGCTGCCCAGGCTCCGTTGTTGTTCTGATTTCTAATCAAGACTGAAGACAGCTTCAAAATTCAACACCTCATTTTACCAAATATCAATGCCAGCATCAGCGCCAGTGTTTTCTTAACCTCATATCAATTCTGCCCTAAAATAAATTAAAGTTCTTGGATACCCGTTACCCACCTTCAGAGTTAACATCATAGTCATGGTACTGTTCTCAAAATTAAGATAAGTGGGGTGATACTATAAACACTGGTAAAATACTGTTAACTAAAATACAAAATTTATTTGGATTTTGCTATCTTTCCTTATTTTTTTTTATTCCAAGATCTAATCCAGAACCCTACCTTGCAGTTAGTTGTCCTCTCTTCTTAGTTGCCTCTGGTTTGTGACAGTTTCTGTCTTTTGTCTTTCATGACATTGACATTTCTGAGGAGCATTTGACATTTTTGAAAGTATTTTATAGAATGTCTTTCAGTTTGAGTCTGATGTCTGGCTGATGTTTTCTCATGATTATGTTGAAGTTTTGAATTTTGGTAAAAAAATAGAAGAGATGGGCCCTGCTAATATGAATGGATCACATCAACAGTTGCATGATGTCAGTATGCTTGTTATGCTGATTTTAACTTTGATCTTTTGGTTAAGGTGATGTCTACCTAGTTTCTCCAACTGTAGAGTTACAATTTTACCTCAGGTAATTAAGCAGTATCAGAGGGAAAATCATTTGAGGTTATACAAAATTCTATTTCTCTTTGTAATTTTATTCACTAATGTTGAGCTACAACAATTATTACTGTGGGGTTCTGGTCTTCCTTCATTACATTTATAAAATTGAAAATTTAATGAAGAGTTTTATTTATACTGCCATGGACCCATCGATATTTGCTTTAATCTCTGGGTTATTATACAAAACTATCAATACTTGTTTCTCAAATTGTTTTAGATTTGGCCACTGAGAGCTCTTTCATATTGGCTTCTGTGTCCCTTTGACATGCTGTCATCATTGTCCTCTTCTTTTATCAGTTCTTTATCTCTTGGCAATATTAAGATACTCCTGGTTTATGTTTATTTTCTTCATCTTTGCCTTAGAATCAACTACTTCCAAGAGTCCCTGGTCCCTTTTATTCGGGGATTGTATTTAGAAACTAAGGTCTGTGCACTGGTTCACTAGTTGTACTAGCTGCTACCTCAGTATCACTGCTCTAGGTTCTCTCGTTGGATACAGACAGGAAATGCTTCACACTCCTATATTTCTTTTATATACACACATATTTCTAAAAGGTGTGAAATCATACCAAACTCAAAATAACTAATAACTCCAAATAACTGATAACTCCAAATCTAATCCAGCACTTTGGGATTTATTATGTCATTCTCTATTTGGTGATTTCTGACTTCTTCCATCAGTGGGAAACCTGTCTTTCATTTTCTAAAGTATATGTATTTATTTGTTATACATGTAATGTACAGTTGACCATGAAAAATACAGGGGTTAGGGGCACTGACATCACTCTAAGTCTAAAATTTGTGTGTAACTTTTAACCCACTTCCCCCACAGAATTTAACTGCTGGTAGCCTACTTTCGGCCAGCTTACCAATAACAGTTGATCGACACACATTTTGTATGTTACACATATTATATAGTGTGTTCTTACAATAAAGTAAGCTAGAGAAAGGAAGATGTTAAGAAATTCATAAGGTAAATATATTTAGAGCGCTTTACTTTAGTGAAAAAAAAATCTGTGTATAAGTGGACCCACACAGTTCAAACCCATGTTGTTCAAGGGTCAACTGTGTATCTCTATCTCTATATATTCATTGTGTTCAATTATGGCAGAAATGAGGGCAGTAGCTGGTAGCTGTATAACAGATGTCAACAGTAAAAGGGACTAAGTACATTGAGATTCTGTGTTGAACCAGTGGGTTCAATTAAAAGATTGTTTGACTTCTTGACTTTTTCAGCTGTTTCTTAGCTCAGTAATTAAACAACCTAATGCCTTTGAGAGGATTTCAAGGTCCAATAAAAATGGAAACCTGTATCATCTGTAACCAAATTTTAACATTTAGTATTAGTATACCTCTAATAAAGTTTGTATTTGAAAGCATGCTTTGCCTATTCAGCAGGCAAAATTTAATAATAATGTTGATACTAGTAATAGCAATAAACACCTAAATTTGTATAATACCTCACAACTTCTCAAAGTGCTTTAATATATTAAGTCACTATGTTGGCAGCGAAAAGAGACGGAATAGTTGTGTTACAAAACACCAGGTTCAAACATTGGCCAAATCCTGAGCTTATATTCACCAAGTAAGCACCATTGTGGCACAGGGATTGTCATCTACTCTTTGATCATTTTGTACTTGTATTAGGATTCTATCAGAGAAGTAGAACTAGAAGAATCTGGACCTCCAAACACAAACCAGAGTCCACGACTATGAGTGAAAATCCATACGGATTCTTGTTGCCTCTGACCTTGATGGTATGGCTGTCTTGTAGGAACCAGGACCTTCCTCTTGGAGCTAAATCTATAGCTGGGGTCAGAGAACAGAAGGAGAATCCAGAGGAAGACTTTGCGAATACCTCCAGCCAAAATGATGAGCCAGCAGGTAAGTGACAATGTGTGTGAGCTACTAAATAGCTGCCACTTCGCTTCTGTCTTCCACAAAAACCTCCCATAGATGGAAACATACAAGAAAAGGCATTTTGGGAAATGCAGTTCAGCCTAGTAAAGCTGATGCTTTACAAAGCCACCATACAGTGCCTAATTGTTCTTTAGCAACCTTTGAGATTTTTTTTTAGTTTAGTTTTTTTAGTTTAAAGCTAATAAAATTATAATGCTGTTATGAGGATTAAACTTATAAAAATATGCAAAGCATATATTTAAGTATTTCACATATTTGATTTAGTAAAAATAAATCTTTTCTTCCTATATGTAATTAGTATCAATGATTTCATTCACTGCCTTTTGAAAGAGTCAAGAAAAACTACAGCAATCAAAAGCTTTTAATTACATGTACACAATGAGTATATTTTAAAGATGAAGTCAAGAAAGACCTCTGTGGAAATTATTAAGAAAGAGAAAAGTTGATACTTCAGTTTTGTATACATAAGTACATAATTTCTAAAACAATTCTTTGTGAATGTATAAATATACATTTGCAAATATTTAATTCTTTAGGTTCTGTACTTGTGAGATTAAATGTTAAAAATATGTAATGTCTATCCTGAATACTAGTTGGCAATCAGGTAACTCCATTTCCCCCCTCCACCACCTTTCTTCCTTATCCCACAGAATCTTGATGTACTTCTGGATGTGACTGGATATAGTAAATGAAGTTACTAATCAGTTACTTCAATTTTGCACCAGAGTTATTTTAAGTTAAGATAATGCTAAAGAATAATAAGTGTATGGGGGTGCCTGTGTGGCCCAGTCGGTTGAGTAACCGACTTTGGCTCAGGTCACGATCTTGCAGTTTGTGAATTTGAGCCCCATATCGGGGTCTGTGCTGACTGCTCAGAGCCTGGAGTCTGCTTCTGATTCTGTGTCTTCCTCTCTCTGCCCTTTCCCCGCTCATACTCTGTTTCTCTCTGTCTCTCAAAAATGAATAAATGTTAAAAAAATAAAAAAAGAATAATAAATGTAGGTACTTTTGCTTTCCATATGCACCTGTTTTATTTAAGTGGTATTTTTGTTTAAAATGCAAAATTATCAGTTGTCTCTGTTTACCTTAATAATATTTAAATATCTGTGAGTTTTGGGTTTTTGTCTCTAGATAACATCAAAATTACCCTACAACATTAATCTTTTATATTGAAATATTGAGCATTATCTGGTTATGTTTTAATACCCTTGTTTATTCATCAAGTTACTAGATCAAAAAGTTAATGTTGTATGTGCAAAGCTCATACAAATTGATAAGAAAAATACTTTGGCAATGTAAGAAAAAGCAAGTGTGATAGAAAATTCACAAGAGATTTTAAAATATTAAAAACGGAAAATATATTTCAACCTCATTTATAATTACTTGAACCGTATTAAATTGCCATTCTTGTGTATCAAAATCAGTCTATATTGATAATTTGGTATTTTTTAAACTAGTAATGTAAGAAGTTAAAATGAAATAGAAATTTTATTTGGTGTTTTAAATTACCAAATATAAAAAATAACATAACTAATGCTGATAAGGACAGGAAGTGTATTGTACTGAACAATATAATCATAGTAAATACAAACAACATTATTTTCCTGAAAGGAAATTTGTTACCTTATACCAGCAAATCAAAAATAATTATTTAGACAGAGAACAAGACCGAATATGGTATGTATATGAACATGGTTTGTATAGGATGATAGCCGGATTCAAATCTTCGGTTGGCCATTTATTTTCTGTTTATCTTGTCTAGGTTTCTTAACCTCTATATGCTTCCATTTTCTCATCTGTAAAGAAGAAATAATTGTGGAATTAAATATGAATATGAAAAAAGCACAGTGTCTAACATATAATAAGTGATAAATTATGGCAACATTCTAAATGAGTAGCAAGAAAAGAATAAATCAGAGTTCTTACACTAAATGAAGTAATAAACAGCCCTCTGTACTTAAATCATGACATATTTCTAAAGAATCAGAATAATCCTTTATATGAAGTGCAGTTAAAGCATGATTATATGTAGCACATATAATATGATTTCAATATGGAAATCTTCTAAAAATTAATAGTGGTTTAAAAAGGCTCAAAAATTTCAACTTGATTCAGATCACTTTGAAATGCTACAAAAATATTCATATACCAAAAATTCTTTAGATGTACTAGAAAGACAAAAAAAGTTGAAGTCATAACTAGAAGAAACTCTAGTGAATGTTTGTAACGTAGTGATATATTAGTCTGGGTTCTCCAGAGAAACAAAACCAACAGGAGCTATATATATCTGTTATATTTGTTGAATTATTATAAGGAATGGACTCACATGCTTATGGAGGCCCAAAAGTCCTAAGATCTGAAGTCAGCAAGCTGAAGAACCAATGGTATTGATACCAGTCTGGGTCTGAAGGCCTGAGAACCAGGAAAACTGATGGTATAAGACTTGGTCCAGGTTGTTGTTAGAGACTGGCAAGGCTGTAAGAGAAAAGGAAAAGCTGTGCTCCTGGTATGTAATGTACATCTTTTCCATAGGAATAGCATGGACTAAAATATTTTTAAAACCTTAGATCTCGAGTCCTATTAATTAGTGTGTATGTTTCACTTAGGAAAATTACCTAACAGTGTTGTGAAGTGTTAGATTTTGAAGGAAACAAGCCATGATTTATAGGAAAACATCACCTAAAGTCTGCTGAATTTAGATTATCTGGCATTTCAATTTGTTTTTTACCCTGTTCTCAAGGTTACCATATTTAGTTACTGGTCATAAATCAGATTCATAAGGCAATCTGTTATTCTTATTACATAGTGGGTGAGGTTTTTCTACCATTTTTTTCTTACATTGTTTCAATAAAGAAGTACACACTGAAATAATTTATTAACAATACAGCTTCCGTTATGCAGGGTTAATTTATATGAACAAGTTTAACACTGTTTATTAGCATAATTGCTTATTTTAGAGGCAAATGAGCAATTAGTATTAATGTATTAACAGTAGTGTCTTAGGGAGATTAGGGCTGCTATACCAAAATACTATAGACTGGGTGGCTTATACATAGCAGAAATTTATTGCTTACCATTCTGGAGGTGGAAAGTCTAAGATCAAGGTGCTGGCATGGTCAGATTCTAGGGAGTACTTTCTTACAGGTTGCAGATTGCTGACTTCTCTTTGTTTCTTTACATGGTGGAAGTTGGTGAGAGAATTCTCTCAGACCTCTTTTATAAGGCCATGGTTATCATTTATGAGGTTTCTAACTTCATGATTTAATCACCTCCTAAAGGCTCCATCCCCCAGTGCCATCATCTTGGGAATTAGGATTTCAACATATAAATTTGGGAGAAACAAATACTCAATATAAAGTTTGTTAATGTGTTCTTACATAATTATCTAAATGAATTGTTCTTGAATGTACAGCCATACATATAGGTATACACAGAATCATCTGTTGTGGTAGGCAAGTGTGAAAAATTAAAAAAAAAAAACTAATACTTATTGTAGATACATTTTTTAACATTTAAAGCATTTTTCATTTACAACAATGAAATCTTTGGCTTACTACTAAAGCTAAGGCTACCTTAGAAAACACAACTTGTGGATATTTAACTTGTGGTAAAGTCTCTAATTTGTGGTAAAAATGTATAAAATCAACGAGATGCCTGGGTGGCTCAGTTGGTTAAGTCTCTGACTTTGGCCCAGGTCATGATCTCATGATTCACAAGTTCAAGCCCTGATCTGTTGTTGACAGCTCTGAGTCTGGAGCCTGCTTCACATTCTGTATCTCCCGTTTTCTCTACCCTACCCCCCTCAAAAATAAGTAAACATTAGAAAAAAAAATAACATATTTTTGAGGTGTCAGTTTATTTTACAATTCAGAATATACTAGTCTGTAGAAACCAACCATATATAAATGAATTTAGTGGGGTTATTTAACCATTTTAAAGTCAATTTCGAGTAGTATGGAACTGGGCACTGTGGAAGAATATAATATGGAGTTATTTGTACTTTTTCATCATTTCTACATCATCATATGCATTTAAACATATAGAATGCATAAGACACATTGACCTAATGCGTAGTAGTGCTTCAAATAAAATAATTGAGCAGAATTTGGACCTTACTTAGCTCCAACCTTTACCCAGGAATACGTGATTGATCATATGATAGGGCTGACTGTCCACCAGAAGTCTGTCCACCCTGCCATCATACAGTGCTGTTACTGGATAGCTGTTCATGTTCTATCTCTCTTGTACTTAGAAATTTTCATGTGCCTGAGTTATAGTGAATGGAATAGAAACAGTGGTAATGTGCATCAGTTATGGCTCTGGAAAAATAAAATCCTTTTCATTCTGCAATGGTCTTTCTCTTTCTGACCAACTTCAGTGTACCCTGTAGGTTAATCTTGAAATCTGTGCATTGAAGATGGCAGTCTGTCAACATAGATGCCTGAATTAAAGCATGGATGTGGGTAGTCCAAGACCTGGTTATTTTCCCAGTAAGGTTTTATTAGAAATAATGAATTTGTGTGTACATGTGTGGGGTGTTAAGCCACTGAAATTCAGTGACTACACAGATTCTGCTTATATTTTGCAAGCCTCAATTAGACAACATTTACTGCTGTTAATTGTTTAAAATGTTGAAAGGATTGAGCAAAAGATTTATGCATTATAACTACTTCTAATGGAGTCTGTATGTACATGTGCTCATGTCTGCCCATGAACACTTGATACGGAGTTATTCCAATTACCACCAAATCTGATTAAGAAAAAAAGTTAATTCTAATCCCCGGGTACATCTACTATAGAAGATCTCAGGTCTTTAGGGAGAGTCAGGCTGTGGCCAGATAATTAAACAGATAACTACCTAGAATCTTAATTGCTATAATATATTACACCATAATAAGTGCTGGAAATACAAGTGAGATCTCATCTCTGCTCTAAATATGGGAAAAATGAATACTATGTGGGAGAGTATAAATGACATGGGAACTAAAATATGGTGAATAGTATTGTGGATAGTAAAGCGAAAGTTTTTTCATAAAGGGAGATTAGAACAAGGAAAGTTAAGGAGACAAGTTTGCCTTATGTTTAGAGAACACTACTTGAATGCATTTGCAAACATAAGGAAGTCAGACAAGGCCAAGTTTGAAAGAATAATCCAGTGAAGTATGGAGAACTTTCTCAAAGAAAGAAAGAAAGAAAGAAAGAAAGAAAGAAAGAAAGAAAGAAAGAAAGAAAAGAAAGGAAATCTTTGATTAGGTTTCAGATTTAAATGTTTTTTAACGTTTATTTATTTTTGAGACAGAGAGAGACAGATCATGAACGGGGGAGGGTCAGAGAGAGAGGGAGACACGGAATCCGAAGCAGGCTCCAGGCTCCAAGCTTTCAGCACAGAGCCCGACATGGGGCTCAAACCCACGGACCGCGTAATCATGACCTGAGCCAAAGTCGGACGCTTAACCGACTGAGCCACCCAGGCGTCCCGGTTTCAGATTTTTAAACATGCAAATTATCCTTCGGGAAACAGCTTTTAAAGGAAGGTATCTCAATTCTTGAGAGCTAAAGATAACTGTAGTTTAGGAGCATAAATTTCTGGGAAGCCATAATGAATTTATAAAGGAAACAGCAGACAAGAGAGTCCCTGTAATTCATAAGGATTTGAAGGTACCTGGTTTAAAGATACATATATTTTTGCAGATTATTTTCTAAATTGAAAATATGCAGAACAGCTAAAATTAACATTTTAATGAATTGTGTAACATATAAGACTGTAACCCCTTCTTATTTGTCAAATAAATCTAGATCCAAGTATAAATTAGAGGGAATAGGAAATACACAGGTGAGAGATTATATTTTTCAAAAATCGCTGTAGAAATATTTATGTTCCTACTTACCCTAATGGAGCAATGCCAGTCCTCCATCAATAGATTGGGTCTACTTTTCCTTCCCTATGTATTGGGTAGGCTTGTGATTCTTCCTCACAATGGAGTATGGTGGACATTATGTTACATGATTTATGAGGCTACGTTTTATAAAGAAAACCACATATGGCTTCTTCCTGGCACCGTTGTGTATTCTTGCTTGCCCTCTGCACTTATAGTTTCTTGATACACTTGGAACTCACTCGGCCATCAGATCCTTAAGAAGCCCATGCTGTATCATGTGGAAAGACAACATGGAAAAACCCATATTTAGAAGAACCGAGGTACCCATCTCATATCTAACATCATCCTCCAGTCATTTAAGGGAATTCTCCTCACATTATTCTAGCTCCTACTCTTTGAGTCTTTTGTTTGAATCTCCAGACATTCTGAAGCAGAATCAAGTCATTTCCCCTGCTCCCAGCTGAAACTGTAGACCCGTAGTATTCATAAATATAACAAATGGTTGTTTTACTGCACTAAGGTTCAGTAAAGGTGCTACTGTCTCACTTTCTTCACTTCTTATGTGACTTGGAAATCAGAAGTTAAACTTTCATCTCTTTTTTTTTACGTCTGACTTTTAAATGAGAGGATTTGGGGATGTTAACAAAATAAAGCTTTCATTGTTTAACTTAGCATATTCATTTATACATTTTATAAACATAAAACTTATAATTTAAAATCCTTAAAATTACTAAAATCTTCTTTCTGTCTTGCCTTTTTCTTCATTATTATTTATTCATTAGGGGCATTCATTATCTATGACTATGTAAAAAAATTATCACAAATTTAGGAGCTTGAAATGATACCCATTTATTATTTCACAATTTGTGTGGGTTAGAAGTCTGGGTACAGACTTACACGGGTTCTCTGCTAAGGATATCATGAGGCTGAAACCAGGCTGCATACTCATCTGGAAGCTTGAGCAGGAAATGATCTACTTCTAGGCATCCTAAGATTACAGGCAGAACCCATTTCTCTTCAATTGTCTGATGCATTGACACTTATGTATTCTAAGCCAGCAACAAATAAAAAGAGTGTTTATCTCTGCTTATTTGAGTGATCTCTACAAGATGTTTTGGAGGGTTTCTCTAATTAGGTCAGGCTTACAAAGGACAATCTCCATTTTAAATAACTTAAAGTTAGATGTCCTACCCAAACTCAAGGAGAGTTTGGCATGGGTACTAGGGTGTAAGAATCATGGGGACCACTATAGTGTGTGTTTTCCATAATAGGTAAGTGAATTCTTACTTACTCAATATTTCATTCTCAGTCAAGACATAAAATCTTGATTTCTTTGGCAAATATTTGTAAAACTTTACCATGACCAAAGGTCCAATATTTGTTAACATACTATCATCATGATAAAAAGTACTGCTCTAAATTTCATGAATGTCAAACAGTTTTCCATTCAAATTTTATAAAACTCAATAATTTAATAAATACAATTGAAAATAGAAACTTCTGTGGCATTAGGGACAAAAGAATCTGAATTCAAAGTCTAGCTTTGGGGGGCTGCCTGAATGGCTCAATCAGTTAAGTGTCTGACTTCAGCTTAGGTCATGATCTCATAGTTTGTGAGTTCGAGCCACAGTTGAGCTCTGTGCTGACAGCTCAGAGCTCGGAGCCTGCTAAGGATTCTGTGTCTCCCTCTCTCTCTGCCCTTCTCCTGCTCATGCTCTGTCTCAAAACCAAAGAAACATTAAAAAAATTTTTTTTTAAAGTCTAGCTTTGGGTCTACCCATTGTATGTCTTTGTACAAAATGTCTTATCAGAACCTCAGATTTCTTATCTGCAATTAGCATATTTTATTTCTGTGTTAGTATGGGTGGATTCAAAGCAATCTAAATTATAAGTTTTGCTTTTGGCTACTAAAAACTAGTATGTGAAATATAGTTGAATGTATATATAGTATATGTATATTATGCATATATGTATATGCATATATATGTAAAAATATACTATGTATTATGAGACCTATACATATATATAACTGGAAAGTGAGAAAAAGTTTCCAACCTAATATTATATCTTTATTTCATTGGGTAATTTTTCATTTATTATACTGTGCCAAAATTACATCACATTCTGTTTTCTATTTTTATCACCATTTCATACTGAAAAGTACAAATATAAACAATAAATCTTGTCTTTTCAGGTAGAACAAAATTACCTTCCTTTTAAAAAATTTCTTCTCTTTTTTTAATGTTTCTTTTTTTATTTTGAGAGAGAGAGAGAAAGAGGGAGAATGAATAAATGTGGGCATTGGAGGGGCAGAGAGATAGGGAGAGAGAATTCCAAGCCGGCTTAACACTGTCACCGCTGAACCCTATGCAGGGCTTGATCTCACAAACTGTGAAATCAAGAGTCAGACACTTAACTGACTGAGCCACGTATGGAGAAATAGTAAGAAGGAGACAGATTTCAAGTTAAAGGGAAGAAGAGCATTCTAATAGTGAAATCTGCCTCACTATACCAATCTAGAAAAGTTTCAGATTAACCAACCTGATGTTACGATAAAAAATTGTATCTTTGGAATCTTGGGGAAACTACTGTTTCCATCTGGGAATTCCTGGTAGTTTCTAAGATCTTTCATGAATTATAAAGCCAAGTTTCTCTTAGCCTTTTTGGTGAATAAATTTTGCACTACCTTTCAAAAGGGCAGTCAGCGTAATCCAGAAGTCCTCCCTTAGGGTGTATTTTGTTTATCCCTGATAACTGTGAGTTACATTCAGCCCATCATGGATGGTTTTATAGAGACACACTATGAACAACATATGAAAGTATGTTACATATGCTTTTTATTGCTAACGTCCTCTCTTTCATGGTGTAATTGGTAGTGTTTTATTATTTTATTCCATGCTCTCAGTATTGATGATTCTGAAGTCAGAAGTGGCTCTAGAGATTTCAACTGTAGTTTGAGGACCTTCATTCTTGTGTTCTGCTATGACATCATTCAGCTACACTTTGTGTGCTTCTATCTGGCATGCTGTCAACAATCAAGTCCTAGCTATACTCCAATTCAAATACCAGAGAATGTATTTCATTTGTAAGTATTAGCTGGGCATTGCGTTTTATTCTAGGCTGCATATTAGGTCATTGATCATCATTCAGTCACCCTTGGTCCACTCTGCTGATGTGGTCTAAAGTCAGTGTCCCCTTCTTTACACTGATTTCTTCAGTGGATGTCTGTTATTGAAAAGTTTTACATAAGAAGCTGTATAAGAAATAATTGCATATGTTCGGTTGAGTGAACTATTGTTTACCATATGTGATAATCATTCATTTAATAAGCAATGACTTCCACTAGGGCCAAGATCTATGTAGGTGTCTCCAAAAATCTTTTTCCCTTTAATATCAAAGTAGTAGAAATTGTATTCAATAATCATATGACACAGATGCTACTGAGATGGAAGAATTTTCTACAGTATGTCTCAGTCCTTCGTTATATCCCAAAAGTGTGTCTCAATGTAGTGACCAGAATTCCAGCAAGTAAAACAGCATGTCACCCCCATAGTTGGACTCAGTAAATCAACATAATTTGGCCCAACAGTGGAAGGGGAAATGTCTTAATTACATGATAGAAAGGTAGTATTTTGAAGTCCTTTACTGCGCATTCTTAAGGAATTTTTAATAACAGATTTGACAGTAAGTGGTTATTGCTTTGTGTGTTTATTTTAGAATCTAGTCTTAGCGTAAGATTTACTTTTGACTAACCCAGTAATAAGATGTTCCAGTATTTTCTTTATCTGGGCACCTAGTACATGGCAGAATTTTATTTAGTGAGAAAGCTTCCAGTTTCTTCTTTAACCAGGTGGATATTGAAATTCACCCTAATTTTCCAGCTGGTTAAAGACCTAAATGTAAAATAATACTTTATTGTAAAAGTGTAAGAGAATATAAATACCTTAAAGTGGAAAACTTAATTTTAGAGATATTTTATGAAAAAGCATGATTCAAAAAATAAAATATTGATATATTTTACTGTGTTGAAAACAATTTCTGTTGGGTGAAAGATACAATATGTAATATTGTAATATATACAATATATTATATATTGTGTATAATATATATATTGTATATATTGTAACATTGTATATATTGTACATATATATACATATATGCAATATATGTATATATATATACAATATGTACATATTTATATGTATATATACATATATATTGTGTATATATTGTATTTTATATATATCATATATATTATAATATTGTAATATTATAACAATGTTAAAGGACAAGTCATAGAGTGGAGAAGTGATAATATATCTACATTATCACTGTATGACTGGAGAGGATATATATTCAAAATAGTTTTTTGAAACTACATGATAAATAATAAACTAACAGAAAAGGGAAACTTAAAGAATTACTGAGAAACAGGAAACCAGAAAAGTAAATAAACATTTCAAAAATACTCAACTTTGCATGAAATAAGTAGAAGAAAAACTCTACAATAAGCTACTCTTTCAAATTTATCAGAGGGCAACAATCAGAAAGTTTGGCAAATATCAAAGAAGGAAAAAAACAATTCCTTTGAGTGTCCACGTTGGAAATATCATGCTGAAGAGCATTTAACAATGTGTTGTGAAGGTGAAGGTGTAAATTACTTATGACTCAATAAACCGACTTCTAGTTAGATACCCTAAAGAAAGTGTTATGCACATGCAGCAGGATTCATTCCAGAACTGAATTCGCCTATATATGCCATCAATAGGTAATTGAATAAAGATATTGTGGAATTTTTACAAATGGAACATTGCATGAAGTTAGAATGTATTACATAATATGTAGCAAGTGACTATAAAGCATGTTGGAAAATGATATATCAATATCCTTAAAATGTTACAGTATATGTATACATTTTCATTAATACATATTTCATGGAAAAATAGAAATATATGCAAGAAAATTACTCAAAGAGATGGAAATAAAGTAAAGTAGAACGCATGAGGTTTTAATTATATCTGTGGGGGAGGAAGGGTGTGGTATGAAGCACGTGTGATAACACCCCAACATTTGTTAATTATTAGTGGCCAAAACATAGGTGATTTGGGATTTCTATCCACTTTATTTTTTTGATTTTTTAAAAGCTTTTATTTAAATTCGAGTTAGATTACATACTGCACATTAGTTTCAGGTGTATAATTTAGTGATTCAACACTTTTATACAACTCTGGTACTCATCACAAATGACCACTATAACCTCCATCACCTATTTACCCCATTCCCCCACCTGCCTCCCTTCTGGTAACTATCAGTTCTCTATAGTTAAGAGTTTATGTCTTGCTTTGCCTCTCTCTCTCTCTCTCTCTCTCTCTCTCTCTCTCTCTCTCTCTCTCTCTCTCTCTCTCTCTCTCTCCCTCTGCTTATTCTGTTTCTTTAAAAAAAAATTTAATATTCATTTTTGAGAGAGAGAGTGCAAGTGAGCACGAGATGGGGAGGGGCAGAGAGTGAGGGAGACACATAATCGGAAGCAGGCTCCAGGCTCTGAGCTGTCAGCACAGAGCCGAGCCTACGTGAGGCTCAAACTCACAGACTGCGAGATCATGACCTGAGCTGAAATCCAGTCAGATGCTTATCCGACTGAGCCACCCAGGCACCTCTCTTTTCTTCTCTTTCTTAAATTCCACTATATTGTCTCTAACTCTGTATATTCAGTTTAAAAAATTACCTTTCAAGGAAACATTTTTGTTCCAGGAAGAGTTAAGTGCCTCTGCTTAGTTTATGAAATGTAGGAGAGATAGGCATTCTCTCTTCTTAAGTGTATATGAATAAGTACTTATTTCATAAAGATAGGCCAGTAGTGCACAGAGAATTTGCTTAGGGAACATGTAGTCAAAATTATTTTGGGGTCCAGAAACTTAAAAGGAAAAGATACAAGCAGTTACTTTTTCCATTTCTCAAGTGGTTTATGCTCTTTTTGAAAGAATTTCCACTGAATTAAAAAAGAAAGAGAAGGAGACGGGAAGGTCCCTTTGTTCATCAATATTAATTACAATGTGGGGTTTGGGAGTCCAGACTGATCTGTTTACTCCACATTAGAGACTGAGAACTGTTGGAGTGGAGTGTTCTGACCAGCTTGTGACTAAGGCTCAAAGTTGCTCCACAAAATTATTTTTGTTTGTGCTCATATGTCTGGAAAACTCGCCAGTTTATTAGGGTAAAATGATAGAGCTCAAAATAAAACAAAAAGAAGCACAAATATGAAGTACTTCTGCAACAAGTGTGAAAAGATCGGGAGTGATCTAACCATTTTCCTATAAGGATATTCATTTTTCTGGAGTTCTATTGCTCTTCAGTTTATAGAAGAAATCTGCTAATGTGAAATAATTTTAAATTCTTCACTGCCATGATTTTTAGAGAGGAGTATGCTGTTTCTTATCTGAAATGTAGACATTTGATCACATGTTTAAAGAGAAGCAGGGATCATATACTCACTTTGCCCTTTTACTAAGCATTAATATAGGCTTCACAGTTATTGTGAAGGTACATAATGTTAACCATATTAATTAATGAAACAAAGCTTACAGAAGTGAAGCGATCTGCCTGTAGTTTTGCGGCAAAGTGCTTATAGGTAGGACATATTTGTTGAATGAGTAAACAAATATTTATGACCCAAAGTTGTGGTTTAAAGCAAGGGCTGGCTTTGTGATTCATGCTCTTCAACGATAACTCACAGTTGACATTATATATATATATATATATATATATATATATATATATATATATATATATATATATTCTAAAATTCTGATTGTATTCCCTTAAGATCAATAGCTACCATTAGAAATATTCTTCCATTTAATTCACAGGATGTTCAGATGTTGGGTGCTGTATAGGGAATTTTGTATGCCTGAATAAAGCCATGAATTTCATTTCAGAAGTCACCTAAGATTCTCAAGAATGTCTGAGATCTGAAACATGCCAGTGAACATTGAGGATGGTTTTAAAAGTATATATTCAGTCAGACTTTTGGAGCAAAACTTCTTGAGGATAGAAAATATTAAAAATCTTACTCTCTAATTTATGAGTTTTTAGGAATTATTGTATGCTTCCAGAACTTGCTTGTGCATTATGTAGTTATTTGAGTTGAGCATCAATCACGTCAAACAATTTGGGATCATTGTAGTAATAATTTGCTTTCAATTCCCACATATTAATCTTTAGAGCTTATCTGCTGAGTCAATAATTTTGAAATCACCTTTTGCAGTAATTAGAACATGCAATAGAGATTTGTGCAAATGAATGCACTGAAAAGTTTTATGTGGTGGTCATTATAGCCATACATCATCTCACTTTTCTTGGCTGTACTTGAAGGTGGGATTCCAGACTCATGTCTGTGCACTAGTGAAAGAGACATTTCTGAGAGAGGTCTTCTGGCTGGAATCTGAAAATCTTTTGAGAAGACCAAACAATACTGTTTTTGTTCTGTTTTGTTTTGTTTTTTGAAGGGAAAGATTCAAGGTTGAAAAGTAGCTCAGGTAGGACATCACTGATATTTTTTTTCCCTTTTAATTGAAGTATACGTGACACACACTGTTAGATTAATTTCAGGTGTAAAACATACCGATTTGACAACTCTGTAGTTATACTATGCTCACCACAACTGTAGCTACCATCTGTTACCGTACAATGTTATTACAGGACCATTGACTACATTTCTTATGCTGTGCCTTTCAACATTGTGACTTATTCATTTTATAACTGGAAGTCTATAATTCTCACTCCCCTTCACACTTTTTTCCCATCCCCCTATTTCCCCTCTCTCTGGTAACCAGCAGTTTTTCCCTCTATTTATGCGTCTGTTTCTGCTTTTGTTTGTCTGTTTTGTTTTTGAGATTCTACATATAAGTGAAATTAAACGGTATTTGTCTTTCTCTGTCTGACTTGTTTTATGTTGTATAATGTCCTCCAGGCATTTATGTCACAAATGGGAAGAGCTCATCCTTTCTTATGGCTGTACAGTATTTGTGTGTGTGTGTGTGTACCATATCTTCTTTATCCATTCATCTGTGGATGGACATTAGATTGCTATGATATCTTCGCTATGGTGTTTAATGCTGCATTAAACATAGAGGTGCATGTATCTCTTCAAATTAGCGTTTTCATTTGCTTTGGGTAAATACCCAGTAATGGAATTATTGGATTGTATGGTATTAAAAAAAAAAATTAAGAGCCTTCATAATGTTTTCCACAGTGGCTGCACCAGTTTGCATTCCCACCAACAGTGCACAAAGGTTCCTTTTTCTCTACATCCTTTGTTGACACTTGTTATTTCTTGTCTTTTTGTCCTAGCCATTCTGACAAGTGTAAGATGATATCTCACTGTGATTTTGATATTCATTTCCCTGATGATAAGTAATATTATTGAGCATCTTCATGTGTCTGTTGGCCATCTGTATGTCTTCTTTGCAAAAAAGGTCTTTTCAGGTCCATTTTTTTAAGTTGGATTATTTGTGTTTTGTTTGTGTGTGTGTGTGTGTGTGTGTGTGTGTGTGTGTGTGTGTGTGTGTGTGTGTATATTGAGTTGTATAAGTTCTTTATATTTTTGGACCACTTGTTGGGTATATCATTTGCAAATGTCTTCTCCTATTCATTAGGTTGTTTTTTTTCACTTTGTTGATGGCTTCTTTCACTGTGCAAATGCTTTTTATTTTGTTTACTCCCAATAGTTAATTTTTGCTTTTTCTTTTCTTTGTCCTAGAAGATGTATCTAGAAAAGTGTTACTAAGACTGATGTCAAACAGATTATTACCTGTGTTCTGTTCTTGGAGTTTTATGGTTTCAGGTCTCATACTTGGGTCTTTAATTCATTTTGAATTTATTTTGTGTATGGTGTAAAAAGCCCAGAAAGCAGAAAAAAACCCAGAAAAAAGAAATTACTACTACTAGCAGTAGTTGTAGTAGCAGCAGCAATAGCAGCAACACTGATAGAAAAATAATAGCTTACTTTCACTGGAGGTGTTTTATATATATATATATATATATATATATATATATATATATATATATATATATATATATTCCAAGAACTTGGCTATGTATTTGTTTTAAAAAATGTAATTTAACCTTCATGACAACCTTACTATATAGATGGTATTATATTATATTATATAGATGGTATTAAAATATATCAAATTTTTTGCCCAAGTAGCAGGAAGAATGCAACACAATCAATTCCAGACAGAATTAACTGAGAATGAGTATACATTCAGGTTGTAGACACCTGCTTGAGTCACCAGTTAGGAGATAATTGGAGAGTGAAGGAAAGATAGAAGAATGTAATACCAAACACTTTGTTTCAAACTTAGATAACTTGACTGTGTTACTCATATAAGCATGGAACTGATATGAAATAGACTAAATAATTAATACACTCAATATTAACAAACGTATATCTAAAACTTTGGGATGCCTTGACTTGTTAAGATGGGATATCTAATGGGAGGGATGGATCAAGTAAAAGTTTGGTATCAGAAAATTAGTGCAATAAAATCCTTGCTACTTCTGTAACTATCACTCCTCTATGTCTATCAAAGTGTCTTACCAAATTTCATGTATTTCTTCAGAAGTTTTTTAGTGCCTGTTCCATTCCATATACTGCTGTGCTCTTTATGCGTTATGCTGAGAGGATGGTGCCGCATCGTATGAAATGAGGTCCCTATATTCACTGATGCATTGAAGGATACAAACTCAGACACAGCTGACTAGTATACAAACACAGAGACACCATAAATTTGAATAGTGCAACATAAGAATTTTAAAAATTATGAATTTTATCCTTGAAACTATAAGGATTGTCAGATAATTCTTTCAGGGTAATGTGATATTTACTCTGTTCAAGATGTACAGCTGTACTTTATGCAGAAGGCAGGTACTATGTGGACAGGGAATAATAACAAACTTGCATGCCCTCTGCTTTTAATAAGTATATTTTCACACCCTCTAAACATACTTACTTCTCATTTAAATATCTCTGGGATATTGATGTGGGGCTATGCTATTACAAGATTTAATTACAGGATTTAATTCTCTGCAAGAATGAGAAAACTGACCTCCTATTTCAGCACAAATGTCTTCATCTACCTTCCCTGGTTTCTCTTTTGTCAGTGCCCTGATTTTCATTCCCTTGTAGTTTCTCCCCTACTGTCAGCACCACCACTCCAAAAATAAGTAAATGAACAATATATAGAGTCACCCATGGGAGCAACCTGTGTAACATAGATATTCTCTGAGGTTTTCAAATCATTCCCTCTTACTTGGGTGGCGGCTGCTTCTCAAGTATTTTTGGCTTTCTCTTTTTATCATTTCCATATCTGTGTAGCAACATCTGTCTGTAGTTTTAAGTGTGAGAGGAATGCTGTAGTCCTGTCCTGGCCTCCACAGATTAAAAGTTTTTGAGAAAGTTTCTCTACTTTTATTGTTGTCTACAGGACATATCCTAGAGCCCTAACTATTTCTCCATGAAATTACATTCACTACGATTGTCACACCTTACAATCAAGTATCCAATTCATGCTTCAGAAAGGTGGTTTAAGTGGGTAACCTCTAAGGCTCCTTACAACTCCAGCATTATTTAATTCTATATGATTTTCTCTGAAAAGGAGGAACTCCAGGGGATGGGGCAGTCAGTGGGTGGACAGGAAAGCTTTTACATTTAATTCCCCATAATTTTCTCTGGGTAAGTGCAATGTCATAAAATGATGACTGAACTAATAGGTATCTTAAAGGAAGGGAAAAGAAGTAATGCTTTTATGCCTTCGTGAGAAACCATGACCCAGTTTTAAAATGGATATAATAGAATGCTATGAAGATAATTACAGTATTTATAATCAATGTTCTCTCTAAATATCTTATTTGCATTTTACAGTTCTTTTTTCTAAGATAGTTCACTAATGTTAATTATTTACACACTTTTTTGAATGCCATCTACATAAGTAATTTGTTACTTGGGGAAAGTGCAACAATTTAGGATTTGACCTGCTTTTAATATAAAAAGTATTTGTAGTAGTGGTCTTGGTTCATTTGCTTCTGAGATCTGAGGAAAGCTGTTTCTTCCCACCCATACCTTCTTAAATTTCTGAATCTTTAAAAAAACCAAAAAGGATAATAATTGGAATCTTTAAAATTCTTAGAAATGTTTGAAGGTTAGAGAGCTAGGTGTTCTTTTATACTCCATATAGCCAGGCACACACACACCCAAAATAGAGGGGGGTTTTTTGTACAATTTTAAAAATTGCCTAAAAACAAAAACAGGTATATTAAAATCTGAAATTCTGTTTGTTTTTTGTGTTTTTGTTTTTTGAGAGAGAGAGGGAAGGAAGGAAGGAGGGAGGAAGTGAGGAAGGAAGGAAGAGAGAGAGAGAAAGAGAAAGAGAAAGAGAAAGAGAGGGGCAGAGGGTGAGGGAGAGAGAATCTTAAGCAGGCACTACGCAGAGCCTGACATGGAACTTGATCTCACAACCATGAGCTCTAGACCTGAGCTAAAATCAAGAGTCAAGTGCTTAAACTGCTGAGCCATCCAGAGCCTTTGCAGTTCTATTCTTAAATTCTTTGCAGTTGAGAAAATTTTGAGGAACAAGGTGTGTTTCAGGGTGTCTTGATAGTTCTTAATAGGCCCTGTGTCTTCTGGGGCCTTGCTACTGTAAACCAGTAGCCTAGGAATAACTAGTTAAAGATGCAGGTCATATATTTATTGTGCATATTTATATCCATCTCTCCGCTGCTAATACAAATTCTGATCAGGTTCTAATAAATAACCCTTCATAGTGTTGTTAAGAATTACTGCTGTGATGTACTCTTTTTGGCTTCACAGGCTCTGCCCTCAGAAGTTTAAAGAAGTCTTATCAGTATGTTTTTCTATGGACTATAACTTTTTGAGATTCTCAAGTCATCTTGAAAATGCCTACATATTTAAAAATCATTTTTCTAGTGAAAATTATATGGACTTGGAGATCATATGTAGCTAGATTTGTTTCCTGGACCTGGCATTTACTACCTGTGTGAGTTTAGGAAATCTATTTAATCTACCTAGGACTCTTTTTCATAAGACTGTGGTGTAAATTAGATGACAGAGTCTATGTAAAACCCATGTATAGCAACTTTCTTGGTGGCCAATTATCCCATTTCAATTCTTCTGCTCTAGTTACAGAATTACACAAATTCATAATTTGAATTCAATTATGAATTTGTGTAATTCTGTAACTAGACATATACTTACCTTCAATAAAGACTTTATTCCCCAGCTTTCTTGGTTGTGGTCATGACAAAATGGAAGTGTTATATGTAGGATATGGGAGGTTTCATACATTATATTAGTGAATAAACTTATTTGATCAAACAGTAACAGTGTGTCTCAAGCCCTCAAGCATATAGAAACAATTATCAAGCAGAATAATTCAGGACCTCAAAGATCATCTCCTATGACTGGCCAAAGGATAGTCTAGGTTTTGAATGTTCAAATATTGAGTAACCCAGGCCTCCTGAGTCCACTCTCCTGTTCATCTGAGTCGTCTTCCTTATGGTATATTGGAAGTGATGCTGGAGTTGTGACCTAATTCTCCATCTGTATTCTCTCTTCTTTTTATCTCATCACAGACTTCATTCATCCATGATATCTCTGTTTCTTTAACAACTTTCTCTTTTTTTTTAGATTTTAAAAATGTCTTTTTTTATTGTTATTGTTATTGCTGTTATTATTGGCATATAAAGAACACTTTATATGGCATCTGTACCCTTAACAAAGTCTTCAGTGTACGATACAGTGTTACTAATTGTGGACACAATGTTGCACAGCACATTTGTAGAACTCACTCATCTGGCATAACCAAAAGTTGATACCTGTTGAACAATAACATTATACTACCCCTTCCCCCCCCCCCCCCCAGTCCTTGGAAACCAACATTCTGTTCTGTTTCGATGCAGTCTGATTATTTTAGATACTCCATTCAAGTGTAATCATGCAGTATTTGTCCTTCTGTGGCTGGTTTATTCATAATGTCCTCCAGATGCGTCCATGTTACATATGGCAGGGTGTCCTTTTTTTTATTATTTACATTTTTACACTGTATATTAACTAAAATTTAACTTTCTTTGCTACCTCTTCCCAAATCCAATTTGGAAAAAAAAAATTCTCTATCCCTTCCTTCAACCACAGTCCTATTTCCATCCTCCTTATTTATGGTAATTGCTTGAAAAATGTTTTTATACTGGTCTCTATATTTCTTAATTTATCATTAATTCCTACTCACCTATTGCTGAATTGATAATAGAAATTACTAGTGACTTCTTTGTTTCATAACTGAAGAAAATAATATTTCAGGGTTGTTCTTATGTGGGTGCAGTTAAGTCTTAGCCTACCTCTGTACCAAAAGCTTATCCTTTAGATTCTGTGATAATTCAATGTTGATGCATTCAGGAACCTAAATTAGTACCTTATTATGTGTCAGGTACTGTTCTAAGAACTAACTAGGTATCTCATAACCACCATCATTTTTACTTATCTAGCACTTACTCTGAGAAAGAAGCTGAGCATAAATTATGTAATTCCCTATAATTCCTGCAGTGCCCCACGAGAAAGCCACTATTATTTGCTACATTTTACAGAGGAAAAAACTTTACTTAAGAGAAGTCTATTAACTAAGGCGTAACAATTAATTATTAAGTCTTTGGACTGGAACCATGATCTATTAAATCTCAAAGTCCATGAACTTAATTTTCTTTGAAAAAAAAAGTTCTATAGTCCTTATTTTCAGTTGTCTGGGCATGTAGAAGGACTTGACTGCAGCATGATGGTTGTTAGTTTCTGTGTTTTGCAACCGCTCTTTCTGCTCTTTTGGATACTGTTTCCCCAGTTATTTATGACCTTAGTCTTAACTTACTTAACTTCTGGGTACCTTACAGTGGTGACTCTCCTTTACACAAAGTTATCCTCCCAAATAACTTACCCTTAATATAGGATTTACCAGAGTGTAATTTAATGGTCTGTTTATTAGTATACATTTCCCAATAGACTGTAATTTGCTTGATAACTTCAATGGCTGGCACTTACTGAAACATCTATTTTTTTTTCAATGAAGGAATGAATGATTATAATTTTGTGTTATTTTTTTTCCAAAGAATACCAGCCTTTCATGTTTTGAAAATAACTTCTTAGTTGTCTTTCTTTCTAACCATTTCTTCAGTAATGTTCAAGTACTCCTATGCTCCTGCATATATACACAATGCTTCTTTTTTTCTTATCCACAGAATGTTCTTGCCATATTCCCAAATTCTTATCTGTCAAGACTTCTCCCAGACATGAACTCTGCTATGAATCCTTCAGTGACTCTGCATTGTTTATGTAGGCAATAACATGTTGTTATATCTTACATTTTATTTTCTCTGGTTCTCTTTCTAAAGAGTGAGGATTTACTTTATTCATTCTTAAGTAGCCAAAGTCCTTAGTGGTATAAACACTGAAATATCTTCTTAATAAATAATAGCCACTGTTATGTTTCAGAGCCTTTAAGATATAGATTGGTGTAATCTACAAATTATTTACTTATCTATTAAAATCTATTTTTAAAATATGTTTGGAATTATTTCAAGGACTATTTTTTTTTTAATTAAATACCAAACAATGTAGAACTGAAACTGAGATGCTTTTATGAATGCAGTTGCCCTCTACCATGTGTTCCATATGTTTGTGTACATCATTTTTTAAAAGTTTTATTTATTTGTTTTGAGAGAGAGAGTGAGTGAGCACACGGGAGGGGCAGAAAGAGAGAGAGAGAGAAAATCCAGTCAGGTTCTGCACTGATAGTGCAGAGTTCAAACCTAAGAAACATGAGATCGTGACCCGAGCCAAAATCAAGAGTCAGACTCTTAAACAACTGAGCCACCCAGGCGCCCCTGTACCTTATTGAAGAATCAACAACATTTCATTTATATACCTGAGATATTTCTTTTGACAATTACATTCATATTATCTCCTAATGAAGCTGTTTTTTTTTATTTTATCAATTACAAGAATTGTTTTTATTAGATAAAGATTTGAAAATCTTACATATTCTTATTTTTGTGACTGAAAAAGTTTTCCCTAAAGTATTTTTTAATGCTCTCCAGACTCTAGTTTGCTAACCCACAAATTAAAAAAAAATATTTTTCTCCTTATGTTGTTAAAGGATGGTTTTAATTATTTATAGACACATGGTAAGAAAAGACGATTTATCATGTTGCAGAAACCCATCACTGATTAGTAAAGATTATCCACTATTTCTCAGATTGATGAATTATTTCCATTTGTTTACAGAGAAACAGTACAAACAGTAATGTCTGGGCACCTGGAAAAAATGACCTGTATGTAAATAAATGTTGTTTTCAGTTGTGGAAGATTTCATCCTTTCTAGGACAGGTACACATCCACTATAATTTTAGAAACAGTTTTAAGTGCATTAAAAAAATAAAAAAAAGATAAATTCACAGTAAACTGGGACTAGGGATTACCTGCTTGAACTACTCTGTCTCTTAAATTCCATTAATATAGAATTATCATGCAGTATTTAGTAGTCACTGGATCATATTCGGAATTCATTTTGCTCTTTTAAAGCCTTTATTACTCAATATCCTATTACTTTTACAGGTTATAAAAAGTAAACTTTTGGTTAACTTTGTTTCTTTTTAGAAGTCTAATTTGGAAAGTTTTTAGGGAGTTGGCACCAGGGAAATAGCAACTGTCAATTTGTAGCTATGGTATAATGGTCTTCAGGTTGGGTTTTGTTTCAAATCCCACTTCTGCAGTATACTAGCTATGTGATGCTCAAGCTATTTATTTAATCCCTGTAAGTATCACTTTCTTTATAAAATACAGTAACAAATACTAGATCTTTATGATATTAAGAGATTCGAATGAAGCAATGCATATAAAGGACGAACGTTTGATAAGTAAGTTCTCGAAAAAGTTAAGCATAGTTATTATTAGCTCTATTGTTATTTTTTAAATTACCATTATGACAAATGCTGTGGTTTGCATCTATGCTTTAATGAATGGCCACTGATTGTATTATGAATATCTTAAGAATGAGATTATTGTTCCATGTCAGAGTGACCCTAAAATACATCCCTGCATAGGTAGATATACAACCAAAGCTGTATCTGTAGATTTTTTTTTGCTTATTTTCAAACATTATAATCAATATATCAATAATAGAAGTGAGCTATAGTTAGTAAGATTAAAATAATAGTCATTCATTAATTGTGTCAAATATATAAGATGTTAATACAAGGTGGGCTAATCGAGTGCAAGATGTTATTACTAGGTGAAAGGTGTATGAGGAAGGACAGTATATGGCAATCTCTGTATTATCTGCTCAACTTTTCTGTAAGTTCAAAACGGTTCTAAATATAAAGTCTATTAATTAATTTGAAAATGATTGTTTAAAATATGTATGTTTAAATTTGGTGATATATGTGAAGAGCATTGAATGTATCCATATACTTCAAGACAAATAGATTTTTAATGAATTCCTGTTTTTTTAGAAAATACTCAAAAATATGAAGAAAAATTCAGAAATATTTGTTATGTAATAATTTTGAGGGCTATAAGTTAAGAGCATACCATCATTTATATATTTAAGTAAATTATTTTCCAAATAGAGAATGTTATACAGACAAACTAAATTGTGTTTAAGGAAGTTTAAGGTTGCCTGTCAATTTGATGAGCATATTTTCCAAAACCAAAGATAATTTGAGAAAAATCTATTTTTTCAATGAGTAAAAATTATAGAGTCTAAGCACTATCAAAGCATTTATGATATATTTTCATGACACTTCAAGGATTTCAGAAATAACCATACACATAGAAGAAATGAAAATCAGTTATACATTTTTTATGATCCCTTTATCTCTATTAACTATCACTTCACTATAGAAATTTCACAGTATCTTTTTTCAAAATGTTAACATTTCTCTTAATAGCACGACCTAGAGGTAGATATAATTGTTTTATTTAATACTTTTAAGAACATGGACATTGGAATCAAAGAACATTAAATCCTAGCTCTGGCACTTAAAAGCTATGATTTGGATGTTAATGTATTTTTATTTAATACCCAGTTTGTAAATAGCGGCCCAGTTTGTAAATAGGGAGTATTACACTTTACATCCAAATGACTACTTGAAGAAAAAAAAGAAATATTGGATATAACATGAGCTTTAGAACAAAAGCTTGTGGCAAACATCCAGTCATCATGCATCATGGCTACTTTTACCAACTACCCATTTATCTAGAAAGGTTTTATTTATACTTATTTCAAAATGTATTACATATTTAATATTGTAGCAAAAAAATATTCTTTAACGTTTCATCATAGAGGAACCCCAGGTTTCCTCTTTGGGGTGATGAAAGTGTTTTGGAATGAGTGGTGATGGTTATGCAACAGTGTAAATATACTAAAAAAACAAAACAAAACAAAAAACTGTACTTACTTACATGCATTAACATGTTTACATGATTTGATGATATACTAATTGTGTCTTAATTATAATGTTTAAAATCTACACATAGTACTAGTTTAGGGGGTGTATACATTGTAATTTTTCAAGAGTGTGAATTTGAAACTATTTGTATGTTCTCTAACATAAACCTGATTGTTAGAGTTGAGCATAAACAGCAGAAACACCATTCTAGATATTTTAAAATCATTGGAATGATTATAGAATCAAATTCTACTCTAGGCTTTCCATATGATTCCCATAACAAACAGATTCTGAGATTTAAGAACGCTACTAACTCTGGGGAATAGATCCAAGGCTGTTTTTTTCTTATTTCTTTGTAAGTCTCAAAAGAGTTCTTCTATTAGGAAATATTGAGATTTGTAGTTGCAAGGGAATCTGGGAAATGTGGTTTTTAATTTTCTAAAATCCCAACTGGATGCTATACTAGAATTTGAAAGAGATCATTTAAATGTCTAAAATTTGCTACTAAAAGTATTTTGAACCTTTGGGGCACCTGGATGACTCAGTCAGTTAAGCATCATCTGACTTTGGCTCAGGTCATGATCTCATGGTTCCTGAGTTCGAGCCCTGTGTTGGGCTCTGTGCTGACAGCTCAGATCGTGGAGCCTGCTTCAGATTCTGTGTCTCCCTCTCTCTTGACCCCTTCCCTGCTCATGCTCTGTCTGTCTCTCTCTCTGTCTCTCTCTGTCTCTCTCAAAAATAAACATTAAAAAAAATTAAAGACATTTTGAACTTTCAAAATAGAAAGGTTGAAATTATTCTTAAAATAGTCTTGTCTATCACAATACTAAATTATTATTATTATTATTATTAGTGTTGGAATTAAAATATTTTAATGTTATGCTTAATAAAATAATATTAAAATCAGGACCCAACCTTTGGAAAATTATTCTCCCCATTTCACTCTAAAAATTCCATCTGTGAAGGTTCTTTGAGCCATCTGGTCATCTTAATTCTAACTACTGCAATTTTTATCAAGATTATTATAAGAGCCTCCTAATTGTGATCTACGTGCTTCAGTTTCTCCTTGTACTCAGTCCTGCAAATATAATTATTTCCTTGAACATTCTAAAATTCCCCAATTTGAAAAGGTCAAAATACTATATTATCTACATGACTCTTGCATTATTTAAGTATAACCTAATTCCCCTACATAAATTCTATCACCTTTAGCTTTATGTCTCCACAAAACTCATATAAACTGTGCCTGGAATTCTTCTCTAACCATAGGGTAAATTTTTCCACTTGTTCATGTTTCTTGTGCCTGGCATTTATTCTGTCACTTCAGAAATACTAATCTACCCATGGTTTAGACTAAAATATGTGCTTACATACAAATCTTCCTCTGGTGCTTCCAGAGTGCTGGATTGCCCCATCCCCCCGCAATTTTCTGATTTTGTGGGACCTTTTTACACAGCATTTCTAACATGTCTTCAATGCAGGGACAAAATAGCACTTTTATTTTTATTTCCACATACTAATATTTAGCCTGACACAAAACAGATACCCAATAATTGTTTAGATAAAAATATATAAATATAAGAATAAACAAATGAATGTATAATGTAACTGTCCCTTCACAAGGTTATAAGTACAGTAATTTATTTTTGAGCATTAGAGGACAATCCAGTGTTATGCTTCCCAATTGTAAATTTTGGTAAAGTTTAAGGACCAGTTTTTAAAGTTTATATTAAGATCCCGGATTGTCAATTCTGCTTGACTTGATTTGGATTTCAGTCTAATAAGAAATAACAGTACTGCAATCATGAGGCTTCAATTAGACCTAGACACATTGGTAGGAATATCAGTTAAGGTACAGTTAAAATATTGTGAGAAGGAATTAGGTTCTGAATTCTATTATTTCACGTCAGTAGGCGATGGCTGTGAAATCAAAGTCACTGAAGATAATTTTTTCTCATGAACTTCTCTGACCTACTATTAGGAATAAAAGTTAAAGAATTGTTTCTTATTTAAAGAAGCATTACTAAATGAAAAATGCACACACACTCAAACATATATGCACAGGAACTCTCTTGGCAGTACTTACTATTTATTTTTAACCTCAGAAATGAGTCTTTATGCCATACATGCCCTTGGTGACTTTACATCATCTTAAATGAGGCCATAAAGAAAGAAAGTGTCTGCAGCAGGAAACTATAAATTAGTGCTAGTAGGGTCTACAGAAGCCCCAACTGTAAACATACTAAACTAGGAAACTTGAACTTCATTCTTGTACTTACTATCAGCTTTTATTAACAAAAATATAATTAAAATCCCACTGTGCATCTTCAAGTTTTATCTCAAAGCCAATAACAAAGTTATTGATGCTGAAGCACAATATCTTTACAGCCAAAATTTCTGCAACTAACAATTTAATTAGATATGGGCAGGCATACCTGTAGGTGAGTAGTCAGAACTAATATCCCAATTAAGCAATCTGTGCCATGGTCTTTAAAAATGATAGTCTTCTTGGCATATCTGTGTATACTTTGGATTTTCCCTGAATAAGAGTTTTAAATAGAAAAAAAATAAGCCATATATATGGAATGAGTTGATAAATTTATAATAGCAAAAATGAAAAATATCCAAATATCCATCAGTTGGGAGTTAAGAAAATTCCACCTCATGGAATATTACACCTATACTTTTTAAAAAGATAATTTTAAAATAGGTAGAATTGTTACTTTTCAAATATAAAATGAACAAGTGCTAATTATTTGACCTATAAGTAAAGGATACAGTACGGTGTTAAAAAAATAATTCAGGGGAGAATCCAGGGAACAGACACATGCATGGACAGTGGCAATTACTGAAATAAATTTGTATTAGATACAAATTTGACTTCTTCCAGGGTGGTGAAAGGTATGAAATTGAATGAGTTGTACCTTCACCAGAAAAAAGTTTTTTGTTTTTGTTTTTGTTTTTGTTTTGCATCTTTAGGGTTGTTCAGCCTTCCTGATTGGAAGGTGTTCCTAAATTACATTATAGAGATAGGAAAATCTGTCAGAATCCAGAACTACTTGAGTTAAGGTAATCATTGGGAATACAGTGACCATGGCAGTTAGAGATTGCAAGCAGAATACCTGAGAGGAGAAACCTCAGAAAGAGAATTCCAGAGACTTGTAAGGTCCCTTAGTTTTTATTTAGGTATCAATGGATGTAAGTTAGAAAACTGTCTGAGGCTGGGAAAAGAAGTGGGCAAAAGAAACAGAGAACAATCCCAAAGCTCAAACAGAGCTGGGAAAACTTCATTTCCCACTAACTAGAGTGGAAAACATCATTATTCATAGGACGTTGGATGGAATAATTGGAGAATTTTACCTAAAATTAGCCAAAGACTAATTTCTTATCTAAGAAATTTTAACAATAAAACCAGAAAAGGATTTCCAAGCAATTTAACTTAATTCCAAGGCAAAGTTAAAGAGTAATTATAAAAATATAACATATCTAGCTTCCAACAAGATAAAATTCTTCATATCAGGCATTCAAATAAGAAAAATACCAGGAATACAAAGATGCAGGAAAGTTTGACCCATAATGGGGAAAAATCAATATTAATAATCTTTGTGAGAGCATTCATAATAGAACTAGCAAACAAGGGCACTAAATGTTATATAAATATATTCTCTATACTCACAAAGGCTGAGAGAGGATTGTATATCAAGTAGAGATATGGGAGAAATAAAATGGCCCAAGTAAACTCCTAGATATGAAAACAAAAATATTTGAGATAAAAAATATGCTACATATGGTATCAGAATGGATAAGAAAACATGACCCATCTATATGCCGCCTATAAGAAACTCATTTTAGACCTAAAGACACCTGCAGATTGGAAGTAAAGGGATGGAGAACCATCTATCACGTTAATGATCGTCAAGAGAAAGCTGGGGTAGCCATACTTATATCAGAAAAACTTGATATTTTTATTTTATTTTATTTTATTTTATTTTATTTTATTTTATTTTATTTTATTTTATTTTGTCTTATTTATTAATGTTTATTTATTTTTGAGACACAGAGAGAGAGAGTGCTTGCATAAGCAGGGGATGGGCAGAGAGAGAGAGAGGGAGACGGAGGATCAAGGATCTGAAGGAGGCGCTATGCTGAGAGTGGAGATCCCAATGCAGGGCTCAAATTCATAAGTTGTGAGATCATGGCACTTAACCAACTGAGGCACCCAAGCACCCCTATATTTTAAAATATAGAGTTAAAAATAAATAAAAGTAAATAAATAAAGACTGTAATAAGAGATGAAGAAGGGCATCATATCATAATTAGGGGTCTATCCACCAAGAAGATCTATCAATTATAAATATTTATGCCCCCAACTTGAAAGCACACAAATATATAAATCACTTAATCAAAAATATAACGAAACTCTTTGATAATACCATAATAGTAGGGAACTTTAACATCCCACTTATAACAATGGGCAGATCACGTAAGCAGAAAATCAACAAGGAAACAATGGCTTTGAATGACACCCTGGACCAGATTGACTTACCAGATATATTCAGAACAATTCTTCCTAAAGCATCAGAATAAGCATTCTTGTTGAGTACACATGGAACATTGTCCAGAATGAATCACATACTGGTTCACAAATCAGCCCTCAACAACTGCAAAAAGATTGATTAAACACCATGCATATTTTCAGAACACAATGTTATGAAACTTGAAATCAACCACAAGAAAACATTTGAAAAGACAATGAATACTTGGAGATTAAAGAATGTCTTACTACAGGATGGATGGGTTAATCAAGAAATTAAAGAGGAAATTAAAAAGTGCATGGAAGCCAATGAAAATGAAAACACCACAGTCCAAAACCTCTGTAAGGCAGTAAAGGCGGTCATAAGACAGAATTATTTATTAATCCAGACCTTCCTAAAGAAGGAAGAAAGGTCTCAAATACACAACCTAACCTTACACGTAAAGGAGCTGGAAAAAGAACAGCAAATAAAGCCTAAAGCCAATAGAAGAAGAGAAATAATAAAGATTAAAGCAGAAATCAATGCTATGGGAAAAACGAAAAACAAAAAAAGAACAGATCAGTGAAACTAGGAGCTGGTTCTTGAAAGATTTAACAAAATTGAGAAACCCTTGGCCAGATTGGTCAAAAAGGAAAAGGAAAGGACCCAAATAAATAAAATCACAAAGGGGAGAGATCACAAAGAACACCACAGAAATACAAACAATAATAAGAGGATATTATGAGCAATTATATGCCGATAAATTGGGCAATCTGGAAGAAATGGACAAATTCCTAGAAACATAAACTCCCAAAACTGAAGTAGGAAGAAATAGAAAATTTGAACAGACCCATAATCAGTAAAGATATTGAATCAGTAATCAAAAATCTCCCAACTAACAAGAGTCCAGGGCCAGATGGATACCCAGGGGAATTCCACCAAACATTTAAAGAAGAGTTAACATCTATTTTTTGAAGCTGTGCCAAAAAGTAGAAATGGAAGGAAAACTTCCAAACTCATTCTACAAGGCCAGGGTTACCTTGATTCCAAAACCAAAGACCCCACTAAAAAAGGGAACTATAGACCAATTTCCCTGATGAACACGGATGAAAAATTCTCAACAAGATACTAGCAAACTGTATCCAAGAGTACATTAAAAGAATTATTCACCTCAATCAGGTGGGATTTATTCCTGAAATACAGGGCTGGTTCAATATTTGCAAATCAATCAATGTGATACATCACGTCAATAAAAGGAAGGAAGAGAACCACATGGTCCTGTCAATAGATGCAGAAAAAGCATTTGACAAAATGCATCATCCTTTCTTGATAAAAACCCTCAAGAAAAGTAGGGAGAGAAGGAACATAGCTCGGGATCATAACTGCCATATATAAGGACCCACAGCTAATATTATCCTTAGTGGGGAAAAACTGAGAGGATTCCCCCTAAGGTCAGGAACAAGACAGAGATGTCCACTCTCACCATTGCTATTTAACATAATACTGGAAGTACTAGTTTCAGGAATCAGACAACAAAAAGAAAAGGATCCAAATTGGCAAGGATGATGTCAAACTTTTACTGTTTGCAAACAACATGATACTCTAAGTGGAAAACCCAAAAGACTCCACCAAAAAACTTCTAGACCTGATACATGAATTCATCAAAGTCACAGGGTATAAAACCAACATACAGAATTTGGTTGCATTTCCTTACGCCAATAATGAAGCAGCAGAAAGAGAAACCAAGGAATTGATCCCAATTACAATTGCACCAAAATCCATAAAATACCTAGGAATAAACTTAGCCAAGGAGGTGGAAAATCTATGTACTGAAAACTATAGAAAGCTTATAAAAGAAATTGCAGAAGACAGAAAGAAATGGAAAAAACATTCCATGCTCATGGACTGAAAGAACATTGTTAAAATGTCAATACTACCCACAGCAATCTACATATTCACTGTAATCCCTATCAAAATAATACCAGCATTCTACACAGAGATAGAACAATTAAAAAATTTGTATGGAACCTGAAAAGACCCTGGATAGCCAAAACAATGTTTGAAAAGAAAACCAAAGCTGGAAACATCAGCATTCAGGACTTTAAGCTATATTACAAAGCTGTAATTATCAAGAGAGTATGGTACTTGCACAGAAACAGACACATAGATCAATAGAACAGAATAGAGAACTCAGAAATGGACCCACAAATGTATGCCTGCCTAATCTTTGGCAAAGCTGGAAGGAATATCCAGTGGGGGTGGGGGGTTGGGAGACAGTTTATTCAGCATATGGTGTTTGGAAAACTGGATGGCAACATGCAGAAGAATGACCTGGACCATTTTCTTACATGATACATAAAAAATAAAATGGATGAAAGACCTAAATGTAAGACAGGAAACCATAAATATCCTAGAGGAGAAAACAGACAACAACCTCTTTGACATCAGTCACAGCAAGCTTGTACTTGATTTGTCTCCAGAAGCAAGGGAAACAAAAGCAAAAATGAACTATTGGGACCTCCTCAAGATAAAAAGCTTCAGTGAAGGAAACAATCAGCAAAACTGTAAGGCAACTTAATGGAATGGGAGAAGATATTTACAAATGACAGATAACGGGTTAGTATCCAAAATCTCTAAAGAACTTATCAGACTCAACACCCGAAAAACAAATAATCCATTGAAGAAATGGTCAAAAGACATGAATAGACACTTCTCCAAATAAGACATCCAGATGGCTAACAGACACATGAAAAAATGCTCTACATCACTCATCATCAGGTAAATACAAATCAAAACCACAGTGAGATACCACTTCACTTGGAATGGCTAAAATTAACAACTTAGGGAAAAACAGATGTTGGTGATGATGCAGAGAAATGGAAACTCTTTTGTACTGCTGGTATGAATGAAAACTGGTGTAGGCACTCTAGTAAACAGTATGGAGGTTCCTAAAAATTAAAAATAGACCTACCCTATGACACAGCAATTGCACTACTAGTTATTTACCCAGAGATACAAAAATGCTGATTCAAAGGGGCACATGCGCCCCAGTGTTTTTAGAAGCCCTATCTACAATAGCTAAAGTATGGAAAGAGACCAAATGCCCATCAACTGATGAATGGATAAAGAAGATGTGGTATAAATATACAATGGAATATTGCTCAGCTATCAAAAAGAATGAAATCATTCCATTTGCAACAACGTGGATGGAACTAGGGCATGTTATGCTAAGTGAAATAAGTCAGAGAAAGACAAATATCATATGGTTTCACTCATGTGGAATTTAAGAAACAAACAGATGAATATAGGGGAAGGGAAGCAAAAACAAGATAAAAACAGAGGAAGCCAAATCATAAGAGGCTTTTAAATACAGAGAACAAACTGAGGGTTGCTGGAGGGGATGTGGGTGGAGGGATGGGCTAAATGGGCAATGGGCTTTAAGGAGGGCACTTGTTGAGATGAACACTGGGTGTTATATGTAAGTGATGAATCACTAAATTCTATTCCTGAAATCATTATTACACTGTATATTAACTACCCTGGATTTAAGAATAAATATGCTAGATGTAATTAACAGCAGATTAGACATTGAAGAAGTAAGTTAATAGAATGCATTGCATTGGAAACTATTGAAAATAAAACACAGAGAAGGAAAAAAGGTCCAACTACAAAAGAATGAACTAAGTATCAGTAAATTATGAGACATTATTGGCTTTTCTAAGTGTTACTGGAATTCCTAATGGAAAGGGATGAAGAGAGAAAAAATATTTGAATAACTGATGAACTTTTCCTAATTTGATTAAAACCATAAAGCTACAGATCTGCCAATGTCAAAATACTCCAACCACAAATAAACAAGACTATTTAAATTTGTATTCAAACGACCATTAAATATTAATGAGAATAATACCTCAGGCATAAAAGAGGTAAAAAGATTTTGTCACCAGCAGCCCCTCATTTATAGGTATGTTAAAAGAAGTCTTTTAGGCACTTAATGGAGGCACATCTGGATCTACACAAAGGAATTAAGAGTAGGGAAAATGATAAATATCTTTGGAAATATGTTTTTACCATCGATTTTTCTAGTTTTAAAAATCTTTTAAAGATAATTAGCTCTTTAAAGAAAAATCAATAATTAGCAAATATCAATGACCACCCCAGTTGTCAGGGGAAATTAGGATAAACTATGTGTGACAAATAGAGCTATCAAGTCCTCTTGCCTGAGGACTACTTACCATGTACTTTTTGAACATGTATGTAATCGGTTGTATCTGATTGACTATATATACAAGGGTAAGATTTCTTTCTGTCTTTGTAGTCTCTTAGGGGATTGCTTGTGTTGTACATTACATTCTAGTTTAATGCCTAGTCTAAAATAAAACTGAATTTTGACCACACTATGCAGCATATATTAAGATTGGCTCAAAATTATTCATAGCTATAAATATTAAAAAGTATACATTGTAAATATTTTGATGTTTATTTAGTTTTGAGAGAGAGAGAGAGAGAGCGCACCAGTGGGGGAGGGCAGAGAGAGAGACTGGGAGACCCAGAATCCAAAGCAGGCTCCAGGCTCTTAGCTGTCCATATAGTGTCTGACGTAGGGCTCAAATTCACAAACCATGAGATCATGACCTGAGCCGAAGTTGGACGCTTAACCAATTGAGCCACCCAAGTGCCCCTAAAATGTATCTATCCTAAAAGAAATCATGGATATAAATATTTGGGACTTTGGATAGGCAAAGACTTTCTAAGTATGATACCAAATGTATGACCCATAAAAGAGGAAGGCAGTAACAAATAGAACTTCATCAAGAGTAAAATCTTCCCCTCTTTGAAAGTTACCATTAGAGAATGCAAGATAAGCAACAAAGTAGGAGAAAATATTTACAAATTGTGTATCTGACAAATGATTTGTATTCAGAATATGTAAGGATTCTTAGAATAGAAAATAGATATCTTTGAGTCCATGCTAATATAAATACATGATTGGCTACTTAAGATAGAGGAAAACAGACAAATGTCCACGCAAATAATCCCCCAAAATTTGTATCAATACCTTTTCCCAGGGAGATAGAACATAACTCCCCACTCCTTACATGTGGGTTGTACATACTGACTTTGTTCTAAAGAGTGCAGTATGGAAAGGGGGGAAAGTGTAACCTTACAGTCATTATTACCTCAGTCATGTGATTAGGGTTAACATTAAGAATGTCAAATCAGAGTGACAGAATGTGCTTCTGATATGTTATTTAAATAGCTTTTATTCTCTGGTTTTCCTCCCCAAAATATAAAATGCAGTCTAATCATGAGACAATAGCAGAAAAATCCCAGTAGAGAGGCATGCTGCAAAATAACTGATACTCTTCAGTACTCCGAAGGCTATCAAAAACAAAGTTAACAGAATTGTATTGCATATTTGAACTCTGCTAAGATGATGGATTTTAAGTTTTATTACTATAAAACAAAGAGAAACAGTAACTGAGGTGATGTAAATGTTAATTAGTTTGATTGTGCTCCATATTTATCAGTATATACATATATAAAATATTAAGTTGTATACCTTAAATATATATAATTTTTCACTGTCAGGTTACCTCAGTAAAGCTGGGGGAAAAGTTGTTCATCAATAAAAACAAACAAACAAGGAAAGTCTGAGAAACTGTTACAGCCATGAGCATTGTAAATAGATAAGACAAGTAAATGTGGAATCCTGGCTAGAGATCTGGAACAGAAAAAGAATATTAGGTAAAAACTAAAGAAATATGAATAAAGTTTGGACTTTAGTTTCCAATTAATGAATACTATTGGTTCAATATTGGTGGCAAATATACCATACTAATGTAAGATGTTGATAATAGGGGTATTGGGGTGTGAGGTTTATGAGAACTATTTGTACCATCTTTTCAACTGTTTTGTGTTTCTAAAACTGTTTACTTTTTAAAGGTGTTTATATACCAAAGATTCTCTTGCTAGGTAATTTACCCAATATAAATTAAAGCATATGATCATACCAAGAATTGTACACACATTTTTAGCAGCTTTATTTGAAATAGACATCAACTAAAACCAATACAAATGTCCATCAACAAATGGATATACAAAATGTGGTTTATCCAAACAATGTAGTACAACTCAGCCGCACAATCAAGTATTGATACATGCAACAATATGAATGAAAATTAAAACAATTATGCTGAATGAGAGTTCAGAAAAAATATTTTGCATACTGTATGATCCTATTCTGGGAAAATTCTGTAAAATACAAAGTTATCTCTAGTGACAGAGAAGATCAGTAGATGCCAGAGGACTGTGGGTAGGGATAGGAGGGAAGAAGAATGGATTGCAGAAAGTTGTGATTCAGGCAAGCTGGGTCTGAGAATCTGGAGAGGGGTCCCACAGGACCAGCCAAGAGGGTCCTTGGCTTCACACAGGATAGAAATCAAATTGGAGCCAGAGAAAGCGAAAACAGTTTATTGAATACTGTAAGTGGCAGGTAGAGAATAATAGATGGAGTGTCTGGGAGGCTCAGAAAGGAAAGGAGGGGTCTCATTGTCACTAGGGATTAGGGGCTATATTGGAAAAGGTGTCTATGATATGTATTCCTGTAGGAATCCAAGCTAGTGTCCAATCAAAGGCAAGTGACAGGTGAATAATAGGTGTTATTTTAGAAATCATGAGGGTAGGGGGTGTTGATGCCAGAATCAGTTGAGGTTTGTGTGAAGCTAATGTCCTAGAACATGTTTGGGATCTGGGTCTTAGATAATATCAGATATTTGGGGACCTAGGACAAAACTCAGAATGATTTACTTTATTGCTTCCCTCTTGAAGTAGGAACAAAACTTCTTTGGCTGATTCAGAAGCAAAATATAGAACATGAGTAAATGAGGCCTAGTAGAAAAATAGCAGAGCCTTTTTTTTAAGTTTATTTATTTATTTTGAGAGAGAGAGAGAGGGAGGGAGGGAGTGCATGAGCAGGGGAGGGGCAAAGAGAGAATCCCAGGCAGGCTCTGCACTGTCAGTGTGGGGCCTGACTCCAGGCTTGAACTCATGAACCACAAAATCATGACCTGAGCTGAAACCAAGAGTGGGATGCTCAACAGACTGACCCATCCAGGTGCCCTAAGATGGAGCCATTCTAAAAAGGAGTCCCTTCAGCTTTCCTACCTCGGTTGCATGGTGATTTCAGAAGGTAATGAATATATGTTGGTTGTGGTAATGGCTTCATAGTTTAATAGATATTTCAACCTTATCAAACTGTACCCTTTTAATTTATGAAATTTATTATATATTAGTTATACTCAACAAGTCTATTAAATGTAAAACTAAGGAGGCAATAACACTGAAAGAGCTGAAAATATAATTGCATAAATAACTAATAATTTTATCTCAACTGGTAATTGTTTAAAGTTTTATTCTCTCAAATTTTTACTTACTATATGTCATTTCATCTAGATTAAATGGACAAATTTTGCCTAGTTTTTGGACTAAGATTTTTATTAAAATGACTGTACAAAGGAATTGATTTCCCCAAACATATTTTTGAAACAGTTGTCAGTTACATTTTCCTGTTCAACAAACACAACCATATCTCCCAGGGAACTTCACTTAAAGTGCATTAATATTCATAATCTATCTGAAAGTCGTCACAGTAGTCATTCTTTCCACTTAGACATTTTATTTTCCTGTTAAAATGCAAATATATTATCTGGGAGGATGAGCACATTAAATCATTAACAGCCATTGGAAATATGGTTCAATTAGCTCAATAGTCTCTCTCTACTCCTTGAAAGAATTAGGAGGAGTTAATGGTATCAGGGAGTTGGTACTCAGGACAAGTAATTGACTTTGAAGAATCAGCTCTCCTTAAGCATCTTGGTAAACAGCCAAATGAGAGGCATCAGAGAACCTGATTACCTAGGTAGGTTACAAAGAAATGAGGAACTAGTCATAATCTTAACTAAAACATCTTTGTCCTTTGTCTTAAATTGTTTTTGGTATGTGAAGATATTTAGACATTCGAGCAATTCCATGCTTAGTCTTTTTAAAAGTATACATTAAAAACTATAGAATTTTTGAACATTTAAAAACATGGTTGCTATTTCAAATCTGTAAGTTTACATTAGTGACTTTCATTTTTGATATTCTGCCTTTTTATGTAAATATTATAGTTGCCAGGCTGGACATATTCTGGCAGTTTTATGATTTATAATTTTATAGAGCTAAAAAAACTCTCATGACATTTTGGTTATGAGGCATTATCATCATTCTTTTGGTCAATATATTTATGGAATGCCTGTCCACTCTAGGACTAGGGTTGTGATGGGGAAATAAACTTGAAACACAAAATTTCTATTTCAACCATATTTAATTGGGGAATGTACAATATAGGAATTTTAATCACATAACATACCTGAATTACAAAGTGACCTTAAAATGTATTTGTTATTAACATATGAAATGTGTTATTCTATTGAATTTCAAACCAATATAATATTTGTTAGAGGAAAATATAGTCTCTGACTATAAGAGCCACAAAAAACTGACACAAGCAGTAAGGAATAAAACCTCTAGCAAGGGAAATGTATCATTCCTAAAGGTAAAGATAATTAGATAACTAGTCCTAGTTTCAGTTTTTTCTACCTCAGCCTTTTGCACTTACTCTTGGGTGGAGAATTATGGTTTTAGAAGCCTAAGAACGTAGTTTGTATGAATTGATTTGCATCTCATTAATTAATAACACATAATTACATGTAAGTACTGCCAAATGTGGATATATTCCCCGTGAGATTTTTAGGACAGAGGTCTCAGAAATCAACAAGATCATATGTAAATTTCAGATAATGACAATAGAAGGATTTATTTTATTTTAATTTAATTTTAATTTGATTTAATTTAATTTAATTTAATTTAATTTTAATGTTTATTTATTTTTAGAGCGAGCAAGCAGGGAAAGGAATAAGAGCGAGAGGGAGAGATTCCCAAGCAGGGTCCACACTTAGCATCAACCTTGGCACGGAGTTCACAATCACAACCATGAGATCATGACCTGAGCCAGTATCAAGAGTTGGATGCTTAACAGACTGAGTCACCCAGATGCCCCCAGAAGGATTTATTTTAAATTGAATTAAGACATTTTTAAGATTCCTAAATATTTACTTATGATTCCATGTATAAGATTTATTCATCAACTTTATTAATTTGTAATTGAATAAGCTGATTCACTTAAGGCAGCATATTTCATTTGAAGAAAAGGAAGAAGAGATTATATATTGATATTGACAATAGAAAATAAGATGTGGGATACAGCAGTGGATACCAGGTACAGAAAATAAAGAGTGGAGGAGGACTAGGAATGACTAAACTGAAGAATATATATGGCATATACATGTTCATCTACAAATACATACATAATCCATATGAATATGAACTTAACTATTGTAAGGGCAAAAGTAAATTAAAAATAAGAGACTTAATTTTCCTTATTGAAGTAAGAAAAGAGATTTCTCTCCTATCCATTCTCTTAGAGCATTTACTTTAGAAAGCTTGTAATTGTAAGTACTTTTTTCTCTTTGAATCTGTATAAATCCTTTTGAAAACTAAGTAGGAATTTTGTCAGCTTTGTGACCCGACAATATCTTTTTCAAGATGTGGGAACCATTTCTTTGAAATGTAAACATGAAGCTAGATAGCACACCTGACTCCCAGTTTCTACAGTGAGGCCTGAACTTAACCCGTAGACACCTTGCTTCAAGTTGTAAAACTACCTCTTGCAATAAAGACATATGAAGTTTTTTTTTTTTTTTCTTCTGGATAAAGTCAATTCTTTTTTTTTTTTTTTTTTACTTTTTTTTAATGTTTATTTTTGAGAGAGATAGAGACTGTGCATGAGCAGGGGAGGGGCAGAGAAAGAGGGAGACACAGGATCCAAAGCAGCTCCAGCCTCTGAGCTGTCAGCATAGGTCTGGGCTCGAACTCATGAATCAGGAGATCATGACCTGAGCCAAAGTCAAAGGCTAACCACGCCACCACGGCACCCCAGATAAGGTCAATCCTAAACATTTGGTCAGCCCAACTAATAGATACATTTAGGGTGAACTCTGTGTGACAAAAGGTGCTGTCAACCTCTTATGTGAAGACTGGTCATTGTTTATGTTGTTTACGTTGTACCTGCTTGGCTATGTAGGAGTGAGGGTGGGTTGCTTGTGATGTGCATTACATTTCAGCTTAATACTTATTTAACAGTGAAAGTGTTTTCTATCTCTAATACCTTTGTGGAAGGGATTTCTGAGTTGACAGAATTTTGTTTTTAATTATATTTCCTTAATATGCATATACATATACAATTACAACATATGTGTACATACATGTATGTATGTGTGTATGCTTTTGCCCAAATTTTTGTAGTGATATCACAACTATAGCCATTTATGTATTTTCAAGGTTGAAACGATTCTGATTAAACTGAGAGAGAGGTTTAGAAGAAGTTTACTTTTATGCTTTCAAAACCCTGATTGAGTACTATATTTTTTTGGTATTCCTGAAGCATTATGAAAATTACTGAAAACTAAGTATATAAAGTATGTAACATAATTTTAAACATCTGTAATTAGAAGTGTGTATTGCTTTGTATGCATATTGAGAGCTACATAATGTTAGATCTAATACCAGAGTGTTAATAGATAGCAAAAGGAAGACCTGGGGCAGTGGTGTAAAATTATTTGGGACTATTGCTGTCAGGTGATTCTTAGCTTTTATCACATTTTAAGAACTAATAGAGACAAGTGAGATATTTTCCCACTGTATTCATGTATAAGAAGAATTATGGAAATACACTATATATTTATAAGAAGTCTAGATATGGTTTATTCTATGGAAGGAGTCTCATGCTTCTGAGAAGTTTTCTGTTTTTGAACACAGTCAAACATGAATTTATCCTGAAGGTTCAGATTCACGTGTGTATATGGAGAGAGAGAGAGAGAGAGAGAGAGAGAGTTTGTGTGTGTGTGTGTGTGTGTGTGTGTGTGTGTGTGTTTTCAAATAATTGCAACCTGGAACCTAGAGAACCCTTTCAATTTTGACACTGAGACCTTTCTTTACCTCAATGAATTTTCATTTTTCGTTTAGAAATTATTTTCAATTATTGTTGATGCAGCCATTATCTATAAGCTATTTTTCCTGGGTTTATACTTCATGTTTTGTTATGATTTTTTAAAATTTTGTCTGTACATTCATATATATTTACCCAGATCAGTCTCCTTTCATTGTAAAGTCATACATTTGTCTCCAGAAAGTGTTTCATTTAAAGTTCACAAAGGATTTTTTTTATTATTTTTCTTTAATTTTTAATGAGATAATTTAAAAAAATGTTTAATATTTGTTTATCTTTTGAGAGAGCACAGGCAGGGGAGGGGCAGAGAGAGAGAGGGAGACAAAGAATCCAAAGCAGACTCCAGCTGTCAGCACAGAGCCAACCTGATGTGGGACTTGAACCCATGAACTGTGAGATCATGATCTGAGGCGAAGTTGAATACTTGGCTGACTGAGCCACCCAGGCACCCCTATTTTAAAAAAATTTTCAATTCAGTTTCTTGACCATGTGTTCCAACAGTTAAACTATTTAACCACCTATGGTTTGTATTCGTTTTGTTTGATACTCTCTCTGACATGGCCCTCATGGATGATTTGGGACTACCATCATCCCTCCCTCCCTCCCTCCCTCCCTCCCTTCCTTCCTTCCTTCCTTCCTTCCTTCCTTCCTTCCATCCATCCATCCATTCTTCCTACCTCCTTCCTTCTAACTCACTTCATCTCAGTATCTTATGAGGCAAATGGAATCAATTCTTTGAATAGTGAAACACAGTGATACCCACACTTGTGAGCCTACAATGTAATAGTAGACACGATGCCTATCCTTTATAGTTATCTAGAAAAACCCTCTCTGGTCTTGGATTTCTTTCTGATCCTCCTACATGAGTGGCACAGAAATTCGGCCTACCTGCTTAATCTCTTAGCTCCTTAGAGGATCTGATTTTCATACAAGGCCAATGTGGACTTACTCCCAGTGCTCCTACAGGATCCACAGATCTCTAAGTAGCAAGCTGCTACCAGAATTCAGAGATCTCTTGTGTTTTATTGTCTACTTTTCTCAAAGGGAGAGGTAATTCTACAGCAGTTTTATAATTAGGTAATTTTTTTAATTCACTCTACCAGTATCTGAATTTTAATTTTTGTGTGTAGGCCATTTACATCTAATATAGTTATTGATATGTCAGAGATTTAGTGAGCTATTTTATTTTATGCTTTCTGTTTTTTCTCTCTGCCTTTTATTTCTGTTTTCCCTTTCCTGCCTTCTTTGGGTTATTTTGGAATTGATGTAAATTTTTTTGTTGTGAATGCATCTCTTTGCATTATTTTTTAATAGTTCTTGGTGTTACATTATATATATGTAACTTATCACAGTCTGTTGGTATTGACATTTTACCAGGTTGAACAAAATATACAATGTATAAAATTAATCTCTCATTATGCCCCTTTACCTTTTTAATTTATCATATAATTGATTTAAATATTTTATGTATATTGAAAAGTATATCAGCTAGTATTATAATTTTGCTTTAGTCATAAAACATTCTTTAGAAAATTCAAAATGAAAATAATAATGTGTATAATTGCCCAGTTACCCAGTCTTTTATTATTCCTGTTGTTCTTTCTCCATTCCTTGTATTACAGGATTCTGTAGTGATTAGACAATTCCCTTTAGCCGTTTTTTTAGGTAGGTCTGCTGACAACAAATTCACTTAGTTTTCTTTTATCCCCATAGGATATTTTCACTGGAAATAGAATTCTGATTTGACAGTTCTTTTCTTTCAGCATTTAAAACATGGAGATCCATTTTATTCTGGCCTCCATAGTTTCATGTGAGAAATCCACTGTCATTAGATTTGGTTCCAGGTTAAGCATCAGTCCTCTCTGGCTTCTTGTGAGGTATTTTCTTTGCCTTCATTTCCCAGCTGTAACTATGATGTGCTTTGCAGTGACTGTTATTGTGTTTATCCTAATTAAGGTTTATTTAGCCTCTTAAATCTATAGATTTACATCTTCTGCCAAATTTGGGAAGTTGTATTCCTTTAAGTACTTTTTCAACCTCACCCTGTTTCTCTTATCTTTGCTGGTCTCCCACAAAATACATGGTAAATCTTTGGCTGTACTTGTCACAGGTCCCAAAGGCTCTCTTCATGTTTTCTTTTTTCTGACTCTTGTTCAGATTGGGTAATTCCTTCTTCTATGTTTTAATTCACTGATTTCTTCCTGTTGTATGCTTTATTCTGCTATTAAAGCCAATACTGAATTTGTGTGTTGTGGGAAGGAGTTATGTATATTTTAGTCCTAAAATTAGTATTTGGTTCTTCATATCTTATACTTTTATATATTTTTCCATTGGTCTCAAATATGTAGATAAATGCTTGTTGAAGCATTTTTATAATGGCACCTTTAAAACTTTTGTTAGATAATTCTTATGTCTTTGTTACATAGATTGTGTCTTTTTCATTCAAGTTGGAGTTTTCCTTATTTTCAGTAATATGGTTTTTTTTTTTATCTTGTGGTTATTATAAGACTCTGGAACTTATTCAAAGATTTTATTTGATCTGGCTTTCCCTGATACTGTTGTGGCAAAGAAAAAAAAAAGAAGGAAGGAAAAGAAAAAAAGAAAAAGAAGAGAAGAATAAAAAAAGAAAGAAAAAGAATTGGGTAGGAATCCAGGCTCCCTCCCCTGCCTCTATTGATACTTGTAAGGGTGAGGGCTCCTCATTACTGCTGTGGGAGTTCTGGCTTCTCTCCAGACCTCTCCAGATGTTGCCTTACTGGTGAGGATAGGAATGCCTTGTTACTGCTTCTCTTATGACTTCTGCTGACACCATAGGGATCTTGTTACTACTTGGTGGTGACGAAAATCCTTACTCTCCAATAGGTCCTGAAACCAACTCCTCAAACATAAAAATATTGTAAACAGACTAAGGTATCAATCATACTTTTACTGCATGGTTTCTTTTGTAATTTTTAAGCTGGTAAATTATTTTCATTATTGAAGTTTCAGCTATTTCTATTTCCATTTTTATAATAGATATACCTTTTATAAAGATATTTTAACTGTTTCATCTATAGTATATTCTAGTGAAAGTTGAGGTGTGAGACTCTTAAATTTTATTTGCAAGCTATTAACTACTAACCCAATACAGTGTATGGAATAACTTTTTCCAGTTAGTTTATAATACTTTTTAAAAATAAATATTTTTTTAATGTTTATTTATTTTTGAGAGAGAGAGAGACAGAGCGTGAGCATGGGAGGGGTAAAGAGAGAGAGGGAGACACAGAAGCTGAAGCAGGCTCCAGGCTCTAAGCTGTCAGCACAGAGCCCAACACGGGGCTCTAACTCACGAGCTCTGAGATCATGACCTGAGCTGAAGTCAGCCGCCCAACCGACTGAGCCACCCAGGTGCCCCTATAATGCTTTTTAATTAGGCCTAAAATCCTTTATATGTCTTAGTTCTGTTTTTATGTTCTGTCTTGCATACTATAGGCATAATTTTTAATCTTTCTGCATCATAATTTAATATAGTGATCTTATTCACACTATTATTGTCCAATAATTATTTTCCTTCTGAAAACTATTTTCTTTTTTTAAAAATTTATTTATTTATTTATTTTGAGAAAGAGAGCACACATGAGTGGGGGAGGGGCAGAGAGAGAATACCAAGCAGGCTGTGTGCTGTCAGTGAGGAGGCCAGTGTGGGACTTGAACCCATGAATGATGAGATCATGACCTAAACCAAAATCAAGAATTGGAAGTTCAACAAACTGAGCCACCCAAGCACCTCCTGAAAAATATTTTCTAATTTGCTTTTTAACTGTATTTGTAAGAATAGAAATCCAAGTTCTGCACATGATATGTACTAATATGAGAAGAAGATGTTGTTAGTACCAAGTGGAAATAAAATCCCAGCTTCATATTAGATCATCTCTGACACTACCCCAGTGGGGTAGTAGGTGACTTTTTATAGCCAAGCAAAGGAGGAAATCCAAACTCCCTAGCTCGCCTTTGCTGGTCATGGTTGGAATGGGGCCATATTTATATATAGAAGTTGTAGTCTAAAATTTTTCTGTCTTGCTAGTTTATCTCTTTCCTGGTTTTTTGATTAGAAGGAGGGTTTTTATTGGGGATTTTTTGATTTGTGTCCATTTATATCTCTGGTTTGCCAGCTTCTTCATGTCTAAGCCTAGGAAATATGAGGCAAAATGAAACTCCAAGAAACTCACCACTGTGTTGTTTCTTGGCTTCCATGGTCTTTCATTGTTTTAACTTCTTTCCAACTTTCAGAGCCTTATTATTATTTGCTTTATATGTAATATGAAGGATATTTAATTGTACTTAGTGTGAAGAGGAGGGAAATAGAAGTCTAATCTACCTTTTTGTCAAAGGAAGTTGATTGTTCTCTTTGAAATAGAATTTCTATTGTGCTTAGTGTTTTTATATATACTGGAAATTATTTCAGTTACCTTGGCATTTACTCCCAATAAAAACCTTTTCATAAATTTTGGACTTGTGTGTGTGTGTGTGTGCACATGTATGTGTAAGTATGTGTGCCGATAAGAAATAGAATCCAAATTTCTGACTGAATGACTTAGCATCATACAACTTTTTGATTCATTTAGAAATTTTTTTTCCTAACTGTAAATGTACTACCATTATCTGAACTTTTAATATTATACTGATCTCTGGACAAATGTCTTTTTGATTAATATTTCTTTTGAACTGGGATTGGGATCACTGTGAGTAAATATTTGTTGCTTTACATTCATTTTTACACTTTTTTCTTGTCCTTTATTCTTTTTGACACAGTCAGCATACCAATTACAGTGTAGAAACTCCATGAAAGGGACTTGTTTTATTTGCCAGGTAATTTGTATGCCTCAGTTGGTACAAGGTTATTCTCCTTTCTTTTTTAAAGAATCAATATATGGTTTATGGTGCTTTTAATAGGGAACAAATACACTGAATTGTACTGTATATTCTTATAGGCTTATGGTATTTTCCACATTTTATGCCAGATAATTTCATTGGTTATATCTTTGAGTTATAACTCAGGTAGATTATTTTAAAAATTAGATGGTTAAAAAAAATAAACATGTGAACAGTAGTTTTCCAAAAGTGACATGCTTGGACAATCACCAGAGGCTTTCTCATTCAAACACTAGTTCATTCAAAAGGCATTTACTTAGCACCAGGTATTACACTCACCATTAATTTAAACATGGATAAACTTTTGGAAATTACAAGATCTTTCACTGTTCAAAAATGCAAAGGAAGCCATCACATCATAAACAACTTTGGGAATAGCATCTATCTAACCACTGGTGTTAGGTTTTATATACCTATTTTAAGGATATATAAAAATAGCAAGTGTAAGCTTATTTTTCAAGTTTAATTTCAATTATATTCTGAAAGGTGAAATTAGAACATTTTTCTACCTGCCATACTTATCTAATTGAATTGTTATATTCTTACTATTTGCATGATTTTATAGTGAAATTTAAAGTGCTGTCATTAACTTTGTATGAAAATGATTTTAAAAATCATTAAATGCTTTAATGACTTTTAGGATATAATAAAATATAAAATATGGTCTCATTTAATAATATATTGATCATTTTTATACATCTGTTCTCTTTATTAATGTCTTAAATGTATTATTCCACTTAATTTTTACAGCAATCCCATAATATAGAACCATGATTGCCTCAGTTTTACATAAAATATATCGTCTATATGCTTCATTTTCAACATATAGAGTGTCCAACAGCTAGTAAATATTTAAAAAGCCCAACCTGTGTTTGTCTTATCCTAATATTTAAGTTTTTAAAAGTTATAATACACTCTATAAGTACCAATCCAAAGGAATTACCACAGAGCTTTGTTAGGGCAGCTTTAAAATATTTACTTTAAAGTGTGAAAATGAAGTTCTAGGGTATTAGACACAGAGTTTGTCCTTCAGTACAGGTTAGATTCTAATTTACCACAGGTCATGTAAAATATCTAGAAATAAAAACCAACCTAGAGCTATAAAATAAAAAGTGACCTTTAAAATCCAATATTACAGACAAACAACTTTTGCCTCTGGAGGCTGTTGAAGGACAAAATAGGGATAGGAAAATTCACTCTCATTTCCTAGTGCACATATCACTTTCTCTAGCTAGAGCAGCAGCCACTAGAATTAAGGGCTTAGAGCTGCAGAAATTAGAGTGCCTTTGGAAAACCTCTGTACCTTGTAACAAACAAACAGAAACCAGCAGCTTCTAATAGTGGTCTTAAGGTGAAAAGGGTCAGTAGGAGATTCCCTAATATGTTGTTTTGTCCACTCTTTCTGCAGTCCTTTCACCCTCTGAAACAAACAAACAAACAAAAACTTTAGGTTTCAAGAATGAAAACCTTAGCATTACAAGAAACCTAATTGGAATAACTATTGTGAGCAGCATAATTAGAACACACAGAGAAGCTGCTGCCAATATTTTGAATCCTAGTGTAATTAATGCAGTTCATGACATTTCCCATCTAACCACTAAGATGTCTAATAGAGGAACCGTTGCGCATTTGCTTAAATTACTTCAATGTATTGAGTCAAGATTTTGAAATTTTCTAGCACAGAAACTATGCTATTAATAAACATTTGAAAATGATCAGACTTGCAAATTTAAGGAGCATATCTTTAAATTTTACTTTCAGAAAGTCTGGGGTGACTCCCAGCACCTTGCTTCCTGGAGCAGGGAATAAATAAGCAGATAACTTTCCTTTGGTTAAGTATAGCTGGATGTATTATCCTCAGTGCTGCATTTGATTTTTGAAAATTAAGGGTTTTTGGCAATTAGATAAAATTTTATGTCATAGTCATAAAACTCCATCTAAAGATCATCATTACTGCTTTCACTATAATGGTTGCCCTATGTACCAAGCTGGTCAGATGATTAAGTTAAATAATCATAGACCTATTTGATAATTCCATCTAATTGCAGATATGTTTACAGAGTGTGGACACTAGAAATTAGAAGTTACCCCACTTAAATACCATTAAAATGGAATGCCATTATTATAGACATGCTCATCAATGTATTCATTCAGCATGCCTTCTTCTCTGTCATTTGAAGTAAGTGCCAGTGCTAAATCAATATGCTAAAATATTTTGTTGAAAGCTACCACCAGACTGAGAGGAAGCATGAAGTATAGGACTTGGGTCCAGACAACGTTGCAAAATATTTAAAAAATCTACAGTTGCTCCTGAAATATAGTGAGACTCTGCTCTAAACTGCCTGACCACACACCAGACTTTCATTATAAGACTTATTTGCACTGTTTCCTTCTGAAGTACTGTGAGTATTTAACAACCAAAACTATAACCAGTTTTCTCTAGCTATCATAACAATTTTAACCGATTTTATTGTTGACTTCTTTCACCATTGACACATGTCAAAATACTTAGCAAAATAACAAGAAGAATGTATTACAGAAGAATACATATAGTATGAAAAGCTAAATGTAAACATGAAGAGTCAGAACTGAATCTTATAGTGACTTGTGGTTAATATGGACAGTTGATCCTCATTATAGTAAAGTGTCCTGCAAACAATGGATTGATGAATACTGAACCATTGCTCCTAGCAGAAATATAGGGACAGATTCCTGTGAGTCTCTTGTCACAACATTTTATCAGCCAAACAATACATAATTTGTGTAATGTGTGTTTCTGTTTAAAGATACCCTTTTTTTAATATACACCATTGATTCCTTAACATTGAACTCACTGGTAACAGCACTATAACTCATATGGAAAGACACTTATCTAACTCACATATTTTGTCCATAAGACATTTCATCACCTTCTCATGCTTAGGAACTCTAAATGGCACTTCAGCACTATGCTTGGGAATCATTTTAAAAGTGAAATCACTACTAAAAAATACAAACCTGAGAAAAAGTGACACTAAGTAGACAGTGAAAAAGACACATTTATAGTATGAGAGCTGAAATCCAAAGATGGAACATCACCTTGTTCTATCTCACCTGAGAATGTATGCATCAGGAGACTCCAATTTTTTTTTTTACCTGTTTGTGTTTAGCTATAATTAATCATGAAAGTACTGTGATAGTTGATTTGGGGATCACAAATAAATTTTAGCAAGTATGCAAATTGCAAATGTGGAATCTGAATAGTAAGGGCAGCTATATGTGTAAAATTATTGAGGAATGCAAGGAAATGATTATTGCATATAAGTCTTTCCTCTAAGGAGGCTGTGAAATCAGAAAAGGTATCCAAGGAGTTATGAGGTTATGGTAATACATTATTTATTAAGCTGTAGAAATTTACACAACTTATTCATTATTACTGCATAAACTGTACAAATATAGTTTTTAGTTTAGTGTATATGTAAAAGTTTCATAATGGAAAAAAATAAATCAAGTACAATAAAACATTGTAAATAGACAAATGTATCATATTTCTTCTGTGTGATTCTTCAGTAATTTTTAAGCTGGTAAGTTATTTCCATTATTAAAGTCTCAAATACATTGAAATCTTGGATTGCAAGTAAATTGTTCTTCAAGTGTTCTGCAAGACGAGCAAACATTTCTAATAATTTTTAACTTGATAAACGAGTGATGTCTTTCAATACGTGTAGTAAGTGGTGCGAATGTCACATGATCACAACTGAACCATTGGTTCTTGAAATTTGCTTTGATATATGAGTGCTTTGTATTACAGCATGTTTCTAGAATGAATTATGCTCGCAAACCAGGGTTTTACTATATTTCTTTTTTTTTTTAAGTTTATTTTGAGAGAGAGGGAGCATAAGCAAGGGAAAGACAGATAAGGATCATAAGTAGGTTCCATGCTGTCTGCACAGAACTGGACGCGGGACTTGAACTCACAAACTGTGAGATCATGACCTGAGCTGAAATCATGAGTGGGACGCTTAACCTACTGAGCCACCCAGATACCCCTCAACTTTCTAATTCCATTTTCATAGTTGATATACTTTATATAAAGATACTTTAACTGTTTCATCTACAGTATATTTTAATGAAAGTTGAGGTGTCAGGGTGCCTCAGTCAGTTGGGCGTCTGACTTCGGCTCAGATAAGGATCTCGCTCGATTCATGAGTTGGAACCCCATGTTGGGCTCTGTGCTGACAACTCAGAGCCTGGAGCCTGCTTTGGATTCTATGTCTCCCGCTCTCTCTGCCTTTTCCCCATTCATGCTCTCTTTCTCTTTCTCTGTCTCTCCCTCTCTTTCTCTCTCTCAAAAATAAACATTATTTTTTTAAATAAGTTGAGGTGTGAGACTCTAAGTTTTATTTGAAAGTACCCCAACACATGTTATGAAATAACACTTTTCTAGTTAGTTTATAATTCTTTTTTAATTAGGCTTAAATCCTTGCATATGTCTTAGTTCTGTTTTTGTGTTCTCTCTGTCTAGCACTCTGTAGACACGTTTTAATCTTTCTACTTGATATTTTATATAGTGATTTTACTTTCACTATTCTTGTCCAATAATCATTTCCCTTCTGAAAAGTATTTTAACTGTATTTGTATACCTTATCATATATGAGATACTATAATTTATAATAAAATCCTTTATATTATATAAAACTAAGAAAAAAAATTCAAATAAAGCAGGACACTCCCTCAATTATAAAACACACTTTGATTTTAGAGCTGTTAACATGTAAAAAAAATTGTACATTGTAGAATCAATGAAATACAATATTTTTTATGTGGACTTTAGAATAAATTTGTAAGTTCCAATATACATTCCACTAAATATTGGTAGATGTGTGTTAAATCTATAATTTTATTTTAGAAAATAATTAATAGGCTTTCTATCTTGCATTATAGTATAAAACTCTATACACTCTAGTCCTATCTCCTTAATTTTTATTAAAAATAGATCCAGATGTAGCACATTTTTATTATGGCTATTCCTATGTATTTATGACTTTTGTCTGGTACTTTCAAGGTTAAGTGTGTTTTCGTTATATTCTTCAATTTTATTTTCCTGATAAATAAGTATGCTGTTGGTATTCTAATTTTATCTTATCATTCTTCAATTCCTTGGGTTGTTTTGTAACTGTTTCTCTTTGCTTTTTCATTTTGTATATGATGCTATTATCTGTAAATAATGATAAATCTCCTTTCTTCCCTATATTTATAATATTTATGTTGTAGGTTAGTGCATTTATTACCAGATAAACTCATTTAGTTTTATTTAAGCATTTATTATTCATTTATTTCTGACCATTAAACTAACACATGCTTACTGATAATTTGGAAAACATGAAAAGATACAAAGAAGAAAATAAAAATCATGTATCACTGTATTATCCAGAAATAGTTCTATACTTTTTATAAAATATAATCATATTGAATATGCTATTTTGTTATGTGCTTTCTTCACCTGATATATTATAAAAATTTACCCATGTAAATGAATAATCTTCTATGACATTATTTAAAATCACAATTTAACCAATCTTGGATGTATTTTTTTTTAGTATAGTTGACACTCAATGTTACATTAATTTCAGGTGTCCAACATAGTGATTCAACAATTTTATACATTATGCTCTGTTCACCACAAGTGTAGATACCATCTGCCATCCACAATCTTCCCAATACACCACTATAACAATATAGTGATATCATTCACTAATTTGAAAGATACTTGTATCCCTATATTTATTGCAGCATTATTTACAATAGCCAAGGTATGGAAGCAACCTAAATGCTCATCAATAGACAAATGGATAAGGAAGATGTGGCATGTATATACAATGGAATATTATGCAACCTTAAGTTCATTTTAGTTTTGTCCTTCTCAGAATCATTAGTTATTTTCTGATGTTTATAAAGTCAAGTGCTAGCACTTTCCAGCACTTGGTAACACTTGGATTTAAAATTATCAACTAGGAGAGATGGTGTATTTTTCACTGATAAGTTTGCATTCTCTTTCCGATTCTGTTATGATAAAAGATTCACTGGTGTACTTTTGCAAAATATGGCCTGTCAGTTTCAAAAATTTATTCCCCCAAATTGTTAGAGGCTTATAAGAATCCCTAAAAAATTTTCAAATTATTTTTTAGCCACTTTTACAAATTCACTGTAAACTCTGATTCTTTAAAATCACTAAAGAAAAAATGAGTACCCGCATAAATTGGATATAAATCAGTAACACAGAATCATAAAGTTTTGGTAGTAGCTTGATATACTCCAGTCTTTTTCCTAGGTGACATTGTTATTAGGTAGAAAGAATTTGTATACAATCGCTGAAAATTTTGCATGAAAGTGGTATTTTAAGTAAGAAAGATCCAGCTATGCGGATGGGCCAAAATTCTGAGTGCACTCCACAACTTCGTCTTCAGATTTGTATATACCCACCCATACCTTTAAAATGTCAATTCAAAGTCATTATCATGTTTAGTGTTTACTAGGGGAGTTTATTTTTTCAACATTTGAAACTGGAAAATAATTCTGAGCCCAGGATCCAGTAAAGGAAAAATAATGAACGGACCTGCAATAATATGCACCATTATGTGGTTTAGTATCTGTAATAAGGGACAATACATTTAGAAGCTGAAACAAAAAATACTCTTCATACTGAAATGTTCCTTTTGAAATCAAGCGAGTATAACTTGGTTTTATATATGAGATTCTTTCTTGTTTGCACTTCTTTCTTTTTTATCCTAAAACAATTAATTTTGATTTTTAATTAACATCTTTCAAAAGTTTGAAATATCCCACAGAATTTCCTTTATATTTGGCTGTTTATCTTTAGTGTCATGTTTCAGGTTTACATTCAGTTATGCATGCTTATTTAAACCCAGTTTTCCTGATAATATGGGACCCTAAGTCCTTGATTGTTATTCTCATCTAGTCACCTACCAATCCTTGTGGTTTCATAGAAAAAGGGACTGTTTTACAATGTTAGGAGATTTGATTCCAAACTCTAATGCAATCCCTCATGAACTCCTGGACTACAAGGAATCACTAATGGCTGCGCTACAGACAACTCCAGAGCCTGGATCCAACAGTAGCAAATGACTCTATAGTCCCTTTCCTCCAAACTCCACATTGATGCTCAATGTTCTCTGTCTCCAGGACTCTAGTGACAAGAATAGAATTGTCCCAATATACAAATATGTTAGCAAGAAACAAAAACATCAGAGCAAAATATTAATTTGAAATTTTCTTGGCCTTGAATTTACCTAGGCCTTCCCAGGCAGAGCAAAAGCTAATCTTATTTTTTTGGAATCATGGAAAAATGTTTCCAGAGAATACAAAGAGCAGAATCAAGAAAAAGAGAGTCAAGTGAGAATGGCCTGGAAATTTTCTAAGAGTATGCATGCATTTTTGGAGAAAGAAATCAAATGGCCATTTGATTTAAAAAAAATAGTTTTTACACTTCTTCTGAGAAATATACTTATTAATGTCTTCATAAACACTTTTTGTTGAGTTCTAGTTGGTAGTGCTGTGGAGGAAAGGCCAGCTGTGATATTCTCCTTATTAGGTATTTTCTGGTTTTGTCCTTATTGCTTTTCTTCAAATAGTTAGTTCTCATCTTTACCCAAACAAACCATTTTATAGCCCATTCACAGTCAACTGTAGATTCTTCTTTTTCTATCAAAGGAAGAAATATGCAAAGAATTAGGGAATCTCTGCCCACGCTTTTTCAGGTCATTACTTCTCTCCCCAGCCATGCCCCCTCATCCATATGGGACTACTGTTGAAAGTTGTTGAAAACTTTTAGAAGGGAATATGATGTTTCCCTCAAAGTTACTGAAATTTGAAAATCTATGCATTAATTAAATGAGGACATATTGTGCCTCAGTTTGGGAATTCCATCTGACTTAAGATACTTATTGATTATGCTCATTTTTGGTGCCTGAACAAATTCAAGTAAGATTATGTAATGTGCATTAGAGACCAACAACTACAACAAAAAGCCCAAACTAGGAGATAGTGAAATAGTCTACTGCTCAGTAATAAATAGTAAACAAATATCTTTCTGCTTTTACATAGAGAATTTAAAAGATTTCAGAGTAATTCTTGTGTTCTTCATACATGAAATATCATGGCCTTTAAACACGTACACTATATCCTCTTTATATTGTACTTTAAATTATTCTGTTTCATTACAACAGAGAAATCTTGGTTTCCTATTTGGAGTTCTATGTTTCCCCTTTAGCAGTTGTGATTTTCCTCTAGTAGGAATTGTGTCGCTCTTTTAGTGTTTTTCATACAAAAATAGTCTGGAAGAACAACAGGACATATAATATGATCAAAGCACCAGCTATGTATCCATAAAATTTAGGAAATGCAAATATATATCTAGAATCAAATATGGCCACAGTAGCTTCCTATACATAAGGGCCAAACTTCTCATAATAAGCAAAAGTGTTCTCCCAGAGAAAATAATACGAACTATAATCTAGTTTCACATTTTTATTAACAACTAGGATTGATAATAAAGGCTTTATAATATTTGGGGGAAAGATAGGGAAAATGGGAGCTAAAAGATAAGATTTCCTGTTTTGTAATTTTGGCAGAATGCCTGCCAATTGCTGTTAGTTGTCTGGAGTTTATAACCTGTGAAATTAAAAGTAAATTGGGTTTGGGAGTTGGGGAGCTGCACTATTTAAAGTTTTTAAAAATACACATGCATTTTTTTTTCATTTAAAGCTATTCTACCTGTTAGAAGCATTTGTATTAGTACAAATTCGACTTTGTCATTGTTTCTTAACCAGACTGATACTAACCACAACTCTATTAGTTAAGAGACTTGCTTGGTACTTTGGGTGTTCATTCATTATGATACTATCTGCTAGCCTAAAGACAGGGCATTAGCTTGGTGGTTCTCTTGAGAACACTTTAAACTCTAAATCTTATGTGTTAATTGCAGCATTATTTATTCAATAAAAATATCATCACCCAAATGTTTTCAAATAGTAATTGATTCAGTAACTCATGTCAATGCAGTTACCAAAATGAATGAACTTACTGTATATATTTTAACATCAAAAAGGAAAAACAAAATCAAATTGCTGATACTAGTTACCATTTAGGAATGAGATCAGACAGGAATGAGAAGAACTTTTTTAAATATAAATCTGGTACTATATATATAGTATATTTATATATATATAGTATATATATATATAAAATATATATATTTTAATAAAGTGCATGTTGCAAAATATGTGCTTGTGTAATTAAAACCTACTGTGAAATGATACAATGTAAATGTAAAAGCTCAATTGGAGGAGCCTTATAGAGGGATCTCTATTATATGTCTATGGATTTCACTCCTGAGAACTTTATTATAAACCAAATGTTGCATCCATTAGCCTTTCTCTAATTTTATTCTCAAAGAAAAGCCAACAAACAACCTTAAAAACAATAAAAATGTGTTTCCATTCATACCTTGCTTTTCCCTAGTGTTTGCATCTCTTGGCATTTAATTAACCATCACAGTTGCAGAATAAAATGTCTTTGTGTGATTTTTCTGCTGCATTTGGAATTCACTGAGAAATGTTTGTAAAGTATGGTTGAGTAACAGAATAAAGGGAAAAGGAATCTGGGTAGCAAATATTTTCCCACCTACCACAATGGACATCATTAATGGAAAGTCTGTAAGTCAGACTTCCCTGTTTGGAGCAATTCCTACCCCAGTGCCCTGGAAGGGGTGGGCAGGAAGACACTGAAATCTCTCTAACCAGGAAAAAAGAATGATCAAGATCCAAGAGCTTTTCCCTCTACAGATAGGCATTTATTTACCAAAAGTGCAGCTGACTGCATTCTGAGATTTTTCAAGGCCACCTATATTGAGAATTCCTAAAACCCATATGATCAGTTTTGCCTGTAGAGATCGTTGACCGTGTATATGCTTTCCTCTTTCTTAAGACTTTGCCCACCTAAATGTAGCTGTTCTAGTAGTTTGATAATCCTTCTGTGGTCCTCGGATCTTTAATCCCACTAACAGCAGCTGTTCTTGCAGTTAGTTGTAAGTATAGCTTTGTTGTTCTAAGTGACTTTCTTCTCCCTAATTCCTGTTGGGCTTTCCTACAGGTTTGCAGAAGTAAGGAAACTTGAGAGTCACTGGGCGAGAGGAAAGAGACAGAGAATGCCAAATAGAGAGATGGATTTGCCCTATTTGGCTCTGGCCTATTTTACCTTACCAAGTTACTAGAAAGAAGTGAAATTTGCTTCAGTACCCTTTATAACATCCTCCCATTCTGTTCTCTCCAATGCATCCTAACATGTTCTACTTATAAACCTAAGATAGCTCTACTCTTCTTTAAAAGTGGAAGTCCAAAGTTATTTAATTTATTTTTCCTTCTTAAATTAGTATTTGTTGAAGACCAAAACAATGTTCCACAGATTCCTTTAGGGGATGGGGAAGAAGAGAGGGGCTGAACCTCTGCTCAAAAATAACTTAATTTCCAGGAACATGTCATGATATGCACAGCATTTCTTTGTTGTATTTCCATTGATTTGTTTGAATACCTGGTTTTACTTTCCATCAGATTGTGTGACAAATAGCTCTTGAATTATTGAGAGTTGTAATGTTTCTGGTCTTCTGTAATTTAGATTCTGGGTGAAGAGTTTTAAAACTATTATTTCTAAATGCAAAAGAGGAAGCTTGATATTAGATTTGTACACAATTTCTGAAGATTTAAAAACCCTTATAAAAGTCCTTTAAAATAATGCTTCTCCAAATATTACAGTTCTGGATTAAAGGCTTTCCTAAAATGATATTGAATTAGTAGACTGACAAAGTGAGATAGTTTTGAATAAGAACATGTGCCATTTAACGCTAATTTTAAATAAAAGGCACTAAAAAGAGTTGTTTAAAAATACTAATGTAACTATGATTTGACACCTGATTAAATTACCCTTGAATTGTAAGGTCCAGTTTTAACAGGAATGACTTACGATTATGACTTAACATGAGAGATTATCAATCTTTTAATATAATGGTTTTCGCTTTATAGTTTTAGAAACAACCCTGGATTATTTATTTTCTCTGAAGAGATGGATGCAGTTTGAAATTAATGAGTTGTCCAATATCTGACCTATTTGTGGGCCTCAGGGGAGATGTATATTTTTTGTCCCTTAAAAAAGAGCTGATATTAAATGGCTATATTTTAAATTTTGGCATTGGCTGGGTTTGGTTGGCAGAGGCAAGAAACTAATCTCTGGTAAAAAAATTTCTTACATGCAATTGCTTACATAATAACAGAATGGAAATTTATAGTTTACAACGTACTTCCTTATACATTATATTTTATATTCACTATAATAATTGAAATAAGTGTCATTACTATGCAGATTAAGAGATGAAAAAAAATGTCTCACAAAGGCTAAATGATTTGCCAAAGCATGGATTGATTGGACTCAAATATGTGATTCAAACTTGGCTGTTCTGATTCCAAATTCCATCTCTCTATCTGTGAGTGGGTATCTGAGCTTTATACAACAAATCACATCTTAGTTCCTCTTGTGTACCTATTCTGCAGCAATAAAGATGCATTTTGTGTAAATACAAAATATGACATTATTCATATAATATAATGTGTTAATCTAAATATAAGGTCATTTGAGGAAAATTAATAAGACATCTTAAGATATTTTAAAAATCACATTTGAGAAATAATTAAAGATGTTTTCTAAACTACATATAGTGGAAAACATCAAAGCGGCATAGTCCTTGGAACTAGGAAATTGAAAATGTAGTCCAGAATGTTAAGCCGAAATGCATGGAAGACTCAAACATTATTTAACAAAATTGTTTAATGTTTTAAGAGAAGGATGAAAAATATAGACTGCAGGAATGAGAGTTTTTGTCTTTTTCTTTTTCTCCCCTTTCTTATTCTATTTCACCATGTTTTGGGATATCGTAGGACTGAAACGAAGGGATATGTAGATATCTCTTTTGAGGATCTGGGATTTATATTTCTTATTGCTTTTGATGGACTCCTATTACAGCTCCCCAGCTTGTGTTTTATTAAAATTACAGTATCATGCAGAAATTCATACAGAAGTTAATTTTCTCTTGATCAATTTTCTCTTGAAACACATCACATAGGGACGCCTGGGTGGCGCAGTCGGTTAAGCATCTGACTTCAGCCAGGTCACGATCTCGCGGTCTGTGAATTCGAGCCCTGCGTCAGGCTCTGGGCTGATGGCTCAGAGCCTGGAGCCTGTTTCAGATTCTGTGTCTCCCTGTCTCTCTGCCCCTCCCCTGTTCATGCTCTGTCTCTCTCTGTCCCAAAAATAAATTAAAAAAATTAAAAAAAAAAAAGGAACACATTACATAAAATTTGTAAAACTAAGAAAATCAGTCCCTAAAAAGCAATAAGCTAGTTGCAGCTCTAAATCAACAGGGCCACCATGTTTCCCTTTGTATTTGTCATCTTTTTATTTATTTATTTTAACGTTTATGTATTTTTGGGAGAGAGAGCACAAGAGCACACGTGAGTGGGGGAGGCGCAGAGAGAGAAGGAGAGAGAGAACCTCAAGCAGGCTCCACACTGTCAGCACAGAGCCTGATGTGGGCCTCAAACTCACAAACTGTGAGATCATGACCTGAGCCAAAATCAAGAGTCAGACACTTAACCACCTGAGCCACCCAGGCACCCCTGTATTTGTCATCTTAAGAACAAGTGTGCAGGAATGGTCAAGGTAAAAAAATTCAGTGTCATAATGAATTTTTGCATATAAAACTAGATTGGAGATGGTTTACTCCTCCCTGTAAGAGAAATAAAATCAGTTATTCAAGATTGTATTAAATGAGATAACACATGAAAGGAATTTCATACAAGCACTATAAATAGTGATATTAACACAGTCATTATTGAAATAACTCTCAGTGTTGAAACCACCCCTATAGCCTTAAGGTAAGATGTTTGCCAGAAGCAATGCAAAATATTAATAGGATTTTATCTTTTAGTTTCTATTCCTGCTATCACCTCTCCTAATGCTTATTTTAATGCCCGTTAAACAATTTGTGCTTTCTTTTCTCCCATAAGCCTCAGTACAAGGTAATCTATGTTGCCTCTTAGACTCTGAAAGCAGAACAACTGACTACCCTATCTATGTTCCTGTAACAGTTAAATACCACCTTGAAGATCCCTTATTGTATCATGTTATTAATATTAATTTATACTTGTCTCTCCATTGTGGCTTCTCGGGGCAAGACCTATCCTGCTTGCTCATTTTTGCATTAGAGAGATAAGAGCCAGTAAAATTGCTGAAAAAGTTGCATGCAGATATACTACTTCAGCACTCATATCCATAAACATTTAAGTGCCTACTGTCCCAGGAATCATGTTAGGTGTTGGGGAGGTAGAGTATTAGCCCTTAAGGAGTTTTGCATTCTACAATGGGAGGCAGATAATGAGCATGCCAAAACATAAGTACATTGGGATTAAAGATATTTCCCAGTCATATAAAAAGAAAATAAGACGGGATAATTCATGACTCCTTTAAATAGGTTGTTAAAGGAAAACAAACTCTGAGGAGGTGAGTCCTCAATAATGAGAAGTCAACCAATCATTTGAAAGATCTGGGGTAACAGGATCTAAGACAAAGACAACAGCCAGTAAAAAAAATGTAAGAAGTTGCAATTACTTATGAGCCTTGAAAGAACAAATTTTTGAAAGTTTTTTTTGTATTATCTTTTATTCAAAATTAATTACTTCTGTAAATGAAGTCTTCATAAGTGCGCATCTTTAATGGGAGAGTGTTAGGATTAAGGGAAGATTTTTATAAGGCTACATTATATATTTCTTTTCATTCTCAAAGGAAATGTTAAGTAGTAATTAATATACAAAGATTTGGTGTCCTTGATCTAAATTGTGGTCAGTGGGTCCAAGGACAGCAGTAAAAAGCAGTGATATAGTGCATTTGCAACAGTTGTTCATTGAAAAATTGGAAATAAGTGATAAGAAACCCTCAATTTATTGTAATCTGTCTAAAGTGGCACTAATAAAGCTCTGAAGAGGATAATGAAGAAAGGGGCATTCTTATTAGGTAATCAGAGATGTGCTTTATAAATGAAGTAAAATTTTAGAGTAAGACACAGAATTAAAACTTTCAGATCACTGCCTTGATAATGTTGTTTGAATATCACCTCTATTTGAACTTGAAAGATAAAAGGTGGCATTCATATTTGAAATTTGAGTTTATTACAGAGGTTAGTTGCCTACTTTTAAATATCATTTTAGATCTCTGCCTTTATATCAAGCTATCTTAATTTTTTAAATTATTGAGATAATTACTGTGATTTTTCATTCCTCCATATATTCCCTTATAAACTCAAGGAGTACACACTTATGAACACTTCAAGTTTCTGAAAAAGGATGAAGTGGAAAAAAAAGTCTAGTGTCCAGATGGCTCCTGTAGTGAATAAACATTCCCAGAGTAAGCCAAGGCATTTCATTTGATCCAAATGCATGTATACTTGATCATTGTAAAGAGTAAGAGCATTGATGGAAGATGTTGATTCCACAAATCACCTGTAGTATGAGAAGAGAAAATAATACTGTAGAAAATCTGTCCTGTTTCTTTTGCACTTTCCTTTCTTGAGTCCACTGTTCTGATATATATTTTTCAAATGGGTGTCATTCTTTTTCAAAATACACTATGATTAAATATTCTCCACTTTTCTTAATCAGAAAATAAATTTAAATATTAACTCCATGCTTAAATGACATTTTTGAGTCTATAAAGGACCAGCAAATAGTAATAGCTATGTTTCTATCACCATCTCAAATGTTAAGTCCAAAACCAACTCTGTCCACACTGATTCTACTACTTTAGGAATGACTTCTTAAAAACAGACACCATTCACATTCATTCCAGCATTCTAGCCTCTACATGAGCTAGACTTGAGGGTGTTGAATTCATGGTTATTGAGAAAATGTGTACAGTATTTGAAAACAACAGGGTAAAGGTATAGGGTTGCCTATAGGTCTAAGAATCTGAAGTAGAAACATTTGAAGATTATGAATAAAATATTTTAAAATGTAAATTTATTCAATCATAGTTTTTTGCTTTTGTAATTTTACTGTAACAAAAGGAATATGGTCAGTGATATTATAATAGTGTTATGTGGTATCAGATGATAACTAGACTATGGTGAGCATAGCATAATACATAGAGAAGTTGAATCATTATGTTGTGTACTTGAAACTAATGTAACATTGTGTGTGAAATATTCTGAAATGAAAAAAATTAAAAAGAAAAGCCTTCATAAAAATGTTTTTAACACATGTAATTCTGTAGAGAGTGTTGATGACTTTGTGGATGCCAGTATATACCAAAAGCTTTACAATTTTATATATCCTTTATCTCAGAAATTCTATTACTAAATATTAAGGGAATAATCAGAGATTATTATGATATTTCACTATGGTAATAATTGTACATACATGGAAGAAAATGAAAAAGCACTGAATTATAAATTTTAAACAAATGAATTGTAAGGTATGTGAATTATATCCCCAAAAAGCTTAAAAATAAGACCTAAAAGATATAAGATCTAAATTTGAACTTCAAGAGATAAAAAAACAACAAAACAACTATAATTTTTGAGATTAAAAATACCCAGGATGTGATTAATAGCAGAAAACACCGTTGAAGAAAATACAGGTTGATTTCGAAGACATAGTGACATATACTATCCAAAATGTAACACAAGAGTTTAAAGACTTTAAGAGAAGTACAGAGTTAGAGTGAGCATTAACACAACTTAAAGTAACTGAAAACATTGGAATCCCCCCCAAATTGTGGGACACAGAAGAACGTATGTGAAAATCATGGCTCGATTTTTTTTCCAAATTTGATATGTCAAACTCACAGATCCAAGATGTAGAACAAATCCCATGTACAAGAAGCACAAAGAAAACTACAAAAAAGGCACATCATATTCAAATTACTTAAAATGAGTGATAAAGAGAATATCTTAAAGGTAGCCAGAGAGAGAGAGAGAGATACATTAGCTATAGCAAAATAACAATTAATGACAGCAGATTTCTCATCATAAACAATGCACCTGAGAAGGCAGAGGAACAATATTTCTAAAGTATAGAAAGAAAAATTGCTTTGGATTCTATACTTAATAAAATATTTTTGAAACGTGAAGATGAAATAAAGACTTTTTTAATCATTGAAAATCTGAAATGTGTCATAACTAGTAGAAATGCACTATAAGAAATATTAAAAGAAGCTCTTCTGGCAGAAGGAAAATGATACCTGGTGAAAGTATAGATCTTGGAAATAAAGAGCACCATAAATGATGAAGACACAGAGTTAAGATTTTTATTCTTATTCAAATCTCTTTAACATAAGATGACTGAATATAAAAAATGCAATGAGGCAGTATAGTATATACAAAATAAGGTTATGAAAATGATAGTACATGTGCTAGCAGGGGAGAAATAGAAATATACTATTATAAGATTCTTACACATTTCATGAAGTACTTTGATATTGAAATATACTATAAATTAAAGATATATACAATATATATTTCCTAATACAACTAAAAGAGCTATAGCAGATAAGTAAGTTAACATTGAAGCATAGAAAAATCAATTAATTCAAAATAAGGCAGAATAAAAAGAAAAGTAAAAGGGAAAAAACCAAATTGGTAAAGAGGAAAAAAATTAGCAAGATGGTAGATTTTTAATCCAATGATGTCATTAATCCAAAGTAAAGCAGAAAACCTCTTTTTTTGGATACCCTGAAAAATTGCACATAACATGACTCAATTACATGTTTACAACTAATCAGTTGTTTCTTCTCAGGATGTTTAATCTTGAAGAAATCATGCATATGTTCAGGGTCAGTTGGAGATAAAGCGTGACAGCTGGATTTAGTGTCTAAAGTTCTGTTGACTAGTGTTTGTTGTCAGTGGGTCTCTAGGTAATGACAGAGTGTTGACCTCCCATTGTATCAGATATGCTTGTCCCATGTAAATAGTGTCAGTGTGTCTTACCCTGTTGGTTCTCACTAGAACTTGATTTTTAAAATCTATTTATTTGATTATGGGAGAAACTTGATATTCTTCTAACAATAGGTATATATTGATTGCTAAAATCAATAATTGCTGATTTAAAATCAGATTACACCTATAAAAACCAGTCATTTTTTACTCTCAAAGAGCAGAAACAAACTCTAAATTATGCAGTACAATTTGATAAAAGGGTTTACATTCTGGTGGTAGGAACAAATAAGCAGAAAAACAATCGAATAATTCAGTTAATATATATGAAAATTACCTCAGTTGATAATAAGAACTCTGATATAAATATATGAATAATGGGACAGAAAATTGGATTGTTTCAGATGATAACTCCTTTAGCTTGGTGGTCAAGGATTTAAGCAGTAATGTTGGAGTGAGAATACAACTATTGAACAAGGCTTTGAAAGAATAAGAGACAGGCATTTCCTCTTGGCTACAGATGAATCTGCCTTTAGATAATTAGACAGTAATGAGTACAAAGTTATAAATGTTTTTCCTGATTATACAATAAAACTACATTTCTTTTTGTTTCCTTGTCAGGTTACCCTGTAAAATAAGTATCTTGCGTTCCAAATTGTGCACCAGGGCAATTATAATGTTACTCATACCAGTTGTGTATAAAAATGCCCATATCCATTAGTGCCCCAGTAATAGGAACTAAATTTTTTGTTGTGGTTTTAATCTTTGTCAGTCTCATGAGTGAAAATTTTTATTTTAAAATATTTTTTTAACTTGGAAGTTCCATTTTCTTATCATTGATCCAGTTTCTTTTTTAAATTAGAATTTTATTTAACTGATGAGTGTTTTATGTGTATACTATGAGAAGAACTTCTTTTCAAACTCTACGTATATGCCCCATCCTCCAGCATTTATTCAGGCTCCCCTCATTTGCACCACCTCCCACATCCTGCATTATGTATAAGCATGCCTTGAAACCTGTAGTTTCAACCCATAGTTGAAATCACTGCCTTAGTGTGCCTCCATCATTGTTGGAGAGTGTCATATCTTTCAAATATTTCCAGGGTACTAATACGGGAGTAATTTCTAATTTTAAACTTGCTTCTAAGCAAGTTTGCAAACTTAAGTTATGCATTCAGGATATATCACCTGTAATATTAGCTAATTCTAATGGTTATGATGAAGTACAGGAGCTATTTTTAAATAAGGTAAAGTCAACTCAGAGCCATCATGAAATTATTCATTTTGTGAAAATGATGAATTTATCTGAAGTACTTAAACATAAAGTCTTGATATTTTAATATTATAAATTTTCCTTAATCTGGTTATGGATCATAATTCCTTCTGGAAAGTAAAAAAGTAAGAGTTCCATCATATCCTTCCCCCCCCCCCCCCGACAATGTAGATGATCGTAAAATGATAATATCTGGAGTCCAGGAGAGTTGTAGGTTGCACTTAAACGTTGAGGTTTAAGTTGCTTCTACCTTAGTCTTTCCCAGAAAATGTTAAATTAGAGGTTTATGCTTTTGTGCAATTCTAAATACTTTTCAAATATCATCATGTTCATTATTCCTTACATGTATAGCTTTCCTGGGAATCTCTCAGAAGTGATGATTAACAAAATAGTAATCTGACATTCTTGAGTCCCTGTCAAAATTCCTTCAACTTATTTCCAAAAATATTCAGTTAGAGAATTGTAGGATGATACAGGTTTATAAATACTCCTTTGTCTTAATTTAAACAGGATAAGGCAAGGTGAGACTTCAGAGAAATATAAATGTACCTGTCAGAATCAGATCTGTAGAAGTGTTTCAAATGTTGGACTGGATCATGAAAGAAGTGTACAGACAATAGTGTAACTTGTAGCATTCATATATCTTTGTATTACTCATACTGTTTGATTTGACATCCGTCTTCAAAATGGTTGAAGAAGACCTGGAATGGAAGAAGAACTTAGATATGCTAAGAGAGTCAGGACCTTCTTAATCTATTTATAACTGTGAAGAGTGGACATCAAGATAGATTTCTGTCAGTCCTTTCTGTTTCAGTAATTGAAGATCTCATGTATCTTATCTTGGAAGTTTCTTTCTTGTTTATATTTTTATTAAATTTGTACCAGTATTTCTTACTTGTCTAAGGTTTGAGTGCCTTACCACACGTCTAATTTCAGCTTACATTTGCCATGTTGGTTCTTGCATCTCATGCCCTGAGTGCCTGATTACGAATTCTAACTGTAGAGTTACCTCCTATGTCCAGAGATTTCTGCATCTGGGAGACATTAATAAGAATGATCTATGGCCACTGGCAGAATCAGTTGATTTCAGAGTATTTAAAGCCCAATTCTGTCGGTGGCAGCATTCACCCAGAATTAAACTATGAAGATCTACTCAATATTGTTTCATCACATCTACTTTCGAACATGAACTTGGAGAATTGGCTGCATTTATTATATGGTTAAGCATATATATAAACTCTTTCTCTGAGTTCCAGTCACAAAATTGAATATACAGACAGCATTATTAGGAATAGAAGGCTAAATTGAGCCTGAATGGTTTCCTCTGGGTATGGTTAGTCACATTGTTTTTCAATATCTTTTTTCCTTATTTATACTATAAACAGAATTACTTTCCTTGCTGGGCTATCATTCAATAGCGTTCAGTAACATATCTTACATACTTTTAGACCTTATGCTTGTAAAATAGTGTGTTATAGTACCTGAACCTTCATACATTTTATAAAATCAAGCCAGACATATACTTTTTTGTAATAATTTACTTTCATTTACAGTTTATCTATTGTGTTATGTTCTGGTTTGAAAGTCTGTTGAGCTTATTATTCTTAAGACATTGTCATGATTGATATAAAACCTAATGTCTTTTTTCTTAGAAAATTGTACTTGCTACTCCACACATCCTTTACAAGAAGTAATTCTAGCATATTTCTTTAAGAAACAAGAAGTAGGCTATTATACACTCACAGTATTTTAGTGCCTCTCTGTTAAAATAAAATATATTTTATTTACATTATTATATATATTATATGTTATAAAATAATAAACTGCTATGTACATTAGTTAAGGATCAGCTTTTCAATAAATGGTTACAAGTGGCCATAAAATAATTGATTGACAGATTATTAAGAATATAATAAAAATCCTCCTAAGTAATATCCAGAAGGCTTTAAGGTCTTACGTAAAAAGCCACTGCCCAGGACTAACATCAGAGACTTTTGACCTAGAATGGGGAGACCAACAATTCCAATTAACTATTCCAATTTGCTCAGGCCTTAATATCTAAGCTGTGTACTTCCAGTTTTAAAAACAAGAACATCCTGGGAAACCTAGAATGAGTTGGTTATCCTACCCAGATGCTAAGTATAAATTCAGTGAAAAGCATGGTTTTAGGAAAGCCATGCTGTACAAGATGAAACAAACTAAACCAATTGTAGATTTATTAAACAATCAAAGAATGTTTCAGGGTAACTCTATTTATATGTTTTTTTTTTTTTTTTTTGTGGTGGGGGAGAGCACACACACGTGAGCATGAGTGGGGGAAGGGCAGAGAGAGAGCGAGAAAGAAAGAGAAACTTAAGCAGGTTTCACACCCAGCATGGAGCCCAGTGTGGGGCTTAATCCCCACAAACTGTGAGATCATGACCTGAGTGAAATCAAGAGTCAGACACAGAACTGACTGAGCCACCCAGGCTCTCCCAGAGTAACCCATTTTAAATTGTAAGGAATTAAATAAACAATCATCTTCATTAAATAAAAGAGGAGGCCCTAGGAAAGATAGATATAATTGCTGCTTTTTTAAAAATTAAAAAATAGGCTGAATAGCCGAAAGGACAAAAGTTGAAAGACTAAGTAGTGTTGTTACAGACTAATGTTACAGGATGTAACTAGAATGTAGCACATAAATAAAAAGTTGGAAGGCATGGGGGGAAAAGGCATTGCAAAATTCTCTGTATTTGGATTTTCAAAAATAATAGAATAGACAAGACAATCTAAGCAAAATATATATCATCTTCTAAAGCACAGAGTGCACTTACATACAGACATATATTTTAAGTGAAAAGCATACCTCTAATACTTTTTAAAAGACAATAGGATATCCTATTTGGGATATATGGGATTAGGATAAAAAAGATACGACAAAAATAAATAAAAGAGATAAAGTTATTATATAAATATTTTAAGACTTTGTATGACAAAATGGAGAAAAAAGGACAAGGTACAGTGGTAGAGATTACAGAGAAATGCATATAAATGACAATTAGTTGGGAAATATTTAAAGAACGCTATCAATAAGAATTGAGCAACCTAGGAGAAAATGGTGAAGTACACTAAATGCAGTTCACAAAGGGGAAAATAGATGACCATCAAATACTAGAGAAGTGACTATACATTGGACCAGTTAGAATACATTTCTCAGTATTCCCTTGCAGGAAATTTTGTCCAGTTTACTGAATTCTGGCCTGTAGACTGTGGGAAGTCATGATATATGCTAATTCCATTCCTGGTTTATAAAACCTCCCCACTTGAATCCTGCACTTTCTTTCCCCATCGACTAAATACAGAAGACATTTTGTACATAGAGCAGTGTGGAGCCTTAAGGCGAAAGGTATATAGATCCCTCCCTGAATGCCTGCAGGAATCAGAGCCTTCCTATACGCCTGCTCTGTGCTGAGAGGTAAGTTAGAAGGACAGTTTTACTGTGTAAAACAGAAATTTTGGGTTTGTCATAGCACTTAACCTCTCCTGACTCCTGCCAAATATAGAGATACTGTTGAATTTCTCCCATATAGTAAAATACCTTCTACATGAAGGCTTAGGATATATTGTTTATGGATATAAACTTATGAAGGAAAATATTCATGAGAAAAATACGCATCTACTTTGGTATAGTTGCTACTTCTGCAGAGAATGTAGGAAAAGATTGCAGAGTGATTTTTAGTAGTATCTATATCACTTATTTGAAAAGATGGTAATGTGGTATGGTAATTGTATATCATATATGGTAAAATGTTACATCTTTTGTCTAATAGATGTAAGGATGTAAAATGTACTTTTAACATTTAACGTGCCTAACTACTTTACTAATAAAAAAAGTAAAAGTGGGACTTGGAGTAAATAAATATAAATAAATTTCTTATAATTTGTTAGATTGAAGAAAAATGTTAATATACAGTTTGAATAATTTCATCTAGTACCAAACAAAATACATCTTGATGCCTAGATTTCATAAATGTATATTTATTTAGAATTTAGTCTTTTTGTTTCTACTAAGAACAAGAGGTATTTTGGTTATGGTATATTGGTTATATAATGACAAAGAATTATATAAAATTGTAGATATTGAAGCAGTATTTCTCAATCCCATGATTCCTCCACTTCTTTACCATAATGGATACAGGAAGTTAAAATGATATTAAGGTTTAGATTGATAGAAGGTCATTTGAAATTTAGGGCTCTTATAGTATTTGTGAAAGCCTTTCCATTTAGGTCTGGTATACCCACATCTCCCCTAGGATATTTCCTTTCTGTATACCAGATGGAATTCTCCTACTCTATTATAGTTTTTGGAAATATTTTGGACTTAGAAATCTTGGGTTGATTTCTGGTAATGTTAAGAGGTTATTAAGCTATTGTTTATTGGATTTTCTGGTATATTATGGATGGGAATATTTCATTATCTTGTCCATTAGCCACAGTGTATAATATAAATAAATATATTACTCTTTGGCATATATATAGTATTCCCTTAGAGTTTAACTCACTGCTTTTGGATAAAGTGATACAAATGTTTTCACATATATCTACCTAAAGACCTGGCTAGTGGTTACTTACATAATGACCTATTTATTACTTAGCCTTTCAATTCCTGTCTGTCTGTTAGTGGATACCTTCTTAAATGTACCAGGTATATAACATAGTAATAGTAAAGTAAGTATACTGTTGATTTTTAGTGTTTGTAGTTAATTTATTCATAATCAAAACACAGCTTAATTTTAAATACCTAAAAGATGGTTGAACTTTTTTTCCCTCAAAGTCTTTATTATTTGTAGGTTAGAAATTCAGTATTTGTGATCTTCTCTCATCTGATTTTCAGTGTTTCATCTTATTCTCATTGCCTCCTATGTATTTATCCAGAATTATTTTCTTGAAGGGATTCTCATGGAATTTCCATGTAGAAAGGTACACTGCCTGGGTAGTTGCTTTACTGTTAAGAACATTTCTCTAGCTCTGGATCTATTTGAAAGAGGTACAATTGTGAACAGCTATTATGCTTATTAACGTTTTTTTAACTTTCTACACATTTGTTAGCCAGAAAAAGTTTTATGCCATTTAGCATCTAGTGAAAATATTGCTAATTCAGGATAAGGGTCATTTACAGAACCAGCTAAGCAATTGCCAGAAATCTTGTTTCAGAGGAAACAATAGGAACCAGTTCCAAAAGAGTTTCAGAAACTCAAAGACACTACAGAATCTGCAATTGGCAGGCAACAAGAACTTAAGCAGTCTTGGGCTTTGGGTAAATATGATGACAGCTGCCTTGCAAAATATGCCCATGCCCGTAACCAAAATATCAGAGCTTTCTTTGATGCTAGTGGTAGAGCCCAAAATTAAATTGTGTATAATATGTGGTTGGGTTATTGCATGGTTGATGGAAAACAATGTTTGTAGTTGGTTTTTATTGTCACATGAAGTTCAAAAGTATAAACTTTAAAACACAACTGAGCAAACACGCATCTGAGAGATTCTGAAATGAGACAGTTACTTCAAAATTCTCATCCCTTGCAAAAGAAAACAGCTTTAGCCCTTACTCTGAAAAACAGGGCTGGGATAGTAACTGATTAAAAACTAATTTTGCATCACTGCTAAGGAATTTTATTTTAGGATTTTATTGTGTCCATAAAGTTGAATAACATAAAATAGAAAAGCTGGTACCAGTTCTTTCGACAATAGAGGAGAGAAAATTATATTTCACAATATAGTTTCAAATGTAGTTTAATGTAAAATAGTGCAGCCTCTATGAAAAACAGTATGGAGGTTTCTCAAAAAGTTACAAATAGAATTGCCATTTGATCTAGAAGTATCACTCACTGCTGGAAATACATTCAGAAGAATTGAAAGCAGTGTCTCAAAGAGGGATTTGTACACCCATATAGCACCACCTTTCACAATATCCAAGAGGTGGAAGCAAACCAAGTATCCCTTCGAAGATGAATGGATAAACAAAATATGGCATATGCATACATGAAGTCTCATTAAGACTTGAAAGGAAACTCTCTCGCATGCTATGACATAGATGAACCCTGCAGACAGTGATGCTAAGTGAAATTAGCCAGTCACAAAAAGACAAATACTGTCTGATTCGATTTATATGAAGTCTCTATAGTAGTCAGATTCATAGAAAAAGTTGCCAGGGCTCGGGTGGAGGGAGAAGAAATGGGGAGTTCTTTTATGTGCACAGACTTTCAGGTTTGCAAGATGAAAAAGTTGTGGCAATTGGTTGCACAACAGTGTGAATATATTTAATGGTATTGAACAGTACACTTAAAACTGGTTAAGATGATAAATATTATGTGTATTTTACCACAACTGCAAAAAAAATATAGGTTCATTCTACTAATCATATTTGGCAGTAATAAAGAAGAATATCTTCGAACTAAAAATATATGCTACATTTTCTGAAACAATATTTAAGATGTAGCTTCAAATAAGTATAGAAATACTAAGTCCCCATGTGTAGGTAGAACTGTGGGTTATAAAGTCTGCAATGACAAGTAAAGCAGAAATCCATCCCTCTGAAGTATGGTAACAATTTTCTGAGCCAGTCTCTTGGCTCTAGCTTTTTTATTAGTTTCTTTCTCTCTACAGCCATTCTGAGATCACAGACACCCAGTATGTAACACATAGGTAGCATTTAGAGGGGAAAAAATCAAGTGGATTTCTACTTTATATTACACACACAAATTACAGTTGGACTAAATATTTTAATATCAAGCCTGGAACAAACATTTCTGATTGTTTTTTTTAATATTTAGAACATTTCTAATAAAAAGGGAAATGAAAAATCAAATGTTTAACAGATCAGAAAGCCTAGAATATAAGTCCTTCTCTAAATTAAGAAAAAAAATAAGTAAAAGACAAAGATAATATTAGGAAAGATACAGATAATATAACAAAACTTCCATATTCTTAATATACCTAGGATAATAAAAAAATGAATAAGACAGTATTATTCAATGAGGAAAATAACAGATTATTCACAGAAGAAATAGAAATTTTCAGTAATAAATTATGAATATTTCAACTGAAAAACAAAAAAGGTAAACAAATGGAAGTAGCAGTGACTTTTGTTTTTGCTTACCAAATGTGCAGATATTTAGAAAGAAAATGATAGTAAGTGCTGATACTATATGTTAAAATTGCTATTCTCCTGCATTGTTGGAAGGATTTTGTGTTGTATTGAGAGCCTCAAAATCGCTGTTTTTTTGATGGTGTATTTTTTATACCATGCAGAATCTCTGCAAGGAAAAAAATTAGAATTCTGGGAATATATATATATATATATATATATAATGAAATTATATATATATATATATAATGAAATTATATATATATATATATAATGAAATTTAATGTATCATAATTTATAATTGCAAAAATTACCAAATAACTTTAAAAAGTGGAGTGGCTAATTTCTGTGCCGGTGAAATGAAATTTTATGCAGGATAAATGAATGTTGTTGAATAGCATTTAAGAAAAAAAATGGGCGCCTGGGTGGCTCAGTCAGTTAAGCCTCCGACTTCGGCTCAGGTCATGATCTCACGGTTCGTGAGTTCGAGCCCCGTGTCGGGCTCTGTGCTGACAGCTCGGAGCCTGGAGCCTGCTTCGGATTCTGTGTCTCCCCCTCTCTCTGCCCCTCCCCACTCACACTGTGTATCTCTCTCTCTCTGTCTCAAAAATAAAGAGTAAAAAAAAAATTTAAAAAAATGTTATACAAGTGTATATATTAAAAACCATATATAAATATAGAAAAAAATAAACTTATTGTAAAATACTTAGTGGTGTTTTTAGTGGATTGTCAGATTATGGTTAATTTTTTTTTCTCTTTGAAATCTTTTATATTTTCTAAAAATATATATATAATTTTATCATAAAATAAATATTTTGAACATTATTAAGTAACTATAGAATTCAGAATTGGAATATGCATTATATACTGAAAGGTTTAAGTTGAGGTTTGTATTCTCATTATATATAACATGTGAATTCTAACAACATGTTCCATTTTCTATTTTGTCTTACATTGATTGATATTTCTGAGGTACATAAAAGCCTTTGGTGGTATATTTGATTTTCATGCAGCATTCCATTTTCTCATCTTTCAAGATGAAGAATTGAAAACTTAAAAGTTGATTTGAGAAAAGTAGAAAGGAATTGGGATAATATGCTTGGAATTATCAGCAGTGTGATCAACTACCATCTGTAAGTATTTATGGGGCAGGGCCCCAGTTAGACCTTGAATCAAGGAGATCAGATAAGCCTGGAAGAAGAAAGAGATACAAATATTTGTTTTGTTAAAAATGGGATGTTAAGGTAGGTTCTAGAATTCCTGTGTCTAACGGAAACTGTTCTAAAAATTGGAGCAAGACTGAGACTTCAACTTGATATCAATAGAAATTGATGAAGTATTGAAATTATTTAATTGATCTCCTTTATTTCCATGCAGGGACTTGCTCTTTTTCTCCAGTCTACTGTATGGCCTATTATGTTTTCTTGTCGTTATTGGTTTGCAGTTCTTTCTTCTCCACTGGACTTGAGCCTTCTGTAAAAACAGAATCTACCTCTTGTCTTATGGTTTTATCACTTAGGACAGTGCTTAGTTCAAAATAGATACCCAATCAATGTGTTCCTTAAGTTCCTTTTCTTCATCTTCCTCCGACCAACTAACATTACTCAGGAATTCTGTGTGCCACCCCTTGTAATAAATATTTAACATAAAATATCTCATTTAATCCTCATATCATACCTATTAAATTATTAATGCCCTTCTCCATACCAACCTTGTAGAGAAGAAAGCCAAAGATCAGCCTGGGCAAGAAAGTTGCATGGCTCCTTAAACTTGCAAGCAGACATATGATTAGCTAATGTGAACTGTGAGTCAATGGAGTAGATAAAATATGGGAGCAGATAATGACTTGCAGTGTTTTATAGAATATTTTGCCCTATTTTCTAAATTGGTGGTCATTATCCAAAATTTATTTTGAAGGATTTTGGCATCTTATGTGAATGAGAAGTCATTCAAATTTTGGCTAAATTTGTGATAAATGCAGGTAAACTCAAATGCTAAAATGTCTGTACCCTACCGATGCGGTGGACAATTTACATTAAAAAAATAGAGTCCCTTCAGTGAATGAGTCCACGGTTTTTTCTTGATAACTTAGATTATTTTATAATTTGCATGAAGCAATTTAGATGAAAATAACATGCAAATGTTGTTGGTGCATTTGACTTTTAATAGTTCAAACAAAATTAATACCCCATTTTACTTAAAATTTTAAAACATCCGATTTTATGACATCCAGTTAGTAAGATAATATCAAATATTTTCCCCAAATAATGATTGGCTCCATTGATCTTAAACTCTAGAATCTGAAATTCACATGGTAATGTTAAAATGCCACAGCTTGCTGTTCGATTCCATCAAAAAATGCTTTCAACACATTCTAGTTTTCATAAATCAAAAACTGTGCTCTGAGGCACGTTTGTAACTTTGGATCAACCTGCACAGCTGAGCAAACATTTTCTAATGAATTTCATTAAGAGTTCAAATCTGCATTAGAGATGAACTAAATGGAGAATGTAGCCCTTGAAGAAATAGGGTTAGAGTGCTTCTTCCCTCTCCATATCTTCTTCACGAAACTTGCTGCGTAGAGAGTTTCCTGGGAAAAATGCCTTCTGGCTTATGGGTCAATCCAACTGTGCCCTACATTTATCCTACAAGTCAAACTCTTAGAATAATGAGAGGTTTCTAAAAAGGAATTCTAATTCAGAATTCAGAGAGCTATGTATGGCTCCTTGCTTATGGGAGAAATGAGAGACAGAAGGTCTAAAGTTATACCTCCTTGACTATAATTTTACTGAGTAAATAGCTTTCAAATCACATTGTATTTATTCACCTAATAAATAAAGCCACACTTTTGGAATATTTTTCTTTTACCTTCTTTTTGTTGTGTGGTTATATATAGTTTGTTAGTAAATGTTTTGTTTTAGAAGAATTTTAGATTTACAGAATTAGTGTAAATATAGCAGAGTTTCCATATGCACCACACCTGGTTTCTCCTATGATTGACACCTTACCTTAGTATTTGTCACAATTAATGAACTGATGTTGATACATTATTATTAAAGTTTATACTCTTTCAGACCTAAGTTTTTTTTTCTTAGTATCTTTTTTTGGTTTGAGGATTCTGTCCCAATGATCACACTACATTTAGGAGTCCTGTCTTCTTAGGATCCCCATGGCTGTGACAGTTTCTTAAATTTTCCTTGTTTTGATGTTTTTTTAGGAGGTCTTGTCAGATATTTTGTAGACAGAGCATTATACTAATATTGGATGTTTTCTCTCATGGTAAAACTGGGGTAACCTGCTTTTGGAGAGAAAGACCCCAAGGGTAAATCAGATTCTCACATCCTATCAAGGGTGACAGTATTAATATGTTATCACTAGTGATGTAAATATTGGTCATCTACCTTGAGATAGTACTTTTCAGGTCTCTCCTGTAAAGTTACTATTTTTTTGTTCTCCTTTCACATAATGTATCCTTTGGAAGAAATTCACTATATGCAATTGACCCACACTGGAAGAATGGAGAATTATGCCATAGTTCCTTGAAGGCAGAGTATCTACATAAATTATTTGCAATTCTTCTGTGGGATGTGTGTGTGTGTGTGTGTATATATATATATATATATATATATATATCCATCCCATTTGTTTACTCAAGTATTTATATTAGCATGGACTCATTTATTTACACTTTGAGGTAGTATCCAATATTACTTTGTCTATTTTGTTGTTGTTTTTTTTTTAATTCTTCCAGTTTTGGCTATTGGAACTCTTTCATTTGGCTCCTGTCACCTTTTGACATACTCTGTTGGTTTTTTTGTTTTGTTTTTAAAATGTTCAACATGCTTATTTTCTGATTCAACAAAATGTGCCAGATAGGTTCATCTTGCATGTTTTCTGCCCTGTCCTAGAGTCAACCAATTCTGTAAGGATCTCTGTTTCTTTTACTGGAAGGAAGAAATAGAAATCAAAATATGTGTGTTACGTGTATACATTGCTACTATGGTGTTGTTACTTCTAGGCAAGGGAATTGTGTTTGTAAGTATATACTAACTTGTGTATACATGTACATATACAAACACACATATATACATTTCTATATGTAACCTATATATATATATATATATATATATATATATATATATATATATATATATTATTTTAAGTTAAGCATGGATCTGTAGTAAAGTCTCCAACTCTAATCCTTTACTACATGACTCCCTTTGCTTGTCTGTAACCCCTCACTTGAAAAGTGAGATCATTTAGCCAGATATTTAGTTAATTATTCAAGTATACATGTATAGTGGTATCTGAATTGTTAACTATATCCATGTAGGAAACAACTTTATCGTTAGTGCTTCTGCAAAATAACTGTGGTCTTTAATCTTACTGATATTATTAATTTCCAAAATCTCTTAGGTCAGCAGCTTATTCTTCTCATTTCCTTGATGGAGTTTCTTTCATACATTGGTAATAAACTGAAATTCTTTTGCCACATTCTGCATTCCATACTGTGACCCCATAATCTCCTAAATAGTTTTTTGTTTTACATAATTTTACTATATGTACTCTAAATTCTGTGGGTTTTGAGAAAAGCTTAATGATGTTTTCTACTTACAGTACCATACAAAATAGTTTGACAGTCTTGAAAAATCGCATGTGTCATGTATTCAAACTTCTCACGAATTCCTAAACTTTTGGCAACCGCTTATTTTTTTTTATAGCTTTTTTAGAATGTCATTTATTTGAAATAATACAGTATGTAGCTTTTCCAGACTGGCTTCTTTCACTTTGCAATATGTATTAGGTAGAAACTAGACATGAGCAGTGGAAGGAACAGACTGAGGCAGAGTCCTAAGTCCTTGATGGGGAATGATAGAAATATGACCATGAGAAGTCAGCTACACATTAAAATCCCTGTGGTACACCACCCTGAACTTGTGGTTTCTAAGACCTTTGGGGCTGACAGATCAAGAGCCACAGGTGCAGAGCATGCACTGTCTTCCTCCACCTCTGCCCTGGGATAACCCCTCGAGAAGCTCTGCCCCCCAGGAGAAAGGCTGCCATGACAGTTCTGCTACAAACTTTGTAGTGTCAAAAACCCCTGTGGGAGAGTCCCCCAAATGATTGGAAGCAGCCTCCATCAGAGACCACCCCACCTAGGTCACAGCTCCTCCCAGCCCAGAGACTTCCAGTAACATCCAATTCCAAAACAACCTAGAGGCCATTCCACCTCATGGAATCTGCCTGCTCTCCTATCTTGATTGTGTACTCTTGCTTTAATGAACTTGTGCTTGCTACTTTCCTTCTGGCCCTTTATTGGAGCATGGATCTCACTGTAAATCTCCTGAGGAATCCAAGGACCCAGACCTCCATTCACACAATACAGATTCTCCTACCATTAACATATGCATTTACGTTTCTGTCACATTCTTTTATGGCTTGATGTCTTGTTTTTTGTTTTTTGTTTTAATCACTGAACAATGTTACATGGATGTGTTAAAGCTTGTGTATCCATTCACATTTTGAAAGACTTTGTGGTTGTTTGCAGTTTTGACATTATAAATAAAGCTTCTGTGAAGATTTATATATGGGTTTTTGTATAGGCATAACTTGAAATCAGTTCGATATGTGACTGTTAGATGGCAAAGTAAGACTATTTAGAATTTGGCAAGAATATCAAACTTCCTATCATTTTGCATTCCTGTTATTAATGAATGTGAATTCCTGTTGCTCATATCCTCACCAGTAGTTGACAGTTGACATTGTTGCCGCCTTTTCTTCCTCCTTCTCCTCCTTTCAGTTTTCCCTCTCCTCCTCCTCTTCCTCTTCCTCTTCCTCTTCCTTTTCCTCTTCCTCTTCCTTTGCATTATAGACATCCCTAATGGTTGTGCAGTGATATATTTTTGCTGTTTTAATTGTAAGTTTCCAAATGACAAATGTTAAGTATCTATTCCCAAGATGTTTTCCATTTTTATAACTTCATTTTGAGATGTTGTTTAGCTATTTTATTTAGATCCTTAAATATATATATATATATATATATATATATATATATATATATATATATATATATACTTATTTATTTTAAGAGAGAGAGAGAATGTGGGGGGGGGGCAGAGAGAGAGGGAGAGAGAGGGTCCCAAGCAGGCTCCATGCTGTCAGTACAGAGTTGGAGGTGGGGCTTGATCTCAGGAACTGGGAGATCATGACCTGAGTGGAAATCCAGAGTCAGATGCTTACCTGACTGAGCCACCCAGGTACCCACTATTTAGATCTTTTAAATCTTAAGAGTTTTTTGAATACTTTGGATACTAGCCCTTTACTAGGTAAGTGATTGGAAACTATTTTATGGCAATCTATAGCTTTTTTCATCCTGTTAATAGTCTCTTTCACAGAGCAGAAAATTTAAATTTTAGTAAAATCTAATTATTTTTTCTTTCATGAGTACCACACTGCCTTATTTAAGATAGTTTTATAATAAGCGTAGCTTTATAGTAAGGTAGTTTGAGTTCTCCAATTTGTTCCTTTTCCATGTTATATTGGCTGCTCTAGGTCCTTTGCATTTTCATTAAGAAAAAAATAGAATTAGTTTATTGATATCTAAAAAATAAATTCTGGGATGTTGATTGGAATGCTGTTAAATCCATATATCAAGATTGACATTTTAAAAATATTGAACTTTCTAGTCCATGAACATGAAACATATCCCTCCATATATTTAAATATTGTTTGCTATTATAATAAGTTTTCACTTTGTTTTGAGATTTCCACAGAGGTCCTATATGGTTTCTTGTATTTATACCGGGTTATAGATATGTATGAATAAATACTTTTGGAGGATATACTACTGTAAATGTTATTTAAAAAATTTCAAACTCCTACCTTTCATTGCTGTTACATAAGAAAGCAATTGATTTGTGTATCAACTTTGTATCCTGTGACCTTACATATTCACTTAGTCCTAGGAGGTTATTATTGTTAGTTTTTATAAATTATTTGTAATTTTCTGTACATAAAGAAATATTTATACAACCATTTGAAAATAGAAACAGTTTCTTTTTTTCCTTTCTAATCTGTGCACCTCATATTTACTTTTCTTGTCATATTGCACCAGCTAGAACATATAGGGTCATGTTCAGTATGAGTAAATAGATAACATATCCTTGCCTTACATGTTCCTGATCTTAGGGAACAAGTATCCAATTTTCATAGTAAAGTGGGATTTTAGCTGTAGATATTTTGTAAATGTTCTTTATCAAATTGACAAAGTTACTCTCTCCTGCTAATTTGCTGAGTTTTTTCATGAGTTGGTGTGGGATTTCTCAAACACTTTTTTAATGTCAATTGGTAGATTTATGAAGTGTGATAAATTGTACTGACTGATTTTCTGATGTCAACTAGCCTGGCACACCTTAAAAAAGGTAAAAAGTTGTGATTGTGTTTTATAATCATTATATATGTTGTTGGATTCTATTTGCTAATATTTTTGGAAGATGTTCTCTGTTTATGTTCATGAGGTATAATGGTCTATAATTCTCCTTCACTGTAATGTGTTTATTTGGATTTGATATTTAGGTGATTATGACTTCACTGAATGAGTTAGAAGGTTCTTCCTTTGCTTCTATTTTCTGGAAAAGGTCCTTAAATGTTTGGTAGAATTTAAAAATGAAACTATTGGGACCTGATGATATCTTTTTTGGAAAGATTAAATAATTGATTTAATCTCTCTCTTTAATAAAGGGCTATTCATGTTGTTGTTGTTGTTGTTGTTGTTGTTGTTGTTGTTGTAAAAAGTGTTTCTTTCTTTCAGGTAATTGGCCTGACTTTCATCAAAGTTACTAAAGTTTTGGACATAGAGTGGTCTATAATAATCCTTTTCATATCTGTGGGATCAGTAATGATGATCCCCTTTTTATTTCTGATTTGCTGATTTGGTATTTTTTTTATCTTTTCAAATAAACAGCTTTTGTTTTTTATTGATTTTTCTCTCTTTTTCCCCATTTTCAATTTTACTGATTTCTGCTATAATTTTTATTTGTTCTTCTACCATAGGCTTAAATTGCACTTCTCTCAGTGTTTGCCTAACATGGAAGCTCAGGTTATTGATTTTAGATGTTAACTTCTTTTCTAATGTATATTTAATCCTAAATTTTTCTTCTGTATGCTCCATTCATGAAAAATGTTGGTAAATTGATTTTTCATTTTCACTTCATTCAAAATATTTTAAAATTCCTTTTGAAAGTTGTCTTTTGACTGATACACTCATTATATGTGTGTTGTTAATTTCTAAATGTTGGACTTTTTCCTATCTTTTTGTTATTTCTAGTTTAATTCCTTTGTGATCAGAGAACATACTGTGTATCATTTATTTTTTAAGTTCTCTTCCTAAGGCATGTTTGTGAACTTGAATGTGGTCTGTCTTGGTGAATGTTCTGTGTAAGCTTGAAAAAAATAATTTTGCTACTGTTAGATCTTATAAGTGTCAGATCAGGTTGATTGCTACTGCTATTTACAGTTATACCTCATTGATTTTTTTCCTACTTGGTTATCAATTACTGTTATCAGTATAAAAAAGTAAATTTAAGGTACCATATATATTTGTCTTTCTTATTGCTGTATTATGAAATTAGTGATTTAAAAAATCAGGTAATAGGGGCGCCTGGGTGGCGCAGTCAGTTAGGCGTCCGACTTCAGCCAGGTCACGATCTCGCGGTCCGTGAGTTCCAGCCCCGCGTCAGGCTCTGGGCTGATGGCTCAGAGCCTGGAGCCTGTTTCCGATTCTGTGTCTCCCTCTCTCTCTGCCCCTCCCCCCTTCATGCTCTGTTTCTCTCTGTCCCAAAAATAAAAATAAACGTTGAAAAAAAATTAAAAATAAAAAATCAGGTAATAGATATAGACGAGTGGCTTATAGAAAAAGTAGAAGAAATGAAGTAGATCTGAATGAAATGACCTGCTGTTAGGAGTCTGTGAATTCAATAATATAATTACATCTTGAGTCATAGCCCTGAATAGAAAAATCATCACTACAAAAATTTTTAGTGATACTGAGTACAAAAAGCCACTCTGTCAGATTGCAAATTAATATGGCAAAAATCTCTAGAGCATTTAGAGAGGAAACAAATTTGTAAGTGAAAGATCAGATTTAAAGTATAGAAATTTAATATCACTGTATTTGACTCAAGAACATTAAAATCAGAAATAATCACAGTTTTATCATAAGAAACCTTTCTTGGATTGAATAAATGCCTTAATTGAAACAGTGAAAAGTTTAGACACATGCAAGGAAAAAGTCTGTTCTGAGGAAATTAGCTGTTTTGTGTTTTCAAGGTTTGTTTTTGTTTTTAACCTCATACTTTTATTTGTGAACTCCTAATACTGTCTTCCAGTGGAATATTCTGTAATGTTACTCCAATGAACATAGTAAAATCAAAGTCACAGGTCAATAGAGTATGAACTTCCAATCATTTCATCAGGGAGGTGGGGAGAGTAAGTTGGGGATGGGGAGGATAAGAAAAGAGAAAGACCTGAAATGCTGTACTTTATAAATTTGTAAAGGGAACAGCAACGTCACTGAACTGAAATCAATGGGTGCCACTAAAAATGACTTCCCTGAAAATCTGTATAAAGAGGAGTTTACAAGCCAATAAGGAAATGAATAAAAACAAATAAAGAATCAAAATATAATTAGTTAAAATGACAGATACTGAGAAGCAAAATTATGGAATATCAGAACTATGTGTAAAAAAGAATCCTAGTAAGATTCAAAATATTTGTGTTAGGTAATCAATCTATGAAAACTATAATAATAATTGCCATAAGAAAAGTAAAAGAGAATAAAGAGGAGAAATTGAGGCAAAAATTAGCCATCCCAGATTTAACCAACTAGAAACAATGCAGGAGGGGGGTGGGAGTATAGTATTGTGTCAGTTTCTTTATTTCACTCGGTAGAAGGCAATAAAAAAATTAACATGATGAGTTAGAGAAGTAGAGATTCAAGTGTGAAAATATGGCTTCAAGTATAATGCACAAAAGTAACATATCACTACATGGCTTCCAAATTATTTTAAAAAGTACTGAACAAAAATAAGGTTCTCTGTTGGCAAATAACTTCTTTTTTAAAAATATAAAATAAAACTCTAGGGATTGTATGTAGAAGGAGGAGGCAAAGATGAAAAAGAGAAAGGATAGTGGAAGGAGCAGAAGTAGTAGGAGTAGAAGGTAGTAGAGGAAGAAGAGGAAAGGTGGGGGAGAAATATAAAACTATAGCGAGAAAGGTGTGTTAGGACAATAAGTATATTGTATATGTGTCAAATTATTCTCTTAAAGTTTGTATTTCAGAAATAAAAAATAGCAAATGTAATCAATTATATGTTCTCTGATTTTGGAAGACATAAAGCAACTACTTAGCAACATGGGATATGCAACAAGTTATAAAAAACAATATAAGTAAAAACATAAGTACTTTGTGGCTTACACATGAATTATAATTAAAATTCTAGACAATAAAGTAATATTTGAGAATGCAAATGAGGTAGGAGATTATTACTTAAGTGGTATAAAGTTAAGTTTGAGTATGTAGTGATTATACTGTAAAATTGGGCCTAAAAATTCTGAAATGTATCTGAACTATGGAAAATTCAAACATGTATGTGTCATAATGTAAAAATGTAGTAATATTTCTATTTTTAAGTTTTATTGAGATACAATTCAAATACCATGCAATTTGTCCATTTAAGTATACAATTTGATGTTTTTAGTATATTTCTAAGTCATGTATCTATCACCACAATTAGTTTTAATGTTTTCATAGCCCCAAAAAAGAAACCCAATACCCATTAGCATTCACTCCCCATTTCCAGAAACTCCCACTCCTACCATAGTCCTAAACAACTGCTAATCCACTTCTGTCTCTATAGATTTACTTATATGGGACAATCTATATAAATGGTGTCATACAATATATTGCCCTTTGTGACTTGATCCTTATCATCCATGTTGTAGCAGGTAACAGTTTTTCTTTCTTTTTAATTGTCTAATAATTCATTTTGTGGATATACTATATTTATCCTTTCATATTTGATAGGCATTTGAGCCCTTTTCACTTTTTGGCTATTATGAATGATACTACTATGAACTTATAAATACTTTTTTGTTGTTTTGGTATGGCTGCATGTTTCATTTCTCTTGGAGTGGAATTGCTTGTTCATATGGTGACTCTATGTTTACCTATTTGCAGAACTACCATGGAGGGTTTTTTTTGTTGTTGTTGTTGTTGTTTTAAGTGGCTGTATCTACCCAGCAATACATGGTGCTTCCAGTTTCTCCATAGCCTTGTCAGCACATGTCATTATCTTTGTTTTGTTTTAGCCATTATAGTGGGTATGAAGTGACATCTCACTGTGGTTTAGAATTGCATTTCCCTAGTGGCTAATGATGTTGAGCACCTTTTCATATGCTTATTGGTCCCTTGTCTATCATCTTTGTAGAAAGGTCTATTCAGATTTTTGTCCATTTCAATGATTTATGTAATTGAGTTGCCTATCATGTTTATATAGTCTTAGGGCAAATATTTTCTTTCTGTGGGTTTTCTTTTTCATGGTGATGTTCTTTGAACTACAGAAGTGTTTTTTAAAAACTTTCATGAGATCCAGTTTATCTGTTTTTATTGTTATTGCTTGTGCTTTTGATGTCCTATCTAAGAAACCAAACTAACCCAAATCACAGCGATTTATTCCTTGGTGTTTGCTTAAGAATTTTATAGTTTTTTAGCTGTTGGGCCTATGGCATATTTTGGTTAATTTTTGTATATGATAAAAGGTATGGGTCCAACTTCATACCTTTGCCTTGGTTATCTTGTTCCAACCCAGTTTGTTGAAAGAACTATATTTAAACTTTGCATTATCTTGGCACCCTTATCAAAAATCATTGAAGTATAAGTTTAAGGTTTCTTTCTTTCAGGGCTCTCATTGCTATCTATTCATTTAGCATTATATCAGTAATTCACTATCTTGATTATTTTTTTTTATAAATTTTTTTTTCAACGTTTATTTATTTTTGGGACAGAGAGAGACAGAGCATGAACGGGGGAGGGGCAGAGAGAGGGGGAGACACAGAATCGGAAACAGGCTCCAGGCTCTGAGCCATCAGCCCAGAGCCCGACGCGGGGCTCGAACTCACGGACCGTGAGATCGTGACCTAGCTGAAGTCGGACGCTTAACCGACTGCGCCACCCAGGCGCCCCACTATCTTGATTATTATACCTTTGTAGTAAGTGTTGAAATTGTGAAGCATGAGTACTTCTCTGTTCTTCTTTTTCAATATTATTTTATTATTTTCATGATTTTGTATTTATATTATTTTGGATATACTGGGTCCCTTTATTTTCATGTAAATTTAAGGATCATCTTGTCAATTTCTGCAAAAAAGGAAGTTGAAGTTTTAATAGACTTTGCATTGAATTTGAAGATCAATTTGAGGAGTATTGGCATCTCAACAATAGTAAGTCTTCTAGTCTTGTGTATAGGATATCATTCCATTTAGCTAGATCTTATTTCCTTTAAAAATGTTTTATAACTTTAGTGTAGTTTATTATACTTGTTATGTTTAATTTATTCTTAACATTTAAAAATATTACTGTGTATATGTTTGCTTTCTAATTTCATTTTGGATTTAGCTGAGCACTCTGACAATCTTTTCTCCTGATCTCCCATTAAGCTTCCAGCAAATCTGCATCGTTGGTATCAAACCCAGATGTTAGCCTCCATTAATTGCTAGCTGATTGCTTTATTGTTGACGACCATGTCTTGGTTATAAATTGTTTCACAACTTGATATGATTAAAGTTGAATTACTTGGTAAGATCTATGGAGTGGTTAGTTTTTGGCGCTTGCTCACACCCCACCCTGGGAAGAACCTCTGAGTACACAGCAGAAGGAGCATGTTTGGGGTGTTGAAGGCAGGAACGTGATCTTCCCCAGCTGCCTTACAGATCTCTTTCCTGTGGAGAGGAGCTGCTTCTGGGGGTGGGTGGGGATGGGGAGGAGTGAGAACTGCCCAGTGTGGACCTCCTCTAGTGCAGAAATGGGTGGATGGGCTCTGCCATGTTCAGTGGCTGCCAAATTTATTGTTTCTGCCAAAGGAAGCTAGAGATTAGAACTGACACTTGACTGGCAAGATTGTCAGAGCAACTGTCCTGCAACACACAAGTCAGCAGAAAAGGGGGACTCCACTTTTCACCAGCTGCCCCACTGGATCCATACTAGAATTTGAAGATAGGATGATAGCACCATTGTCCCACTGCTACTACCCACTTGATATAAGCCTTCTACAGTGAGGAGAATATAAGGAGTAATGGGATCTGCTGGTGTTCATCAGCCTAATCTACCCAGAATAGCTTTTCTACCCATGGAGCTGGAGGACAGTCACTGGCAGAACTGTGAGTAGATGGTGGAAGCCTCTAGATCAAGTGCCAAGGCTGTGCATATTAAGCCCAATAGATATTTTGTTAAATTTGGCCAATTTTGTTAAATTATTGCATGCTCTTTAATAAATCCCCAAAGACGTTAAATAATTGTTATTGCCAATTTTTATATCTGTTTAATAGATACCTTACAAGTGGGAGCGGTTTCCCCAAGTTCCTCAAACTGTCACTCTGGAAGTCTTACTTCTTCATAGGATTTTCAGTTAAACATTTGAAAACCAGTAGTATAAGTAGATACATAAACACGTGTGCACACATGTTTGTGCACACACACACATGCAAACACACCCCACACCTAACAGTGACAGGACTATTTTGGAAGAAATATCTCTGAGATGTTAGGAGCCTTACTTTGTTTTTCCAATGTTAGTATACCCTGAAGGAGAAAGTGGCAAATTTCCAAAACTTTGGAGCAAAATATAGCATAGGTTTGGGACATTGAGATATTCTAGAAATTGGAACATGCCTTTTGAAATGTGAGATTTTTAGTACCTCAACAGTTACCATAGTGGTGGGTGCATCTAATCCCCATATATTTTGAGATTTAAGTAGCAAATAATGCCTAGGTTTCTGATACTAGCTTAACTTCAACAATGCCAACTGTTCCACCAGTAGATAAATTACACATATTTTAACAAAAAAAAATGATTCTAAAGAAAAGACAATAGCCAAAAATACCTCATAAAAAATTAGGGGAGAGGAGACAAAGATGATAATAATGAAAACTAACATCATGATGTTTACTCCTTCCCTCAGGCAAAATAATGAACAGAGACATTTGTGAGATGATTCCATTAGCTATAAAATAGTTTGCATTTGGCAAGGAATCATTGTGTTTATAATGCTTAGAATCCAGCTATTAATTTTGCTGTATAGTATTATAAAAAGCTGGTATAAATCATAAGAAACATTATAATAAAAGCTTAATATGGGAATGTCTGTGAAGCCATATAGAAGTGAGTGTCTGTGTATGTTTGTGTATGTGAAAATACTAATTACAAAAGTATTTTTGAAAAATGGAACATGATTGTAACTATAGTAAGTGTGAAATTAAGTCACATGCTTAAAATTATAGTAGAGTGAAATCCAATTAGTGACAAAAAGAGTTAATTAAAAAGCAAAATAAAGTATACCAAACACCATAAAGATAAAGATACAAGAAACAATGAGTGTTAAATGTTACGCGAGTTCACCTTGATAACATCTTAACTTTGAGGGAGAATAGCTGCATTATGGAAACAAAAAGCAGTCCTTCATAATTGAATTCTAGTGAATCAATGAAGAGTTTGTTGAGAGAGATGTAGGTGTAAGAACTTGAGGGTTCTAGAAAGTAATATTTTTTCAGTGTGTAAAAGTTAAGCCAATAAGTAACTTAAGCATGAAGATGACAATTAGATTTGCACTAAAAATACCACAACATTCCTGCTTACCACTGGGAATAGTGTGGAAAGGGACCAGAGTATAAGCAGGAAGATGAAGACTGTTTCGATAGTTCATGTGTCCTATGTATTGGTGCATTGGACTAGGGTGGTAGCAATAGGTCTGTAAGGAAATAAATAAATCTGAGAGGTATTTGGGAGGAGATTTGAGAAATGAGCTTTAAAAAAAAGAAATCGTGGCATGCAGATTGCTGGCTTGAACAACTAATTGAAAAGTAGTTGTAACTTCTGATACAGGATATTGAGAAAAGAAAAAGACCAGTTTTAGAAAGGAGCATAAAAATTTTAGCTTGAGACATTGCTAGTTTGGAGTATTTATAAGGAGAAAAATTAAAGAATATGAAGAACTAGTAGAATATTCAGATCAGAGTTCAAGAGAGCTCAAAGCCTAAGATGGATATTTAAGAGATGGTGGTGATGGAGTTTAAACCATTGGAGTAGATAGGATCTCCTTGTAGGTAGGAATATTTATATAGTTGGGTTGGGTGATAAGGCAGACAGAGGAAAGGAAAAGAGAAAAGAAAAGCATGGGGGGCACAAAAAAGGACTAGAGATATTTCAATTTTTAAATATCAGCTGACAGAGAAGGTGACCATGGAAATGGAAAGAAACAACCCGCGTAGTACAAACATGTCACAATACTATTGTTTTATAGTGTTTGAGGGTGAGAGTACTTTTAGAAGGATATGATTAGTATTGGTACTGTCTGGCCAAGTAATGAAGGAGTTGAAAAGCTTTGGGTGGATTAGTGACTTGGAAGCTATTACTATCTTGGAATAAGATATTTTGGAGCCATATCCAATTTAGATTACATTTAAATTTTTAGCAAAATGTCAATGAAAAAGACAGGAGGCTAGCAGTATAAAATTCAGCATTTTCTATGCTTTTCATGACTTGTCTTCTAAAATCTTTGTAATAAAATCAAAACCAAAGTAGGTGTCAAGTCACAATTGCTGACTCTGCTTTGACAGGGTGAAATTAGCATTACACCAAAACAAGAATGGAAAAGAAGAGTCAGAAGCACAGTTGGACATCCTGTGTAATGGAGATCCTGTATGATGTCCCATCTATTTTGTTCCTCCAGCCGCAACATCTTAATAGGAAAAGAGATTACTGGGCAAAACAAAAACTTTTAAAAGTCCACTGATAAAATGAGGGGAGTGGGATTATTTTTGGCAGTTTATAAAAATGAATCACATATGGAATACATAAAACAAGTAAGCATATAATGCCCTGAACTATGGACCTTAAAGGTAGCTACATTAAAGTTTTTAACAAAACTATTCCCAGTTATGATTTGTATTATTCTTATTTACATTTTCTATGAGTACTAGTCAGTGCAATTATAGGAAAATTATGTAAGAGTTAAGTATTACAAGAGTTTTTCCCATGCTACAGGTGATAGGATTATCTACATTAAAAAAGTACATAATCAGCTAAACAGGTATCGGAAATAATAAATGTTAAAACAGCCCTACAAGAGATCCTAAGGGGGATCCTGTGACACAGTGTACCAGAGACATCACTACAAGCATAAAACATACATCACAATGACTCTAAACCCATATCTTTCTATAATAACACTGAATGTAAATGGACTAAATGAGCCAACCAAAAGACATAGGGTATCAGAATGGATTAAAAAAAAAAAAACAAAAAACAAAAACAAAAACAAAAACAAGACCCATCTATTTGCTGTCTACAAGAGATTCATTTTAGACCTGAGGACACCTTCAGATTGAGAGTGAGGGGATGGAGAACTATTTATCATGCGACTGGAAGCCAAACGAAAGCTGGAGTAGCCATACTTATATCAGACAAACTAGACTTTAAATTAAAGGCTGTAACAAGAGATGAAGAAGGGCATTATATGATAATCACAGGGTCTGTCCATCAGGAAAGCTAACAATTATAAATGTCTATGCACCGAATACAGGAGCCCCCAAATATATAAAACAATTACAAACATAAGCAACCTTATTGATAAGCATGTGATAATTGCAGGGGACTTTAACACTCCACTTACAGAAACGGATAGATCATCTAGACACACGGTCAATAAAGACACAAGGACCCTGAATGAGACATTGGATCAGATGGACTTGACAGATATATTTAGAACTCTGCATCCCAAAACAACAGAATATACTTTCTTCTTGAGTGCACATGGAACATTCTCCAAGATAGATCACATACTGGGTCACAAAACAGCCCTTCATAAGTATACAAGAATTGAGGTCATACCATGCATACTTTCGGCCTACAATGCTATGAAGCTTGAAATCAACCACAGGAAAACGTCTGGAAAACCTCCAAAAGCATGGAGGTTAAAGAACACTCTACTAAAGAATGAGTGGGTCAACCAGGCAATTAGAGAAGAAATTAAAAAATATATGGATACAAACAAAAATGAAAATACAACAATCCAAACGCTTTGGGATGCAGCAAAGGCAGTCCTGAGAGGAAAATACATTGCAATCCAGGCCTATCTCAAGAAACAAGAAAAATCCCAAATACAAAATCTAACAGCACACCTAAAGGAACTAGAAGCAGAACAGCAAAGGCAGTCTAAACCCAGCAGAAGAGAAATACTAAAGATCAGAGCAGAAATAAACAATATAGAATCTAAAAAAACTGTAGAGCAGATCAATGAAACCAAGAGTTGGTTTTTTGAAAAAATAAACAAAATTGATAAACCTCTAGCCAGGCTTCTCAAAAAGAAAAGGGAGATGACCCAAAGAGATAAAATCATGAATGAAAATGGAATTATGACAACCAATCCCTCAGAGATACAAACAATTATCAGGGAATACTATGAAAAACTATATGCCAACAAACTGGACAACCTGGAAGAAATGGACAAATTCCGAAACACCCACACACTTCCAAAACTCAATCAGGAGGAAATAGAAAGCTTGAACAGACCCATAACCAGCAAAGAAATTGAATCAGTTATCAAAAATCTCCCAACAAATAAGAGCCCAGGACCAGATGGCTTCCCAGGGGAGTTCTACCAGACGTTTAAAGCAGAGATAATACCTATCCTTCTCAAGCTATTCCAAGAAATAGAAAAGGAAGGAAAACTTCCAGACTCATTCCATGAAGCCAGTATTAACTTTGATTCCTAAACCAGACAGAGACCCAGCAAAAAAAGAGAACTAAAGGCCAATATCCCTGATGAATATTGATGCAAAAATCTCAATAAGATACTAGCAAATCGAATTCAACAGCATATAAAAAGAATTATTCACCATGATCAAGTGGGATTCATTCCTGGGATGCAGGGCTGGTTCAACATTCGCAAATCAATCAACGTGATACATCACATTATACAAGAAAAGATAAGAACCATATGATCCTGTCAATCGATGCAGAAAAGGCCTTTGACATAATTCAGCAACGTTTCTTAATAAAAACCCTCGAGAAAGTTGGGATAGAAGGAACATACTTAAACATCATAAAAGCCATTTATGAAAAGCCCACAGCTAACATCATCCTCAATGGGGAAAAACTGAGAGCTTTTTCCCTGAGATCAGGAACACGACAGGGATGTCCACTGTCACCGCTGTTGTTTAAATTAGTGTTGGAAGTGCTAGCATCAGCAATCAGACAACAAAAGGAAATCAAAGGCATTAAAATTGGCAAAGATGAAGTTAAACTTTCACTTTTTCAGATGACATGATCTTGTAAGTGGAAAATCCGATAGACTCCACCAGAAGTCTGCTAGAATTGATACATGAATTTAGCAAAGTTGCAGGATACAAAATCAATGTACAGAAATCAGTTGCATTCTTATACACTAATAATGAAGCAACAGAAAGACAAATAAACTGATCCCATTCACAATTGCACCAAGAAGCATAAAATATCTAGGACTAAATCTAACCAAAGATGTAAAAGATCTGTATGCTGAAAACTATAGAAAGCTTATGAAGGAAATTGAAGAAGATATAAAGAAATGGAAAAACATTCCGTGCTCACGGGTTGGAAGAATAAATATTGTCAAAATGTCAATACTATCCAAGGCTATCTACCCATTCAATGCAATCCCAATCAAAATTGCACCAGCATTCTTCTGGAAGCTAGAACAAGCAATCCTAAAATTCATATGGAACCACAAAAGGCCCCGAATAGCCAAAGGAATTTTGAAGAAGAAGACCAAAGCAGGAGGCATCACAATCCCAGACTTTAGCCTCTACTACAAAGCTGTCATCATCAAGACAGCATGGTATTGGCACAAAAACAGACCATAGACCAATGGAATAGAATAGAAACCCCAGAACTAGACCCACAAACGTATGGCCAACTCATCTTTGACAAAGCAGGAAAGAACATCCAATGGAAAAAAGACAGTCTTTTTAACAAATGGTGCTGGGAGAACTGGACAGCAACATGCAGAAGGTAGAAATTAGACTACTTTCTCACACCATTCACAAAAATAAACTCAAAATGGATAAAGGACCTGAATGTGAGACAGGAAACCATCAAAAGAGGGGAAAGCAGGAAAAGATCTCTCTGACCTCAGCCGTAGCAATCTCTTACTTGACACATCCCCAAAGGCAAGGGAATTAAAAGCAAAAATGAACTACTGGGACCTTATGAAGATAAAAAGCTTCTGCACAGCAAAGGAAACAACCAACAAAACTAAAAGGCATCCAATGGAATGGGAAAAGATATTTGCAAATGACATATCAGACAAAGGGCTATTATCCAAAATCTATAAAGAGCTCACCAACTCCACACCTGAAAAACAAATAACCCAGTGAAGAAATGGGCAGAAAACATGAATAGACATTTCTCTAAAGAAGACATCCGGATGGCCAACAGGCACATGAAAAGATGCTCAACATTGCTCCTCATCAGCGAAATACAAATCAAAACCATACTCAGATATTACCTCACGCCAGTCAGAGTGGCCAAAATGAACAAATCAGGAGACTATAGATGCTGGAGAGGATGTGGAGAAACGGGAACCCTCTTGCACTGTTGGTGGGAATGCAAATTGGTGCAGCCACTCTGGAAAACAGTGTGGAGGTTCCTCAAAAAAATTAAAAATAGACCTACCCTATGACCCAGCAATAGCACTGCTAGGAATTTACCCAAGAGATACAGGAGTACTGAAGCATAGGGGCACTTGTACCCCAGTGTTTATAGCAGCACTCTCAACAATAGCCAAATTATGGAAAGAGTCTAAATGTCCATCAACTGATGAATGGATAAAGAAATGGTGGTTTATATACACAATGGAGTACTACGTGGCAATGAGAAAGAATGAAATATGGCCCTTTGTAGCAACGTGGATGGAACTGGAGAGTGTCATGCTACGTGAAATAAGCCATACAGAGAAAGACAGATACCATATGTTTTCACTCTTATGTGGATCCTGAGAAACTTAACAAAAACCCATGGGGAAGGGTAAGGAAAAAAAAGAAAGAGTGGGAGAGAGCCAAAGCATAAGAGACTCTTAAAAACTGAGAACAAACTGAGGGTTGATGGGAGGTGGGAGGGCGGGGAGGGTTGGTGATGGGTATTGAGGAGGGCACCTTTTGGGATGAGCACTGGGTGTTGTATGGAAACCAATTTGACAATAAATTTCATATATTGAAAAAAAAAGAAGTAATAAATGTTTCAGTCGAGTTTTTGTTGTGCAATAAATACACGAATATCATGGATTTTTTTTTCTGTACCAGAGTGCTAGTAAGGGTAATTATGTGGAATAAGATATTTTGTTCACAGCAGTGAGAAAAATGTAAAAAAAAACAAAAACAAAAACTTTTTTCTGGGGTTGAGTATGTATAGTTTGTGAGTGGAATGGTTTGGTCCAGTTTGTTGTTTCTTACTTTCTAAATTTCTGCAGATTTTAAGATCCAGGATTGATATAAGGGTTTAGAATCATAGCAGGCCTTTATACTGCATTGTCATACAATTGAGGACCTGAAGAGCGGCTAAAATAATTCACGCCATGGTTCAGACTAGCTCAACAAAGCAGAATATTAAGATTGCAAGCCAAAGCTTTTTATGAAATTCTTTGCTCTGTGCTTCGCTTACCATTGCTGAATAACAAAGTATACCAAATCTTAATGGGTTCAACTACAACATTTATAGTATCACAATTTCTGTGCAAGAATTTGGCATCAGCTTAACTGAACAGTTTTGGCATTGGCATCAAGTGCTAAAGCCTCAATAAAAAATACACGATACTGGAACTTCAGCAAATGGCTGGTGAACTGAATTGATGATGTTAACCTAGTAAGCCAAGTTTAGCTTTTATTTTCTAGTATGATAAATTTGGATCAAAGCATAGGCAAAGTTGGGATTCAAATGGAAATTTCAGTCTTAGGTGTTTCTCAATGGAGTGGTGCTAAGTTGTTTAGGACATCAGAAATTGTTTAGAACCAGTGCCAAGTCTCTCATGAATATCACTTTTATAGAGCTTAATGTGAAAGAAAACTGTTACTGCACCAGCCCGTACTACCAAATATTTAAAATATAAAAAATAAATAAATAAAAACAAGCTAAATCCTAGCCCTCAACAAGCTTCCCAGCAAAATTTATGTCCCACAATATAAATTTGGTGATATTTAGGAGCCTAGCAGAGACTGATATTTATTTATTTATTTATTAAATAAATAAATAAATAATAAATAAATAAATAAATAAATTAGATTTATTTATAAATTTATTTATCAAAACAGCAGTCTATTTCAGAATCCATGCTTTTTGCATTTAAACTAAATTGACATAAACATTTGATCTATGATGCTTTAAAATATCTTGAGGGATATTTGCACATGTGCAAATTATCTCTTAGAAAACGTACGTAATCAAATCACTTAGTTTCAGTTTTTCTTTTGAATACCACAATTGTACCAAAAGAGAGCTGTCTTGAGAATGTGCTGCTTTATTAATCCCACACCACATTACTAATTAAGACACATTGTCCAGTGTCTTCCCTAAAAGCAGTAATGTAAGCCTACTTTTTTTTTATATTGGTCTGTTTGGCTATCAGTATCTCATTTTTCATTTTATATGTATCTAATCTGTCTCTTAAGATTTCTCATTTGTCTTAAGGAAAACTCTTTCCACTTTTAGTTTATGTGTCTTCTGCGTTCCTTTTCGTTTTCATTCTGACGGTATGACAGAATCCACTCTAGTTTCCCGTTGATGTATTGGTTTCCAGGGGCAGTGCTTTAATTTCAGGCCTTTTAAATTGCTTTCTTATCCTTCGGGTTTGCAATAGTTTCATGAGTATTTTAACTAACTTGACTTAAGAAATTGGCATATTTTCACAACAATAAGAGTGAGCCATCAGTTCTTTTTGTGTTTTAATAAAATCAGACACCTTTTCATGGGAAAACTTATGTTTGTCTCTCATACATAGTTTATAAACCTAGAATTCATGTGAGACCATATAGGACCCTGATTCCTAAGTCTGGGACAACCACATGCATCTAAGTTTGAATATTTACTATTCCTGTCCTTGCTTTTAATCCCAAATGGAAGTCGGGGTAGTTTATCCAGTGTTGTCTACTTAGCATTAAGTTAAAGCTAGAAGCTCACGCCTATATGCTCTGTGGGACTTATTGAAATCAACAGCTTTAAAAAAAGAAAAGTAGGACATGTTATTTTGTTCAACATTGCGTCAGGAAGATTGCATTCAGCTTCAGCATCTCCTGCAATAAAAGGTAAAGCTAAATATAGCCAATAGAATATCAAGAGCTCATACTGCAAAGGCCATGGCTATTTATCTACATCCACCGGTGAGATCCCCAGGCCATTTGAATAAGGTTCAGCAGGGCACACCTCAGTTGAAGTTTTAGACTTCTTGCAGACCTCTCCAAAGAGAAGCAGAGCTACTCGTAATAAATTTGTCTAGAGAAGGAAAGTTGGTTGAGTGCAAAGGCAGGCTGACTCCTGGAAAGTAGGGAGAAAAGGGTGATTGATTAACCATCACTTACTTTTATGCAAACAGAGTCAAAGAAAAGGAATATATGATTATGTTAAGTCAGATCAGGGAAAAATAACAGAATGATAGAGTGTATTTTTAGGGTAGATCAAGAAAATATATTAAGGCAATTTAAGCAGAGAGAGTGCTGTCTTTTTAGGGTCATATTTCCTGACACATAATAAGTGTAATACATTCTAGTATTTTTAAAATATACACCAATATGAGAATCTGTTTTTATTTTTAGTCAAAGTCACAAAAATAATTTATATTCTGTAGTTTCCTATACCTTGTGTGACCCTGTTATTGTCTATCTTGGCTAGAAACACTGACTCTTTAACTCGAAGGTAAGAAAAATGAATTTCTGAACAAACTTAAAAAAAAAAATCAGCAGTGACACTAGCCTCGCATTATCTTAACTGTCAAAGTCACTGAAAACTAAAATTCATAGGTGAAATACAGACATGTTTATCATGTCTGTCTCTGCCTTTGTTATTTTCTGCCTTCTCTAATGTCATGTATTTAATAAATACCACCTGTCAAATGGTATGCTGTGGAGTCCTCAGTACAATCTCAGTATAATAGTAATTGTGAAGTCTAATCTAGGATACCTTTACCCGTTTTTGGACAATATACTACGAAAAATGATGTAGAAGTTAAAATGATTATCTAATTGGAAAATATCATATTGACCAATCCTGAGCAAATATCATCATTTATAATATGATATAATATATAATATAATATAATATATAATATAATATAATGTAATATAATATAACTCAAAAGATACAAATTGCAGACTAAAATAAACATAAAATAACTATAGTATAAACTGTTTCAAAAATCTAGTCTTATTGCTACTGGTCTATCAGAAATATGACTACACGCTTTCAAGCAATTGAGAGAGAGAGAGAGAGAGAGAGAGAGAGAGAGAGAGGGAACTGACTCCTAACGTATTAGAATGGTTTTGCATTTTTGGCTGTTTCCCCATGTTGACTAAGAATGAGAGAAAAAAGATCCAAGTTAGTATAAGTCAGATGTTGTCTGAGGAAAAACTTGAAATTACATTTACCTATATTAGGAAACTAAGAATCAATAGAGAGATAGAGATGTAGAGGTTAAGGGTATAGGTCCTGAGATGAAGAGTCATACATAGTTCAAATCCTGTTTATTCCACTTGTAATCTCTGTGTGGTGTGCAAATCACCTCTCTGTGCCTTAGGTTCCTTATCTGTATGTTAACAGTATCTGTCTCAGTATAGTTTTTATGGTGTATATGATATGTCCATAACATATTTAATCATATCTAAGTGTCTGCCCTTATTTTTAGTGATAGTTCATTTTTATCCTGTTCTCTGCAGCAAAGATGGTACAGGAAGCTCACATGTTTGGGCTGAGTTCTTAGTCCTGGTGAAATAACACAGTTCGACTATGCTGGGTTCATAGGCTATCACTGATCAGCACCCTAGTGCACTACTTTGGTAGGTCCCCCTTTGTTACGCTTCACAAAATTACTGCTCAAGTGTTGTGAATTTTATTGAGCACTGAGAGATATTTTCTGATATATAATTATATAACAAAGACCTCACTCATCTCCTTAAAAAGTCTTTTATTTTCACTAACCATCAACACTTATAATGTGCCAGTTACATCATCTGCTTTTTTAAACAACTTTTATATATATCTTTTATTTAGAGAATCTTTTTTTCTTTTTTCTCAGAATACACTTATGTTTGCTTTCTAGTTACTCAGATACGTACAGATCTTACCTTCAGAACTATATTAATTCAATTTAACAGAATAACAATATTTATTGAAACCATTCAAATGACAAAAAATACAGACAGTGGCCGTGAAGTGCCTTTTTACCCATGATACTCTTACTTAATTTTAAATGTTGAACTGTGTGAATGGGAGAAAAGGAGTTCCTAATACTTTTTTCCCCTCCTTTCCTCCTATTACTTTAGATTAATTGGTATTCATTGGAGGTATAGTTGGCTATATAATTTACGGGGCCCAGTACAAAGTGAAAATGCAGGGCCCTGGTTTGGGGCAGGGAATCAGTTTCTTTTTCTCCAGAGCCCACCACCCTAACCCTGCAGACCTCCAAAGGATTGCAGATTCCATGCTGGGATGCACTCAGTATCTGGATGGGGAATGTGTGAAGAGTTCCCCATCAAATCCCCTTGGAAGGTACTATTCAGCTAACTGCCAGAGTCAGGGAAGCTGCAACCTTGCCCAGCCCCAGACACTGCAAGGCTCTCACTTAAATCTGATCCTACCCATTCCAGTCCTGCATTGTCTAATAGGACTCATTTATAAAACGCCAATTCAAAGATAATTTTTAAATGATGTCTATAGAACATGAAACCCCAAGTGTAGGGCCTTTTTAAGTGCTGGACACTGTGCAACTTTACTCATCAATGGAGCCAGTCCTGATTAGAGGAATTGATAGAGAGTTCAAATATAATTCCTTTGGAAGAATTACACTGCTGTCCGTATTTAATGCTGATTTCTGCTCATGAAGATAAGGAGAGCTCAACATTTCTCTAGTAGATGCCCCTTGAGACCTTAAACTCAGATTATAGAAGATGGACTGGAAATTCTTCATGAGGCTAGCTGCCTAAATAGAAACACCGGGGGATATAAAAATGTTTAACAGATACAGTGGAAGAATATGATATTCCAGATCGAGTAAATAGTATTGTAAAAATACCAGGGAAAGGAAGGATAAAATATATTTTGGAAGAAAAGGAATGTTGACATATAATGTTGGATTAAAGAAGAAAGGTGGGGAAATAGTGGAAGTAGGATTGAAAATAAATTAGCACTTGATTGTAAATGCTTAATATTTAAATTGAAAAAAAATGTTTGAAATACAAAAGCAATCTGTTAAAGGGAAATGATCTATACTAGTATTGATGGGTACAGATTTTAATTTTATTGACAAGAATTTTCTTCCCTGATGATGACTTTGAATTAACTCAAAACTACTTCATGTTCACAAGTTTATCTGCTAAATTTCAAACTGTCAAGGAGGACTGTATTAAAAATGGGGAAAACTAGGAATTAGGAACCTGAATACTGGCATTTTTGGGATCTTTGGGGCATTCAGGTAGATACAAACCTTGTAATGGGGGAATTCTTGGGAATAATAGCCTAGAATAAGTGTAAGTTTTCAAATCCATACAAGAACCAACCCAAATTACAAAAATATGAGAATATAAAATGAAAAACATCAGTGTTGAAATTAGAGAATGTCAAGCATAGAACTGCAAACTTTGAGGAAATCCTGAAATTCCTGACAAAAGAATTATGTGGTAAAGGAGAAAAGTGTCCCCCCACATCCCAATCTTTAAGGAGCAAGAACTGAAGACAAGGTTAAGGTAGGATAGTAGAAAAAAAAATAGATGATTTTAACTAAGAATGTTTTAAGAGTTTGACAAAATAGAAGCCACAAACAACTATGTGTAGGTGGAATGTAAGTTAGGGAAGAACACACATGGAAATAGACACACGTAGTATGGAGAGTAGATTTTTTTAATTGATATTTTCACCATCATGTTTAATGCGTTCACTCAAAATTAGAGCTGGCAATCAACTCCCATGACAGGAAGATTTGCAACTGAATGGGATTTTAGACTCCACCAGGGTGTTAGAATTTTTAGTATATCTTCATGGTAGTCCTAAAATATAATCAGAGCAGAGTCACATCAGATGGTAAAATTCTTCTGTTCCTCTACTGAAGCTGTGAGTTCCAAACCCAGCACTTGAGGATTCTGAGTGATTAAATCTGTGAAATAAACTAGTTTCATATGTCCTTTTTCATGGGCATAATTGTGTCCCTCCAAATTCAAATGTTGAAATCCTAACCCCCAGTATCTCAGAATGTGTCTGTATTTGGAGATAAGTAAATTATGTAGGTGATTATGGCTAAATGAGGTCATTAAGGTGGGTCCCAAACCAATATGACTGATGTACCCTCTAAGAAGATATTTGAGACACAGACATACTTACTGCATGTTTCACTGGGGTGATGGGGGGAAACATCATGAAGGAGAAGTTTCTGAAGAGATAAACAGAGTATGCTGAATATAGTTGATGGCCATTCTTTTTTTTTCCAGATCATTTCCTTTATTAAAGAAAATCAGAGGCAACAAATAAAAACTCTATTTGTTTGAAAATTAAAGAGCTCTTTATGAAATAAACATATTCCAGGTGATTCTAGGCCTTCAGCATTATAGGATGCCCTTTATATCTAAATAAGAAATCTTTAAGTATAATTAAATCATCTTTGAGATTTTCTCTATTACTCTGAATTTCAGAAAGATTCAGTATTAATAGGAGATATATATTAATGGTTAATTCATTTATAAGCTTGTTTCACAAGTGTTGCTCACCTTAAGCCTCCTTTTGAAATTCCTTCTCTGTCCTCTTTATAATTACCATTTTCCCAATTAAACATCATTTATGCCATTAAACAAAACTAGTGGTACAAATGTCTTTCTTTGTAAGTATGGGGCTAGCAGATAATAACAATAGATGTGGCAACAAAGACCTTACATACTAAATATCACTCTCCTAAAATTAGATGTCCATTACACATAAAAGATAATTTTTCCCTGGCTTTCTTATGCCCTTTATTGGTGTCTTACTCTTGCCTCTTAGGATAACTTTCTCCAGCATTAACCATCACCTTCCCTCTCCACCCCCAGCCCCAACTCCAAAAAAAAAAATCCTGTTTGTTTCTTACGTAGAGAAATTGACTTTTTGTAAAGTAAACACCTTCTATCTGGGTTATGTTTAGAAGGCCTCATCTTTCATGCTCAACTACCCCATTATTCTGTTAACGTACTTTAAGACAAAGTGAATTTCTCTTCTTAAGAGGAAGTTACTTTCCCTGGTAAATCAACTGAATCAATTGGCATACAGCCTTTTCTTTTTTGCTACTTTTTTACGAGCAATGATTAATGAGAAGGTAAGACAACAATATGAAATTAATTGGGAATTATCAGAAATAAACCAAAAAAAATTAAATTCTATACTAGAGTATATTGTCCTTAGAAGTAGTAAATGGGAGAAAATATACCAATTCTAGGATTACTACTGTGCATACACACAAAAAAAGTCTATGAAAATTCTAAAGGAAACAATAAAGAAATATGAATAAAAGAAAAAAAATCGATAAATGAAAAATGCATTGTTTTAAAATTCTTAATACACTTTACCTACATGCAATTACAGTAGGGCTTCTGATGGGTGGGAGATTTCACATAGTCATAATCTTGATCATCTTTGTTTCACTTTCTTTAGGTGGTTTAGCAAATGACTCCCATTAAAGCTGTTCTCCTGGTTTGGTTGTAAGCCTTGAATAAAGGTCAGGAGAAGAATAATCATCCTGCATTAATTGCTACCTGCACCTCACAACAATTCTGGTGCTAGCATTATGTTAGTTTTGTATCTTTTTTCTGCCCAGAAAGAGCAGGAGTAGGCAATGATGTTCCCATGGCAATGTGTTAGAGAAAAAAATCTGGGGTGCCTGGGTGGCTCAGTCAGTTGAGCGTCCGACTTCAGCTCAGGTCACGATCTCGCGGTCCGTGAGTTCGAGCCCCGCGTCAGGCTCTGGGCTGATGGCTCAGAGCCTGGAGCCTGCTTCAGATTCTGTGTCTCCCTCTCTCTCTCTGCCCCTCCCCCATTCATGCTCTCTTTCTGTCTCAAAAATAAATAAATGTTAAAAAAAATTAAAAAATCTGCCCCATAGCCTACTTTCTGACCATAGTGGTAAACAACTGCTACCAGAGAGGTTGCTGCTTTTCCTCAATCTTAGGCCACTCTCTCTACCCACGTTTTCCATTCTTTATCAACTTTAACATCCATTCATTCATTCATATCTCCAGATCTATGCTTGAACTGGGAACCAGCAGTACACATTAATTTCCATCTTCCCAATTTTTTCTGGTTTTGCATATATTTGAAGTTGAAGAGATACTGATATTTGTGCAATCCTGGATCTAAGGAGAACATCTTCTAAAAGTTATAGCTAGTCAAAGCCAAAGTGTCCTATTCTGTGTTGAAACATTGTTGTACACCTGAACCTAATGTAAAATTAAAATTGTATATCAACTGTGGTTCAATTACATAAAAATCCCTACGCTGAAAGGTAGTGATCCATATCACTTGACATACTCACATAGGCATTCCAAGGAACATTCAAGGTAAATATTTTGGACATGATTTATATTGAAATTGTCTTAAGGATGCTTTTATTTAGATAAATCGTTAGATTTTCAAACATATCGTGTGGTGCTTAATTGTGGTATCAGTAAAAACCACATCTTACCTTTTTTCTCCATGAAAATACATTTTCAATGCCCAGGCTTTTTTTTTTTTTTTTTTTTTTTCACTTCCTTTATCCAAAGGCTGAACTTCACCATTCCATGTTCTTTTACCCTCTCTATACACCATGAAACTTCCTTCTCTGGTTATTGCCAGCTATAGGAATTACAAATGTAATTACTGTGGCAACTATCTCCTTTTGCATGTAATAACTTAGGAAATGTATAAATTTAGCTTATAACTTTTTGAAAACCATAAAGTTAATTCTTGAACAGATTCAGCACCTTGAGTAGATTTCCTGTTATTTTTTCTCTGATACTTTTGTCTAATAAGAAAACTAGGAGTTACTCTTTGGTTACCCCCCTCAATATTCTCTCCTAAAAATATTATTCATTTGTAACATATTATACTTTATCTCCATAGGCAATTTTGATTTTATCACGTATGAGGCTCCAGATTAGGCTGAAGAAGTCACGAGTTTCATTTAAATCATTTGACAAGAATGGGCACCTGGGTGACTCAGTGGGTTAAGAGTAGGACTCTTCATTTCCACTCAGATAATGACCTCATGATTTGTGAGTTTGAGCCTGGCTGTCAGCGCAGAGGCTACTTGAGATCTTCTCTCTTCCTCTCTCTCTCTCTGTCCCTCCCTGTTCTTGCTCTCTCTTTCTCTCTCAAATAAGAAAAAAAATTTTTTTAATTTAGAAAAATTTAAAAAATAAATCATTTAACAAGGAGAAGGTTGAAATGGAAGCTGTGCTTTATTAAAAATTATTAGATCTCTCCAGATGCCATATTGAATTCAAGATCAAAACACCAGAGTTCTTCCAAATTTCTCATGAATTATTGTCCAATAGATTAAAAATAGATCTTACAGAGCACGATGAAAAATACAAAAATTACTGAAAAAAGACCAGTAGAGATAAATGGATATTCCACATTATTTATAAGCTTTTGAGCAATTCTCTATCTTAAAATGATTACTCCCCTCTTATTTTTAAAAAAGAATAATCCAAGCTTTAGCAAATTATTTTTTGTGACTTGACAAAGATATATGTTGCCAAGGGAATTTGAGTAATGTTTCTTAAGAATTACTTTCGTCTCTTCTCTGGATTTAACATGTTCTCAAAGAGACCAAACTTTGTGTAAAAAATAATACAAATAAATACAAATAATACAAATACAAATAATACAAATAAAATTCTGGATGTTTATGGGCCTTAGGTTAATCCCATCTTATTGGTAGGCAAACTTTTTGTATACTTCAGAAGGAAACTTTAGAAAACTTCACACTGTAAACCCACAGAGTAGTGGTTTTGGATTTCTGACATCTCTTGTGAAATTGAACCCTACTTAGAACTGTATTAATAGTGTTTTATCCACTTAGCCATCCTCCCTTCCCCCAATTTTCAAAATTGGTTAGCTTCAACCGGACCCCATTTTTGTCACTTAGGTGGTTTCATCAGCTTTCAAGAACTGCTGCAGAATGACTGTCACCTCCTCTATAGAAAATCTTAAATTCCCTTAACCTGAAGTACCAAAATTCAATAGTAAGTGACTTAGCCATCAAGCCTACGTTGACAATGTCAAACATGAAGCATTTTTTTAAAGAAAAATAATATAGTGCATGTCTTGTAGTATTTGGAAAGCCTACATTATCAAAGTTACATAGTAACTTAAGAAAATCCAAGCAACTTTCAACTTTATAGAAGCAAAAAATAGAGAAGAAATGCAAGTTTTGTTTATATGTAAAAATGATCAGGAAAATGAAAACTTCAATCAATTAGTTATATATAGGGATGTATGTGTGCATATATGGATAGTTTGAGCATTAAATGTCAATCCTTCAATACATGTATGAATACCAAGGAAATCCTTACGTAGAAGTGGTTAGAGAACATTTTTGGATGATTTCTATCCTTTCATCTAATATGGATACCCTTTATGACAAACTCACTACAGTTGTATATTATTTTCTAGTTAATAAAGAACTGACCTATTCGTGATTCAATATTAACAAGCTTCCACTATCCAAAGCTTTAATCCCTAAACATCTGTATTGTGTTATGGCCTGAGTTCTCAACATTGTATTTCCTGATTCCAGAGCCTCATGGATTTTTGCTACCTTTCTTTTCTTGGATTCTGAGCAATATCTCCAAATCCTTCCAATAATTGTCGTTTTTATCAATATAGCTAATTTAAATATATATTTTCTGACAAAGACTGCACTTTCTATGTATATAAGTATATATATATGTATATAAGTATATATATATGTATATATATATATGCACATATATAAATTGACTACAATATTCAAACATGTTAAAATTATGTAATTTGCACATGATAAATATCCTTTTTTTCCATTGGAATCTTGTAAATGGCTCAAAAGCTGAGGATAAACGATTTTCATAAGAGAATGGATGTCCCTGCTCTTGATCATCCTTGAAAATAGAACAGAATATGAGGCAAACATCTGGATTACAAGAGTAGACATCTTCTCCTATACCAAGTCCAGGTTTTATGGAAGTATAAAATCTTAAGCAACTCCAATGGGGGGAGAGTGATATGCCCCTGGGCATATATGTCAGAATAGAAATTAGAAATTTGTGGGACCACTGTTGTTTTTCCTTCCAGTAATAGTGGCAGAAACAAAATCTAGCAGCATCACCAAATCGAAAGCATAAGCATCCTATTTTTGAAAAATTCTAAATGGAATCAGTGTCTAAGGAGTAGCCCAGCAGTGTATTCTGCCACTGACCCTTCCTCTTCTACAGGCTTATGAACAGTAAGCATTACATGCATAGATTACTAGATAAGGAAATCAAGTATCAACTTATTTTGGCAAGAATTGGTATAAAAAAAATAAAAGAAAAAAGAAAAGTGGGTAGAAAACATGGAGAGGGCTGAGGGCAGAAGAGAAGCTTCCTTCTTTTCACCTCATTTAAACTTCATAACCCCTTTCTTTGTGTCAACCTATATCCTAGCCTCTATCTGCAACAGCTCCATACTGGCTCATGTTTCAAGTAAAATGATTTTTATTAAGCACCTGCATAGTTTCATGGCAGCAACATTATATTCACAAGATGCAAATATATAAGCAGATATTCAATAATGCAATATTTATTCTATGGTATGACTTCAGTTCCAGTTGGTACATTCCCTAAGCCTTCAGAATTTCAACGTAAAGTGTGGTTTAGGGTCTTTCTCACAATTTTTTACCATCTTCAAATTTTTCATAAACTGGGCCTTCGTTAAACTTCATTGCTCCAAAACAACCAGAATACATTTTTGGCTCTATTTTCATGTTGCAGTCTTAAATAACAGAGCCCTAGCATTTCATACAGAAAGAATTAAAGGAAAGCATCTGGGAAGATAATTCAATCCATACCTGTTGCCTAATATTTCAAAGGAAATCTCAAACAATGGACTTGCTGGACCTTATATTCCCCTTTATGCCAGAGGCCAAATGTGAAATAAGTTTGATGTGAGATACATCTTATTTGGCCCTAGAAAAGGCCTGAATTCTGAAACTAATACCTTGAAATTGCTGAAAAAAATGAAGATTCTTATTCTTTTTAACCCCAATTGTGATCTTGTGAGTAAGCACAATAGTCGAAACTACATTACTAATCAACCTGTGTATACTAAAGCCAAGCAAGGAAGGAGGATGGTTAAAATGATACAGAATTTGATCAACATAGCCCTTCATCTTCTCATGTAGCATTTAGATAGCAAATATTAAAAATATTACATGTATTTACTGAAGCTTAGCCAGAACACCTTTGTATAAAGGAGGGTACGGTGTGTTCTACTTATGCTCTCTTTAGGATTTGTTGGATCTATAGTGTGTGCGCACAGCCACACACACACACACACACACACACACACACACACACACAATTGCTGTGTGTGTATAATTTGAACAGTCTGTATCGCCAATGAAAGACTCTGGCAGAACCTGCAGTGGAAAATACATCTTGTGCCATACACTAAAATGGGACCACCTAACTCTTTCTTGAATCAAATTTATTTCCATTCAGAATGAAAAATCAGAGAAAGGCCCATTTTTGTTTTGTTGAGTTTTGTTTTTTGTTAATAGTTATTAGTATTAACTATACATTTTACCAGTTTTCTTTCTCATCATTATTTCTTATATTTCATGATTCTTCATTGATGAATTTATTAGTGTGCAAGAATACACTTAAGAGTAATTCACTCTTAGAACGTCATTGCATGGTAGATTTTCACTGCTTGCATTTCTGAAAATGGTTTTATTTAGCTCTCTGTAGTATATACTATTGTGGTTGAGTTTGTTGTGAGTAAAGAGGTTTACTCTCTCTGGAAGCATTTTGTGTCATCCTTGTCCAGGGACTATGCTAATCTTCTCTGTGTCTTTCCACTTTTAGTATTATGTGTTGCTGAAGCAAGGTCTCTCTGGGAACTTTTCATACTACATTTTTGTCTTTTTAATTTTTTTTAATAATTTACCATGATATTCCTTAAATTGTGCATTTTATATGAAAATATATCATAAAATATAAGAAACATGTGACACATAAGGAATAAGAAAAAAATATTTGTGTGCCCACTAATCACCTTTAATCCAGAACTTTCTGGTCATTGTAGAATTCCTACTGGCCTTTCCCTGACAAAAATCAACATCCTCTTCTTCCATCTAGAGGACTACTAGCCTCAATTTTGTTTTATGTTTTGTCTTTCTTGACAACGTCATCACATATGTGTGAATTGCTAAAAATTATATTTTAAGTTACATGTATTTGACATTTCAATAGGTGATATCATAAAAATAATTATTAGGCTTTCATATTTCCTTCTCTGTAAATTGCCTCTGTGTATGTCCATTTATCATCTGGATACTTTATGGGTTTTTTTGTAAGTTTATAGGAATCCTATATATAATCTCGGCTCTAAATTCTGCAGTCACATGGGTTGAAAATAGCATTGATTAAAGTGCTGTCATATGACACTGACATATATGGCATCTTTAAAAATAATACTTGAAAGTTATGTGGCAGATAAGTCTTACTCTTTGGGAATTCCTTGACTATTCTTGGCATTTTATGACTTAAATTTATGTTTATTAATTTCTACCAAATCCTATTGAAATTTTGATTAGAATTAAATTGAATTTATATCTCATTTATGATAAATATGGGATCTTGTTATATTGAGTATGAGTACATATCTCTTGATTTATTAATGTCTCCTCCAATATATATCAGTAATTTTTATGTATACTCAATATAAACTATACATAAAATATATAAACTATATATAAATATTATAAATGCATTTTGCTCTGTAAAAATTTTACCCACATTTTCTTAGATTTTACCCCTTAGGTACATTAGATGTTTTGTTTCTATGTTAAGTGATATATTTTAATTAAATATTAGAAATGCTTGTAGTTTTAACATTAAAGTGCAATAAAATTTCAGATATTAATTTTGTATAGAAGCAAATTTTCCATTGTTAATTTTAATAATTTTGTACAATCTAAAATTTTTATAAATATACTTGTAGATTCTTTTTACTATATCATTTATAAAAAAGGATCTGACTTATTTTTTCCTATCCCCTTAATTTTCTTTGACTTCTTGCTCTGGACAGTGTCTCCAGCAGAATATGAAATGACATCAGTAAAAATGGATGCCTTTTACTTGTTTCTTGTCATAAAATAAATACTTTAAATATTTCACATTATGTTTTTTTTTTCCAGTTTTATAATGGTTAAGGATTGTCACATTGAGAAAACTCTATTTTCTGTTTATTTTGGTGAGATGTTTTTAACATAACAGGTTGTGATTCCTTAATCCCCATTTTGGTAACCATTGGGATGATTACTTGATTTTCTCATTTACAAATTAGTCAGTTTATAATAATTTTTTTCTCATACTAAAAAACAAATTCCTGTGGTAAGTTTAAGTTATTCAAGGTGTATTATCACCTTTAGTTGTTCTTAATTTGGTGTGAAGGTATCTATTTTAAGATATTTGCATCTATATTTATATGTGAGATTTGCTTATAATTCTACCTTTAATATTATTTTTATGTTGATACCAAGGTTAAGAGATTTGGTTAAAGTAACATAGATGTATTCTCTTTCTGGACTTTACAATAATTGTGTGAATTTGATTTGTTTGTTCCTTGAATGTTAGAAGGTAGGACTGCTTGGACCTGCCCTTTTTTGTAGGATGATTTTTAAAAACCATATTGGGTTTTGATGGTTAGAGTAATACTTAAGTTTTTTGTTTTGAGTCAGTTTTGGCAAATATTAGGTTTTTTTTGGAAGTGCAAGTTTTTGAATTTATTGGGATAAATATTTCACAATTTCCATCCATTATTTTTTAATATTGCTGTCCCCTTTTTTCACACTATTTTGCTTTCCTAATGTGATCTGTTTTTTGCCTTCTCTCTTTCTTCATTGATCTTAGTTTGTAAATCTTAAAAGATTTATGAATCTTATTTTGTGAATCTCACTTTTGTTGATAAGTTGATCATATATTTTTAATTTTTTTATAATTTTCTCTTTATCCTTTGATATTTTATTACATTCTGTTTTAGTCTTTCTAACTTGCTAAGTTGCATTATAGAAAGTTCCCTACTGTAATTTTAATTAGATTCACAAGTTTTATTGTATAATTTTGTCATTTCTTTATCTTTCTGATTTTATTTAAAAAATTTTATTCTTTAATTTATATAGGGATTGCTATTAATTTCCAATTAGAATGTTCCAAAACTATGTGTATTCTTTATTTGTAACTTAACATATGATTTTTTTTTTCATTTTTTGAGACTTGCTTTCAAGATTTGAATGAGAACAGTTTTCATGAGTGGACCTTGCATGGTAGAGAAAAGGGTATATATTTTCTTAGTTATTAGGTGTAAAGTTGGATAATTTATAGATTATATTTAGGTGTTGATTATGTTGAACTTTTAAAATTCTTACTGATATTTAATGTCTATCATTTACAGAGAGAGATGAGTTAAATTTTCCCATTAGGATAGTGGATCTGTGTCTCCTTTTACTTCAGTCAATTTTTGCTTTATATTTTTGAAATACTTTTAATTAGGTGCATAAAAAATTAGAATTATCATATTTTCCTGGTGAATTGAATCATATGTTATTGGTAGTGACTCTCATTTCAAACTTCTATTTCCCTAATTAGTGATTCTTTTATTGACTTCAAAATATCGATACCAGTGAGCTTTTGGTATTAACCTACAATTTTTTAATGTTATTGTTGTTTAATTCTTATTTTTAACTTTTTTATATTTATATTTTATTGATATTTTTGATATATTTTATTGATACGGAAAATATTCGTAATAGGTGGCTTATTGTTTAGTGTGAAATATAACATTTGTATGAAATGATATATAAATACAATGTATCTGCCTTTCATGAGTTTTAGCATATTGTTTAGATCAAACTGTACTTGATAATTGTAGGGAAAAACTAGAATGTGCTCCTGGGATTCAGATGTGTCACCTTCATTCTTTTGGAGTTCCAGGTTCTAATTTCCTAGGCAGAGCAAACCACCCAAAGGCATCGCCCTGTCTTTACCAATCCATAACAACTATTATAGAAAAAAAACCAATGGGGTTGGAGACAGAGAAAGAAACAGGTGCACATGCATGCATACAGAGAGAGAGAGAGAGAGAGAGAGAGAGAGAGAGAGAGAAGGAATTTTACATATAGAATTCTTAGTTTGTCAGACCTCCCAGTTTGTCAGCTTCTCTTGAATTATTTTAACACACGTGTCCTGAGAAAAGTAACTAGGTTGCAAAAACAAAGGCTGTTAAGCTTGCCACATCATGGACTTCTAAGGAAATTATGGATAGTACTTAAACACAATTTATTCTGAGAAGTTTTATCTTACTAAGGGGTGAGGGATTTACCTACTCTGTAAGTACGTACTAGCTTACTAGAAATTTCTATAGAAGGTCTTTACCTCTGTCAAGGTTTACCTCCTGAGTCAGAGGTCGATTTAAATATGCTTTAAAATTTTTAGAGATACTTATATATTTCTAGAATAAAGAGTTCCAAGGAATCAACCTAAAATTCTAATGTAGCATTTCTGAAATAGAACACATTATATGTACACACATATGCATTCACATATACATTACACATATATATATACACATATATACTTACACTCTACTTACATAGACTTGTCCAAATTTTGTAAATGTTTATTGCATATGCCATCAGTTTTTATTAAACTAGTTTTATATCCTTTTATAATAAAAGTTTAATGTAATAATTATTCAATAAGTATTTCTGTGTATCATGATTGTGTTGTATGCTAAATCTATCATAAATTTTATTGTACTTTCATAAAATTTTAGAAGAACATTTAAAATCTACAGTTTATTTTTCAAATCAAATATATAATATATATATATTATATATTATATATATATAATATATAATATATTATATATATATTATATATATTATATATATATAATATATAATATATTATATATATATTATATATATTATATATATTATATATCAAATATATAATATATAATTAGTGACTATCATTAAAATTTCTTAGAATTGTTCATTTGAATTTACTGTAGAAAATTTAGTTTATTATTTTTCTATAATGTAACACTTGAATTCCGAATTCTTTCTATTGCCCTCAGATACATAGCTTTCACAATAAGACAATTAAAATGCATAAAAAATGTATTTGAATAAGAGTAAAACCATATGTTTAGAAAATATTTAAAATAACAAAATTATTATGAATAAAAAGTGTATTTCCCTATATTTGTACTAAAATGGGACATAGTCCTGTTAATTTTATTCTAACTTATAATTATTTTATTATGCTCTGTTTTAAGATAAACTAAATTCCATCATTTTTTTGAATGCATGCAACTCATTCACATAGCACATAAAGTAATAGCATGCTGGCATTTAAAAATATAATCTTGAGTATCAGTTTTCTGAAATGTCAGAGCAGCAGAATATCTGGTATTTAGTTTCTTTGTCAGAAATAATGTGTTTACTACTTCTTGTTTTATAATTCCCAGTAGTTGGCATGGGCATTATTAAGGATTACAAGAAATCACTTATCTTTGTTCATATTATATCTCTGGCATTTGTAATATTTTATATTACCATGGATTAAAATACCACATAAAATGCAATATTGACTTTGGTCTATATGACTTGACATTATTAAAAATATTTGTTTTTCATTTTATTAATGAGTTTTAAAACCATACAATGTAACTTGTTGAGATATTAGAATTTGTTTCAGTGCTTTTATGCTACTGAAGAAACACTGAACTTTGCTTGTCTGAACTAACCTTAGACTTAAACCCCACTCTCCTGATTACTAGTTAACCAAACTAAGTCCCTCTAATTTAGACTAGGGTATTTCAATAATGTATAAGCATGATTTTTGTGTGTGTATGGATTTGCTAGTATTATATCATTTGACCTGCAACTCTCATTCATTGAAATCTCCTTTTATATATATGAGAATGACTGCTTTAAAGAGTATCAATGTCTGGCACCTGGGTGGATCATTGGGTTAAACAACAGACTCTTGGCTCAGGTCATGATCTCACAGTGGTGAGATCCAGACCTGTGTCAGCCACCATCTCACCGTCATGAGATCAAGCCCCATGTCTGGCTCTGTGCTGAGCACAGAGCCTGCTTGTGATACTCTCTTTCCCTCTCCCTCTGCCCCCACTTTCAGTCTTGTTCAAAATAATTTTTTTAAACTATCAGTATCAAAGCAAAACATTGCAAAACCAATTGGCCTGTTATCAATATTCACTACTTGCAGAAACCATACATGAAACAATTTTCTAGTAATCTTTATCTCTGTACTCACCATTATATAATTTATTTGACACTAGATGTCAGTTTTCTCTTATTCTATTCAATTCTTAGCAAAATTTAAGATACTGTAAACTGATTAATTGAAATGTAAAAAAAAAAGGAATTATAGAAGTATTTCTTTACATTTTTTTTAATGTTTGTTTATTTATGGGAGACAGAGAGTGGGGGAGGGACAGAGAGAGAGAGAAACAGAATCTGAAGCAGGCTGCAGGCTCTGAGCCATCAACACAGGCGGGGCTTGAACCCATGAAGCACAGGATCATGACCTGGGCTGAAGTCGGTTGCTCAACTGACTGAGGCACCCAGGCATCCCTGGAGGTATTTTTTTTTTTACCATTTTTATTTATTTTTGAGAGAGACAGAGCGTGAGTGGGAGAAGGGCAGAGAGTGAGGGAGACACAGAATCCAAAGCAGGCTCCAGGCTCTGAGCTGTCAGCACAGAGCCCTACGTGGGGCTCAAACTCACCAACTGTGACTTTATGACCTGACCCCAGGTAGGAGGCTTAATCGACTGAACAACCCAGGCACCCCTTCAGAGGTATTTCTTGATGACATACATAAAGATAAGGGGAAAACATGAAATATTTTGGAAAATATCGTGTTAACTAGAGCTGATTCCTTAATAATATCATAGATAGATAAATAGATGAATCTTTACCTTGTCTCCAGGCATAATTCATTTTTTCTAATGCTTTTTAGAATTAATGGTATTTGGATGTGAGATGGTACTTTCCCATTCTGCCTTGAGTTCTGTGTTTTATATTCTTTTCTTGTCCCTCCTTCATGATGACATGATGGTTGAGCTAGGATTCAAATGCATATTTTCAGTTTCCGTATTTTTGTTCTCTATAGCATATTCCTGCAAATACAACTCCTATGACTTACTAATCAGAGTGCAATATTTGTGAAGAGACACACTAAAGGCTATCAGCAGTGGGAAGAGTAGTAGCAGGACAGGTTCCTTTGAGACTAATGGAGTTATGCATTGAACATAATGGAGTTATGCATTAAGCAGTTATGCATTGAACAACTGCTTTTCTTAAAAAATTGTAGAGTGGGAACTTTACATATGTGATGTAATTTTATGTAATTTTAACAGAACTGTACATTTTTGCAGATAAAGTAATGATGCTATGAAGAAACTGAGGCGAGGTGTTAAAGAACAAATTCCCCAAATCCCAGAACAATTAAGCCACAAAATCTTGGTCTAAATCCTAGTGTGCTATGAGATTTAAATTCAGAATGAAAGTCTGCTTTTACCATTATTTTTGAAAATTTTCTCCTGTTAGCTTAACTGCTCTATGTTCAGTTAAACAGAGACAACATGTTAGGACTGGTATGAGGATTAAATGACAGTACAAGAAAAGTGTTTAGAAAATCGTTAGTGGCAAATAAATATTGGGTGATTTTGCTATTGCTGTTATTTCAATTTAGAAATATTTTGTTGATTATTTGAGTAGTGATATGAATTATTATTATATTGAAATATTTTTGTATTTTGCCATTGCTTTTAAAAGATTTTCCTGGTTGTGCAGTCGTGTGGTATATGACTTCTCAGTAAATAACTTCTAACTTTTCTGTCTCTTTTCAGTGACTTACTATTGGCTTTTTTCATGAACAGTACTTGATACCTCCTAGAAATAAGATTGAATATATCCACAAGTTGTGACATATATTTTAAATATATCATAATTTTTTAAATTTTTCTATATTTTATTACTATTATTGATGTTTCTGATATGGAATTAGGACCACAGATATAAAAACTGCTTTCTTAAATGTTTGCCACTACTCAAATAATAAAGCAAATAAATAGCCTTTTCAACCAACTAGATTATGTTTATTCACAGCACCAGAATGTGAAATGTTGTTTTCATATGTAATAATATTTTTAGTGATTCACATTAATTTCAATATTGAATATATACAGAAGAAATAGTTTATTTTATTCTCAAATGTAGTCTTTTGATAATTTAATAGTTATATTAGTATATGATATATAATAGTATAATAATGTGAGAAATAGAAATATTAAAATATAGAATAATAATTAGAGTCTAAATAAATAATTTCTTTTTCTTTATGTGACTTATATCTAACCAAAAAGCACAAATAAAGTTTAATACTTGTATGGATGGAAGTCAGGCACTTTTTTTTTTTTTTTAGGAAACGTAGTTCTATATACAATTCAAGAATGGCTCAAAGTTGAGTCAATCCCCTTTCATTAGTGGAGCAAATGTCTTACAATTGCCTCGTAATAAAATCTAGATTTACTAATATCTTTGCTACCTCTGGTTTCTCTAGAGTATACAGCAAGATACTTATAGGGAAAATGATGTGACCATCTCCTACTCTACGTAGTTATATGAATTAATTGCAAACAAAATGGAAAACCTATTTTCCATGCAAATAATTTACTATTTTAAATTATTTTCTATGGTGCCAATAATAAGAAATGTTTCTAAATCTAGAAAATTGAATTGATAATAATTTAAAGACATTTTGACTCATTGCAAAAACTAATGCATTGTACACAGAGGTTGGACAGAGAATATTTTGATGAATTTGGATGACCAGCAGACAAGGTTTATGTATGACCTAAATGATGGTTTCTTGTATACCATCCTGCGCTTAAAAATTATGTAAATCAGCAAAATTAAAATTGAGTATATATCATAGACCTTAAATAGTAAAACCATGAAAAATCTTCACCAAGGTTCCCTTGTACTTCCAGAAAGACCTTTATAAGTGTTCTTTTTCTACATATCTTTCCTTAGTTCTTCCATGCTCATGTTTGCAGTTATCTCTATGCTGTTTAGCATCTTCTTATAATATTCTCTAAATGATAGAACATTACAAAGAATTAATGATTGCCTCTGGGGATGAGTTTAATGGAATAAAAATTTACACCACTCAAACAACTACACCAATATTTCTAAATTTAGAACTTGATGTACCTCTCGGGTGCTATTACTTCACTCTTCTTATACAACGTCTACTGCAAATATTTTCTTTCATAGCAGTGTCTATGCAATACAAAAATCATATGAATTTTGTGAAAAGAAAATAAGTTATTGACTATAGAACTTAGGAATTCAAGTGTTTTATTCCATTCTATATGGTGATAGTATGTATATGTATATATATAGAAAATTCCTGGGGCGCCTGGGTGGCTCAGTCGGTTAAGGGTCCGACTTCGGCTCAGGTCACGATCTCATGGTCCGTGAGTTCAAGCCCCACGTCGGGCTCTGGGCTGATGGCTCAGAGCCTGGAGCCTGCTTCCGATTCTGTGTCTCCCTCTCTCTCTGCCCCTCCCCCGTTCATGCTCTGTCTCTCTCTGTCTCAAAAATAAATAAAAACGTTAAAAAAAAAAATTCCTAGATGTACATGGACCAATAGCCATGCTTTTTATTTTTTTTAATTAAGGGCCTTGTCATAGGATATCCATGAATGGTGCATATTTTATAGATATTGTAAAAATTCACAAAAAATGGTGAAGAAAGAGGTAATTTGATTACTCACACACATACATATACATGAACACTAGATATATCTGTTAGGGGTGTGTGTGTGTGTGTGTGTGTGTGTGTGTGTGCGCACGAGAGAGAGAGAGACAGAGATAGTACTTAATTTAGTCAAGATTTTTTTTCAGATACAAAGAATATAATGTTTTAATAGTGATTATGCCTAAGTCAGAGCATTTTACTTTTCAGTAGTTTGTTTTTAACTTTTTATTTTGTCATAATTTCAGTCTTCAGAAAAGTTGCAGTAATAGAGCTTAATTTTTCTTCTTTGGTAGCAGATAATCATTATCAAACCTAATGTAAAACATTTTATCTTAAAATTAAAAATTTTTATAGCAAGAAACAAGACAGTGTATCATTCATCCAAATTTGTTGTAAGAATATCTGTTTCTCTTGAAATTTGGAGATTAATCTATAATTAAAATTGTTTAAATGATTTGAATTTATACATTTTGTTTACATTCTACTTGAAAAAATTCCAACTCTATCTCTAAGTACATTTCCTAGAATGTATATATTTAGGACTAAAAATTAGCTCTATATGAAGCAAAAAAAAATAGTAAGGTCAGTTTACTTGGACATTTAATCCATATTACTGATGAAATAAAAAAAAACAACATTGTTACTAGGAAATGCTGTATTTTATCTGTCAAATATATTTTCCTGAGGATTAAAATATGTATATTTCTATGGTTTTGATTAGAACATTAATTTATTTTCTATTCTTCAATAAAGCCTGAAAATATCAATTCCTTTTTTCTTTTTGAATAGAGCTACCAAAGAAAACTTAGATTAGAGATGATGTGAGAAGGGAGAATAAAGACACACATTTAATAATCAAACTTTTTCCTTAGTAGGCATAAGCAGAACCAGTGGAATGGGAATTTGAAGATCAGCATCCTCATCCAAATTATGTCACTGAGAAACTACAAAAACTGGTATATTACTGAATCTCATTTGACCTCAGTCTCTTCAATAGGTAGCATTAGAAAAATTCTCTCAGATTTCACCTGTTAAAATATCTACATAGTTTAGAAAATCCAAGGCTAGAAAATTTGATATATCTAAAAGGGGTATTATCAGATTGGAAAACCAAGAAAAGTACTTTTCCATGAAAAAGGTACAATTAGAGATTCGCTAGTAGATTAGGTAGCACTTTCAAGGTTAGCTATCTAATCCTAGATATTCATTTTTTTTTCATTATGGTAAAAACACTTAACATGAAATCTATCTTAATTTTTTTATAGGTGTGTGGTACAGTATTGTTAATACATGATTTACAGCAGATCTCTATAATGTATACATCTTGTATGACTGAAACTTAATACCTGTTGAGGAACAGCTCCCCTTATCTCCCTCCTTCCATCCCCTCGAAATTACTATTCTACTCTGTTTCTATGAGCCTGACTATTTTGGATGTCTCATGTAAGTGGAATCATGCAGTATTTGTCCTGTAACATATTTATTTCACTTAGCATGATGTCTCCAGATTCAGTCATGTAATTGCATATAACAGCATTTCCTTCTGTTTTAAAGTCAAATATTATATGCATATGTCACATTTTCTTCATTCACTGATGGACATTTAGGTTGTTTTCATATTTTGGCTTTTTAATACCATAGTGAGGATGAGAGTGCAGCTATCTCTTTGAGATCCGGTTATCAATTATTGTGGATATATACCCAGGAGTGGGATTGCTAGATCATTTGGTAGTTTTATTTTTAATTTTTTGAGGAACCTCTGTACTGAGTTCCATAGTGACAGCATTATCTTGTATTTGTATCAACAATGTACGTGGGTTCTAATGTCCCCATGTTCTCACCCACACTTGTTATCTTTGTTTTTCTGGGAGGAAATTAGGGATGCCAAGCATATTTTCCTGTGTCTGTTGGTGATTTTATGTTCTCTTTGGAGAAATTCCTCTTCAAGTCCTTGCACCATTTCTTAAGTTCGTTATTTGATTTTTTGTTGCTGAGTTGTAGGATTTTTGTAGTCTAGTTTTTGCTTTTGTTGACTGCATGTTGATGATAAATCTAAGAAATTACTGTCAAGACCAATGTCATGAAGTTTTCCTATGTTTTCTTTTAGGAGTTTCACACTTTCAGATCCTATATCCATTTTGAGCTCATTTTTGTATATGATATAAGCTATAACATTCTTTTGAATGTGGATATTCAGTTTCTTAAACATCACTTTTGGGAATCTATCATTTCTCCATGTGTACTCTTGGTACCTTTGTTAAAGATCAATTAACTGTATATGTATGGGTTTATTCACAAATGTGTGGAACTATAACAACACACTCTTGAACAATTAGTAGGTCAAAGAAGAAATCAAAAGGGAAATAGGAAAATAACTCAAGATAAACAAAAACACAGGGTACCAAGAGCACCTGGATGGCTCAGTCATTTGAGTGTCTGACTCCAGCTTAGGTCATGATCTCATGGTTTGTGAGTTCAAGTCCCACATCAGGCTTGCTGCTGTCAGTGCAGAGCCTGCTTTGGATCCTCTGTCCCCCTCTCTCTCTGCCCCTACCCCACTTGTGCTCTCTCTCAGAAATAAATAAACATTAAATGGGGCGCCTGGGTGGCTCAGTCGGTTGAGCATCCAACTTCAGCTCAGGTCATGATCTCACAGTTCGTGAGTTTGAGCCCCACAATGGGCTCTGTGCTGACAGCTCAGCCTAGAGCCTGCTTCGGATTCTGTGTCTCCCTCTCTCTCTGCTCCTCCCCCACTCATGCTCTGTCTCTCTCTATCAAAAATAAATAAACATTAAAAAAATTTATTTAATACATATTTAAAAAAATACAAAATACCAAAACATATGGGATGGAGCCAAATCAGTAGGAAGAAGAAAGCTTGTAACAGTAACATATATGTTAAAAAAGAAGAGATATCTTAACCTGACTTTACAACTCAAGTAACTAAGAAAAGAACAACCTAAGCCCAAAGCCAGTGGAAGAAAGAAATAATAAAGCAGAAATAAATGAAATATAGTACAAAAATACAATAGAAAAAAATTAAAACTGACTTGGCTTTTGAAAAGATAAACAGACTTGAAAAAACTATTACTACACTAAGAAAGCAAGCAAGGTAAAACACAAATAAAACAATAGAAGAGACATTTACAAGGGATGCTTCAAAAATAAAGAGAATCATAAGGGACTGCTATGAACAGTTATACACCAATATATTAGATAACCCCAAAGAATGGATAAATTCCTGGAAACATACAGCCTACCAATATTGAATCATGAAGAAATAAAAAATCTGAACAGATCAATAATGAGTAAAGAGATTGACTCAGGGGTGCCTGGGTGGCGCAGTCGGTTAAGCGTCCGACTTCAGCCAGGTCACGATCTCGCAGTCCATGAGTTCGAGCCTCGCGTCAGGCTCTGGGCTGATGGCTCAGAGCCTGGAGCCTGTTTCCGATTCTGTGTCTCCCTCTCTCTCTGCCCCTCCCCCATTCATGCTCTGTCTCTCTCTGTCCCCAAAATAAATAAACGTTGGAAAAAAAAAAAAAGATTGACTCAATAATAAAAAAAACCTCCCAGGAAAGAAAAGTCTAGGACCACATGGTTTGTCTGGTGAATTAAAACAAACATTTAAAGAAGAATTAATAACAATTCTTCTCAAACTCTTCCAGAAAAAATAGAAAAGCAGAGAATACTTGCAAACTCATTTTGTGAGGCCAACATTACTCTGGTACTAAAACTGGATAAAAACATTATAAGAAAAAATTACATGCCAATATCCCTGATTAATATAGATGAAAACTTCCTCAGCAAAATGCTAGTAAACTGAATTCAACAACACATTATTAGAAGGCTCATACACCATGATCAAGTGGTTTTATCCCTGGGAATGCAAGGATAGTTTAAAATACACAAGTAATGCAATACACAACACCAATGAATGACAAAAATCACATGATCATCTCAATAGCTGCAGGAAAATCATCTCACAACATTCAACGTGTTTTCATGATAAAAAATCTTAAAAACGAAATATAGAATTTACCTCAACATAATAAAAGCCATATATGAAAAGACAATGACTAACATCTTACTCAACCTTGCCACCCAAAGCTTTTCCACTAAGATCTATAACAAGACCAGGATGCCCACTCCAGCAACTTATATTCAACATTTTAATAGAAGTCTTAGAGAAGTCAGGCATGAAAAATAAATAAAAGGCATTTAATACAGAAAGAAAGAAAGAGTTATCTTTGTAGATGACATGAACATATAAGTAGAAAATTCAAAAGACTCCACAAAAAATTAGTGGAACTAATGAACAAAGTAGTTAACTCACTGACTTACAGATATTAAAAGTAAACTGTAAAAAGAGTCCTAACCTTAGATCCATGCTGGTGTAGAAAGAGTGACTTAACCAAAGATCACACAGTCTGTAGTATTAGAACCCAAAAAAGATGTCAGTGAGTTGACTTCTTTGTGGGGCAGCGGCAATTGTAGTAGTAATAGCAATGGTAATAATAGCAAGCCTTCTGTTGTGTGCCAGGCACTGTTTATGTTTTACACACATTGACTATCACAACAACCCTGTGCCATAGATTCTATTATCATGTTAATTTCACAGATGGGGAAACTTAAGTACAGAGAGGTTATTTAAGCAGATAACAGAGTTGGTAGTTTGCAGGTTTAAAATGTAGGTACTCTGGTTCTCAGAGTGCATACTGGTTTCTTAAAAAGTAAAAAAAAAATTTTTTTAAGTTTTTCTAATATCACAAACATAAATATTTTTCAAACTCATAAAATAATTTCAGAGACACAACTAATACATTTTGGGTCAGCTTGATTATTAGCAAAGATAATGCAGTGTGTACATATAGTTGACCCTTGAACCATGCAGGAATTTGGGGTGCTTACCCATCCCCTGCATAGTCAAAAATCTGCGTATAACTTTTGACACCCCCGCCCCTGCAAATTTTAGTAGTAAGCTACTGTTGACTGGAAACCTTGCCCATAACATAAGTGGTCAATTATCATATATTTTTGTATGTTATTTGTGTTACATACTGTATTGTTATAATAAAGTAAGCTAGAGAAAAAAATATTATGAAAAACATAAGGAGAGAAAGTATATTTACTGAACTGTGCTGTAAAAAATTTGCATATAAGTGGACCACACAGTTCAAACTGTGTTTCAAGGGTCAACTACATTCATCCTTAAAAGCCACTTTTAATTATAAAGAAAATAGGTAATTGCTGCCTTCTTTTCCTTGTAGTAGCCCTTAAGCCAAGCTCTTTTGACACTGTAGAAAACAACAAGGGGCCAATAGGCAGAAATCTGAAATTGGATATTTCTCAATAAAAAGAGATAATTGTCCTAAGAGTGAAAACAAAACAAATCCCCCCTTCCCTATATGAGAGTGAGGCACAGGTGGTGGTTTGTTGATAAATGTTTAACAACTGTCTCTCTCAGAAAAAATGTATGTGTTTTATACATAACGTTATTATACACTTTATATATAGGGTATATACCACACAATTTACAAATAATAATAAATACACTATACCCTTATTGTGAACTCAAAAAATAAATAAATAAAACTAGTGGACAAATTCAATAATTCCTGAGATGTGAAATCAACATACAAAAATCAGTTGTGTTACTTTGTTTCTTTGCTTCTTAGTTCATTTGTTTTTTTAGATTCTGATGTAGGTGAAATTTATATGAAATAGTTGTATCACATAGACATTGTTGGATACCGAGAACAAACTATGGTTGCCCAAGAGAAGGTTGGTAGGAGGATGAGTAAAATACATAAAGAGAATGATACAACTTGCAGTTATAAAATAAGTGGTTATGAAGATGAAAAGTACAGGATAGAGGGTTTGGTCTATAATATTATAATGTTTGGTGACAGATAGTAACTACACTTATGGTGAGCACTGAGTAGTGTATAGAATTATTGAATCAATATGTTGTACAACTGAAACTTACATAACATTGTATGTCCATTATACTTTAATTAAAAAAATTAGTTGTGTTTCTGTAATAAACTATCTGAAAAAGGAAATTAAGAAAATGATTCTATTTACAATAGCATCAAAAATAAAATACTTAAAAATAAACTTAACCAAGGAGGTAAAAGATTGTGTGTACTGAAACTATAAAACATTGATGAAAGAAATTAGAAACAAATAGAAATCATTCTATGTTTATGGATTGGAAGACTTAATATTGTTAAAATGTCTATACTGCACAGTGCATTTTCTAGATTCAGTGCAATCCCTATCAAAATCTCAATAGCATTGTTTACTATAACAGAAAAAAACAATTATATATATGCAACCGTAAAATACCCCAAATAGCCAAAACCGTTTTGATAAAGAAAAACAAAGCTGAAGGAATCAACATTCTGATGTCAAAATTTATTACAAAGCTACAGTAATTAAAATAGTATGGTACTTACATAAAAACAGACATATAGACAAGTGGAACAGAATAGAGCCCAGAAATAAATCCACACAAAATGGTCAACTGAGCTTTGACAAGGGTACCAAGAGTACAATGGGGAAAGATGGTCCCTTCAACAAAGGGTGTTAGGAAAACAACATTTACATGCAAAAGAATGAAAGTGGGCAATTACCTTATCTTACACTGTATGGAAATATCAACTTAAAATGAATTAAAATCTAAAAAATGCAAAATCTAAAACCTAGAAGAAAATCCAGGGGAAAATCTTTATGGCTTTGGTGTAGACAATGATTGTATGACAACAAAGGCACAGGCAATAAAAGCAAAAAATAGACAAGTGGCACTACTTCAAAGGATATCTTCACAGCAAGGAAAACAATCAACAGAGTGAAAGGCAATTTGTGGAATGGGAGAAAATGTTTTTAATTCAATTAGTTTTACAGCAACATTTCTTAAGGAGATAATATATATACTGCAGTGCAGATATCATTGAGGACATGGAAGGATAAATTGTGACCCTTTGAAAGAAGCTCATGAATACTAGCAACTGAAAGGAGATAATGAATGGCATGGAGAAGTCATGTTAATCTCCAGATGTCTACTTCGTGCTGGAGTGTGAATTGTAATACAGGTATAACTAGGTTGTTTTTCATTTGGAGTAGCATCTTAGAAGTCTAGGACAAGGCTTGAACTATTTCCATCTATAAAACAGATAAGTGGTGCCTTGAGTTATGTGAAACACAAGCAGAAAATACTGTTTTGAGTGCAAAATCAATTGTTATTGATGTTAGTACTTATTTCCTATTTATATGTTTAAAATTATTGTTGATAGTTTTATTAGAATTAAAGAAAATGGATAATATCTAAATTTTCCTACAGTTTTAGAAAATTGGACATAATGTGATATTTGTTCCCCCTACATAAAACAGAGTTCTCAAATCCATCAGTCATTTCATCTTTCATGACATTCACTTTTAACAGATTTTCTTACTTGTTCTGTGTTATTGACAATATTACATAGACGCACACAGACATACACATACAGAGGAGAAAAATAATTCGAAAGCACCTTGCAAGTAACCATACCACTGCAGTTGATAAGTCATGATGTGGAATATTTATAGAATTCTATAAAATCAGACATGACTAATGATCTATTATACTACTTTATTTTTTCACATAAGGAGGCCAGAAGATTGACATATTTCTTTCAGGACATACACGTTTCTAAAGATTTGTTTTTGTTTTATGATTTCTTTTTTTTTATGATATTCTGTGGTTTTAGTCACATTTGAAAATCTTTAGCCACCACTCCAAGCCTTTGCAGTGAATTAATCATATATTAACAAGCATACAAAGCTAGCAATTCTTTCACATCTGTATTTCACTTTTACAGCTCTCAGTTTTACTTGAGGGAAAATGAATCAGTAAAAGAGGAAAAATATCTTATACATTCAAACTGTGTGATTAAAAGGCTAAATTGAGAAGTGAAAGATATGGCAGGATTATTGAGTAGGAGGTTGTCCTTTACGTGGATTTTTGCCTTTGAATTGATCTGCTAACTTGTTTCACTTCCACTTTTGGCTTTGGTACTAAGGAGACAAGGTAAAGAGGGTTAGAAAAACACCCTATAATTGACAACTAATTGTCTCTGCTGCTCGTTGTTATGTGTGAAGAAAAGTTAGCAAATAACTAAAAGTTAGAAAACTAGATACTTCTTAGAGACATGTATAATTGTCATCGATAGGAGGATATTTATATTGCTGTATTATATTTTTATTTTAATGGCCAAAAACGTACATTTCATATGAGTGGCAATATAATTTTTTCTTTAACCATTTCCATGTGTTTCTAACAACTCATAACCTACATTTGGGAAATAGAACACAGCTTTGGAGAAAAGCTATTATCCTCTGCCATAGGTCAAGGTATAAGCTGATGAATAAAGTCATTTAGAGGTTATCCTAGTAGTCCTTATGGAAGAATTAAGTAACTTAGTTCAGAAATCAGAGCTACATATAAAGACTCAAAAAAAAAAAAAAACAAAAAAAACTATGTGTACTTTCCCCCTGAATTGTAGAGGGGATAAAATCTTAATTTCTCTTATGGAGTGGGAATGGGAAATTAAAATAAAAGTCTACTAATACCAGTCTATAAATAGGATGGAGGGTACTAAGCTAGGTAACACAACTTCCAAGCTAACCATTAGAAATAGAGTAAAGTGGGGCACCTGGGTGGCTCAGTTAAGTGTCTGACTTCCATTCAGATCATAATCTCACAGTTGGTGAGTTAGAGCCCCACATCAGGCTCCACACTGACAGTGCAGAGCCTGCTTGGGATTCTGTTTCTTTCTGTCTCTCTCTGCCCCTCTCCAACTTGTGTGCTCTCTGTCTCTCTCTCTCAAAATAATAATAAATAAACTTAAAAAAAACAATGCCCTTTGAAATGGAGTAGAGTTACATTAGAGGAGCCTTGTCAAATGAGATTGGGCCATATCCATATCCTTTTGAGCTAAATAAATAACAGAATTAGAATTATATATATATATGAGACACCCAAAAAGCTGTGCAAGTTTAATGTGTACAACTTGATGACTTGATGATTTTGGAGATACGTGTACACGTATGAAACCATCACCACAATCTGTATCATAAGCATTATCCATAAATTCCAAAAGTTTCCTCCTACCTTTTTTATATATTATTATCATCATCTATATGATAAGAAAACATAAGATCCCCTCTTAGCAATTTTTTAAGCATACATTACTTCTGAAAAAACTAAACATATCCTTATCATACAATCCAGCAATTGCACTCCATAGTATTTTCTCAAATAGGATGAAAAGATATGTACATGCAAAAATGCACATGAATGTTTATAGCATCTTTATTCAGTATTGCTAAAACTTAGAGTCAAACAAGATGTCTTTTGGTAGGTGAATAGATAAATAATCTGTGGTACATCTAGACAATGTAATATTACTCAATGCTAAAAAGAAATGAGCTTTCAAGCCATGAAAAGACATGGGAGAATATTAAATGCATGTAGATAAATAAGAGAAGCCAGCCTGAAAAAGTTACCTATTCTATAATTTCAGCTATATGACTATGGAGATGGTGAAAAGATCGGCAGTTGCCACATGTATAAGGGAAAGATGAGATGAAACAGTAGAGCACGTAGATTTTTAGGGGCAGTGAAATTACTCTGTATGATACTGTTGGTTGATATATGTCACTATGCATTAAAAATCCATAGAATGTACACCACCTAGAGTGAACCCTAATGGAAATTATGTGTTTTGAGTGATAATGATATGTCAATGTAGGCTTATCAGTTGTAATAAATATACTACCCGGGTGGTGGATGTTGATAAATGGAGGAAGCTATGCATGTATAGGTGGATATATGGGAAAAATCTGCCCCTTATCATCAATATTTCTGTGAACCTAAAAATACTCTAAAAATATATTTTAAATGTTTGGAAAGGTAAAATTTAAGCTAAGTATAAATAATTAGGAGTCAGCAGTGTAACGTTCTAGAAGAATTGTGTTATAGGTAGAGGAAACAGTGTGAAGCCTTGAAAGTGTAATGATCTATATGGTTAAATACAGAAAGAAATCCAGTGTGACAAGACCATGGTAGACAATTTTGCTACCACATGAAGGCAGATAAGTAGTCAGAAGCCAGATAATTAAAGGCTATATAAGCTAGAGCAAAAAGAAAAAAAAAGAAAGAAAAAGAAAGCAAGCAAGCTTATGCTACATGTGACATCAATACACTAGAAGACTTAGAGTAACGGAGGAACATGATTTCTGTGTTGAGAAGGGGTGTTGGGTGGTTACAAGAGTTGAAGTAGGCGGTTTTACCTGCATTTAGGGGGCTTTGGGATTTCCAAGTGAAATATAATGACTGATTGGACTTCTAATGTAAAAGTGGTATAAATGGAGTGAAGCAGAACAATTTAAATATTGGTGGTAGCCAGGCAGGACTTAATAATAGATAAGCATGGAGAAACAAAATAATTGTGAATGACCCACCAATTTTTGATTGAGTCAGCAGTCATCATTTACTGAGTTGGTGAATACCTGGGGAAAACAGGTTTGGGTGGAGAGGTATTGAGTTCTCTTTGAGACTTGTTAATTTTGAGATGTCTAGAAGACAGTCAAGTATATGCTTTAACTTAATATTTAGACACATTATTTTGGATCTAAATGGAAAGGTCAGTACTAGATTTAAAATACAGGATTCAGGGCACCTGGGTGGTTCAGTGGGTTTAAGCATCTGACTCTTAGTTTCGTCTCAGGTCATGATCTCACAGTTCATGCATTCAAGCCCTGCATCAGGTTCTGTGCTGACAGTGCAGATGCTTGGGATTCTCTTTCTCCCTGTCTCTCTGCCCCTCCTCCGTTCACTGTCTCTGTCTCTGTCTCTCTCTCTCAAAAATAAACTTAAAAAAAAAAACAACGAAGGATTCAGCAGAATAAGAATGATGTATAAAGCCATGGGAATAGATGGAATAAATATAGAGAAATACATAGAAAAGAGGGGTTACAATAAAAAGACATTGCAACTGGAACTCCAAGAGGTTCTCGGGGGACCTTCATGCATTTCAGTAGAATGGTAAAGACAGGAGCTCAGTTATTATTGTACTATACATTAAATTTTAACCTAAAAGTTGACTTTTGAATACTATGTTAGACAATAATCTAAGGGCTTTTTTTTAAAGGAATAGGGGATTTTAAAAATGTTTTAGTCTTTATTTTTGAGAGAGAGAGAGAGAGAGAGAGAGAAAGGAAGAGAGACAAGCATGAGTGGGGGAGAGTTGGCAGACAGAGAGGGAGACACAGAATCCGAAGCAGGCTCCAGGCTCTAGGCTCTGAGCTGTCAGCACAGAGCCCGATGTGGGGCTCTAACTCGCAAACCATGAGATCATGACCTGAGCCAAAGCTGGAAACTTAACTGAGCTACCCAGGCTCCCCTAGGGGATTTTAAATGATTCCCTAAATCCTCGGAGAGATGCTAACATTTTCAGAACATTTTGAAAATCTGAATATAGTATTTTACTATAAAGCAAAGGGAGAAAAAGAATGATTTTCCTGGAAGAGGGAGAGAATAGTGGGACAGGATTTGACTCTATGTCATTACAGCTGAGTCAGATCTGCAAGGTGGGGCAGCCTGGAAGACCATAAATTACAATAGCCATGAATCCTTGAGTAGTTGTGGGGAACAGGGCCAATGTTTAAAGACCAGGCAACATAATTATACTTCTGTTCACAGAAAGCTAGCTCTTGAAAGTATGTGGAATAGGAGTATCAAGGAGAAGCTTTATTTTGTATTCAGAATTTATATTGGGATGCATAAAAGTGAGAGAAAGTCACTTAGCAAGTTCTGCAACAATATTGAGTTTATCTGAGAGAGAATGTTAAAGAAATTTAATTTCCACTAATTGGGCATTCAGAGAGTTTTGCGTTGTGCTTTATATTGCTTTTTTTTTATTATTTTTTTGTCACATTAATAGGACTTATGGATCATGAGAGAGTTTAACATAGTTATAAAAATACAAAGTTAATTGTTTTCATATATAAAAAATATGTAAATGCTTTCACTCTGTTAGACCCTGTTGAATTCTGGATAATTTGGTTTTGTATATGTATTAGCAAATTATCAGGTGTCTCTTTAATATGACTTGTTTAAATTTACTTATGGTGCGGGGCACCTGGGGTGGGTCAGTCAGTTGAGCATCTGACTCTTTATTTCAGCTCAGGTCATTATCTCACGGTTGTGGGGTTGAGCCCCATGTTGGTCTCTGTGCTGAGCATGGGGCCTGCTTGGGATTCTTTCTGTCCCTCTCCCTCTCCCTCTCCCTCTCCCTCCCTCTCCCTCTCCCTCCCTCTCCCTCTCTCTCCCTCTCCCTCCCTCTCCCTCTCCCTCCCTCTCCCTCTCTCTCCCTCTCCCTCTCCCTCTCCCTCTCCCTCTCCCTCTCCCTCTCCCTCTCCCTCTCCCTCTCCCTCTCCCTCTCCCTCTCCCTCTCCCTCTGCCTCTCCCTCCCTCTCCCTCTCCCTCTCCCTCTCCCTCCCCCTCCCTTTCCCTCTCCCTCTCCCTCTCCCTCCCCCTCCCCCTCCCCCTCCCTCCCCCTCCCTCTCCCTCTCCCTCTCCCTCTCCCTCCCTTTTCTCTTTCCCTGCACACCCCCAAAAATAAAATAAATAAAATAAAATAAAAAATAAATTTACTTACCTTGGTAATTTGGAAAAGTTTGATTTTCCTGTCTTAAATGGAGAGAAGTTGGCTACTATATTCTGTTTAAAGAAAAAAAAACAACAAACTCTTGATAAATTGTTAGTTTCCATGTATCAAAACTCAGTCTCCTCTCTCATGGTAAGTAATTCTAATTAACCTTTTTGTTGATACTTTTAAGTCTTCATTCTTGTGTTATTGTTACCAAATTCATCAGTAATTTCTATAATGAGAAAGCCGTAAGTAAATTCTACTCAGTTCTACCAAATTCCAGCAAAACATACTCGGCAGATGACACAGATTTTTATAAGAATGGTATATTTCAATTCAAACCTTAAATTGACTCAATTATTGTTTAATCCAGTTTTGCTTAAAAAACAAAACTAACTGGGGAAGCGGCAAGATGGCGGCTTAGGAGGACGCTGGGCTCACCGCGCGTCCTGCTGATCACTTAGATTCCACCTACACCTGCCTAAATAACCCAGAAAACCACCAGAGGATTAGCAGAACGGAGTCGCCGGAGCCAAACGCAGACGAGAGGCCCACGGAAGAGGGTAGGAAGGGCTGCGAGGCAGTGCGCCCTCCACGGACTGGCGGGAGGGAGCCGGGGCGGAGGGGCGGCTCCCCGGCCAAGCAGAGCCCCCGAGTCTGGCTTGCAAAAGCGGAAGGGCCTGACAGACTGTGTTCCCACAACAAGCGCAACTTAGCGTCTGGGAGGTCATAAGTTAACAGCTCTGCTCGGAAAGCGGGAAGGCTGGAGGACAAAGGGAGGGAGAGCTGTTGAGCCCCCTGACAACAGAGCTCAGTTTGGTGGGAAACAAAGGTGCTCGCCAGCGCCATCTCCCCCGCCCATCCCCCAGCCAAAATCCCAAAGAGAACCAGTTCCTGCCAGGGAACTTGCTCGCTCCGCACAAACACCCAACTCTGTGCTTCTGCGGAGCCAAACCTCCGGCAGCGGATCTGACTCCCTCCCGCTGCCACAGGGCCCCTCCTGAAGAGGATCACCTAAGGAGAAGCGATCTAAGCCTGCCCCTCCTGCCCCCGTGCACCTTGCCTACCCACCCCAGCTAATACGCCAGATCCCCAGCATCACAAGCCTGGCAGTGTGCAAGTAGCCCAGAGGGGCCATGCCACCCCACAGTGAATCCCGCCCCTAGGAGAGGGGAAGAGAAGGCACACACCAGTCTGACTGTGGCCCCAGCGGTGGGCTGGGGGCAGACATCAGGTCTGACTGCGGCCCCGCCCACCGACTCCAGTTATACACCACATCACAGGGGAAGTGCCCTGCAGGTCCTCACCACCCAGGGACTATCCAAAATGACCAAGCGGAAGAATTCCCCTCAGAAGAATCTCCAGGAAATAACAACAGCTAATGAGCTGATCAAAAAGGATTTAAATAATATAACAGAAAGTGAATTTAGAATAATAGTCATAAAATTAATCGATGGGCTTGAAAACAGTATACGGAACAGCAGAGAATCTCTTGCTACAGAGATCAAGGGACTAAGGAACAGTCACGAGGAGCTGAAAAACGCTTTAAACGAAATGCATAACAAAATGGAAACCACCACAGCTCGGCTTGAAGAGGCAGAGGAGAGAATAGGTGAACTAGAAGATAAAGTTATGGAAAAAGAGGAAGCTGAGAAAAAGAGAGATAAAAAAAATCCAGGAGTATGAGGGGAAAATTAGAGAACTAAGTGATACACTAAAAAGAAATAATCTACGCATAATTGGTACCCCAGAGGAGGAAGAGAGAGGGAAAGGTGCTGAAGGGGTACTTGAAAAAGTTATAGCTGAGAACTTCCCTGAACTGGGGAAGGAAAAAGGCATTGAAATCCAAGAGGCACAGAGAACTCCCTTCAGACGTAACTGGAATCGATCTTCTGCACGACATATCATAGTGAAACTGGCAAAATACAAGGATAAAGAGAAAATTCTGAAAGCAGCAAGGGGTAAACGTGCCCTCACACATAAAGGGAGACCTATAAGACTCGTGACTGATCTCTCTTTTGAAACTTGGCAGGCCAGAAAGAATTGGCACGAGATTTTCAGGGTGCTAGACAGAAAAAATATGCAGCCGAGAATCCTTTATCCAGGAAGTCTGTCATTCGCAAATGACATATCGGACAAAGGGCTAGTATCCAAAATCTATAAAGAGCGCACCAAACTCCACACCCGAAAAACAAATAACCCAGTGAAGAAATGGGCAGAAAACATGAATAGACACTTCTCCAAAGAAGACATCCGGATGGCCAACAGGAACATGAAAAGATGCTCAATGTCGCTCCTCATCAGGGAAATACAAATCAAAACCACACTCAGGTATCACCTCACGCCAGTCAGAGTGGCCAAAATGAACAAATCAGGAGACTATAGATGCTGGAGAGGATGTGGAGAAACGGGAACCCTCTTGCACTGTTGGTGGGAATGCAAATTGGTGCAGCCGCTCTGGAAGGCAGTGTGGAGGTTCCTCAGAAAATTAAAAATAGACCTACCCTATGACCCAGCAATAGCACTGCTAGGAATTTATCCAAGGGATACAGGAGTACTGATGATGCATAGGGCCACTTGTACCCCAATGTTCATAGCAGCACTCTGAACAATAGCCAAATTATGGAAAGAGCCTAAATGTCCATCAACTGATGAATGGATAAAGAAATTGTGGTTTATATACACAATGGAATATTACGTGGCAATGAGAAAAAACGAAATATGGCCTTTTGTAGCAACGTGGATGGAACTGGAGAGTGTGATGCTAAGTGAAATAAGCCATACAGAGAAAGACAGATACCATATGTTTTCACTCTTATGTGGATCCTGAGAAACTTAACAGGAACCCATGGGGGAGGGGAAGGAAAAAAAAAAAAAAAACAGGTTAGAGTGGGAGAGAGCCAAAGCATAAGAGACTGTTAAAAACTGAGAACAAACTGAGGGTTGATGGGGGGTGGGAGGGAGGAGAGGGTGGGTGATGGGTTTTGAGGAGGGCACCTTTTGGGATGAGCACTGGGTGTTGTATGGAAACCAATTTGTCAATAAATCTCATATAAAAAAAAAAAAACTAACTTACCAAGTGTGTTTGTCTTGGCTTGGATGTGGAATTTAATTTCCATCAACCTGGTATGTCTGTTTACGCTTCAGGGATGACGGTATAGTTTCTCAAGGAAGCAATTCTTTTCTTCCTTCCTTCCTTCCGTATTTTTTTTGAAGAATGCTACTTTTAATTTGTATTTATTTGAAAGACTTTCTGAAATTTTTTTGACTTCCTCTGATACACCTATAGTTCTTTATTTAAATCTGTGGATGCAGCTTCACCGTTTGATTGTATAGATTGAATGTCTACCTCCTTGGATTTTTTTGAAGTCTTGATATATTTGTTTTTTGCTATCCACAGATCCAGTGTCATTAACTTCTACATCCTGATTTGAATATTCTTCTTTGAACATTTCTAGGGATTTTTCATTGAATCCTTCATATCCCCAAACTTAGCATATGTATCCTCCAAGTTCTTCATTGAATCATCTCTTAATTTTTCTTTTCTTCTTTATATTTTTATGATTTTATGAGTCTTCCTTTGTATTCTTCTTTGCTCCATTTTAAAAATTATTTGATTCTTTGAGGCCCCCTGTCACTCATAGATTTGGTATCAGATTGCTAAAATTGTTCTATCGAACATGCTTTTGAATTTTATCCAAGGCCTACTTGCCTTTCTTTGCCTTTGCATTCTTCTTTGCATCCTTTGTATCCTTCTTTGCATCCTTCTTTGCATCAGGAGATTCTGTGTCAGTATCTTTCTTGCCATCTTTCTTGCCATCCTTCTTGGCATTCTTCTTGGCATCTTTCTTGGCATCATCTTTTGATTCAATATCTGTCCCACTGGGCTTTTCATCTTTCTTCTCTTTTTTACTCACCTTTCTCTTTGCATCTTTCTTGGATTCTTTCTTGTCTTTTGACTCATCATCTTTTTCTCCCGGTTTCTTTGAATCTTTTTTCCCATCCTTATCCTTCTTGGCACCCTTCTTTTCATCTTCAGGATCTATACTTGATTCTTTGCTCTTCTTTGAATCTTTCTTATCTTTCTTAGCATCTTTCTTTGAATTCTTTTTTTCACCTTCAGATTCTGTACCTGACTCCTTGCCCTTTTTTGAATCTTTCTTTTCTTTCTTGGCATCTTTCTTTTCACCTTCAGATTCTGTACCTGACTCTTTGTCCTTTGAGTCTTTCTTATCTTTCTTGGCATCTTTTGTGGCCCCTTTCTTTTCACCTTCAGATTCTATACCTATCTCCTTGTCCTTTGAATCTTTCTTATCTTTCTTGGCACCTTTCATGGCCCCTTTCTTTTCGCCTTCAGATTCTGTACCCGACTCCTTGTCCTTTGAATCTTTCTTTTCTTTCTTGGCACCTTTCTTGGCATCTTTCTTTTCACCTTCAGATTCTGTACCTGACTCCTTACCCTTCTTTGAATCTTTTCTTTCTTTTTTGGTATCTTTTTTTGCACCTTTTTGTTCCTCTTCAGATTCTGTAGCTGACTCCTTACCCTTCTTTGTATGTTTCTTCTCTTTTTTGACATCTGTTTTTGCAACATCTTTTTCACCTTTAGTTCCTGTTTCTATATCCTTATCTTTCTTTGACTCCTTCCTAGTTATTAGTGGCCCCTTTGAAACTGTGGATTCTGATTCTGATTCTGATTTATCTTTCTTGTCTGCTTTCTTGTGTTCTTTATCTTTCTTACCTCTTGCTGGAGATACAGGTTTGTGTACATCTGCTACTTTAGCAACCTCCTTGGGGTGATGGGTTGGTTTATGTTGGGGCCATATCCTGGCAGCTAAATAATCAGATGGTCTTTCAGAAATTCTCATTAAAGAACTGTGCATCCATAACGGTCGTTTAGGACCTTCTCTTAATTTCTCTTCATCATATTTCTGAAATATTGGTTAGAATAATGATGAACAACTTGTGTGCAAGTTACACAGCCTTTATTACCAGATATCAAATACATTTTAACTTCAACCATTAAAAGATTTTAGATTTTGATAAGTGGATACATTGTAGATCTCATAGTTTATTTTGCTTTTCCAATTTCATTCTTTTTATGACTAATTGATATTCATGTATTATTGTGGGCCTTATTTCAATTTAGAGGATCTTCATAATTCCCTCGAGATATTATGTTAAAATTGGTAGAGACCTCCACTGACTAATGACATATCAGAATTTCTGATTTCACAATCAGGGAGGCTTTTTTTTCCTCAGTGTTCTGGAGAATTCTTAAAATATTCTGCCCACTCTCCATTACTAGGCTAACTCAGAAACTATTCTATAATATCTAATAGTTTCATGTTCAGGCGTATCCTGTTCTCTATTATCACATTCAAGGTCTCTGGAATTTGGATTGCTACATGTGGTTAAAAGTACAAGCCTAAAACTGCTACTGTTTGGCAAGGTATAAATTGATATCTTTACGATAGGAAACTACAATGATAAAATCTGTAACATTCAGTGCAAGTAAATTTGTGCAGAATGGTACATTTTATTTTCAACTCCTAACCAAGTATTTGCAAAATCTTAATTGCAAAAAAAAAGCAAACTTTGCAAGTAATGATAACAAATAATGGAAAAATAAATTGAATAAAGAAAGAAAGGAAAAGCAAGGAGTGTGAGATTACAGAATAAGCTAGGATCACTACTGATTAGAAACACTCCCTATAACAAACAAGAGTTGATACATTTATCTTGTGAAAGTTTTTTTTTTTTTAACATTTCATATCCCATGATGTCTCCACACACATTAAGAAATATTTATCTTCAAGTATTCAGAATACTGAATTCTACATTGAGGAAGTATTAAAACTTCATCAGGGTATAATATAACCCCACAACTTTAATGAGGGAGTCTCTTTAGCTAGGGAACATTTTCTGAATGTTCTTATTAACTGCAGCATTAGGATCCTCCGATTTTTGTGCTTCTTGAACACACTTTTCTATAGTGTGGTGTTACTAAAGAAATAATATGAAATAAGAGGCCAATTTTTATACAGTGAAATGAAAATAAAATATATCTACTTTTGTCAAGTAGTAGAGTTTGAATTACCTTTAACTGTGCTGTCCAATATGGTATATAAGCCTCAAGAGAAATGAATTGAATTGAGTTGAGATGTAAAATTCAATTCCTCAGTTGGACTAGCCTCTCAAAATGAATGTTCAATAGCTATATTGGAATGCAAAGACATAAATATTTCCATCATCACAGAAATCCCATTGGTCAGCACTGATCTGTAAAGCACATAACTATACATGATTTCACAAGTTTATCACTAGTAAGATTATATGATCTTTTCAATACTCACAGGAGCTGTATTGTCTCGTAGTTGAGATGGTTTTGATCTCTTTTTTTTTCCTGGCCGTGGTGGTTTGGGAAATACCAGGGCAAAGTGTTGCTGATTCCATGATTTTTTGCTTAATTCACTGACTAAAATAAGAAAATATTTAACAAACATTTTAGAGTAAGTAGAATTTCATCAGAACTAAAACGACAGTAAGATAATAGACTTCATGAATAAACAAATGATACGAATTATGGCTTCATTTATTTTATTAATATTTGGAATTCTCTGCTATCAGTACAAGAAAGTAAAAATTTATTTTTCTATTTTGATCAGTTTTACAGATAACTAGTCATTGTAAAACTAATATAGTCTGTGATATAAATGCAAAGAAACATCTTTACTGCTTTCTTATATTATAATCTGTCTCTCCAGGTCTGGATTCTTGCTATAGATTCTTTAGGTTAGAATAAATTCTATTGAGATCAGAAAATATGGTAACTACTTCTGTAGCCTCCAAAGTACTTAGCACAGTACTTGTTATAAAATATTTTGTAAATATATGATTGAATCTAAATGCTACTGCTTAAGATTCCTTTAGTTAATAATTTTCCAAGTTACAAGAGTAAATGTTGTGCACTTAATAACAGCATTGTTGTTATTGGGTGATGGGTATTAAGGAGGGCATTTGTTTTGATGAGCACTGCGTATTATAAATAAGTGATGAACCACTTAATTCTACTCCTGAAACCAATATTACACTATATGTTAACCATCTAGAATTTAAATAAAAATTTGAAAAAAAATGTAAGTGGCATATTAATGAAAAAATCTAACAAATTAAGAGTACCTATAGAATTGTGACTGTGAGGGTAAAGTTACCTGGAAACTATAAGAGAATGGTTTAGAGACATTTAGGGTACAAATGAAACTAGTGAGAGATTTTCACTGCATTTAAACACGTGCAGTAGTAGTACTTTGTGTAAGAGAAAATATACTTTTCCCATGAGTCTCCTGAAAACAGGATCGATGAGAAAATATACAGAATGAAAGAGATATTTAATCTCACTATATGAGGGAAAATCATTTGATATATGAAGGCCTTCAACATCAGATTGTTGGGTTTTTGGCCTATTATCAGGGGGATATAGTCTAGCAGGAATGTAGTACAAGTCATTGTGGATATTGGTGAGTTGTTTATCCAGTTTCTAGACTACTTTTCAACTGTAAGATTATCTGATTTTTTTATTTCTAACGTATGATTTCTAACATAACACCTTTATGTTGCTGAACCTATTTGCTTAAACTTTGTTTGATTTAAAAACACAATATCTTAGAAAGTGTTTGCTGAGTCCATGAGTAAGGTGCTTTATAAGTAAAAGGGTTTATTTTTAATAATATTCTGTAAGAGCTCTTGCTTTATCCCTTTGAATAGAGGATAATAATCACTTATCCTTAAAATAATCATAATCCTAAAATTAATCATGTTTCAAAAGTAAATATTAAATTCTTTCTTACCTGGAATGTAATTATCATATGTTCCAAAGTTTATTTTTTGGCTATTAAAATAAGAGGGAAAGTTTAAATTAATTTATATATAATCACTCTAATGATCACTATTATGTGTAAGCACTTGCCATCACCAACTAGAGAAATATTTTGCATTCTCAGATCTCTACTATTATGTAAGATTACTTCACTCTAGAAGAAACAGAAATGAGTACATGTGTGTCTTTTGCACAAACTTTAACATAACTAAAACAAAGTAGATAAAAAACAGTTTAGAAAGTTACCAAATTGCCATATCTGAAATATAAACTTTAAAAAAGAATTGTGACATCATAGTTGAATTATTTTTCTCTGCCTCATGCTCCAGATTCACTTGCAATTGAAATTTAGCAAATATGTCACTTTAAAAGCATTACTTAAGCAAAATCAGATCCTCAAAATATTCTCAGAACTTAAGCAAATCTGAACCATTCAATCACATACTTATATGTGTGTGAATGTGTATGTGTGTCAGTGTGCACCATAAGTATCGATACGGATTTTTATTTTAATTTTTGTTCTTCAGGAATATCTGAGAAATAAAAACTATTTTGCAAAGTATTTTTCATTTAAAAGTTTCCATTTGTTTCAGTACTATATGAGCATGTTTGCTCCCACAAAGCGGAATTTAATTATCTAATATTTGCATTGGAGGCATACATTAATATTTCATATAAAAAGGTTATTTTAGACATTTTTTAAATGTTTCTTTAGTTTTGAGAGTTAGAGAGACGGAATTGGAGTAGGGGAGAAGAGAGAGAGAGAGAGAGATACAGACTCCAAAGCAGTCTTCAGGGTCTGAGCTGTCACCATAAAGCCTGATGTGGGGCTCGAAGTCACAAACAGTGAGATCATGACCTGAGCCCAAGTCAGATGCCCAACCCACTGAGCCACCCAGGTACCCCTAAAAAATGTTATTTTACAGCATCTCATTGCATTACAAAAATAAAGCCATTGTTGATCGTGTGTGAGTTTGGAGCTTACAGGCATGCATAAACACACACACACACACACACACAAACACACATACACAAGGATCTTACTTATTTTGACATTATATAAATATTAAGAATTAAGTACATAGTAAAATTTAAAAAAAAACGGCGAGTAAACAAAAAGCAGAACCAGATCCATAAACAGAACAAACTAATGGTTTGTGGGGGAAAGCGAAATGGGTGAAGGGGAGTGGGAATACAGGCTTCCAGTTGTGGAATGACTAAGTCACTAGAATAAAAGAGAATAAAAGGCACAGTATAGGGAATATAGGCAATGATACTGTAATAATGTTTTATGGTGACAAATGGTAGCTACACTTGGGATGAACACAGCATAATGAATAGAGAAGTCTAGTGTACACCTTAAATTAATGTAACATTGCATGTCAACTGTACTCAAAAAAATTGAAAAATAAAGTACATTAAAATAAGTATCTTGATATTTTTATTTAGGCTCTATTTCCTAGCACAAAACTTGGCACATTTTTGTCACTCTATAAAAATTTAAATGATTTTAATTGAATAAAATTTAGGATGTATTAACCAATAAGTTATCTGGTTTAGTTTTTTTTTTAAGCTTTTACTTAAATTCCAGTTAACATACAGTGTAATATTAGTTTCACGGTTACAATATAGTGCTATCACACTTCCATACATCACTCAGTGCTCATCACAACAACTGCACTCCTTAATTCCGATCACCTATTTAACCTACTTCACCACCCATCTCCCCCTGGTAACCATCAGTTTGTTCTCTGTAGTTAAGAGTCTGTTTCTTGGTTTACCTCTCTTTTTCTTTAACCTTTGTTCATTTGTTTCTTAATTTCACATATGAGTGAAATCATATGGTATTCGTTTTTCTCTGACTCATTTCGCTTAACATAATACTCTGTAGCTCCATCCACACAGTTGGGTTTTGTTGCTGGTGATGGTTTTTCTTTTTAACTGAGGACATGCATTAAAATCACTTGTCCTGTTGTATCTGAATCTCTAAGTCTGGATCTGGCCAATCTGAATCTCTAGGATTGGATCTAGCCAATGTATGTTAAGATATTGCTGAAGAAATTTTGATGTTCAGCTATAGTTATGAACATCTCTGTTTTAAATACTCTGAAAGAGGAAATATTTCAGATTCATGAAACAATATTAAATATGTGATTTAAAATGTACATAGGCATGATCCATTTATTCCTTGTATAATTTCTATAGTTGTTCTTTAATCAACAAGTAATTGAATTAGAAATCAAGTCACTATATAGAAAATATACAATTTTTTAAAAAAATCGTTCTTCTAAATAACCTATCATCAAATCACAGTGCACATTTACGAAAAGAAACAACAATAACATAGTATCAAAAATTGTAGACTACAGTTCACAAAGGAGAATTTATAATTTTAATGACTGGTATTAGAAAAAAGTTTAAAACAGTGTTTTAAATCCCTGCTTTAATATTAGGAAAATATGAAAAATAAATGAATAAAATTAGGAAAATATCAGACTAAGTTCAAAGTTAGAGGGAGTAAATAATAAAGCTATAAGTCAGAAACAACGTGAACACAAAATTAAAGAAAATTAAAAATCCAAAATTTGTTTTTTTTAATTATTAAAATTGATTAACTCTTAGACTGATAAAATAAAGAGAAAATACAAATTACCAATATCAGGATTGATGCAAGTTTTTTAACTATGTAGATTTTAAAGGATAATGGGAAATATTATTTATAATTTTATGGCAAAAAGTTCAGCAGCTTAAATGATATAGATGAGCTCCTTGTAAAACTAATTTAGCAAAACACATGATTAAATAATAAATATGTGAATGGGCTCCATAATAAGTAAATTGGATCCATTATCAAAAACCTTCCAAGAAAGGAAAGCACAGACCTAAACTCGGATCTTAAAAAAAATTTAGGAAAAATACTAACTCTACACAAGGTTTTGAGAAACAAGAGGTAGGGGAAAGAAGTTTCAACTCATTTTTGACACAAATATAAATAATTCTGACACTAAAACTTCTCAAAGAAGTTTTGAGAAGTTATGAGAAATGAGTATATAGACTAATATCTTGCACTAACACAGACACAAAACTTCCTTAGCAATTTGTTAACCAGTTACTGAACAATATATAAAATGGCAAATACATCATGGTCATTGAAATTTACTTTCTGGAATATGAGTTTGGTTTAACATGTATAAATCAACCCAGACAGTCACTCCAAATAACAAATAAGAAAATTCATCTAATAATTTCAAGATATATAGAAGATTTTTTTTTAATATTTACTTTTGAGAGAGAGAGAGAGAGAGTACAAGTGGGGTAGGGGCAGAGAGAGAGAGAGAGTTCTCTGTGACTCAGATGCTTAACCAATTGAGCCACCCAGGTGTCCCGCAAAAGAATTTTTGAAAAAAATTATATCAATTCATAATTTAAAACTCTGAGAAAAATAGAAATAGAAGACACCTTCCTCAAATGGATAAAATGTCCCCGGACAATACTCATTTCTAAAATCAGTTGTGGATGTTGACTATCTTTCCTCTAGAAACCAGAAATAAGGCAAAGATGCTCACTCTTTCTAATCAACCTTGCAATCCAGACTATTTTGTTCCATAAGACAATGAAACGTTAAGATTGGAAAGGAAGAAGTAAAATTGTCTTTGTTCACAGAAGACGTGCTTGAGTGGACTATCCAGTAACATCTACAAAAAGAATGATTTAGGAAGGGGCACCTGGGTGACTCAGTCAAACATCCCACTTTTGGTTGATTCTTGGTTTCCACTCAGGTCATGATTTCACAGTTCCTGAGTTCAAGCCCTGTGTTGAGCTCGATGCTGACAAGGCAGAGCTTGCTTGGGATTCTCTGTCTCTCTCTCTCTGTCTCTCTGCCCTTCCCCTGTTTGTGCTCTCTTTCTCTCTCTCAAAATAAATAAATTGGGGCACCTGGGTGGCTCAGTTGGTTAAGCATCTGACTTCGGCCCAGATCATGACCTCATGGTTCTTGAGTTCGAGCCTTGCATCAGGCTTTGTGCTGAAGGCTCAGAGCCTGGAGCCTGCTTCAGATTCTGTGTCTCTCTCTCTGCCCCTCCCCTGCTCACCCTCTGTCTTTCAAAAATGAAGAAACATTTAAAGAAATTTTTTAAATAATATAAATAAATAAAAATAAATGAACTTAAAAAATTATTTAGAGCTGTTAAGTGAATGTAATAAGATTGTATGATATAGGCTCTAATTACATAAGTTATGAAATCTTGCCATTTGTAACAACGTGGATGGAGCTAGAAAGTATTATGCTAAGCAAAGAAAGTCAGAGAAAGTCAAATACCATATGATTTCACTCATATGGAATTTAAGAAACAAAACAGATGAACATGGGGAAAGGAAGGAAAAATAAGAAGAAAAAAAACAAAGAGGCAAACCATAAGAGACTCTTAAATACAGAGAACAAACTGAAGGTTGCTGGAGGGGTGTTGGGTGGGGGGATCGCCATGATGGATGATGGGCATCAAGGAGGGCACTTGTTGGGATGAGCACTGGGTGTTACATGTAAATGATGAGTCACTAAATTATTCTCCTGAAGCCGTTAATACACTATATGTTAACTAACTTGGATTTAAATAACATTTTTTTAAAAATTACATATTTTTAAATATAACTGGAAAAATTTAAAAATATAAATTTAAGAACACAGTATAATTTGCAATACCATAAAAAAAAACTACTTAGAGGTAAATTTATTGAAATATGTGCAAGAAAACTAAGGGGCGTTTGGGTAGCTCAGTTAAGTGTCTGGCTTTGGCTCAGGTCATGATCTCATAATTTACAAGTTCAAGTCTTGGATCAGGCTCTTTGCTGTCAGCATATAGCCCGCTCGAGATCCTCTGTCCCCCTTTCTGTCTGCCCCTCCCCTGCTCATGCTTGCTCTTGGTCGCTTGATCTTTGTCTCAAAAATAAACATTAAAAGGGATGCTTCAGTGGCTCAGTTAATTAAGTGTCTAACTTTGGCTCAGGTCATGATCTCACAGTCTATGAGATTATTGGGCTCTGTGTGAATTTTTGAAGAAAATTATATATATATATATATATATATATATATATATATATACACACACACATATATATGTGTGTGTATATATATACACACACACACACACATGCATATGTATAAACCTATATTTTAATTCATATACATAATATATATTTTCTGATTCACAGACATCCTTTGTACTTTATACCTACCAAAACAACTAAAATTAAAGGCTAATGACATAACAGCAAAGGTGTAGAGTATCTGACATGTTCAGCATTGGTGGTAGGTGTAAAATAGTACAAAGTGGAAATAGTACAATAGTGGAAAACCACTTGATGTTTGTAAAATAAAGTTGAACATATGTGTGCTGTATGTGTGATTCAGCATTTCCACTGTACCTTACCCAGGAGAAGTTCACAAAAAGACTTGGACAAAATGTGTATAGCAGCTTTATTCATAATAACCCAAAACTAAAGTAACTCAAATGTCTATCAGCAGAATGGAAAAACTAAGTGTGGTATATTCATGTAATGGAATACTGCTCTGCAATGTAAAGGAATGTACCATTGATATATGCAACATGAATGAATCAAAAAGAAATTATACTGAAAGAAAAAATCCAGAAACACAAAAGTATATACTGTATGATCTAATTTGTATGAATTTCAAGCATAGGCAAGGCTCTCTATGGTAATTTAACAGCCTGTTGTGGGGGAGGGGCAGAGTGGTTGATTAGAAAGTGACACAATGTAACTTAATGGTGTTGAAAATTCTTAACGTTTCTTAAGTTTGGTTAGGTTAGGGTCAGTGACAAATAAGTTTAGTTCTCTTTCATTTTCACTGGGAAGATTTTATAGGATCCCAAAATAGCCATGATCTTAATACTCTAGTTCTCACTTCCTGTGTAAATTTACATATGTCATAAGCAATTCAATAAATTTAACCTGTTGGGAATAGATAGCATTTTTCTACTTTTTTGCCTAAATCTGGTCCTGCTGGTAATAGCATCTCTCCCTTTACCTCTCTGGGACATCAAGAAATTTTCTAGACCAGGATGCAGTTAGATTCCATTTTTAAAGTTTTTATTAAACCACACACACACACACACACACACACACACACACACACACAGTCAACATATTTTTTTTTATATTTTCTATTTTGAAACAATTGGTTAATTCATTAAAAAATGCAACAAGTCAAAAGGTTGTTCTGTCTTGATATACCTAGTTTTTGAATTAAGATCTCTGGTTATATATATATATATATATATATATATATATATATATATATATATGGAAACATAGTAACTAGTACTTCATCTTAACCATAGTGCAATGGAAAACAGGTGCCACAAAAACCTGCCTTCACTTCAGGTGTAGTGCACACATTTAATCATTTCAAAATCAGTCTCAGTGTCTCTGAGCTTTTTTTTCCCTTAATCTCAAGATTCCTTTTAATTTTTTTTATTTGAGTATAGTTGGCACACAGTGTTACACTAATTTCAGGTGTGTAGCATAGTGATTGGATGAGTTTATATGTAATGCTTTGCTCACAGCAAGTGTAGCTGCCATCTGTCACCATACAACACTATTACAGTGTCATTGACTGTATTCCATATGCTGTGCCTTTCATTCTATGACTTATTTCTTCCATTACTTGAAACCTGTATGTCCCATTCTCCTTCATGCATTTTGCCCATCCCCACAATCCTCCTCCCCTCTGACAACCATCACTTTGTTCTCTGTATTTATAGGTCTGATTCTTCATTTTGTGTTAGATTCCACATATGTGTGAGCTTTAAGTAAAGAAGGTGCCCATTGTTAGCATTGTGGAATGTCATGCATTCATGAGTTAGAAAGGGAAACTGGGTTTGGGTTTTCCTAAATAAAAAATTGAGATCCCAAAGTAGGAGACATGGGGATCTTTATTTTTTATGACAAAAATCTATTTTTATATTACCACTGGAAATAAGTTGTTTTTTTTTTCCTTTTAAAGGAGTAAACGTGTAACTGTATTTGTAGGACTTTTTTTTCTTAGTCTTAAAATTTTTAATCTTTGTATACAATAAACCTGCCCTTACTCTTACCTTTAACTGTATCTCTGGTATATCTTTGAAATGTATAATAAATTCAAAGAATAAGGGCTCTCAATAATCTTATACCTACTTTATTTTGATTTGAAATGGCTACAATCATTATATGTGAGTTTCATAACATATCCTGCTGGCTGACTTTGGATTTTTGTATTTTGCATCAGATATATGACAAATAAAGCCATAAAGTACTTGGCAGAAAGTTTTCCAGGGACAGACTGGGTCTGAGTCACTCTTGTATTTGCTCTAGAGGTCTCTTTTTTAAGGCAAAACTCAACTGTCACATGGTTATTGTCTTGGTGAAAGATGACTCTAGGTATAGTATGGTGAAATTCACTGTCTTTTTTTTAACATTTTCTAGAGTAGTGTTTCTCAACCTGGGTTTATTATTAATGCCTTGCCTGCAGTGGACGTTTGCAATGTCTGAGATATTTTTATCACAATTGTGTGTATCTTTTGGTTTGGGGGCGGGGGATGTACACGCAGTGCTGATAGTGGCATCTAGTGGGTAGAGACCAGGGTTGCTGCTAGCTACTTACACTGCAGAGTGCCTCCCTGCCCCCTTCCCAGTCCTCCTATAAGTAGTTACCCTTCCTAATAAGTCAATAGTGTTAAGATTCTTATACCTTGTTCTATATCAAGGTGAATTCCTAGGCAAGATGGTAGGAGAGGACCTTATTAATGCAATTCGAGGGATGAAAAAAATGTATAGTCAATATGGGATCCAAAAGTTAATACTGGAAGTTTAAGAAGTTCACGTTTTAGATAGCCCCATTCTTTGTGAAAACCTCTCTTACTTCCTTCAGTAACCTTAGGTCTATTCAGTATTAGAAAAGGAAGGATTGGGTTGACTGATACAACCTGAGTTGGAGGAAAAGGCAGGAAGAGGAGAAACATTTGAATGGTGCTGTTGAGGTTTTGATGAACAAGGGTATTAAAGAGGAATAAGTGGGGAGGGGGAAAACTGAACTGAAAGGAGAAAATTTCTTCTATCAACTATAAGTTGATAGCCATGACACAGAAATGTAAGTCCAGAATTAAGGTCCTGTCATAGAATTCAGAGGAAAAAGCACAAAATTATTTTCTCAAATTCTCTTGTAACTGAATTGAAAGTTGCCGTTTGAACCCAAAGAAATATAAGATTTTGTTATTAAGGACTTGTATGTGTGCTTCATTAGCTAACAATGAGGCCATTTGATTATGAATTGAACCACACGTTCCTTCTATGATACATGAGAGTTTTAGGATTATACCAGAAAACAACATAAAGAAATAGTCATAGAACCAAAAATAAGTTTTTAACTCTTTGTGTGAAGTTCTCTGAAAGTCATGCAGTGCTCATGATAATAGTAATGCCATCAATATTTTATTGTGCTTCAACATTTTAAAGTAATTATTATACAGTGTAATTCTGTCATGTTACATGCCCAAGTACAGATTGCTTTGTAATCATCAGCAAGTCCCTCACCCTTTAATTATTACACATACATTGAACCCTTTTACTGGTGGTAGTCCTTTATGAGTGCATTATAATGGAGTAGGCACTAGGGACTTTTAAAGCCCATTTTGTTTATCTTCAAGAGTTGTATTTTATTTTTCTTCAAAAGTACTGTCCAAAATAAAAACCAGTTACATTCTTTCTATTTCATAGTTCATACTTTCACCTTTGTTCCAAGTCTACATAGTTAAAAGGCTTACATAATTGAAGGTCTTCTTTCCCTACCTCATTATAACACAACATAAATTAAGCGTGAGGAAGCTACTATCGTCAAACTTCCCATGTCTGCATAATCTGCTTTTCATTGCAAAGTATTTTTGCCTACTCAGTATTTCTCAAGGGGAATACAGTTAGTATTTAATTGATCTTCTTTCTGTTGGGGTGCCCCACTTATTACCAAAGGTTTAGCATCCTTGATACACGCCCTCTAAAAGTCAGTAGACTCCTCAGTCACTGTGACATTAAAAAAACAAACAAACAACAACAACAACAACAAAAAAAAACAAGGGGCGCCTGGGTGGCTCAATCGGTTGAGTGTCTGACTCTTGATTTCTGCTCCAGTCACGATCTCACAGTTCATGAGTTTGAGCCCCACATCGAGCTCTGTGCTGACAGTGAGGAGCCTGCTTGGGAGTCTCTCTCTTCCTCTCTCAGTGCCACTCTCTCTCTCAAAAATAAAGTTTAAAACAAAACAGAAAACAAAAACAAAACAAAAAAAAAAACATTCCCAGAGATTTCCAAATAGGCTCCAAGAGGTGAAAGTTCCCTGAATGAGAACCATGAAACATTTTATTCTGTATGTTACAAAATACAGTATGATAAAAAAAATGAAGTAAGGATCACATTCAAAAATATTTATCCAAAACTATGCATATATTTCACTGAAATGAATGAATTAGTTAAGTCTTGGATCAAAACAGCCTATGATGTTGCTTGAGAATGTATGTGCTAAACACATACTCTCTTGTTTATAATGAATAATAATGGACATCTCTTTATACTAAAGAGAATATAAAGCTAACTAGAGCATTTCAGTTATTTTAAAATATAAAATTTGACAAGAGGACTTACAATCTTGGTACAGACATTTCCACCACCTATGATTTGCCAGGACTTAAGTAAGCACTGTAAGTTCAAATTATTGATGTTGAGAGGTGACATCATAAAGAGGCCAAGAGCACTGGGAGTTAAAGGGGAAAACAAAAGCAATCACTTTAACTTGTATTTTATGTTTTCTAATATTCAGTCTAAGATTTGTGTTTTCTTTCATTATTACTGACAGACTACAACTGATGGTTTAAAAATAACCAGTTGGTTTTACATCTTATAAAATTCTTGTTTCTGTTTTTCATGTAATTTTAATTTATTGACTAATAAGACAAAAAGATGAATCTGAGTATCTATTAAAATAAATTGTAATCCTAACTTCCTTGATATTCATGTGTCTTTTGTTAAATTCTTTGTATAACTTTGTGCCTTTTACCTTTTCCCATCTTAAACACACGGGTTGCTCATAGATACAAGATTTTAAAGAAGGCTAGGTGCTTACTAAAATTTGAATTTAGGAGCACGTCAGTAGCTCAGTCGGTTTAGCATCTGGCTCTTGATTTCAACTCATGTCATGATCTCACAGTTCATGACCATTGGACTCTGCTCTGGCAGTGCAGAGCCTGCTTGGGATTCTCTCTCTGTCTCTCTTTCTACCCCTTCCCTCCTCTCTCTCTCTCTCTCTCTCTCTCTCTCTCTCTCTCTCTCTCTCAAAATAAATAAACTTAATCTTTTTTAATTATCAAGTTACTGATAGATCTCAGGTCATTTTTACTATACCCACCCTCCACCCCACTAACAGATGAATGCAAATACAAGTAGTATTTGAACATGCTGCCATTATCTTGCTCCTTTTAGGGAAATTCAGCTGATTTTTTTTCCCCTTAAGGAATAGTTTGATTAAGCTTCAGCTACTGTGGGAGATCAGTTACAAAAACCTCAGTGGTTTTAACTCAGTGAAACTTACTATCTTATGTCTCAGACCATGGTAAGCTCTAGGGTGGTTGAGGTAGGAGGTTTCCATAACAAGATTTAAATTTTTTTAATGTTTATTTTTGAGAGAGAGAGAGTGAGCACACAAGGGAGGGGCAGAGAGAAAGGGAGACAGAATCCAAAGCAGGCTCCAGGCTCCGAGCTGTCAGCACAGAGCCAGACACAGGGCTCAAACCCACGAACTGCGAGATTATGACCTGAGCTGAAGTCCGGCGCTTAACTGACTGAGCCACCCGGGTGCTCCTCCAAAACAATGTTTAGTAATTCAGGTTTCTCTGATTTAATGGCTTCATTATCCACTAACTTAACCCTATTAATGCTGTTGGTTTTTTGCAAAGTGATGATTAACAAAGTATGATTTCTGAATCCACAGTATTTTGTTAAGACTTTATAATAAATACCTGGTTTATGAAAGTAGGTATACCCAGTGCATTTCTTCTGTCAGCATGGAGTAAGGTCCAGATCATTACTGGGCAGCCAACAATACTTGCCTTCTGCACCATGACCTCTTGAATTAATCTCTCATTTTAACTGTGTGTAATCTTTTAAGATCTCAGAGAGCTAATGATCTTTTTATTCTAAGCTTGTATTAATTTTCTATTGCTGTATAACAAATTATCACAAACTTAGTGTTATAATAGAAAACATTTATAATCTCATAATTCTGGGGGCACCTGGGTGGCCCATTTGACTAAACTTCTGACTTCAGCTCAGTTCATGATCTCGTGGTTCGTGAGTTTGAACTGTCAGCTCAGAGCCTGGAGCCTGCTTCAGATTCTGTGTCTCCCTCTCTCTCTCTGCTCCTCCCCTGCTCATGCTCGCTCTCTCTCACTCTCTCAAAAAATAAACATTAAAAAAAATTATAATCTCATATTCTGTAGTTCAGAAATCTCAGGTTCAGTTGGTTCCTCTGCTCAGTGTCTCATAGGCTGAAGTCAATTTGTTGACTAGTCTCTTACCTGGAGGCTCTGAGAAACAGTCTATTTCCAAGCAACATTCTACTTGCAGAATTCAGTTCCTTGTGGCTGGTTCTGATGTCTGTGTTTTCTTGTGTGTTATCAGTGTCTGCTACTTTTTGCTCCTAGAAGGTGCCTACATTCCTTCTCAGATGACCCCCTCCCTCTTCAAACCATAAGCGTTTCAAATCCTTCTCCTAGTTCATATCTGTGTTCTTTTTCTCCCTTCGTCCACTGTTACCAGATGAGGAAAATTTTGTTTTCTAAACAGCTCATTGGGTACATTAGGCTCCTGTAGATATCTCTCTGAAGGTCACCTGTCCCTCATAACAGATCATAACCATGGGGATAATATCTCTTCAGAGTCACAAGGCCCACCTGTGCTCAAAATGAAAGGTCATTGGGGGTCATTCTTCACATTCTGCCGATGGCTTCACATAAAGCCAAAATTAGACTAAAGTCTTACTTTATTTGAGGCTTATGAGAAATATATCAGCCTGATATATGTTATTTTTATGTCCTAAGATTTTGCCAATGTCTATCCAGCAGCACTATGATTATCTACAAGCATTTTGTTGTTTTTTAAAAGGCCATTCGGCTTAGTATGTCTTCAAATATAAATATTGTATTTAAAAACTATGTGTAAAATAAAAATATAAAAGTATAAATAGATAATATATTTTAAGTGTTTTATAGGTTATAAAATAATTTGTGTATATTAACTCATTTTTTCTTATAATAATACAGTATGAAGTGGGTACAGTTGGTCCTTGATATTTTCAGCTATTTCCTAACATTTTATAATAGATTACCAATTTAAAAGTATGGTTATATAATTTTGCCCATAAAAGATAGATCATTAGATAGATAGATAGATAGATAGATTGATTATTCAAGCTTGTGCTGGTTTCAGAGTTCACAGAATTATGTATACAATATATATATGTGATTATTAACTTATTTATGTATCCATGTATCATCAACTTATTTATTTCTCTCTGTGTTGCTTAAAAGATTTAAGACACCTAACAAGGGTATTATAAATGTAGAAATAAAATTATTAAATATAATTCAAGCTATTTGTATTGTATAGTAGTTTGTATCATTATTGTAAAGATTAACCACAAAATTATATAAATATCTAAGTTTTCTTATTATTTTTAAATGTAACTAAAACGTTAAGTGATCAGCATGATAAAATATTGTAAAATGAACAAAGTTTTTAACAATGATCTCAGTTACAAAGGGATTATTACTGGTAGCCTATGATCTATTCAAATTGTTAACCTTATGTCCTCCCCAAAAGTGACCACAATTATCATAACTATTATACTATTTGTCTGTTTTTGAAATCCTATAATAGTATGTAATATGTATTTTCTTTTTTTTTTTTAATTTTTTTTTCAACGTTTATTTATTTTTGGGACAGAGAGAGACAGAGCATGAATGGGGGAGGGGCAGAGAGAGAGGGAGAGGGAGACACAGAATCGGAAACAGGCTCCAGGCTCCGAGCCATCAGCCCAGAGCCTGACGCGGGGCTCGAACTCACGGACCGCGAGATAGTGACCTGGCTGAAGTCGGACGCTTAACCGACTGCGCCACCCAGGCGCCCAATATGTATTTTCTTTAATGGGGTTTCTTTCAATATACACTTTTATATTCATCCATCTAGTTGCATATGTTTGCAGTTTGTTCATAATTTTTCTGTAGGTGTAATTATTTGTGTATTATAGCATTATATGTATATAACATTGTTTATATATTCTTAAATTGATGAATTTATTTTACATCTAATTTTTAACTATTTTTAATTATTATGGTCAATTTTTCATGTGTATTTTGGCAGACATGATCATATGTGTATGTTGATATATAACATTTATAAAAATATTTGATGGTGGGGTTTAATGATGCTCAACTTTAGACAATGCCAAATAATTTTCCAAAGTATCTGTATCACTGGTGGTGTGTGAGAGAGATCTCTTGTTCATCCCTGTCCTCTCAACAGTGGTTTTTATGAATTATTTTAATTTTAGCTGGTTTGAAGTTATGTGATTGTATATCACTGTTGTTTTAAATTACATTTTCCTGATTATTAATGATTAGGAACACTGGTGAAAGAGCAGGTGTAGGGAAAACAACAACAACAACACATGACCTACCAAAGGAGAAAAAGAAGAATTATAGAAAACTTTTCATAAAAAAATTACATAAGCCATAGATGTATTAAAAGCAAAAGGGAAATTTATATAACATATTGAAATAATAATTAGAATGTTTGCCTGGGTGGTTCAGTCGATTAAGCCTCTTGATTTTGGTTCAGGTCATGACCTCACCATTTGCAGGATCAAACCCCACATCAGCACAGAACCTGCTTGGGATTCTGTCTCTCAACATCTCTTTCTGCCCCTCCCCTGCTGCTGCTCACCCTCTCTCTAAAAAAAAAATAAACATTAAAAAAATTAAGAAGAAGAAATAACAACTAGAAGCTGGAATGACTATATTAACTTTGTACAAAGTAGGTATCAGACCAAGAAATATAACCAAGGATTATATTTCCTAGAATATTACATAGGGGCACCTGAGTGGCACAGTCAGTTAAGCATCTTTTTTATGGCTGAATAATATTCCAGTGTGTGTGTGTGTGTGTGTGTGTGTGTGTGTGTGTGTGTGTTCCCTAAATCTTTTTATCCATTCATCTATTGATGGACACTTGGATTGCTTTCATACTTTGGCTATTGTAAATAATTCGTTAATAAACATGGATGCATATATCTTTTGGAATTAGTGTTTTTCATTTTCATTGAGTAAATACCCTGCATTGGAATTACTGGATCATATAGTAATTCTATTTTTACACTGTTATCCGCAGTGGATGCACCAGTTTGCATTGCTACTAACTGTGCATGACTGTTCCTTTTCCTCTACATCCTCACCAACACTTGTTGTTTCTTGTGTTTTTGATTTTAGCCATTCTGACTGGTGTGAGGCGATAGCTCATTGTGGCTTTGATTTGCATTTCTCTGATGAGAGGTGATATTGAGCATGTTTTCCTGTTTGATAACCATCTGTATGTCTTCTTTGGAGACATGCCTGTTCATATCTTCTGCCCAGTTTTTAAAATGGGATTATTTGCTTTTGGTGTTGAGTTGCAAAAAATTCTCCATATACTTGGGATACTAACCCTTTATCAGATATATCATTTTCAAATATCTTGTCCCATTTAGTAGCTTGTCTTTTTATTTTGTTGATTTTTTATTTTGCTGTGCAGAAACTTAATTTTGATGTGGTCGCATTCTTTTATTCTTACTTTTATATCCCTTGCCTCAGGAGACCTATGTAGAAAAGTGTTGCTATTGCCAAAATACTACCTATGCTCTCTTCTAGGACTTTTATGATTTCAGGTCTCACATTTAGGTCTTTAATCCTTTTTGAGTTTATTTTTGTATATGCAGAAAGCGGTCCAGTTTAATTCTTTTGCATGTACCTGTCCAGTTTTCCCAGCATCATTTATTGAAGAGACTTATTTTCCCATTGGATATTCTTGCATCCATTGTCAAAGATTATTTGACCATGTATGGTGGATTTATTTCTGGACTCTATTCTGTTCCATGATTTATATTTTCCTTGTGCCAGTACCATACTGTTTTGGTTATGGCAGCTTTGTAGTATATATTAAAATCTGGGATTGTGATATGTCCAGCTTAGTACTTCTTTTTCAAGACTGTGTTGGCTATTCAGAGTCTTCTATAGTTTCATACACATTTAAGAATTTTCTAGTTCTGTGAAAAATGCTGTGGACATTTTGATAGGGATTGCATTATATCTGTATATTGCTTTGGGTAGTATGGACATTATAACATTTGTTCTTCCAATCCAGGAGCATGGAATACCATCCCATTTGTGTCATCTTCAGTTTCTTTCATCACTGTCTTATAGTTTTCAGAATACAGATCTTTTACCTCCTTGGTTATGCTTATTCCTAGGTATTTTATTATTTTTGGTGCATTTGCAAATGGGGTTGTTTTCTTAATTTCTGTTTCTGTTGTTTCATTATTAAGTGTATAGGAATGCATTAGATTTCTGTATATTGATTTTGTATCCTGTGACCCTACTGAATTCATTGATGAGTTCTAGTAGTTTTTTGGTGGAGTCGTTGGGTTTTTTTTATATTTAGTGTTATGTCATCCACAAATAGTGAATGTTTTACTTCTTCCTTACCAATTTGAATGCCTTTTATTTCTTTTCATTATCTGATTGCTGTGGCTAGGACTTCTAGTACTATGTTGAATAAAAATGGTAAGAGTTGACATTCTTGTCTTATTCCTGACCCAAGAGGAAAAGCTCGCAGTATTTCACCATTAAGTATGATGTTAACTATGGGTTTTTTGTTTGTTTTATTTTAATATTTACTTATTTATTTTGGAGAGAGCACACACATGAGTGGGGGAGGGACAGAAAGAGGAAGAGAGAAACCCAAACAGCTCTGCACTGTCAGCACAGGGACCTAGATGGGGCTTGATCTCCTGAACCATAAGACCTGAGCCAAAATATTCAGTCCAATATGAGGTGCTTTGAGGGCTTAGTCAGCTAAGCATCCTATTCCTGATTTTAGCTCAGGTAATGATCTCATGGTTTGTGAGATCCAGCCCTGCATTGGGCTCTGTGCTGACAGTGCAGAGCCTGCTTGGGATTCTCTCTCTCTCTGCCCCTCTTCCACTCATGAGAGCTCTCTGTCTCTCAAAATAAATAAATAAGCCTTTAAAATATTCAGTCCAAACAATAGGAGAATATTTATTCAGGTTTTTAGGTAAGTGTATGCAGCTTTCTCCAAAATAAAGCATATCATCAACCATAAAAAGATCTTGAAAATATACATCATGCAAAGTATGTTCATGGGCCATAATGGAATTAAACTAGAAAATAATAAGAAAATATCCAGAAAGTCACCAGCTATTTAGAAATTAAACAAAATTCTTCTAGGGGCACCTTGGGTGGCTCAGTCCATTAAGCATCCAACTCTTGATTTCAGCTCAGGTCATGATGTCAAGGTTTGTGAGTTTGAGCGCTGCGTCGGGCTCTGTACTGATAGTATGGGGCCTGCTTGGGATTCTTTCCCCTCTCTCACTCTCTTTCTCTGTCTCTCAAATAAATAAATAAACATTAAAAAACCCACAAAATTCTTCAAATAGCACAGGTATCAAGAAAACTCAAGTGAATATATAAGTTTGCTTAACTTTTTATTTTAACTCATTTTTGAATTGCCAATAAATTGTAAAATAATATATTGTCACATTTATCCAAATCCCCCTGATGTTAACAACTTGTATCCTAACCAAAACTTACATTAACATCATTCACAATGAGCAAAACTATGAAATTAGGCTCATCAATATTTTTTCTTTCTCTGGCTCTAAAATCAAATACTTCTCTAAGCCCTGGTCCCTTATATAAAAACCAAGATATTAACAGATATTTACTGCCAGCTGTTGGTTTTGCGTATCTGTTTTTTTGAAGATGTTCCACAGATATGTCAAATTCAAGAAGTTAAAACAGAAGAAAAAAGTCTTCCCCTTATCCAGAAAGTATTACTTCTTTTCAGGTTAAAATATTCTTTCTCATGGGGCACCTGGGTGGCTCAGTCAGTTGAGCATCCAGCTTCGGCTCAGGTCATGATCTTGTGGTCTGTGAGTTTGATCCCCGCGTTGGGCTCTGTGCTGACAACTCAGAGCCTAGAGCCTGCTTCAGATTCTGTGTATCCTCCTCTCTCTGCGCTTCCCCTGCTCACACTGTGTCTCTATCTCTCTCAAAAATAAACATTAAAAAAATTAAAAAATAAAGAATAAAATACTCTTTCTCAACATCAAATTAAAACTTATGTTAGAAAGCAATTTAAAAATACAAAAATACACATAACAGAATTTGTTCTCTTAACTCACTTCACAGAGATAACAGCTTTGAAATCACAATATAGTGTTTATACCACAAAAGAAGTAAAATTATAATCAATAGATTTTAAATGATGGAATATCATTTATTCCACACAAATACTTATTAAATTGAGATGTAGTATGAATACAGATTTATATATTTTCTGGACTTATCATTATCTTGAAACCCATTTATGATTAAAATAAAATGAAAATTGAATTGCTCAATAAAAATGGTGGGAATAGGTTGAAAACACATAGGAGCCAAGCTGAAAGATCTTCCAACAGCAAAATCTGGAACAATTTGAAAACAAAATAATATGTGTGTTGGACTGTAATCCATGAAATAGTGTAACTATCCATGAGTTGATAAATAGTTGTATAAATAAATTAAGGGAGAGAAAAGAGACAACTCATCCTTAGAGAATAAATCCAATAATAAACGCAGAAGCATTGAAGGACCTAGAAAATGTCATTAGAATATGACATGAATAATTAAGTCTGAATTTAAAACACTGAATAGAAAAATAACCACTATAGAAATGTAGTTGTTATATTGCATACAAACAAGTGACTCAGTCAGATTGCAAATTAGAATGGCAAATGTTAAACCATTTTGATACAACAGCTTTTCAAATGTGATACTTTAATCATTTATCTGCCTATATTTTAGACCTATATTCTTGTGTATATTTGTGAAATCATCTTAAATCCTGTATATGTATATTTAATATTTTGTTGTTACAAAACTGTTCACATTTTTGTTTTTGCTTCTCAAAAGAAATCAATGAATTTAGAAGACTCTGGGTCACAAACAGAAATACAAAATTTTCTATATATTTTTTTCAATTTGGTCTTGTAAGAGTGTTTTGAAAGGTCAGTGACAATTTGATCAAACTAAACTCATGGGAGAGAGATCTTAAACCAAACTTGCTGTTAGGCCAGAGGTTCAGGGCTGATGGAGCTCCAGCATATATGTGTGTGGGTGTGGGTGTATGTCTGTGTGCCTGTATGCATATGTGTGTGTGAGTGTATGTGCATGTATGTACATGCATAGTTCTCCAAAGAGCTTGCAGGAATAGGGTGAGAGGGGTAGGGATGAGAAAAATCAGAGTCAGCTCTTGGATCAGAAAAAGTCTAGAGCAACTTGGCCCTGGGCAGGAATGCTTGCTGGGCCAACTCCTTAACTTGATATACAAGTTATAGATTAATTTATATGGCATGTGGGCTTACAGCTGTATTCTTGTCGTAGCCCCAGCAGATGTTAGAGGAGAGTATAATGTGAATCACAATTTTTGCAACTTTAGTCAGATCTTTTTTCACACTAACTTTTGTTATTATGTAGTCTTTTTCTTATCTATTGCATTATGTCATGCCTTGATCTACTATGAACCTATAAACTATGTGCAGTAGCAGAGTAAGAGAATAATAATGTCCAACAGTAATTATATCAATGTAGATAAAGGTATCAACTTGGCATAGTTCACCAGAGTTCACAGATTAATTAATTAAGAATATAAATAGAGAATATCTGTAAAGACACATGAAAACTATGTTTGCATTATACATGTATGTAAAGGATCTTAACATTTAGTGTGAAAGGATTAGACGTAAACAACTCTATGTATTGATACTGTTGTGCATAGATGTTTTCAGTTAATATCCATCACATATTCCCATGTGTAATTCATTAGCAACTATTCATATCTCTTTAGTCATTAGACATTTGAAATTATTTTTCTCCTGCCCACTGTAGACAAATCAGGTAAACAGTTTCTCTTATTTAATGATACTCTATAAATTTATAGCAACCCACATTCTTCAATTTACAGTGAGGGAATTAGAAAGAAAAAGAGATGATTTTGCAAATGCTATCTAAACCACTTTTTCAGAGCTATGCTCACCAGTGTCATATCCTGGAATCTCATGGTTCCTGCATATATATCAACTAATCAACACTAGAAAGTTTCTTTAAGATAAAAAAGGTCTCTTGGTACCAGGGATAATGCCCAGGACTTCAGTTTTCCTCTTAAACTCCAAACTCCCAGATAAACTCAAATATTAAATGTAGATTCTAGCAACATATATGTAAATGTATCTAATAAAGGTGATTATAAAACTGCAAAAGACATAAAAGGCAGACTACAGGATAGGAAAAGATATTTGCAAATGAAATATCTGATGAAGGGTTAGTATCCAAAATATATAAAGAACTTATGAAACAACACCCCAAAAACAAATAATCCAATTAAAAAATGGGCAGAAGGCATGAATAGACATTTTTCCAAAGATGTAGAGATAGCCAACAGATGTATGAAACGTAGCTCAATATCACTCATCATCAGGGAAATACAAATGAAAACTACAATGAGATATCCCCTTACCCCAGTCAGAATGGCTAAAATCAACACAAGAAACAATAGGTGTTGGTGAGTATGTAGTAAAAGGGGAGCCACAGTGTTGGTGGGAATGCAAACTGGTGCAGTCATTCTGTGAAACAGGATGGAGGTTCCTCAAAAAAGTTAAAAATACAACTACCCAGCAATTGCACTAGGTATTTACCCAAAGGATACAAAAACACTAATTCAGAGGGATACATGCACCCTGATGTTTATAGCAGCGTTATCTACAATAACCAAATTGTGGAAACAGCCCAAGTGTCCATCGACTGATGAATGAGTAAAGAAGAAGTAGCATATATACAAAATGGAATATTAGTGATGACAAAGAATGAAATCTTGCAATTTGCAATGACATGGATGGAACTAGAAAGTATTAAGCTGAGTGAGTCAGAGAAGGACAAATACCATATGATTTGTCTCATGTGGAATTTAAGAAACAAAACAAATGAACAAAAGGGAAAAAAGGAAGAATGAGAAAGGCAAACCAGGAAACAGGCTTTTAACTCTAGAGAACAAACTAATGGTTACCAACAGGGAGATGGGTGGGAGAATGAGTGAAATAGGTGATGGGGATTAAAGTGCCCTTGTTGTGATGAGCACCAGGTGTGGTACGAAAGTGTTGAATCACTATATTGTACACCTGAAACTAATATTACACTATGTTAACCAACTGAAAGTTAAAAACTTAAAACTGAAAAGACAAATGTAATGAGAATACCACAAAAAATGCAGAATTTACCTAGGGATAAAATTACTTCCCAGAGAAAGTGAAGATGCATTACAGATTAAAGTAAGATTGAATTATCTACTGATTAATGATGTCTCTTAACATAAACCAAAATTGTGAGTGCAAAAAAATTAGATCTTTCTAATACTATTATTGGTTTACAAAATATCTTATCCAAATAGATCTATATGGTGGCTGTTATTTTCCTTATTTTTTTCCCTTGAGTTTAGGGCTTCTTTTTCAAATTACTAGAATCTTGACGCACATCTGTCTAGGTCCTGTGAGACAGAACTCCCAATAATTTCTCATAAAGCTATCTAGGCTTCTATCGGAAATCTGTATATTTCTATTTATAAAGCTTTCTTTTGGTAAAAATATCTATTTATGGGTTATAAAAAGTTTCTTTGGTGTCAAGCACAACTATGTGTTCATTTAAATATATTTAATATATCTATGTATTGAGAAGTTATTAGAGATTTTTTTGTCATGTGCTCAGTTTACTGCCTGCCATGGTTTGTGCATTTCTGAAGGTGTCTGTGGATTTGAAGGCAGACCTTTACTTAACTATTGAAGTAACGTCTGAATTTCCACATCAAATATGAACATGTAAATATGGGGGGATTATCAGTGAGTTGAAACTGAAGTATTCTTCTGTTTCATATAATGACTGATGCAAAACAAACTTCATAGCTTTTTATATATTTGTGAATCATCAGTAGCTCTATCTTTAAAATATGAAGATACCTCAGATCCATTTAGAAACTACCTGGCATTGGTCTACAGGGACTATGGAAATTTAGCAGGTGGCCTCTCTGTGACCCTCAAGAATTTCCTTTCTTTAAGTTGATGTCACCCATTCAGGAAGCATCAGGAGCGGTCTGCCTCTTACCTGCTGCCTGGAAGAAAATAAATGATGAAAAATATTTTTTGAATAAATTAATAATTAGAAATCAAATAAACTATTGAATAAGAGATCAAGTAAATAAGTGCCACAGTCTTTACCATTGTCTTTCTTGGAAACACAACTTAGAATTTGAAAGAGGCAGTTAGTTTGGGCTTTTCACCCCCTTGTCCAAATGTCTGCAAAGTTAAGTGTCAAAGTAGTCTCATAAAACATATGTGTATTAATAAAGTTAGATCGAGTGTTTTCAGGCCTGATGAATTTTGACATATGGAAGAAATCAAGTTATTGCCATAGAAAAAGTGGTTTCCAAAATACTGATTAACTTGTATCGGTATATAAAAGATCTAACCATTCTTATTCTCAAAATTTTATCAGTAAATGTAGACAAAATTATTGATAAACTTTAAGAACTCTTTTTGTTGAAGTATAGTTGAAATATGATGATGCATAGTGATCCAACAATTTCATACTATCTCTAAGAACCTTAGATGTTTAAACCAGTGATTTAGTGTGCTCCATTAAACTCGACAATTAACATACATCTACTCTCCTCCATTTAATGCTGGTTATCAGTATGCATCTTTCTATGTGGGAATATTTCTTTAGCACATGTTGGAATCACCTTGAGAACCTATTAAATACTAATTGTTAGGACCCAACTCCAGAGTTTCTGATTTAATGATTCTCTAGTAGGCTTGTGAATTTGCATTTCTGACAAGTTCCCAGGTGGATATAATGCTTCTTTCTGGTCAGGGGACCATGTTGAAAACTCTTGTTTTATGCTATGACTTGATAAATTTGTAAATGATTATTTAATTTTGTTATAGGGGATTGTTAGAGTGAGTCATCATTACCATATGTAAACATCTATTAGTAATGACATCACATTGTCTTTTTTGGGGAAAAATGAAAACATCTTTCTTTTCCTGTATTAAAATAAAAATCTACATATAAAATGTATTCATCATTTGGGGATACTTTTCATAAGGAATAATCTAGGAAAAAAATATAAATAAGAATTCTTAGTTCATCTTTTAATACATTTTATACTATATTTCATGTTTCTGTTAAAGCCAAGAGAATGCAAATGCTATTGGATAAATAGTTTGTCATCAATGAATGACATTTATCCATAAATCATTTTTGGCTTGGAAAATTACCTAAACTACATAATTAGAAGATTGCTTTCCTTCCTTTGTGCTTAGCTGCAAATTTATTAGCTTCAGAATCTTCTTCCTCTGACAAATGTATTTTTTTGGGGGGTTACCTAAGTGACAGTAATTAAACGGTTAGTGAAAGGGATGTTTAAACATGCAAGATATAACGTGCAAATTTTGGTTTTGCTGCTATGCCAAGTACAGAAAAACTTATACAAGTGACAACCATAGAACAAAATACATTGCCTTGAAGAGAACTGATTTTGATCACAAAATCTTCTTTTTACACTATTCCATTTCACTTTGATGTTAAAGTACATCTATTTGTTTGGGGATATTCTCCAAATGCAGGCATCTGTCAAACCCAAGCATCTTTTGTATTGTGAATGTCAAAACACAGTATTTCTTAACATGGGATTCTAGAGAAACCGCTTTGGCTAAATCAGTTGTTACAGGATTATAGATATGCAGCTTTTCACTCATACAACAGGTATTTATTAAATTTCTATGGCATATCAGGAATTGTATTATTTATGATATGCAAATGCATGAATTTTGTTTCCTTAAATATATTAAAATAGAGAAATATGGGAGCAAATAATTTCAAACAAATTTAAAAAGTGTTATAAAAGTAAAAGTAAACAATTATCAAAGATTTACTTTACATTTTGTTATAATTCAATTAACAGAACAGGTTCCACTGTTATTATTATCCTGATTCCTAAGGGTAACATTTGATTAAATTGCAGATTGAGGGGTTGTACCTAGGTAATATGGCTCTGGAATCAGTTCTTTTAACCACTATGCATATAAATCATAATTTTTCTATTTGCAGAAGCAAGTCTGAGAGATTATGTAATCACAGAGACCCATTCCTGCCCAGAGAATTCAGAGAGTAATGTGTTATAGAAAGTTAATATTTAATCTGCTTGTCAAGGGACAAGAAGTATATGAACATCTATAAAGCCATAGAGGTCTAAACAAAGCAAGGAGCAAAATAAAGCAGTTGTATGTGGAACACCTGGAAGAAAAGGTGTTGAATGATTAAGTTGGGATTTAGATAGGGGTAAATTTGGGATAATGTCTGTGCAAAGAAAAATTAAGGTGATGGTAGAGGAGGGGGCAAATGTACAGTTTAGAAACATAAGACAAAATAGTGATCTTTGTGAAAAATGTGAATAATATGTTGCCATGGAATTCAAGGAGTTATATACAGTTCCCCACCTATTTAGTGTCTCTGTCACCCTGCATGAGAAATAGACAAGGCACTAATCTTGGTTTCAGTGTTCCCGTGTGTAAAAGAAAAGTAAGGAACTTGATGTTCTTTTCAGTTCCATTTCTACTGAATCAACACTATTATTAAAGCAAAAATTCATGGATGGAAGTGCTTTTCCTTTTAGATCATTAAGTGTGTGAATAAGTAAATAACTGTAACTTGAGCAGTGAATGGGTTAAATCCCTTATAATCTATCAATGTTATTAATAACTTTAAATGACATTTTCTGCTTCAATTGATATTGTTAGTGATGAACAAATTATGGAAACCAATGTAACATAAAGATAGCAGGAGAAATTTCTTTTTTTTAAATATTTTTTAATGTTTATTCTTGAGAGGGGGAGAGAGAGAGAGAGAGAGAGAGAGAGAGAGAGACAGAGACAGAGACAGAGACAGAGAGTGAGGAAAGGAGAGAGAAAGAGGGAGACACAGAATCTGAAGCAGGCTCCAGGCTCTGTGCTGTCAACACAGAGCCTGACGCGGGGCTCAAACTCACAAACTGTGAGATCATGACCTGAGCTGAAGTCAGATGCTTAACTGACTGAGCCACCCAGGCACCCCAGCAGGAGAGATTTCGTATGGAATCCTCCAATAACTGAGAGTCATGGGAAGATTTTTTTTTTAAATTAATGTTTATTTATTTTTGAGAGAGAAAGAGTGCGAGCAGGGGAGGGTCAGAGAGAGAGGGAGACACAGAATCTGAAGCAGGCTCCAGGCTTCGAATTGTCAGCACAGAGCCCGATGTGGGGCTCAAACTCACGGACCATGAGATCATGACCTATGCTGAAGTCAGATGCTTAACTGACTGAGCCACCCAGGCACCCTGTGTCATTGGGAGATTTTAAGCGGTGTGATCATTTGATTTATAAAAGTTCATTCTTGCTAGAGTCCAGTGTAGGGCCTTCAAAACTACTCTGCCTTGAGGATATTCTGTGAGGAGAATAGAGGGAGTGACCATTTAAAAGCTTTCTACTCATCTGAGTGTATTTAGGTTCAGTATTAGACTTCTTTAATATTTGGCACTGTAAAGTTAATATTTTTGTAATTTGGAAACGTGATTTACAGGGTTATGGTATGGATTAAACTGAGATTATGCAGGACAAGACACAAACTACAAACAATAGCATAATAGTATATAAGGATAATAGTTTCCCTTCCCACTTCTTGTCTAATGTTCTTCAAAATGCCCAAGACACAATAATAGGGAGTAGTAGCTTCATGCGAGTAAAGGCTGAGTAAAGTAAAATAAAAGAAGCCCATTAATTTGAGCATAAATTTTGGCATAATATTACCTTACAAACAATGGAAGTATCTTTTTAAGTCTTCATCTATCCAATAAGCACTGAGAACTACTTCTTGGGGATTAGAATAAGAAGCTGACTGTAGAATTCTGGTCAAGTAAATGAACATTCATGTTGAATAGGAATTTTCCTGTAGTCATTTTTAAAAAGTTACTTATAAAAATATAATATGGTATTAAAATTAGTATATTAAAGCTTTAATAAAAAGGAATGGTGTTATTCTTATAAAAGGTAAACATGCTCATTTTAAAAACTGGAATAGTCAAAAAAAACTACATTTTTCAAGAGTTAAATTTTAAGAGTTGTCTTCTGCCCATTTCTTCACTGGATTATTTGTTTTTTGGGTGTTGAGTTTGGTAAGTTCTTTATAGATCTTGGATACTAACCTTGTATCAACTCCAGAGACAACAGATGTTGGCTAGGATGCAAAGAAAAGGGAACCCTTTCACTGTGTTGGTAGGAATGCAAACTGGTGCAACCACTTGGGAAAACAGTGTGGAGGTTCCTTGAAAAGTGAAAAGTAGAATTACCCTACCACCCAGCAATTGCACTAGTAGTATTTATCCAAAGGATACAAAAATGCTGATTCGAAGGGGTGCATGCACCCCAGTGTTCATAGCAGAGCTATCAACAATAGCCAAATTATGGAAAGAGCCCAAGTGTCCATCGACTGATGAATGGATTAAGAAGATGTGGTATATACATACAATGGAATACTACTTGGCGATGAATGAAATCTTGCCATTTGTAATAATGTGGATGGAACTAGATGGTATTAGGCTAAGTGAAATACTTCAGTCAGAGAAAGACAAATATATGATTTCACTCTTATGTGGAATTTGAGAAACTCAACAGATGAGCATAAGGGAAGGGAAGGAAACATAAGATAAAAACAGAGAAGGAGGCAAACCAGAAGACACTCTTAAAAACAGAGAAGAAACTAAGAATTGCTGGAGGGGAGTTGTTGGGGGCATGGGTTAAATGGGTGGTGGGCATTAAGAAAGGCACTTTGCAGAATGAGCACTGGGTGTCATATGTAAGAGATGAATCACTGAGTCCTACTCCTGAAGCCAAGACTAAACTGCATGTTAACTAACTTGAATTTAAATTTAAAAAAAAAATTAAAAATAAAAATGTGTATTATACTTTGCAAAAAAATAAAATAAAACTAAAAAATTGATCCTTGGTAACAACAACAAAATTTAAGTTTCCCTGCACTCAAAGAATACCTGAGGTTTTCTCAAACATTTTGCTCATTTTCAAAGATGCCAAAACAAATTTACAGCAATTATGAAAGAAGAACAATAAAAGTTCAACCAATTAAAAATGACCTAAAAGATATGTTTTTTGCCTTCTGGAAGATAATAGTCTATACACGAAAATAAACATATAAATATATTTGTAATTAAAGTGTAAGACATAGTCGGGGTGCCTAGGTAACTCAGTCGGTTAAGCATCAGACTCTTGATCTCGGCTCAGGTTGTGATCTCACGGTTCGTGGGACTGAGTCCCACATTGGGCTCTGCGCACAGAGCTTTCTAGGGATTGCCTCCTTCTTCCCCACTCATGCTCACTCTCAATAAATAAATAAACTTAAAAAGTGTAAGAAATAGTATTACACAGAAGAGAAGGGTTGATATGGATAAAGTGTTGGTATGCATATGTGTTTAGCATATCTTTATTCAAAGATGAAAAAGTAGTTTGAATATAGGTAAATGATAGTTGTTTATTTTTATAAAATATCAGTGATTCACTTACATTGTTCTCAAGCACAAACGTTAGCATCCGTTATGTTAAAACTGTAATAGAATTCAGTAAAATGCTAAAATAATTACACATGATGAATTGTGTTATATCCAACATGTAAAATTTTGCAGTTAACTTTTTAAAAGGAATGTAATGAGAAAACAGTGCAACAGATGTTTTATTCTAAAGTTGTTTTTTCTAGTTCATATTTGTAAAATTAATTTATTTTTGCAGAAATACTAGATTTTTCATTCTGTACTTAAAATATTAAAATACTGTGTGAAGAGAATAGACATGACAAATTTATGTAGCATGAGAATATTTTCTGGAAGTTGAGAACTAATTTTTAATTTTTTCCTTACTGACTAGAGCATATATAAATTATTTTAATCCTCCATAAGACTTCTCAAACATTCTGTTAATATACAGACCTGCAGACAAAAAATATACTCATTACAATTAGGATTATTTAAATTTTTCAATAATACCATCAAAATGCTCTTACACCCTGAGGGAAGATTTGAATATTATGTGTAAAATAAAAATGGTAGTTTTAGTGTATCAAACATTTTCATCATTTTCTTGCCTTTGTGTTAGGTGTTTGCAAACAGGCTCCAAGCTATGTTTTCCGGTATTTCTTATTAACATTACCAAACTAATTTAAAATTCTCTGGTTCATAGTACTGTTTCCATAATTCCATAATCCATACTACTGTTTCCATTTTACTATAATCAGTATGCCTGCCGTGTCAGCATTCAACTACAATATCATCTTACACACAACTTTTCTCCATAGATCCCACTAGAACACAAGATCCACAGAGGGGAATTTTCATTTCTTTTTTTCATTGTTGTATCACTAGTTACTAATTCTTATGTTATTACTGTATACTGTATGCCTAATATATAGGTATTTAAATAATAACGGTTATTAGTCTCTCAACATTGGCCCCAAATTTATAACCTTCTCAGTACACATCTCCTGATCTATTATTTCTTCAACTCAGCTACATTTTTATCACCACTCAAATTAAGTCATCTTAAGCCCATTTCAGCTGCAATTCATGGTTTTTCCTTATTTTCATTATAATTAATAGATTTTATCTGACACCTGTCTCCTACTTAGGCCATTTGATAACTTCAAAAATACCATTAGTAGAATATTTAAAGCTAGAAAAGCAATTAGGACATATATATTCTATTGTGATTTGACCTACATTTCTGTGTTCAACAAGGGATTAATCCATGGAGGACCTCTGGCAAATCATAATTAATTGGTATGGAAATATATATGCATAAATTTCATCTGATTCTGAAAGGAATCTTTGTCTTCACAAAACCAGTGATTTGGAAAATTTTGGCCATGACCCACAACAATATACTTTTTGTTTATTTTGACCAGTGTACTCAAATATATATGAATACAAAAATCACTGTGTATTATAAAAAATTATCCTCATTATGCATGAACCATACTTTCATTTTCTTTTCTATTATTTTAGTACATTCTAAGATTATCACTTAAAATACTGGTCAGAGATTATTAAACAAACTCTGTAACCTAGAGGCAGGTCATATATTGCAGTCTTAAAAACACTGACCCTCTGGGGTCCCTGGGTGGCTCAGTTGGTAAGTGTCTGACTCGTGATTTCAGCTCCAGTCATAATCTCACAGTCATGAATTGAGCCCCACATCAGGTTCCACGCTGACCATGGAGCCTGCTTAGGATTCTCTCTCTCTCTCTCTCTCTCTCTCTCTCTCTCTCTCTCTCTGCTCCTCCCTCACTTATGCTCACTTGCTTTTTCTCTCTCAAAAAAAAAAAAAAAAATATATATATATATATATATATATATATATATATATATATATATTTGTTAAAAAAAACACTGATCCACCATAACATCTTCATCTTAAATATAAGGAAATACACACAATTGAATTTGATTCATTAATAGTGATGGCTCTCAAATTCCTAAGCTAAAACTGATCTTAAATTTCGTTGGAAGGGAAAGATACTCAGCCTCACAAAATGGTTATTATAACACAGGTAACTGGATATAGATTTACTCTGTAATGGCTTTATGAAAAATCATTATATCCTAATAATTTCCATAACAATGTCAAGTACCATTCACACCTTCTTGCAAGATTTTGAATGATAGAAATAAGCTGTTCAATTTCTAAATATATATGTAAATAAGTATTTGCATACTTTTATTTCTTCCAAAAACATGGTCATAAAGCCTTTGTCATTAATTTGTCATGTAATTGCCTACAAAATGGTTGGATGTGCTCCTTTTATAAAACTTCAGCAATACAAAATGAGTAATTTATAAATGAAATGCAGGCTTTTATAGAGATAGAGTACATATGGATATAGATTTCTGTAGCTGCTATTCTGAGTGTTTCTTAATTCTTGAGGGAATAAAATTCATACTTATGATGTACCCAATTGCTGATGTTTACAGTAGATCTACATTTTTTTCTACATATGTGTGAAAGTATATGAAGCCAGAAATATGTTTATAACAAGTTTCATAGTGGGAATGTATCTATATGAGTTATTTTTGCATAGCTATAGAATTTAAAACGTTATTACACCTGTGATCTTAACTTTAGTTGTTAATTATAACTTCTTCTTATGGTTGTTGTGAGAATTAAATACAATTTTATATAAAGAGTGTCCCTAGCTAGTGTTTGGTATATAACAAATGCTCAAGGATTATTTTGTTGGGAATTTTGGAAGTAAAGTGTTAAACATGGTAAATAAGAATTGTTTTTTTGCCCAATGGGTATAAAGGTTCTATTATGCTAAATGAATAAGTTCTAGAGATCTGCTGTACAACACAGTACGTGTAATTGACAATACCTATTGTGAACTTAAAATATGTTAAGAGGGTAGGTCTAATGTTGAATCACAAACAAACAACAACAGCAACAATAAGAAAAAGACACACTCATACAAAAGAACACAAGGGGAAAAAAAATCCAAAGATCACCTTGTCCAAAGAAGATCACCTGAGAAAATACTAAAAATGTTCATCTGTATGTTAACTTCTTAGGTTTAAACACAGAGTGAACCATTCCTAGAATGACTGGACAGATTCTTTACAGAAACTTAATTATGATATGAAAAGGAGAAAAACAGGAAAATAAATTTATCAAACCAATATAGATATATTACGCTATTATTTAATGACCACAGTTTGGGTATTAGTGTCTTGCCGATGTCTGCAGATACAAGAGAGGATGAAATGTTATCCCTGTCCTCCATAGCTTAGTCTGGTGGTGTTGGGAGTGATGTATAAGAGAATGGACAATGACAATAGATTTTCAGTCCTTTTTAAAAAAAAGTTTATTGAGGGGCGCCTGGGTGGCTCAGCCGGTTGAGCCATAATATGTTCATCTCTGCTTGCTTTTTGTAAGACTTGAATTTCTCATGATTCGGTGGATTTGTTGATTAGAACTCCCTCAGTTTGTATATAAGCAAAGTTAGCTTTGTGTAAGAAACATTTCTGAGGTTAGACTTGTTCTAAATGGAATCAATATCATCAAAACAGATGAGTTCCTATTACTGCATAAACATGAAACAGAAATTGCTGGAAAATCTGAACAAATCTTTGCTGCAAGTCCTGAGTCACCTGCAAAAGGAGATGGTTTTAAGAGTCATAGTACACAAGTCCTATGCCATGCAGTTTCCCCAGAGATATGTATAAGTTACAAAAGAGGAGGATGGAAAGCATGAGGTGTCTGCCTGGTATTCTTTTAATGTATTAACTTTTATCTTGAGAAATACTGCATTTGTATTACTTTGTTATATACACATATATGTATATAGAGTTTGTATGCACACATTGTAATACACACTCCATCTATCTATGAGAGTTGGAGAGAGAAAAAAGAATCTCAACAATTTACTTACTCTAAGAAGAAAGCTGTAATTTTCAATGTCAGTCATTCTACTGTAAGCAAGATAATTGAATCACCTTGGTCCTTAGAAGCAAAGGACAGGTATGTCTTCAGAGCTTCACAATGGATGAGCCTCTCTTTATCAGCCATTCCTAAGTCAGAGGCAAAAAAAGAAAAAGAAAAAAAAAAACACTTCAGTGACTAATGGTTAAGAAAAAGTGATGCGAGTTTCTATTACTTAGATAAATAAAACTTAATAACTTAAAATAACCCCTTTCAATGGATGACAGTCTCTTAAAGATCTAAATGTTATACTCACATAAAAGCTGAAAGAGCTAATAACCATAGGTGTTCAAGGAAATGGTTATCTTTTGATAAGTTTGTTTACCAATTCCTAAAATAGAAGCATGAAGAATAAATTTAATGGTAAATCTAACAGTGCATTAGAATGAAGCATATCTAAATTTTTTAAAAAAGGAAAATACAAATCTATCAAAAGGAGAACAAATAGAACTAGGATAGTAAGAAAACTAATATTTGGTGTTACATCAGCTGGTTGCAGTGTATTATAATGGGAAAGAAATGTTTCCTTTCCATGTCATAACATAGAGTGATATTAAGAGCCAGAAATATGGGCCTAACAATGATACAAAAGACAAAATTAAATTGGATTGAAGACCTAATTATAATATCTGAAAGTATAAAATTCCAAAGAGAAAATATAGGGGAAAAGTTTTGTGACATTGGATTCAGCAATGATTTCTTGAGTATGACACCAAAGTCACAGGGAACAAAAGCAAAAATAAACACATGGGCCTATATAAAAATAAAATTTCTGCATAGCAAAGGAAACAATAAACAGTAAAAATGCTACCTATGGAAAGGGAGAAGATATTTGAAAACCATATGTAAGGGGTAAATATCTAAAATTTTAAAATTCCTACAACCCCAAAACAGCAACGACAACAACAACAACAAACTAAATGTCTGATTTAAAAGAAAATTGGCCCCAGGATTTGAGTAGACATTTTTCCAACAAAGATATAAAAATGACCAAAAAATATATGAAAAGATATTCCACATCATTAATCAGGGAAATACAAATCAAAACCACAGTGAGATTTCTCTTCACAACTTTTACCACAGTCACTATCAAAACAAACAAACAAACAAAAAACTTAAAATAACAAATGTTGGAGAGGATGCTGAGAAATTGGAAGCCTTATACACTGTTGATGGGAATATAAAATGATGCAGCCTTTATGAAAAATTTTAAAAGAAGTTCCTAAAAAATTAATAATATAATTACCATATAATCCAGCAACCCCATTACTGGGGTTTGTTTCAAAGGAAACGAAATCACTATTCCTAAGACATTTTTGTTCTCTCATGTTCATTGCAGCATTATTCATAATAGCCAGGAGGTGGAAGTAACCTTAAATGGAAGAATGGGTGAATGGATAAATAAAATGTGGTATATACTTAGAATGGAATATTATTCTGCTTTTTAAAACTTTTTGTAATTAAAAAAACGTTTTGTTTAAAAAATATCTAAAAGTTTACTAACAAATTCTGAAGTACACATACAATAATATCTTTTTGACTTCCCATATTTTTTCTAACTTGACCTTACCTATTTCATGTGCCCATTCTTTTTTTAAATCCAAGGTAGTTAACATAGAGTGTAATATGATTTCAGGAGTAGAATTTAGTGATATATCACTTATATACAACACCCAATGCTCTTCACAAGTGACCTCCCTAATGCCCATCATCCATTTAGCCCATCCCCCCACCCAACACTCCACCAGCAACCCTCTATTTGTTCTCTGTATTCTCTGTCTCTTATAGTTTCCCTCCCTCTCTGTTTGTATCTTATTTTTGCTTCCCTTCCCCTATGTTCATCTGTTTTGTTTCTTAAATTCCACATATGAGTGAAATCATATAATTGTCTTTCTCTGAGTTATTTTGCTTAGCATAATACATTCTAGTTCCATGCATGTTGTTGCAAATGTTAAGATTTCATTATTTTTCATTGTCGAGTAGTATTTCATTGTCGAGTAGTATTCCATTGTGTGTGTGTGTGCGTGTATGTGTTTTCCATTTGTTAGTTGATGGACATTTGGGCTCTTTCCTTAATTTGGCTATTGTCGATAGTGCTGCTGTAAACATTGGGGTGCATGTGCCCCTGCGGATCAGCATTTTTGTATCCTTTCGATTAATACTAGTTGTGCAATTGCTGGGTGATAGGGTAGTTCTGTTTTTAATTTTTTTAGGAACCTCCATACTGTTTTCCAGAGTGACTGTACCAGTTTGCATTCCCACCTGCAGTGCAAAAGTGTTCTGCTTTATCCACATCCTTGCCAACATCTGTTTTTTCCTGAGTTTTAATTTTAGCCATTCTGATGGGTATGAGGTGGTATCTCATTGTGGTTTTGATTTGTATTTCCCTGTTGGGGAGTGATGTTGAGCATCTTTTCATTTATCTGTTAGGCATCTAGATATCTTCTCTGGAAAAGTGTCTATTCATGTCTTTTGCCGATTTCTTCACTGGATTATTTGCTTTTGTGTGTAGAGTTTAATAAATTCTTTATAGATTTTAGATACTAACCCTTTATCTGATACGTCATTTGCAAATATCCTCTCCCATTACATCAATTGCCTTTTAGTTTTTGTAGGTTGTGTCCTTCTCTGTGCAGAAGCTTTTTATCTTGATGAGGTCCCAAAAGTTCACTTTTGTTTTTGTCTCCCTTGCCTCCAGAGACATGTCAAGTAAGAAGTTGCTGCAGCTGAGGTCAAAGAGGCTATTGCCTGTTTTCTCCTCTAGGATTTTGATGGTTTCATGTTTTACATTTAGGTCTTTCATCCATTTTGAGTTTATTTTTGTGTATGGTGGAAGAAAGTGGTCTAGGTTTACTCTTCTGGATGTTGCTGTCCAGCTTTCCCAACACCATTTCCTGAATAGACTACATTTTTTTATTGGATATTCTCTCCTACTTTGACAAAGATTGGTTAGCCATATGGCTTTGGGTCTATTTCTGGATTTTTCTATTCTGTTCCATTGATCTGTGTGTCTGTTTTTGTGCCAGTACCATTCTGTCTTGATGATTACAACTTTGTAATACATCTTGAAGTCCAGAATTGTGATGCTTCAAGCTTTGGTTTTCTTCTTCAACATTACTTTGGCTATTCAGATACTTTTATGGTTCCATACATATTTTAGAATTGTTCGTTCTAGGTCTGTAAAGAATGCTGATGTTATTTTGCATTCTTTTTTTTTTAACATGTTTTATTTTTTATTTTTTAAAAATTTACATCCAAATTAGCATATAGTGCAACAATGATTTCAGGAGTAGATTCCTTAGTGCCCCTTACCCATTTAGCCCACCCCCCCACAACCTCTACAGTAACCCTCAGTTTGTTCTTCATATTTATGAGTCTCTTCTGTTTTGTCTCCCTCCCTATTTTTATATTATGTTTGTTTCCCTTCCCTTATGTTCATCTGTTTTGTCTCTTAAAGTCCTCATATGAGTGAAGTCATATGATATTTGTCTTTCTCTGACTGACTGATTTCACTTAGCATAATACCCTCCAGTTCCATCCACGTAGTTGCAAATGGCAAGATTTCATTCTTTTTGATGGCCGAATACTCCATTGTATGTGTGTGTGTGTGTGTGTGTGTGTACACACACACACACACACACACACACACACATATACATATACATACATACCACATCTTCTTTATCCATTTATCCATTGATGGACATTTTGGCTCTTTCCATACTTTGCATTCTGATAGGGATTGCATTGAATGTGTAGATTGCTTTGGGTAGTATCAGCATTTTAACAGTGTTCTTCTAATCTATGAGCATGAGATGTTTTCCCATTTCTTTGTGTCCTCTCATAAACTTTCTATAGTTTTCAGAATATAGATATTTTACCTCTTTGGTTAGATTTACTCCTAGGTATTTTATGGTTTCCTGGGCAGTTGTAAATGGGATCCTTCCTTGATTTCTCTTTCTGTTGCTTAATTATTGATGCATAGAAATGCAACCAATTTCCATATGTTGATTTTATAACCTGTGACTTTGCTGAATTCATGTATCAATTCTAGCAGTTTTTTGGTGGAGTCTTTTGTTTTTTTCATGTGGACTATCCTCTATGAACAGTGAAAGTTTCACTTCCTGCTTGCCAATCTGTATGCCTTTTTTTCTTTTTGTTGTCACATTTCTGAGGGCAGGACTTCCAACACTATGTTGAACAACAGTGTTGAGAGTAGACATTCCTGTCATGTTCCTTACCTTAGGGGGAATGCTCTCAGTATTTCCCCATTGGGGAGGATATTAGTTATATTTCTTTTGTATATGGCCTCTATGCTGTTGAGATGTGTTCCTTCTATCCCTACTTTCTTGAGGGTTTTTTACCAAGAAATGATGCTGTATTTTGTCAAATGCTTTTTCTGCCTCTATTTAGAAGATCATATGGTTCTTTTCCTTTGTTTTATTAATATCACATTGATTGATTTGCAGATATTGAACCAGCCCTGCATCCCAGGTATAAATACCATTTGATTGTGGTGAATAATTCTTTAATTTATTGTTGGATCCTGTTTGCTAGGATCTTGTTGAGAATTTTTGCATCCATGTTCATCAGGGAAATTGTTCTCTTGTTCTTTTTAGTAGAGTCTTGTCTGGTTTTGGAATCAAGGTAATGCTGCCCTCATAAAAGGAGTTTGGAAGTTTTCCTTCTGTTTCTGTTTTTTAGAACAGTTTGAGAAGAATTGGTATTAGTCTTCCTTAAATGTTAGCCTCTGGATAACCATCAACTCTGGACGCTTTTTGTGGGGAGATTTTTTATTACTGCTTCAGTTTTGTCACTGGTTATGGGTCTGTTCATATTTCTATTCCTGTTTAAGTTTTGATAGTTTATATGTTTCTAGGAATTTGTCCATTTCTTCCAGATTGTTCAATTTGTTGGCATATAATTGCTCATAATATTCTCTTATTGGTGATATTTCTGCAGTGTTAGTTGTGATTGTTCTACTTTAATTCATGATTTTATTTATTTGGGTCCTTTTTCTTTTTGATCAGTCAGGCTAGAGGCTTATTAATTTTGTTAATTCTTTCAAAGAACCAAGTCCTGGTTGTGTTGATTTATTCAATTTTTTTTTTAATTTCAATATCATTGATTTCTGCTCTCATCTTTGTCATCTCCCTTTTTCTGTTGGCTTTGAGCTTTATTTGTTGTTCTTTTTCCAGCTTCTCTAGGTGTAAGGTTAACTTGTGTATTTGAGACCTTTCTTCCTTCATTAGGAAGGCCTGGATTGGTATAAATTCGCTCTTGTAACCACCTTTGCTGTGCCCTAGAAGTATTGGACTGTCGTGTTTTCATTTTCTTTAGCTTCTATGTATTTTTTAATTTACTCTTTAATTTTGTGATTAACTCATTCGTGTGTTAGTAGGATTTCTTTAATTTTTTAAGTACTTATTTGAGAGAGAGAGAGAGAGAGAGAGAGAGACAGAGCATGAGTGGGGGAGGGGCAGAGAGAGAAGGAAACACAGAATCCGAAGCAGGCTCTAGGCTCTGAGCTGTCAGCACAGAGCCTGATGCAGGGTCTGAACCCATGAATCATGAAATCATGACCTGAGCCAAAGTCCAGTGCTTAACTGGCTAAGCCACCCAGGTGCCCGGATGTTTTTAAATCTCCAATTATTTATGGTCTTCCAAATTTTTTTCTTTCTTGTGGTTGATTTCAAGTTTCATAGCATTGTGATCTGAAAGTATGCACGGTATGATATCAGTCTTTTTGTACTTGTTGAGGGCTGATTTGTGACCCAGTATTCTCTTTTCTGGAGAATGCTCCATGTACACTTGATAAGAATGTGTATTCTGCTGCTTTCAGATGAAATGTTCTGAATACATATGTTAAGTCCATCTGGTCCAGTGTGTCATTCAGAACCATTGTTTCCTTATTGATTTTCTGCTTATGTGATCTGTCCATTGTAGTAAGTGGGGTGTTGAAGTCCCCTACTAGTATGGTATTATCATCAGTGAGTTTCTTTTGTTTGTGATTAATTGATTTATACATTTGGACTCTTTCAAGTTGGGGGCATTAATATTTACAATTGTAGATCTTCTTGATGTTTAGCCCCCTTTAATTATCATATAACGCCCTTCTTCATCTCTTGTTATAGTCTTTGGTTTAAAATCTAGTTTGTCTAAGTATGGCTACTCTGGCTTTCTTTTGATGTCCGTTAGCATGATAGGTGGTTTTACATATCCCTGCTTTCAATCTGTAGGTGCATTTAGGTCTAAAATGAGTCTCTTGTAGGTAGAATACAGATGGGTCTTGTTTTCTTTAAATTTTTTTTAACATTTATTTATTTTTGAGACAGAGACAGAGCATGAACAGGGGAGGGTCAGAGAGAGAGGGAGACCCAGAATCTGAAGCAGGCTCCAGGCTCTGAGCTGTCAGCACAGAGCCCGACGCCGGGCTCGAACTCACGGACCACGAGATCATGACTCGAGCCGATGTTGGATGCTTAACTGACTGAGCCACCCAGGCACCCCAGATGGGGCTTGTTCATGATCACCTACCTGTGATCAAGCATCTCTCCTTTGTCTCAGGGCTCTGTCGACTTCTATCCTTGTCCAAGCTGTTTGCCTTCCAGGTAGCACTTCTCTCTAAAGTTTTACCTCAGATGGGGTTGTTTTTCAAAACCCCACACTTTAGGGGCACCTGAGTGGCTCAGTGAGCATCCAACTTTGGCTCAAGGCATGATCTCACGGTTCATAAGTTCAAGCCCCACATCAGGCTCTGATGACAACTCAGAGCTTGGAGCCTGCTTCCCTCTCTCTCTGCCCCTCCCCCACTCGTACTCTGTCTCTCTCTCAAAATAAATAAAAACATGCAAAAAACTAATAAAAAAATAAAACCTCACACTTCAGAGACCAACCCCCTCAGGTTGGACCCACCCTGACTCTCTAGGGGAGTGGCTTGCTGCATAATGGCTGGGTGCCAGTTTGCCCCAGAAAACATTTGCACCATCATGCAATAGCAGAGGTTCAGAGATTATGGCAAATTAAAACACGCAGCTGTCTCCAGGTTTCACCACACTCTGGCATCTTTGTTCCAATACCAGCAAACCTGGCTTCTCTCTGGGGTCCACTGGGACCTTTGCCCACAGGGAGGCCATATGGCCTCTACCAGATGCAGTCCAATCAGAGGAGCAGCTTTTCCCTGTGTGGTACTTGGACCTCTCAGACTGTGCTGCCTGCTCCTGGGGATTCACCATACTTCCTCACCATTGCACCACCAGGCACTGAGCTCTGAAACCTTCGGACTCTGCGCTCCCCCATTCATAGAAACTGGCAGTATTGGAACCCTCTCCTTTCTCCCCATCAGTGGTTGTGGGGAACAGATTTCTTGCTCAGTCCCCTGTGAGCATTTTCTCTCTCTGTCTCTCTCTCTTTCCAGCTACTTTCGGGGGGAGTCCTTTTCTTGTGCAATCCTGATGTGCTGTGCTCTCCCCCTTTCTTTTTCTATTTCCTCTCCACAAAAATTGCTCCCTACCCTCTGTAGCTCTGCAGTTTATTTCTACCCCAGTTCACCTCCCTGCACCACATACCTGGGAAGTTCTGTGGCTCAAGTTATGTAGATTGTTGTGTTAATCCTCAGATCAACATCCTAGGTGTTCAAAATGGTTTGGTGCTAGTCTAGCTGTGTTTCAGGGACGGGACAAGCTCAGGGTCCCCATACTGGTCTGCCATCTTAACTCCTTCCTCAAGTTCTTTCAAATTTTTATTATTTTTTGAGAGATTATTCAGCTTTAAAAAAGGAGGTCATCCTATTGTATGCTACAACATGAATGAATCTGGAGGCCATTATGATAAGTGAAATAAGACAGTAAAAAATAACATAAAAACACAAATACCGCATGATTTCATTTCTATGAGATATTTCAAGTTGTCAAACTCTTAGAAACAGAAAATAGAATGATGGTTGCCAAGGGCTGGAGGCAGGGGTAAAAAGGATGTTACTGTTCAATGGGTAGAGAATTTCCATTTTGCAAGATGAAAAACGTTACAGATCTCTTGCACAATAATATGCATACAGTTAATACTAGTGTACTGTGCTTTTAAAAAGGATTAAAGGGGCGCCTGGGTGGCGCAGTCGGTTAAGCGTCCGACTTCAGCCAGGTCACGATCTCGCGGTCTGTGAGTTCGAGCCCCGCGTCAGGCTCGGGGCTGATGGCTCGGAGCCTGGAGCCTGTTTCCGATTCTGTGTCTCCCTCTCTCTCTGGCCCTCCCCCGTTCATGCTCTGTCTCTCTCTGTCCCCAAAATAAATAAACGTTGAAAAAAAATTAAAAAAAAATAAAAAGGATTAAAGTGGTAAATTTTGTTATGTTTTTTACCACAATAAAAAAGAACGCATATTGCCCTTCCCTTTTATATAATATCTGTAAGAATTATAAATCAAAATGTGAAAATTCAAAAGGAGATTTTAAAGTGTATAGAATATATCTATAGAATATACCATAATTACTTGAAAGAAATAATTACATTGTGAGAGTATAAAAACTATACTATAATTGTAAAATGGAGATTGTCCTTTTGATATATAGCTAGCTGGGTACTTGCTGATTTCTCCACTTCAAATCTAATGTATTTTTGTCCTCAAGCCTTGACTCCTAGGATGCTTCATATGTCACTGGTCTCTCTCTTTACCATATACAAGTCCAATTATTCAATAATACAAACCTACATTATCAAGAAGGGTTTTTTAAATTTATTATCCCTTCAACTGCATTTACCAAGCAGCTACATATAAAGTTGTCAAAGTCATTGCAAGGTAGAATAGAATAATGTATTCTACTTGTGTTGAATTGTATTTAGAGAGGATGACAAAATGAACTCATATCATGCGGAGTTTTATGGTTTGTACTCATATCTCCTCTCCCATTTCTTTTTTTTTTTTTTTTTTTTTGCTCCTCTCCCATTTCTAAGGCTAATATGTGAGTTGCAAGAATTAAGCCAGAAGAAAATTATACTGATCATTTATCTCTTATCAGTCTTTCAGATATGATTAATTTAGCTTACTATCAAGCTCTAAATACCTATTTGACATCAACTCTAAATAAATGAAATACAGTAAAATTCGACAAATATTCACTGATTATATTAACCTGGCATATTGTGCTATGGAGTTAAAAACATGGAGTAAATTTGGCCTCAAGGAAATTGGTGTAAATGGGAGATAATTCATCTATGTGGATATAAGAAGAGGAAGGGGGAGAAGGAGAGAGAGGGAGAGAAAATGTACTAGCACTGAGGAAAGATTCAAACAAAAAATTATTAGTTTACCCAGGACAACATGATATATGAAATATTACATAAATATTATACCAGAGAATTATGTTGTATAAGGACAGTATCAGACTCACATTGTGAGGTCATTCACTTACATAAATTTAAAATAAATAGAGTCAAATTGCTATTAGCTATTTTTGACTGATTAATTAATAACGTGTGCTTTTCTGTCATTTCACTTTTATTAAAATATGTCCATCATGGTATTGAAATTGCTACATCTCAAAAGATCTTTTTCAGTACACTGTAAGTAAAAAATATCTACAATTGCAGGAAATGGTGGAGTTAAGTCACAATTTTAAAAGAGGACCTTTTAAAATATTACTGTTATAACTTCATAAAGTGTTTCAGTTCACAAGATGTCATATGGTCACTCATATCAGGAACTGGCATAAAACTATAGGCTGAGTCAAAAAGTAAGGCAGAAGTTGCATTAGAAAAAAGAATGCTGGGGCGCCTGGGTGGCTCAGTCGGTTGAGCAACCGACTCAGCTCAGGTCATGATCTCATAGTTCGTGAGTTCCAGCCCCACATAGGGCTGACAAGCTCAAGCTCAGAGCCTGGAGCCAGCTTCGGATTCTGTGTCTCCCTCTCTCTCTGCCCCTCCCCCACTCATGCTCTGTCTCTGTCTCAGAAATAAACAAACATTAAACAACAAAAAAAAAATTAAAGAAAAAAGAATGGAAAACATAGCAAAAAAGAAAATGGTTTCTCACAGTCTCTGGCTGCCACTGAATTGCTAAGTGATGTTTGACTGGGCTCTCTGCAAACTGATCCTAAATAAATCTATAAGCAACTGTGTGTTTATATATATACAATATATTGTATAGCATGCCATACATATAATCATTTTAAAATATGTTTTTTGCCTTGAGAAAGTGTTTACTCAGAGCAGGAAAGGAGAGATTTTCTGGAGTAAGTTGTTTAGAATCATTGGAAATTATGTGATACAAGCTTGATACTTTGTCAAGTAGCCATGTGTTTTGGACATTTTTATGGGTTAGTGATGAATTTAATTCAACATTGTACTTTTCTACGTTTTTATTTATTTTTGGGACAGAGAGAGACAGAGCATGAACGGGGGAGGGACAGAGAGAGAAGGAGACACAGAATCGGAAACAGGCTCCAGGCTCCGAGCCATCAGCCCAGAGCCCGACGCGGGGCTCCAACTCACGGACCGCGAGACCGTGACCTGGCTGAAGTCGGACGCTTAACCGACTGCGCCACCCAGGCGCCCCTCAACATTGTACTTTTAAGCATTCATATATTTTGAATGTTAAAAGTTTGGGAAAGAGTGTAAAACACAATTTTTAAATTGCCCAAAATTATCTTCAAGGAGTCTACACCACTTAATGGTTTAATAAAGAGTTTGAGTTACTTGCACATGTGGACACACATACACACAATTTAAGAACAGAAATTTAAAAAAAAATCAAAACTGGAGGAAACCTTTGTGCTTTCTCCATTTATTCAAAGTTCTTTTAGGTACTTTGTTAAAAATTTGAGGTTTCATCCTAAATGCGCAGTAGGTTTGTTACATTTATTTTGAATTATTTAAAAACTTTTGTCTTATCTGTGAACTTTTTTCCTTCATATTTCTTTTTTTTTAAGTTTTTATTTAAATTCTAGTTAGTTAACATATAGTGTAACATTGGTTTACATTTAATACCCAGTGCTTATCACAAGGGTCCTCCTTTTCCCCCTTCCCCAAAGGTTTTACTTATATTCAAGTTAGTTACCATATAATGTAGCAATGGTTTCAGGAGTAGAATTTAGTGATTCATCACTTACATATAACACCCAGTGCTCATCACAAGTGCCCTCCTTAATGTCCCTCAACCCATCCCCCAACCCACCTCCCCTCCAGCAACCCTCAGTTTGTTCTCCATAGTTAAGAGTTTCTTATGGTTTGCCTCCCTCTGCCCCCCAACTTCCCCTACATTTATTTGTTTTGTTTCTTAAGTTCCACATAAGAATGAAATCATATAGTATCTGTCTTTCTCTGATTGACTTGCTTCTGTCATGTCCCCAATTTCGAATCCGAGAGACCACCAAGGAGCTGATACCGATGCAAACGCACGAGGGTTTATTTGCAAGCTCGAGCTTGGGCCCAAGTATACCCAACACAGCGGAGTAGGGACTTGGACCCCTAGGTTAAAAGGGGTAGCAGTTTTATAGGGGCCAGTGGCCAATGAGATTGTAACACACACAGAAAGTTGCATAGTCATGTCCGTCCACACGCAGGTGGCCAGTTGAATTACAATTTACCCTATAGTAACTGTTCGAACTAGGCTATTAATCTGGTCAGAATTGGCGCACAAGTTTGGTGGGCAAAAGGAGGGTTTTAGAAATTGGTGTGCAAGTTTGGCGGGCAAAAGGCGGGGTTTACATTCTTTGGCAGTTAGGGGTTCCGCATTCCTATATGAGCCGGTTTCCAGTAAGGGTGTGCTCAGCGGCTTGACTAGGGTGGGCGAGTGTCTCAAGCAATAAGTAGGTCATGTGGGGGTTATACATGAGATGGTGGGTGTAGCTCAAAATGGAGTTAGTCTTGCTCTGCTTGTGCAGGGGTAGGGGATTTTGTTAAATTCCTTGGGTCCTACACTTCACTTTGCATAACTCTAGCTCCATCTACATCATTGCAAATAGCAAGATTTCATTCTTTTTGATGGCTAATATTCCATTGTATGTATACGTGTATGTGTGTGCGTGTGTATACACATGCGCATGCACACACACACACACACACACACACACACACACTACATCTTTATTTAGTCATCAGTCAATGGACATTTGGGGTCTTTCCATAATTTGGCTATTGTTGATAATGCTGTTATAAACATCAGTGTAATGTGCCCTTCAAATCAGCAGTTTTTGTATCCTTTGGGTAAATACCTAGTAGTGCAATTGTTGGATTGGAGAGTAGTTCTATTTTTAACTTTTGATGATCTTCCGTATTTTTTTTTTCACAGTGGCTGTACCAGTTTGCATTCCCACCAGCAGTGTAAGAGGATTCCCCTTTCTCTGCCCCCTCGCCAACATTTGTTGTTTCCTGTAACAATTTTAGCCATTCTGATAGGTGTGAGGGAGTATCCCATCATGGTTTTGATTTGTATTTCCCTGATGATGTGTGATGTTGAACATCTTTCATGAGTCTGTTAGCCATATACATGTCTTCTTTTTTTCCTTTACACTTCTATGATTTGCTTAGAGAATAGTATAAGTTTCTCAATATGTAATTTTTAACTAATCACATTACTAAACTATTTCATTAGTTTTACTACAGATAGCTCCTTTTTTAAATGTGAAAATCATGGCAAATATTACTGGTCTTCATCTGTAGAATACTTTTTATTTATTTTCTTGATTTCTTTTAAATGTTTTTTAACATAACTTTCAGAACAATCACAATATGATTTTTATTAGCAACCATCCTCACGTTGATCTTTTCACTATTAGTGTTAGGGCTAGGAAACATCCCATTATTTTAAAGTCATGGATTTAAAAATTTTAGGATTGAAGATGATTTATCCAGCACATTTAAAGCATTTGTAAATGTGTTAGTCTGCTCAGACTACCATAAGTAGTCTTCATGGTTCTGGGAGGCAAGAATACATGATGCAGATGCCACCAAATTTGAATTCTGGTGGGAGCTATCTTTCTAGCTTGTAGATGGATGCCTTCTATCTTTGTACTCATAGGGCCCTTTTTCTACTTAGTTTTTAAAAATACAAGAACTATTAAAGGAATTAACATTTCATTTATCCTGTAGTATGAAACTGTTTCTCATATTTTTATTTATTTTAATGATTTTTGGCATAAAGAGTTCTTAAATTCATTTCTATTCCTTTAAATATAAAAGGCTGCAAGTGGAATTACAAAGACATAATTATTACTGAATTCAATAACCATTTACTCTTTTTTGGTTTAAAATAGAGATTCCCTCGATAGATAGACGATAGATAGATGATAAATAGATAGTATATATACAAAAACCACCGTACAAGTATACTCATTTAAATTAATGATCAACCATATGAGTGTACTTATTTAACTGAAAAGACTGCTTTATATAAAGCAAGTGTTCATGTGTTTTATAGTCCCATGTTTCCTCATTTTTCTAATTTGTGAGACATACCTATTTAGTTATATCTATCCTTTGAAAATGAAATTTTTGTATCATAAATTAGTTTTAAGAGACATCATTAATTCAGGTATATGAAATGTGAAAAAAAATAGTAGAATTAAGGAAAATGCATTTTGAAATACATTTGAAATAGATATGCACGTAGGAATCTAAATGCAGGAGTATCATGAAAAAAAAAATAAGCAGAACAGGTTAGAGTGGAGTAGGATTGATGCTGAAACTAGTATTATTTGGTACTTTAAGATACGTAGTGTTTAAGCCTAATTAAAAACTTGGCATATAGGAATTGAAAGAGTGGAACTCATTTCTAATGAGCAAAATGCAAATTAGCTCTTCAATAGGATATCATTTTATCATTTACCACTCATGATACAACTTTTTCAATCAGGGTTCAGGAGAGTGTTAAGATAGAATCCCTTAAGGCCTTGAACATTTGTAATGAATTAACTTCTCTCCAGTTCATTTAAAACGGCACTAGTTATATTCCATCCTTGGGAGAATTAAGAGGATTGTCACTCACTTCATTTTGTGTTCTGTGATTCAGATAAGAAACCCCAACTGAGAAAGGCTGTGAGAAGAATAATTTTAATAAATTGCTAATATACATTGAGGAAGATGTTCTATGAGGTAAATTGGTAAAATGTTTTTATGAGAATTTGGCAATATTCAGTATAAATGAAGATGCACACATTCACATTCTTTGGGGTAGCGATTTACCCCCAATGTTACTTTTGGTAACATTTTCATGTGTATAGATGAAGTTAGGGACAACAGTGTTTGTATTGGAAGAGGGGAGGGAAAGGGAGAATAAATGAACTACAGTTGCATATTTTTACTTATTAAATTGTTTTTTAAATTTAAATCCAAGTTAACATATTGTGTAATAATGTTTTCAGGAATAGAAGTTAGTGATTCATCACTTAACATATAACACCCAGTGCTCATCCCAACCAGTGTTCTCCTTGATCCCCTCACCCATTTAGCCCATCCCCCCCAACACCCTGCCAACAAACCTCAGTTTGTTCTCTGTACTTAAGAGTCTCTTATGGTTTGCCTCCCTCTCTGTTTTTATCTTATTTTTCCTTCCCTTCCCCTATGTTCGTCTGTTTTGTTTCTTAAATTCCACATATGAGTGAAATAATGTTTTTCTCTGATTGACTTATTTTGCTTAGTGTAATACACTCTAGTTCCATCCATGTTGTTGCAAATGGCAAGATTCGATTCTTTTTGATCACCAAGTAATATTCCAGTGTGTGTGTGTGTGTGTGTGTGTGTGTGTGTGTGTGTGTGTGTGTGTGTATGCATGCCACATCGTCTTTATCCATTCATCAGTTGATGAACATTTGGTCTCTTCCCATACTTTGGCTGTTGTCAATAGTGCTATAAACATTGGGGTGCATGTGCTCCTTGGAATCAGCACTCTTGTATCCTTTGGATAAATATCTAGTAGTGTTCTTTTATTTACATTTCCCCTTTCAGAAAGTGTGAATAGAATTATGGCTTATATCTCTTTTTTTCTCATGCTTAATAATTGAATAATACTATCCATTCTTTCATTTCAAAAAAATAAGGAAACACCCTAAATATTTTACACAACAAAGATGGAAAATGCTACAGTAAATTCTGTATTTACTCTGATATATTTACTGTTTTATATATTACATCATTTGATACTTAACACATTTGATCCTATATCTGCTTGTCTCCTTAGTTCATGCTCTCTCCACTTCTGAATTCACCAGTTTTTTTGAAAAAAAAAATAAGAGGAATTAGATTTATTTATTTATTTATTATTTTATTTTATTTTTTAGTATATGAAATTTATTGCCAAATTGGTTTCCATACAACACCCAGTGCTCATCCCAAAAGGTGCCCTCCTCAATACCCATCACCCACCCTCCCCTCCCTCCCACCCCCCATCAACCCTCAGTTTGTTCTCAGTTTTTAACAGTCTCTTATGCTTTGGCTTTCTCCCACTCTAACCTCTTTTTTTTTTTCCTTCCCCTCCCCCATGGGTTTCTGTTAAATTTCTCAGGATCCACCTAAGAGTGAAAACATATGGTATCTGTCTTTCTCTGTATGGCTTATTTCACTTAGCATCACACTCTCCAGTTCCATCCACGTTGCTACAAAAGGCCATATTTCATTTTTTCTCATTGCCACGTAGTATTCCATTGTGTATATAAACCACAATTTCTTTATCCATTCATCAGTTGATGGACATTTAGGCTCTTTCCATAATTTGGCTATTGTTGAGAGTGCTGCTATAAACATTGGAGAACTGGACAGCAACATGCAGAATTAGATTTATTTCAATGTAACTTTCAAATTTATTCCAATGAATTATAAGTTGGTTTACTATTATTATTAAAAATGTATTGAAATTTAATTTTTCCTTATCCATGACACAATTATACATATTTTCACAAATTTATAAATTACATCTTACCTTCTGTTTACATAGAACAGACTTAGGATAATAGATAAAATTACATTCTAGAACATTGAGTACAGTTAACAAAAACAATGTTTATAATATTTATTAACTTTCTCTGATTTTAGTACCATTTTATTAATTTATTAAATAAGGGCCAGAGTTTTCTCAGGACCAACTATATGAGAACTTTATTTTTAATATTCCTTAACATACGCTTTAATTATCCCTGCTGCTTGCTTAAGGTGACTCCAACATAGTATCTATCAATATTAAATCTGTTGTATATTTTAAGGGCAACCTCTTTCTTTAGAATTCCAAGGAAATTATTCTAGTTGAATGAAGTCTGCTCTTCATTATGTGCAGTTAAAAACCAATTTTAACTTACATATGGAACATTGATATTTTCTTTGATTTCTCCATTGTTACTGGGACCTCTCACTCAACCCATCCTACTAAAAGTCTTCCTCGTGCAAGTATCTTTATCACTAATTCATATTTCACTGGTTTCTAATCATGATGCAAATTATCTGAGTTAGAAAAATGCTCTGTCTGGTGTTGCAGTCTTGGAAGTTCTCTACCATTAACCTGTGCATCTTTCCTCAAGTTGCATTTACTTTTTTAGCTGAACGATCTTGTATCAGTTTTCATTGCAACTGTAACTGTAAGAAAATCAGCTTTTATTCATTTTTTTCCTGTCCACTGGCAGGTCTCCTCATGAGGTTTTATTGAATTTCAAGAAAGTGTTTTCCACTTTCATTTTTTTCCTTTTCTGTCCGGGATGGCCTTTTCCTTTTGTCTTTCGTGTGCTGTAACTTATTTAAAAGTTCATTCGTTCCAATGTTGATGCCATCTGAAGTAAGGAAGGTACATGCTGCAAAATGTAAATTAAATAATGCACAGTATCAAAGGTAAGCCCTTTTTCTGTTCTAGTTCTTTTACTTTAGTCATGATCACGGTTTCAAAAATAATATATATAAAAGCGTTCATGCACTGTATATTACAGGTATCTCTTTGTAGGAAGCAGTGATGAGGAATGGAACTGTGTCCATGTCACACCAGTGCCCTTTGACATTTATTTTAACATGAAGTATTAAATTGTTCAGACCTAGCTTCAACTATGAGCTTTGCAAAAAGAGAAATGCACAGCCCTTGGGTTTGAAGCCATAGGCCTTCAAAGGAGGTTCTACCATAGAATCCTTGGTAGGTAGAATCTAGGTAGAATGCCTCTAGAGAGAGGCATTGTTATCCATATTTTACAGAAGAGGCTTGTCTGCACTACCTTCCAGTAAGAGTTAGAGGTAGAAATCATACCAAATTTAACTCTAAATCCTGCACAACTAAATACAATGCCATGTTGCTTTCCATGTGACTGTCAATAAGGGCTCCCCTCTAGATGCCTTCACTCCTCATTAACCCCAAATTAAGGTAATAGAGCTTGAAAGACAGGTTAGGCATAGTGGTGTCACTGCTATCTGATCTCACCCTCAAGTCACCTGGCACAATGCACCAAGGCCCTTGTATTTTACTACACTTGTAATAACAACGATCTTTACTGCCTTGATGTGAGTTTAGCATGTATGAGTTTCTTTTACCATGAGGCACTGGAATTTCAATTGCAGGTTGCAATTTATTTATGCATTACACATATTCATGCCAAGTAACTACTTTTTCCTCAGTCTCTAAGAAAGTAATGATTAAAAGTTGACCATGGAATTTACATGTCAGTGGCTGCTAGATACTGATGAATCCACTACTCATATAGTTTTCTTTATGGCCACCAGAAATTTTACTTTAGGACTTTTCTAGATGAGAGAGATCATGATGGATGAATGTCCCATAAGCTTCTACATGTTCAGTACCATCTTTTAGTTATCTCGTCCTTTGCAATAGGAAACAAATTTTGCCAGTTTTGAGAGTGCCTCCAGCTACCATCACTGTATCATAATGTTGCATTTATACAATTTTTAATATCATTTCTCTTGAAAAGCTTTCTAAGTACTCAAAATCCATCTCTCGTGAAAAAAAAAACATCAAAACTAGTAGAGTTTAATCTATCGTAAAAATTGTCATAATAGCAGAATCACCTTCTAGGAGATTAAATTAGTGACAACTGCTTCAGACACATTTTATAATTCTCTTTTGCTATGAGTATCTGCCTTCAGTCCTTCCTTGTAAAACTTCAGTTAACACCAGAACCATGTAAAAAGACCCTATTTTCTATAGTACTTTTATAAGGCCTCTTTACACTTTCTAGTTACATGGAACCCCTTTTGTGATGGTTAATTTAATGTGTCAACTTGACTAGGCTCAGGGATACTCACATAGCTGATAAAACATTATTTATGGATGTTTCTGTTAGGGTGTTTCTAGAAGAGACTGGTATTTGAATTCACAGACTAAGATTGCCTCACCAATATGATAGTCATCATTCAGTCCATGAAGGCCCTGAATAGAACAGAAGAAGGGCAAATTTTCTTTCTGCTTGAACTGGAACATCTATCTATGCCTGCCTTCAAACATTAGCATTTCTGGTGCTCAGGCCACCAGACTGGGACTGGGACTTACACCATGGGCTCCCCTGGTTCTCAGGCTTTGGGTTTGGATTGGAACTACACCTCTGGTTTTTCTGGGCCGCCTGGTCACAGAAAGCAGATTGTGGGACTGCTCTACCTCCATAATTGCCTGAGACAATTCCTCATAAGAAATCCTTTCTAAATCTCTATATATATCCAATTAGCTCTGTTTCTTTAGAGAACCCTAACTAATATACCTATCATCTATTAAATAAAGCAGTATTCTTGCAAATCAGAAATAGAAGACTCTTACACACCTGCCTCCTGTCCAGTTGAGCACAGCCCTTCTGTGGAGAGACTCTATAGCAATGTTTAAGGATGTGGGTTTTTTCAAGAATATCTGGGTTCAGACTATGGCTCTATTAATTACTAGTCATAAAACCTTGGTTAAGTTATGCAACTACTCTGTCTCAGTTTCTTCATCTATAAGGTAGTAATATGTGATAATAGTACCTACATTTTAGGGTTGATGTGAGACTTAAGTGTTTTAATTTGTATAGAACTCTTAGAACAGTGTTAAACCTATAAAAAGCTCTTATTTATTGGTTATTATTATTTTATGATTGCACACTTGATTTCATAGGAATGTATTAATGGAAATTTGCATTCTCTTTTCAAGTATTCACTACAAAAAATATTTTAAACAGTTTATATAAACTATCTTTCAATTCCAAAAACATTGTATACACCTATTTCTCATTCAATACTTGTATCAGTCAAAGTTTTCCAGAAAAACAGAATAGGATGTGTATATTTATGAGTAATATATATGTGTTATATATATTTATATATGTGTGTATATATATATAGTAATCTTTAAATACATGTGTTATATACTCTCTAAATATATCTGTTATATATAATCTCTAAAACATAATTATTATTTAATAGATTGAAACCTATTCATGGATTCTCTTCTCCTATGGAGTCTTCTAATAGAACACTATCATACTTATCCTCATACTTTAGGTAAGACCAGCATCTTTAAAGAACTGTCTTACTACTAGACCTCATTTCTTGTTCCATTTTATATCCTCAGTGTATGTCAGTCGATATGTTTCACACTCTGCAAATTGCTCTTGCTGGAGGCATCAGAAAGTTCTTTGTTACCTTATCATTCATTGTAATTTATACTTTAAGTATTTTGAGGGTTTTTTTGTTTGTGTGTTTTACATTTTGATACTTTAGTCTCCTTTCTTAGAAATGAGTCATGAGGGGTGCCTGGGTGGCTCAGTTGCTTGCACGTCCGACTTCTGCTCAGGTCATGATCTCATGGTTCGTGAGTTTGAGCCCCACCTCGGGCTCAGTGCTGATGGCTCAGAGCCTGGAGCCTGCTTCAGATTCTGTGTCTCCCTCTCTCTCTGCCCCTCGCACTCTGACTCTCTCTCTCTCTCTCTCAAAAATAAATAAACATTAAAAAAAATGAGTCATGCAAAAATTACTACAAGTTAGAAATGCCTTATGCAAAATAACTCAGTGTGAAATTTATAGTAGATAGAAGAGTAAGTTGTCTTTAAAAACTCATGCCCGTCCAGAAACTCAGAATGTGACCTTACTTGGAAATAGTGTCTTTGCAGATGTGATTAAGGTAAAGTTCAACGTGACATCATAATAGATTAGAATGGGCCCTAAATGCAATGAGAGTGTTCTGATATGAGATGGAACAGGACATACAGAGACACAGGGAAATAAATGGTATAAAGATGCCAGCAGAGACCACAGTCATGTATCTACCACTGAAGTGATGTTTCTACACGGAAAGCCAGCAAATGCCGGGAAGCCAATAGAGCCAGGTGAAAAGCATAGAGCTGATTCTCCCTCAGAGCCTCCATAAGGAACCAACCCTGTGACATCTTGATTTCAGACTTCTGGTTGTCAGAATTGGTATAGAATACATTTTTGTCATTGCAAGCCACCAAATTTGTGGTAATTTATTTTGGAACCCCTAGAAACTAATACAGAATTCATTACATAAACATTTACAAAGTAATTGTTACCTGCCAGGGATTGATGTGTACACCAGGCATGTGGCATTCTGTAAAACCCAGCCCTAGCCATCAATTCGTAAATTTAATTAGAGTAAACTTGGGGAATGACAGTAATATAGATAGATACAATTTGCTAACTAAGCAACTGAGTTTAAGCAATGGGGTAGAAAAAAAACCTTTTTTTTTTCCTTTTTACACTTTACTACATTTTGCTATGTTACGTTTACATTTGTTGGCCTTTTGATGACACTTCAGAGCTTGAAAATATGATCAGTTTCGTCTACATATCATTAACACCCTTCTCTCTTTATTGAAGAATGAAGGTAATATCTCGTGGGAATATATCTGTAGCTTTAAATGACATAAATTGATATTCTCTCTTTCATCAGAGAAGATAATGATATTCAAAGTTATAACTAAAATAAAGCGAATAGAATAAAGTAATCTGAGTTGGAAGGCAAATATATTTTTCCCATCATTTCAGTATCAGCCAAGAAGAGGAAATATTATATAAACACACAAGTTACTGGAACTCAAAGGTTTAATAATGCTTCACAGCCTTGTGAGCTCAAGTGACATGAAAAATCAAACAAGATATTAAGGTCTGGGATGCTGGAATCAGATCTGAAATTCCTCAACCACAAACACACACACACACACACACACACACACACACATAAATATAAATAATATGTATGGTTCAACATTTTCAAGAATTAAAAAAAAACTTGTGTGAAGAATCAGTGCACAATTTCTTTGCTTTCATACTTTCAGGCTAAAATCCAAATTTAACACAATCTATTTGGATGTTCGATATTTGGAATTCAAGTTTAGATTTATTTTTATCCCGTTGTGCTCTGAGCACGAAATCAATAAATCAGTATATTTCCCAACAGTGTCCTCTCACTATTTCTTTTTTTCTCCATTATCTATAAAACATACAATAAACTTTGAATATAAGCAGACTAGAGTAGTTCCTTATTATTGGAATACAAAAAGTGGGATTGAGAAGAAATGTGCTTAACTGGTAAAGTTAAGGGTTTAGATTTTAGAGTTACTGCTAAAGCAATAAGACAAATTTTGAAGTATATTGCTTTCTCTAAAGAAAGATAGTGGACATTTTAAAAAGAGGTTTACATTTACAAGACATTTCTTATAGTTCGCATGTTCAGTGGCAAGAGAGACTGGATTCAGAGTGAATAGGACATGGCAGCAAAAAACATAGGAGAGAGGTACTATGCACAGTGGGGACGGATCAGATAGAACCCTTTCAAAAGGAAAGACACATGGGTGCAAAATCAGCAACAAATAATAAAATGGGAAAAGCCTCCTTTGTTATTCTTTTCTTACTTAGAATTGGGCCCTTATGGAAGAGCATTTGTTTTGATGAAAGTGACCTCAGGAGAGTCATAGGAGTAACATCAGTGAGTTTTGCTAAATGTTTAGGCAATGAGAAAAGGAAATTCAGTCATCAATGAATTATTTAGGGGCTGATTATCGAGGTGATAGACTCTTTCAGAATTTTTTTTCCTGTTTTCCATCTGTTGCTCACAATTGGTCATTTCACTGCTCATTAGTCTCCTTACCAGAGGGATGGAAATTATTTTGAAACTCCTGCATCTTTAAATGCTGTATTTCGTTTGCATCTCAATCAAGATTTTGGTGTTTTTGTTTTTAACTCTGTGGATTTCCGTAATCCATTTCCTAGCATCCAGGAGTATTTTAGAGCAGGAATAACTCTTGAAAAATCATTTACTCCAATGCTACCAGAAATGTTAAATGATTTGTCCCAAGTCACATAGTTGGAAGGAAGGAAAAAGAATTGGCTCAAACTGCAGATGTCCTTGAAATTAATGTGCCATTTCTTCAACTGAGGTCACTACCTGTCTTTACTACCTTATGATGAAACTGAAAATTAGCTTTAAAAAAATAAGTGCATTGGGAATTGTGTAGGTTTATCTACTTACTGCTCAGGTCCATATCACCTTCTCACACAAGCTGCTCCTATCTTTCTTTTATAATACCAGCTTAGGCTGCCTCCCATCAGACTTCATGCCTTAAGGTTCTTTTCCTTTTAAGCCTGGCTGTAGCATGGGAAGCAAACTCCTAAGCCTCTTTGGTCCCATCAAAACAAGCATCCGTGTTCACTTTTTATGTTAGTTTTTAATGCTTTTTAGATCATTACTGCAAGAAAATAAGAATCGAGAAAAAAAGCAGCTTGTTTAGAGATAAATCATTTCTTGAATGGTAGGTAACTGGAGATTTCCAAACTGGAAATTTCATTGAACTTGTACTGTGTTCTTTTGTCTGAATTTGGGACTCTCATATGCTCCACTATTTTCTAACCACAATCCTCTTAATTACTCCAGGAATCAGTTGGGGAAAATAATAGGTGTCCTTCGCTTCTAGCATGACTGTCACACTTGAAGGCATATACTTATTTGGGCTAAAGATTTAAATTTTAAAAAGTGGCAAAAAAGGACAAGAAGATAATAGTAGCAGTGTGATAAGTATTTTTTTTCTTTAAAGCACATTGCTACATGGTGTGTGCCTATGTGTACGTGTGTGTGTGTATTAGTGTGTGTTTTTATTACCTAGTTTCTGTTTTGCATTTGAAATGCAAATTTAAATCAAATTGAAATGAAATTTAAATCAACCACTCGGGGGAAATAGACTAACCTATGTAGCAATTTATAGACTTTTTTAAATGGCATTTAACTGATTTTCAGTAAGTCACCTACCTTATTACAATAACTTTAAAGTATTTTACAAGTAATAGCAACCTGCTGCATTCTCATTAATAATAGACACAAAACTAGGATGAAAATATATACGTCAAAAGTCATTCAACATCAGTTTAAGCAATCATTTATTTCAATGCTACTATGTTCCATTAATTATTATATCACAATGTGATGTTTTATCATACTTTTTCTTTTCCATTAACCCTTTCCACATCCCTTTTCACAAAACTAGACGCCTTTATTTATTACTTCAGCATTCCACAAACATTATGTTCAGATTGAGAAGACCGGCCTGTATTTTCAAAACCCTTGCCTCTGCATTCATTCACCTATTTCTATAAAACTATATTATCTTAAAATTTTGTTTCTGCATTTGTATTAACATCTCCTTCCTTAGAATCATTGTTCCATGCTTCTAGTAGGTTCAAAGGAGAGAAGTGAACCAAAATTAGTCAAAGGCCAACCAAGTGCCAGACATTTGCCATGTAATTTAATCCTAACTGAAAAATAAGTACGATAACCTTCATTTTTACAGACAAGAAAGCAAAGCCTCAGAAAAGGCTTATCCAGTATCATGGCACAAGCAATTGTAAAATCTGTTGCTTTACCTATGATAAACTGACCTCAGATTAGGTCTTTCCCACATTGAAGCTCTTCACTACACTTTACTATCTATATCTATATACCTATATAGATATCAACAACATTGCATTTTTAGCTGAGGGGAGGAACAATAATATAAAACTTTACCTCCAAGTGATAGAATTTTTTGCCATATGTGGAAAAATAAGTGTTTATTGAATCAAATAAATTAAATAGCTACTCAATATTACAAATAAAAGAAGTGAATTATACAAAAAGATTCACTTAAAATCCTATTATAATTAGGCAATAATAATTTTGAATCATTAAGAGAGGTGAATGTGATTAAGCATATAATAGGTACCTCCAAATGAGGACAGGGAAGAGGCTCATTAAAAAGCTAATTCTCAACTTAAGTGTTTAAATAGTTTACTGAGAAATGCTGTACTGCCTGGCAGTATTTCTTGGGGAACAAAGGCTGACTTTGGTTTAAAAGTACTTCTGTAATGGCTAGTAGACTCACTTTAGTTAATCAACCTGGAAAGTTTTGCAATCAGAGCTGGAGTAAGATACATGGAAAACACTAGGGTAGTTTCTAATAAGGGTAAATAGGATCCCTTCAAATCAAACACTGTGTTAGCCACATAAGAAGGAGCTGGATCTTTTAACACTTTCACATGTTATTGTTGCAGGTGACTTATTTTGTTTGAATCTTGATTTGTACCTAAGGTAGATTGGTTCAATTGGGTTTAAATTGATTGATTATGCTTGGCAGTTTTCTAATATGTGAAGGTTAGTGGATTGCATCCCATAAGGAGAAGAATCTTACATTGCTTGGTAAAGAGTGTATATGTAGGCTGGGTCTTTAACTCATAATAGAAATTAATGGATCATGAGTTTCATCTGGTATTACCCTATCACTCTCTGCTCTGAGGCTACAGACTAAAGCTATAATCCACATTAGTCCTCAGTAGATGTATGCCACAGGTCAAAGGGATTGAGTCAATAAACACTGCTGCATTAGTAAAATCTCATACTCATTACTCAAAAACCATCCCTAAACATATGCATAATTAAGGCTTTATTGGTGCTGTGATCACTTCACAAGCAAGACAACACCTTCCTACAAGGATTTCATAGAAAATACACAAATGGCCAGTTTCTGTGTTCTCAATTAGGGGTCTGCCAACTTTCTGTAAAGGATTAAATAATAAATATTTTAGATTCTCTAGGCCATAAGGTGTCTGTGGCAACTATGCAACTTTGTCATTCTAGCATGAAAGTAGCTAAAGACAATACATAAACAAATGGCATGGAAGTGTTCCAATAAAAATTTACTTACAGAATTTATTTATAGAAATAGAGGGAAAGATATGACCTACAGGCCAGATATGAGCTTAGTAAATTGAAAAAATTATTTGAGAGCGTGAGCGTGCATGCACAAGTGGGGGGAGGGCAGAGAGAAGGAGAGACAGAATCTCAAGTAGGCTCCGCATCATTAGTGCAGATCACAGTTGCGGGGCTCAAACTCACAGATCATGGGATCATGACCTGAGCCGACATCAAGAGTTGGACACTTACCTGACTGTACCACCCAGGCACCCCTGAGCTTAAAAGCCTAGGCTTTAATTTACTGACTCCTACTCTAGATATCATATGGGAATTATTTCATTTAATTATTACAACATATATGAATTTTATTATTATTTCTCCTTTAAAAATGAGTATATTGAGAAACATAATGCTTAAGCCTATTGTCATTTATTCAAAAGTTGAGCTATGATTTGAAACCATATTTTTTGACCTGTTTACCATCACACTTATTCTTCTATGTATTCTTTTGGTCAAGTGTTTGTATTAGTTAAGACCAATTTCAGCTCTGAATGACAAAAAAAATACAAAATAGTAACAGCTTAAGATAAAAGTTGATCTTTAAAGTCAGACCAGTGGTCCAGGATTGATATGAAACCAGTAATATCCAGAAATCCCATTTCTTTTATCTTGTTATCCTGTGATTTTCATCAAGAACCTTATAACTTATGATTTGACATACCTGCTCTAGCTCCAGCTAACATACCCAAACTTAAAACAGCAGATAAAAGTAAAGAGTGATACAGAAGAGCAGTGCCATTTGCTTGAATGAAACTGCCCATCTGTTACATAGAACACTTCTATTTTTTTTTCTCAAGACATTCAGGAAAGCTTGGAAATAGCCTACTGTAGGCAACTACATGCTCAGCTAAAATCACAGTTTCTATTTACTCTAGAAGAAAGGAGGAATTGAAATGGGGAAATTGGTAGATTCTCACAAGAGTTATACTTTCTCTGCTTAATGCAAGGCAAGTAGAAATGTGAGGTAGTAGCTAAATTGACTGATCTGCTACAAATACTGTGTGTGGGCTTTACATGGGCTCTGTCACCTAGTCATCATAGTCCATTGAGAAAGAGCCTTAGGTAGATTAAATAACTCCCCCAAGTCCACACAGATAGTAAATAGCAAGTCAGGAAACACATCAAACTACATATAATCTCTTAAATCCATACATTTTCACTAGAGGAGTAATTTTGAACAAGTTAGGGGTTTTAAAACCAACTTGAAAATGTGACAAAGCAAAAGTCAATGGAAAAACATTTATATTAATAAAATTTATCTTAAAAATCTGCTTACATATGAAGAACTTGGACCCCTTGTGTACTATTATTGGGAATGAAAAATGGTGCAGCCACTGTAGAAAACAGTATGGTGGTTTCTCAAAAAATTAGAAATTAAAAACAAAATTAACATATGGTCTAATAATTTCATGTCTGGGTGTAAACCGTAAAGAATTGAAATCAGGGTCTGGAAGAGATATTTGTACACCTGTGTTCATAGCAGCGTTATTATAAAATTTTTTTTAACGTTTATTTATTTTTGAGACAGAGAGAAAGCATGAAGGGGGGGGGGGAGTCAGAGAGAGGGAGACACAGAATCTGAAACAGAGAGAAAGCATGAAAGGGGGGGGGGGAGTCAGAGAGAGGGAGACACAGAATCTGAAACAGGCTCCAGGCTCTGAGCTGTCAGCACAGAGCCTGACGTGGGGCTTGAACTCACTGACCGCGAGATCATGACCTGAGCCGAAGTCGGCCGCTTAACCGACTGAGCCACCCAGGCGCCCCGATAGCAGCAGCATTATAATAGCCCAAAATGGAAGCAACCTGAGTGTCCATCACCATTGAGGGATGAATTGGGTGAAGAAACTGTAGTGTGTAAATGTAACATATAACTGTATCACTATATTATTATATATAATGCAAACATACACATATATAATATACACACATATACATCAATGTATATATGGATCCGTCGGTGGATCAGTGAGTGTTGGCACCATTGTATGTTGTACAGTGAAGTGTATCTCTCACAGTGCAAGATAAAAAGAACTTAGCACAATGAGAGGAATGGTGTGGAAACTGAAAAACCTCTTAAAAATGCCTAATATTTGTAAGATGCTTTCTGAAACAGTTATAGATATGGGAATTAGCTTTATTTGCACTGTATTCTGGTATCAGACTTTTACTTCAGTCATCTTTCCTATTGGAAATTCTATAATTAACAGGACAAGGAATTCCAAAGTTTTATATATAAGTTTATTGGAATCTAGTGTATTAATTATGTAGTCTATTTCATATCAGTAACATACTGGAAATAACAGCAGTCTTCCTCCCAGGAAAGTGACACTTTTGCAAATATGTAGTTTATAAATAAAAACCATTTTCATTCACATCCTGACATTACATATCTTGCTGATGTCCCAGAGTCATCACTGAATCATATGATATTTGATTTTCTTACAGTTCCTGTGTTGGAAGATTATATGGAATAGAATAGCTTTAAATAAATGAACGTTTGGGGCACTTTAAATATCACCTCTTTGTATCTCTAAAATTCATAGCTGAATGTCTAATTCTTTATATTGCAACCAGCAAACATGTGACACCTAGAGACTTACTCTAATGGGCCAGGATGTGGACTTGAGTTCAAGAGCAGAACTCCCATATTTTTCAGATAAATTAAAATAATGCTGAACTGAGTCTAGTTGATGGATTTGCTTCATGAGGCACTATTACCAAAAATCTAGAATGAAGACCTAAACAAAAGAATGAGGTAAGAAACCTCATTTCCAGAACAACAATAACATGATGGGAGAATGGGAAGACAGAAGAAAGAGATGCTCCAAATCAGATTACATCACAGGAGCACAGCACTTGGGCATTGAACTGATTCAATTTAACTGTGAAGACAAAACAGCCATCCATTTTTGGAAGGGAAATGAGATGGCTGGATCTGTTTAAGTATGGCTCATTTCATACTTAGTTTGAATTCTAGAAATGGAAGAACTAGTGAATGAGGAGTTTAGCTGAGAGTTAAGTTTACTGTGAAAGAAAAACGCAGGAAAATGAGGCAGGATTGACAAATATCTGACTGCTGACTCCTGCTTGCATTCTCTTGAATTATGCAATCATACAATCTCTGCTTTATGAATGTCTTAATTTTTCCACTGGGTAAAAACATATTAAGTCATCAGGAATAGTAAATGATATGGTGATATCTATTTAGCAGGAAGTAGAGATGCACCATCTTAGTGCAGAAAATTATACAATCCTGTTATTTAATTACATTTATTAACATGACATTTGTATATGGTAAGGAAAGCATACCCAGAGTTGGCACAGTGTGTCCTAGAAGATTCCCAGATACATTAGATGCCAATAGGGAGGCCCGAGGAAAGAGCGTGTGACAGCAAGAGCAGGCCAAGATTTGCCTGCAAAAAAAGAGCCAGAGAAAGATGGTAGTCCAAATGGCTGAGAGGGAGGATATGTGTGCTCCAAAGTAGGTCAGTGGGCAGAAAATATGGTGGGATGCCTGAATCAGAGGAAAAGATACCTGCCCAGACCAATGAATACCTAAGACCCTTAAGACAGGACTCTGCCAGTCTTGCCATGGAACGCACGGATTCTTTCAAAAAGGAAAATGGGAAACACACACACACACACACACACACACACACACACACACACACACACCACGGAGCTGCTTTCAGTGTCTTCAGCCCCCATAAAAAAGCAAGGAGCAGGAAGGCCCATTATACATAGCCATTTCAGTAACAGACACTGTCCTCATCCCAAACCCTGAAGAAAGTAGAGCTGCCATAATGGGTTCCAAAAGCTCAGGGGCACATGCACCACTGGGGCCTGATCCTGGAAATACTCCTTCACCTTTTATAGTGGGTAAAATTCAAATAGCTCATATTTTGCAAAATTTGAAAATGAATTTTGGGGGGTGATTAGATCCTGCATTCATAGTGAAGGAAAAGCTGCCAGTGGTCCCTGTGATCTCTTTGTCCCTGCTGGAGGCTACAGAGATCTGAACTGTTTCCCATCTCTCAGCACAGCCTAAATAAAATTCTGTAGGGGTCCTGTAGATTCCCCTTCCTCTACATCCGTATGTGGAGAACAAAATACATCCCAGTTCATTGTGTGTAGTCATAGAATAGGTAGGGAGGCTACTGTGGCTACTTCTCACCCACCTGGATTAAGAGAAGCATGTGAAATATAAAATAGTACAATGAACAAGTGAAAAATTTGAAGGTCATCTGTAAGATGTGATACAGACAGTATCAGAACAACAGATTCCATGGCTAGTGTGTTCCTTCCTTTAATATTTTTTTAGTTCCCATTTCATGTTTAAAACAGCATTACACAAGGCAGAAGCCTTCAGATCATATTCTCATTTCACAGCAGGGCTAGAACCTCTTGTAAATGTGAAGCACAAGAATTGGGGCTATTAGAAAGTTAAGACACACTTATGAAAATAGCTTTCTGCCACTATTCTTCTCAGCATAAACTTGGCAACCTCCTTGTGTTATCTAAGGCAGGGGCCCATGTGAAGCAAGCTGCTAAAGGAGGTCGTACTGCTAAGAGAAGATAATACGAAAGATTTGATTCCCTGTAGCAGACAAAATAAGTCTACTGGAGAATCTAGCCAGGCATATATATGCCTGAGAAATGTGGTCATCTTTTCCCTTCATCATCATTGATTACACTAATATCTTCTCCTAAAAGAGAACACTATGACTTAAGGACAGATTTAGGCTGTATTCAGTACTTATTTATATGATCTCTCTATTCCCGACATTCAGACACTCAGTCAAGTGTTTTGATTAGTTCGGACCAGGCAGGGGGTAAAGCATTTGAAAATAATGGTAACTGAAACATGCTCTTTTTCTACCCTGGATTCAAAGTCTGTTAAATATATGTAACTGAGATAACTCCTGTTTACAAAGATAAATCACACTATTATCATTACAGAAAGCAAATGTATAGATTACATATTAAGAATGTTCTATCAGGGCATCTGGGTGGCTCATTCAGTTAAGCATCCAACTTTGGCTCTGGTCATGATCTCATAGTTTGGGTTCGTGGGTTCAAGCCCAGCGTCGGTCTCTGTACTGACAGCTTAGAGCCTGGAGCCTGCTTCAGATTCTGTGTCTCCGTTTCTCTCTGCCCTTCCCCCACTTGTGCGCACATGTGTGCTCTCTCTCTTTCTCTCTCTCTCTCAAAAATAAACATTAAAAAATAAAAAAAAAAATCTATCAGATGTGTTAATTAACTAGATGGGAGGCATCCTTTCACAATGTACACGTATATCACATCACCATCATGTACGTTTTAAATATCTGTGTTGTATACAGTTTATTAATCATGCCTTAATAAAACAAAATTTTTAAAGAGCATGTTTAGGGCCCCTGGATGGTTTAGTCGGTTAAATGTCTGACTCTTGATTTCAGCTCAGGTCATGATCTCAGGGTTCATGAGTTTGAGCCCCACAGCGGGTTCTGTGCTGATACTCAGCAGTCTGCTTGGGATGCTCTGTCTCCTCTCTCTGCCTCTCTTCTGCTCATGTACATTCTCCCTCTCTCAAAAATAAACTTTTTTAAAAAAGAGAACATTTTACCAGGAAAAAAAAAGACACATTTGTGTTTTGCTGAATGCCTACAACTACTGTATATAATAATTATTATTAATAATCCTATTGAAAACATGGAATAACTGAGCTAAGTGTGTTTAACTTTGTATTCTAATAAGTCTTTGCAGTAATCTTTATTATATACCATTACTGAGCTGACCCTACAATACCAGACGTAGCTATAGAATTAGGCAGTTGCTGGAAAATGTAGGAATTCCTGAGATTTTTGTTTGTTTATTCTCTAATGGGGCATAGCAGGTCATTAAAAAGTTCTAACCGTAGAAGATGCAGATTTCTATTAACATTTCAAAAGGAGCCTATAGAATCTTTTGAGAAGCTTTGAAGCTAATGGATTATAAATTGGTAAGAATGGATTCATGGAGACAGGTTAGAGGGCAATTTTCAGAAAAATTGAGTGTGATTTGAAAATTGAATTCATGGGCTTGGTAGTAAGAAAGAGGTAATAAAATGACACCAGGTCTCTAAATGAGCAAAGGAATGGATATCTTTAATGGATTACAAAAGCCTGGCAAAGAAGGCTCAGTGTGTGTGTGTGTGTGTGTGTGTGTGTGTGTGTGTTGATTTGTATTTATTTTTCCAGAGGAGTGGATCCCCTTTTTGAGGCATATGACCTGTGTATAATAGGGATTAATGAGGGTTTACCATGTTTATAATTTTACTTCCAAAATCTATGTATTAGGAAGGATTCTAAGGTTCCAAATAGTGGTCTTCTCAAACTAGAAGTCTACTATCTTCTTTCCAGCAAAGTTTTGTTCACTATGGGCATTTAAGAAGTGTTTTTTTGTTTTTTCTTGACTAGCCAGGGTAGTAATGTGACTCTTGTTGGGATATATCAATGGCTTTGATATTAGAGCTATGCTCTTGAATTTATCTTTTTCTTCAGTGGTTGCATCATTTTCTGATCCACTGAACAAAATAATTTGAGAAAGGAAATTCAAGTTATGTTGAGTAAGGTTATTTTCATGGACTTACCTCTTTAAGCCTGTACCATCTGTTGTCTTTTCTTTACCTGTTTAAGATGTACATAATTAACTGAGCAATCATGTCATGAAAGAAAGGGTATGTGTGATTTCAGTACACCCTGATATTCTTTTATATAGCACATCTGTTATGAAAAGATTTTCTTCTAAACACATGACTCAGGTACAAATCATAGGAAATAATTTTCTTCTTTGATCAGCTTTTTCTAAAATGAAAAGAAAACAGAAACAAATTTAAGAATTCTGTTTCCATTGAAAATACTTGGTAAGTTATGGGCAAGTTATATTCAGTGCTTATATTATCCCCAGCACAAACCATACAAAAGAATATATTGTATCTCCATTTTTATTTGTCTGTCATAACTCAGTAAACTCTACTAAACTTATTCGTTAACTTAACATGCTTTTTCTATCACTAGCACTTGTAATATGCTGTTTATTCTTCTTGAAACATCCTCATAGATTTGGAAATTGTTTCTCTGTATAGCACATCTCTCCAATCATGTTATGCTCACCTTATATTTACCAGAGCATAACATATACACCCTTTCATTGCAGTTACTTACTCATCTATTTCCAGCCATAGAACATAAATTCTGTTAAACTGCAGATGTTACCTTTCTGGTGTAACTAAGTATCCTAAGAATGTAACTCATAGTGTAAGCTCAAAAATATTTGGTGAACTAATTTAGTTAATAAATGGTATCATTATTACTACCAATTTTAAACAAAGGTATAAGTGACTAAGAATGCAAAGAATCCACTGACCTGTAATATCTGAAGATGAGTCCAAGAAGGTATATATTTGTAGAGAAGCTATGTCTGTGAATAAAATAAGGGGTATCCTTTCAAATGTAAATTTCAGTTTCACAATGGAAATAGAAATATATGAGAGATATTTCTAGTTAAGAATTTTTTTAAAAAATGTATAACATATGTGTGTGTATCAAAAAAATAAAATCTGCAGTTACATGATAGAAAAACTTACAGAAAATTGTACTTTGTGAGTTTTGAAAGTATCAGCATTGTGGGAGAGGAACACTGAACTTAATAATAGAAAAAATAATAAATTGGAGTGTAGAGCCATTGCTTCTTTATAAATTTTAGAGGAAAATAAGACCTAGATATTTAAAAACAAAATCATTAAGTTCGCCCTAAAATTCAGTCCATTGTAAGCATAAATTTAGCTCTTCCATGAAAAAGAAAACAAAAAGAATGCAAGAATAATAGACCACCAAATCCTATTCTTTCATATCCCTTTAGACACAGTCATTTCCAATTAACTTCTGTTTACACTATATGTATTCCTTTCTTCTGCTTCTTTGGTAACCACCCAAGGGCCTACATATCCCCAAATCATGTTATTGTGGATTAATTTCCCATGAATCTAAAAGGTCCTCAAATGAATTACTTTGTTCTCCTATCTCTCACCATAATTCTCAGAACTCAGAATCACCCCTGAGTTCAAACAGTGAAATATTTTACCTTCTTTTCCCACTGCTCTAGTGAAATGACTATTGCAAATATATATGTCTTGATTCAAATGTGTTTTACATTCAGTCTACTGAAATTTGCCATAGTTTCAGCCCTGTTATAGATTGTTTGACTAATTTATTTCTGTTTAATTTATTTTGGCATCTTATGTTATCTCTGGTGAAAATTACAGTGATGATCCTATTTTCACTAGTAGGGTGGACTAAATAATTAAAACCAAAATACAAATAGAACTATAAACAAAGAATATTCTGAATAGGTATCTTTAAAAATATCTGGCCCAAAGCTAAGGCATCCTCAAAACCTAAAAGTGTGGTGAAAGTATAATCTTTGGGAAATAAGAGAACTCCAAAGCTTGATTACAATCTCAGACTTTCTATCAAATTCTGGAGACCTGAAGGTTCTGTTTTAAAGTTTTAAGAGATATGAAAAATAGAATTTGAACACTAAAACTCACCAAAAATGATAATCTGAGAATAAACCTCTACATAAGACACCTAAAACTGTTTACTTTTATTTTAAGAGTGAATGGAGGAAAAATTCAATATGCTAAAGAGAATAGGAAGAAACTCCCTGCTGAATTTTGATCATCTCTTCAGTGGAAATAAAGTCACAAGTGATAATTGATAACCACATGTCAAATCTTGCATGGTTTTTCTGTCATTTGCCAAAATTCAAACTATGTGTGTAGACTGAAAAAAAGCCTGAAAATTTAATTTAGTGTGATTTTTGCTTGAATGCCCTAAGAGGCAGAAGTAAATAACTACAAAAATGTTACAAGGGACACAAAGAATATGAGTTTTTACTCCACATTCATAGCAAAAATAAGAAAATAAACACCATGAACAATATCCAGCAGGCAAAAAGAAAGTTTAGGTGCTTAGTATTTTTTTAATTAAGAGCTTCTTAAACATTTCTTTTTTTTTAATTTTTTAACATTTATTTATTATTGAGAGACAGAGCATGAGCATGGGAGAGGCAGAGAGAGAGGGAGACACAGAATCTGAAGCAGGCTCCAGGCTCTGAGCTGTCAGCACAGAGCCCGATGTGGGGCTTGAACTCACAAATGGCAAGATCATGACCTGAGCCGAAGTTGGACACTTAACCAACTGAGCCACCCAGGGGCCCTTTAAGCGTTTCTTAATAACAGTATATATTTAGGAATGTGAGATTGTATATAGTCTAACCCATACAGGGCATACTGTTTACGCTACATAATAACTCCAACAAGCAATTTTACTGTGGTATGACAAATTCTGGAGGGTCATAACATTTGAAATACTGTATCTGATTCAATGTATACAATATGTTTGACTCTCAGCAAGTTCTTCCTCCAATCCAGACTCAATTCATCCGTCAAAGGAAGGAGTTTGCACTAGAGGATGCATAAAAGCCTTTCCAAGTCTTTCTGTTCTTTGTGATTCTTTAAAAGTCAATATTTTGCTTATTCATTTCAGTCTGTTCACACATGTGCAAGCTTGGTGTTGGCAAAGCAGAGACAAGCAGCAGGAAGCTATGACTTACAGAAAAATAAAATCAATAACTCCAAACTGGATGCTTCAAAGATTATGTGTGTCCTTTGTCTCTCCTCTGGGGGAAAATGTTTGCAAGGATAGAAAAGATGTCAGAAGAACAAATGAGAGCTCCTAGGGAGCAGCCAGAAAAAAAGATGGAGGAGCTGGTTGGTAGGGTAGTAGAATATCACAGTTTTGTTGAAAGGGTTTGAAAAATTGTGAGTTTTGTCAAGCTTTTAAATATGAAATTTCACGAATGCTGCAAGATGTTTCTTATGTGCCGTTGGTATTTATGTAGTTAATAGGTAAAATTACCCTTTTTGTCCATCTCCTAAGTCCCCCTGCATATTCCCAGAAACACAATCATGACCTTCCTATTTCTATATAAGGAAAAATTTCTTTTTAAATAAGTAAATGCTTAGAGATAATACAAACATAGCTCAAGGTCACATATTTCTGTTTCTATCCTTTGCCCCTGCTGTCTATTATTTTTGTTACTAAGTTACTTATATTTTGTTATTTAATTATTTTGTACAATTTTGTCTACATGCCCATTTCTGTCTAGTTCCAGAAAAAGTCGTATTTTTTTTTCTTGTCCACTCCTCTCCATTTATGATTACCCCTCTCTAATAATACTCAAGGCAGAAAAATAGAGCCAAAGCATTAACAATGAGTAGAACTCAGAGAATACTCAAGGCAGAAAAATAGAGCCAAAGCATTAGCAATGAGTAGAACTCGAGATCTTGCTCCAAGTAATAACACTTTACAGATGAAGAATAAGACAGAGGTAGAAGGTAACTCACTGAACCTCATTTAACCAGTAACAGTGTAACTTGAACAAGTGATTCAGTCTGGGATACAATAAGGCCATCTGTTATTAGATAAAATGGCAAAGAAACAATTGTGTACTGTGGTTTTAACCTCATTGAATATTTTGTTAAATTGAATTATTTGAATTAAAAGAACTTACTTGTTTTTACTTAGAACATTTTTATGTTTGGTGGATTTCAAGTAAGGTAATAAACGTAAAATTATCTTTCCGCTAGTGCTTTTAGCCAGAAGTCCATTGAATGGTAGGTCAGTAATATGATCAATTTTGTACTTCAGGAAAAGACATCCTATAATTCCAAGGAGGATAAACTCAAAGGTAGAGCCAAGAAAAATGGAATAAACCCATCACAGAAGGACAAACACCTCATTATCCTGCCCGCTTACATGAGAAATCTAAAATAGGCAAACCCATAAAAACAGACAGCAACATGGTGGTTTCCAGGGGTTGGGAGGAATGGAGAGTGGGGAGTTGTTGCTCAGTAGGTACAACCTTTCAGTTTGCAAGATGAACAAGTTCTAGAGATCTGCTATACAACATAGTGCCTTTGGTTAGCAATTCGTATTGTACACTTAAAACTTTGTTGAGAGAAGAGCTCACGTTAAGTGTTCTTACTTCAAACAAGGAGAGTAGAAGGAAATTTTGGAGGTGATGTATTTATTACCTTGATTGTGGTATAGATTTCACAGATACATGCATATCTTCAAACTCATCACATTTGATACATCAGATACATTGGAGAAAGCTGAGGCCATCAGGCTGCTGGCAGGTCCTGAAAAGTAACACTTGAGATTCACTCAAAAAGAGTAGACTGAGAAACCCACCAGAGGCCCATCAAGCACACTGCTCTATGCATCATCCACGGGTGCTGCCAGGTTAGGGATCAGGTACAATGAGAAAGCCAATATCTACCTGAAGTTTATAGAGTGGGTTTTCTTTTCATACATAAAGGACTTTTCTTCTTCAGTCATTAACTTTGCAAGCAAAGAGAATTAGCTCAACTGTTATCAGGGTTTAAAGTTAAAACCATAAGGATAAAAAACTAGGTTCAACTGTGGAGAAGAAGCCAACTGGAAGAGAATGAAGTGGAGTAACTTGGAATATGGGTTTGACTGTGTCAGACCAACAGGATTAGATAAAAATTGATAGTTACCTATTCTCTTTATAGTTAGTTGATACCTCAAATTTTCTAGCTGTGTTATAAACCTCATTTTGTTCATTCAAAACAAATGCCAGTCTATTATTGGTTTATTAATTATACTCCAATAAAGAGGTTTCTTAAGAAAAGGTATAAATGAGAGATTACTTAAAACTACTTAATTAATTAAAACTACTTACAATAATTTGAGTGAAACAGAGACCAAACTACTGTTGCGGTGAAGGGAAAGATGATTACTTCCAATCCTTTTGTATTAGATGTAAAATGCTTTCGTAACATTCAGGATCTAGCTTAGGTAAGGATAAGCATGGATTCCACTTGATGGTTAAGATTTATAATGTTGCCACGGACTGTGGACTGTTAAAGTATGGCAAAGGTAAAGGTCAGAATGAATTATTTTTCTGGGTGTATTTTCCACATGAACATTAAATGCATACTAGGTAATATAAGGAAATAAAGGTGAAATAATAAAGAAGCAGAATATGTGATTTAAAAAAAAAAAAGGCAAAGTGAAAGAGCAGATGCAACCAGATACCTGCATGGCTCAGTTGGCTAAGGGTCCAACTCCTGGTTTTGTCTTGGGTCACAATCTCACAGTTCGTGGGTTCAAGCCCCACATTCATTGGGCTGTGCGCTGACAGTGCGGAGCCTGCTTGGGATTCTCTCTCTCTCTCTCTCTCTCTCTCTCTCTCTCTCTCTCTCTCCTTCAGAATAAATAAGCTTAAAAAACAGATTCTTGGGGCACCTGGGTGGCTCAGTCGGTTAAGCGTCCAACTTCGGCTCAGGTCATGATCTCGCAGTTCGTGAGTTTGAGCCCCGCATCGGGCTCTGTGCTGACAGCTCAGAGCCTGGAGCCTGTTTTGGATTCTGTGTCCCCCTCTTTCTCTCTCTGCCCCTCCCCTGCTTGTGCTCTGTCTCTCTCTGTCTTTCAAAAATGAATAAACATAAAAAAATTTTTAAAAAGCAGATTCAAGAAACTACTAAGGAAACAGTACCCTCAGAGTCAAGTTATGCATTGAAAGGAGGGAGAGAGAATTGGGTCATATTTCACGTACACAATGGATGATGTATAAAGTATTTTTCATGAAAGAAGTATTCCTAAATTGCAATAAAAGTGAGGGGTAATAGAAGATTTTAGGAGTAGTTAGTTTAAAAACAAACAAACAAAAAAGGTAGAGATGAAAGTATAAAACAAAAAATAAGTTTAGAAATGTCATTATCATAAATGGAAACACTAAAATGCCTTTTGTGATTTTGATCATTATTTAGCCTAAATTCAATATGATAACTCTTCTGCCTTGCAAATCTAATTTTGCAGACATTGATTTTCACTCTCAGCAGACATTCTGTAATAGCCTAACATTACAACAGTTTGATGTCTTATCAGAAGGGTATCTCCGAGTTTCTGTTCTTATGCTTTTTGTGATAAGTTTTGCTGAGCTTTTTAAAATTTTTATTAAAATTTTTTTAACGTTTATTTATTATTGAGAGACAGAGAAAGACAGAGCATGAACATGGGAGGGGCAGAGAAAGGAGGAGACACAGAATCTGAAGCAGGCTCCAGGTTCTCAGCTGTCAGCACAGAGCCCAATGTGGGGCTCGAACTCTTGAACAGAACAATCATGACCTGAGCGGAAGGTGGATGCCTAATGGACTAAGCCACCCAGATGCTCCTGCTGAGCTTTTAAATGACAGATATTTCATGGTTTTATTTTATATGCATACCTAGCTTTCTGCATAGCACACAGATTTGCATAAAAATGAGCTTGGGGCACAGGGTGGCTCAGTTGGTTGAGCTTGTGACTCTTGATTTTGGCTCAGGTCATAATCTCATGGATCCTGTGAGAGATTGAGCTCTGCCTGGAACTCTGCTCTCTCCTTGGGATTCTTTCTCTCCCTTTCTCTGAACCCATCCCCCACTCTTGCTCTCTCATTCTTGCTCTCTCAAAATTAACATTTTTAAAAATTTTCTTAGAAATGAGCATTAGCACAGTCCTTGAAAAGGATTAAGTTCTTAATAAGTGTATCCTGAGTTAAATTGTTTTGCACATACATTTGAATCAATATGGAACAGGTGTGAATATTGCAGAAATTTTGTGATATATATGTGTCACAGATACACAAATGATATACAAATTCCATTTCATTAAGGAAAGGATATTCTCTATTTTATTCACTTCTGATTCCTCATCTACAATGTGCCAGGCGCAAAGTAAAACTTTAGTAGTACTTACTAAATGAATAAATCAGTGAAAAAAATGAAAGAAAATGTCATGTTTGGAAACACAAAAAAATGTTCCAAAATATTCAGAATATCAGAAAATACAGAAAATAATGAATCAATAATTCAGTGCTTTTATTTAACAAATGTTAAATGTTATTTAAACAGAGATTAGATGTTAAACCAGCCCCAACAAGAAAAGTATCAGGAAACTTTCAAGGTAATTAACTTTTAGGATAGTTAAATGGAAGGATTCAATTTAAAACTCATTTATAAATTTTGACTTAGCTATTTTAGACATGTGCTCATATAAAATGCATGTGTAACATGTATTGTTGTGTTCTGATTTATATTTCTTTAAAAATCAGTAAGTGCCTGGCACTGAACTAATGAATTTACAGATATTCACTTATTTTATCCTTATAGGAACATTATGGGTAAAATCAGACCCAAAATTTACAAAAAGTAGACTCTTATGAAGTACATAGTATCATATATATGCTGTACTAAAAATGAATGGTAAAAATATATTTAGACCGTTTAAATAAAATATATCAAAAAAGGCCATTGGATTAATACTGTATAAAGTTAAACTGGAATACCGTAACATTTCAAATAGAATCTGAATTCTGACTGAAAACACATCATTTTTTTATGAAGAAATTAACATTTGGCTCCTTACCCTTCCTTTTCATCTTCTACCAGCATGTGTCAATTCTGCTTTCTTAATACTTCACAATTCATTCCCTCCCCTCCATCCCACTCCTTGAACTTAATTTTGTCCCATATCATCATGCATTTTGATTACTGTAAGGGCCACCTAGCAGATCCTAGTACTCTCCTCTCAGTAAAATGTATTCCATAGTTATCTCTTCAAAATGCAAACCTGATTAGAACATGTTCTAACATCTTTTTTCCAGTGGATTCTAATTGTCTTCAACATTAAATCAAAAGTCTTTAGCATGACACACAAATTTATTAGTTGGCCCTCTGTTTAACTTTACAATCTGTACTCTTTTTTTTCTCATTCTTTCTCCATACTCAGTTAACCTGAACTATATTCAGTGTACAAAATGCACGCAGTTCCTTCATTTTCTAGGCATTTTCACAGGACACTCTCTCTACATAGAATGGCCTCTCTCTCCCGTTCCCCATCTTTATCAAATGCCTTCTCATCTCAGTAGCTTCTTTGACTCATTACTCCTAAGCCCCCAAACCCAACCCCCCCAAATAGCCATGATATATACCTCTGTAGTAAGAAATATCAAACACTGATCTCACTGCCTGTTGCTGTTTTTAGCATGAAAACATGGGCTCCTTTGGGCATGGAATGTTTCTTTTTAAATCTTTATTCCCAGTGACTCGTATGTGCCAGGCACAGGGTAAGTACTTGATAATTGAGGGAAGAATAAATGAAGACAGGATAGCATGGGCACAAATGGCTTTCCAGTCATCTTAAATTATCTTTTTTATCAGTACATTTCCTGTGGTCCTTCGTAGTCTTATGCAAATTAGTTTCTGAGTGTGCAATTACAAGCACAATAGCTATCCCAAAAAGAGTTACTTTTTATTGGAACATTAAAGATTACTGCTTTGCAGAATAGAATTTTGGGTAATTTGGCAGTCTATAGAGATTGCCGGTTGTGGATGATTCTAGTTCCTGCTGAAATAGGCACTCCTTTGATAACCTCACTTTCTGAAGTTATTACTAGGCTCATCAGGTTTCATATACAGCACCTAAACTGATATAATAGTACCATGAAAATCTGCCATGTGTGGGTTCTTAAGCTGATTGTCATTTGTATTATCTTACAGAAGAGGCAAATAAACCACTCAAATACATAAAGCATTGTTCATATATAGCATTCTTTTATAATAGTGCAGAATTGCAAGATGTCCAATTAGGTTTTATGGCACTAAGATTTTGATTTATATCATCTGTAGGAAAGAAAAGAAAAAAAATTTAAATGGGGCAATGAAAATGGGACAATACCCTATCAAATAAATCTTAGCAATACACATTCAAAGTGTCATATGCAGAAACAGATATAAATACATGAAAGACGGTATCACTGCTGAAGTAATGGCTCATTGAGATGCCTGTTTGCTGAGAAAAGACTGTCATGTTTTGCTTACAGGGTCAAACTAGCTATGGAATAATGCTAACACCTTTTAATACAAACTGGATATTTCTTTTTTAAATGAAGAACAAACTAATCAGAAAGGTTTTCAGATTCACTGTGGTGCTGATATTCTTGCACAGTTCTTCAGATGCTTCTTATTGTTTTGAAAGGGCAAATCCATTGAGATTGACAGTTCAGCAGAAATGGTCTGTCTAGTATCTTCTCTGTGGCTTGAACGGTACACATTCTACATGTCGCAGTACTTTAAGAGTCATGCTAAAAATTCACATTTGCTCTGGGTTTGCTTGTTGGTAACTGCCTTAGAATAAAAACACTTCTTTTGAGGGATGGTTATGGGTACAATAAACTATGCAGTACACCTCTTCATCTGATTTTGGAAACTCTTACAATCAAAATGTCAAGTCATAGAGCTATTTTTGTATCATTTTAGGGTGGCAGAACTCTGCATGTGCCAGGGTCCGAGAAAATACAAAGACCAGTTAGGAAGGACCTAGGCTCTTTCAGCCTTGTGCCATATATATATTCGTAAACTATATCTCTTCTGCAGCTGGAGTGTAAGCATCTTTTCTCACACTTTCGCTTATCCTCCTTCTGAACCTATTCATCTGTTTACCTGTCTGGCTATCTATCTATTTATCTGTCATCAGTAGACTTCATGCCCAACAAAAAGCCCAACACAGGGCTTGAACTCATGACCCTGATATCAATACCTGCACGGAGATCAAAAGCCAAACACTTAACCAACTGAGCCACCCAGGTGCTCTGTTTATTTCTTATATGGGACATACCACCCTCTGTATTGTGTGGTAATGACTGTCTATATATTTACAGAAAATACAGTTAGCAGTAGAGCACAAGACCTGTCAGTCTCTCTCTCTTCTCCATATTTCTGTTTTTATTTCTTTCCCACACCAGAATGATAACACATTTTTCTCTATGTTATCTCTCCTCTCATCACACTCGTTTGTTGGCTCTTTACGTCCCTAATATGATATTCTAGAATCCACTTGAATTTAAATTCCATTAAAGTTAATAATTTGACAGTATTTTTCACTGCTGTATCACTGATAGATAGGGAAATAATTTGATGTTGTAATAGTTGAATTGTTAAATAATAAATTAATGAACAAGGTAGATCCTAGACTTTTTCTTCTGTGGAGCTCTCCCTGCCTATGGTATCCAGTAATTTTAGGTACCGTCTGTATGCTAGTGACTCTTTTCCACTCTTTGACTTATTTTCTTACATATCTTAGCTATTGCAATATAACTTAAAAACACCGAATAACCTAGTTTCATACTATGGATATCTTTTCCATAGCCTGTATATTCCCAAATTGTTTGCTCTTGTTTAATTTTTGGAATATGGACTCCTCGTTTTGTATCCCAAATTTGTTGCAAATTTTTGCTCCTCTTCCTCATTTTTAGCAAAAATTCAGACTTCACTTCAGGTTCTGAAACTAAGCATCTCTTCAAGAGTTTCTCTTATTCTTTGGGTTTCAGTATTACATATTAACTTGGATAAGAATTTCAAATTGTGTTCCATGGAACATTATCTATTGTCAGTTCAGCCTCTCATTTTCCTTGCCCCAATGACTTACCCAACCCCATATTTAAAAAGAAAATAATATATATATTATACAGTGCCCTACAATAAAATTCAATTTCTCTGTAACAGACCTTATTATTTTCCCCTCAGACCTGCTCCTCTGTCATCTGCTTTCTTAAATGTTTACACTATAATGCTGCAGAACTGTATAATGCACAGTACAATTTTTATTTTATCATCTTGAATAAAAACACAGAATAAGGTAGGACACCAGACATGAGCCAACACCTTGTGAATATCAGCAGTGCAATTCAGTCACCCATATTCTGAAATACATGTCCAAATCCTATACCTTTGAATCATATTTGAGGTCTGATTTTTATTCCCTACTTATCAGACAACTGCCAAGCCGAAAAAAATTTTCCTGTGGATCAGGCAAGGGTATAGGACGTTAAATGTATTAAAAAATAATGGTAGGGGCGCCTGGGTGGCGCAGTCGGTTAAGCGTCCGACTTCAGCCAGGTCACGATCTCGCGGTCCGTTAGTTCGAGCCCCGCGTCAGGCTCTGGGCTGATGGCTCAGAGCCTGGAGCCTGTTTCTGATTCTGTGTCTCCCTCTCTCTCTGCCCCTCCCCCATTCATGCTCTGTCTCTCTCTGTCCCAAAAATAAATAAACGTTGGAAAAAAAATTAAAAAAATAATGATAAAAAAATTACCAATAATGATAAAGGAAAAATATTTTTAAATATATGAAGGACTAAAAATCATTGACCCTACACACACATACATACACACACACACATGTAAATATCATATATGCTATTCCTAAATAAAAGCCTAGTTTTAAGATACATTCTTGGGTTTTTTTTTAATTAACAAATTGATCATCTATCATCTATCTGTACTTTTTCATAGGATTGCATATTATGGGTATAGCAAAATTAACTCATCTTGGTTAGTCATATTTATGGGTTTCTTTCATAGTTTGAGATGTGTAGCAACACAGTTACCTTATTTTAGTTTCTGAAAGCATACCTTTGCACATGTAGTTTCCTTTGTCTGGAAAATTCTCTTCCCTGCTTTCTTTTTCTCTTTTCATATCTCAGATGAAATGTCATTTCCTTAGGGAATATTTCTTTGATCTCATGGGTGAGGTTCCATTTTTAGGAGCCCCTCTCAGTCTTAACTCTTGCCATGCTCCTATTATCTTTGAAATGTTAGGCTAAATATAACTGACTCTTAATACTAATACTCTTAATACTAATTGATTGATACTAAATCACTTCAATATACTTTAGTGTAAATACTCTGCCACCATGTTCTTATAGCATCCTGTGTTTATTTTCATAATACTTTCACAGTTTATATCTAACCATCTGTATGAATAGTTGATTTTTTTCTTACTAATCTGTAATATTTATGAAGGCATATATTGGATCTATTTTGTTTATCATTTTATTCCCAGTGTGTAGTATAGGTCCTGATATAGATGCTCAATAATAGAATGAATGAGTGAATAAATTATTCAAAGAATATCATTGAAAATCTACTTCTGATTCCATTTGAAGGATTACTGAAAAAATACATTCCTAGACAAAACTGTTTCCTCAAGGGGTATTTACATTTTGATGTATTTACATTTTGATAGAACCTGCCAAACTTCCTGAAGAGTTATGTGTTTTACACGGTTGCTATGCCTGTTGCTAGTTAGCAGGGAATGATATTCTATCCAGGAGACATTAAGCTCAGAGCAAACATTATTCAAGATAATTGATTCAAAAGAGTTAAGAGATCATTGAAGCCTAGGTAGGGAGGCATAAGGCATAAAGGCCAAGTAAGACAGTAAATTGGAATGCTATCTGGGTGAACTCTCCTGACCTAGTAAGGATGGCCCTTCCCAATCAGTGCGTTCTAGGTTGTCTTCACTATGAACTGACACGAACTGACTGCTAATATGTATTAATATATATAAATATATAATGTATATTATGTATGTAATATTATATATGTATATTATACATATTATGTATATGTATATAATATGTATACATATTATGTATATGTATATTATAATATACATATTATATATATATATATATATATATATATGCCTCTATCTCATTAGCATCATAAAATACCCCAAACTTCTCCCCCTACATACCTTTATTTAACCATTTTTTCATTCCAGAAACTTGGAAGTTATCTTAGACAATTTATGCATCATTTTTCTCCTCACTCAGTCTGTTGAAATTCTGTTTTAAACTTCAGAATACATCTTAAATCCAACAAGTGCTTTGATATGCATTTACATTACCATCAATGTTGCTGTTTTATTTTCCTCCAGTAGCCTAGATGTTCAACATTATATACAAATATGTAATATGTGAGAGAGGCCCCACAAAGGAAAGTAAAAGCACACCAAGTGTTAGGCTTGAATTGTGTTGTAATGACAACCCTCAAAATGAATTTGAAATGGAGTTTAACTCTTCCATAATAACTGAAAAAAAATAGTTGTTTTAAAATACCGAATACTGACATAATCAATAATCAGAATTGGATAACTTTAGTTAACTGTTAGCTGTTACTCATTCAACAAATATATACTAATAATCTATGAATCATTTAGTTTTGAAAAAAAAATTTAATGTTTATTTTTGAGAGAGACAGAGACAGAGCGTGAGTGGGGGAGGGGCAGAGAGAAAGGGAGACACAGAATGCGAAGCAGGCTCCAGGCTCTGAGCTTGAGCTTGTCAGCCCTACGTGGGGCTGGAACTCACGAACTGTGAGATCATGACCTGAGCCAAAGTCGAACACTCAACCGGCTGAGCCCCTCATGAAGTTACTTTTTAATGGGAAGCGACAGATTATGAAATCATGAACAAGATAATTATTATATATAATATATAATATGGCAAAAATAAAGCAAAGTATGTGAGTATGTGATCATGGAGTATATAATAAATAGGCAATATTCTTTTTTAATTCATAGTCAATTTGTGGTTGTATGTACTACATACATAAAACATTAAATCTTGGCATTACGCTAGCCATATTTCAAGTGCTCATTAGCACATGAGGTTAGTGGATATTGGACATCCTGTGTTGGATAGTACAGCTCTAGATTATGCTCAGATGGTTATGCAAGAATGTACATGATAGAAAAAGAGGATAACATTCCTTTAATATCATGGTTTTCAGCCTTGGGTGCACAGTGGAATCACATTTGGGAGCTTTTAAAAAATCTCAATGTCCAGACTGCAATTCAGATCGATTAAATCTATATCTCTCAGAAAGGGATATAAGCATTAATATTTCTCCCTGAGTTATTCTGCTCTACAGCCAGCCAAGGCTAAGGACCCGTATTACAATACATGACAATTTCAGAGGAAAACTATACACTGAATATGGCATATTCAGAGGATATGCCATAGGTTCAAAAGCAAGCAGGTCTCCTTTAAGAAAAAAAAGTATGATACCATTATCTTTTCAAAACAAACTAATGTTCATCAGTGTCTCGTTCTTAGTGTACATTCTAAGCCCGTTCACATCTTTGTCCACATATAACTTTCCAAAATCCAATGCAGTGCCCCCTATACTTTAGCTGGAGATTAACCAAACTCAGTTTAAGAAGTTGACATGATTAGATCTATGTTTCAGACAAAGTATTAGACATCAGTATGTACGATGAATTGCCAGTGACGAGAGAAAAGTTGTAGGAAGATCAACTATAAGGGTGAGGGGTTAAAATCAAGGGATTTAGGCTTATAAATGTTGCAGCAGAAAAAAAGAAGTATGAATTTACAAATGTTAGTCTTTTTTTTTTAACAATTCATGCACTTTTTTAAAAAAAGTGACAACTCTTAACATGAAAGTTATTACCTACTGTTTCATTGTATATGTTTATGAAGGCTGGGGATTGATTCATTTGTGTCCCCTGTCTTATGTTGAAGAGGGAGAGAATATGAGGAAATTGGACAAGTCAGAGATGATTTGAAAATTATTTTGTTTTGTTTTGGTTTTGGGTGTTTTTTTTGAGTATAGATGACACACAACATTATATTGGTTTCAGGTGTACAACTTAGTGATTTGACAAGTTTATACATTATGTTATGTTCACCACAAGGATGGCTATCAGCTGTCCCATTACATTGCTGTTATATCACTGACCATATTCCTTATACTGTGCTTAAAAATTATTATTATTATTATTATTATTATTATTATTATTATTTTCATTTATTTTAGAGAGAGCATGAACAGGGGAGATGGGCAGAGAGAGAGAGAGAGAGAGAATCCTAAGCAGGCCTGATGCAGGGCTAGATATCATGACCCTGGGATAATGACCTGAGCCAAAATCAGGAGTTGGACGCTCAATCCACTGAGCCGCCCAGGTGCCCCAATACTGTGTTTTTTATTCCCGTAACTTACTCATTACATAAGTGGAGGCCTATGCCTCCCTCTCCCCTGCACCCATTTTGCTCAATCCCCCTTGCCCCTTCTGGCAACCATGAGTTTGTTCTCTGTATTTATAGTTCTGATTCTGCTTTTTGTTTGTTTATTCATTTTTTAGATTCCATTTGTGAATGGAACCATATGGCATTTGTCTTTCTCAGTCTGACTTGTTTCATTTAGTGTAATACTCTCTAGGTCTGTCCCTTTTGTCTCAGATGACACAATCTCATCCTTTTTATGGCCATGTAATATTCCATTGTGTATATATACCACAGTTTCTTTATCCATTCATCTATTGATGGAACTAAATTGTTTCTATGTCTTGACTATTGTAAATAACACTGCAATAAACATAGGAGTGCATATATCTTTTAAGTTAAGATTTTTTAAGTTTGTTTGTTTGTTTGTTTGTTTGTTTGAGAGAAACAGCATGTGAGTAGGGAAGGGGCAGAGAGAGAGAGGAAAGAGAGAGAACCCCAAGCAGGCTCTGCACTGTCAGTGCAGAGCTGGATGCAGGGCTCTAACTCACAAACCCCAAGATCATAACCTGGACCAAAGCCAGAGTCCCATGCTCAACTGACTGATCCACCCAGGCACCCCTGAGTTAAGATTCTTAATTTCATTGGTAGAGAGGAGCATAATACCATGAACAAGAAATGAGATTCAAGAGGTTGTCGAGGGAAACATAATTGATCTTATTCTTTTTATGTTTATTAGTTTACCTGCAAGGCATCCAGAAGAAAATAAAATATATGAGGTTGATTTGAACTAGAAATATAGATTAGTCTATACTATATTGTTTGCCAAAGATATATTCTCATTTTTAAGGCTTTGTAATTTTTGCTTATGAGCTTGATATCTAGCATGAAGCTTGGCACATAGACTATTGTGGAACTTAACCAGCATGAATTACAAGGGAATTGTACGTATTAACATGACTTGGAAATGGAGTCAATGAAGAGCCCTTGATTCTCATCATTTGTACTAAGGTTTAAGGCAACTTAATAACTGTATCCATTAAAACATTTTGTATGGTAATTGATAATTTTGAGATATAATATTCATAAGAAAACCACATCATGAGCAAAGAGTGATGCTAAAGAAGGGAGAGAACATGGAAACAAACAAATTATTGTATAAATTCTACTTCAGAGTCAGGATTGGTCAGTGTATTGGTTTACTAGAGCTACCATACAAAGTACATAGGCTGGGAAGCTTAGACAGTAGAAAATGATTTTATCACAGTTGTGGAGGCTGGAAGTCTAAGATCAAGATTTGGACAGATTGGTTCCTGGTGATACGTCTCTTCTTTGCTTGCAGATGGCCTCTTTCTGCCCATCCTCATTACCTTATTTTAACTGAATTACCTTTTTAAAGATCATCCATAAAAATAGCCATATTCTGAAGTTACCAAGTGTTGGAGTGTCAATATATGAATTGTGGACCATGGGCATAATTTGGACTGTATGAGTCCAGGAATTGGTTTATAATGTATAGAATACATGTATAGAATTCATGTATAGAATACATGAGAGGAAGTAAAAAAAAATGGACAAGGAAAAATAGAAGGAACAAGGAAGAAAGATGATAAAAGAAGATCATCATTTTGTTGGGAGGGAGAGGAGGTATTGGGAGAAGAACAGATGAAAAGAAAGAAAACAGTAGGAAAAGGAGAGAAAAGAAAAAGAAAAGGAGAAATACATAGAAAAGAAACAGAAGTCTGAAGATGGAAAACAGTCATGATGATTTACAAATATTTTCTATTTGTATTCAAATAATATTCAAAATATTATATATTTTTAGTTTAATGAAACCTTACAAGGTATCTATAAAATATAATTTAATAACCTCATTGTAAAAATAAAGTAAAAAATTAAGAAAGACATTAGTATATGGCAAGGCCAGTTTTCTGATATAATGTAACATAGTCCTTGATTTATTTAGGATGGCAGTTTTGTTTTGTTTTGTTTTTTGTACACTACAACCTAGTAATTAATAGCCGAAAATACTTCTGTATAGCTTCTTAGGTTTATAAGCTTGTAACAATGCCTATTTTGCAAAAACTCTAATAATTGTTAAAGGAGAAACTAAAAATAATACTCTATTAAAATTTTACTGAGAGATTAAAAAATTTTCTCAATAGAAATAAAAATAGTTTAAGAAGAACAAAAACAGTGTCTTTTAAAAATTGGGCATATAAAAAGTATGGAACTTCTTTGGTATAAGAACTTATAAAGGATACTAGGGAATTTGAGGTCTTTGGAAACTCTCAGGTGAGTCACACAAAGGAGGAATATATATGTTTTATGTCGTTAGTAAGTAAGAAATACACATTTTTCAGTTGTGGAAAGTATCTATGGTTCCCATACAATTTGAACTCTCTGAGAATAAAATAAAGAAGGATTTGTTATGTTTTATTTGTTCTCCTTGTTGACTGTGTTTGTGACTGCTTCTAAAATGATCGAATGGTCACCTAGCAAGTGTCTCTTCAGGCAGCACTTAGACAACCCACCTGGATGCCAACATACAGCCCAGATATTTTAAAAATAAAAATAAAAATAAACATATTACATAATACCGTGTGTCATATAGAAGGAAGAAGAGCATTTTGGCTAGTTTATGATTAGAAATTCCACTAGCAGCTGGATATTTGGGTCATATTGTTGTGATCAAATAATTAACTGCAGAATGTACACATTGTCTTTCCAAAAGATTTTGTGTTTCTATGAAAGAGATGAACTGATAACAGTTAACAAATTTTTTGGCTACTTGTACCTGATAAATAAGTTATTTACTTCAATATTTTATAAACATGAATGATTCAAATTTCAAATGGCTTCACTTTTAGTGTTTTCAAAAAATTTCACCTGATTTAAAGTTTCCCAACACTCCATTGAATCATAGACCTGCATTCTATATCTGATTTATCAGTGGCAATCTAAAGGACCAGAAATGTGCAATTATACTCAAGTTTACCCTATCTTTTTTTGAGTATAGTTTACACACGATGTTATATTAGCTTCAGGTGTACAACATACTGATTCAACATCTCTGTATACTACTCTATACTCACAACAAGTGTAGCTACCATCTGTCACCATACAATGATATTACAGTATCATTGACTATATTTCCCATGCTGTACCTTTTATTCCCATGACTTATTCATTCCATGACTGAGAGCCTCAATCTCCCACTCGCCTCTACCCATTTTGTCCATCCCTCCACCTCACTTCCCTCTGGCAACCATCAGTTTGTTCCCTGTATTTGTAAGTATGATTCTGCCTTTTGTTTGTTTATTCATTTATTTTATATTTTAGATTTCACAGTTGAGTGAAATCTTTACTTTTGAGTTATTGTGTGGCTTGACTTTGTCTTTAATTATCATCAAAAATTTTGTTCATTTGCTTTCATAAGAACATACTTTCTTTTGTGGTACAGATATAAATCTTGAAAAATGCATCATCATTTTACATAATTATCTTGGAAAGATATTAAGCGCTTATTAGTATTGCATTAGTACTGGCATTATATTCTTTAGTTCAGCTTTTTATTGAACAGGTTCCAGAAGAGTTTTAGTCAAAAAGATCAAAGTACGTGTCATCAACAGACTCCTCTGATTCTTCTTTCTTTGCTTCCACTTCCTTCTTCTCAGCTGGGGCAGCAGTGGTGGAGGGAGCGGAATCTCCTGCTGGTGCAGCACCAGCTTCTGGGGCAGGTCCACCAGCGCCTACATTGCAAATGAGGCTCCGATGTTGACATTGGCTAGGGTCTTTGCCAACAAGCCTGGCCAGAAAGGTTCAACATTTACCCACGCTGCTTTAATGAGAACGTTGATCTTACCCTCCATAACTGTCACCTCATCTGACATGAAGGATGAAGGCCGAATAGATGCAGTGAGCTCCAAGATGGAGACCATGACACCAGCAAGTGCTGAGTGGGCACTGCCAGGCACAGTGCTAATCACAGTGGGATGAAGTGTGGGTCTCAACCCAATGCGGCCTTATATTCCTTGGAAGGACCAAGCACCTTAGCAGCAGCTGAAGAAAGCTGCCATTAGCATTATTTTAAGAGCTAAACTGTAAAGAAAAATAATTTTTACATAAAATAAAAGGGCAATATTTTACGTGAAAAGCTTTTAAAGACTATATGTCATCTAGGATAGTATAGACATTAAATTGATGACTGTTGCACTCGATAACATAGTAGTAAATGTTAACTGGCTCTCAAAAATTAAAAAAAAAAAAAAAGTAGACTTGACTTTAAACCAGTGTCCATAAATGCTCTTACCTTAGCAGATTTCCTGAAAATGGAGTTGGGGAAGAGTGGTGCATAATTGGTTCCAGTGAGCTGATAGGAGCTAGCTCCAGTAGATCACTGCTTATATTGAAATAATGTTTGGAAGACACAACATAAACTGTATATTATAGAGGATAATATTCATTAAATCAAGCAAAATATACTGGTTTCAAAATTACACTATTTTATTACAACTATAGATTTCAAAACTGATCATCAGTTAAGTAAATAACTCATTCTAATGTAATACTTCCTTCAATATATTCACTTTATACTTTATCGATAGACTCAATACTTGCCACTCTCCCTGGGTGTATCTGAGTGAACTATCAGTTCTGTAATTTATTTACCTGTCTCAACTGTATGTCAATCTTTCTATATAGTCTGAATATAGATTTTTCTTGGCTGTTTTCCTTTAATTGTCCATGTTTATATATATTTCTAAGGTATAAACAATGTGTGTCTAATGTGTACTTAATACACATATAGCTAATCTATATCCACTGTACATATATCTCTAGCCATAGTCATACCAATATCTATGCTTATTCCATCTCCTCTGGTTTATCGATATCTAACCATTTGTTATAATAATGTAAATCTTTGTTTATAATTCACAATTTGACCTAAATGACTTAAAAAACAATTAGACATATTTAATGTATATATATGAATTGATTTCTACCAAAATATAAATATTAGCATTAGATTTATTTTTCTTGTTTTCATAAAAGGAAAAAGTTAAATACCATGAAGACTCTAGGCCCTTAACGTGGCTGGTCAGAGAATGCTAATGAAGTTAAAAGGAAAGTCAAGTTTCTGATTCAGAAGATTAATTTCCAAATCCACAGTTTAGTTTTTTGATGGTTACTTAGATGGAGTTAAAGGTCTAGCTGAAGATAAAAATCCAAATATTTCTATCTTCTACCAATTACATTCTTTGTAATTCCTTAATAATTTTAGATAAGTTTTAATAAAATATGAAAATAAAACAGGATAATTTATATGAGGGCAAAAATAGAAGTCTACATTTCAGGCCAAGTAAAAAAAAAAGAGGTAAAATAAAGGTTAAGGCAGAAGAGTAACTATGATTAACCACTTTTGTTAAGACAAAAAAAAAGGTTATATGTGTTTCTTTTAAAGGAAATTACCATTACATTTCCCAATTCAAAAATATAACTTCATGGTCTCAATTAGGGTAGATTTCCTTAGAAAACTTGTATCCAAGTATTTCCTGCGAATTAAATATTACCACATAATTATTTGTTTATATAAGTTTGTACTTAATAGTTTCAATTATATGTCATCGCAACGTTTTTCATACAATATTTATTATCTTAGTCCTAAAACTTGATAAACATCAGCAAAACCATACTACTTTTCCTCAGTAAGAAAGTGAGAAATGACATTTGCAGAGATGAAAATAATTTCCTATATCTCTAAAAAAGTTACTTTTCATTGTGATCAGAAATATTTCTAGTAAGCACCTTTGAGAAATACAAAAATGTTTTTTCCAGGTTATTCTCTTTCCCTTTGATCCCATGTATTTGGTATATAGCAATGAGAAGCTTATGGGACCTGTGAAAAACGCTAAGTCCAGTAATGTGTGCCTAATAATAAAATTGGAAGGCCTTTAGAAACACGTGAGGTTAAGACAGAATTGACTCCAAAGAACACTATGAAATACAGTGATAAATTTTCATCTTCCACTTTTATTTCTTCATGCTCCTTTGATTCTCTCTTCTCCATATAACTCTCTCTTTCTCTTATAGACTGCTGAAACATTACATGGGAATTCTGTTCTTCAGTCAGATAATTCTTTTGGATTTTAGTATTGGCCATGGAGGGATTAGAACATGATAGAAAGAGCCCTGAGCCTAGAAGTCATCCTGTACATCATGTGCACATTTAGAGGGACATTAAAAGTGATACAATACATAGGATGAATTTAGGACTGAAAGAAAAAATGGACACAAAATTGAGCAAACTCTGCAATTCTGGGTAGGAGAGAAGAAAGCATACCCATTTTGTGGGGCAGTTGCTTAGTGCATAGCAACGTCATAAACCATTAACAAGAACACCATACCACGAAGGATGGCCTCATGTAACAAGTGAAGCTCAAGCTGGCAGTAAACATCAGAGGATTCAATGAAATAATTTTGTGTCTTAAAAGGCCTTAGAATATGGTCACACAGAACCCAGGAACAGATGGTACTGTGCAGTGCAGGTTGGCAGAAAGTCCTTTCAAGGAATTATATCAGTATATATCAGGCCTCAAGTCAACTCAGTGGGTTTAAAGAAAAAAATTTGATTACTTGGAAGGATAGTAAGAAAATTGGCAAGGCTGTAGTTCAAAACCAACCAAAAATGCCTGGGAGGTTCTCTAGGTATGGATGGATGAAGATCACTAACTAATTTAAAAATAAACTATAGGGAAGAATAACCAGCTGGAATCAGCAAGAACAACTATTTAGTTATGATCTTAGAGAATGGAATAAAAACTATTTAACCTACAGTTGTAAGACAAAATATATGACACTAGGTAAAATTTGAGTATCTGTTAATATTGAATAATTGCAATATTTGGGTAATATTTTTACTTAAAATTTTATTGTTTGGTTCAAAATTAACTGTGTCTTTTTGTGCCTATGTGTGGAAAATCTAGTGATCTTAATTTAATGACAGCTGCATGTGAGAGCTAGCCTTGTGCATCGCACCAGGCCTGAATCTGCAAGAGAAGACAACTTTAGAGAGAAGAATGTAGGTAGAGGTTGGGAGACAAGCAGTCCCAGGTATCTGTATGGCATAAGTCTATATCTGAAACCAATTTCCTTAAACTGTTAATTTTTAATAACTATATGAGACAAACTAATCCCTTGATTTATGTAGAGCATTGCCATATATGTAGCCCACCACGAATTATAATTTCTAGTCTGTAGCATTCAGTGAAGGGTAACCTGCCATAATATTTGAAGTTTATACATCTGAAAGACAAGCAGACATTTTTATTTTTATTTTTATTTTTTATTATTTTTTTAAGTTTTTATTTATTTTGAGAGAGTGCAAGCAGGGGTAGGGCAAAGATAGAGGGGGACAGAGGATCTGAAGCAGGCTCCGCACTGACAGCAGAGAGCTCAAATTCACGAACCATGAGATCAGGACCTGAGCCAAAGTCAGGCTCTTAATCGACTGAGCCACCCAGGTCCCCCAAGCAGACTTTTTTTTTTAAATAAATCCAGTTTGAACTGTAATTTGAGTTTTACTATAGCACTCATTTCATTTTTATTATGAACTTTTAAGTTCTGGAAGAGTTAAGCCTTCTTTATTTGTCTAAGAAATGAATTATGCCATTCCAAATTATTGTGTCCCATGATGGATGAATGGATAAAGAAAATGTAACACACACACACACACACACACACACACACACACACACACACTGGCATAGTATTCAGCCATATAAAAGAAGGAAATCCTGTCATTTGTGACAACATGTATGATCCTTAGGATATTATGCTAAGTGAAATGTCAGACAGAGAAAGACAAATACTATATGATCTCATTTATATATAGATTTCCAAAAAGCCAAACTCAGAAATAGAGAGTAGGGACACCTGGGTGGTTCGGATGGTTAAGCTTCTAACTCTTGATTTCGGCTCAGGTCATGATCTCAATGATCATGACATGGAGCCCCATGTCAGGTTCCACGCTGAACATGGAGCCTGCTTAAGATTCTCTCTCTCCCTCTCATCTGCCCTTCCCCAACTTGTGCTCTCTTGCTCTCTCTCAAAAAAATAGATAAAATATAGTTAATCACATAACATGCCATACCATACCATACCATAAATATAGAGAGTAGAATGGTGGTTGCCAGAGCTGGAAGGTAGGAAAAACGGGGAAATGTTGGTCAAATTGTATGAACTTCCATTTATAAGGCAAAAAAAAAGTTCTGGAGTACCTAAATACACAGAATCATGACTATAGTTAACATGCTGTGTTATGTATTCCAAACTTGCTAAGACTGTATCCTAAATGTTCTTACTGCAAAAAAATAAATAAAGTAGTTATATTAGGTAATAGATGTGTTAACTTTTTGTGGTAATCATTTCATAATATATGTGTGTATCAAATTATCATGTACATCTCAAATTTATATAGTGTTGTACGTAAATTATATCTCAGTAACACTAGAGTGAAAAAAAGAATGAATACTAAACACAAACATCTGAACTGTAACCTAGATCTTGGTAGCACATTCTGAATTCTTCATGTCCCCATTCAGAAAGCATAGTGTATAATTCCTTTTTCAGAAGGGTTGGTTAGAAGAGGGGAATTGGGACATAAACTTATATTTATTGCCTGAGATTTTTACTTTATCAGTCTCTAATAGTAGCCATTACTCTGCTAATAACATAGTTGTACAGTTGAGGCTGAAATTTTATTTCCTGGGAATTTATGGTTTCTAGTGTTAATATCCAGGCTTATGAAACCTATATACTATGCCCTGAAGCTCATGAGTTTGGGGTATAAGGCAGTGCTTTGTCCTGGTCATATCTTAAATGGGGATGGAGTTGACAGTGGCTATACCTAGTAATGTGCAGTTTTCTGGTGAAATTACTTTTTATTTAATTACTCGTCCCTGCCTCTTTACTACATTTTAATACCAAGAACAAAATGAGGTCCCAAGGCCAATTCCCAAAGGGTAATATTTTTATTAATATAGAAAACAATCCTGGTAATTGTCAGAGTTATGGGGTCTAGGAGAGAAGTTTTGACTGCTTGCTTTTCCTTGTATATATTTCAGGAGGTGTTAAATCAGAAGATTCTATATTTCCTTTTAAAAATCATATGTAATTGGTAGGAAAACATTAAGTGACAGCTTAAGAGAAAAATCCGTTCTCTTTAGAGCATGGGTGAATGAGAGCTCATTGAGACAGAGGTGTCTTAAGTGTCACTTCAGGGAGTGACCTGCTTCAGGTCATAGAGGACATATGACCCTTGCTGGCCACTAGTACCAGAACACTAAGAAAGAAGATATAAATCATAGAATGAGACCATGAAGGCAGATTCTTTGATCACATCTCCTTGGAAGCATTTCTAGTTCTTTTTAATAGAATATAGATTCTTATGATAATATAAAGATTTATTGTTTCTAAACAAGAAAGATCTATAGCAAAGTCTGAGTTGAACAAGAGCTTTCATTATGAAACTTTTATAAAACTATACCCTGGCACAAAGGTTTAGGGGTCTCACTTTGTCTGTTCCTGATCATTGTTTGTTGTAAGAGGAAAAAGCATGTTTTTTTAGAGTCTTTAAGCCAGATTCAGTGGGCTGTAATTCTCTGATAAACCACAATGAAGATAGGGATAGAGAGGAAGGGAAAAGTCTAATAATATAGTTTAAAATCTTGAAACATATACCCAAATAACAATAGCCTGAAATTTTTATAATTCATGGTAAGAAACGTAAAGCATGATGGTTAAAAGTATTGAAGCCAGAAGGCAGCTACACCTTCCTAGCTGTTTGAACTTTACCTGGTTACTTTATCTCCCTTTTCCTCAATAAGTGCATTTGTGCAATGAGAATAAGAATGATAATAAATACTAATTCTAATGATAACATTTATTTTATTGCATTACAAAAATAATCAAATTAATACATAATGTCGTAGACTCTGGGTCTAAAGTTCTCTCTTGTCTCGAAAGAGAGCAGGCGCAGGATGAAAAATGAGAGAAGGCTAATGTCTGGGAAAAGACAAGAGCCCCGAATAAGGGTTCTGGTCCCATTTTTATTAGGATCAGAAGGCTTACAAACATGGTGATGGATGTGCACAAAGAGACAATGAATCTGTGATCATTAACTTGTGGATGTGAAGGAAAGGGGATCTTGAAGATATTCGGGGTTAGGGGTTGGGTTAATACAAAACAAAATCCTGAAGGTGTTTTCAGTGGACATGAGGCACCACCTCTGTTTATCTTAGCTAGCCTAGGGGATGAGACAGGTAGGACATGTGACTTCAAGGTTGACAAGACACCTTTCTTTTGTTAATCATCTCCCCTCTGGGCAACTTCGGCTCTGCAGCACACAGCTGCAGTCTGTAGCCCAATTTACCTGTTTACCTAACTTGGTCCTTCCTTCCTGTGAAAGCAGCTTTCTGCTATAGTACTAAATTGGGGGACACTTCCACCCTGAATACCTAATCTTGTTTATTTCCTATACCTATGTTCTATATTGGGGCCTTTGCCCCTCCATCTCTGCCCTGCCTTCCCTATACTTATTTACCTAATCTTGTTTACCCAAACTTGGGTGTGAGCCTCCTATGGCTTTGTACTTCTTTATACCTTGTTAACCCATTGGTGTAAGCCCAGGGGATTCCCAAGCTTATTTCCCCCACGTGTATAGAACAGTACACATAATAAACACCCAGTAAACATTAGCTGTTACTCAATGTATCCTCTGTTCCGGGCATTGCCATAGGTATGTTTCTATTTATTATAGCTGATTTAGTTTTAAAGTAACCCTGAAAATAAGGACACTTACTATCCATACATTTTTCACACATGGAAAACTGTTGTTTACAAATTGCAAGTTAATGTATACTCATTATACCAGGTCAGGGTTTGTATGCAAGATATCTAAGCAAGTAGTAAAACTCAAAAGATCTGAGTGGGGCACCTGGATGGCTCCCTTGGTTAAGTGCCGACTTTGGCTCAGGTCATGAATGATCTCAGTTTGTGAGTTTGAGCCCCGCATTGGGCTCTGTGCTGACAGCTCAGAGCCTGTAGTCTGCTTCACATTCTGTATCTCCCTCTCTCTGCTTGTCCCCTGCTCATGCTCTCTCTCTGTTTCTCAAAAATAAATAAACATTAAAAAATTAAAAAAAAAATAACTCAAAAGATCGGAGCAAACATCTCACTAAAGATAATATATAAGTGGAAAATAAACATATGAAAAAATACTCAACATCATTTTTAGGTAAATGCAAAGTAACACAGCAGTTATCTATTAGGATGGCTAAAATTCAAAACTCTTAGGGGCGCCTGGGTGGCTCAGTCAGTTGAGCATCCGACTTTGGCTCAGGTCATGATCTCGCAGTCTGTGAGTTCAAACCCCACGTCGGGCTCTGTGCTGACAGCTCAGAGCCTGGAGCCTGCTCCCAATTCTGTGTCTCCCTCTCTCTCTGCCCCTCCATTGCGCTCGCTCTTGCACGCGCGCTCTCTCTCTCTGTCAAAAATAAATATTAAAATTTTTTTTAAATAAAAAAAATTCAAAACTCTTAAAATACCAGCTGATGTCACAAATATGGAGCAGCAAGAACCCACCTTAATATCTGGTGGGAATGTGAATGGTACAGCCACTTTGGAAGATCTTTGACAGTATTTTATAAAGCTAGCCATATTCTTACTATATTATCCAAAAATCAATCTCCTAGATATATACTTAACTGATTTGAAAACATATCCAGGGGAACCTGGGTGACTCAGTTGATTAAGCATCTCACTTTGGCTCAGGTCATGATCTCACGGTTCATGTGTTGGTACCCTGTGTTGGGCTCTGTGCTGACAGCTCAGAGCTGTTATGCCCAGAATTCGTGATCCCCAAAGACCACTAGGGAGCCAAGTCCGATGCAAAAGCAAAACAGCCTTTATTCGAGCTAGCTCGAGCTCAATCCCCTACCTGCACCGAGGCAGCGGTGAGATACCAGGGAGAGAGAGCGAGTTTCAAAAGGACAAAGGTTTTATTGGGGCCTAGGGGCAGTTGGCGAGGTAATGGCTGTGGCCTCAGCCGATTGGCTGGGGAAGGGTCGGAGTCCTGTTAGGCAGGTGAGTGGGAGGTTACTCAAGGGGAAGAGGCGTGGTCAAGGTGAAGGACACAGAACAAAATGGAGTCGGCTGGCGTAGGCCCGCCCTTTCAAGAGCCTCAAGCCTGATTCAGATTCTCTGTCTTCATCTCTCTCTGCCTCTTTCTGCCTCTCCCTCTCTCTCACAATTTCAAAAATAAATAAAGATTAATTTTTAATTGTAAAAAAGAAAATTTATGTCCATACAAATACCTGTACATGAATGTTTGTAGCATTTCCATTCATGATCTCCAAAAGCTGGAAGGTATCACTGTATTCTTTAATCTGTAAATGAAAGAAAATATCTGTGGTGCGTCTATAAAATTAAATACAGCATACCTCATTTTATTTTTTTTCCTTTATTGTGCATCACAGGTTTTGTTTTGTTTTGTTTTGTTTTGTTTTTCAAGTTGAAGGCAACCCTGTGTCAAGCAAGTCTGCTGGCATCATTTTCCAACAGCATTTGCTCACTTCATGTCTCTATGTCATATTTTGGTAATTCTCAAATATTTCAGACTTTTTCATTCTATTTGTTAGGGTGATCTATGATCAATTATTACAACTCCCTGAAAGCTCAGATGATGGGTAGCATTTTAAAGCAATCTTTTTTAAATTAAGGTTTATACATTGATTTTTAGACATAATGTGACTGCACACTTACTAGACTACAGGATAGTATAAACATAACTTTTATATCCTTGGGAAATCAAAAATTTCATTTGATCCAGTTTATTATGATATTTTGCTTTATTGTGGTGGTGTGGAGTGAACTTGGAGTACCTGCAAGGTATGCCTGTACTGTTCAGTGATAAATAGGAATGAGCCATGAAAAGATATGAGTAAATCATAAATCATAAATTCATATTGCTAAATTAAGCTAATCTGAAAGGGCTAATACTGTATGTTTACATTAATACGACATTCTGGAAGTGGCACAAGTATGAAGATAGTAAAAAGCTCAATGTTTGCTATAGATTTGAGGGGGTAGTTAAGTAAATGAAGCACAGGGTTTTTTGGTTTTTGGTTTTTTTAGGCCAGTGAAACTTTTTTAGTATAACACTACAATGGTAGATATATAACACTATGCATTTGTCAAAACCAGTAGAACTTTATGATGTAAAGAATAGTGTGTGCACACTTTAGGTAAGTAATAAAATTCTTTGATAGGCTGTTGGATCCTAAGGGGGAATGGTGCCTGTGACAAAAGAATCTAACAGTATTTCATATGTATAAAATAACTTCGTGAATGTGAATGTGATGGGGGAAGATGTGCTTATGTAGGTGACTTTGGAAATGAGTGGACACTAATGATAAAGGAAAAATGGGGGGAACCTGGGTGGCTCAGTCAGTCAATCATCCAACTTCGGCTCAGCTCATGATCTCACAGTCTGTGAGTTCTAGCCCCCCATCAGGCTCTGTGCTGACAGCTCAGAGCCTGGAGCCTGCTTCCAATTCTGTGTCTCCCTCTCTCTCTGCCCCTCCCCAACTCGTGCTATCTCTGTCTCTCTAAAATTAAATACATAAACTTAAAAATTAAAAAAAAAACTTTTTTAAGGAACCATACATACATAGCACATTACTCTTGTTGGTAAAATATGGGGAACTGGTTAATAATTTTGAAGCCATTTTATGTAAATATTGAAATGACCAATTAAATAGAAGGATGGCAGGTGATAGGATCCATGTTTTTCATGATTGGAGTGATGGATTAGATAGAAACAAGAGTAGAAGATTAAAATTACCCATGTGTTAATAGAGTTAGATACATCCATGTGAATTCATGAGGATTTAAATACAGAAACAGATGGTTAAATATAGAAATATTTAAAGATGAGTATACATGCAGGTTCATATACACACATGTATTGCCTTGTGCTGTCAGTTTAAAGAAGCTCAAAGCAACAAAATCTCAGTAGCAACAAACATACCTAGCTCGCGCAGTTCCTCATACCACCTCTTTGAAGAAGTGGTTGATTCTGGAAACAGAACAGAAATAATAGAATGAGTCTGGAGCATCTTATGGTACCAAATAATTGATCCAGAGAAAAGGGGGGGAAAAAGGAAAAAAAGAAACCATGACAGGGTCTGCCAAAAGACCCTCAAAAGACGCCTGTTGAAAGAGCTCCCAGTGGTCAAAGCTGGCATAATTTGAAATGAAAGCAAGGAAGGAAGGAAGGGAGAGGGAGGGAGGATGGAGGGAAGGAAGGACAAAGGAGAGAGGGAAAAGAAGGGAAGGAGGGAGGGAGGCAAAGAAAGTTTGATTATTATAATAACCCAGGTTGTAAATATCCACGACTCAATACTACTATAAATATGTTATTGAATAAATAAATAAGGGAGAATAGGTAGATCTCCAGTGCAAGAGAATTCCAAATAATTTTTGTAGATGCCTTGCCCTCAAGGAGGTGGAGCAGAACTCTTCACTTTTTAAGTATGGGCTGTGCATTGTAACTTCCTTCCAAAGAGTACAGCATGAATGATTGAGATATAGAGTAACTTTGCACTGGAGCAGCTTACCTAACTACCTCAATTGGGTGATCAAGGTCAAGATCAACAGTGATAAGTCATGTTGATAAGTACCCTTGATCTGACATGATGAAACTGCCACTTCACCTCTGCAAAACCAATAATCATTCTAATCATGAGAAAAGCATAAAATAAATATCAACTGGGGCATACAGAACACCTGTTCTGCACTCCTCAAAACTTTAAAGGTCATCAAAAACAGGAAAATCTGAGAAACTTTAACAGTCAAGAGGAACCTAAGGACACATGATGACTCAGTGTAATGTGGATGTGATTGTGCAACAGAAAAAATAACTCTATGTAAAATTAAGGCAATCTGAATAAAGTATGGATTTTAGTTAATAATGACATATATTATCTCACTGAATGTGCCAAACAAATGTAAGATTTAAATAATAAATGAAACCAAGGGTGGGGTTTATGTAACCTTTCTGTGCTATCTTCACAATTTATATGTAAATCTAAAATTTCCTAAAATAAATCACATGTTAATTACCATCTATATGTAAGTACACAGGCACACACACAGAACCAATATAGAATATAGATTTGAATACTTTAGAGCATAACATAAATGACATTATTCAGCACATGTGCTCATTCTTCATTTTTTGACAAATAATTTTGGCAAAAAAGAATTGTTTTGATTCCACATGGATATGTGCAGCTCTCTTTCATTCATTTTAAAGGAATGTGATTGTAATGATCACATTTTAGTTTATTTTTCCATTCTTCTTTTCATGCATGCTGGGATTGATTTTAATGTTTTGGCTATAGCTAATGGTGGTACTGTGAACAGTATGCTTATTGAATGTAGGAAATTGTGTCTAAAGTGCATAACTACAAATGGCATTACTGGGTAATGGAGAATTCACATCTGCAACCAAAATAGGAATGACTCAATTGCATTTTAAAATTTTTTTTCAAGTTTACTTATTTATTTTGAGAAAGACAGAGTCAGCGTAAGAAAGGGAGGGGCAGAGAGAGAGGGAGACAGAATCCTAAGCAGGCTCTTCACCTTCAGTGAACAGCCCAATGTGGGGCTTGAACTCACGAAATCATGAGATCATGACCTGAGCTGAAACCGAGAGTCGGACGCTTAACTGACTGAGCCACCCAGGTGCCCCATCAATTGCATTTTCTATGTACACTCCCATTGGAAGTGTATGAGTGTTCTTATATCTTTAAATAAGAACAAATATTTAAATTTAGAATAAATAATTGTCATCTTTTTAAAATGTCATTTTAATGCATGTGACATGATATCTCACTTTGATTTTAAATCATGGTCCTTTATTATTAGTGAGATGGATTTCTTGTCCATATGTATTATGTATTTCTTTTTTGTCATATTTATATTAACAGCTATACATTCTGTATTATAATCTGTCAGTCATATATATGTATACATATATGTATACATGATGTATATGTATACATATATATGACTAACAGATACTATAATATATATATATACACAGTAAATATGCAACTTTTGCTTATTTTTTTTCATGTTGTTTATGCTGTCTCTGTGGTTTTGCTTTTGTATTAAGAAAATTTTTGCTAGAATGATATCCTGAAGTTTGAGGAATTCAACCCACCTGGAATTTTATCTGGTATGAGTTAGCAAATAATCCTTCTCCCAATTAATATAAGCCATTGTTTGAGTACCTTTACATTTTTGTATGTACCATTGTATCTCTTCCTCACTGGCTTGCAATTCAACTATGTCATAAATGAATCTGTTATATGTGGTTCTCTCTCTGGATTTTCTACGATGTTTTGTTGTGAACATACTTGTTTATTTCTGAAGCCATTAGAGATATTATACTTGGAATACTGGCTCTGTCACTGGACATTTTATATAATCATGGAAACTTTCATTATTTGTCAAATGATCAAAATAGTAATGTTTATATTATGTTTATTTAATATTTATATTCTACTTGTTAACAACTTAATATATAGAAAAATCTAACGATGCCTATACAACAATAGCTATTCAGTAAGTGATGTTTCCTCTTAATTTATTGGTCTGTGTACTCATGTTATATTTGGCTGTCTTTTATTTCCCTCTCTTTGATGTACATATTTGGATCTGTAGATCATGGATGTGCAAAGATCATGAATAACCAAAACTTGTATAACACAAAGATGAACAAATTTCTGTACTTAATTATTTGGATTCAGGAATTTATATTTTCTCATACTTCTCAGATAATTATTTTTTTTTACAAGAGAAACAATCTACACTTTACATTTCAGTAAGTTTAAATCCCTGAGGGGTACAGCGATTTTATGGCTAATAGCTTTAGCAGGAAGGTTGCTTCAGAATTTGTCATAAACCGTGTCCCTGTTTCCATGAGCACGAGTTATCTTTCCCCAGATTACTCTGCTTTTGTTCAGTTTGCCATCAGGAGTCACTGTGTTATTCTTTGCTTTGTATACATAAGCACATCTCTTGCCTGTTTAGAATTCAGTTTCATCTAAAGCATAAGCACCTTAAATTTTAAGAAGAGCTGTGTGTTCCCTCTGGTTCCAGACACCCCACTTATACCCAGCAAAAAAGGCCTTGGACCACATCTTCCAGACATTGTTGTCATTTTAGGAGTCCTGTTCCCAGTAGGCCTCCAGAGGCTCCAAGATGGTGGAAAGGAAAGGCTTCAGTTAATTCTAATGTGCAGGAGTCCGAAAACAGTTGCTATAGGAACTAGAAGAGATAGGAAGACTAAACAAGAAGACTATTAGCTGACAACTGACCCACAGATATAAAGGTTAAATTAATAAACATGCTAAATGTTGTTCAAAAAGGCAGCATGGCACTGGGGCATGGATAAAGGGAAAACATATAATAACTTGGAACTTTTAATTTTTTCTTTGTAATGTTCTTTTTTTCTTATATAACATGAAACCGTATTTTAATAGGAAATTAGCTGTAGTAATTTTATCTTTCTCATAAGTTAAATATTTTAACGGTATATATGACCTTCGTTAACCCTACATTTAATCCTAAAGTCTCGGGGGTTTTTCCTTTAAAACCTGTATTATCTGATATTTGTATACTAACGCCAGCTTAAACAATTCCAATGATGCTGATAGTACTAGAGAAGAACAATGCCCCCCTCCCAACCCCATCACCCCACACATATCATGTGTCATTAGCAGTTTTCTGATATATTAGAAATGTTCCTATATTCTTTATGTCTGCATTTGTAGAGAATTACTGTTTTTTTATAATTACTCATTATAACTTCAGAAGCCAAGATGCCCCTGACAACTAGGAAATATTTTTTGTCAGTTCAGCTACCCATTTACACAGGCAGCTATTAATTTTCCCTGGTGCCTTGCACTCTAGTGCAGCAGTACCCTTGTTTTATGTTTGAAATTGTTACATAATAATGTTGAAATGGCTGAAGGGAATCATTTGTAGCAGTTTTATTCCCTCACATGGGAGAAAATAGCAAAATAAATCAACAAAGTAAATGTGTACTAAAGCAAGTGCAAACAGCACTGATGAATGATGAAAATAATGACATTGGATTTAAAGCTACTTATCTTTATAATGACTTTTCTTATAGGAATTCTAACACCTGCCCCATTAAGTTTGAATAAAACAAAGTCATCTTTGAACAAACTTTTTTACATTAGCATTTGTACTTATGATTTAGTAAAAATCCTAGGTTATGGTGTGTATTTTTACATGTTAAATTTTATATACATTTTATATAAATATAAATACAAATAATATATTTATTATATATATAACATCCTCAAATATCTTCATGGCTCTCTTCCTCACTTATATATCACCTTAAGACTGACTCATTCACTATCAAAGGATTCACTACCTAAAGCTTCATGGACATTCCCATCCTTGCTTCAGTTAATATACCATTTGTTCAACATTTCTTATTTTACTAACAAGGACATCGTTTTGTTATACATTGACTGTATGTTCTATAATATGTAAGAGGGAATGAATTTGGGGAAGTTAAGATGATATTTTCATCTCTCAGTCCTGTTCTGTGAAAAATAGTATTAATATATTTTACAATGCTTAGTAATTCCCCATATTTGAACTAATTTTTGTAACTTTTCATTTGTTTTTTTAAAATTTTAAAATGTTTATTATTTTTGAGAGAGAGTCAGGGAGAACGCAAGGGAAGGGAAGAGAGAGAGGGTGACACAGAATCTGAAGAAGGCTCCAGGCTGTAAGCTGTCTGCACAGAAGCTAGACACAGGGCTCGAACTCATGAACTGTGAGATCATGACTAGAGCTGAAGTCGTACACTTAACCAACTGAGCCACCCAGGCACCTCTTGTACCTTCTCATTTAACTGTTCATGTTCTTCTCCAGGACATTAGTCCAGGGTAATTGGGGATAGTGAGAGGAGGCAGTGAAAATCATACTGTATTCCAAGTAAGTTTAATTTAGTACAGATTCCGTAAGTATCTTCCATGCAACCAATATAGCTGTTAACTAGCAACCTGTCCATATATGCTATAGAAATAATTGTTTTAGAAATTTCTGATGTTAAGAAAGTAAGTCTCCACATAGGATGCTCTATCTTCCTCACAGATATAGAAGCTAGTTGTGATACATTTGGTATTTCCTGTATTTATGCATACGTTGAATAAAATTTATGTCCCTAGAACTCAGATTTCTCTTTAAAATAGTCTTTGTCAACAAAATGATGTTTTACTTCATTATTTCATTTGTCAATCCATGACATCAATCCATTCTTTTTCTTAGCAATTCTTTCAATAAACCCATATCAAGTGTAAATTGTGTGCATAAAACTTTACCGTATATGTTACAGAAAAATATTAGTATTTCTGTTTAATATTTATATGACTAAAGGAATGAAAATTATACAACTAATGACAATATGAAAGTAAAATTTTTAAAAAGTGCCTTCATTCTTTATGTAAGAACATTGATGTTTTGGAGGTAATTATTATATAAAATAAGGAGGTTTATGAAACATAGTTGAAATATATAGAAATAATATATAAATGCATATTATAAACCCATGAAAATAAGTATAAATATTAATTATATATCCATACATATTTATGCATGAGAACTGCTTATGTGCACTGAATAATTATGTCCTGACTCAAGAGTCTCATGACTTAGGCCATCTTCAAAGAAACTGTGGTCCAGCAACTTACTAGCTTGTAAGTAGGATAAAATCTAAAACCCTTCAGAGTTCTTGATAGATTATTTGACTTTATTCTTTGTGAATGACCAAACAAATGTAAGCTCAGATTAGAGGTTTAGTAACTACACCTATAAGTGCCACGTATTAGGTTCTAGCAAACTTTCCATATTCATATGTCCTTTTCATTGTATAGCATGATTATGGTAACTGTTTGCATGTTTTAATGTCTAATACACTTTATAAGCCTATTCCATTTATTGGCACATTTAAACTGCAGAGTAGCTAACTCTGGATTGAGCATTATTCCTTGCTAAAGGGGTGGTGGGTGGGGGTTGGGTTAAAGAGGTGATAGTTATTAAGGTTATTAAGGCAGGAACTTGTGATGAGCCCTGGGCATTGTATGTAAGTGATGAATCGCTAAACTCTCCTGAAACCAATATTACACTATATATTAACTAACTGGAATTTAATTAAAATTTGAAACTACCAAAACAAATAAATACAATAAAAAGAATTATTCCTGTTTTACAGATGGAAAACAAACAAACAAACAAACAAAAACCTGAGAAATCAAATGAGTGCTCCAAGGTCATGTAGCTAGTCATGTCAGATCAAGGATTTGAATCCAGGTATTTGAATAGTACTTCATCTGCAAAATCGACAATGACCTACTCCTTTGGTATTTTTTTCTCAGAGTGGTTTCCTTTAATAGGTCGATCTTTCAGGACTTGCCCTTGTCTCTAGGCCATAGTCATGAATTGAATTGGGAAATTTGAATACCCAGAAAAGTAATCAACTAGGACATAATATTAGGTAATTCATATCTAACTTATAAAATCTTGGAAGTGAGAGACAAAGTTCTATTCCTTAAATTAGTAACCACAGTAACAGCAACAACCTGACATATATTTGCTTTTTTAATTAAGGACTAAGTATGAAAGGAAGGATAATAAAGAAAGAATGGAAGGAAAGAAAGTAGAGACAGGGAACAAGGAAAGTCAGTATTACTCACAGGTAACAGTTGTGAGAAAGGTGCAGAATAAAGCCCAAGTGTAAAATAATACTGTTCTTTTTGGAAGTGTTCATAGCTTTTCAAAAGAATTAGAAATAGTTGTTTATCTGCTTTGCTGTAGAAGTTTATACATTTAATACTTAGGAATGCAAGTAAAAATAATAGAACCCAACTGCTGAATAATGCATATTTATGAAGGATAGCAACTTTCCTCTTTCAAAATGATTTTTATAGAACTGATACATAGCCATTAATATTATCAAACACAGTGCAGTGAAGAATAAAAGAGGTAACAAATTAAAGGACTGCCCATAACAATTTTGCCAGTCTTCCATTGTCATACCTGGCAGACCTTCGTGCTTCAGTGATATATTTGGGAAAAGGGATTGTCAGTCAAAATAGATATAGTATATAATTGTACTATAACTGAACAGAACTTTAATATTAGACATTCTTTTTCTGAGTAGTGGCATATAATGTTAAAACTTCATTTTAGAAGTCAGTAAATTTAGGGAACTTATCAATAATTTACCACTTAGAAACAATGAATTTCCAAACTATGCTGAGTTAAGAGAGAATGGTGATAGTGAATATTTAGGTCATCTAGAACAAGATCTCAGGATAGAAAGACTGTACTAAGTCTCCTGAATGTACCCACCTCACATCCACACTTTCTAACTTATTTTTTTTCCTAAATCAAGCAGATGCTAGAAGTTCTAGGAGAATTTTCTCCTTTTGTTAAGCAACTATTTCTTACCAATATAGCATTGGGATAAAAACCAATTATTGTCATAGTAATGTGTAAATGTTATAATTTTATTTTTTGTTAACATGTAATTACATGTAAACTCTGTAGTGTGAAGAAATGCAGATTCTCTTGCGATTATGAAATTTTAGAACATAGTTGATCAATATGTGAGGGCCTCCAACTTCAGCTGTTGACAGAGGTATAGTGGAGAGTATGTGATTCACAATATCACACTGAATTGTGGAAACTCAAATTGGAGTCAGACCTGAACTGAAAAGAGTATTTGAGGCCAAAGGATACTAATAGAAATGTAGGTTGAAAAATGGTGTTGAAGACTAAGTGACCTCTGAATCCTGCCATATCTTCTGAGGAGTTGACAGGAAGAGATTCTGAGAAAATAAGGGCCTATGTTTCACTAACAGAACAGGGATTTTATTTTTAAAAATATTAGCAAACCAGCCTAATATGGAACACATTATAAATATTGGACATCCTACTTAAGAATGGTCTCTATTAGATATTGTAACTTAATGTTATTTATTTGGGAATATTTTTGTAAATACATTTTATAAATTTTATTAGTGGACGAAATTTGTTCTTTATGACAATTACTCTGTGATAAAACAAATACCACAAAATATAAGCTACACAAACATATGACTCATTTAAAAAAATAAACTATTTGAGGATTGAAATGAAAGGATTCTAAAATTAGAAATTTCTATAAAAAGCTGCAGAGAGAATGCCATTTACCAAAGCATTGCATATGCAAATAACGAAGCATAAGTTTGGAAGTGTAAAGTCAGTAAAATAAAGGCACAATATGTAAAACTGGGTTTTAGTGATGATAGGTTAAAAATATTGAAATAATTTTTGCAAGGGGCATCTGGGTGGTTCAATCAGTTAAGTGTCTGACTTTGGCTCAGGTCATGATCTCACAGTTCAGGAGTTCAAGCCCCATATGGGGCTCTCTGCTGTCAGCACAGAACCCACTTCAGATCTTCTGTCCCCGCCCCCCCCCTTGCCCCTCCCCAGCTTGTGCTCTTGCCCTCTCAAAAATAAATTAAAAAAGAAAAGAAAAGGAAGGAAGAAGTTGCCTTTAAGTAATGTTTGGGCTGCCTGAGTGGCTAAGTCAGTTAAGCAGCCAATTCTTTATTTTGGCTCAGGTCATGATCTCATGGTTTTAAGTTGGAGACCCACATTAATCTCTGTGCTAACAGTGTGGAGCCTACTTGGGATTCTCTCTCTCTCTCTCTCTCTCTCTCTCTCTCTCTCTCTCTCTCTCCCTCCCTCCCTCCCTCCCTCCCTCCCTCCCTCCCTCCCTCTCTCCCTCTCCCTCCCTCCCTCCTTCTCCATCCCTCCCTCCCCCCCATTCCTTCCCACTTCTGCTCTCTCTCTGTCTCTCAAAATAAATAAATAAACTTTAAAAAAAGAAATAATTGGGGTGCCTGGGTGGCTCAGTCGGTTGAGTGATCGACTTTGGCTCAGGTCATGATCTCGCGGTCTGTGAGTTCGAGCCCCGCGTTGGGCTCTTTGCTGACAGCTCGGGGCCTGGAGCCTGTTTCAGGTTCTGTGTCTCCCTCTCCCTCTGACCCTCCCCCGTTCATGCTCTGTTTCTCTCTGTCTCAAAAATAAATAAACGTTTAAAAAAAAAGAATTTTTGCTAAATACCTACTTTTATTCCTAGTTACTGAGAAATGCAAACTTTCCCAAAGCATTTTAATGCATGTTGTGCATATATGTCTGTTTGTATATATAATATATGCAATTAACTTCTAAAAATATATCCTATTCCATTTTCTACTACTAGAATGTAGAAAGATGAAAATAGAGTTCACTTTCTCCAAAGATAAGGGGAAGAAAAGACAGATAATTGGCTAATGAAACACAATTTTCTTAAACCGTTCAGAAAGCTGAAGTTGGAAGGAAACAGGTAGTGAAATCTAAGAAAGGATAGCACCTTCTCTAATGGGTTAATTAGACTGTCTTACTTGTTGCAGAACATGGGAAGGAATTGGGACCACAATACAAGCAGAAGAAAAGAAATCAGCTAAAATTTCAACAAATTGCTAATGACAGTTTGGGCTGGAGTGATAGTATATACAGCCCCTAGACAAGAGAGTAGAGGGTTTGTTTATTTGTAGACTACCATGGCTTTCCACTAGGTGCTTTTACAAAAGCTTGTGGGAGTTGCAAGAGACCAGAGAGCCACTCTTCCTGGTATAGGTACTGGGAGGACAGGAGGTACTCTGCAAAAAAGGCACAAACCCTACAGTCTTTCTCAGAGGCTTTTCTCAAAGCCTCAACCCTCTGTGGGAGGCACAGAATTTATCTTCCCTTGAAACAAAGAAAGGCACATTGTTGCTAAAAGAAGATAAAGTTTATGTTCCTATGCTAATATTATTACAGATCTCCTATCACTGGGGGAAGTTGGAAAACTTTCTCCATTCCATGACTCACCACAGATAAAAGGCAGAACTTCACTGCCATGAGAAGGAGGGATAGGAATGCTGAAAAATCCCCACCTCTGAGATGCAATTATGCAGACCTCACTTATCTATAAGAACATACCCCACTGTTAGCCTAGCAAGCAACAAGTAACAAGAAGAAATATTTACCACTAGGGGATAAGAGCATGAGGTACAGACTTAAAGAAGCAGCTGAAACCTGAGGGGAGAACACTAATTCCAAGGAAAATCCACCTTTGGAATATTGAAAGTAACCATAGCAATTAAAACCTCTGTGCTAACTGCCTGAAAAGAGATTACCTTTTCCCAGACATAAGACTCACCTCACTATTTATTGTTATTAGACACCTGGGTAGCTCAGTTCCAACTCTTGATTTCAGCTCAGGTCATGATCTCATTATTGATGAGGTTTAGCCCTGCATCCAGATCCACACTGAGCATGGAGCGTGCTTGGGATTCTCTTTCCTCCTCTCTCTCTGCTCATACCTTGCTTGCACTCACTCTTTCTCTCTCAAAATAAGTAAACATTTAAAAACATATGTATCTATTGTTTAATACAAGATGTCTGGCATTAGTTAAAATCTCTGAGGTATTATAAAAGTTATATATGTATATATGTACATGTATATAGCTTTTGTATATGTATACATACATATATGTATATATTACACTTATATGTAATATATGATATGATATATATGATACATATATACATATACATATACATGTATATATATGTATGTGTGTGTGTGTATAGCCAGGCTGAAATGACACAGGCATTGGACAGGGACTTTAACTATAATTGTTGAATAATCTAGGGGAAATAGCTAATAAATACATGAACATATAGGGAATTTTAGAAAAGAGCTGGAAACTAGAAGAAAGGGTTTAAATGAAAGCTACCCCCAAAAAGCAGTAATAGTGTTGATATCCTTTGATAGACTCATTCTGTAGACTTAACAGAGCTGAAGAAAAAATTTTCTTAGAGAAATTGAAGATAGGTCAATATGGATTACCAATCTGAAACATAAAGAGAAGAAAAGGGTGAGAGGCAGGAAGGACAGATGATGAAGTGGTCATATAGTTTAACATACATGAAATTGGAAATCCAGAAAGAGAAGAGAAAACAAGAAATGTTAACTTGATAATTGCCAAGAAATTTTAAAATCTAATAAAAGAATCCAGCAATGAATCCAAAAAGTGAAGATAAGTCAAAGTAAGATCAATATCAAAGGCAGACACACACACACACACACACGCACGCACTTGTACACACCCATAAACACAAACACACCAAGACAAATAATATTCAGATAGCTCAAAATAAAGATAAAAGGAAAGATACATCAAATGCAAAAAAAATAAAAGATAATCATGATAGATTTTTCATCAGAAGACTTACAGACCTGATGGCAATTGAGTGATTTTCAAATACTGAGGAAAGTTATGCAAAGTTGTAATCTTGTATTGAATTTAAATATCTTTAACAATAGGAAACTATAAAGACTTTCAGACAAAAATTGAAAGATGAATTGCCTGCCAACATGCACTACAAGAAATGGTAAAGAATGTTTATACAGAAACTTTTATCAGAGATCAACTTGGATCTACACAAATAAATGTATAGTTCTGGAAATGGTAAAAAGGAAAGTAAATATAAAGGCATTTATCTTTATTTTTAATTCATAAAGATAATTGACTGCCTAAAACAAGAATAGTAGCAATAATTGTGGATTTTATATGATGTAAATTTAAATATATGATAACAAAGGATGGGAAAATAAATTGGAACCACACTGCTCTAAAGTTCATATAATGTAGACAAAATGTATGGTATTTAAGGATCCCCTGTGATAAATTGAAGATATATATTATAAAACTGAGAGTAACGAATAATAGAGTTATTGAATCATTATGTTGTATATCTGAAATGAATGTAACATTATATGTCAACTACACTAAAAGAAAAAAAAGATAAAAAACATACATTTAATGCAATTCAGGCAGAAAAAAGATAAAGAACAGATAGAAAAAATGAAAAGCAACTAGGAAGATGATATATTTATATCCAAACATATCAATAACTGTATTAATTGTAAATGATATGAACACCTTAATAAAAAGACAGTGATTGGAAGGTTGGTAATAAAAGCAAGATCCAGCAAGATTCAGATCAAGGACTATTATAAGAGATGAGGGGGGGATATTGCATAAAAATAAAAGACTGTATTTAGCAGGGAAACACAATATGCTTAAATGTTTAATGTACCTAAGAATAGAACTTCAAATTTAATGAAGTAAAACCTGATGGAACCAAAAAAAGAACTAAACAAATTGACAGAGTTTAAGACATCAACCTTCATCTTTCAGTAACTGATACAGCAAATAGAAAATCTGTCAAGTTACAGAGCTCTGAACACTATCAACTAACTCAACCTAATTTACAATTTTAAGAACACTCCACCCAATATAACAAATACATGTTCTTTAAAGAGTTTCTTTCTGTGTAGTTAGTATCTTACATTAACATGGTATATTTGTGATACCTAAGAAACCAAATATTATACCTCATTATTTTTTTATTATTTCCTCCAGCTTTTTTATTTTTTTTATATGAAATTTATTGACAAATTGGTTTCCATACAACACCCAGTGCTCATCCCAAAAGGTGCCCTCCTCAATACCCATCACCCACCCTCTCCTCCCTCCCACCCCCCATCAACCCTCAGTTTGTTCTCAGTTTTTAACAGTCTCTTATGCTTTGGCTCTCTCTCACTCTAACCTGTTTTTTTTTTTTCCTTCCCTCCCCCATGGGTTCCTGTTAAGTTTCTCAGGATCCACATAAGAGTGAAACCATATGGTATCTGTCTTTCTCTGTATGGCTTATTTCACTTAGCATCACACTCTCCAGTTCCATCCACATTGCTACAAAAGGCCATATTTCATTTTTTCTCATTGCCACGTAATATTCCATAGTGTATATAAACCACAATTTCTTTATCCATTCATCAGCTGATGGACATTTAGGCTCTTTCCATAATTTGGCTATTGTTGAGAGTGCTGCTATGAACATTGGGGTACAAGTGGCCCTATACCTCATTATTAACTGAACTGCATGTTTGATTCAGATTTCACTAGATTTTCCATTGTTTCGAACTTTCTATTCCAGGATCCCATCCAAGATGTTACATTGCATTTAGTTGTCATGTCTCCTTAGTCTGTCTAGTCTGTAACAATTTTCCCATCTTTTCTTGTTTTTCACTATCTTAGCAGCTTTGAGGAATACTTTTCAGGTATTCCATAGAATATGTCTTACTTGGGTTTTTCTCTTATATTCCTCTTAATTATATTGAGATTATGGGTTTTTTAGGGGACAAAGATGAAGTACCCTTTTATCACATCAGGCTGGGGATACATGATATCAATATGACTTATTACTAATGATGTTAATCTGATTCATCTTGCCAGTTTTTGCTGCAGTAAAGTTACATCTTTACCGTACTCTATTCTTTGGAAGCAAGTCATTAAGTGTTGCCTGCACTCAAGGGAGAGGGGAGATAATTAAGATTCACCTCCTGAAGTGGAACGTATTTATATGAATCAACTTGGATTCTTTTTTAAGTAAAATAGGCCTCTCTCTTCTCCTCTATGTATTTAATCATTTGCTTACATCAGTATGGACTCATGGATATCTTTTTTTTTTTTTAGCTTTGGATTATAATCCAATACTGTGTGTGGATTGTACGTTAATATTAATAATAATTATTAGTAAAATATTAACAGTCACCACTTACTGAACGATCATTAATTTTGACTGAAGGGCATATCAAGTTTGCATCAAACCATGTCATTTGTCATTGCTTTCTAGTTAATTAAATAACTTGTTAGAGTGACTATTTTTAAACAGGAAGTCCTCATATAAACAATTTAATTTATCATCAGTCATTCTCCCACCCTTCTATTTCTGAAACCTTTCATCTGTTCTCATTTTTATTAGCCAGATGAATCTTTGGAGATGGGAATATTACCAAATATTAGTGTGAATCTTGTTATTACTACAAATCATGGCAGGTATTTTTTTTTTGGTCACAAATAAAAAAGGGAACCAGTTTTCACTTATATGCTATATTTTTGTTTTCATTTTCACTGGGTTGTGAAAACATAAGATAAATGAGACATGAAGATTATAACTTATTGATACATCTTGTTTCAGTTTCTGGGCAAAATAACGTATGCTTTTATTATGAAATAGCTGGTGTATATGCAGTCATTCCCTCTTATCTACAACAGAGATTACTCATTAAATGTGTTTCAGCAAATATACTTATTTTAAACTCTTTTAATATTTATATATTCCATATATTTGATGCTAGATTGCATTATACCTGAGGGACATGATTGTTAGTATTACCAGCAAGTAGAAAATGTCCGTACCTGAATCCTGGAGAGGTGTAGTGGAAAGTGTTCCTTACAACATCATAGTGCAACATTCATCTGTCCTATTAAATTATGCTAGAGTCTATGGAAGAGAAAAATAAAAAAAGTAACAACAAAACCCTGATGAAATAACTCAAACCCTAAAGGAATTATCTTAACTTCAAGTCTAAAGTGATTCAAATCATCTACAAATATTGATAAAGATGCAATACCCCTACTTTTAAAATTTTATTTTTAAGAAAACCTGCATATATTTATGGTATACAACCTTAATTTGTTTTGATATACATATACAACCTTGATTTAATATGTATATTCATGTTGAAATGATTATTTCAGTCATGGTAATTAACATATAATCTCACATACTTACCATTACTTTTTGTGTGATGAGAGCACCTGAAACCTCTCTTGGTAAATTTCCAGTATTTAATACAGTGTTATTAACTACAATCATATCTGTACATTAAATCTCTAGTTTTATTCATCCAATATAACTGCAACTTTGCAGTCTTTGATCAACATTTTCCCATTTCTCCTACCTCCTCACTCCTGGTAACCATGTTTCTACTCACTGTTTCTATGTCTTCAGCTTTTTAAGATTTCATGTGTAAGTGAGATCATTGTTTTTTTTTTTTCTTTCTGCCTATTTCACTTAGGACAATGTCCTCCAAGTCAGTCCATGTTGTTGCAAACGGCAAGATCGTTTTTAAAATCTGATTTTATATCTAGATATCTATGTCTGTCTATCTATCTACCTAGCTCTATCACTATTTCTTTATCAATTCTTCCATTGAACATTTAGGTTGTTTTCATATCTTGGCTGTTGTGAATAATGCTGCAATGAACACGGAGTGCCAGTATCTCTTTGAGATAGAGTTCACCTCCTTTGGGTGTGCATCCAGAAAGGGGATTGCTGGATCATATGGTAGTTCTGTTTTTCGAGTTTTGAAGATTCTCCATGATGTCTTCTGTAATGGCTGTACCAATTTATATTTACACTAAAGGTGTACAAGAATTACTTTTCTCCAAATCCTTGCCAATATTTATCTTTTATTATTTTTTTTTAAATAGTAGCTTACCTAGTAGGTGTAAGATAATGTTTCATTGTCTTTGTTTGACTTGCATTTCCCTGATGATTTATGATGTTGGAGCACCCTTTTGTATACCTATTGACCGTTTTTATATCTTTGGAAAATGCCTATTTTAGGTCTTTTGCCTGTTTTTTTTTCTTTGCCTGTTTTTAATTAGTTTCTTTTTTTTTATTATTTTTGAGTTCCTTATCTCTTTTATATATTAATCTCTTACAGATGTATAGTTTGCAAATATTTTCTCACATTCTGTAAGTTGTCTTTTCATTGTGTTGATTGTTGTCTTTCATTATGTTGACTGTCGTGCAGAATTTTTTTTTTTAGTTTGACATAGTCTTGGCTGTTTACTTTTTCTTTTGCTGCCTGCACTTTTGATGTTAAATCCAAAAAATCTTTGCCATGACCAGTGTCAAAGAGACTTTTCCTCTATGTTTTCTCATAGAATTTTATGGTTTCAGGTCTTATGTCTAAGCCTCTAATCCATTTTGAGTTTATTTTTGTGTATGGTCAAAGATAAGGGTCCAATTTCATTCTTCTGCATGTGGGTGTTCAGCCTTCCCATCACTATTTAAAAGAGATGATCTTGTCTCCATTGTGATTCTTGGCATCTTTATCAAAAATTAGTTGATTGTGTATTCTTGGACTTGTTTCTGGATTTTTTTTTTTTTTTGGTCTGTGTGTCTGTTCTTATGCCAGTACCATCTTCTTGTGATTATTATAACTTGGTAATATATTTTGAAATCAAGTAATATGATATTTCCAACTCTAATGTTCTTTCTCAGGATTGTTTTGGCCATTTTTAGAGTACTTTGAATTTTATTGTAGTGAATAAAATAGCAACTTTATCATAAAATGGAAAACAAATGCAAATATTTGGAATTTCATTCACTGATGAGAACTATCAGAGCTACTGCCAAGTAATTTGTCACTACTCTTTCATGATCACTTTATTTGTACTAGAGATCAGGTATATAAAAATATGGTATTGTCTTACCCTAGAAAAATACATTTCAGATATGCATACATTAATATGAATTACAAATTTATTCTTAAATTTGTTTTTCATTAAATTCTCATGGGATAAAATTCTAATGTGTAAAATTATTTAGGGACTTAATATTTCTTGTATTTCTACCCAGTATAGAACTTTTGCTACAGATCATTATTAACTTCTTATTGCGTCATAAACCCACATACTTTCCCTGATCGATTTTACTACATTATGATCGAGACTACCACAGTGATCTGCACTAAATTACCTGTATCTGAAGTCTGTCTGATCCAGATGCAGAAATTTAGTCTGGCATATGGATAATTTTCAAGCATATAGGACCTCATTGTATGTATTTGATGCACCAACTTGGTCTCACTTTTCCACGATGATTTTATTTTTGTCGGTTTTTTAAATTAAATTTTATGCCTGGAATATGTTGAATATAATATAACAGCACCTTAATTTTTCTCTTTTTTTGCATCTAGATGAATTACAAATCCTAAAGTAAAATTAACATCACCTGAAATTTTAGAAATTTTAGAAATTTTAGAAAGCTCTATAGTGACTACAATTTTTGGTTGTATCCATTTCAGTAATAGTTCTGTTGTTAACACTTTATGACATTGGAGCAAATGGAAGAGCCTGAAGCAGACTAGTTACAGGAAGATAGTGAAATTCACTTCTAAATATAAATTGTTTATTAGCATCAGATTAAATAGAATTGTTACATACCAGTGAAAAGGTACTAAACAGACATATATGTGTTTACCTGTGTATCATCATAGTCATAAACCAAGCCTAAGAAAAGGTCTAGAGATGGCACAAGAAGGGAGTTGTGAATTTTATATAAAAGGTCCGAGTAAATATCTTCCTGTTTTGTATTTGGCAACAACGAAAGAAGGAAAAAAATCAGCATCAAAAACAAAGCTTGCCAGGCAGGCAAAGGAACAGATCCTTTTGCCAGCAAAAGGAACAGATCCACAGCTATAAAAATCCCTCATGTCAGGGGCTAGGGTTTTACTCAATATACTAGAATGTGCCTAAACAGAATTGACCTAATAGTGCTATACTTTCTTCATGTAATATGGGATTGTCCATTTTATTTTAAAATTTTGATTAAAATATTAAATCAGTTGTTAGTTACTTTGTGTGGAAATTCTGAACACCTTTTGTAAAAAAAATAATAATAATAACTGTTTTGGGGGCACCTGCATGGCTCAGGTTGTTAAGTGTCTGACTCTTGATTTCAGCTCAGGTCATGATCTCAGATCTTAAGATCTCAGATCTCAGGTCCTGAGATCAAGCCCTGTGCCTGGCTCTGCACTGTGGGTGGAGCCTGCTTAAGACTCTATTTTCCCCTCTGCCCCTCCCAAGCTCATATGTGGGCATTCTCTCTCTCAAAAAAAAAAAAGAAAAAAAAAAGTAAGAATAATAATAACTGTTTGGAAAACTTCTGTTGATATTTGTCTAGTTGCCCTATTGCTAAATGTTTATCCCTAGAATATCCAAGATCTTGTTTTTATGATTGTGTTTACATTGGTAAAAGGTAGATGGACAAAAAAGTATAATTTTCATTTTAATTTGTGCGGTTATTATCATCACTTATAATAATCATTATAATCAGGTTCTTTATAATCAGGTTCCTCAAAACAGGCTGGTTTAAGTTTTCAACAAATTTTGTAGTTGTGTCTGATGAGATTATATACAGGATATCTTAAAAGTATCACTGCAGTTTCTTTGCTTTAAAAATTTCAAAAATACAAATGTACAAGTATATTTTTAAGGTTATTAAATTTATTTTATACTTATTTATTTCCAGTGTAGAGTAATTATTTTTAAATGAACAGACTTTATTACTTTGAGCAGTTTTAAGTTTACAGGAAAATTGAACAGAAAGTGCAGTTCCATTTACCATTTACCACTTTCCCCTAGTTTTCCCTGTTGTTAACATTATTATATTAATGTTATACTCTTGTTACAGTTGGTGAGATAATCTTTTGAATTACTGGTTTATAGTTACCTTAGGATTATTCTTTTGTGTTGTGTATTCAGTGGGTTTTGACAAATGTTTGATGACATGTATCCACTATTACCAACATACAGAAAAATTTCACTGCACTGAAAATACCCTGTGAATTCCACCTATTCATTTCTCCTTCCCTCCCCACACACCCTGACGACCAATGATATTTTCATTGTCTCCAGAGTTTTCCTTTTCCAAATATCATATAGTTGAAATCCTAAAGTATAGTGCCTTTTCAGATTTTTTTTTCCATTCAATAATATGCGATTAAGATTCTTCAGTGTCTTCTCTGGTCCTGATAGCTCATTTCTTTTTATTGCTGAATAATATTCCATTATGTAGAATACCACAATTTGCTAATCCATTTACTTATTTAAGTTTTTATTTAAATTCCAGTTAGTCAGGTGTGCACCTGACACTTCCATACAGTACCCAAAGTGTGATTCGACACTTCCATACAGTACCCAGAGCTCATCACAAGTGCACTCCTTAATCCCCATCACCTATTTAACCCACATCCCTACCCTGATAACCATCAGTATATTCTCTATAGTTGTGTCTGGTTTTGTTGTTGTTCTTGTTTTGCTTGTTTCTCTCTTGTTTTTCCTTTGCTAACTTATTTTGTTTCTTAAAGTCCACATATGAGTGAAATCATATGATATTAATCTTTCTCTGACTTACTCCACTTAGCATACTACTCTCTGGCTCCATCCGTGTCATCGCAAATGGCAAGATTTCATTCTTTTTTGTGACTGTAATATTCTAGTATGTATGTTTGTATGTGTGTGTACACACACACACACACACACATAACTTTTACTTATTGAAGAACATTTTGGTCACTTCCAAGTCTGGGAAATTATATATAAAACCACTATAAACATTTGTGTGCAGGGTTTTGTGCAAACATAAGCTTTCAGCTCATTTGGGTAAATACCAAGGAGCATGATTATTGGCTCCTATGGTAAGAGAATGTTTTGTTTTGTAACAAACGACCGAACTTCCTTCCCAAGTGGCTCTACCATTCTCAATTTAATGAATGAGAATTCTGGTTTCTCCATCTTTTTTGGCATTTAGTGTTGCCAGTGTTTTGGATCCTTGCTATTTCACTTGATGTTACTGGTGTCTCATTGTTTTAGTCTGTGTTTCCCTAATGGCATATAGTATTGGCCATCTTTTCTCATGCTACTTTGGAGAATTGTGTTTTTAGATCTGTTGCCCATTTGTTGATTGCATTGTTTACATTTTATTGATGACTTTAAGAGTTTGTATATTTTGGATAATAGTTGTTTGTTACACATAGCTTTTGAAAATATATTCCCTTAGTCTGTGACTTATCTGTTCATTCTATTAACAGTATTTTTGTCAGATCAGAAGTTTTTAATTATAATGAAGTCCAGTTTATCATTTTTTTCATATAACTTACTTTTTCCATTTTACTTAAGAAGTCATAGACAAACCCAAGACCCAAGGTCACCAAGCTTTTTTTCTTGAGTTATCTTTGAGTTTTCTTAGAAAGAAAAATGAATTTTAATTGTAATACACAGGGATGTATTGCAGATTGAAAAAATGAATCAGGGTGAGAAAAGAGAAGTATATGTCAAATTTTAAGATCCAGATCAATCTCATAAGTGGATTTTGACAAGAGGAATCCACTCCATACTTGTATCACTAACCTCACAATTCTAATCTCTTAGGGTGAAAATATCTGTCTGGACAAACTTAGATGACATTTATATTGTTCCACTAATAAATAACATTTTATCTTGATGGATAATTTCAAAAATGGAGTAAAAAATGGGTAAGAGTCAATTCCCTAACAGCTAAGTCAGAAAAAAGATACGGGAAACCAGAGTATTTAACACAAAGGAAAAATCACAACCCCCCCTCCCCAAAATAGTAGTGTTTTAGCTTATAATAACATAACAGATAGTTCTTCAGAGACATTTTGTTCTTACTTTCCATTCACTACCTTGGAAGATCTAAGATATATATTCCCTTTTTATTTTTTTTCTTCATGTATGTCATTTGTGGAATTTGGACAAGCAATACAAAAATTTATGTTCAGTGATTTTTACAAAATATAATCAAGGACATTTTTGTGGAGTGCCAATTATATTTATATATTTGATAAGTTCTTAGGGTAAATAAATCCAGGAATAGAACATAATTATTAAAGGTAGTGCCGTTTTCCTAATTAAGTATTCTATTCGAAGGCAAGTCCCTAATGACTAGCTATTAAAATGGACTTTCTATCTGTTAGATAGGTAATGGATAAAACTGAATTTGATTCATTGATTTGATGCTGTATGTATGCTCAGTGGGGTTTATGGATTGCTATCATTCATCCATCAAGAATTCTAAAACTAAGTGCTGTCTTCATATCAGTCATGGGTGAATATGGTGCTGGCCTGTTTAATTGACTGGAAAACACTTAATGCACCAAGATTAATAGAAATGGAATTTAGACTCTAAATCCTATTTCTCAGTAGTAATTCAGTTACTATTACTCTGGGAAATTTCTAGGTAAAAATTTAGAAACCATAAGAATATCAATTAAAAATAGATGCTTCCCTCAGAAACAAATAAAAAAAGAAGCATCCTTTAAGTATAGCCAAACCATGCTAGAAAATTAATTTCCCTTTAATGCTACATGTTATGTTCAGTTACCGTGTCTTTTTATATAATGAAAGTCCCTTGAACTACTATATTCCATTGTCAAATATTGTATACCTTTGGGAATTTTTTCCACTTCTTCATCATTTGATGAACAAATGGATGACATTCATTCCTTTAACGCATTTTTATTTACACTTAAAATGTTCCAAGTACCCTTTTAGGTATGAAAGTTACAAAGATAAATAAACATAATTCCTTCTATCAATAAGCATTCTTCTGGAAAAGAGAAGACATAAGATTATGGAAATGTGAAATTTCCACATAACAGTCTTGACATATGATCAAATCAAACAAAAATCGTGTGAATCTTCGTCTTTACTGAAACTGGGGAATGGCCTCAAACCAACATAAACATTAAGGTAATTCTAGTAGTAAACCAGAAGATAGAAAAAGCTTGAAATAAATAATGGAGGGATGACTCACAATTCTGATTCCCAAGAAATTGGCAGGTAAATCTTCCTCCTATCCTATAAATTACGTAGGCCAAAAAATGTATCTCATTTATTATTAGGATCTTTCCTCTGGCAGTTCATTTAAACCTGTAGGGGCAAGTCTTTCCTTGCCTTTTCCTAGTTTCTAGTGGTTTGCCTGCAACCTTCAGCATTTATTCCTCAGTTGCAACATCTCAGTCTTTGCCTCCATTGTCTCCTGGCATTATCCCTGCCTGTGTCTGTTTCACATAGTGTTTCCCTCTAAGAATGCCAATCATAATGAATTAGGGACCACCCTAATGACTTCATCTTAACTTGATTACATCTGCAAAGAGTATGTCCAGGAGGTCGCTTTCACAGATACAAGAGTTAAGACATCAACATATATTTCTGAAAAACACAATTCAACCCAAAACAGTGAGTTCTCATCTTTATTACAGACTTTTTCTGGAAGTGGCCTTTCCCTAATGTAGATAAGAGTGAATCTATCATTTGAAGTTGAGACTACTGTGTATACCATTACATGCCCTCCTCAACAGGAAAGAATCATAACACTTATTTTAAGAAAATGCACAACAAATTTTTTTAAAACATAAAAGAAGGTACAAATTAATAATGGTGATGGCAGAGAAATATAATAAAAGAAAAGAAAAATATTGGAAAGGACAAATTAATGAAAATCTGGTTTGTGTGCTTAATTTAAAAAATAGAGGAAAGCATTAAGGTTAGTATTGAAAATGGATTTATCCACAGACATAACAAAATAATAGATTTTTAAGAGAATATTATCTGTAAACTTTAAGATTTTTTTAAGTTTTTTTTTTAATGTTTATTTTTGAGAGAGAGAGTGAGAGACAGAGCGTGAGTTGGTGAGGAACAGGGAGACACAGAATCCGAAGTGGGTTCCAGGCTTCGAGCTGTCAGCATAGGGCCTGACACGAGGCTTGAACTCATGAGCTGTGAGATCATGACCTGAGCCGAAGTCAGATACTTAACCAACTTAACCACCCAAGTGCCCCAAGATATTTTTTAATCTGAAGGAAATAGATTTCTTCATGTTAAGTAAACTACCAATATTGATAAAAGAAGGACAAAGGACTTAATAAATTAATTATCATAGAAGAAATTGTGAAAATCATTGGAAGTTTATTCTCTCTTTTTTTAAGGTTTATTTATTTATTTTTGAGAGAGAAAGAGAGAGAGAAAGAGAAGAGAACAAGCAGGAGGGGCCAGAGAGAGAGGAAGAGAGACAATCCCAAAGTAGGCTCCCCTCTTCACTGTCAGCATGGAGCCTGATTTGGGACTGAAACTCACAAACCATGAGATCATGACCTAAGCTGAAACCAAAAGTCAAATGCCTAACCAATTAAGCCACCCAGGCACCCCTGGAAATTTATTCTTAAAAAGCACCCTGACTACGTGATTTTAAATAGGTTCCACCTAACTGTAGTTAAATCCAGTATAACTGAAAATACTCAAGACTATAAAAAACATGAAATCTCTTTAATTTATTAACCAGGTTATGTTTAAAATAATGTAATAATGTAAATCAGTAAAATAAACCACTACTTATGATTATGGATACAAAATAAAATAAAAGGAAATGGAATCATTCAATTTATCAATAGATTGTCAGGATTTATTCCAAGGCCTAAAGGGCAAATTAACATTAAGAAATTTAATGTATTAATAAATTATACAAAGAAAAAAGCATTGTCTTATTTTTATTTCCAAGTTTTTGTTTAAATTCCAGCTAGTTAACATGCTGTTTTATATTCTTTTTAAGTATAAAATTTAGTGATTCATCACTTGCATGCAACACCCAGTGTTCATCCCAAGTGTACTCCTTAAACCCCATCACCTATTTAACCCTTCCCCCCACCAACTTCCCGTCCTGTAACCAGCAGTTTGTTCTGTCTAGTTAGGAGACTGTTTCTTGGTTTTCTTCTCTCTCCCCTCTATGTTCATTTGTTTTGTTTCTTAAAGTCCACATATGAGTGAAATCATATGGTATTTATCTTTCTCTGACTTATTTCACTTAGCATAATGCTCTCTAGCTCCTTCTAAGTCATTGCAAATGGCAAGATTTCCTTCTTTTTATGGTTAAGTAATATTCCATTATATATATGTATGTGTGTATATACACATACATGCATACACACTACTTCTTCGTTATCCATTCATCAATAAATGGACATTTGGGCTCTTTACATAATTTGGCTGTTTTTGATAATGCTGCTATAAACATCAAGTTGCATATATCCCTTTGAATTAGTATTTTTGTATTCTTTGGATAAATATCTAGTAGTGCAATTGCTGTATCATAGGGTAGTTCTATTTTTAACTTTTTGAGGAACTTCCATGCTGCTTTCGACAGTGGCTGTACCAGGTTGCATTTCCACCAACAGTGTAAGAATGTTCTTCTTTGTCCACAACCTCACCAATACCTGTAATTTCCTGTAAAAATGTGGTCTTATCAAAGATGCTATAGAAAAGTTGATAATATTCAGCCAAGGTCACTCATTAAAAATCCAAACAAATTTTGACATTTGAATGCTTCACAATAATTTCTCCACAGTGATAGCTGCTTAGAGTACTACTGCAGGCACTCAGCTTTGCATTTTGTTGTGCTAGATATATGCTCACTTTTCACTGAGGCATGAGTAGAATCAAGATATATTCTTCACTATGATTGTTAGTGTAGACTTAGATTGATGGGAATGACACTAGATTAGTAAGATTTCCTTGATCTCTGATGTAAACTGACTAGTGTAAAAACATTTATCAGGTTCACCTCTAGAATTTGATAGATTTGGTAATAATGATAATGGAATTTTCATGGATATATTCTATGAATATATTATTATATATTCCATGGATATATTTTTTCCATAGTTTTATAAAATCAGTGGGGCAAGATTAGCCCTTAGACTTGGAGTTTGAGATGAAACAGTGGAGCAATTGGCCTTTTTTTTTTTTTTTTAGAGAGAGAGAGACAAAGAATACATGAGCAGGGGAAAGGGGAAAAAGGGGAGAGCTAGAGAGAGAGAGAGCAAGAGATGAAGAGAGAGATGATCATCATGGAGCCCAGTGCAGGGCCTAATCCCATTACCCCAGGATCATGACCTGAGCCAAAATCAAGAGTCAGATGCTCAACTGACTAGCCACCCAGGCACCACAGCAATTGGCTCTTTGGTGGCAAAATTATCTCAGAATTTTTATCTGCATCTTAATTTTATTGTGCGCACCAAAATTATTCTTTGGCATGGATTAAAGAATAATTGATATTCAGGAATATCAAGAAAAAATGCTGATTTAGATATTCCCCCATTTGAGTGAGGTACCAAGTGTTGCAGCCAAGACAAAGGCAGATTTTTGCTGAATTCTGATGTCAAAACCAACGTTTGGGCATTCCTATACTGAAAACTCAGGCTTATGTTCATGTTTCATTTTATTGTGTCTGTGTAAATGTGGTGGAAAACACATCCTCAGTCGTGTGATAAACACTTGTACTGATTTTCAACTTAAAGCTCATTTCTGTTGAAAGGTAAGCTTTGCTTCTCATGAAGACTTCTTTCATCTTCAGAGAGTTAATCACCCACAACTAATTATTTAATACTAACATTGTTCTTAGGTCTGTCTTTACATATAGTACTCTGCATGGTAATACTTCATGTATATATTTATCTTTCTTTTCAGACTGTGAGTTCATTAAGATAAAAACAATGGACTGCATGAGTTCAATACATTATGAGGAAAACCACACATCAATAAGATTTGAATCAAAGTGGATCAAAGTGGTCTGGTCAATTCATGTTATACAGAGACATTTCAAATAATGGACAGACTCCTGTAGCAGAAATAAAACAAAATATGCCACGAGATCATGAGATTTGTAAATAAAATATGAAAATTCTCTAACATGACAGAACAATGGAAAAGGACAGAAAATTCTATTTTGTAACTTTAAGGAAACAAAATACTTGATCATTTGTCATAGGTGAAATGAATTCTTAACTCAATCTACCTTGCAATTTTCTGACAGAAAGGAGTGCTGGCCATCATATCATCTAGGAATTCCCCCATGTGCTTTAGTCTGTCAGCTGAAAAAGATTCAATTGATTATGACAGATGGGCATGAAGTCTGTCACAGTTCTGATGGATCAAGGAGGGAGAAGCTTGATAAATGCTGAGAGACAGATTATGTCTTGATTATTTTCGCAGAGTCAATCATCTGTGTACTGTGTACTTATTATAATCTAAGAAAATTATTATTGCCCACTAATTGGCATACATTGTACTTCGTTTTTTTGACTTAAAATGTCAATGATAATTTTATGCCCGAAATGATTACATGTAGCAACAGAGAAACACACCTAACAAAATCATCAACTTTATAGTCTTCACTTTTTTTTATGTTGATTTTTGAGAGAGAGAGGGAGAGAACATGAGTGGGGAGGGGCAGAGAGAGGGAGACACAGAATCCGAAGCAGGTTCCAGGCTTTGAGTTCTCAGCACAGAGCCCGATGCGGGGCTTGAACCCATGAACCATGAGATCAGGACATGAGCCAAAGTTAGACACTCAAGTGACTGAGCCACCCAGGAGCCCCTATAGTATTCACTTTTAAAACCTATTGTGGGGGCGCCTGGGTGGCGCAGTCGGTTAAGCGTCCGACTTCAGCCAGGTCACGATCTCGCGGTCCGGGAGTTCGAGCCCCGCGTCGGGCTCTGGGCTGATGGCTCAGAGCCTGGAGCCTGTTTCCGATTCTGTGTCTCTCTCTCTCTCTGCCCCTCCCCCGTTCATGCTCTGTCTCTCTCTGTCCCAAAAATAAATAAACGTTGAAAAAAAAAATTAAAAAAAAATAAAACCTATTGATATTCCAAGATTTATCTCTACCATATGAAATAAATAATTAGATATATCTTAAATATGGAAATATGAAAAATATATGACTAGATTATGACCATGTCCAGTCAACATTCTCTTAATATTTTATGCTAACCTAATAGCACAATTATTAATTATTTCCATAAAACTCTCATTTAAAAAAAACACTTGGAAATCTTACTTATATAATCTTTCTGATTTGTAAGTTAACTTTTTGAGCTCCAATGCTTAAATTATACATGAATAAGTCAGATAAGAGAAAATGCAATTTTTTATTTATATTTTTTTCCAGTGTATACAATATATCAGGCTGGTATTCTTCAGGCAAGCAAAACAGGAAGGAGCTTTACATGAGAGGAAGCCTTATTTTTATACACTTCAGTTTTTATTATTACAACTTGAGAAATGTATTCCTTTCTATAGAATCCCTGTTTTTCAAATGATGTTCTTTTTAGGTTCCTCATCATATCCAATAGTTAAAAGGGGGAATCCTTTTTAAACGTTTTCTTAACTTTGCATGCTATGCCTATCCAGAGTCAATTGCTCTCACATCCCTCCCTTGCCCATCCCTGTTCTGTTTGGCACAGTGGAGGCCCTGATATTAGGTTTCTTTGGCTGCAGTTTCAGCCGGCTTTCAGCTTGTTTTGAGTTAATGAGAGGCACTAGTGGTAGATAACAGAGTGATGTTCCTCTGAAAATTAAAAATAGAACTACCATATGATCCAGATATTCTACTCTGGATTTTGGATGAATATCCAAAGGAAACAAAACACTAATTCAAAAAGGTATCTACAACCCCATTTATTGCAGCATTATTTACAATAGCCAAGACATGGAGACAATTTAAGTGTTCACTGATGGATAAGTGGATAAAGAAAGTATAGATTAAAAAAATGCAAACACACACACTCACACACACATATATGTCCTTCTCCCTCATCAACTTTTCCAGCATTGGTTCCAGCTCCCAAGTGACACGCCATGGTTACAACTTTTGAAGGTTGATCCCAATCTTCCCTTTTTCTTAGCAGCTTAGGGGTTGTAATGTTCTGCTACTGCTAATCTCTGGGCATCCTTAGTTTCTCCTCTTGTCTTTTTAGCTTTTCCATCACCTACGTAGCTAGTTCTCTATTAAGCTACCCAAATGGATTCTGAATGACATATACTCCAACTTAAAAAAATTAGTAGCTTCCTTTTGTGTCATGTTGAATATACTTTAAGGGTATACAGTGGTTATGACCCAGTACTGGATTCAATTATGAATGCATGTCATGGATGAGGACAGGATATGTAACTATCCACATACCATATAACTGCTTTACTAGCCACTTCTGAATTATACCTTGGTAAGTTTGCCATCACAATATTTCTTATCATTGATAATCTTAGAATTAGTCTTTTTCCCCAAGGACCGCATATGTTTTGAAAATAATCTTTATTATAAAACTGTTTAAAACTTAAGGCCTTCATTGCCTTAAGACCACCTATTCTTAAGCTCATAAAATCTGGTTTCCATTTTTTGGCAAGTGTTGGAAATGAGACGAGAACCTAAGTGTCCTGTTGCTATGATAACACAAAACAACAAACTTAGTACACTAAAACAGCTCAAATTTATTATGTTATAGCTCTGGAGATCATAAATTTCACTGGACTAAAACTCAAGGTGTCTGAGAAGCTTTATTCTTCCTGGAGGCTCTGAAGAACCATGTATAAATCATATTTTTGAGCTCCTGGAAGTTGCCCCCCTCCTTGTTACTTGTGAGTCACTTCCATTTTCCAAGTCAGCCATTGCATCACTCTCACCTCTGCTCTGTCCTCACTTACCCTTCTCTGATTCTGATCCTCTTGTCTACTTCTTACAGGGGACCTTTTGATTGCATTTAACCAACCTCGACAAATAGAATAATCTCTCAATTTCAAGATCTTTAACTTAATCACAACTGCAAACACTCTTTTACCAGATATAGTGACATATTCACAGGTTTGAGGGATTAGTATTACATGGACATTTTTGAGGGGCCATTATTCTATCCATCACAAATCCACATCTATTTAAATGTGTGTCACATGTTTTCAGCGTCTATGGAATACAGCCTTCCTATTATAATGTGTTACAGGACTCTGTTAACTCCTATTTGATTGAATGAGGGACATTCCATTTAAGGTGTTTGTTTTGTTTTTTTAGTGTTATGAAAATTCAATTTTATTTTAAAGTAGATCAGCGCATATTTATACATCATGGATGTAGTTTAAGGTAAAAAAAATGCATTGTTAATTTATTTTGAATTGAAATGCCAGAAAATAGTCTTTGATAAAATTGTAACCACTGAAAGGTCAAAAAAGAAAAAATGTTAAGAGCTTTGTAGTTTGGATTAACATTAGAATCTCTGTTTTTCCCATTAATAATACAGAAAAAAAACATGTCTTTTAACTTCTTATCTAAAATACAACAGATTTTTACTGAAACTATTTTATAATTCATTTTCTTCTAAACTTACAAGGTCAGTTATAAGGGATATTATAGTGATCATTAGAACCTTCTTTCTCTGGGAAAAGAACACTTTAGAAAAGCAATCTTATCATTCAAAGTTTTTATTTTAAAAAGAAAACCTAACGTGCATTACTTCAAACCAAATTGTAGATGTAGTGTCAGGTCACATTCATTCCCACTGGTGCAGGTACCTAGTCAAATCTACCAAAAACTGAGTACAAGAAGATAAATCTAGACATTAAATTCTACAATGTGAGCCTTTTATATCTTATTTACACTCTGATGCCTAATACAAAGAATATTAATAGAATCAATGTAATTCTAGGTGTTTTAATAAGCATCAATGGCTAAAAACATTAAATGGAGATTTTTCTGTCGTTGTAGTATAATCTGGGCTTTAATTGTTCGTTTAAGTGCTCCTTGCAGGTTATTTGATAATACAGTTATGTGTTTGCTTTACCTGATATATTTGAATTAAGCCCAGGTTGCTAAGCCTAACTCTTTTTAAAAGGCAGAATACAATGTTTATTTGTTATTCACCTTACATTATACCTTAACAATAATTTTTAACTTACTGAAGTTATTAGCATGCTCGCTGCATATGTTGTTGCCATGAAAGCTGCTTTCTGAAGCACATGAGGTCTTTGTACTGTATCACCAATATTAAAAATGTGTGTATTGACAGTAGGCTGGGGAAGTAAAAGGGCCACACTTATAGTGTTAAAAGCTATTAACGTGTACTTTTATAGTGGGTAAAGGTTTTTGAGAATGATCTTCTTTTCTAGAATACTTCAAAAATAAGAGTGGTAAATGTTTTAAATAATTAAAGGTTACTTCAAAATGGGCGAGTGGATACTTGGGAATATTGAGAAAGAGGATTTATTTGGTTCATGCTAACAATTACACGGAAAAAAAGATATCAGTAACAAAGATTTCTCATGAGAACATGAAGCCTGGGGCTGCTCGATATTCACACTAATTTGGGCAAATAAATTATGGCTGATAAAATTTATTCCCTGAGAATATATTTGCAACCACCTCTGGCAACCACTAGTTTGTTCTCTGTATTTAAGAGTCTGTTTTCTTGTCCGTCTCTTTTTTTTTCTTTTTTCATTTATTTTGTTTCTTAAATTCCACATATGAGTAAAATCATGTGATACTTGTCTTTCTCTGACTGACTTATTTCACTTAGCTTATGCCTTTTAGACCCATCATGTTGTTAAAAATGGCAAGATTTCGGGGCGCCTGGGTGGCGCAGTCGGTTAAGCGTCCGACTTCAGCCAGGTCACGATCTTGCGGTCCGTGAGTTCGAGCCCCGCGTCGGGCTCTGGGCTGATGGCTCAGAGCCTGGAGCCTGTTTCTGATTCTGTGTCTCCCTCTCTCTCTGCCCCTCCCCCGTTCATGCTCTGTCTCTCTCTGTCCCAAAAATAAATAAACGTTGAAAAAAAAATGGCAAGATTTCATTGTTTTTATGGCTGAGTAATATTCCATGATATGTATTTATGTATGTATGTGTATTTATGTATGCATGTGTATATATGTATGTATGTGTATATATGTATGTATATGTATATATGTATGTGTGTGTATTATGTATGTTTGTGTACTCACTAGTGTGAATAGTACACATACACATACATACATAAATATATACTATGTGTATATATATATATATATACACACACACATATACACATATATACCATATATGTGTATACATATACACATATATGTATATATACATATATGTATATATACATATACATATATATGTGTGTGTATATATACACACATATATACATACATAAATACATACTGTGTGTATATATACACATATATAGATCACATCTTCTTTATCCATTCATCTATTGATAAACATGGGCTGCTTCCATAATTTGACTGTTGTAAGTAATGCTGCAGTAAACACAGGGGTGCATATATCTTTTCAAATTAGTGTTTTCATTTTTTTTTGGTTAAATACCCAGGAATGGAATTACTGCATCATATGGTAATTCTATTTTTTTTTTTTGAGCAACCTCCATACTGTTTTCCACAGGGGCAGTACCAATTTACATTCCCACCAACAATGCACAAGGGTTCCTTTTTCTCTACATCTTCACTTACATTTAGTATCTTGTTGTGGTTTTGATTTTAGCCATTTTTACAGGTGTAATGTGATACCTTATTGTGGTTTTAATTTGCATTTCACTTAAGATGAGTGATGTTGAGAATATTTTCATGTGTCTGATGGCCATTTGTATCTTTCCTTTATACAAATGTCTGTTTGGGCCTTCTGCCCGTATTTATTGAATTATGATGATGATGATGATGATGATGATATTAGTGTTGAGTTGTGTAGGGATCTTTATATATTTTAGATACTAAACTGTTACCAGAGTTATATCATTGGATATATCATTTGGAAATATCTTCTCCATTACAGTAGATTGTATTTTCCTTTGTTGATTATTTTCTTCACTATGCAAAGCTTTTTATTTTGGTGTAGTCCCAATAGGTTATTTTTGCTTTGTTTCCCTTGCCATAGGAGACATATATAGAAAAAAGTTTTTGTGGCCTATGTCAAAGAAATTATTGTATATGTTTTCTTCCAAGAATTTTATGGTTTCAGGTCTCACATTTAGGTTTTGAATCCATTTTGAGTGTATTTTTTGTATGGCATAAGAAAATGGTCCAGTTTTATTCTTTTTTTTACTTTTACATGTAGCTGGCCAATTTTCCCAGTACTATTTATTAAATAGACTTTTTCCTATTGTATATTCTTGCTTCCTTTGTTGAAATTAATCGACCATTTGACCATAAAAACATGGGTTTATTTCTGGATTTTCTATTGTGTTCCATTGATCTATGTGTCTATTTTTGTGCCAGTAACATTCTATTTGGTTATTACAGCTTTGTAGTAGTATATCTAGAAGGTTGGGACTCTGATACCTCCACTTTTGTTCTTTGCGTTCAAGATTGTTTTGGCTATTCAGAGTTTTTATGGTTCCATACAAATTTTAGGATTATTTGTTCTAGTTCTGTGAAAAATGTTTTTGGTATTTTGATAGGAATTGCATTAAGCCTGTAGATTGCTTTGGGTAGTATGAAATTTTAACAATATTTGTTCTTCACCTCCATGAGCATGGAATATCTTTACATTTATATGTGTCAATTCATCAACGTTTTATATTTATTTATATTTATATATATTTAATGTTTCAATTCATCAATGTTTTATAGTTTGTGGAGTGCAGATCTTTCACCTCCTTGGTTAAGTTTATTCCTAAATGTTTTATTATTTTTTATGTAATTGTAAATAGGTTTGCCTTCTTAATTTCTGTTTCTGCTACTTCATTATTAGTGGATAGAAATGCAACAGATTCTGGTACTTTACTGAATTAATCATTAGTTTTAGTAGTATCAGTTTTGGTGTAATTCCTTAGTGTTGTTGTTGTTGTTGTTGTTGTTACTGCTCCTGTTTTGTATTATTTGCTTGATCTAGTTGAGAGATGGGGAAATTTCAAGGCAACAGGGTGCTTAAAATTGTTACTAAAGTGAAAAGAGCATTAACAGAGAAAGAGAATTAAATAAATGAAAGTAATAGAGCACAGGTGGCCATCTGATCATTTGTAAAAACCTTGGAGAAGACATTTTTTCTTTTTAAAGGACTTGAAATGGGTGTTCAAGCTAATCTAGATGATAAGGATAGGGTGATTTTAATTAAGAGCTAAGTTACAAGTTTTGTGCCTTTTACATTTTTTTTCTGCCAGTACTAAATTTATATTCAAGGGTAGGTATTTCATTTTTTTATTATGAGTGATTTTACAATAACTGGTGTTAGGTATTTTTAATCAGATTATTTGTGATTATTCTTCCTTTCACTAATCCATTGTTTTCCCTCTGTTATGTTCAGGGTATATAATGATGAACCAAAAACATATGTGCCCTTATGTCATAGAGCTTATAGCCTAATGGGCAATACAGAAAATAATCAAGTAAATAACTATTGTGTACATCTATAAAGGAAAATTAAATGTGATTTTATAGAGGGATATGGGAGAGGAATTACTTAAGAAAGGTTGCAAGTTCACATTTAAAAATGTCCTTCACATTTTTGAAGGTGCAGATATGACTCCTGGGTATATGTGTTGTCATACAAAGAAACATTTCTGAAAGAATAAAGGGCAGAATTTATTTTATTTCATTACCAAAATACTCCTTGGCTGGATCTATTTTTAATTTTGTTTTATAAGACACTTCTTACTTAATAATAACATGATTATGCAGTCAACACAGGTATGACTATTCTCATTTAATACTATAGACAAATGAGGCACAGAGCTTAATTATAGTTTGTTCAGGTCAAATTCCAGCCATATTTAAAACCTTGGCCTTTACCCTATGTAGTACAGGACCTTTCAGATCATGTGGTGATCTCTTTTTACTGGGTAGTTTTTGATTATCACTTGACAGTCTATCGGTATCAAATACCTGAAAATTTAATTTACTTGACATAAAATACAGAAATATATTGTAAAATAAAGATTGTTATATTTTTAAAAAAAACCACCTGGATTGCTATTGTTAACTGCATCTTTAAAGCCAGCATAATACATTTTCAAAGTAAAAACAAATCTCTTCTTTGAGATTTTTCTCTCAATCTGAGAGGGAAAGAATTTTCTTCTACCAGATCACTTCGATCATTTCAAGGGAGAAGCAGAAGAGAGAAGAGTAGGAAAATTGAAGAAAGAGAATGAGAAAGAATAAGGAAAGATGCAGAACTACTAGAATAGAAATGTAGGATAACTACATTCAAAGATGAAGGAACAGGGAAAATGGTTTTATTTTTATCTTTTTTATTTTTATTTTTTAAGTTTTTATTTTAATTCCAATTAGTTAACATACCATGACGTATTAATTTCAGGTGTATAGTATAGTAATATAACACTTCCATGCAATGCCCTGTGCTCATCACAGCAAGTGCACTCCCTAATCCCCATCATCTATTTCACCCATTCCCCAAACCACCTCCCCTCTGTTAACCATCAGTTTGTTCTCTAGAGTTAACAGTAGGCTTCTTGGGTTGCCTCTCTCCCTCTCTCTTTAGGGAAAATGTCTTCCTTTTTTAAAGGACAATTAGGGGCACCTGGGTGGCTCAGTCGGATAAGTGTCCAACTCTTGATTTTGGCTTGGATCATGATCTCATGGCTCTTGGGAATTCTGGAATTCTTAGAATTCTCTCTCTGCCCTTCCCCCTGCTCTCTCTCTTTCTCACTCTCTCTCAAAAAAATAAGCATTTAAAAAAGATAGCATATTACTTATAAATTAGGCAAAAATGAGTGAGAACGTAAGAGTCATCTTATTTTTTTTTTGAGAGAGAGAGAGCTCATACACACACACATTCATGTGCACAAGCAGGGGAGGGATAGAGAGAGGGAGAGAGAGAGAATCTTAAGCAGGTTCCATGCCCAGCCCAGAGCCCAATGCAGGACTCCATCTCACAATTGTGAGATCATGACCTGAGCCAAAGTCGAGAGTAAGACACTTAACCAACTGAGTCAGCCAGGTGCCCCAAGAGTCATCTTTAACTATAAACTACTCAATACTAAGCTGTAGTAATATGTGGCAAAGTAGGGTAGTGTCAAAATATTTAATCTCTATCTTGACCTCTTTTTTCCTTATACTGCATGTCACATTCACAAATTTATTTCATCAGATTGATTATCACATATTGTATCCTTCCCTATCCTCTCAATGGCCAGTGTTTGTCAGTAAATATTCAGTAATAGACATAATCACTAAACTGTATTCAGCGATTAAAATAGGTACACATTCTGTGATTCCCTCATTTCAAAGTATTCATTTTATAATTTAGAGATTTCTGAAGATAAGATTTAAAAGATAATGCTTTTTATTAGGGGAGCATAGCAAAATAAAACATTTCTAATGGAAGTAAAGATTATATTTTCTAAGTGTGTATTTTCATTTTCCTATTTTATTTTACATACTTTATATGAATAAGTATGTATGTGTGTGTATATATATATATATATATATATATGAATTATGTTTATTTAGACTCCAGAGTACAAGAGCTCACACATTTTATAATAAAACCTACCATATTTTTTTCTTTTTATAATTGGTCCCAAGGCTATATTTAGTATCAAGTGTGAAAGGATTAATATGGTAATTTATATTTTATTTCTTTTGCCACACAAGAGAAAACTAAATTGATTTTAATGTATTACTTATTATTTTGGTTAAATATCTGCAAGACTGCATATTCATATGAATCTTAAATTAGGAGTATATTTAAAAGCATGATTTTTTTCTTTGAAATAAGTAAAATCATAAGAATTCTTCATATAGGAATTCAGGTGAAAAAAATTTTTAAAAGATTACATTTGTAGGGTGTTCAGAGAATGCATCTTTCAGAGAAAGCTTTCACTGGTACTATAATAGCTGGGTCAAGACATTTTGTATGGCAAAGAGTAGTTCTTGTTGCATCTGGGAGACTGACAACAGACTTTAGCTGATGTCAGATGAAAACAGAGCACATACAAGAAAAATTGAACAGTGTTACATCTTTGGGCTACTGATGCAGTTGGAAAAGAGATATTCCCTAGAAATAAAATGTTCAAACGAGATCTAAGTGGGAGAGACTCTGTGATGATAAATGAAATTGTATGGTTTCTTCATGGCCCATAAAATTGGATTTTATTTCATTCTAATTGGTTTTTGATTTAAAACTCCTAACACAAAGGAAAATCTTAAAAGGAGAAGAATCTTAAAAGAATAGTTTGAGTATCTTTATTATATGAGGTTTGACCTTAGTGGTTCCCTATTGAACTATGTAACCATTTTATCATTATTGGAGAACAGTATGTTGAATCTATAAGATGAACACATCATAGGAAGACATACAAATTACTTGCTCACCTGAGTCAGCTTCAGAATGTTTACATAACCTCATCTATGGCTGATATAACTGGCAGAGAGCAAGTGTTTATTAACTGTCCCATGTCTCCTGTATTTTCAGTTTCTTATAGTTAACTATAAATGAGACACAATTAATAATGTTTGAAAATGTGTAATCTTCCAGTTAAAAGATAAAAAGAAATGACTATATACACTTTACTAGGTTCTGTAGATACTAGAAAATGGCAAGACTCTCAAAAGATTTATGATTGTGTATGACAAATGACATGATTTATCAGCTGAGGGAATTAAAGGTATGACATTTCCTCAGATGTTTTGTTCAATGCCAGGTATATAAAAAGGGAATTAATTCAGATAAAAAAAATGAAGAAGAAAAGAAGAATTTAAAGGACTCTAAGTTATTTCACAAGACACATGATGGAAGGCAGCACGGCATTTTAAAATAGCAAAGAGTGGGCTCACAGGGGAGTTAGGTATATCACTTCAGTATTTGAAAGCCTGTCATGAGCAAAGGGATTAATGTCTCTTTTAGATAAGTATTTCAAATATAGATTTGTGTGTAAGTGAAGGTAAGGTTTTGTGCCAGAAGGATCTAAGTATGTCTGCTACCTGAGATAATGAGTGCCCCGTCCCTATAGGTTTTAAAGCATTGGTTCAATGTACATTAAAGATGAATGCTTTGAAAGAAATTTAACAGTCATGTAGGGCGTATTTATCTGGTGTTATTGGAATTAATTTGGCTTTTTTTTAATGAATTTGAGCAACTAAATGGTTCAAACATATAATACTGGCATGGATGTGTGTGGGTATGTATTTAGAAGTCAGTTACTGCATTTACTGTATTGGTTAGATCAATGGCAGTGTGTACACAATGGCGATGTGAAGATCCAAACTTAACATGTATGTTGTCATTTCTAAAGGAAATAGGCTGAACAGAGTTTGAATCATGTTAAAAATCCAGGTATTTCTGACACAAATCTGTCATATCCTTAATACTCAACTCTGAGTTAAAAATCAAGAATGTTAAATATAATTTATTAGAAAAAAATAGTGGCTTTTTAAAGTCAGCCATCCCTAGGTTGAAGCTGCTTGCCTGTACCACTTAAATGGATTGTAAACAGGATTTAAGTGTGAAGATAAAGTTAAATGATTTTTCTAAAGGTCCTATTCAATATCCGACACATATTACAGGCTCATAAATGTTAGTTTCATTTTTTAAAATGAACATGTTTTTGAGTTCAGCAGAGAAAAGTAACAATTTTTATTAATAATCCCCAACAAGTAAGGATACAGTTTGAATATGACTCATAAAATAATGAACTTACTTTCATCGTTACTTCACTAAATTGACGGCAATAAATAGGCACCCCCACTCCCATCCTGCCCCAAATCCATTCCCACATTTGGAGGCCAGTTTAAGCTTACGGAAGCAGAAGTCTTGTATAACTATCTTATCTCTACCCACTGAGTTATAACTAATGAACATGACTACATGGTTTCAGGCTAAGTCCCAGGTACATCCAACTGGAGACCATGTAAACCCTAACTCCAGGGTTATTCAATACTGAACTCCACCTGAAATAATGGTCTCTGTAGTTATTGTTGAAACCACCACTTCTTAAGCTGACGGCAAATTTGCCATCCTCCTGTCAAAACTCCCTTTAATTTCTAGAAGTCAGAAAAAATGGACAGAAACAAAGGAAGTCTTCAATATAGAGTGTTGAACTCTTGTAACTGGTTTTGAGGGAAGGAAGCATAGAGATGTCCAAATAACATTGGTCGTTAGGACAACATTAACAATAGTCTCTCTTGCCATGAGTAAACATTTTCCTTCTATACATATGGTTTATATACATTATCTCCACTGCAAAATTATAAATAAAATTGCATTTATCTTAATACTAAGCATGATATTTTGATTTGTGCCACAAAATAGCTTTTATTTTCACAGGTGTGGATTCACAAATTCTAAATGTTTCTTTTTATTAGTTTCTGTTGTTAGAACAAAGAAACTTCAATTGACTTTTCATCTATTTCTAACATAGCAAGTTTGAATTAATAGATTCACCCAAGTATGGACAGTCTCATAGATTTTAATTTAATAAATGGAATTTTTATTATAAATTTTCTATAGTACAGGCACAGATAGACATATAATGATTGCCTAATTTAAATAACTATGGATTTTCTTAACCTACTGGAATTATTAAGCATCTGTATTTGTCAGCAAATATAAATAAGTCTTAGTTAAGATAAACAATAAAAATAATCTCTTTAAAATCATACACCCTTCCTTTCCTGAAAAATATACCTTACTATCATAAAAACGCACTTTATGATTTGATTTTTTAAAATTATTTGGAAGTAGTGTAGTACACAGTAAACCTATAATATGACTACTCGATGATTCATCACTCTCTACATACTATCTACATACTAGATTGTATTGTATAATTTTATGCCTTCAAATATAATTATGAGTTTTCCTCTACTATTCCTTCTTCTCTCCTCTTTATCTTCCTCTACCTTTACCTCTCCTTCATTAATTATTCAACCCTAAAACCATTAGTTGGGAGAAGAGCAAAGTAGACTTCATTTGAAAGGATACCCTGGCTTAGGGTGTCAGAGCTCAAACAGAGTGACAAAGACATCCATATTGAGAGGCTATTTATTAGCATAAGGAGTCAAAGATAAGTGAGGGCAGAGGGCATCCACATGGAGAATAAGTCTGGCCTGCCCTTTTGAAATGCTAGTGAAAAGGGTGACCACACAGAATACAGCCTGCCATGAGGAATCAAAGTCCAAGTGAAGTCAGAAAAGCAATCCCTCAAAGAAAGGTTTTTGAAACCTAGTAGACTAACAATGTTGTCCAAGTGTGTGGATAGCCTGGTGCAGGTTGGCAGTGCCATGTGAGGGAAATAAGTTGATTCATGCCTCGAGAAGTCCCAGAATGGGTTGGCAGAGCCAAAGTAAAGTGAAGGATGCATACATGCAGGGAGATAACCTATCGTGAAGAGGCAAATCCAAATGGAACAAGTATTATCATTTGCCAAGTGTGAGTTATCAGAGCCCAAGAGAATTACAGAGGGCATTCTTACTGGTAGAAGAACTGGCATGATGTGTTAGATTATGCATTAGCTGAGGAAGACCTCCATGCAAATGCATAGAGTAGAATAGGATGTGAAAGTTCCAGCTAGAGAGATACAGAAGAACAGAGGATACTCACAATTCATGGAGGTATTCTGAAATGGGATGACAGATGAGAGTCAAAGTCAGGGAGATGAGCATCCTTCTGAAAATGTGGCCTGACAAGCCATATGAGTGCCCCAGCATGGTGAAGATCTTTGCATAGAGAGGTGCTGAGGCACCGGAGTCTAACTGGTGTGAAGTGCTTCCACAAGGAGAGAGAGCCCAGTATGGCCATTCAGAGCTTGAGAAGAATCAGGAAACTGTCTATGTGGGAAAAAAAAACACAATTAAAGGGTGACAGAACCTAAAAATGAAAGCAGCCTAGCAGTTACTGAGTCTGAATGAGTAAGGAAGATATCCCAAAGTGGAGGCAGTCCTGTGTAAGGTGTCAGAGTACAAATAGGACAAAGAGAGGAGCAAAGAGGAGGGAGGTCCAATGTGATGTGTCAGTCCCATCAGGTAAAGGAAGGTGACCATTCAATGGGTTGGTCTGGAATGGAATACTGAAGCCCTAAGGGGGCATTGAGGATGTTTACATGGGGCAGGGAACATATGGATGGGTATTAGAGCCTCAGTGGGTCACCGTGGCACTGGCAAAGGAAAAGAAGTTGTTAGATTTAAGAGGATGGACCAAAGAAATGAACATATTAAACATAATAGAAGCTGGTTTTCTCACTGTTTGGGAAGAGAATTATCAAAAGGAAGAAAATTATTAGATTGGCACTGGTGTTGTCAGTATGAATGCATGGTTTTAAATATATTAAAGGGGTGCCTGGGTGGTGCAGTCGGTTAAGCGTCCGACTTCAGCCAGGTCACGATCTCGCGGTCTGTGAGTTCGAGCCCCGCGTCGGGCTCTGGGCTGATGGCTCAGAGCCTGGAGCCTGTTTCCGATTCTGTGTCTCCCTCTCTCTCTGCCCCTCGCCCGTTCATGCTCTGTCTCTCTCTGTCCCCAAAATGAATAAACGTTGAAAAAAAATTTTTTTAAAAATATATTAAAAACAAACAGGAAAAATAAAAAGGATATCTGCTTCAGTCCATGAAGGAATAATTTCAAAAGGATGTGCATTATATCATAAAAAACTAGTAAACTGGAGAAAAAGTGGTGAAAAAAACTATTCATAAACATCACACAAGAGTAAGTGCAGAAATGTGGCTTTTGAAGCCATACCACCCTTTGTTTTAGGAATATATTAGTTAATATTTTTAAATTAAAAAAAAAATTTTGGTGGGGGGGGGCAGGGTAGCAGGGGAGGGGCAGAGAGAGAGAGAAAGAATCCCAAGTAGGCTCCGCACTGTGGGCACCAAACAGGGCTCGATCCCACGAGCCATAAGATCATGACCTGAGCAAAAAATCAAGAGTCAGGAGCTTAACTGACTGAACTACCCAGACAGCCTATTTTTTTTTAATGATTAAAGAAAACACTTCTGTACTTTATTTTATAAACTTAATTGCATAATTAACTACATACATTAGATTCTTACAATCTATTGAACAAACATATTTATGAAAACATCACTTACACTATAATCATTTGTTTTTCATGTTGCGAATGTTTGCTTAATCACAAATTATTTAATATATTGAGAATATTTTCTTTTTTAAATGTGTAAATTTAGAGTGCTTGATAAACTGATTTATGCAGATTTTCTATATGAGATAAACTAATAGACTTTATAGTTCATAACTATATAACTCTTTTGTGTCCATATTTGAGTGATTTATTTTTTTTTAATTTTTATTTAAATTCCGGTTAGCATAGAGTGTAATGCTAGTTTTAGGTGTAAAATAGTGATTCAGCACTTCTGTACATTACCCTGTGCTCATCACAACTGCACTCCTTAATCCCCATCACCAGTTTCACCCATTCCCCCCACCCACCTCCCCAATGGTAACCATCAGTTTGTTCTCCATAGTTAAAAGTCTGTTTCTTGGTTTGCGCACCCCCCCCCCCACCAACACCTCTCTCTTTTGACAGGGGAGAGGGCAGAAGGAGAGGGAAAGAGAAAATCTTAATCAGGCTCCATGCCCACACAAAGCCTGTTATGGTGCTCAGTCTCATGACTAAGCTCATGACCTGGGCCAAAATCAAGAGTAAGATGTTTAACCAACTGAGCCACCCAGGTGCCCCAGCGATCTCTCTGTCTCTGTCTCTGTCTCTTTTTTTCCCCCTTTGCTCCTTTGTTTTGTTTCTTAAATTCCACATATGAGTAAAATCATGTGGTATTTCTCTTTCTCTGGCTGACTTGTTTTGTTTAGCATAATACTTGGTAGCTCCATTCACATCCTTGCAAAGGGCAAGATTTCATTTTTCCATTCTTTTATACTTACCACTTCTTTATCCATTCATGAGTCGATGGACACTTGGTTTGTTAACATAATTTGGCTATTGTACTTAATGATGCTATAAACATCAGGGTGAGTGTATCCCTTTGAATTAGCATTTTTGTATTCTTTGAGTAAATACCTAGTAGTGCAATTGCTCGATCATAGAATGGTTCTATTTTAAACATTTTGAGGAACCTCCGTACTGTTTTCCAGAGTGGCTGCACCAGTTTGCATTCCCACAAACAGTGCAAGAGGGTTTCCGTTTCTCCACATCGTCACCAACACCTGTTCTTTCTAGTGTTGTTGATTTTGGCCATTCTGACAGTTGGGAGGTGATATCTCATGATAGTTTTGGTTTGAATTTCCCCAATGATGAATGATGTTGAGCGTCTTTTCATGTGGCTGTTGGCCATCTATAGGTCTTCTCTGTGAAAGTGTCTATTCATATCTTCTGCCCATTTTTAATTGGATTATTTGTTTTTTATATGTTGAGTTATATAGGTTCTTTACATATTTTTGGATACTAAACCTTTTTCGGATATGTCACTTGCAAATATCTTTTCCCATTCTATAGGTTGCCTTTTTGTTTTGTTGATTACTTTCTTCACTGCGCAAAAGCTTTTTATTTTGATGAAGTCTCAATAGTTTGTTTTTGTTTTTCTTTCCCTTGCCTCAGGAGACATATCTACAAAGAAGTTGCTACATACAGCCAGTGTCAAAGAGGTTACTGTCTAACAGGATTTTTATGGTTTTAGGTCTTATATTTAGGTCTTTAATCCATTTTGAATTTATTTTTGTATATTGTGTAAGCAAATGGTCCAGTTTCATTTTTTTTGCATGTTGGTGTCCAGTTTTCCCAACATAATTTGTTCAAGAGACTTTTTCCCATTGGATATTCCTTCCTGCTTTGTTGAAGATTGATCATATTGTTGTGGGTTTATTTGGGATTTCTATTCGGTGTTTCTGATCTATATGTCTGTTTCTGTGCCAGTACCATATTTGTTTGATTACTATAGCTTTGTAATATAATTGAAGTTCAGAATTGTGATGCCTGCCACATTTCTTTTCTTTTCAAGTTTGCTTTGGTTACTCGGGGTCTTATGTGGTTCCATACAAATTTTAGGATTGTTTGTTCTAGCTCTGTGAAAAATACTGTTGGTATTTTGATATATATTTCATTAAATGTATAGATTGCTTTGGGTAGTATAGACATTATAATAACAATGAGCATATTTCTTCATTATAGACATTATAATAACAAAGAACAATAGTTCTAACCCATGAGCATGGGGTGTCTTTCAATTTCCTTGTGTCATCTTTCTTTCATCAGTGTTTTATAGTTTTTAGAGAGTAAGTCTTTAAGCAATTTGTTAGTTTTTTTCATAGGTATCTTATTGCTTCTGGCATGGTTGTAATGAGATTGACTCCTTGATTTCTTTTTCTCCTATTTCGTTTTTGGTGTATAGAAATGCAACAGATTTCTGCACATTGATTTAATATCCTGTGACTTTACTGAATTTGTGTATCAGTTCTAGCAAGATTTTGGGTGGAGTCTTCCAGGTTCTACAGGTCTTCCATGTAGAGCATTATATCATCTGCAAAGTATGAAAGATTTACTTATTCCTTACTCGGATGCCTTTTATTTCTTTTTGTTTTCTGATAGTTGTGTCTAGGACTTCCAGTACAATGTAAAATAATAGTGGTGAGAGTGGACATCCCTGTCTTTTTCCTGACCTAGAAGAAAACCTCTCAGTTTTTACCCATTGAAGATGATATTAGGTGTGAGTTCTTTGCTTATGGCCTTTATTATGTTGAACTAAGGTCCCTCTAACCCTATTTTGTTGAGGGTTTTTTTTTTTATCATGAATGGATGTTGTACTTTGTCAAATGTTGTTTCTGCATCTATTTAAATGCTTACATGATTCTTACCCTTTTCTTTGTTAATGTGATAGGTCACATTGATTTGTAAATATGAAACTACCTTGCAGCCCAGGAGTAAATCCCACTTGACTGTAGGGAATGATTCTTTTAATGTACTGTTGGATTTGGTTTGCCGGCATTTTACTGAGAATTTTTGCATCCATATTTATCAGGCATACTGACTCGTAGTTCTCTTTTTTAGTGGAGTCTTTATCTGGCTTTAGTATCAGGGTAATGCTGGCCTCATCAAATGAATTTGGAAGTTTTCCTTCCTTTTTTAATATTTTCGAATAGTTTGAGAAGAATAGATATTCACTCTCGGTCTGTTCAAGTTTTCTATTTCTTCCTGTTTCACTTTTGGTAGTTTCTATATTTATAGGGATTTATCCACTTATTCTGGGTTGTCCAATATCTTGGCATGTAGTTTTTCATAATATTCTCTTACAATTGTTTGTATTTTTGTGTTGTTGGTTATTTCTCCTCTCTCATTTGTGATTTTATTTACTTGGGTCCTTTATCATTTCTTTTTGATACGTCTTGCTAGAAGTTATCAATTTCATGATTTTTTTCCAAAGAATTCACCCCTGGATTCATTGATCTGTTCTATTTATTTTTTAGTTTCTATATCATTTATTTTTGCTCTGATCTCTATTATTTCTGTCCTTCTTCTGGCTTTAGGCTAATTTCTTGTTCTTTTTCTGGCTCCATTAGGTTAGGTTGTTTATTTGAGATTTTTCTTGGCTTCTTAAGGTAGCCTGTATTGCTGTATACTTCCCTCTTAGGACCACTGTGCTGCATCTCAAAGGTTTTCAACTGTTGTCTTTTCATTTTCATTTGTTTCCATTTTTTTTCTTTGATTTCCTGTTTGAACTACTCATTGTATAGTAGCATGTTCTTTAACTTCCATGTATATGTGGTCTTTCCAGAAATTTTCTTGTGATTGTCTTCTAGTTTCATAGATATCAGTTAACATTTTTAATTCAGCAGACTGTAGGTAGTAGGTACACAGTTATTTAAAAGAAATTATTTTAGGGGCGCCTGGGTGGCGCAGTCGGTTAAGCGTCGGACTTCAGCCAGGTCACGATCTCTCGGTCCGTGAGTTCGAGCCCCGCGTCAGGCTCTGGGCTGATGGCTCAGAGCCTGGAGCCTGTTTCCGATTCTGTGTCTCCCTCTCTCTCTGCCCCTCCCCCGTTCATGCTCTGTCTCTCTCTAGCCCCCAAAAAAATAAATAAAACGTTGAAAAAAAATAAAATCTAAAAAAAAAAAAGAAAGAAATTATTTTATTTAATCCTTACAATAGCCCTAAGAGAGACATTATATTCCTCTTATACTAACAAGGGAAATGGGGCTGAGGATAAAATGACTTTATAAATCCAGTCTGTATTAGAACATGGGAAGTCTGAAGCTAAGACTGTTCTCTAAACTGGGAAGTACAATGTAGAATTGACACATAAGTAATTAACAAAATTATTATGGATATTCCAGTAAAGAAGCTGTCAAGTAAAATTACAAAGGCAAAACTGTTCAATGTGGCAAAATTGTCTTTAATTTTTTTTATATGAAATTTATTGACAAATTGGTTTCCATACAACACCCAGTGCTCATCCCAAAAGGTGCCCTCCTCAATACCCATCACCCACCCTCTCCTCCCTCCCACCCCCATCAACCCTCAGTTTGTTCTCAGTTTTTAACAGTCTCTTATGCTTTGGCTCTCTCCCACTCTAACCTCTTTTTTTTTTCTTTTTCTTTCCCCTCTCCCATGGGTTCCTGTTAAGTTTCTCAGGATCCACATAAGAGTGAAACCATATGGTATCTGTCTTTCTCTGTATGGCTTATTTCACTTAGCATGTCTTTAATTTTTTTAAAAATATTTTGAGATCCTGTGAATTCAGAAAGAAATTACAAATAGAAATGTGCATTTTTGAGAAGGAGCTTTATTTAGTCATTAGTTTATAATGACTTATGAGAAAAAAATTCACGAGCCAGTTATGTGCTAAGGCTTCCACATTTTCCCATGTATTAGAATCAGCTTGTGTTTTGAGTGATATGAAAATACACACATGGTAGATGTTTATTTCTCTCACACATAGAAACTTATCAACTATTAAATACTAGTTAAGAGGGAGGCTTGGGTGACTCAGTCAGTTGAGATTCAGACTTCGGCTCATGGTGTCAGTCTGGCTCAGGTCATGATCTCAGGGTTCATGAGCTGAAGCCCCATGTGGGCTCTCTGCTCTCAGTGCAGAGCCCACTTCAGATCCTGTTTCCGTCTCTCTCTGTCCCTCCCCTGCTTGTGCTTTCTCTCTCTCTCTCTCTCTCAGTAAATAAATAAATAAATAATAAATAAATAAATAAATAAATAAATAAATAAATAAACTTTTTTTTTAAAAGGAAGGGCTTTAGAAAAAAGTGTCTTTGCATAAATAAATTAAATTTTATAATCCCAAATTCTAAAGTCTGTATGACTCCAGTTACATAACATTTCTGCTAAAATCACAGAAGTCCATTAATAACACATACTAAAAAATACTCGCATGGTAACGAAGTTAGTAAAATTTGACTTTACTAAAAAAAAATTTAAAGTAGATCTGTCCTATCCATAAATAAGTAGAAATTGATTATATATACTTTTATTATGACATTACTTATATTCATTCTATCTCTTCAGTTAGTAGGAAAGGCCATTTATTTTTAAGCATTAAAAATAAAGGACACAAAAGAGACTCATCTTTACCAATTACCCTGTATAGGAGAGCAGAAAATGAAATGGGAAATATCATTAGCATAGATAAATAGGTGCATGACCCCATTAATTAAGCTGTAGGGGGCATTCTACACATAAAGAATTATATCTCATCTTTTATCTAATCATTATCTTTTTACAAACAGTTTCTCTGGCACTTTGTTCTGTTAAGAAGTCCTCTATCCATGATGTCACAGATGCCATTATCCTCATGGGGTGAAAACTTCAACCTGGCTAATGGGGACACTTAGGACATAAATCTGAGCTCAAATCAGTTAAGAGAATAGATATGTGGCTTGCCAATGTGGCACTTTGGCACAGTTCAAAAAAGAGTATCAAACAACTTTTTCAATAACCACCTCAGTGTTTTAATCTACAAAACGAGAAGGCCCATCTTTCTAGAAAAGCATGTTAGGAATTTTTGTTTTCAATGTCTCTTGTTTCTTTTATAAAAAAGTTTTATGGAGGTTCAGTTGGTATACAATAAACTGCATGCAGTAAAGTATACATTTTGATAAATTCTGGCATATATATTCACCTATAAAACCATCACCACAACCAAGATAATAAACCTATCAACATTCTCTAGAAGTTCTGTTGTGAACGTTAGTAATTACTCTTGCTCATCTCTCTTTGACAGAAACCACTGATCAACTTTCTGTTACTGGAGATCAGTTTGTATTTTCTATAATTTTACATTAATAGAATCGTATAGTGTGTACTCTGTCTTCTTTCACTAAACATACTTATTATGAGGTTCAATGAACCACGGGAATCTACCCCCAAAACCAAGAGCATACTTTACACACAGTATGGTAGCCAATTTGACAATAAATTATTTAAAAAGAATTATCATGAGGGGCGCCTGGGTGGTTCAGTCAGTTGAGCATCTGGCTTAAGCTCAGGTCATGATCTCACAGTTTGTGGGTTTGAGCCCCTCCTCGGGCTCTGTGCTGACAGCTTAGAGCCTGGAACCTGCTTCGAATTCTGTGTCTCCCTCTCTCTCTCTGCTCCTCCCCCACTCATGCTCTGTCTCTCTCTCTCTCCTTCAAAAATAAATAAAAACATTAAAAAAATTTTTTGAAAAGTTATTATGAGGTTTATTTATGTTGTACCATTTATCAATAGTTCGTTTGTGTCCATTGTATGGATATACCACAGTTTGTTTATTCATTTACCTGTTGGCAGATATTTAAGTTTTTCCAGGTTGCTTTTTATTTTTATTTTTTGGTATATTAAGTCATTTTATGAATTTTTAAATATGATTATTTTCCCTAAATATGATTATTTCCTATGGTCTACATAACAAATTGACATAGGCATGGTTGTTACTTTACGTTTTGGTAATTATGTATTAACTGTGTGGTCATTCATAATTTTAACAGAGTATGACCAAACTGAGTCAAGGGTGTGGATCAATCAATTTCCTATTTTGAAATATTTCAGAGTAATTGAAATTTTAAAAAGTGAAGAGTAATAAGTTACTGGGTATTTCCTCTTTTATTTTTTAAGTTAACCTCAATGATACCCAAATGCTGAGAGCCCATTACATCACTTGCATCTGGTTTTACATTAAAGTACATGTTATTTTCTATAAATGACTGGAAAACAAGGGATGATATTGGCACTGGAACAGTTTTTTTCTATCTATTTTGTGTCGCTAAACCACACAGAATAAAGTTTTGTGGTTTTTTTTTTTTCTGGTATTTACAGGGTATACAAATTTAGAGTAAATGATGGCCACAAAATGTGATTTAATGACTTCATTTTTATTTATTACTACAGTGATCACTGTAATAATGATTTGGATATGTTGAGATAAGGAGGTCTATAAATTGTCAACCTAATTTAGCAATGTTGACAGTAACCTTGACAGTAACCTTGACAAAAACATTTTGATGGATAAATGGAGAGACCGCTAAAAGCCCAACTGGAGTGAAGGAGAGAATCCTTATATGCTGCTTTATAAAACCTATAAGAAATTTGTGGACACATAAAATATAGACTATAATATTATGTATATTATTACAGTGTGTAGACTCTGTATTTATAAACATATATGTGTTTGCCTTTCCCAAATGCATACCTCCATTCATTCTATGACTTCAAGTCACATTGGATTAACTCACCATTTCGCAGAGTTCTTACCATTCACTTCTTACTGCCTCAAGCTTCGCATTCCCCTGGATTACTCAGCTCTGAGTCATTGCTTTTTCTCATTACAGGGAAATAATTTATTACAACTTATAGGAGTCTGCTATTTTAATAATTGTAACTTTGAAATTCTGTATACATGCAAAGTTTCTACCATTTTCGATATGATTAGTAAATATAAGTTACAATCTTTACTTATTTTTTTATCAAAAATTTATGGTGTTGAGCCTGCATAGCTGTTTTACTAAAGTGACTTTCTGTTACTTCTGTGCTCATAACTAGACTACAGTTGCCATCCTTTTCTATGGTTAGGTATGTGTATGGCAGAGTTCTAGTCAATGAAATGTATTTATTCCTGTTACAGCCCTGGTCCATAAGTAACCTCCATAAGCTCATTCACCATTTCTTTTCCTTCTTTCCCCTTTTTCTGGTTGTATATTAATATTCAGAGTGACCTTGGAAGCTATGTATTGACAATGGCAGAGCTCTGTCAGCCTGTATTATTGAATAACTACAAAGAATTTACCCTCTCCACACCAATGATCAGATCACCAACTTTCATCATAAGCATCTGGGATTTTTTGTGCAATTTCACATATTTACCTCTGGCAATATGAAGAATTATCAGCATTTGAAATGAATTGTTATTGTGGTTGTTTTATCTTCTGAAGGTTTCAAAGATCTCAGATAAAAGTTTTACCTATGGCTAAAATCCCTCCCAGAACCCTAGAAGTGAAAAGCTATTCCTTGTAGTGGTTGCACTATTTTTAATTTTAGAGTAAACCCTAGTAATGATAGCTTTTTAACATGTTACATAATATGAATGTTGAGTAAATTCTGGGAATATTTGTAATTTGATAGGATTAATGCCCCATTTCTGATTAGACATGAAACATCATAGAAATTGATAGGAACTTGAGCTGTTACTCCAAATCAGCAGGTAACATGCATTCACCACATTGTGTAACTGTATGTGTAATCTTCCCAAGCATTTATAGTTTTTAGCACCTATGCTAAATATGAGCATGGTAGAGAGGTATATTTTTCACCAGTTTCAACAACGCAGTTGAAAAGACTGATCTTGATTGTGTTCATATTATCCTGCACAAGGACTGTGATTGTAGTCCCTTGATCAAACTCCTTTAGAATTATCTGTCGTATAGCCTGTCAGGTCTGTACCCATGGATGCTGCCGTGTCACACACTATCCATATCATAGTGATTGGATATGATATTCCTCATTGGAAGGTACAAGTGAAAATTAGGGAACAAAATCAATATGCTCCTGCTGTATTTATTGACCTTGTCAAAACAGGATATAATCAGGAAGCCTGCACTCAGAGTGCTGATTTTTCACTGCCATCTTCATTTACTGGTAGCAGCACTCTTACTTTCTAAAAGGAACTCTGAGGATCAATATAACCACTAATAATTTTGACTCACCTATAACTGATCTACACTGTGATTTGGATCTGCTTTATTGTATTCACTGACAGATGAGAAAACTTGGAACTGAATCCATACTATGCCGAAGCAATGAGAGAATGTTTTAAAAAATTCTAGAAAACTGTTTTGCCGTGACCCATACAAAAGAGCCTGATTGTTTTCAATAAACAAGGATTTTTTAAAAAAATCTTGTAGTATGTAATTCTAGGAAAAAATAATTTTCTTCAAAAATAATTGTCTTCAAGAGACATAGGTAATAACATTTATAGAGCATCTTCAGTATTGCACTAAAAGATGTGTATTTTAAGTTTCATAATTTAAAGAGAAAGATTGCCTTTTCTAACGAAGATAGTTTAATTTTATCCAATGATCCTACATTTGGGAAGGTTGTACTACAACTGGTGATAATTCCAGAATACTGAGAAACTTCTTCAAGTGTCTTTTTTCATACACAGTGGCATCAGAAAAAGAAATGTATTTTATTCAACTACAAGAATATTTAATGAAAGTACATTGGAATGTTGGCGGAAATACAAATTGGTGCAGCCACTGTGGAAAATATTATGGACATTCCTCAAAAGATTAAAATAGAATTGCCATATGATTCAACAATTCCACTACTGAGTATTTACCCAAAGAATGAAAGCACTAATTTGAAAAGATATATGCACCCCTATGTTTATTGCAGTAGTACTTACTATAGCCAACAAGTGGAAGCAGCCCAAGTATCCATGGATACATGAGTGGATAAAGAAGATTTGGTGTGTATACACACACACACACACACACACACACACACACACACACAACATGCACGCACACACACACAATGGAATATTACTCAGCCATAAAAAGAATTAAATCTTGCCATTCACAACAACATGGAAGGACCTACAGGGTATAATGCTAAGCAAAATAAGTCAGACAGAAAAGGACCACATGATTTTACTCATATGTGGAATTTAAGAAACAAAACAAAGGCATAAAAAGACGAAAAAGACAGACTCTTAAATACAGAGAACAAACTGGTAGTTGCCAGAGGGATGTGGTTGGGGGTTAGGTGAGATAGATAAGATACTAAGAGTACATGTATCTTGATGAACAGTGAGAAATATATATAATTATTGAATCATTGTATTGTATACCTAAAACTAATATAATACTATATCTGAATAAAAATTTAAAAATTAAAAGGTATATATATATATACACATATATGTGTATATACAAAAGGTATATATATAGATATATATAGATATATATAGATATATATATATAGATATATAGGTATATATATCTATATCTATATATACAGATATATATCTATATATACAGATATATATCTGTATATATATACAGATATATATAGATATAGATATATAGGTATATATACACACACACACATATGCATATCCCTTTATACCTATATACACACATATGTGTGTATATATACACATATGTGTAGATATATATATACACATAGAGAGAGAGAGAGAGATTGGAGTATTGGAGTCCTGGGTACAGATGAATTCCAATATAACAGCCAATGTTCCTTTTGTTCTACCTGTTGTACAAAATCATTTGGCATATTTTGGGGGTGACACATTTTATTTTCAGAAATTCACCTGCAGTACATTGCAGTGATATCAATATACATTTAGAATTGTTTCCTCCTTTTAAAATGAAAATTTTTAAATTAAAATTCCATCCTTTCTTAGGCTGCTACTGCTTTCCACATAGTAGTTTCATTTCAACTAGTTTTCAAGCTTATTCCACTAGAGTAATTGTTGAGACCAAATGATCACTTGAAATAGGATATTAACTAACATTTCAAGAGAAAACAGAAGGGAAGTCCAACTTCTACCATCTGTGGCTACTCTTGCAGTGAGCAGGCCCTGACTCATCCTCAGGGAGCCCTGGCAGGTGTGGTCCTACCTAGTCAGAGCGAGGCTCCAGGAAACAGGATAGTTCTCCCCAAATGTGTGGTATCAACAAGCCTGTCCCTGTCAAAGGATTCAGTCGTCACTCCCTGAGGCCCACAGATGACAAGAGTTTTCCCCCAACTTTGGATCAGAGATTTTTTTTTTTACCTTAGTCCTCATATTCCTGTCAAAATATTGAACTCCAATCAAGGCAGTTGACATTATTTGTGTCCCAGATCTTCAAAGGAAACCTCCCTCTATCTCCACAGAAAAAGACATCAGAAGACAATAGGTACACTGTGCTATGAGGAGGAGGGATGCACACTAGATTCATGTGTGCTCTTGAAAAGAGCTTAAGAATTAAAAAAACAGAGTGGGGTTGTCCAGGTACCCACAACTTTAATCCAAAATGTTCTCCCTCTTAATTAGTGCACAAATCACTGAAAAATGCCACATCCTCAACATTTTCCTGACATGTTGGTTCTTTATAATTGATTTTTAGAAGTTCCCTAAAGAGTAGGCACAATGCTATGGAATGAAGAAAGTAATTAAATTCAACATAGTAATAATAAGAGATTTTGAAATTATTTTTCTTGCCTGGAGCACCTTTAATCCATCAATGTGGTTTTCTCTGAGATGAAATTCACTGTGAATATTAAGCGCATGGCCTGTATTAATTTATGATGGTTAAGGTATTTGTTTAACCAAATTAAGCATCACGTATTCATTGAGGAGAAATTAATAGGGATTATTCAGGATATATGAGAGGAATTCATTGACTATGCAATTAATTTAAATATATATAAACAGATTGTTATGTGAGCTGTTTAGGCATATAATTATGTCATTAAATTACCATACCAATTCATTTAGAAAACTATAAATGGTAATGATGTTGTCTAATGTTTACGTTTGCTTAAAAAGTTATTCAAAATGGTATATTTAACTCTATTTTGTTTGTTTTCTTATTATATCATAATGCTGAATCAAGTTCCCATTTGTATTTATTTAAATATTACTTTGTTATTTTTTTAATGTAGAGCAGTCAGAAGCCTATAGAAGAGTTAGGAGTACAACATAAGAATAATTTTTTTTCTTGAAATATTTAGGAGTTAACTGCTGACCCAGTACTCCATAAATCTATGTTTCCTGGAAACATGGACATTCTTCTAGACAAAACAGAAAGAAGGAAGTACCACAATTCAATAATCAAAAAATGATATTGATACATTACTAACATCTAACTCTTAGACCCACTTCAAATTTTACCATGTCCCAATAATGTCCTTTATAACAAGATAATTCAGTTCCGAATCATTCATTGCATTTATTTGTTTCAGCTTTATTGGAGTTTAACTGACAAATACAAGTGTAAGACATTTAAAATGCTAATCATGGTGATGTGATGATAAACTTCTACGTGGTGAAAAGATTCCCACCATCATCTAGTTAATTAATACATCTATCACATCACATATTTATCTCTCTTTTTTCTTTGTTCGTTGGTAAGTACATTTAAATTTTACTGTTAGCAAATTTCAATTATATAATAGGGTGTTATAAACTATAGTCACCATGTTTTGCATACCTGATTGATCTTATTGCTGAAAGTTTGTACCCTTTTACTCACCTCCCATTTCCCCCACCTCCAGGCAATAACTTTTCTACTCTATTTCTAAGGGTTTGACCCCCCTTTTTCTTACTTCCACATCTAAGTGATATCATGTCATACTTACCTTTCTCTTTCTGGCTTATTACACTTAACATAATGACCTGAGGGTCCATCTGTGTTGTCATAAATGGAGGGATTTCCTTCATTCTCAGGGCTGAATGATATTCCACTGTGTGTGTGTGTGTGTGTTTGTGTGCACGCACGTGCACATGCCATATCTTTATTCATCCATTGATTGACGCTTATGTTATTTCCATATTTTGGCTATTATGAATAACCATTCATTGCAGTTAGACACCATATCTTTTTAGTCTCCAGTCTAGAGTGTTTGTAACTTCTTTGGCTTTGAAGATTACAGGCCAGTTTTCTGGATTGTCCCTTAATTTATGTTTATCTGGTTTTTCTTCATGGCTATATTCACGTCATGTATCTTCATCAAGAATATCAGAAGAGTGATTATATGTTGTTTTCACTGTATCTTATCAGGTGGTAATACAGTTTCAATTTGCCTCATTATTGATCTTCATTTTGAACACTTGATAAAGTTGATATATTCCATGTTTCTCTATCAGATAGATTCTCTTTTCCTTATAATTATTAAGATTTTCAAAAGATATAATTTGAAACAATATAATTATATTGAAACAATTTTGAAATTGTTGAAATTATATTGAAACAATATTTGAAACAATATAATTTCTATTTCAATATAAATTGAAACAATATAAAAATCCTATTCTTCATAAAATGATACACATATACATTCTTATGTAATTTTTTCAGTTTTTTTTTTAATATTTAATGGGTTATAATCATCATTTACTTGGATATGCAAAATACTCTCACTTTGGCCAGTTTGGGGCCCATTCAGTCTGACTTTGGTTTCTTTAACTATGTTCCCCATCATTCTTTTAGCACTTTCTTGCTTTGGGGCACAGTAAGAAGCTCCAGGCTGTCTTATACATTTCCTACCACAAATCTAGAAGTAACCATTTGCCCAAGGATTTCTAATTTGTTTTAGTAGAAAATTTAGAAGCTGAAATCTGGTTGCTAGGTGTACTCATTGACATTGAAACCTTGCCACTACCAGTCTACACACACACACATGCATATTTTACTTTCAGTTTATCTGCCATTCACCATATATCTGTTTAAGAGCTACGAACTCAAACCAAGATTCCAAACTCCTATTCAATATTATGAACTTTTATATTTATAATTTCATTGTTTAACACTGAGAACACTGTTCTCTACTACATTTAATACTTATTTGATCATTTTTCTAATTTATAACCAATCTTCCATTTCTGCTGCCACTCCTTCTGTAGATGCTGGCCTTGCCCTTGCAACCACACTCCAGCAGCTCTTTATAGGAATGCCCTCCCCACCACATGCAGACTCTTAGTCCCCAAGATAAGTCACCCATCCAGGGTAGCTTTCGTCCTTACCCTACTCAGCAGTGATTCACCACACGGGGAGAGATGCCCACGTTCCTACATGGATGTCCTTCTCACCCTGCTTGGAATCCAAAACCTTTTCCATGGCTTTCCCCCCTTGATTGCTTCCTCACCCAACTTAGGCTTATATACTCTACTCTGAGCTGCTGCTGCAGAAGGAGGCAGGAGTGCTCTGCTCCCATTGATGGATTTAGAACTGAATTGTTCAGGAAGAGAATTTAAGGAGAAGGAAGGGGCAAAAGAAGGGGGTTAGGAAGAGGAAGTGAAAGTAAAAAAAGAAAAGAAAAATTTTAAATTGTTTAGTGTAGAAAAATAATACAGACTTCATGTAACACATTAAAAAACTGAAAAAATGTGAAACATTAAGTTTCTATTTTTGAAGTAATCTGTCATTTATATGTATCAGCCATTTTTGTCACATATCCTACAAATATATCTTTCAATCTATGTTTTGCTTTTTGATTTGATTCTGGTATTTGTTAAATGTTTTATGTGGAATCATCTAAGCCTATATTACCTTTGTTTTGTTACTAAAGTATCTAAAGCAGACAAACAAAAACAACAAATTTTTAGGCTTTAATTTGCTTTATTTTTCTTGCATAAAACTCTGTGGTGGCCACAGCTGGAGCCTGGGTCCTCTGCATGGAGACTCTGGTGTGGGTCTTTACAAGATGGTCAGTGAGTCCCTGATAGGGAGACTTTGTGAACACACTCTATTCCCAGAGGTCAGAGGTGAGATAGATGTAGGTCTTGGAAATGGCATCAAACTTGGCCTTGGTGAAGTTTCCCAGGATGACAGTGCAGCTGCTGGTCAAGGTGTGGCAGTCATCAATACCAGTCACCATCAGTAGCTTCTTGAGCACAGGGGCTGAGACAGTGCCAGTTAGGCTTTTTAATTATTGGCTTGGGAAGACAATTACTTTTATATTATTGTTTTTATTTTGTGTGCACTGTAAATCATTTAAAGTGATTCAAGAAAGATCTACATACTAAAGCTTGAGCTTATATATGCGAAACAAATGGTTCCTTGTGAAATTAAAAATATAAACATAGTCTATAAATCCATTTTGAGTTCCTGCATATTCTTTTGACAATTCCAACTAGGTAGTTAGGCTTGCAGTGAGACTCAAAGCTCTGTGCTAAAGAGACAGCGTTCAGTTATCTTATTTTCCAAAGTCTTGCATGACAAGAATCATTCAAAATGAATTAAGACAGGGAGCGGCCTAAGTGTGCATCAATAGGTGAATGGATAAACAAATTTTTATATTCATACACTGGAGCTCAGCAATAAAAATAAATAAATAACTGGTACGTGTAACAACATGGGTGACTTCCAAAGTGACTATGTTGAGTGAAATAAGCCAGACAAAAAGTATACATGCTATATCATTCCATTTGTGTACCAGTCTAGAAAATGCAAACTAATATTTAGTGACAAAGATCTTGAGGTCACAAATGATCTTGAGATCATGACCTGAGCCGAAATCAAGTCAGACACTTGACTGGCTTAGCCACGCAGGTGCCCCTAGATTTTATTTTTAATGTTATAAAATAATAGATTAGCTTTGTTTTCTTCCAGATGCATGTAGATAAAAATATAAATAACAATAATTAAAGTTCCATTCTCTTATGAATGAAATAAAATAATATTTGTAATAGAATAATCCCCTGTACAAATTTTAAACTATTCCTATAGTTTTATAATAATGACTTTTTTATCCTTTGTCAGTATTAATGCATTTTGTGTGGAGTGGATTTATAGCACATTTTATGATCTGTTAAGATATAGCCTACTTAAAATTTTCAAAATTGATTTGGCTTTTATTTAACTATTTTCTTCCTTTGGAACTTTGAAATCGTTACTTCCAGGTTTTTGTTTTTTAACTCCTTTAGACTCTGATTAGAGTTGCATTAATTACAGTAAACTTTTTAGGATGGTAAGTTTGGTATTCTAAGAAATTTCCTCTCACTATCTCTTTTTGATGTCTTTCAATAAAACGTCATAGTTTGAACTATGTAAGTACTGTCTTTCCTGTGAATTTTTTTGTACCATATACTCCTTTTTTTTTACTAATTTAACAAGGTATTTTCTATTTCTAACATACAATATCTGTTATATAAATCTATTTTTATGTAATATAGTTTTTAAATTTGTAAATAGGAATTCTTTTTGCTTTCTGATTAATAGAACTTATTTTCTTATTGTATTAGCAATTAACCTAAAATACCATGTTGTAGTAATGTAGAATGATGTGTAGAGTGCACATTTCATTTTAAAACTAGTATATATGTGTAAAGAAGATTAAAAATACATCATAAAAATTTTTAAATACAAAATAGCATATTATGTAAGACATTCTGGAATTAGACACTACAGACATCAGTTACTAGCTTTTTGAGCTTTGAAACTTATGTAACCTCCCTAAGCCTCAAAGTCTTTACCTGTCAAACTAAATAATCATGACTACTTTCTGGTTGAAATGAAATTAAGCAAAACAACCTACTAACATATTTATAATGTTAAATGAGTAAGCATGTAAGGAAAATAAGCTAAAAGAAAAACATATTTAAAGAATAGTAACCTTGGGGCTCCTGGGTGGCTCCATCAGTTAAGTGTCTGACTTAGGCTTCAGTCATGATCTCATGGTTTGTAAGTTCAAGCCCTGGATTGGGCTCTGAACTGACAGTTCAGAGCCTGCCTGGGATTCTGTCTGTCTGTCTCTCTCTCTCTCTCTCTGTCCCTCCCTCCTACCTCTCAAAATAAATAAATAAATTTTAAAAAATAATAGTAACCTAGCAATTAGTAACCATTAAATAAAATTAGCCATTTTTATTGCTTATGAGAATTATAGAATTCAGTATATAAGGCAATATGCTTTTGAGGAAAGAAGTAATGGCTATTTAAATAACAAAAGTCATGGTTTACATACTAAACCATTCTTGTTAGCTTGATAAACATAGAAGAGTAATTTAGCCATTTGGACCTGTTCCCTGATATATAAATTAGTGATAATAAATGATTTTTCTGTTTGAATTGTTGAATCCAAAAAAAGGTGAATGAGTTTCATGTCCCTTTGTAAAATTATAATGGAAAAGTCACTGACATCTGGAACTTAGGCATTTTATGGGTATTTGATAATATAATACGTAATATGTCTTATAATCTAGAATATGGTAAACTGAATATATATGAACTAAATTTCTGTTTGTAATTCAGAATCAGTGGCAAATATGCTGGAGGAACAACATACCCTGTTTCTGTATTTGTTTGGATCATTCAGGGAAGTCCTTTTCCTATACTTGATTTTAGATTGAGTCCTGAATCCATGAGCATAGCTTCTTATTCACTGATGTGTTTGGTGAAGTTGCTAATTGCTTGCAAGACCTTTTTATACTACAAGGAATAATTCAGTGTTTAAATTGTCTGTAAATTTCCATGGACTCTGAAAGAATGTGAGAGAACTCCTGGAACAAAACAGGCTTTCAATAGGAATTCTCTGTTCTATTAGGTAGTAAATTGGATCTTAGGCAGATTTATGGTTAAGTGCAATATATAGCATAGTGAATGGAGGAAGCAAATGTAGAAGGAGGAAAGAAAGGGAACTCAAGAAAAATACAGCACAGCTAATATAAGGAAAAGGACTGAAGAAAAGTTGCAAAGATAAAGAAATGGAGCAATCAGAATTAGACATATGGAAAAAATAGAAAGATATTAAAACATTGATGTTTCCAGTTCATTATAGTCCTTTTTGAAGCAAGTTATTTTTGTCTTTCTGTACATTTGCTAAAGGTCTTTGAGTATGACATTCTCAAGTATATTTTAAGGGTTACTCGCATTGACCGACAAATTAGCAATAATTTAAAAATATGTGATTCCATTAAAAAAAATCTGTTGGGGCGCCTGGGTGGCGCAGTCGGTTAAGCATCCGACTTCAGCCAGGTCACGATCTCGCGGTCCGTGAGTTCGAGCCCCCAGGTCAGGCTCTGGGCTGATGGCTCAGACCCTGGAGCCTGTTTCCGATTCTGTGTCTCCCTCTCTCTCTGCCCCTCCCCCGTTCATGCTCTGTCTCTCTCTGTCCCAAAAAATAAATAAACGTTGAAAAAAAAATCGTTTATCTTTGTAGGTCCTCCATAGAGCTAATACTTTTAGAACAATCATTTCAAATATATGAGTATTATGCAAACACTAAGAGTTTGGAGTCATCAAAAATCATTTACTACATATGCCGGGTAATAATTATTGATAGCTTTGTATGTTACTAGTATTCTGTTATACTCTTTTACCTTTTAGTCTCGTTTAATTGTGACCAAATTTTTAGAAAGTAAGAACTCAGCTTCAGAGCAGATCTGTTCATCCTGCAAGATCACAACTGCATAAGTGGGAAAAAAAATGAGTAAAAATCAAATTTTCATGGTCAATTCCAAGATGAGATTTTTAAAAATGTGATAGCCACAATTGTTGTCAATATAATTTGTTTACCACCAGCTAAGTTCATTAGTTAATAGTAAGGTAATTTCTAAGAATAGAGATTTCATTCTTTTTAAGTCACCAAACCTTTGACTGCATTAATAAAATATCCCTTTACCAAGTCAGTTAAAGGACTTCAGCTAAATACTGCATAAAGTTCAGGTCAAATGAAAACTAAGAATTGTCACAGTCCTTGAGAAAGCAGAATAATATTCTGGAAAATAAGGAAAGAAACAGGCAGAATTTCTCAAGTATTCACAAGGTTGACCTATTTCTATGTGTAAAGTAAACGTTGGGTTGGAAGGAAAGCTTGGACAATCCTTCGATTGATTGCAGGGAGACATGAATGAGTAGCCGGGAAGTATTGTGTTCTGGAGACTTAGGCAAGCATTTATTTCTTCATTCTGTCTAATGGATCTTTAAGTAATTTTAGACTCTCTGATAAACCTCAAGCCAGAGGAGATTCTGTATTTTCCAGTTGAACCCCACCTAATCATCAAAATTATTGCTGTTAAATGTGTCTGGGATATGAGGAGTTAGTGAATCCTGTCAATTGTAAAACTGTGAAAAAGATTGAAAATATAGTGTAGGTAACAAAAGAAACCTCAGGTTTTTCTGTAATACATTTTTACCAAGGTTTCTTTAAAAATGTCAAAATCTTATACTTGTTAATTATTGGTTGTGTGAACACAGGTTTTTTTTTATTATTGTCTTTCTTTTTCCTGCATTCTAAAACATTGAAAGGAATAAAAAAGATCTGTTACTATAGTATAAGCTTATATATGGAAAAAAAATCAAATGCTTCCCTGTGAAATTATAAACAAGCTAAGAGTCTATAAATTCACTCTGAGTTCATAATGACTTTTAGAATTTTCCAACATGGCATTATGTTTGCAAGCAAGATCAAAGCTAGTGGTATAAAGACCATTTAGGTACCTTATATACCAAGTTCTTGGGTGAAAACATTTATGAAAAACTCTCTCTACTTTTGGAAATATTTTTAAACTATTTTCTAAACTATCGAATCTATTTTGTTTTATTTTTTTAACTCTTTTTTTTTTTTAATTTTTTAACGTTTATTTATTTTTGAGACAGAGAGCATGAACGGGGGAGGGGCAGAGAGAGAGGGAGACACAGAATCGGAAGCAGGCTCCGCGGGGCTCGAACTCGCGGACCGTGAGATCGTGACCTGAGCTGAAGTTGGACGCTTAACCGACTGAGCCACCCAGTCGCTCCCTATTTTTTTTAACTCTTAAAACAAACAAATATTCCTTACACTGATTGTTGGGTTTTAAATATGTTTAGCCTAAAGGGCACTAAGTAGAAGCCAGTATGCCTGAATCTATAGCTTATTCTGTCACTCTGTAGTCATATTACCTTACCTACTCCTTACTTTGCTTATTTGAAAAAAGAAGGGTATGGAGTGTTAAACTATACAGAATGAGAGTTGTTTCCCTGTTCTTTTCTTTTCTCTTAGATATGAAAGCTTTTGCTCTCATTTAGAACAGCAAGGAGATAAAATGTGTTCACCTTTTTTTATGGGAAAATATGCTAATCTGTGGACACTTTGAAAACAATAATTCATCCAAAATTTCTACATCACAAGAAATAGAGTTTGGATATTATAAATAATTAATTTAAATTCTGGACTGCACTGTGCCTTACTTGATGTATGGGCTGTGTTCTTTAATGCTGTTTTTGAAAATAAAATTTATTCTCTAAAACTGTGTTGCCCATATAGTAGGCACATGTAGCTGTTTACATTTACATTCAAATTAGTTAAAATTTTGAAAAACTCAGTCACCTCCCACTGAGATATTTTGTCTTCAATAGCCGCATGTAGCTAATGGCTACCACTGGACATTTCTGTCATTGCAGAAAGTTCTATTGTCAATGCTTCTCTAAAAATCTAGACAGACCACAATGGTATGCTGGAGCTGCATATGTAGACGATTATCTGCATGTTAGCCATACAGAGGAAACCATTGCCATGTGGCAAAAAGAAGATAATAAAAATTTGTTCCTGGCAAGATTAGTATGAGAACTGAAAACAATGTAAGAGAGATGAGTGAACCTAGAAAGAATTCAGTAAACCACAGAAATACTGAAAACTGTAAATGTTCTCTCACCTATGTTAAATATATACCTGCCTATAGGTATGGATACAAATTTCTCTGTTTTTTAAAAGAAATCTCTGATTTTGTAAATAAAGTAGGTAAAGGGAACCAGAAGTAATTATGAGGGTTAGTGTATACATAGGAGCTGGGAAAGGAACAGGAGAGACTAAAGAGTGTTTGTTGCTTGTTATACTCGACAAGTGTCAAAGTTGATGCATTTACCATGAAGAGAGTAGACTGTTTAGGTTCTTCTATCACTCTCCTCAGAAATGAACCCTCTGGATACACTACCAAATGTTGGGTAGTGTTAGAATTTAATGAACCACTTGTACTAGGTCTTGGTTGATATGCAGACCAAGAGAAGTATCTAGGAACTTTGGTGGAAGAGAGGAGAGGTAGAGAGGAGGGAAGGATTGTTGCTCTACATTGCATAAACTGTATCATTGGAATATTGAATATTGTTGCCCTCAAAAGGCATTTGTTCTCAAATAGAGATAAAGTGACAATAATTTCTGCTATTTTGTGTTTTGCTTTTGTTTTTATCTTTTCCTTGCTGTTAGTTTCCTTTCCCCTATCTTTATTGAGGTGTAATTGACAAGTAAAATTGTATATAAATATGTACAACCTGATTTTTTAGTATATGTACACATTGCAAAATAACTTCAATTTGCATAGTTACCATTGTCTCTCTTCCTCCCTTCCTCTCTCTCTCTTTTTCTTCCTTCCTTTCCTTCCTTCTCTCCCTTCTTCCCTCCCTTCTCTCCTCCCTTCCTGCCCTCCCTTCCTGCCCTCCCTCCTTTCCCTTCTTCCCTTCTCCTCTTCTCCTTCCTCTTTCTTTCTTTCTCTCTTCCTTTCTCTCTTCCTTTCTCTCTTTCTTTCTTAGAAACACTTAAGATTTACCCTCTTATCAAATTTCAAGTATATAATACAGTATTGTTAACGGTAGTCATATTGCTGTACATTAGATCTCTAGAATTTATTCATCTTACATAACTGAAACTTTGTACCCTTCGACCAACATTTTCCTATTCCCCCTGCCCTGCTCTTGGCTTATCACAATTCTGTTCTCTGCTTCTGTGAATTTGACTGCTGTTTTGACTCTGTCTTGCTATTGAAGAAATCTACTAACCCTATACAGTGACTAAGAAACAGTCTTTATTTTTAAATTTTTATGATTGAAGTATAGTTGACATACAATGTTATGTTTGTTTCAGTGATACACCATAGTAATTTGAAAATTCCATACAGTACACAATGTTCATCACAGTAAGTATAGTTCCATCTACCATCATGTAATGTTATTACAATATTACGGACTATATTCCCTATGCTGTAATTTTCATCCCCATGACTTATTTACTTTATAACTGGAAGTTTACACGTTTTTATCTTCTTCACCTATTTCTTCCATTCCCCATCTCTTTCCCCACTGGCAACATCAGTTTGTTCTCTGCATTTATGAGTCTAAAATTTCTGTTTTGTTTTGTTTGTTTTAGATTCTACATATGAGTGAAATCATAAGGCATTTGTCATTGTCTGACTTATTTTACTTAATGTAATAGCACCTAGGCCTATCCATGCTATCACAAATGGCAAGATCTCATTCTATTTTATGGCTGAGTAATATTCCATTGTATGTATGTGTGTGTGTGTGTGTGTGTGTGTATGTATGTATATATATATATATATATATATATATATATATTCATCTATTGATGGACACTTGGGTTGTTTCCATATCTTGGCTATGTAAACAATGCTACAGTAAACATAGGGATGTATATATCTTTTCAAATTAGTATTTTAATTTTCTTTGGAAAAATACTCAGTAATTTAACTACTAGATCATATGGTATTACTAATTTTAATTTTTTGAGTAACTTTTATACTGTTTTCCACAATGCTTGATCCAATTTATATTCCCACCAAAAGTGCACAACAGTTTCCTTTTCTACACATCCTCATCAAAACTTGTTATTTCTTGTCTTTTTCATGGTAGTGATTCTGCCTGCTGTGAGGTGATATCTCTTTGTAGTTTTGATTTGCATTTCCCTGATGAATAATAATGTAGAGTATCTTTTCATGTGTCTGTTGGTCATCTGCATATCTTCTTGGAAAAAATGTCTATTTGTGTCCTTTCCCCATTTTTTAATTAACTTGTTTGTTTTGGGGGTGTTGAGTTGTGTAAGTTCTTTGTACATTTTGGGATTAACCCCTTATCCAATATATTATCTGCAAATATCTTCTCCCATTCAGTAGGTTGCCTTTTTGTTTTGTTGATGGTTTCCTTCGCTGTGCAGGAGCTTTTTATTTTGATGTAGTCCCAATAGTTTATTTTTTGCTTTTGTTTCCCTGGCCTAAGGAGACATATCCATAAATATGCTCTAAGGGCAGTATCAGGAGATTACTGCCTATGTTTTCTTCTAGGAGTGTTATGGTTTCAGGTCCATATTTAGGTCTTTAATCCATTTTGAGTTTGTTTTTGTGTATATTGTAAGTTAGTGGTCCAGTTTCATTCTTTTGCATGTAGCTGTCCAGTTTTCCTAACACCACTTATTGAAGAGACTATCTTTTCCCTATTGTATATTCTTGCCTCCTTTGTAATAGATTAATTGACCACATAAATATGAGTTTAGGGGCGCCTCAGTGGCTCATTCAGGTAAGCATCCAACTCTTGATTTCGGCTCAGGTCATGATCATGAGATCGAACCCCTTGTTGGGCTCTGTGCTGGGCGTGGAGCCTGCTTGACATTCTGTCTCCCTCTGCCCCTTCCTTGTTCGTTCGTTCGTTCTTTCTTTCTTTCTTTCTTTCTTTCTCTCAGAAATAGATGATAGATCGATAAATGGATAGTGTGAGTTTATTTCCAGACTCTCTATCCTGTTTTATTGACCTATGTGTCTATGTTTGTGCCAGTATCATACATTTTTATTCATTCCAGGAGACTTTTAAATGACTTCAGCAGATTAAAAAAGTAACAATTCATATATATCTGTAATTTAAGTGATAGAAGAAGTTTCAAGTGAATCTCTACTTGTAAAACAGCCCTTTAGAGCATTCCTTCTCCTTTATTTTTCACAATTCATGTAAGGAAATTAAAAACAACAACAACATAAAAAACAACGGAGTGTATCAGAAACCCCTACTGTGCTGTCTCAGGTCTCTCAGCTTCATTTGATTCTTCCCAGTCACCTCTGTAGAGACTGGCTCTTATTAATGTCCATGGTTATATCACCATCAAGAGTGGTGACTGACTGTCTTTCACTTTCAGAGATACATCAAACATCAGATCACAGGTCATGGTATCTGGCCTCCCCAGGGAGAGCTTAAAGAACCAGGTGATGTAACCTAGAATTGCAGAAGAGTGAAGTATTTAGCAGTGAAGGAAAGATAATGGGTGGGAAATACAGATAAATCACCCTTTTATCTCTTCTCTCATGCCCCAGCATAATGGACAGTGATATTGCACATGGATAAATGACTGGTTATATGTATGCTGAAGCAATAACCAACTTGGTTATATTCTGTCTTCTCTCCCTTTAATGCACACACTGTCCTGATATTGCAACTACTAATAAAGAATCAGCACTTAAATCTGCTTTAGAAAGGGTGCCTGTGGTTGAAGATTGCTTTCCTTTGCCAAGGGACTTAATCCACAAGATCATCAGTTACAGAGATTGTAACCTAAGAAGGATTGTTAGACTTGTGGGCTGTAAATGTAGAAAGTGTGCCATAGCTTGATTGCCAGCTTCCAGAATATTTTGTTGGTTTGGATTCCAGAGAATTCAGATTAGTGAATTAACCGGTATAAATGACCAAACTGAAAGCTCAGGTAAGGTGCACACTGTCTCTCATACACAGAAACCATAAGATGTTGAGTGTCCCTCTTGATGCTGGGAATAAACACACAGTGATCTTCCTTTGCTGAGGAGATTGAGAATTATGAATACATTCACATAATCCCAAGAAATTTTACTTACTAGCAGTTTTTTTTTTCAGCTTTGCTGGTGTTTATCAACCATCCTTGCTGGTGTAGGTGTGACAACACTATAGCCAACTTTATTGATACTGAGACTTTTGATTTGCCAAGCAAGAGGATGGTATTCATATAGTCAACACTGCATATCAGAGAGTAGAGATACTTAGACTAAATCCTGGCACCTCTCTGATGGCAAATGACAGGGATTTCAGTTATCTCTGTCCCGTTAGCACTTCTCTCTATGTACTCTTTCCAACTGGACAAATTCTTTCTGGCATTTATGGAACAGTGAGATATAAGTATAAAACACATTGATTCCTATTCCCTTTAATGTATGAGAATGGAAAAAGTAATTGAATTGGTCCAAAGGGTCCCATCATAAGGTCATTTTAGCTTCTGTGGACATTAGTCAAACCTTATTAGCTCAACCCAGTTATCTCATTCCCTGACAGAACATAGAAGAAAGGTGGTTTGGGTGTTTATGTCCATCAGAACAATAAAAGTTTGAATCTCTCTACTCTCTGAAATGTTCTAGACTATTTGGATGGGTACTTATGATCCTAAATTCTTCTTGGAGACAGAGCCCCACCCCTAATAGTCTTTTTCCTTAAAGCGTCTGAGTTTAGAGTAAGGAAGGAGTGAACAATTAAGGTGAATAAAGGGAGATACCAGTTTTATGTGATTATGTAAGGCTCGTTTACTTTCCTCTTCAAGCAGTTCAGTAGCTGCTTACAGGTCAACAAAAGGATTTTCTAGTGTTTTTAGTCTTCCCAAAGCTATATATCCAGTGTCAAGATCCTCACGACTGACATAATCTGTTTTCTCTTTGGGGAACCCCTGAGTCTGCAGTCACAGCCATATTGTTTCTGGATGGGGCCATAGGGTTTGCACCCTTTGGCTGACTCAGGCTTACTCATGCATTGGTAACATTTCTTAAGGAATTTACTTTAACGGAAAGCATTTGTTGTCCAATTGTACTGATAACATCTCTTAGGCTTTCACCAAATTTTAACATAAATGCTATATGAATTTTCTAGGAAAGCTCAGATGATTGCATATTTACCAAGATTTATTTGGGTCAGTTTCTCGTTCCCCACTGAGTAACATTCAGCAGCATTGTATATCCAATATGAATATTAAGCAATGGCTCACCTATGGTTTAGCATGGTCATTGTCTGTTTTGGAAAATTCTGAGAGGCCAGATCTCTCTTACACAAACCAGGACCCATCACAAACAAGCAAACAAACAAAAGAGAGCAACACACACAAGCGTACACACACACACACACACACACACACACACACACACACACACAGAGACAAATCTCTGAGATGTTTTCTTTTGTCTCTGAATGGATCTAATGTTGACATAATAAGCAGCAGAATGAGAGTAAACCATAAGCTCTAGACTTTCATCCTTGACAACCATTGTGCTACTCCATCCTTTATGTTTCAGTTGATCAAAAATTCTAATGATTCACCTTGTTTCTGTACATGGTGGTCACAAACATCCCTTATTTCATGCTCAGTAAAGGTATACAGCTCTTTAAGTACCTTTGAAATGGTGGTGAATCTTCTGAACATTCAGATGAATCTTTATGGGAAGATCTAAAGATGAATGGCAGACTGGTGAGGAAGACCCCTTCTCCCTACTCAGTGGAGAGTTGGCAAGAAGACAGGACCATTTAACAAAGAAGTTCTGGTATTTGGCTTGTATCTGCCAACCTGTACCTCCTCATTGATAGTCAGTATGGGGGAAGGCCATTTATTATCTGTTGACCATGCAATTTGATCAATATATCTGTTCCTTACTCCTTTGGACTTACCTCAGATCTTGTCAGTCATTCCACAGGACCCTCAACCTTCCACTTCCACAAAGCCATTTCTCTGTCAACATCCCGTCCTCCTTGCCAAAACTGTCAAGAACTGTGAATAGATTTTATCCTACTTGTATGCTAACAAGTTAGTTTCATGCTTGTAGAAAACATGCAATACCTGGTTAAGAGACAAAGACTTTCTTACAGCACAACAAGCTGTGAGTATAGCATCGTATCACATCAGTTCTTCTTGCCCCCAAGTCCCATGAGGGTGATGTGGATGAACCCAGATAGTTGCTCACCCAAGCAGCTACAGGTGAGGTACCTTAACCTAGGGAACCCAAATCTTTTATTATGGACAACAAAGATCCCTGTCCTTACTTTTCCAAAAGTCACTATCTCTATCTTGTGTTCACTATGTAAACATCCTTGAAAAGATCATCCAGAACATAGGACTGTTACTATTGCTGCTTAAAAGAGAGCAAACAGAGAACTGATAACAATTGAAATTTGTCTTACAATACAATATATGGTATATCCTCTTGAATATACCATATTGTCCAAAGGAATATTTATGTTGAAATTGTTTGCTATAGTTGTTCACTACATATAAACCAGGAAAAATTGCTTGATAATGATATTCAGATATTCAGTTACAGTGATTTTTGTTTTGCCTGTTCTATCATTTGCTGAGTAAGGGGTACAAAGTGTTCAATCACAACTGTGGAATGGTCTATTTTTCCCCTTTATTCTAACAATTTTTGCTACACTTAATTTGGAGCTTCAATCTTGGACACAAAAGCAGTTGTTATTCTGTCTTCCTAATGAAGTGATTATTATAATAAAATATCACTCTTTATTTCTGGTAATACTCATTATATTAAAATATAATTTTAATAGCCATTCTAGCCTTCTAATGCTTACTATTTGCTTGGTGATTCTTTTTCAGTCTATTTACTTTTACCTATTGCTAATTTTAATATTTAAAATGTATCTCATAGATAACATCAAATTGATTTTTACACTTTTGTCTCTTCTGACAACCTGTGTTTTTCAGTTACAATACTTAGTACATTAACTTATAATGTAATTACATTGTAATGTAATACTTGATTCACATCACAATTTTGATTCTGTAACATCACGGAAGATTTTTTTGCAGTGATCAATGATGTGATTCTGAAATCTTTATGAAAATCAATGGAGCTAGTATAGCCAAAACAATTTGGTGAAAGAAAAGTTGTAGTGTGTACACAACCTGATATCAGGACTTACTGTAAACCTACAGTGATCAAGAGAGTAGTATATTGGTGAAAATATAGACACAAATAACAACGTTGTTTATTTGAGAGTCCAGAAGTAGACACAAAAATATATGGCTAACTTATTTTGGCAAACATATATATATAAAAAAAAAATTCAATGAGGGGTGCCTGGGTGGCTCAGTCAGTTAAGCATCTGACTCTTGATTTCAGCTCAGGTGATGAGCTCACAGTCATGGGATCAAGCCTCACATTGGGCTCTGCACTGAGTGGAGCCTGCTTGGGATTTTCTCTCTCTCTCCCCCATCAGTCATTAGGGAAATGCAAGCTAACACCACAATGAAATAGCATGCATACCTATAAGAATGGTTAAAATCGAGATATCATTATCATTATAAAATTTATGATACCAAGTTCTTGAAAGGATGCAGAGAAACTGGAAATTTCATAAATTACTAGAGAAACAAAATGGCACAGGCATTTTGGCCAATTGTTTGTCAGCTTTAAAATTTTAACATATAGTCTTCATATGTCCTAGCAACCACACCCCTAAGTTTTGCCCAATAAATGAAAATTTAGCTTCATTCATATGCCTGTTTTTGGTGACTTTTTTTTATATAACCTCCCAAATCTGGAAATAACCAAAAAAAAAAAAAAATCTGCAACTGGTGAATGGATATAAAAAGTAGGATATAGTCATATAATGAAATGCTACTGATCAGTAAAAATAAATGCACTGCTGTTTCACATACAACACAGATAAATTTTAAACATTATGCTAAGCGAAAGAGGTCAGACTCAAGGGCTATGTATGATTCCATTTATATGAGAGAAAGGAAGTAAACAACAAAGTAATTAATGTGTACTTAGCAAAAATAAGGATAAATGATATTAATTTTTAAAAAGCAGAGGTTGGGATGCCTGGGTGGCTCATTCAGTTAAGCATCCAACTTAGTTTTGGCTCAGGTCATGATCTTGCGGTTTGTGAGTTTGAGCCCCACGTTGGGCTCTGCACTGATAGCATGGACCCTGCTGGGATTCTTTCTCTCTCTCCCTCTCTCTCTGCCCCTCCTCTGCTCGTGCTTTCTTTCTCAAAATGAATAAACATGAAATTTTTTAAAAATAACAAAGCAGAGGATGAGGATAAGGAGTGTTCGGTGATGGAATCATATAAGGGATCATTTCACTGAAAAGTTGCTTTGAGTAAAGATCTGAAGGAGGTGAGGGGACAAGTCACAAGTAAATTGTCAGTAATAATTATGTGATGTAAAAAAAAAGGTCAGTCTAGGACTATATCCAATGTTTTGTGGTAGTAGGACAGAGCAGGAGACTAAACCCCTTGACCTGAGTATTGAAGCATAGATGCATAATCTGTTCTCTTTAGATGTATAAAACATAGTTAAATATAAAATATTTTCCATGTTAGTAAGATATAAAGGGATTCTAGTCAGAAACTTCAACATTTGTGAGGACACAAAGATGAAGGTCCTGGTGTATGGTATTTCATTGTGGGGAGGAAGAGGGAGGCGTAATGTAACTAAAGGAAATGAGGAGACTGAAATAAGCCAATCTTCTACAATTCAATAGTATTCTGTAGAAAGATGATTCATTTGAAGTTTACAACAAGATAAGTAGCATAATCAAATTTATAATAACTTTAATTGCACCTTTTTTAACACTGTGGTCTAAGGTCCTTAGACAGTGAAATCCTCTGACAGCAAGAAACCACAAAAACTGAATGAAGTAAGCAGATAGTGGAAACATAAGTAGCACTGGAACTGCATGACAAATCAGTGCCAACTGGAGATGTTTTCCGATGGTACACTCTGAAACCTTGTTATCAGCTCTGTTCTCGCCTTCAGGATTTTGTAAAAATGAAAATAATGTTTTCAATATGCGGCATAACGAAAGTTATATCCCACTTTGCTATGGCATATTTATTCTTTTTCTATAGTTTTCCTCCAAACCATTATACTAAAAACATTTTAATGTACATTTTTCTGACTTTATTTGATACATGTTTATTAAAATAAAATGCACATAAAAGAAAAGTAAAAGATTAAGCCAGGATATTACCACTATTAGCACTTTATTTAGTTTTAGGTTGATTTTCCTATTTGTGAGGCTTTTATTTGAATGAATGAAACCATCTCTGGTGAGCAGTTTTGTATCTTGGTTTATTTTTGTTAAAAATTTCTCAGTATCTTACTATGTCATTAAAAACTACTTGAGACTTTTGATTTAACCTCCCACATGTGGAAAGTTTGGAGGTAATCACACCCATCTTCACAAGAAAACATGCTCAGAGGAACTGAACTGAATTAGAACATAGAGATTGGACACAAAATAATTGGAGATTAAACTGAAATGTTTAGTTACCTGTATTGATATGTAAATAAAAATGGGAACTAGGAATCCATTGTGGTCTTGGCAAATGTTAGGTACTTAAATATTTATCAGTGCTCTGGAAGGATGTGAGCCAGAGGTGCTAAGGGGATCTAATGTTGCTATACCTCTTTATCCCTTTTTTTTGAATTCTTTTATGAGAAAGTTAATGATACTAGATAGATGGTAAATGTCTTTGACCTAGAGATGAAAGCATAAAAACAGTTTGTCTCATTTATTCAATGATGAGCACTTTTTTCACATTTTATTATCCCAACTGGGGATTTGCCTTGTGATCACTACCAACTTAAACCCATAGTTTGTTAATCAACAAGATGATGTTCATTTCATTTCCTATGCATGTGGTCAAAGTCGTTGCCATAATTTGAATTATTTATGTATATATAATATATATATATTATTTGTATGTGTATATATAGAGATTCATGGTTTAAAAAATCTTCAAAAACATTGTAAACATTCAGCATTGAAATGAAGTAATTTGCATATAGAAAGGTCTAAAACCAGAGCAGTACGATATATGATAAAAATTAATGTGTAAAAGAATCCACAGAGTGTTTTTACAATAAGAATACAATATAAGTGTAAAGTGATGTGAATAGTTTTTCCACCGTTTAACAGTGTTTTTGTTTTCAAAACCCGACCTCCATGCTTTGGAGCCAGAACATAGGGGAAGACAGAGTTTAGGATAAAGAGGAATAATAGCTTTATTGCTTTGCCAGGCAAAGGAGGCTGCTGCAGGCTGTGGCTGCAAGCCCTTGGGAGTAAGGGGCTAAGGGGGTTATAGGGAAATACAGGACCTAGCGGGTTTAGAGGGGAAGTGCTGCCAACTTCTTTAGGCATTTTCAGGGTGATACCGGGTTCCTGAAACAAAAGGCTCAGAAGGGAGGAGGGAGGTTTGTGGAACAGAGGAAAACGGTTACTTTAAAATCCCATTTCACTGAAGCATTAGTGCAGCCATTTTTATTTTTGTTTAATGCTTTTAAGCAGTTTCACTTTTACTTTTGATGTATAAAATGTAGGTAAATATTACAATTAATGGCATCTTAAATTCAATAGACTACAGAAATTAGATATGATTCCATTTTCACAATGTAATAGTTTCCTTAGGTGGTGATAACCTCTCTGACCTTTAGTGGGCTCATCTGCTAAAAAACAAACAAACAAACAAAAAAAGACAGCATCTCATTGACAGTATTTTTATAAGGGTTTATGGGATGGTATATAAGAATATACTCCGTAAATGTCAAAATACCAGGCAGGTGCAAGGAGTTATTTCCTGTAATTAAAGCATGGGATAGGTTTATCAGAATTAGAAATAAAAAATTAATAATGAATATGGGAACATGGCATTTTACCAGCTAGAAACCTCTTGAAACTGTCATTCAAAGAATTAATGAAAATAGTGTGGAGCTGACATAATATAAGAAGTAATCAAGAGGAATACAATAAACATCCCAGATAGAGAACATAAATTTGTAATATATGATCAAGGAGACATCATTAAACAATGGAATAAATATCTATGAAAGTATCCGGATAAACTCTTTATCCATTTAAAAAAAATTTTTTTTGTAGTTTTATGGGGTTTTTATGTTTTTGTTTATTTTTGAGAGAGAGAGAGAGAGAGAGGGAGAGAGAGAAATTGGAGCTGGGGAGGGGCAGAGAGAGAGAGGGAGACACAGAACCTGAAGCAGGCTCCAGGTTCTGAGCTGTCAGTGGGGCTTGAACTCATGAACAGTGAGATCATGAGATCATGACCTGGGCTGAAGTCAGATGCTCAACCGACTGAACCACCTAAGCGTCCCAACTCTTTATCCATTTTAAAGAATAAATTTAAATATACATTTCAAAACTCTACATAAATTTTCCAAATCATTTAAAAAATATATATATACATATATATGTATATATGTATCTATACATATATACATATATATATGTATGTATCTTTAAATCTATAACACAGGAACATTAGAAAAGATCATTGAACATAAAATTTGGGGAAGCAGAAATGACCTTTTTTATAAAATTAAATATATTTTTCTCTGTACTAATATTTTTTATTGTTTAAAAAGTGAGTTACATACATACACATATAAAAGCAGAACTATGTGCAAGTGCCACCATCCAGCAACAGACATTGCTGTTTTATTTCTGGTGAATATGTTTTCTGGCGTTCTTGTAATGCATATACACACACATATTTTAAATGCATAAGTAATATCACATCCAGTTTTTTGACCCTGCCTTTTGTGAGCATCACTGCTTTAAGTCCATCCACACAATGAAATGTATTTATGAAAATTTTGAATGGTTTCACAATGTTCAATTATACGAATGGAACATCCTTTATGTAACCATTGTATAATTAGTGAACATTTAACGTATTTGTAACTTTAACATATGAAGAGTAATGAAATGAATACACATTCTATTGCATAATATTTGGACACATTCAAACATATTAGGAATAAAATACTACAAATTAAATTTTGATTTATAGCCTCTATCTGTTGTCATCATTTACATGCTTACTACATTATATGATGATAGTTCTAACCCTGCATTCAACCACTAAGAAAAAATTCATATGCTTAATTTGAAAGTTGTGTGGATGTACTGAAGATAGGTGATTCTTATTTTAACTTGCATTTTTAATCATTAGTAGGCTTTAGTGTAATATTGTATTGAACATTTCTATATTTTCTTCTTTGAATGAACTCTTGCCCTCTGAGAAATATTGTGCAATACCTAGAAAATCCCAAATTTTAATTCTATATCACTAAGATGGTATATAAGTATGTGACTCATAGGAATGTTGAGGCAAATGAATGAGTTAGTGTATATAAAGCAGTTAGGATAGAGTCTGGCATATAATATAATAAACATATCAAATGTTAGCTATGATTACTATTACAGTTATTGTTCATAAGAGTACTGCTGCTAATATCGACATAGAATATTTGTTAACATAGAATAGCTGTCATGTTAATACTAATTTAAAAATAAATGTTATAACACAATATATATGGTTCCATTATTCATTAACCTACAACATTATGTAAGTTATATCTACCTTTCTACATAGAACTAGATGTTTTCTATTTTTTCATGAAATGTTACATTTACTAATTATTTCTGAGACATAGAGTTGCATGTCTTTATTTTTGTTATGTGTTTCACTTTTCTAAAGCAACTATCTATCCTTGTCTAATAAATGGAAAACTATTTTAAGAAAATGAGCATAGCCAGGGTCCCAGTTTCAATGTAAATACTGTCAGATCCTCAGTATAGTTAACTAGCTAACATAGAGATCCTCCTTCCCATATGGGCTCACTATATCATCCTTGGAAAGAACTGAAAAAAGAAGACTTGACACAGGTAAGCATGGTTCCATAGCAAAGCTTCAGTCTCTGTAGAGGGAGGTAATTCTGACAAAGTCATGTATGTAATAATATTTGACCCCTGAAGAACTCATACACCCTGGTAGGGAAAGATCTGCAAGCAGAGAATGTAGGAGAGATCATCAAACAAATGATCTATACCTGTGATTGTGTGTTTCTTTGAGTACCAGAGGCAGCACTCACCAGGGAGGACGGTTAATATATAACATATATAACTCAGATGTGAGTTTGGGAAAGACAGTTCAGTCCTAAAGGGTAGTCATATTTTCAAATTTAGAGTTACCTTCTATGTATCTGGAGATACCTTTGTAGGCAATCAACAGAGTGGCAAAGAACCTCCCATAGGAACTATGGGTCATTTACAACATAAAGTCAAGGCAAAGAAGAAGAGGAAATGTGTGTAGTGAACACATCTGAAATAGCTCTTGAGGACTCCAAAGAACAATCACAAGGTTAACTGCAGTGCTCTTGGAGATACTGCCTTGATGCTGAAGGCAAGAGCCAAATAGATGGATCTATTTTGTAATCAGTAGATATCATTGCAAGCAGCAAATTCTGGAAAACTTTGAAAAGCAAATTCAGTCTGGTGATATGAATCCAATTCCAAGTGTTAATGTGTGGATAAAGTGCCATCCTCCCCACTTTGAATAAGGCAAGGAACCTATAATCAGAGTCAAGAAAACATTCAAGACAAGAAATGGAGCCACAGGCTAATACATAAGAAGCAAGAATGATAGATGTGGGATATCACTCATCACCTGACACTCAATGAAAGATAAATAGTCATCTGTGTCAAAAGACTGTTTTTATTGATCAGCCAATCCTTGTCAGCAAGTTGAATTATGGATAATGTCAGTCTCTGCCATTCCATTGCCAGACTGCCTGCCTGCCTGGTTCCAAGAGATGTCAGAAAAAATGACTCACTCCCCTTTATACAAATGATGGACAGGGTACAGAAACTGCAAAGCCAAACAAGGATGAGTAGCACCATTGCAACTGGGAATAACATTTGTGTAATCCCGTCTAGCAACATGGAGATGAAATGAAAAAGCATTGTGCCTTGTGAGGCAGCCTCTTAGGGAGACAAAAAGGAACATCTATTATAATTTTAAGAATGATGGATTTGCACATGTCCCAGACCTCATACAGGAAGATCTAGGACAGAATAGTTCTTGTTTTTCCTCAATACATCGAATCTTACTTCATGTGATTACACCTTACTTTGTTTTCATGATATAAGAACAGAGATATTATAATCTAAACATTGTATTTCTTCATGATATTCTCTTTCTAGTTTTATTCTGGTCAGACATAATCAAGCATCATTTTCCAAAGAGTTAAATCATTCAAACACAGTTACTAAAATGAATCATTTTCTCCTGTTTTCATAATTGCATATATACTGTATAATGTTCTAGAAAATCTACTCACACATAAACAAATAGAAAAACACACACCCACTCATACACACACACAGACACACACACACACACACACACACACACACACACACACACACACACACACACTTATTTTTCTATTCCCCTCAATTTCATTTCTTTATCCAACCAGGATAGTCCAGGTTTCACATTTTAAGCTATTAGATATTTATATTTTATTTAAGTATTTAGCAATATGAAACTTATCCCTCAATACCTTTCAAAAAGAATTTTAATATTCTTTGTATATATTCTTAATATAAAGTTCCAAAGTTTTAAAAAAAATTTCTTTTGGAATTATATTTTTTCTGTATATTTATATTTTTCTTGGTATTTTACTATATTTACTCTTCGTATCCAAGAATATCATAGGCTTCTTTGTTTATTCAGGTTTTTTTTTATCTCTTCATTACAGTTTAGTGACATATTAATGTCAATATTAAAAAGTGTATAAATAGGTATTTTATATTTTTCTTGTCATTAAGAATGAAGTCTCACTTTTCCAATTCAGTTTCTTCATGGGTACTGCAAATATGTAAGAAATTTCTAACCTTTTCTATGTTTATTTAATTAACTATATTACTGATCTCTCATGCCCTAAAATGACTTTTTACCCAGATGATTTTCTTATATTTTCTAGGTAATCATGTTACATGCAGAACATAATTTTATCATCTTTAATCATAAATTCAGACCCCTAATTTAAGCAGTACATTCATAGAAGTACCAGTGCCTATAATTGTATCTGATAAATAGTAGTTTGATAATTATTTATTGAATAATGATCAATGTTAGTTATAGTATGTAGAGTAGTAAAATTTTCCTAAATCTAATGTAAATTTTTCCAGTGCTTTGTAGATTTATCTTTAATATGTGCAAGAATTTGTATGCAGTTATTATGAATACACACCTAAAATAAGGAATATGCTAAAATTATCAATTGCTGTAAGGATTTGTTTCATTTAACTTTATATACATTTTATTAATATATATTCGATAATAGAAATCTGTTTTAAGAACTCCTTATTTTAATGAATGGTGTTGAATTACTCTTCACAAGAATCTTACCTTTTGGTGGTGCCTGAATGTCTCATTGGGTTAAGTGTCATAAGTCCTACTTCAGCTCAGGTCATTATCTCAGGTCATTATCTTCATGAGTTGGGAGCCCCATTGTGGGACTCTGGGCTGACAGCTCAGAGCCTGGAGCCTGCTTCAGATTCTGTGTCTCCCTCACTCTTTGCCCCTCCCTCGCTCTTTGCCCCTTGCTCACTCGCTTGCGCTCTCTCTCTCTCTCAAAAATAAATAAACATTAAAAATCATCATCATCATCATCATCATCATCATCTTACCTTTTCAGGACATTGTTGTCTTTCACTTTCCTCTTCTGAAGCTCAAAGACGGGTTTATTTAAATATTACTAGAGTGAAGCTGTAAGAGGGAGGATAGAGGGAAAGAAAGCACAGAGGGTAACCACTAAGAAGAATCTGAGCTCCTATTTGGTATTTTAAATAACTTGCTTATGTATTTACACCAACCCAAGGTGGTGGATATACCTGATTGTCATACTGTGTACCCCTAATCATTCATGCAATTTAAGGGCTTAGACTACTTCTGAGGGGAAAAAAATGGTCCTCGTTGTTTATATCTCATTTCTTCTCTTTCTCCCAATAAGGTATTTCTTATGAATCCGAAAGAGGAAAAAATAAGGATATTCTGTAACTGCAGTTTGTAAGTTCTTATTTGACTGACCTGTTATTTAACAGTAACGTATTTGAATTGATGTCAGTTATACACGCACTTACAATATGAATTGCTAGCTTCATCTTGGTAATGGAAAGTGACCAGTTATCTTTTGACCTCTATGGACTTAGTGAATTTTATTTCAGAGACCATAGAACTTTTATAAGCATATACAACTGGAATAACCAACTGGTCTGCAGAAGCATCTCATTTTGACAGTAAAATGTTTTCTTTTTTTTTTCTTACTTGCATACCATTTGAAGGCATCATTCTGCATTTCACTGCAGCCTTTGTGATTTCTATTTCTTTACACAAGATTATTTCATACACTTGCTTTACCTGTTTAGTCCCAGCATGCATGGCGATTTATCACATCTGTTCCAGATATTTTTTTATTTACTCCATTTGTTGTGATTGAGGTTAAATTATTAAAGAATGACATCATTGTATTCTTGTCAGTTCACCCCCCTCTAGTTCCTCAATATTTACTTCATATATTTTGTGTCTTACTGTTTGAAGAAGAGTTATGTTCAATTGATGTTCAGTATACTTTAGATACTGTATCAAAATGGCTTATTTCCTGTGTATTAATTTTTCTTGAATTAACTGTTACCCAGTAATATTTGAAGTATTGCATGGATTTCAATTATACCTTTGAAATTCTTTTTATAGTAAAACCATATGACTTGTTTAGTTAAGGCTTGTCTTTATAGACTTATTTATTTAGTCTTTTTACATACAACTTAAATATCTTAATCATTTAATGTGGAGGTTGATTGCCAATCTGATAACAATGGTTCTGCAGCGTTAGTCTTAATTTTTGTGAGGGAGATTTAGCAGGTACACTTCTAGTCTTGAATTCTGAAATGGACTTTTTCTTTATTTTTTTCTCATTATCTTTTCTTTCTGGTTTATACTAGTCTATTTTCTTAGCTCTTGATACCTCTTCCATTGAGCTCATGATTTTTTTTAAGAACATAAAACTGTTTAAACCATTCAAATTGCATGAGAATATTTTTCAACCCTTAAAGCTATGCTAATTGCAGCATTGTTTTTAATAGGAAATTATATAAACAATGGATAAATCCCTCAATAGGGCTAGCATAAATAAATTATTGGGACACCTGTTCAATGAGGTATTATGCATATCCTATAGAAAAATGTGCTATGTGCTAATTTGGAAGAGTACCTAAGATATCTTTGAAGAGGAAAGGTGATGTTCAGAAAAATGCATAGAATATTCCCATTTATATAATAAATTGATATTCAGGTCACTTAAAAATCTGGAAGGATATGTAATAAATATTAATAGTTATATCACAAAAAGGAGACTAGAGTTTGTTCAAATGAAACATATACTAACTTAAATCCCCTTTATTTTATTAGGGAGATATTATCATGAGCCATATACATTAAAAAAATGTTTGTTTAAAATATATTCTCTAATATGTATAATATGTATGTCTTATGTAATATAACATAGATCATGTAAAATAATATACTTCCTACTTACTTTTTAAAATCTGTGCATAAGCTTTATTTTGTTGACCTACTTCTTTAAATTATAATTTCAGGTTACATATGGCCTAATTAATATTTGGTGAAAATTAAATGTATTGAATCTCTTAAAGTCCATTGAACTCTGTTCAATGTATATGTTACTAGAAACCATCTCTCTACTAATAATTTGTAGTTTTTAGAATTTTTTATCAGTCTATATACCCAGAAACCTGACAAACGTGGTTGGGCAGACACTATAAGCATGCACAGTCCCAGAATTTTAAATGTAATCTGATTTTTTTTTGAGTATGCAATGTTCACCTTCATTATTTCTCTACTCCTGAAATTAATATAAGGTCTTTTTTTTTTATTTTTGAGTTTATTTATTTTGAGAGAGAGAGAGCGAGAGCATGCACAAGTGGGGGAGGGTCAGAGAGAGAGGAAGAGAGGGAATCCAAAGCAGGCTCCACACTGTCAGCTCAGAGCCTGATAAGGGACTCGAACTCACAAACCATGACCTGAGCCGAAACCAAGTCAGGTGATTAACCGACTGAGCCACCCAGGTGCCCCTATAATGTCATTATCTTTAAAAACTGAAACATTAAAACATAAAAAAGTAAGAACTTGCTACTGAGATAAGATCTCGATTTTGATCTTGACCATGACTTCATGTTTAGAATCCTTCCCAATCTTTTCTTAAATAGGAACAGCAGCTGGTACAGTAAAAAGAACAGAATAAACACAAACAATGGCTTCTGGTAAACTAGAGATATCAAGATGTACTTCAGAATCTTCCCTACCTAATAGAATCTGTAACACCTGTGAGTAAGTACCAGCTGGGCTGAAATCATGAAGGGAAAAGAACAGGGATTTCTTCTTATCCTAAGGGCCAAAGTAGACAGAAATAAATATTTTCTTGAAACAGAGTTAGAAACCACCACAAGGAAATCTGAAGGAAGCTTGTGAGACTATAGAGGGCTACAAAAGCCTCCAGTTTATTCATGAGATGAAAATGAATAGTGAGACCCACTAAGAGAGTTTATAAGGCAGCACAGCCTAAGTCCTCAGGATTTCAGAAACACAATAAAAATAAGTTTTAAAAGCAGATCTTTCCTCCAGAATATGGAGATGAATCCAAATGATGAAACTGCTAGGATTGCATTCAAATTGAGCAGGACTGTACCAGGGTAAAGAAAAGGTTCAGATAGAGCAAATGGAGCAGGGTCAGTAGACAGCAGGTCAGAAAACTCTTATTTGAATTTTTTTAATCCTGTTTGTGTGTATTTATCCAAATGGTGAGTATACAGATCAATTAATTTCACAAACCAAACATCTCTGTTGTTAAGAGCTGAATTGTGTTCCTCATAGGTTCATAGGCTGAAGTCCTAACACCCAATGCCTTAGAATGTGGCTGGATATATTTGGAGATATAGTCTCTAAAGAAGTAATTAACTTAAAATGAGATCATCTCGGGGCGCCTGGGTGGCACAGTCGGTTAAGTGTCCGACTTCAGCCAGGTCACGATCTCGCGGTCCGTGAGATCCCGCGTCGGGCTCTGGGCTGATGGCTCGGAGCCTGGAGCCTGTTTCTGATTCTGTGTCTCCCTCTCTCTCTGCCCCTCCCCTGTTCATGCTCTGTGCCTCTCTGTCCCAAAAATAAATAAACGTTGAAAAAAAAATTTAAAATAAAAAAAAAATGAGGTCATCTGGGTAGGCCCTAATCAAATATCACAGGCATTCTCATAAGAAGAGGAGATTTGGACATGGGCACAGAGTGAAAACCACGTGAAGTCACAGGGAAGAGAAGATGGCCATCTAGAAGCCTAAGAGAGAAGCTTCAGAAGAAAGCAGCCCTGCCAAAACCTTGATCTTGAACTTCCAACCCCCAGAATTTTGGGGAAAAAATTCTGTTGTTTAAAGCACTCAGTCTGTGTTATTTGTTACAGCATTCCTAGCAAACAAATACACCTGTGTAACTAGTACTGAAAAGACAAATAAAAGCAACAGAATTTTAAGTCTTATGGGGCCAGAGATGGTAAATAATAGAGCTGTTTTGAACCTTTTTATTGGGGTATTTTATGTGTGTATGTATGTGTATTAATATATAGAGAGATAAATATAATGTCTCTTTGATGAGTATCTATGTGATGTCAATTCATTAATTAAGGTATATGAGGTATATAAAATATTCTATTATGTATGTGTCTCTATATTCTATTATAGATGTGTGTTTGGATGACTGGCAAAAATCATAATTGAATTATTTTCTGTCAAAAAGAAAATTGTAGTTGAATATGTTACATATATATAGAAATACATGGAATAATATACCCTATTTAAATTATTTTACATTAGGCGATTTACTATAAGAACATTTAGAAAATAGGGACTCATAAATATTTTTAAACATACAGCATTGTGTTGGGCACTAGGGTGGCTCAGGCGGTTAAACATCTGACTCTTGATTCCGGCTCAGGTCACGATCTCATGGTTGTAAGATCGAGCCCCGTGTTGCACTCTGCACTGAGCTTAAAGCCTGTTTGGGTTTTCTGTGGCTTTTCTGTCACTTTCTCTCTACCTCTCCCCGGCGCGCGCGCGCGTGCTCTCTCTCTCTTAAATAAATAAACATTAAAAAAAGCACAGCATTGTAATTTTTCAAAAACAAAGGAGAAATTCTCTTTATTCTTACTATCTTTTTTCAGCATAATTTAGTTGACTTTCATTATATATGACTTACAGAAATAACATACATATTTCAGTAAAAATAAATGCTTGCCATGCAAAGTCATTAAGAAAGCTTTGAGCTTGGTAATATGAAAAATCAAAATAAAAACTCTTTGCTATAAAATACATATTTAATTTTTCTAATTTGGAAAAATATATTGATTTCATTTATGATTTTGTATTCAATGTCATTGATGAATTATGAATGCTCATAATTTAATTATAGATTTCTTGTGTTATTTTACTTTTATTGATTGGAAAACTTAATTTTTGTAATGGTACCAAGTTCATTTCACATTCATATCACAACTCCATCACTTCTCTCAAACCATTCTTTTTTTTTTTAATGTTTATTTTTGAGAGAGAGACAGAGTGCGAGTGGGAGAGGGACAGAGAGAGAGGGAGACAAAGAATCTGAAGCAGGCTCCAGGCTCAGAGCCTTCAGCACAGAGTCCGATGGGGGGGGGGGGGGGGGGTTGCTTGGACCCACAAGCCATGAGACCATGACCTGAGCTGAAGTCAGACGCCTAACCCACCAAGCCACCCAGGCACCCCTCAAACCATTCTAATTAAATAAGCAGTAGAAATAAAAAGAATATCCTCTTCATAAAAAAAAAATCCCCAAATTTTCCCTAGTCCCTTTCTCCAATCACATGACCTCTCATAATCTCTCATACAATGAGATTCTGAAGCTGAAATTCCAAATAGACCATTATGTTTTTGTATTTACATACTGCCCGCTCAAAAAAAGCAACAGCATTTCAAGAGAAGAATGACTGTCCAATTTAGGTTAAATTTAGGTACCATCTCTGTGTGTCAGGCTATGTACAATGCAGATAGTTATGAAGAATTTTTCAGTCTTCCCTCGGGTGGTCTGTGTATCAGTAAGAAGAATTTATAGCACCTACTCTAAATTTCACTTTAGTTCTTTCATCTATAAAATCAGGTTTTTGCCCAGTAATTTCTAAGTTATTTTCCCTCCCATAACTAGGGGAAGTGTTTGAAACTGGATCTTTCAGCACTCGTTTCTATTTACAAGACAACCATCAACTGGAAATAATGCTGATATCTAAAACTCAACCACAGAAGTGGACTCTTTCCCCAACATTCCTACTTATATCCAGTGAATCACCTGAGGCTCTACTGGTGTTATAAGAAAGGCAGACTGAATTAAAAATTTGGGCAGTGACTTTTTGGAATTTGACTTTATAGCAAGTATTCTTGTTGCATGAATATCCACCAAAACCTGAGTCCCTCATCCAAGCCTTTTTACTTCTTTTGACACAGAGAATCATCTGACTTTACTTAAATTCATGAAAATTATCCTATTTTCATTTGGATCTTATTTCTCCAAATTACATATTATATATATATATATATATATATATATATATATATATATATATATATATATATTTGAAATATATATATATATTTCAAACACAATAGCGCTTATTTCTCTAAATATATATGTACGTAGTTATAAATTTTCTCTAAAGTGAATGTTTTGTTCTTTTATAATTTTTCTCTCCTCTTTCCTTCCCTCTCAGCTTTTGTTGACACACAAAAGCAAGAAGAATAACTCTCTTCTTTCTGCAGTAGGCACTTCTCTTCTTTGGTTACCAAAGACATTCTTCCAGCCCTCAACATTTGGCAATATCTTGAAATATTATTGGTTGTCACATGTGAGGAGGGGAATTGCTACCAGCATCTAATGAGTGAAATCCAGGAATACTGTTAAACATCTTAAAATGCAGAAGACGGCATCGCACCTTCCAAAAAATTATCTGGCCTAAAATGTCAGTAGTGCTGAGATTAAGAAACCCTCATTACCATTTCTATGTCCAAACTACATAGAAAGAAATTATTTCTTTAAATTAACTTCTAAAATTAGCATCAATTAATAGATTCATCAAAATTTAATTTGAAGGTCATATTATTTGGTAACTTGTAGATAGATCGACTTCTACAGCACGGACTTATTCTGCAAGTACAAATTTTTCTACATATTCACTTTTAACTTGAAGGATTTAGATAAATTACTGAAGTTTTTGAGCCTAGTTATTGAGAAGACTACATTATGTGCATAAAGCGTCTAACATACTGTATGTGATCAATAGACAGTCGCTGTCACAGTGTGTTATTTTAATCATTATTACTGTTATATATAACGGTTTGTTCAGCATCCCACGTGAAAGGTATCAGGTATGCTAATATCCTGAGTTTCAGAAGAGGTTTCATCTTATGGATATGTTGTTGCTCAACTGTGGCCAGATATTAAAAATATCAGCTTTATCTTCAAAGACAGTATTAGTCCCAGATCTAGAACTTATTATCTGACACATCACCTACTTTTTATAGGTCTTTATTAGCTTTATTTTTATTAAAAAAAAAAAGGGCATTTTGGAACTGGAAGTAAAGTGGTTTAATATTCCTTAACTGCAAAATGATGACTATAATATCTACTTTATAGAGTTAGTGTTATTACCAAACCAGATAATATATTCTAAAGCACTGTGTGAATCTGACACATTTTTTTACAGTCAAATCATCACAATTTGAATATTTTTTTCATTCCAGGATTTATTTTTTGAATTTTATATGATGAATAGAAGGCATGCTAGTTGGAATTTTTTTCTATAATTTCTGATCAAGAGTCTTTCAATAAAATGGCAAATACATATATGAAAGAAATAAATCAAAGAATATTATTTGAGATGGTGCAGTTGAAGAGATTTAGTGACAGAATCTTTAATTTAGTTTTGTAGATTTGCTCCCAAGTTTCTGACCATTAAGTATTTACAATTTCATCTATTTTAGACCAGTTTTCAGATACATTTCAGTAACTATAAAAATCTGATGATGAACCATAATCAAATGATAATTTTTTCTAGACCTTTTACCCACAGATTTTAAGAGTTCTGCCCCTATTTTGGGGGTGGGGGGTGTCTTGTGGGATATAATTAACTATTTTCTATCATTTATTTTGAAAATTATTAAGATAGAGCATAATATACCCAAATTTTTGCCATGAACATTGTGTTTTGATATGCTAATAGCTACACTATGAAATAAGGAACAATAGTCTTATAATCTGGGAAAATATTGGGATATTTGAAATTAAATAGGTATCTTTAATTTAGGAGTTCTCAGAACACTTTTTACATTAATGCACATGGTAAATATCAAAGAGCTTTAGCGAATATAGGTCCCGTCTCTACAAAACTCTTTCCATCTCTTTTCCCTTTATCTTACATAGTTGTTCCCTGGGAGCTATGTGCTATGTGCCAGTCATAACTGGCCCAAGATGGTTATCTTCTTTCCTTGTTTCTGCATCATATACCTAAGTTAAGGAATGTATAGCACTGCCTTCAGACAGTAATGCGTTTACCAGTGGGTATGTGGTTCATTGAAATGTAACAGTAAGGTCTAAGGTCTTTGTGATTTTTTATTATTATTATTATTCTGATAGGCGTCTGGGAAGAGACACAATATGCTCTTTACATGTTTGTTTTTATTTATTTTTTAAGTTTATTTATTTATTTATTTTGAGAGAGAGAGAGAGAGAGAGAGAGAGAGAGAGAGAGAGAGAGCGAGCGCACAAGAAGGGAAATGGCAGAGAGGCGAGACAGAATCCCAAGCAGGCTTCACACCCTTAGCCCAGAGCCTGATTCAGGGCTCAGTCATCTGAAATCATTACCTGAGCTGAGATCAAGAGTCAGAGGCTTAACTCCTTAACCAGTTGCGCCACCCAGGCGCCCTCTATGTTTGTTTTTAAACATTGTTTGCCAGAAGCATGAGACATTTTTTCTGAGGAAGCCTGAGTATGAAGCCAAAAATTAGAAGAGGTTTGGGGGAGAGCAGTCGACATTTTGTAAAGTCTTTAGAATGAGTTCAACCCTAAAGTTTGCCCTTTTCGACTTTCAGTCATGTGTGATAATAAATTTTTCTCTATTTAATTGTATTTGATTTGTGTTGAATGATAAATTCTAACATTATGATGTAAAAGGGTAATGGTTTCAAAGAGTTTTTGATGATAAAATAATTTTGTTCAGAATATCCATTCATAGAACATTTTTTAAAAATCTAGTATAGAAGGAAAAGGATGGTTTATAGAGTTAAACTGTTACTGAGTTCCCATCCTTTCTGATTTATTACCAATTTGCACTGGCAGGTGGTATAATCTCTATATAATTCTTATTTTATAAAATTATTATAACAAAACTCCCCATGTTATGATAAAACTGTTTGAAGGGTAAGTGAGATAATATGTATGAAAGGCTTACTATAGTGCTTGACAAATAGTAAGTGCTCAATAAATTTTGCCTATTATCATCATAATTACTATTTTATCATAATTAGATATTTCTTCATATGACAGGAAATATATATTAAGTTGACCAGCATACTGTTTGAGAATATCAAGACAGTTTTTATGTCCTACCACAATGTATGCTGTACATATCCTAGTAAGGCACAATAATTTAAAAACTAGATCTCTGAGTAATATTTTAAGATCTTATAAAACGTACTGTTAATGTGTGTTAAAATTTTTTTTAGTGTTTATTTTTGAGACAGAGAGAGACAGATGGGGGAAGGGCAGAGAGAGAAGGGGACATAGGATCTGAAGCGGGCTCTGTGCTGACAACAGAGAGCTCGAAGCGGGACTCGAACTCGCCAACCATGAGATCATGACCTGAGTTGAAGGCGGATGCTTAACTGACTGAGCCACTCAGGTACTCCATTGTGTATTAAAATTTTTTCTAGCCTTATTTAGGATAATAAAATCCTCTCTATATTAAGTCTATCCAGTCTTCATATATTGGACATAAAGTCATAGCATCAGAAAATTCTAAAATTGAGGAAAAACTTCCTAGATAGCCAAGCCTGACTATACAAATGGACTTTGTAGTGTATCTTACAGGTTCATATCATGTATTTTCAATGCCAGGGTGTGGTGGAGCCCCTCCCTAAGGAATGTGGTGGAGGCCTTCTCAAAACAAAGGAAGGTGACATGCACCATGGCCAAACCAACTCTTATACATGTATGCCTAAGTCTGACGTGACTCTGTAACTTGGACAGTGTCCAGTTAAACTATATGTGTCACCATATGTGGGAGACAAAATAGTAGAAATTGCATAAGAGGTTACATGCTGCTGTGCTCTGAGCTTAGCCTTTTTGGGGTCTTAGCCCTCTGAGCCCATGCCGGCATGAATAAAGCTGCTTCCTGGAAGGAAGACCCTCAGTGTCCCATCTCTCTGTGTGAGAATCCTGCTACAAAGGCATTCGCAGACCATGCATTTCCCTATTACACAACTCTGATTGTTAAAAAAATTTTTTTTCTAAAATACTTATCCTTATTGCACTCACAGGAGGAAAATATAAATATATAGCCTATTGGAACATTTGGACGAAACTTTTTCATGATTTAGGCACTGTGCTAAGTGCTGTACATGCTTTACTTTAAATAGTTCCATAGCTCTATAAAAATATATTACTGTTTCTACTTTAAACTGAGGGAATTGAGATATCAAGATGCTAAATAAAATTACCCTAAGGCATATAGTTAATAACTAAATTATTCAGGGTTTTGCTTCATACATTCTTGAGTCTAAAGTATCTGATCCTAACTTCTAGGCAATAGTGTTTTTGAATAATTATTTTGAACACTTACTGAATACATACTGCTCATTACCTCATGAGAAAGGAGCTCAATTTAAACTACAGAAAACTAAAACAAAGAAATACTAATTTGGCCAACTTCACACAGCTAGGAAATGGTATAAGTGAGATTTTAAATAAGATGGTCAGATATCAATCTGTACTTTTCACCGCTCTTTTTTACTCTTCAAGGAATATTGAAGACTTATTTGTGAACTAATACAAAAGAACAATTTTTTGAATCAGATTTATAATAGTTTGATATATTAACTTATATCAAGATAATCTAATAATCACAAGGAAACAAAAAATCAAAAGGTGGTGAAATAGATTGAAAATGTGTTCATTTGTTAGTCAATAAGGTGATTGATCTGTTTAAATCTCAATCTAAATATACTATTTGAAAATTAAATATAAAGGATAATGTAAAGGGTATAATTATTCTTCAATATAAAATCCCACTTCAACAATTTAAATACATATCTTTCTAAATAAAGTCAATGCCTGTAGTTAATGTGTCTATCCCGTACATTGCTCATAGTATAATTTTAAATAGTAATTTTGATCTATTGCTGAATGTTTAATATATCTTGTACCTCATTTAATGATCACAACAAACCACTTACTAATAGGAATATGAGCTCAATGAGAGTTTTATAGCTGTTCCAGGGTCAGAGATTGTCCTTGTTATTTTTTCAATCATATTGTTTTCAAAGGAAAGACAAAATCTGAGACAGTGTTTCATGTAATAGATGACTAAGAAAAACAATAGGTACATGAAATTAGTACATACAGTTCTCAATTAACTCCGAGACTAGAAAAACCAAATAACTTTATTTTTTTTCATTATATGAAATTTATTGTCAAATTGGTTTCCATACAACACCCAGTGCTCATCCCAAAAGGTGCCCTCCTCAATACCCATCACCCACCCTCCTCTCCCTCCCACCCCCCATCAACCCTCAGTTCTCAGTTTTTAAGAGTCTCTTATGCTCTTATGCTTTATGCTCTCCCACTCTAACCTCCTTTTTTTTCCCTTCCCCTCCCCCATGGGTTTCTGTTAAGTTTCTCAGGATCCACATAAGAGTGAAAACATATGGTATCTGTCTTTCTCTGTATGGCTTATTTCACGTAGCATCACACTCTCCAGTTCCATCCACGTTGCTACAAAGGGCCATATTTCGTTCTTTCTCATTGCCATGTAGTACTCCATTGTGTATATAAACCACAATTTCTTTATCCATTCATCAGTTGATGGACATTTAGGCTCTTTCCATAATTTGGCTATTGTTGAGAATGCTGCTATAAACATTGGGGTACAAGTGCCCCTATGCATCAGTACTCCTGTATCCCTTGGGTAAATTCCTAGCAGTGCTATTGCTGGGTCATAGGGTAGGTCTATTTTTAATTTTCTGAGGAACCTCCACACTGTTTTCCAGAGTGGCTGCACCAATTTGCATTCCCACCAACAGTGCAAGAGGGTTCCCATTTCTCCACATCCTCTCCAGCATCTATGGTCTCCTGATTTGTTCATTTTGGCCACTCTGACTGGCGTGAGGTGATATCTGAGTGCGGTTTTGATTTGTATTTCCCTGATGAGGAGTGACGTTGAGCATCTTTTCATGTGCCTGTTGGCCATCCGGATGTCTTCTAGAGAGAAGTGTCTATTCATGTTTTCTGCCCATTTCTTCACTGGGTTATTTGCTTTTTGGGTGTGGAGTTTGGTGAGCTCTTTATAGATTTTGGATACTAGCCCTTTGTCTGATATGTCATTTGCAAATATCTTTTCCCATTCCGTTGGTTGCCTTTTAGTTTTGTTGGTTGTTTCCTTCGCTGTGCAGAAGCTTTTTATCTTCATAAGGTCCCAGTAGTTCATTTTTGCTTTTAATTCCCTTGCCTTTGGGGATGTGTCAAGTAAGAAATTGCTACGGCTGAGGTCAGAGAGGTCTTTTCCTGCTTTCTCCTCTAGGGTTTTGATAGTTTCCTGTCTCACATTCAGGTCCTTTATCCATTTTGAGTTTATTTTTGTGAATGGTGTGAGAAAGTGGTCTAGATTCTACCTTCTGCATGTTGCTGTCCACTTCTCCCAGCACCATTTGTTAAAGAGACTGTCTTTTTCCATTGGATGTTCTTTCCTGCTTTGTCAAAGATGAGTTGGCCATACGTTTGTGGGTCTAGTTCTGGGGTTTCTATTCTATTCCATTGGTCTGTGTGTCTGTTTTTGTGCCAATGCCATGCTGTCTTGATGATTACAGCTTTGTAGTAGAGGCTAAAGTCTGGGATTGTGATGCCTCCTGCTTTGGTCTTCTTCAAAATTACTTGGGCTGTTCGGGGCCTTTTGTGGTTCCATATGAATTTTAGGATTGCTTGTTCTAGTTTCGAGAAGAATGCTGGTGCAATTTTGATTGGGATTGCATTGAATGTGTAGATAGCTTTGGGTAGTACTGACATTTTGACAATATTTATTCTTCCAATCCATGAGCAGGGAATGTCTTTCCATTTCTTTATATCTTCTTCAATTACCTTCATAAGCTTTCTATAGTTTTCAGCATACAGATCTTTTACATCTTTGGTTAGATTTAGTCCTAGGTATTTTATCCTTCTTGGTGCAATTGTGAATGGGATCAGTTTCTTTATTTGTCTTTCTGTTGCTTCATTATTAGTGTATAAGAATGCAACTGATTACTGTACATTGACTGTGTATCCTGCAACTTTGCTGAATTCATGTATCAGTTCTAGCAGACTTTTGGTGGAGTCTATTGGATTTTCCATGTATAGTATCATGTGAACTGCAAAAAGCAAAAGTTTGACTTCATATTTTCCAATTTTGATGCCTTTGATTTCCTTTTGTTGTCTGATTGCTGATGCTAGAACTTCCAGCACTGTGTTGAACAGCAGTGGTGAGAGTGGACATCCCTGTCGTGCTCCTGATCTCAGGGAAAAAGCTCTCAGTTTTTCCCCGTTGAGGATCATGTTAGCTGTGGGCTTTTCATAAATGGCTTTTATGATGTTTAAGTATGTTCCTTCTATCCTGACTTTCTCAAGGGTTTTTATTAAGAAAGGGTGCAGAATTTTGTCAGAGGCCTTTTCTGCATCGATTGACAGGATCATATGGTTCTTACCTTTTCTTTTATTAATGTGATGTATCACGTTGATTGATTTGCGAATGTTGAACCAGCCCTGCATCCCAGGAATGAATCCCACTTGATCATGGTGAATAATTCTTTTTATATGCTGTTGAATGCGATTTGCTAGTATCTTATTGAGAATTTTTGCATCCATATTCATCAGGGATATTGGCCTGTAGTTCTCTTTTTACTGGGTCTCTGTCTGGTTTAGGAATCAAAGTAATACTGGTTTCATAGAATGAGTCTGGAAGTTTTCCTTCCTTTTCTATTTTTTGGAATAGCTTGAGAAGGATAGGTATTATCTCTGCTTTAAATGTCTGGTATAACTCCCCTGGGAAGCCTTGTGGTCCTGGAATCTTATTTGTTGGGAGATTTTTGATAACCGATTGAATTGCTTCGCTGGTTATGGGTCTGTTCAAGCTTTCTATTTCCTCCTGATTGAGTTTTGTAAGCGTGTGGGTGTTTAGGAATTTGTCCATTTCTTCCAGGTTGTCCAATTTGTTGGCATATAATTTTTCATAGTATTCCTGATAATTTTTTGTATCTCTGAGGGATGGTTGTAATAATTCCATTTTCATTCATGATTTTATCAACTTGGGTCATCTCCCTTTTCTTTTTGAGAAGCCTGGCTAGAGGTTTGTCAATTTTGTTTATTTTTTCAAAAAACCAACTCTTGGTTTCGTTGATCTGCTCTACAGTTTTTTTAGATTCTATATTGTTTATTTCTGCTCTGATCTTTAGTATTTCTCTTCTTTTGCTGGGTTTAGGCTGCCTTTGCTGTTCTGCTTCTATTTCCTTGAGGTGTGCTGTTAGATTTTGTATTTGGGATTTTTCTTGTTTCTTGAGATAGGCCTGGATTGCAATGTATTTTCCTCTCAGGACTGCCTTCGCTGCATCCCAAAGCGTTTGGATTGTTGTATTTTCATTTTTGTTTGTTTCCATATATTTTTTAATTTCTTCTCTAATTGCCTGGTTGACCCACTCATTCTTTAGTAGGGTGTTCTTTAATCTCCATGGTTTTGGAGGTTTTCCAGACGTTTTCCTGTGGTTGATTTCAAGCTTCATAGCATTGTGGTCTGAAAGTATGCATTGTATAATTTCAATTCTTGTATACTTATGAAGGGCTGTTTTGTGACCCAGTAAATGATCTATCTTGGAGAATGTTCCATGTGCACTTGAGAAGAAAGTATATTCTGCTGTTTGGGATGCAGAGTTCTAAATATATCTGTCAAGTCCGTCTGATCCAGTGTCTCATTCAGGGCCCTTGTTTCTTTATTGACCGTGTGTCTAGATGATCTATTCATTTCTGTAAGTGGAGTGTTAAAGTCCCCTGCAATTACCACATTCTTATCAATAAGGTTGCTTATGTTTGTGAGTAACTGTTTTATATATTTGGGGGCTCCAGTATTTGGCGCATAGACGTTTATAATTGTTAGCTCTTCCTGATGGCTAGACCCTGTAATTATTATATAATGCCCTTCTTCATCTCTTGTTACAGCCTTTAATTTAAAGTCTAGTTTGTCTGATAGAAGTATGGCTACTCCAGCTTTCTTTTGACTTCCAGTAGCATGATAAATAGTTCTCCATCCCCTCACTCTCAATCTGAGGGTGTCTTCAGGTCTAAAATGAGTCTCTTGTAGACAGCAAATAGATGGGTCTTGTTTTTTTATCCATTCTGATACCCTATGTCTTTTGGTTGGCGCATTTAATCCATTTACATTCAGTGTTATTATAGAAAGATACGGGTTTAGAGTCATTGTGATGCCTGTATGTTTTATGCTTGTAGTGATGTCTCTGGTACTTTGTCTCACAGGGTCCCCCTTAGGATCTCTTGTAGGGCTGGTTTAGTGGTGACAAATTCCTTCAGTTTTTGTTTGTTTGGGAAGACCTTTATCTCTCCTTCTATTCTAAATGACAGACTTGCTGGATAAAGGATTCTCGGCTGCATATTTTTTCTGTTCAACACATTGAAGATCTCGTGCCATTCCCTTCTGGCCTGCCAAGTTTCAGTGAGAGATCGGTCACGAGTCTTATAGGTCTCCCTTTATATGTGAGGGCACGTTTACCCCTTGCTGCTTTCAGAATTTTCTCTTTATCCTTGTATTTTGCCAGTTTCACTATGATATGTCGTGCAGAAGATCGATTCAAGTGATGTCTGAAGGGAGTTCTCTGTGCCTCTTGGATTTCAATGCCTTTTTCCTTCCCCAGTTCAGGGAAGTTCTCAGCTATTATTTCTTCAAGTACCCCTTCAGCACCTTTCCCTCTCTCTTCCTCCTCTGGGATACCAATTATGCGTATATTATTTCTCTTTAGTGTATCACTTAGTTCTGTAATTTTCCCCTCATACTCCTGGATTTTTTTATCTCTCTTTTTCTCAGCTTCCTCTTTTTCCATAACTTTATCTTCTAGTTCACCTATTCTCTCCTCTGCCTCTTCAATCCGAGCTGTGGTCGTTTCCATTTTATTTTGCATGTCGTTTAAAGCGTTTTTCAGCTCCTGGTGACTGTTCCTTAGTCCCTTGATCTCTGTAGCAAGAGATTCTCTGCTGTCTTCTATACTGTTTTCAAGCCCAGAGATTAATTTTATGACTATTATTCTAAATTCACTTTCTGTTATATCATTTAAATCCTTTTTGATCAGTTCATTAGCTGTTGTTATTTCCTGGAGATGCTTTTGAGGGGAATTCTTCCGTTTGGTCATTTTGGATAGTCCCTGGACTGGTGCAGACCTGCAGGGCACTTCCCCTGTGATGTGGTATATAACTGGAGTTGGTGGGCGGGGCCGCAGTCAGACCTGATGTCTGCCCCCAGCCCACCTCTGGGGCCACACTCAGACTGGTGTGTGCCTTCTCTTCCCCTCTCCTAGGGGCGGGATTCACTGTGGGGTGGCGTGGCCCGTCTGGGCTACTTGCACACTGCCAGGCTTGTGGTGCTGGGGATCTGGTGTATTAGCTGGGGTGGGTAGTCAAGTTGCATGGGGGCAGGCTTAGCTCACTTCTCCTTAGGTGATCCACCTCAGGAGGGGCCCTGTGGCAGCGGGAGGGAGTCAGACCCGCCGCCGGAGGGGTGGCTCCGCAGAAGCACAGGGTTGGGTGTTTGTGGGGAGCAAGCAAGTTCCCTGGCAGGAACTGGTTCCCTTTGGGAATTTGGCTGGGGGTTGGGTGAGGGAGATGGCGCTGGCGAGTGCCTTTGTTCCCCACCAAACTGAGCTCTGTTGTCCCGGGCTCAGCAACTCTTCCTCCCTTTGTCCTCCAGCCTTCCCACTTTCCAAGCAGAGGTGTTAGCTTATGACATCCCAGATGCTCAGCCACACTTGCTGTGGGAACACACTCCGTCTGGCCCCTCCGCTTTTGCCAGCCAGACTCGCCGGCTCTGCTTGGCTGGCAGGCTGCCCCTCCGCCCCGGCTCCCTCCCGCCAGTCCGTGGAGCGTGCACCGCCTTTCTGCCCTTCCTACCCTTTTCTGTGGGCCTCTCGTCTGCACTTGGCTCTGGAGACTCCATTCTGGTAGTCTTCTGGCGGTTTTCTGGGTTATTTAGGCAGGTGTAGGTGGAATCTAAGTGATCAGCAGGACGCGCGAGGTGAACCCAGCATCCTCCTAGGCCGCCATCTTCCTCAATCAAATTTTTCATGTCACAGAACATCTTTAAAGAACAATGTTAGGACAATTGAAGGAATTTGTATATAGATGTTGCTAGATAAGCAGCTATTAGCATTGTATCAATGTTCAATATATTGATTTTAATAATTATATTGTGGTTATATAATAGAAAGTCCCCCTTCTTAGGAAATATATGCTGAAATACTAAGGTATAAAAGGCATTATGTCTCTAACTTACACTCAAAAGCTGAGGAAAATACATATATATTACACAATCATATATTGGGAGGGGGAGTAACAGAGAAGGGAACAGAAAGAGAGAAAGAAAATGACAATGATAAAACAAATGGGGAAATATTTAATTAATTGATAAGCCTGAGTAAAGGGTATATGAGCATGTGTACTATTTTGGCAATTTTTCTATATATGTATCATATCATATCAAAATTACACACATGTACCCACACATAATGAGTTACTCTTGATATTTTGTTCCTTATCTGTAAAATAAGATGTCAATGCTTTACTTGCTAGAGTTCTTTGAGAAATAAATACAATAATATATATCAACCCATGTATAGAACGAGAAAGCTTTCTATATTTTTAGTTTTGTTTTATAATTAAGGAAGCAAGGATTAAATAACTTACCAAAAAGGACATCATACTGCTAGAAATTAGCATAGCTGTACCTCACAATGTATATCTTCTCAAAATGTAATGATCTCAAAATCATTAACTTTTTAAAAACGTAGTCTGAAATTGGAATATGTGTAGACGATAATAGTAACATAATTCACTGAAAAGCATAATTTAACCAATTTGTGGCTTTCTTTGCATCTTAGTTGTTTTCTGCCTGTTTATGTGATTTCAGATAGAATTAGTAAATGACAACTTAGATTTTAAATATTTTAAACAATGATATTAATTCACTGGAACTCACATTTCATCAATTTATTGAAGATATTACTAGCACTGCTTTATGCTTTGCTCCAATTAATTGCTTATGTAAGAATAAGAAACAAACGGGGGTGGGGGGGAGATGAGAATGGAATAAACTCAACCAATATAATCTAACATTCTACTATGAAATATTTCATCATGAGTCCAATTCACAGTTTTAAGGAAGGTAAATGTTACAAATAGAAGTTGTTGTCTCTACTTCTGTCATTACAGATTTTGCAAGGTAATTTTGTCCTAACTAAAAATTCTGATAGAATTCAACAGCATTCCATTTAGCCTTTGATAAAAATTCTTTGAATCATAGAAAAGTGATAAACATATATCAGTTTGGGGCTAAAAAGAAAGAACAAAGGAAAACTAGATCTATATTACATATGAAGTCAACCAAGTAGTAATTCATAATTTTGATATCACTGTAACTTGAACATTCTTTGGTTTTCAATTGATTATTTATAAAAGTACGGTACCCACTATATGTCTCACAATAAATATAGAATATAAATGTAATAGGCTTTAATTCAGGAAATAAAGGAATGAAGTTGCCCATGTAGGCATGAAAAAGTATATATTCTATGAAAAATGTAGAGAGTAAAAGTTGTGTGTGTGTGTGTATGTGTATGAGTGTGTGTGCATGCACACCTGCTTGCAGGCAGCATACAAATGACAAATATTCTAAAAATAACACTTTTATTTTCATGAAGTGCGTACTGGTTTTGCCTTCCAGAATTTATTAATTAATGTCTCACATCTGCAATCTCCAAGATACGTGAACTAAACAGTTATGTAGCAGTGCCTCTCTCAGTTTTTCCATGTTTGAAATAGATTTGAAGATAACAAATATTTTTCCAATCAAAGGACACAGAGTGATTAAAAAAAAGAAAACCCATCTATATGCCGTCTGCAAGAAACTCATTTTAAGCCTAAAGTTAACCTTCAAGCTGAAAATGAGAGGATGGAGAACATCTATCATGCAAATGGATGTCAAAAGAAAGCCAGAGTAAATACATGAATTCAGCCAAGTTGCAGGATATAAAAATCAATGTATAGAAATCTGTTGCATTTCTATATACCAGTATGAAGCAGCAGAAAAAGAATCAGGGAATCAATCCCATTTACAGTTGCACCAAAACCAATAAAATACCTAAGTATAAAGCTAACCAAAGAGCTAACAGATCTATACTCTGAAAACTATAGAACACCTATGAAGGAAATTGAAGATGACACAAAGAAATGGGAAAAATTACATGCTCATGGATTGGAAGAACAAACGTTGTTAAAATGTCAATACTCCCCAAAGCAATCTATGTATTCAATGCAATCGCTATCAAAATACTACCAGCACTTTTCACAGAGCTAGAACAAACAATCCTAAAATTTGTATGGGACCACAAAAGACCCCAAATAGCCAAGGCAATCCTGAAGAAGAAAAGCAAGGAATCCCGATTCCAGACTTGAAGATATATTACAAACCTGTAGTCCTCAAGACAGTATGGTACTGGCACAAACACAGACACATAAAACAATGGAACAGAATAGAAAACCCATAAATGGACCCACAACTCTATGGTAAACTGTCAACACAGCAGGAAAGAATATCCAGTGGGAAAAAGACAGTCTCTTCAACAAATGGTGTTGGGAAAACCAGACAGCAAGATGCAAAAGAATGAAATTGGGCCACTTTTTTACACCATACACAAAATAAATTCAAAATGGATGAAATATCTGAATGTGAGACAGGAAATCATCAAAATCCTAGAAGGAAACACAAGCAGCAACCTCTTTGACCTCGATCAGAGCAGCCTTCTTCTAGACAAGTCATGGAAGGCAAGGAAAACAAAAGCAAATATGAACGATTGGGGTTTCATGAAGATAAAAAAAATTTCTGCACAAGAAGAAAACAATCAACAAAGCTAAAAGGCAACCTATGGAATGAGAAAACATACTTAGAAATGACATATCCAATAAAGGATCAGTATCCAAAATATATAAAGACCTTCTACAACTCAACAGATAAAAAGAAGTAATCCAATTAAAAATAGGCAGAAGACATGAAAAGATACTTTTCCAAAGAAGACATACAGACTGCCAATAGACACATGAAAATTTGCTCAACATCAATCATCATCAGGGAAATACAAATCAAAACTACAATGAGATATCACCTCACACCTGTCAGAATGGCTAAAATAAGCAACACAGGAAACAACAGGTGTTGGCAAGGACGTGGAGAAAGGGGAACCCTATTGCACTGCTGGTGGGAAAGCAAACTAATGCAACCACTCTGGGAAAAAAAAACGGAGTTTCCTTACAAAGTTAATAGAACTACCCTGTGATCCAGTGATTAAACTACTAGGTTTTTACCCAAAGAATACAATAACACTGATTCAAAGGGATACATTCACCTTTAAGTTTATAGCAGCCTTAAGTACAATAGCCAAATTTTGGAAACCGCCCAAGTGTCCATTGATTGATGAATGGATAAAGAAGTGGCATATATAACATTGGAATATTATTCAGCCATAAAGTAGAATGAAATCTTGCTACTTGAAATAGCATGGATGGAGCTAGAGAGTATTATACTAAGTGAAATATGTAAGTCAGAGAAATACAAATACCATATGATTTCACTCATTTGTGGAATTTAAGAAACAAACAAGCAACGGAAAGAGAGAGAGAGAAACCAAAGAACAGACTCTCTTTTTTTTAATGTTTATTTATTTTTGAGAGAGACAGAGACAGAATGCGAGTGGGTTGGGGCAGAGAGAGAGGGAGGCACAGAATCTGAAGCAGGCTCCAGGCTCTGAGCTGTCAGCCCAGAGCCTGACATGGGGCTTAAACTCATGAGCTGTGAGATCATGACCTCAGCCGAAGTCAGATGTTCAACCAACTGAGCCACCCAGGCACCCCTACCAAAGAACAGACTCTTAATTACAGAGAACAAATTGATGGTTACCAGAGGGGAGGCCTGTGGGGGGAATGGATTAAACGGGTGATGGGACTTAAAGAGTGTACTTGTTGTAATGAGCACTGGTGTTGTATGGAAGTGCTGAATCTATCTTGTACACCTGACTAATATTACACTGTATTTCAACTAACTGGAATTAAAATAAGAATTTAAAAAAATCAGTTTGTTGTAATTCCAAAATAAAATAAAATAATTAAAATAAAATAAAATAAAATAAAATAAAATAAAATAAAATAAAATATGCTTCAGTGTCTTATTAAACAATGTGTGTACCTGCATATAGGAGCACAACAGTCACTTAATTTGGGTTTGTACCTAAAAATGTTATAAAATGAGAGTAAACGAAAATCTCCAAAATACACCATCAACATAATTTGAAGACAGAAGTCTCATAAAAACTAAATAAACATAAGTTGTGGGAAACACATACACATCTGAATATGTAACATGGACTGGGAGTTAGATAATAGCAAGCAATAAATATTAATGTTTTCTAGATACAGTAATGACTTTTTGGTTGTGTCTAAAATAGTATTTGTATATTCAGATACATTCTCAAGTTGTATGGGTGAAATGACATGAAATCTATACTTTTCTTTGAAATATGTCAGAACATTAAACTGAAACTAGCAGAATCTGCACAAAAGCATTTCCGTTAGGTGGCAAAGAAAATATGTAAGTGCTGAGAAAACTAAATATAACTAGAACTTTAAAAACATCCAGGTTCATGAGTACAGATATAGGAGGAGGGGCATCTCAGCCATCAGATTACTGGGAGAGGTGAAAGGCTGATCTCTGAGATTCGAGAAAGATTCCCCAATCTCTTCTCTATATATGATCCCCATAAAAGGAACTGTTTTTGATAAAATCAAACTCAGTTTGATATGAATAATAAGTAAATTAAAACTGCTGCATCCACACTTAACTTTACACATAAGGTGGTGAAAATACTGCTGCTAAATGCAACAAGATTTTTTTTAAAAAAATATATTTAAAAAACTCTAAAGACATTTGAAAGCTGCTAAAATAAGGAAAAGAGAGAGAAAAACATTTTGGAGAAGTGAGATTTTAAAAAAAAGTGAGCCAAAGATGGTATTTTATGGTAATAGTTTTGCCCATTGCAGAGAGTTACTCACTTTTCCAGGGTCTGTCCCATGCATATAGGAAGATTACACGCTATTAAACTTATCTTTGTTTTTTCTTCTGTTAATATATTTTATATTAATTTTTAGACTAAAGAATCTAGAAGGGAAGAAAGAGAACTATTCCTCCCCTACACATGTACAAGAAGCTCTGAAGAGGGGGGAACAAAAGAATGGAGTAGGTAGAGCCAGGTTGAGAAGGAAACTTTTTACTGTGTCACTTTTTGTGCTGTGTTATTTTTGACTCATGGGATCACATGATCAACTAATAAAATTAAATTAAAAATGAATAAGGAGAAAAAAAGCTGAAACTATGCAGCTACTTTGCTCATGGGGACATTTTTCAATTCTGAACAGGGATGAAAATGGTGATGCCTGGAATGGAAAACTTGAGCTTTGCCTAACAAATATTTAGAGTTCAATACAGTGGGGAAGGTTGATAGTGAACAGTCTTTAGGAGATGTGGTGGGCTATGTCTCTGGAGCAGAGGACCCAGAAGTAGATAGAACTTTCCAAATTGGAGTCCATACTTGAGCTAACTGGTTCTGATTGGATTAAGGTGATTCAATCCCACTTTATTTGTGTAGAACAGGAAAGAGTGAATAATCTCTAGGGTAAGATAATATGATCTAGATACTCTATAATTTTGTACTACAATGGTCTTCATTCAAATAAAAAATACTGCAAGGAGATAAGACCGTATAAATGAAAATCAAGAGGAAAAAAGGAAAGAACTAAAGATGATCTATATATTGGAATTAGTAGACAAGATTTTTAAATAACCATAATGAATATGTTCAAAATATGGAATAATGAAAGATGTAGACTAACATGGAAAACTTCACAAGAAAACTAGATTTTCTAAAAAGAGATCAAGGAGACACAGTTTTGAGTGGCACTTTTAAAATCTGCTGCCTCATAAAAACAATGAATATACCAGCAAAACAAACAAAACTTACCTTTTCAGAATTCTTAAAAGATTTATGACAATCCAGGGAACATTTATTCAAAAAATGCTTACTCGTGGTAAAAACTAAGTTCTGTGGAATGTTTTTGTTTTGTTTTTTTTAATATTTAGAAAGAGAGCTGGGGAGGGGCAAAAGAGAGACAGAGAATCTCAAGCAAGTTCCATGCTTAGCATGGAGTCCAATGTAGAGCTTGATCCCACGACCTGGGATCATGACTTGAGCCAAAATCAAGAGTCAGATGCTCAACAGACTGATCCGCCCAGGTGCCCCATTGTGGAGTTTTAACTAGCCCTATTCTCACTTCCCATTCCCTAATGTAATAGCCTTGAAAACAACTTCACATCCATGGTAGTTGTGAAAAATAGCACCTAGCCACAAGAAGGACACTGTGTTCAGAACACTACAGAAACCACTACCCTCACTTTTTTGTTACTATTTGAACTATGGGGTAGTTTTCTGGAATTGCTCCATTCTCAGGGATTAGTTTTATTTGATCTGAGTCAGAGTTAGCTCTATGCAAACAATCCTATCTTCAGAGTGTTTATAGAACAATCCTATCTTCAGAGTGTTTGTAGAAAACAATCAATGGCTATTGATTAACACTGAATCCCCCTTAGGAGGCAATAACAGTTGGGGCTAACAAGAGATTGACTAAAATACTTCAGAGGAAATGCTGTGGAATAAAATGGCTATAGCAGGTTTTGTAAAGCTGCAATATATTCCTGAGAATGTAGAATATCACACACGTTACTGGGCTGTGTACATGATTTTTAACCCAGTTAAAAAGTAGACACAAGATCTGACAGATACATGACCAAAGAATATATACACATAGCAAATAAGCATATCACAAGATCCTCAACATCATACGTTATTAGGGAATTGCAAATTTAAAAAGACAACAAAATAACTACACACCTATTAGAATGTCTAAAATCCAAAACACTGACCACATTAAATGCTAGGGAGGATTAAGGTAACAGGAATTCTGATTCACTGCTGGTGAGAATGAAAAATGATACTTACTTTTCTAAAAAGGCAGTTTCTTAGAAAAGTAAACATACTCTTACCATGTAATCCATCAAGTGTGTTCACTCTTTATCCATATGAGTTGAAAACTTGTATCTGTACAAAACCTACACATGAAAGTTTATGGAAGTTTGTCAAAAATTGGAGGCAACCAAGATGCATTTTATTGGGTGAATAGCCTTAACTGTAGTACATCCATACAATGGAATATTATTAAATCATAAAAGAAATAAGATATCAAACTATGGAAATACACGGAGGAACCTTAAGTGCATATTGCGACGTGAAAGAAGCCAGTCTGAGAAGCTATACACTGTGCTCTAGGTGCTGGCTGTTCCTCAAAGTCAAGCCTTCTGCCCTGTGCTATAATTGAATCTTGAAACCAGTTGTCATTGGAATTTATGAGTCAGCTGCCTCATTGATCTTTTATTGTTGATTTTCAATAAGTTACAAAAATACTGGATTTGTATGATACTCATAATCCCAAATCAAGTTGGAATCATCTTGGAGATACCTCTTTGGCAACAAATTTGAAAAATCAAACCCTGGATGCTTATGGGAAGACTTGTTACTTTGCTATAGCCTAGTCAGTTTCTCCTCTGGGGAGTTGTCAGGGAAGTTACATATATTGTGTGAGGGCAGTGTTGGTGGGGCATGGTGGGATCTAGGACTGAGAATAGAATGCTTAGATGAAAGATTAAATGTAGACTTTCAATCTGAATACCTCCAAATATAATTTGCATGAGACACTGACCAAAATTAAGAGGAGGAAGAGCCAGAAAAAGGCTCAACCAAAGATTTTAAGAAGTACTCTTGTCTAGCACAGAGAGAAGAAAACCCTGGGCTTTTCTGAAAACCCTACAATATAAACTGTTATCAGAAGCTTTTGTTTGTGTCCTCTGCAAAGATCCTTTGTGGAACAGAGTATAAATTTCTTCCTTGCCTTACTATTGACAATTAATAAGACACGTTTTACCATTCACCTATTTAAATCTAAGTTTTTCAAAGCATAAAAGTAATTCTTGTTTGACTTGTAGCATATTTAAAAACAAAACAAAACAAAAACACTCCTCATAAATTATATTATTCTCAAAACCATTAACTTTGTTATGACTTTTTAATTAAAATCTATTTTATTATGTCATCAAAATGATAGGTTATATTGTGCTTGGTCATAGAACTAATTAGTTACAAATCTAGAATTAAAACACCAGCTTCATTAAATGCTTTTTTTCCTCGTTCATTTCATCAGACTATAATGCTTCATGGTAAACGTCTTCTTAGGTGGCTCAAATCCACTTCTAAAACAAAACAAAAAAAAGTGTGGAATTCTACTTACATTCATATCCTGACTTCCATATATGTGTAAGTGCCAAGTTTTACTTCTAAACATGTCATTGTAGCAGTGCACACCCAGATAAGCTAATATATTCAAAGGTAGAGCAAGAAAATGGGCAGCAAATGTTTAGGATATCACCATGGTGTTATCTGTCCTTATCTTCCTTGAAAAAGTATTGAAGTCTAGAAAATGTATCTCATACATAGAAATAGATACAGAAATTCTGTCTCTCTATGTATATATGATATAGCATACGTAATTTATATAAAGAGCTTGAGCTGAAAATAATATATATATTACACACACATACACCCATACACACTTATGTATAGCAAGTTTACTTTTATCATTTTGGTGGTTAATGGTAGTAAACCTATAGAAATGTATTTTATTAATAATATATTGCTCAGTAAATTACCCCACAAATTAGAAGTTCTAAACAAAACCATGTATTATCTCACACAGATTCTGAGGAATCAGAAACGTGATAATGGCATAACTGGGTGAAGCTAGGTAATTCTGCCTCAGAGTCTCTGAAGAGGTGTCTTTTACCTACTCAACTCAGTAGAAGTGAGGCAGTAAGTGAGCCCATAATCAGGATCATGCGTACCGGGAGTCGAGATCATTGGTGCTATCTGAAAACTGGCTGCTACTTCAAACTTTAAACTCAAACTCTAAATACAGTAAATGCCCCCCAATTACTGTTTGCTGGTTTATTAAATATTTTTAAATCTTTTTTTTTAATGTTTATTTTTTGAAGGAGGGAGAGAGAGTGTGAGCAGGGGAGGGGCAAGCAGAGAGGGAGACACAGAATCTGAAGCAGGCTCCAAGCTCTGAGCTGTCAGCACAGAGCCCAACGCGGGGCTTGAACCGACGATCCGCGAGATCATGACCTGAGCCGAAATTGGACACTTAACTGACTGAGTCACCCAGGCGCCCCGCTTTATTAAATATTTTTAGTGAATTATTTGATATTCTCACCAGGAGAATAAAGATTACTATAGACAATGAAGTCTATTAGAAAGTATGTGGATGACAGCCTGGATTCTGCTTCTTGTTCTGCAATTAATTAATGCTGCACATTTCAGAAGATCCTCTTTGTAACACAGATTTTTCATCTACTTACTCATTCAACAAAAACATACTAAGCACCTATGCTTTGTTCCAGATGTTGGGATATATCAGTTCAAATATTCTTGCTCTTGTAGAGATTACCTTCTAGTTGACTTCAAATTAGTATGTAGCTCTAAAAATTAGATTGGAAATCTATTTTATACATGAAAGTCTATAGAAGAAGTCCCAATGGTCTGGTCTAAAGCCAGGAAGTAGGACACAGATAATTTCCAGATTGCAAAGTACAGAGCTGAAGATAATCACAAAATAAAATGTCTGGTGTTCATTCAAATGGGACAGCATTAGAGAATAAGCTGAATTTAGGGCAACCAACCAGAGCAAAGGGGCTCAGGATTTGAGGATAATAGAGCCTGAAGCAACTCCCCGAGTCTTTACCAAGTGGCCATAGGTAATTTTTATTGGGGATTTTAAATTAAGCCATGTGTGGAAAGGGAGCTGTTAAAGAAGCAATTCCAGCTTGATCAACCTACTAAGACTATGCTCCCGCTAATTGTACAGCAATATATTTCCCAGGATGCATGGCAGGAGACTCTAAGATAATGCTGTGTAATCGCAACGTTTTAGAAAACGTATCTTCTCGGAGCCCAACACTTGTCCATATAATTTTTTTGTACTCATTAACTAGAGGGCTTCAGGAGAGGTGAATCTCACGGGACCTAATATACAAGTAGCAATATCATGTAATTTAAAGCATATGAGGCAGGAATACTCCTCAGGGCACCGGGATTTTCAGCATATTTCATGAATATTTCTCACAGAAGAGTGCTTTGTTGATCTTTTATTTTAAAGGAGGAGGGGAAGATTAAAGAATCCCTAGATTTTGTTGCCTTATCAGTATGTGTAGAGATCTTTATGAATGTGTGTAGGTAGAGAGGCGCTTATTTATGTGAAAAAGTGTTCTAGTTAGAGTAATGTAATACCTGTTGTCAGTAGAGCTCATCTGAATTTCTCAGTTAAATACTTCATTTAAACATCAAAAAAAAATGGCAAGCAGGAGTTGGGTTGGCTTTTGGAGGTTTGCTACAAAAAATCTCTGAATTCATCTTTATTGCTGAGTGTACAGAAAGAGTGCAGGTAGTCTGGAGGGTGGTATCAAAGGATACAAGGGCTTGCAGTTCTTGGGAATGTCCTGCCATCTCTACAGTCTGTAATCAAATGAAGCACAGATGGTGAGCAGGGCCCAGACTTTCAGAGCTTAAGTAATGTGTATCCTGAAATGCAATAAAAGGGAAGGATTGGTTACACTGGGTCCCTAGAACTCAGGGATTGTTTTTTGAGGGTATAGTGGAAGTATTCCCAGGGTTTCTGAGCTAAAGTGAATTTTACTTCTCTTTAACTTAAAAGCTAGATAAATATATTTTAGCATAGATTCTTGTGAGATGGGGTTAGAGAATTATAGTATCTAAACCAAAAGGAAAAACATAGAAATAGGAGAGCATAAATATGATAAGGAACTAAAGATTGGGAAACTTGAAAGGTTTCTATAGCATACATGGATACATAGTTTAGAGCTTAGGCAATATGATTTTCAGGTAATGATAGTCATTAAAAAAGTGTTTTGTTGTTTTTAAATTGCTGTCGCGTTATGTGTAAACCAAGTATATTGATAAATGCTTTTTTGGAATTTTTTTAGTTACACAAATATTTCTTGCAAGGATTCTCCTAATACTAAAAGGTGTACTAGTGATAAAGTTTAAAATGAGAAGAAATTAAATGGATTAGTATCCTTGGTTGATTACTTTGACATGTTTAGGGCAAAAATGAAATAAATTGGGCTTAAAATATAAATACTTGATCTATGTAATACTTGTATTATGAATTAAAGAAAAAATAATAATTCTGAGGAATTAACATTGATACTTTGAATTTTTGTGAGAGAGTATCAATATGTTGAATAAAGAAAGAAAGGAAAAAAATCGAAACTCCTTACCCACTGATGCAAAAGAATATATGGCAGGAGTTGAAATAAATAAGCAAGGAAATAAGTATTTCTATAGCTTCCATTACCTTCTACTTACTATTCACTACTGACTTCTACTCACTACTTCCAAATGTCCATATTCTTTCCCCATTCTCTCTTCTGTGCTTCAGATTCTGTTATAAACTATCCATCTATCGTTTGCTTTTGGAATTCTCATTGATACAGGTACCAAGAATGCAGTGTCTCTTCAGCTGCCCTCAGAAATGTCTATTAGTTTATAAAAATGTTTATTTCTTTAAGGGGTTAGAATTTTGTAGTGTTTTGCAGTGCTTGATATGTCTTGATTATAGTGTTTGTTGATGAGAGGACATATTACAGAATGGTCACTGAAGTTTGACAGCCCAGGTTTGCTTCTTAGCTCTAACATTTCTTCACAAAGTAGAGGTCCTTGTTTGCTGATATATTTTCTAACTTCTCAAGTAGAATATAAGTTTCAATAGAACAAAGTAAGACAAAATAAACCATAGAAATGGAAACATTGGTTCATACACATTATACATTCAACAAATATTACATAAATGAGTGAATGAATGGAACTCAAACCTCTCTAAGCTGATAAGAAGATATATTCAACAGAACTTCTTACTTTCTCCCTAAAAGCTAAACAAACAAAAAAAAAAGATCAGATTTCTCCCCCTTAATATTTTCAGTTATAAATGATAACATAAGTACTCTAGTAGACACTAATGTAGTGCTCATGTGACAACTGATAGTTTGGACTTGAGAAACCTCAGTGGTTTCAAGACTTTGCCTTCTCTAGGGATCATATGATCCAAATCAGCCTAACTAGATTAGGAATGTTGTTGAAAGATGATATTTCAGTGATAGGATTATAGTTTGAAGCCATTAAAGAACAGAAAGTGTGCTATGTTCATTTTATTATTCCAAATGATTATTCCAAATGATTATCACTATATGATTTACTTAAAAATCCTTCCCTGCTGATTTGAAATAAAAATATAAAAAGATTTATATATAGCTGGAAGTCCCTGGACTCACAGTTCTATTCCATTGCTTGGCCATCTCATCTCTGTGCCAGAACCATATCATTTTAATTATATATCTTTGTAATTATCTCAGTACCTTGTGGAAGAAGTTTCTTTTGATTCCACTTCTTTTTTCTTTTTTTTTGCCAAAAATGATTGTATCCAAAGGTTTATTCTTCCCAATGAGTGTAAAACTATTTTTAAGTTTCAAAAAATAAACACTATTATATTAAAATTATATTTATTTATAGATGATATTAGTTTGCACAGAATTGGCATTTTACTAATATTGGCTTTCTTATTGGGGAATTGATCAGTTCCAATTTTATGTTTCTTTTTTTAAATTTCGTTTTAATGTTTATTCATTTATTTTAAGAGAGAGAGAGCAAGAGAGAGCACGAGCAGGAGAAGGGCAGAGAGAAGGAGAGAAAGAATCCCAAGCAGGCTCCATGTTGCTAGTGGGAAATCTGATGCAGAGCTTGAACCCACGAACTATGATATCATTACCTGAGCTGAAATCAAGAGTCAGAGGCATAACCAACTGAGCCACCCAGGCGCCCCCCAGTTTTGTGTTTTTTTTTTTAAAGTTTGTGTACTTCTCTCTACTTTGGTGATTCAGGCTAATTGTTAGTTTTTATGATATTGTTCACTAGAATTGTCATTATGAATTGACTGTTTTGTATTGCATTTTTCTATAGGGTAACTTTGATATATAGGAAAACTGTAGTTTTCATACTTGTCTTTTGTAATACCTATTTTACTTTCATTTAGGTGACATAATTGTTTAAGTGGATTCCCCCCAGATTTCAAATAGATTAACATATCATTTTCAAGTCATAAGCGTTTTTACCGTTTCTTCTCTGAATTATAGGGCTTATTTCCTCTTCCTGATTTATGATATTTTCTGAAACCTGTAGTTATGAATTACAGTGATGACAGTGAGCAAATTTAAATGGGATGTTGATTTCACTGAGAAGTTTTGCTTTTAATTATTCTTAGACAAGATTTTTCAGATTGTATATTTTTAAGTTTATCTTGTAAACATGGAAAGTTATATTAATAGAGTTTTTCATACTGCTGAGCTATCCTTTGATATCCTTTTTTCTGTGGCACCTCCCACACTCTTTGAAGGCTTACCTTTATCACAAATATTTGGGAAGAAAAGTTCTTGTTTTATTTCCACTCAGAAATCAGTCCATACTTTAGTATACTTCTCCACTGCCTCCTGACTCGTAGCAGCATTCTTACCTTCTGTAGCTGCTCTTTCTCTTCTTCCTGCAAGAGCTCAAGTAAGAAATAGATTTAATTTTTACTCTATTTACTTAAAACATTGCCAACAAATGCTGTTGTGCATAACTCTCTCCAAAAGATTTCAGGTTCAAAATCAGAATTTTTGTTTTGTGTTCAAAACAATCTGCCATAGTCATTTTTTTAGTATAATTATGTGTCCTCTTAGACTGTTTACTATCATTTCATTGACACCTATATCCTACTGTTTGTTTTTCATTTTTCTAATTATGACTTGCCATACAGATAGTGCTATCTACCAGGCATATTTTGCTAATCATTATATGTTGGCCTTTAAAAACATAGGAATTCACAAAAAGATTCCAAGGTAGCTTTTGTTTTTCAACTCTAACTTTAAAGTGGTTAAGCCAGGTAATTGTGGCTTCATGAAAAAATTTTTGGAAAATTTTACATTGTTCTTTTTGAGCTTGAAGTTTTTATATTAAATGAGAATTTTCTCTTTCTTGTTTACTAGAGTCAATTCTTCAAGCTATAGGATATGACACCTTGGATTAGTATTTCTTAGCAAAATTCTGTAATTGTTATTTAATTCACGTCTGGCCCTTATTCCATTTTAGTTTTTCCCAAATATCTTTCTCTTTACCGCAAGTTTGGTTGGTATCCTTCGATATTCTTTTGATCTATTTATCATTATCTATATTTATTTATTTTCCAGTTATATAATTTCTATTTCCAATTAGTTAAGACAATTCTGTTTTAATCACTTTCAATATTTACTGTCCATTTTTTTTTTTGAGAGAAAGAGAGAGGTAGAGAGAGAGAGAGAGAGAGAGAATCTTAAGCAGGGTCCATGCCCAGCATAGAGCCCAGTGTGGAGCTAGATCTCATGACCGCTTAACCAACAGAGCCACCCAGGCACCCTGGCCATTATTTTATTATACAACTTTGTGATTTAAAAAAACTTAAATTAGTCTCCGTTTGGTTAGAGTATATTTTAGAGAACTGTACATATCAACACCGTCTCCCCTCACCACTGGGAGGATACATGGGTGGTTTGTATTTTTCACTTGAGCATATTATTCATGTATCACATTGAATTATTCACATTGAATATGTATTAACATATCAGTGATAAATATAATACCTGTGCTTATAATAAGTAACAAATATATATACTTATATATTTAACAATATATAAAACAATTTATATTAAACTACATACACACACAGATAAATACATATACATACAGTTCATTACTTTTGAACTGTATTTTGAACATATACATACAGTTCATAACCTTACCTATGTCAGGCCCAGTAAAGTATTATTTTTGATACACTTCAAGAGGCCACTTTTTGCATATTACTAGTGATGATACAAATTTTATTATATTCATAAGTACTTTTCATGATAATGGTAGCATATTAGTTACATTTAAGGGAGATTAGAGGAAAATAGTTGTGCTCAAATGTCTTTCCATTAATAATTAATCAAGTTTCTTTTCAACACTGTGATTTTTAGCATTATCTTTTACTTTACCCACTGTATGTCAACTTTCTTTATACAACAGTAAATGTATGCTGTTTTGAAATGTGAGCTCTTGGGTATTCATAAATGGATGGCTATCTAATGTAACTACAGTTTGGTGTACTATATAAAGATTCTGTTGGGACGCCTGGGTGGCTCAGTTGGTTAAGCATCCGACTTCAGCTCACGTCATGATCTCACAGTCCGTGAGTTTGAGCCCCAAGTCAGGCTCTGTGCGGACAGCTCGGGGCCTGGAGCCTGCTTCGGATTCTCTGTCTCCCTCTCTCTCTGCCCCTCCCCTGCTCATGCTCTGTCTCTCTCTCTCTGTCTCAAAAATAAATAAAAACATTAAAAAATTAAAAAAATAATAAAGATTCTCTTGAGTTTTCCTGGAGATTATCAATATTTGATTTCTTGTGAACTGAAACATGAAATGTAGGATGTGCTTAGGTACTGGATATTCAGTGTTTTCATAGATTGTATGAGAGTAAGATTTAGACCCCTTTTCATACAGAAAAGCATTTTCTCAGTTATGTAGTGATGCAATATGGGAAGACTTCTAAAAAAGCCTTCCAGACACAAATTACTGGAACCTGTTTGGTCAGCAAAGATGTTATGCAGTCTCATGAAAATGAACTCTACTGAAAAATGTCTTGCTCTTTCCTGTTTCAGAATTACCTGAAAACACTGCCTGGCCAGAATTGCATTAACTGTGGATACTTAGAGTCCTATTTTTAAGTGTAATTGAGAATACTGATGGAAATATTTTAGAAGAGCATTTATGTATAGTAAAAGAGTCTAAGTTATACCATTCATAAGGATTTGGTTAGAGAAATTGCTTTATTGACTTCATGATGCTTTCAACAAATTAAACTTGGGCACCAATTGAATATTGCTTAGCAAGAATATTCATATAGGTCCCTATGAAATGTCCCTTGCTTGGATTAATTCCATCATAATCATTTTTTCTGATTCTTTTTTAATTATTACCTTCAAATGATATTTATTTCAAAATATTTTGCAAACCTCTCCAATATCTTGGTTTGAATAAGTAATATAAATATATGTAAGGACTTATTTAATCAACCTTAACTGTTGCCTTTGCACCAACCTTTGAGTTAAAAGAAATTCTTTCAAAGACATTGAAAAGCCAAGTGAAAGGAATGGTCATGAGCTTTTGGCTTGAAAGATAGTGAAGAAACTTTTTCTAAATGAGTTGTGTAAATATATGCAGAATGCGCTACTTTGTGAGGGAACTAAGTCAAAAGACATGTGACTGAATACTTAGAGAAAGTACAAAAAGGATTAGAAGTCATGAAATTCTAGTTCAAGTCCCGGTTTCATTACTTACTAACAAGTGATTTTAGCAATAAAATGAGATTTAAGCTATCTTCTCTATCAGATAACTGGATTGTTACATGTGAGATATATGTTAAAGTGTTTTATAATACCAGCTAAATAATTTATACTATGTTTAATGAAAATAACAATATTAAATAAATTTCGCCTATTGATATGTGTCTGGTACCTTTATATATGAGCTCATTTAATCCTTACAACACCCCTTTGATGAATATACTTTTTATTATTTTTGACACTGAAGAAAATGAAGCTTAAGAGTGGTTAGATCACTGTCCCAGGCTTATACAACCAAAGATGTTAGAGCTGGTATTTTACACGCAGATATGTCATTTTGCCAGACTGTCTCCATCACCTTAATTAACAATAAGTAGGGAAAGTAGACTTAATGTATGTCTAAATTTTATTCTACATCTGATATTCTGTGTTTCTAACTAAAGTATTTCTCAGTACACCTGTCAGAAGATTTTGAACCTCGTGTAAATTTAGAAGAGCTTATAATGCTTAGCAACATTCCGGGAACATCCTGGCATAGTCTAAACTATAGTAAAAGGAATAAAATGATAACTAGAAAAATGAGGAAGAGAGAAGAGGTATTGGTCAGAGAAACTGGCAAAAAAAAAAAAGTTATTGGCTTACACAACAGTGTCAGAAATTAACAGCACTGCCTAAAGAGAAACAGATGTTTTCAGGTAACATATGAGTTAATTAAAAGGAAGGTGTCCCAAATGATTGTGATTCCCTAGTAAACAATCTCTGAAAGTGAAGCACCAGAATATACTATGCGTATTAGCACCAGGATGTATTGAACTTAATGGGTCTTAATATGTTAAGGATAATAATGCTGCTTTACAGTTCATAGGACTTTACAAGTTTACTTATAATTTATGGGAATTTTATCTCATTAAGTTTATCCTTAAGTTTGACTAAGAACTTAGTTTTTGTAAATGAAATCTAAGGGTTGACGGAAAGTATCTTATTTCTATTAAACATTCACTATGTACTAGGCACTCTGGACTCCACGCACCTCATATAAGATTCGCAGCAGTCCAAAATGTAGGTATTATCTTCATCATTTCACTATCACTATTAAGGCTGAAAGAGGTTTGGTGGAATACTAGGGAAGAAGCTAATATGGTTTCTGAACCAGTACTTGAATCTATTAAAATCTGCTACCTATCTTAAAGTAAAATATTTACTTATTCAGAAAAGGTTGTCATTGTCTATCTCATCCCCACTGAAAGCACATGATGAAGCCATTATTCAGTGAGTGGAATGAGAAAACACCCTAAGTGTACCGGAGAGAATCAGTGTTTTAGTTAAACTGGAGTTACATAAAGTTTAAATTACCTTACTGCAACTTCTTGGGCCTTTTCCACTCTTGGTCTTTGGTATCCCTATCACATCCATGTAGTGGCTACTATGGAGCCAGATTGCCTGGCTGTGAAAATCTAAGGTTATCCACCCCGTTGTGATATTGGGCAAGTTACTCAGTAGATCTTTGCCTCAGCTTTCTCATCTCTAAAATGGACAGGAAAAAAACCGCATTGGCTTCATAGGATTTTGTGAGGAGTAAACAACTTAATATGGACAAAGTAAAACTGCTTAACACATGGGAACTCAAAAAAAGAAAGTTGTCATTCTAATAATAATTATTATTTTTGCTGTCCTTGGACAATATTCCTAGTAGGCTGGGCTTCTAATATTAACAATAACCCTGGTAACATTGCTCATATATTTAATGAAAAATAGATAGGCAGAAGTATTAAGTAAAATTATTAAATTCTATAAAGTGTGAAGTGGTTTTATTATTTTTATGGGGTCAAAGTCTTATTAAATTCGGCAATCTGTGGTGTTAATAAGCACAATAAATTTCTGCTGTTTCGCTTTCAGGGCTTTATGGGAAAACTACACCTAATTGGAATTCCATCTTTAACACTATGCTTCCAGAAAACCTTTTCTCTATAGTCCTTATTACTACTTCTTTAAATCTTATCCTCAGCTAACACACCAAAGATGAGGAGGAGGAGGATGAAGGTGGTGATAAGAATGACAATAATGGGGCCCATGGGTGGCTCAGTCGGTTAAGCCTCTGACTTCAGCTCACGTCATGATCTCAAGGCTCATGAGCCCCAGTTCTGGTTCAGGCTCTATGCTGACAACTCCCATTCTGTGTCTTCCTTTCTCTCTGTCCCTCCCCCACTTGCTCTCTGTCTCTCTTTCTCTCTCTCTCTCCCTCTCTCCCTCTCTCTCTCTCAAAAATAAATAAACAATAAGAAAATTTCAATTAAAAAAAAGAATGATAAAATGATGGAAGTCTTGCTATGTGCCAGGCACAAGAGAATTTTTATTGCAACCAGTGACAAAACAGACACACCTGGTCTCATAATTATTATTTATTTTGCTGGTAAAAATAGGTTTCAAGTTGAATGTCTTTACCCTATTATATATTAAATGACAGTGTTTCATTTTCCAAGTTTATTTTCCTACTGAAGTTTAGTTGAGAGACCAAAACTCAGAAAACCAAGTCTAGATAATGATGGCAAAGCAATTCTTTTTGTTCTTTCTGTTCTTCCTTTTTGCTCTTCAAGCTGGAGGCAACCTATTTCAATCTATTGCACTGAGACTCCTTCCTAACTTTATTAATTGCATCCACATTCTCTCAGGATATAGTAAAAGAAGGAACTTTAAATTGTCTAAAGTTTAACCTTTTATTAAAATGTCCTTGATTAATAAAAATTCAAGGTCATTTTGTGATTCAGAAGTGTCTGGAAATGTCTGAAAGGCTGATGCTTCAGTCTTACAAGGTGTCCATTTGCAGGAGCGCCAGGAAAGCTTCCCCCCTCCCCCACTGCCCCTATCCTTCCCATCCTCCTCCTCCTTTTCATCCTCCTCTCTCTCTCTTCCCCCTCCCCCCTCCCCCTCCCTATTCCCCCTCCCCCCAACCCCTTCCCCCTCCTTCCTTCCTTCTGTGTGTGTGTGTGTGTGTGTGTGTGTGTGTGTGTGTGTCAGGGCTTTTCGTGGAGAAAATATCCTAAGGGAAGGGAGACTCTGAGATTCAAGTATAATCCAAATTTACTGAGGAAGGACTAAAAGAAAGATCTGGATAATAAATGTCTTTTAATCATACTCCTTTTCCAGTATGTCTCCCAGCCTGAAAATAGAAACTTTCCATGAAGTGCAAGTCAAGTTGAAAACCCTGTTTCACTATGTGAATGTGATTGTATATTCATGTAACATTTGGTAGCAAATAATCAACAGCTAGCTTAATCACAGAGAGTAAAATAATGGAATGATGCATCGTCAAGAAATACAGCTAGACCCCATGAGGGATTGAAACCAGGAATTTGCATGTGAAGAACTGAGTTTATTATCACATTATTCCCAATGATGTCTTCTTTTCTTATCTCTTGTATTATTCTGAGTGTTTTATTCTTTTCTCATTCTTGTAGACCTTCTGTTTATTATTGAGATAGAATTAACATACGGTGTTTTATTATAGTGTATAGATATAGTGTATACAGGTGTAAAATGTAGTGATTCAAAAATTCTTTACATTACTCTGTGCTCATCACAGGAGGCTCTTAAACCCCTTCACCTGTTTCATCCATCCCTGCTCTCTGGTAACCATCGGTTTGTTCTCCATATCCAAGAATCTGGTTTTTTTGGTCTCTTTTTTTCTTTGTTCATTTATAATATTTCTTAAATTCCACATATGAGTGAAATCATATGGTTAGACCTTTTATTTTACATGTCTCTGGGCGTATTAGTAAAAACCAATCTCAGCCCCAACTTTCCATAATTTCACCCCTGACTCTGTGAGAGATTTTCCTTATCAGTCTGTATGTATGATCAAACTGTGCTACAGTTCTCTACCCCGTTACCTTGCTTTGTCTTCATGATCATATTACATATTTATTTTATTACTTAGTTTTTCTTTCACCCTCACCCAATTAGAAGATCCAAAGGAGCACATACATTATCTGTTTTGCTCCTCAGAATCTAGTATAATGCTGTCAAAAAATAAACATCTAGTACATATGTGTTCAATGAATCAATGTTGGATAAATTTCAGGGTTCAGTCACACACATAAAAATAACTGACCTGTAAATTAAATACATACATAATAAGTCAGTTGGTGTGTTTGTGTGTGTGAATGAGAGAGAGAGAGAGAGAATGTAAGAGTCTCAGAATACAGAATGCCTGGAAGTAGGTATTGTTAACAGAAGAACAATTGCCTGGAAGCCTTTCCTCCCTTTACTTTCAGACTCAACAGGATTGTTATCACAGAACATAGTCAGCTTCTTCTCTGTAAATTAAGATTCCACTCTTACTCTACTCCTTGGAAGAATATCCAGGGGAAATGGGGAGTGCCTAGGCAAGCCAAATATTGCCCCGATGATTTCTCTCCCTCCCTCCCTCCCTCCCTCTCTCTTATATATATAATTATATATATTATATTATATATAAAATTATATATATGACATATATATATATATAACATATAACCGATTACAATATAACATATATGTATAACATATATACAATATAATATAACAATATTAACCGATTGGTATGTGATAACATACCAAACATGAAGCCAAATGGTTTGCATATATTATCCTACTCTATGTACACATCAGGTTTATGTTGTGAATGCTATTATCATCAGCCCCAATTTAGAGATGAAGAAACTGACTCCGAGGGATTTGGTACATTGGTGACTATGATCCAGCTTAAAAATGATGGAGTGAGGTTTTCATTTGGGAAGTCCAAGTCTAAAGCCTGTGTTCTTACCTAAGACTCTGCTACTTTATTATTACCCCCAGGGAATTTTAAGCTGCTGGTTAAGTCCCAGTTGATTTCAGTTAGATTTTTACCATTTCATGGTCCTTAATTTTATACGCCATCTTCCATCCCAGATATAACTATCACAAATCTTCCTATTCCCCTCAGTTTCACTTTTGTACGAAAGCCTGTGTTCAATTCATGCTACAGTGCCACACACAGATCCCATATCTTCCAAAATAAATACAAAAATCTAGACATTTCTGTCTACATCCTAAAGGACACTGTCCTGTCCTCTTCTACATTGAACAAAGCTGAATTCCTAAATTTTCCCGTAAAATAACTCATGTTATTTTCCCTCTAGTTTGCTTTGTTATTTTCTGAAGTTTTGTTGCTTTACAGTGAATGCATTAAACTTAATTCTTATAAACTGCTTAGTTTGGCCCTTTTTTAAAAACTCTTCTCATTGAATCCCTTGTAATTTAAGAGTGCTGCAATGAAAATATAAGGTGTTTTTGTGTTAAGCTTTTCCATCCATTGTTCCTTTTATCTTCTTGTTTATTTTGTAAAATTACTGAATTTGAAAGCAGTCTCTTTACCCACTCACTCCTTTTTTTTTTTTTTTTTTTTGGTAAGCACTTCAGATATTAAAATCTTGGGACTTAGAGCTGTGTTTAAATTTTTACCACAACCAATTGTTAGCTTAATGAGTCATTTAATCTCCCCAAATGACAGTGGTTCTGCACTCCTCAGGGTTGTTGTATAAAGAAGATAACTAATTTAACCATGCCTTCTGCTCTTGAAAGCTTTCCAGAATGGAATGTTGTAATTTTCTGTGACAACAGCTTTCACCTAAGCCAGATCAGCACATTCTCACAGATGCCCCTTTCCTATCACATTGTTAATTATTTCCTGCTTTGGGTGGCCTATTTTATGTAGATATAAAGGAAATAATGTTGTAAAATAATTACAACATAGTCCACTGAAGGTTGTAAATATATATATAACGTATATATAACATATAATATATACATTCATAACCTTAAGTTTGTAAACAGTATGAGTCAGCAAGTAAAATGTGACCCTCAGGGATATGATACAGCTAAATACTACGGAGACTGAGAAACACCTGGGGAGCCAGACAAGTTGATTTCAATTCATGATACTTTTACTAGCTGTGTCATCTTTGGCAAGTTACTTAATCTCTGTATGACTTACTACATCTCTGTATTACTTATTACTTATTACTTAATTTCCTCATACATAAAAATAGAATAAAAATGTCTACCTCAGAGTTTATTGTGAATGTTAAATGAAAAAAAAAATTACATGAAGGGCTCAATTAGTGTTAGCTGGGATTTCTAGTGTGTTCCTCTGATGTATGTATTTTTGTGACATCACCATACTGTTTTGATCACTACAGCTTTGTAATATAACTTAAAGCCCAGAATTGTGATGCCTCCAGTTTTGCTTTGCTTTTTTCAAGATTACCTCAGCTATTCGGGGTCTTTTCAGGTTCCATACAAATTTCAGGATTGTTTGTTCTAGGCTCTGTGAAAAATGCTGTTGGTATTTTGATAGACATTGCATTAAATGTGAAGATTGCTTTGGATAGTATAGACATTTTAACAATATTTGTTCTTCTGATCCATGAGCATGGAATGTCTTTCCATTTCTTTGTGTCATCTTCTTCAATTTCTTTCATCAGTGTTTTATAGTTTTCAGAGTATAGGTCTTTCGCCTCTTTGGTTAAGTTTATTTTCTTGTGGGGCGTTCAACGGCTCAATGATTATTTCATTGTTTTTGTTTGCTAGTGTCATTGACTTGTACCTTATCTATGGGAAAATTTTAATCAGTTATCAACATTTAACTTTAAATTTAGAAAAATCACATGTATTAAGTAATCTATGCCCTCTGTCTCTACCCCTGGCCCATCATCATTTGCAGGTATTGATTTATTCTTAACCACAGGCATGTATTTTAATCAGTTATGAGTCAAGTATCCTGCCCAGACTTTTGCCATAGTGATGATTATGTAATCCACAACAGCGCTCTGGTCATAGAATTTTAAAACTGGAGCTAAGGGAAATGAAGTGGTTAGTTCTCAGTGGCAAAACTGGAAAAATATGTAAAGCCATGCTTACAACCTTATGAAGAAATCTCTGCTTAGGGAATTAAATTAGCATAGGAAAATATGGACAAAAGAGAAAAAAAATTGATAGTTTTTGAAGCTCATCTATCCCCTACCAAATAAATGTTGTTTCTTTGTATTGCCTAAACTGATTCAGGTTGGACCTTCTGTGTCCTGTAATCCAAAGAGAGCCCTGGACTTCATCTTTATACAATTAAATGTATCATTTTATAGTTACCTATACCACAGGTATTACTTTTTCCTATTGTTCAACTGTGCAAGTTGAAAAAGAGGAAATGTCAATGACTGTCAGCCAAAGAGTAAGACATAAGACACTATGGAATTCTATTTTGAGATAAACGTTTGTGGTAAAGAATAAAATATAGAGCAGAAAAGCAGAAGTTTGAAAAGAAGTATTTCTAGATTTCCCTTGTTTCTGTGCTTTCTGGAGAGCAAATTGCCTCCTTTTTGCTGTTTGTAACCCACTTACTAGCATAAACCCTAGTTATTTTAAGAGTATAGTTCTTCCATTTCTATGCTTAATTAAAGGTCATGATTAATTGAAATTGTAACAGCTTATCACTGCCCTGATTTAATTCCAAATGCTAGAGTACACTAAATTACAACTATTTCTGGAATTCACTAAGGATAGTAGTTAATTTTATTTCCTTGGCCAGTACTTTGGTTACTATTGCTTTAATCAAGCTTCCTATCCACCTGAATCAGCCACCACATACTCAAGAATAGAACATTTTCTACAAAATACTGTGGTGTATTTTTATTATAACTGCCTTAATAGAAAATTAGAGCCATACTATGTATCAACAGCCTTCACCGTTGAACAACTCCAAACTAATGATCTCTTATGAATAATTGTAGGGAATACATTGAATAATGGGTATTTAATATGCTCACAACTGGCTGGTGTTGCAAGCATTCATTTAACTTTCTTGCATAAATAACTGGTGAGATGGTAACAAGAAAATGTGCCTTCAGTATCCAATTGCCGAAGGAAAACCTCGAGCTTAACAACCTCAGGGACACCCAGTTGATGTAGCTCTTAAACTCAGCAGAGTAAAAACCTGAATAGCCATTGAATCAATCACAGCAGGTTTTGCTTTGGTAAGGAAAATCAAGAACTCTCAATGACTTAAAATAATAAGGATTTATTTTTTACCCATGTTACAGAAGGAATAGCACATTGTCAGAATAACAAAATGCCACATTGGACTATAATACCAAAGCCTGTAAAGGATGCAGGAAAGAGAAGCCTCATGCTCTACTCTCAGGAGTACAAATAGTTACAGTCATCTGAGAAAGCAATCTGGCATTATTTATTGAAATTAAGTGTGTGTGTGTGCGTGTGCTTTGTGGTTCAGTAATTCCACTTCTAGGTATATCCCAGACAAAGTCTCCCAAGGCTTATAGGAATGCACACATAATTCTGAGTAATAGAAAGGGAATGATATTTATGGTATAATTCTCTTTACATAAATTAAATCATTTATCTCACAAATATACTATATATTTAACAAGACTACACATATACTTAAGTACCTGTATAAAACACATGGTATACTTCTAGAACAGTGGGGAGTAGGAGTGGTGATAAAAGATGAGAAAATTTGTTTTTAATTTTTTTAATGTTATTTATTTTTGAGAGAGAGAGACAGAGCATGAGCGGGGGAGGGGTAGAGAGAGACACACACACAGAATCCCAAGCAGGCTCCAGGCTCTGAGCTGTCAGCACAGAGCCCGATGTGGGGCTAACCCATGAACTGGGAGATCACAATCTGAGCCAAAGTTAGATGCTTAACTGACTGAACCACCCAGGCTTCCCTAGAAAAGAAAATTTGATGTTTATTTATTTTTGAGAGAAAGAGAGAGCACGTGCACAAACACACACACACACACACACACACACACACACACACGCATGAATGGGGGAGGATAAGAGGGAGAAGCAGGGACAGAGGATTCAAAGAGGGCTCAGTGCTGAGCCTGATGCAGAGCTTGAACTCTCTAACTGAACTTTGAGATCATGACCTGAGCTGAAGTCAGATGCTCAACCAACTGAGCCACCCAGGCACCCCAAAGATCAGAAAATTTAAGTATAAGATACCCTGTGCTAAACTCATGATTGGGGGGGGGGGTTAGTGCTATAAGGTGAAGAATATGATTTACCAAATAATTTGACCCATCAGCAAATCAGAATTTTTACAAATGGTCAAGGGTTCAAAATAATCTCTGAGAATATTTATTTTTGTCTTAACCATCTTTGTTCCATTATGACCCAGTCTACAGGAGAAATTTATTTTTGGATATGACCATCACTGGCTAATACATTCTCTGCACCTAGGGAATCCATTCAATCATTTAATAATTAGCAATTTAATTCTTAATTTCTACAAGTCACCAGGATATAAAAATGAAAAAAAAAGGTTTCCCCTTACATTCAGAGATAATACAACAAAAGAAAAAATCAGAAAGTGTAATAATACAATAAAAATTTAGTAAACTAAAATGTGGTGTAATGATAAAATATTAGATCAGGGTGGGGTGCAAGACAAATACAGAGATTAGAGTTTTGGAAAATTATGTCAATAGTTGTAGTGAAGATGTTCTATATCTAAGTACATAACACCTGCCTCCGCTGCTTCTAATTTAGCTTCTTATCCATCTATTCTTCCACTCATCCATCCATCCATCCATCCATCCACTAATATTAATGAGCGCCTACTATGCCCTGGACAAACAGTATCCTGGGTCCTGTTGTATAATACCCAAGGTAGTCAAAGTCCCTCTCTTAGTGAAGGTTTAGTGATTTTGTCAGAATTTAGATACGGCCACTGTTTTGGGATTTAAAACAAGTCAACCAGACTCCCTATTTTTCTATAAATATAAACCTGATCAAACATGCCCTTGAAGGCTAAGTAGGACTAAACATTTAGGCCTATGCTGAAAGGAAACATTTCTTAGGCAAATTTCATCATAAATCTGTGAAAATATCAGATGAGGCAAGTATAAATGAGTCAACATTTCCACTTTCAATTTCTTTAAAACTAGCTAGCATTGAGAGAGTTTTGCTTGTTTAAGGTTTATATGTAGATTTTAACAACAGATAAATTCTGTTACATAGCTAATTGAGCCATTTCTTTGAGTTTAAGGACAGAGGTTTCATTTTGTGAAAACCAGTGATCAGGTTATATTTGGATCCTGATAACAAAGAAATATAGATAAGTAAATATTGACAAATGTTTGAAAGAGGATGATAAATTGCTATTACCCAGCCATGACCCCAAAAGTAAAAGGAGGAATGCCCATATTCTTAGTTTGGTAAAATGGAGAAATCAGTTGCATCTTATGCCAAGATTTCTGAGACCGCTTTTAAGACTTATTTTTCTTCAAAAATATACTATTTAAAATTCTATATATTCTTATTTCTATTTCCAAATAGTTTCTTTATATTACTTGTACCTTTTATTTTAATACTCCTACCCATGGAAAATAAGGGAATGCATAAAATTTTTAAAGTTCAATATAAATTCAATATAACCATTTAAAAAATTCAATATACATTGTAGTCTATGTGTTTCTGGCATTTTTTCTTTTCGTATACAAACATACCCATCATACACACACACACACACGCATACGCACACACACACATTACATATGCATTGTATAGATTTTTGACATTTTTTATTTAATAACATTTCTTATTTTCCATGTCAAAAATTCACTTTTAAAGCATTTTCACTGAGCTTTAATTTACAAACAATATGATTTACAATGACTTTTAACATTGTATATATAATACGTGTATGTACATATATATACATATATATGTGTGTGTGTGTGTATATATATATATACAGTAGAACCTTGGATTCTAAATAACTTGTTCTGTGAGTGTTCTGCAAGATGAACAAACAATTCTAATAAAGTTTAACTTGATAAATGAGCGATGTTTTGCAATACAAGTAGTATGTGATGCTGAATGTCACATGATCACCACTGAGCCAGTGGTTCTTGAAGTTCACTTTGATGTACAAGTGCTTTGGATTATAAGCATGTTTCCAGAACAAATTTTGCTCACAAACCAAGATTTTACTGTATATATATCCCTATGACACTCCCAATTGATGGTATATATGTAGTTGTAACTAACACACAAGCAGAAAAAAGTTACTTCTTTTTTTCTTCTCCTCAGAGTTGCCTTTTGCCCCAGCAATCACTATCAACCACCATTTCATCTTGCTCCCCATGTCTGGCAACCACTGATCTGATTTCTACCATTAGACACTATTTTTTTCTGTTCTAGAAATTTATACAAATTGGTTCATGAAGTATTTACTCTTTTATATACAGCTTTTTCACTCAGCATGATGTTTAAGACTTTCATCCTTGTTGCTGCATGTATCAGTTTATTTCTTTTTATTGTTGAGTGGTATTTTACTATATGAATGTATCACAATTTATAGTTCAGGTGGCTTGTTTCCAAATTTTAGCTAATATGAATGAAGCTCCTCTGAACAGGAGCTTGTTGGGACAAGTCTTTTATGGACATATCCAACATTATATTAATAGTTGTATTTCATTCTTACATCAATACATCTAAAATAGGTATTAATTTTCTTATTTTAACCTTTCCCTATCAAAACCAATGCTGGTATAGATGGACATGTTTTAATCTAAATAATTTTACACATTCTTGATTTTTTATTGAAACTAAATTCCTTGAATTTTAATTGCTTGATCAAGAATTTTGATATATTTATAGACAAATGTCACATCAAAATTATTGTAAAAGTTCAAAATTTTTCCTTTATTTTTGCACAAGTTGAAAATAACTGAGTGGCATAAGTCCTTTTGTTTCTTTCCAATCTGCTAGGGACAGAGTGTTGAAGTGCTCTTTGTAGGGCAAGGTGAAGGGGTGTGCAGATGGAGACACCCTATGTCCTGTGTTGTTATTTTATTGAATTAATTTAATTACCACTATGTTTGAATGTTATTTTAACCTCTTTACACACACACACACACACACACACACACACACACACACACACACTAACAGTGGTCTATATTGCATCTCGATTATGTGCATGTGTTTATGTGTGTGTGTGCATTTGTGTATGTAAATTTTAAGAACTAAAGAATCAAAAATAATGAAATTCCTTCTGGTGGACATTTGTCCTTTTTGGATATGCAGCATTCTTGGAACAGCTCCTTATTTCCTTTTGGTAACCTACCCCCCTTCCACACTGTGTGCAGTCAAATGGATTGGTTATTATTTTAGGGTCATCTTCCCTTGAGTTAAGGAAACATAGGACTGACTACCATTTAGATACACACTCACCTAGATATTCTATTATAAATTAGAGACACAGTAAACAGCAACCTCACCAAATCATTTCTGATGGAGCAGCAGCTTGCCTCTTGTCAAGTGTCACTGATGTTAGTGTTGCAAACATGGTGTTTGTATTTAGCAGATGCAATAGAGGTGTTTTTGTGGGATCTGTTCTGTGGCCCCCTTTTTGTCATTGTTCATTGCTATTTAGCTCTGCACCCCGTTCTCAGGTCTACCCACAGTTTCTTGGATCTACTAAATATTCTTTTAATAAATGCTGGGTTTTTTTTAATGTTTATTCATTTTTTGAGAGACAGAGCACAAGTGGGGAGGGGCAGAGAAAGAAAGGGAGACATAGGATCAAAGCAGGCTCCAGGCTCTGAGCTGTCAGCATTGAGCCCAATGTGGGACTCAAACCCACAAACTGCAAGATCATGACCTGAGATGAAGTTGGACGCTTAACCGATTGAGCCACCCAGGCACCCCAATAAATATTGTTTTTTAATTAAATCCACATTAGATTTCAGTTGCTTTAAACTGAAAAAACCTATAGGTAAATGTAATCAGTTTGAGCATAGTGTCTTGGTCTTTTAAGTCAATCATCTTTCCATTTCTGTGCATTTCTTGTTGACTTTTTCTTTTCTATTCTCTTATACAGATAGTAGCCCACTCTCCTACATATATAGAAAAATTTTTATATGGGTCACTCAATATTACAACTTGGTTCATTTTTCTAATTATAATGTAAAATGTTACAAACTATTTGCATACTTTACCTCAGGTTGAAAGTCATGCATATAAGCCAGATTCCTTCTCTTCTTCTGTATATGCAATTTTCTGTATTTTTTTTTTTGTTTTTCTCCCCTACTTCATTCTTAAATGTAAAAATAAAACTTCCTAGAATAAGTCCATCATTGGAGCTGACTAGTTTTCCCTCTCTAGCCCTAACTTGTGCAACCATCTTTCTAGCTTTGTATAACTGTGCAGTCTTCTAGGAAAATCACTTCACATGTGTCTCTCCCCAGTGAATTGTTGAAAGTGCCCGACATTTACATGAATGTTTTAAAAACTAAATTCATACATTTTTGGTTTTTTAGTCTCAGAACAGTTTTATGATATAGTTTAGGATAACATTATTGTATTAACTTTGTAAATTATACCTTAAAATTAAAAAAAACCTTAAGTTTATGTCCTTTTAAAATATTGGAATTTTAATTTTTCATAATGTTATTATTTCTGTTAAATTTCCTAGAAGGCAGAAATTATAGATATTTTAATTAAATATTAAAATGATTGTAAAACTGTCACAGGATAACTACCATCATTTATTTCTGCTGCTATCTTCTATCACTTCCCTATACTTTTTGAAGATGTGGTCAGGTTTTCTTAAAGTAATTTTTTTTTCATTTTCCTTTTTTTGTTTGTTTGAAACTACTTCAATTTAGAGAAAAGTTTCAAGTACTATATCATAACTTTAATTTTTATAAACCATTTGGGACAGTCTCATACATCATGCCCATCACCCTCTAGTATTTGTGTGTGTGGTTCCTATGAAGACATTATCCTATATAATCACATTGTAACCATCAAAATCAGGAAAGTAGCATTCAGACATTACTACCATCTATTCCTAAGATCCCATTCAGATATCTCCAGATAGTCCCTATATTTTTGTAGCAAAATATCCAGAACAGAATCTAGTGTTACACTGAGTTGCAGGATCCCTTTAGTCTCCATTGATTTGGAAGAATTTGTCCATCTTTATTTGAGTTTCATATTTGTGACACTTTTGAGAATTACAGGCAATATGGTTTAGAAAATGCTACTCAATTTCAGTTTGCCTAAACCTCATGATCACATTTAAGTTTTTTCCCTATGGTAAGAATATCACAGATGTAATCATGCATTCTTCTCATCACCTCTTATCTGATGGTGTGTGATTTTGATTTGTCCTTTATATAACCCTCTTGATTAAGATAGGATCTCCCAAGATTCTCCACTGTAAAGATACTTTTGATTGTATTTTGGATTAATGATTGTTTTGTATAAAAGTACTTTCATATTATATGTTACAGATTTTTAAGAAAGAGAGACAGACAGAGTGTGAGCAGGGAGGGACAGAGAGGGAGACACAGAATCTGAAGCAGGCTTCAGGCTCTGAGCTGTCAGCACAGAGCCTGATGTGGGGCTCGAACTCACAAACCATGAAATCATGACCTGAGCGGAAGTCAGACCTTAACTGAGCCCCAACTTTATTTTTCAATATATGAAATTTATTGTCAAATTGGTTTCCATACAACACCCAGTGCTCATCCCAAAAGGTGCCCTCCTCAATACCCATCACCCACCCCCCATCAACCCTCAGTTTGTTCTCAGTTTTTAAGAGTCTCTTATACTTTGGCTCTCTCCGACTCTAACCTCTTTTTTTTTCCCTTCCCCTCCCCCATGGGTTTCTGTTAAGTTTCTCAGGATCCACCTAAGAGTGAAAACATATGGTATCTGTCTTTCTCTGTATGGCTTATTTCACTTAGCATCACACTCTCCAGTTCCATCCACGTTGCTACAAAGGGCCATATTTCGTTCTTTCTCATTGCCACGTAGTACTCCATCGTGTATATAAACCACAATTTCTTTATCCATTCATCAGTTGATGGGCATTTAGGCTCTTTCCACAATTTGGCTATTGTTGAGAGTACTGCTATGAACATTGGGGTACAGATGCCCCTATGCATCAGTACTCCTGTATCCCTTGGGTAAATTCCTAGCAGTGCTATTGCTGGGTCATAGGGTAGGTCTATTTTTAATTTTCTGAGGAACTTCCACACTGTTTTCCAGAGCGGCTGCACCAATTTGCATTCCCACCAACAGTGCAAGAGGGTTCCCGTTTCTCCACATCCTCTCCAGCATCTATAGTCTCCTGATTTGTTCATTTTGGCCACTCTGACTGGCATGAAGTGATATCTGAGTGTGGTTTTGATTTGTAATTCCTTGATGAGGAGCGACATTGAGCATCTTTTCATGTGCCTGTTGGCCATCCAGATGTCTTCTTTGAGGAGTGTCTACTCATGTTTTCTCCCCATTTCTTCACTGGGCTATTTGTTTTTCGGGTGTGGAGTTTGACGAGCTCTTTATAGATTTTGGATACTAGCCCTTTGTCCGATATGTCATTTGCGAATATCTTTTCCCATTCCGTTGGTTGCCTTTTAGTTTTGTTGGTTGTTACCTTTGCAGTGCAGAAGCTTTTGATCTTCATAAGGTCCCAGTAGTTCATTTTTGCTTTGAATTCCCTTGCCTTTGGTCAAGTAAGAAATTGCTGCGGCTGAGGTCAGAGAGGTCTTTCCCTGCTTTCTCCTCTAGGGTTTTGATAGTTTCCGGTCTCACATTCAGGTCCCTTATCCATTTTGAGTTTATTTTTGTGAATGGTGTAAGGAAGTGGTCTAGTTTCATTCTTCTGCATGTTACTGTCTAGTTCTCCCAGCACTATTTGCTAAACAGACTGTCTTTTTTCCATTGGATGTTCTTTCCTGCTTTGTCAAAGGTTAGTTGGCCATACGTTTGTGGGTCTAGTTCTGGGGTTTCTATTCTATTCCATTGGTCTATGTGTCTGTTTTTGTGCCAGTACCATGCTGTCTTGATGATGACAGCTTTGCAGTAGAGGCTAAAGTCTGGGATTGTGATACCTCCTGCTTTGGTCTTCTTCTTCAAAATTACTTGGGCTATTCGGGGCCTTTTGTGATTCCATATGAATTTTACGATTGCTTGTTCTAGTTTCGAGAAGAATGCTGGTGCAATTTTGATTGGGATTGCATTGAATGTGTAGATAGCTTTGGGTAGTATTGACATTTTGACAATATTTATTCTTCCAATCCATGAGCAGGGAATGTTTTTCCATTTCTTTATATCTTCTTCAATTTCCTTTATAAGCTTTCTATAGTTTTCAGTATACAGATCTTGTACATCTTTGGTTGGGTTTATTCCTAAATATTTTATGCTTTTTGGTGTAATTATGAATGGGATCAGTTTCTTTATTTGTCTTTCTGTTGCTTCATCATTAGTGTATAAGAATGCAACTGATTTCTTTACATTGATTTTGTATCCTGCCACTTTGCTCAATTCATGTATCAGTTCTAGCAGACTTTTGGTGGAGTCTATCGGATTTTCCATGTATAGTATCATGTTATCTGCAGAAAGTGAAAGCTTGACTTCATCTTTGCCAATTTTGATGCCTTTGATTTCCTTTTGTTGTCTGATTGCTGATGCTAGCACTTCCAGCACTGTGTTAAACAACAGCGGTGAGAGTGGACATCCCTGTCGTGTTCCTGATCTCGGTGGAAAAGTTCTCAGTTTTTCCCCATTGAGGATGATGTTAGCTGTGGGCTTTTCATAAATGGCTTTTATGATGTTTAAGTATGTTCCCTGTATCCTGACTTTCTTAAGGGTTTTTATTAAGAAAGGTTGCTGAATTTTGTCAGATGCCTTTTCTGCATGGATTGACAGGATCATATGGTTCTTACCTTTTCTTTTATTAATGTGATGTATCACGTTGATTGATTTGCGAATGTTGAACCAGCCCTGCATCCCAGGAATGAATCCCACTTGATCATGGTGAAGAGTTCTTTTTATATGCTGTTGAATGCGATTTGCTAGTATCTTATTGAGAATTTTTGCATCCATATTCATCAGGGATATTAGCCTGTAGTTCTCTTTATTTTACTGGGTCTCTGGTTTAGGAATCAAAGTAATACTGGTTTCATAGAATGAGTCTGGAAGTTTTCCTTCCTTTTCTATTTTTTGGAATAGCTTGAGAAGGATAGGTATTATCTCTGCTTTAAACGTCTGGTAGAACTCCCCTGGGAAGCCGTGTGGTCCTGGACTCTTATTTGTTGGGAGATTTTTGATAACTGACTAAATTGCTTCGCTGGTTATGGGTCTGTTCAAGCTTTCTATTTCCTCCTGATTGAGTTTTGGAAGCATGTAGGTGTTTAGGAATTTGTCCATTTCTTCCAGGTTGTCCAGTTTGTTGGCATATAATTTTTCATAGTATTCCCTGATAATTGCTTGTATCTCTGAGAGATTGGCTTTAATAATTCCGTTTTCATTCATGATTTTATCTATTTGGGTCATCTCCCTTTTCTTTTTGACAAGCCTGGCTAGAGGTTTATCAATTTTATTTTTTCAAAAAACCAACTCTTGGTTTCGTTGATCTGCTCTACAGTTTTTTTAGATTCTATATTGTTTATTTCTGCTCTGATCTTTATCATTTCTCTTCTTCTGCTGGATTTAGGCTGTCTTTGCTGTTCTGCTTCTATTTCCTTTAGGTGTGCTGTTAGATTTTGTATTTGGGATTTTTCTTGTTTCTTGAGATAGGCCTGGATTGCAATGTATTTTCCTCTCAGGACTGCCTTCGCTGCGTCCCAAAGCGTTTGGATTGTTGTATTTTCATTTTCGTTTGTTTCCATATATAATTTTAATTTCTTCTAAATGCCTGGTTGACCCACTCATTCTTTAGTAGGGTGTTCTTTAATCTCCATGGTTTTGGAGGTTTTCCAGACGTTTTCCTGTGGTTGATTTCAAGCTTCATAGCATTGTGGTCTGAAAGTATGCATGGTATGATCTCAATTCTTGTACACTTATGAAGGGCTGTTTTGTGACCCAGTATGTGATCTATCTTGGAGAATGTTCCATGTGCACTCGAGAAGAAAGTATATTCTGTTGCTTTGGGATGCAGAGTTCTAAATATATCTGTCAAGTCCATCTGATCCAAAGTGTCATTCAGGGCCCTTGTTTCTTTATTGACCATGTGTCTAGATGATCTATCCGTTTCCGTAAGTGGAACGGATAGATCATCTAGACACATGGCCAATAAAGAAACAAATAAAGAGTGTGAAACAATAAAGAGTGTGAAAGTCCCCTACAATTACCACATTCTTATCAATAAGGTTGCTTATGTTTGTGAGTCATTGTTTTATATATTTGGGGGCTCCGGTATTCGGCGCATAGACATTTATAATTGTTAGCTCTTCCTGATGGATAGACCCTGTGATTATTATATAATGCCCTTCTTCATCTCTTGTTACAGCCTTTAATTTAAAGTCTAGTTTGTCTGATATGAGTATGGCTACTCCAGCTTTCTTTTGGCTTCCAGTAGCATGATAAATAGTTCTCCATCCCCTCACTCTCAATCTGAAGGTGTCCTCAGGTCTAAAATGAGTCTCTTGTAGACAGCAAATAGATGGGTCTTGTTTTTTTATCCATACCTTCTGTGTTTTGGTTGGTGCATTTAGTCCATTTACGTTCAGTGTTATTATAGAAAGATACGAGTTTAGAGTCATTGTGATGTCCGTAGGTTTCATGCTTATAGTGATGTCTCTGGTACTTTGTCTCACAGGATCCCCCTTGGATCTCTTGTAGGGCTGGTTTAGTGGTGACAAATTCCTTCAGTTTTTGTTTGGGAAGACCTTTATCTCTCCTTCTATTCTAAATGACAGACTTGCTGGATAAAGGATTCTCGGCTTCATATTTTTTTCTGTTCATCACACTAAAGATCTCCTGCCATTCCTTTCTGGCCTGCCAAGTTTCAGTGAGAGATCGGTCACGAGTCTTATAGGTCTCCCTTTATATGTTAGAGCATGTTTATCCCTAGCTGCTTTCAGAATTTTCTCTTTATCCTTGTATTTTGCCAGTTTCACTATGATATGTCGTGCAGAAGATCGATTCAAGTGACATCTGAAGGGAGTTCTCTGTGCCTCTTGGATTTCAGTGACTTTTTCCTTCCCTAGATCAGGGAAGTTCTCAGCTACCATTTCTTCAAGTACACCTTCAGCACCTTTCCCTCTCTCTTCCTCCTCTGGAATACCACTTATGCGTAGATTATTTCTCTTTAGTGCATCACTTAGTTCTCTAATTTTCCTCTCACACTCCTGAATTTTTTTTCTCTCTTTTTCTCAGCTTCCTCTTTTTCCATAATTTTATCTTCTAGTTCACCTATTCTCTCCTCTGCCTTTTCAATCCGAGCCGTGGTCGTTTCCATTTTATTTGCAGCTCGTTTATAGCATTTTTTAACTCCTGACTGTTCCTTAGTCCCTTGATCTCTGTAGCAAGAGATTCTCTTCTGTCCTCTATACTGTTCTCAAGCCCAGCAATTAATTTTATGACTATTAGTCTAAATTCACTTTCTGTTATATTGTTTAAATCGTTTTTGATCAGGAGCGCCTGGGTAGCTCAGTCAGTTAAGCATCTGACATTGGCTCAGGTCATGATCTCACAGCTTGTGGGTTCAAGCCCCATGTCGGGCCCTGTGCTGACAGCTCAGAGCCTGGAGCCTGCTTCGGATTCTGTGTCTCCCTCTCTCTCTCTCTCTGCCCCTTCCCTGCTCACACTCTGTCTCTCTCTCTCTCAAAAAATAAATAAACATTAAAAAAAGGTTTTAAAAAAATAAAAATAAATCGTTTTTGATCAGTTCATTAGCTGTTGTTATATCCTGGAGATTCTTTTGAGGGGAATTCTTCCTTTTAGTCATTTTGGATAGTCCTTGGACTGGTGCGGGACTGCCGGGCACTTCCCCTGTGCTGTCTTGAATAACTTGCGTTGGTGGGCGGGGATGCAGCCAGACCTGATATCTGGCCACAGCACACTGCTGGGGCCACAGTCAGACTGGTGTGTACATTCTCTTCCCGTCTCCTAGTGGTGGGATTCACTGTGGGGTGTCCTGGCCCCTCTGCACTACTTACACACTGCCAGGCTTGTGGTGCTGGGGATCTGGCATATTAGCTGGAGTGGGTAGACAAGTTGCACAGGGGTGGGAGGGGCAGGCTCAGCTCACTTATCCTTCAGTGATCCACTGCTTTAGGAGGGGCCCTGTGGCAGCAGGAGGGAGTCAGACCCACCGGAGTGATGCATCCGCGGAAGCACAGCGTTGGGTATTTGCGCGCTGCAAGCAAGTTTCCTGGCAGGAACTGGTTCCCTTTGGGATTTTGGCTGGGGGATGGGCGAGGGAGATGGTGCTGTCGAGTGCCTTTGTTCCCTGCCAAGCTACGGTCTGTCATCTGGGGCTCAACAACTCTCCCTCCCGTTGTCCTCCAGCCCTCCCGCTCTCCGAGTAGAGCTGTTAACTTACAACCTTCCAGATGTTAAGTCCCGCTTGCTGTCAGAACACACTCCATCCGGCCCCTCCGCTTTTGCAAGCCAGACTCAGGGTCTCTGTTTGGCTGGCAGGCTACCCATCTGCCCCGGCTCCCTCCCACCAGTCCGTTTAGCACGCACCACCTCTCCACCCTTCCTACCCTCTTCTGTGGGCCTTTTGTCTGCGCTTGGCTCCAGAGAATCCATTCTGCCAGTCTTCTGGTGATTTTCTGGGTTATTTAGGCAGGTGTAGGGGGAATCTAAGTGATCCGCAGGACGTGGTGAGCCCAGCGTCCTCCTAAGTCGCCATCTTCCCCTGAGCCCCAACTTTTATATTATGTAAAGATTCTATACTTCATCAAGTTTTAAAATGATTCATTTATTCTTTGACATCAGTATGGACTCACGGACTCCTGTTCTATTCAAAGAATGTAAAATTTTATTATTATTATGTTTCTGATACTTAGATTGGCCAGTGTGATCAGCTTTAAGCTGGATTCTTTGTCCTTTATCCTCTTCCCTGGGCTTTCCTCTACATGGATGCTATCTCTGCAGAATCAGGTTTTGACATCCTGCATCAGGTCAGCATCACATCCCACCTCTTACCATATGCATATTTCCCTCATCTTGCTTAGTCTCTAATGCTCCATTTTGGGCCACCATGGCTCCCCCAACTTCCCACCATACTTTCCACTAAGTCCCACCATGGATTTCCCGCTAAATCTAACGTAGTTGTTGGACTAAATTTTTTAAGGGAAGGAAAATGGAAGGGAGAAGAAAGAGGAAGAGGGAAGGAGCAGATATTGTGTCTGAAAATTACAAATGATAGCAGTACAATGAGCAATACCATGGTAACAGCTTTTTTGATTTGTTTTGGTTTTGTCTCCAGAATCACCGTTTCTTACAAGGTTAAGTGAATTGTTCTTTAGAACCCTCCCTTTTCGAGTTTGCAATAAGAACGGATCTAATTATAGAGCCTGCAGTTGGGGAGACTAAGTTTTCACCTGTGCAGTGAAATCCTCTGCAGATCATGGACATGAGAATTATAGCTACACTAATAAAGCAAATGGTAATGTTGCTGAGAAATTAATATACATGTATTAATGTGACAGTACACGTATTTCAGAGGAAAAGCTATAAGACTAATTTAGAACCATAACAACAAAATAATATATCCATGCTAAGACAATAAAAATGTAGCTCTTTGATAAAGTTAATTTTAAAAAGTAGATATAACTGTTACATCTAATTATTAGAAAAACCTACACTGAAGGAAATAAGTAATATTTAACTCTAAACATACAGAGATTTAAGCAAAAGGCTGAAGAGTGCCAATGAAATACAGTTATCAATTCAAAACTGAGCATACATCCAAATCATTTCAGACTTCAAAATCTTTCCTGTTCTTATGTGATTTCAGATTTTAAAATTTCCTTTTACATCAGGAGTATTTCAGTCAGTACTTCAGAAGGCAGATGCTGAGTAGGAGTTAATGATATAAGCAATTCACTGGGAAATGATTCTATTGAGAGCTAAAAGAAGGAGGGAGCTGAACTGGGCCTGATAAACCTTCCACCCACTCTGTGGACACATATGAAAGCAAAGGGAGGTGGAGAAGGACTAGTAAGGGTTTCTGACTGATACAGATCTGAAAGTGTATCAAATAACCAAAGGGACAGTTTTGAATAACGATGGCCTTGGGGCGCCTGTGTGGCTTAGTTGGTTAAGTGGTTAAGCAAGTGTCTTACTCTTGATATTAGCTCAGGTCTTGATCACCTGGTCATGAAATTGAGCCCCACATTGGGCTCTGCCCTGAGCACAGAGTCTGCTTGGAATGCTCTCTCTCCCCCTCTCTACCTGCCCCTCCCCCCCGTCTCTCTCTGTCTCTCTGTCTCTGTCTCTCTCTCTCTCAACAAACAAACAAACATTAAAAGATGGCCCATTAGTGGAATCCTTTGTTGCTCTGATCTGCACACCGTGTTGAGTCATTGGCTGAAGCCTGCTCGTGAAGAGTTATTTTAGTCTCACAAACTGAAATTTACCCTGAAGATGCTAAAACAGAGGGCAGTCAGCTAATTCCACTTCTTTCTGTTAGTCAAGAAGTTCTTTCTTAAACAGAGATCCAAGTGTTGCATTTCCATGGTTGCCACAGCCAGATAATTTTATTTAAACAAAAAAAATTTTAAGTTCTCAATTTATCAGTGTGATAACGTATCCTCTGATTCATTCAGTGCATATTGAGTATCAAGGTACTATGATGAATATGAACTATTTCTCTCAAGGAGCTTAAAATCCGGAGGTAGGGGAAAAACAGTAAAAAGGCATTAGAATAGATTATAGCAGATATTATAATAAGGTTAAATATAGAAAATTCTGTAAGAACAAGAGTTGAGCCCTTAGCCCAGCCTTCAGGGACTCCTAAGTCTTTCCAAAGTAAGTGTAGATAAACTGAAGTCTAAATGAAGCAGAAAATATTTTGTCCTAAAAGATTGGACAAAGGTTGGAAAAGTATGTGCAGAAGACTATATTGTAGAGCAGATATTATCTTTGGATTTGGTTTAATATATTTAGAGCTAAAATCAGACTGTATACACACACCCACCTTCTCCCATACCCCAAATCACTCAAAAGTAACTGAAATATATATTTTCAAAAATAAATCCATCATAGTTCAAAAATGAGAAAATATAGTATCAGCAGACCAGAAATTAGAAATACTTCTCAAAGTTGGAAAGCATATGGCTCAGATTAACAAAAGAACTGGAAAACCAAAGCTCAGTGTATGAGTAAATTACAAAGATGACAAAACTACAATCTCAGAGTAAACAGGTCCAGAGTAATGGGTGATTTCTGGGGCAACAGTCAGGGTAATTATCTGAAAGGAGTCACTATCAGGAGACCAGCACACCCCTTCCTTAGTTCCAACATATACAAGGCCTGAGCTGAATAACAGATAATAATTGCACACGAAAGGAACTAACTTCCTAGGGAGGGCTTTTAGTGGAATATGGACCAAACAGAGGGAAAATAATGATATATGTTCAGTTTAGTCTTTGCTTTTTTCTGCCAGAAGCATCAAGGCATCCTTATATAGGTACACTTCTAAAAATGTGATCATCTAATATAGAGTAACTGTTTTTGCTACAACCGAGAATACGAGTGTCCACTGTCCAAAAATTATTACTCTGATGTCTTATTAATTATAGTCTGAGAGATGTCCAGCCCACTCCTCACAAATTTCTCCCCTAAATAAGTACTGATAGTCTGTAACTTGTAAAGTTTATGACTAGCAGCATTCTTTATGTCGTTTCTATTTCAGCAAAGACAAATCATTTCGTGACTGTAAAGTATAGAACATAAATATAGTCCATTTGCAGTAAGTAGCTGACTGGTCCTTCAGGGTTATGTGAGCCATTTTCTTTAGTCAGAAATGCAGGTCTCTGGACACCAAGCAGTGGTAGCAGAAAGATCAGTCGAAGTGATGCTTAATCCATGTGGATAAGCTCATGTATAATCTCTGTTCCTATTACCATAGCCAATTTGATTATGATCTAATTAAAATAGAAGAGAGAGGCAAGAAAGGGAGGATGAGTGTCATTCATAAGTAATCATCTTATCAACCTGATTATTTAGAGCTGCCTACACAGTAGGGACTTTGGATATGAATTTCCAAGGATACAAATTCTCTGTCACTCTAGGTTTATTTTCAGATGTCTAACCATATACAGCTTCATCATGCATACTGAAAACCAGTCCTTAAATTTTCCCATTCATTCTCTTGAGCATCCTCCCATTCCAGTAATCACTATACCATCTTTCCACCCAGATATAGTGAATCATGAGATTGATTATACTAGTTAGAGTTCTACCTATTGGTAGGAATTCTCTTTTCCATTTTAATTCAAAGCCACCACTATTCTGGGCTGTAAAGCTGCAGCTGTTTATATCCAGCTGATGCAAAAATATTCTGTACATAAGTATGTGAAACATACTTAACATAGGAAAGTCATATGAAAGAATTATTTTTATTGAGGATTATGAAAAACTATTTTAAGCAGGGGAATGTCACATTCAGATATCTTTAGGAAGATAATTCTAGCAAAAATATGAAGATAGATTTAAAGGAAGATAATAAGATCAGTGCAAGCAAGTGAAATAATTATCTATTAATCCAAACGAGAATGATGAAAATAAAGAAGTTGTTACAAGAAGAGAAAAGGGGTTATATTAGAACAACAGTTTTGAAATACAAACGGGGGGCTCCTGGGTAGCTCAGTCAGTTAAGCATCCGATTTCACCTCAGGCCATGATCTCATGGTTTGTGAGTTCAAGCCTGTGTTGGGCTCTATGCTGACAGCTCAGAGCCTGGATTCTGTTTCAGATTCTGTGTCTCCCTCTCTGTCTCTCTGACCCTCCCCTGCTTGCACTCTCTCTGTCTCAAAAATAAACATTGAAAATTTTTTTGGAACTACAAACTGTCTTTATAATTCTGAATAAGAAAGATATATAACTTAAAATGTTCTTGCAATTTGATGGTGACTTTGTAGATTATAAAATTATATCTGTGGGTTTGACATTTAAGATATTTTTCAAAGACATTAAATACTTGTATCTTCCTCTCATAATTAACAGTGCTGGTAGGAATGCATTTAAAATATTTTGCACTTGCTTTTGAGGGCTATGTATTTGTGCAATCTGTCCATACTTGTGTCATTTAACAACATATTGTGCATATCTTTTTATATCATTCACATATTAAAAAAAAGTATAGAGGGCCCTGCTACTTTGTCAGCACTTTGGATACAAAATAGATTAAAAAAAAAAAAACAAACCTCTTCTTTTTCAGCACATACATAATAAATGGATACATTCTATAATACTTATATAATTCGTAAATAAATTGTGTGCTTTATAATTATAAGTGCTGTAGAAATAAAATAGAGAGGGATAAGAGGGATTAGAGGTGCGGGGAAGTTAAAATCTTGTGCAGGATGATCAGAGCAGACTTCATCAGGAAGGTATTGAAGGGAGACAAATGAACGAGATAAGCACGTCTCTGGAGGAAATACAATGTGCCCAGCAGGGACACATAGCACATCATAGCAGAGTCTTTAATATAGGGTAAGCTGAAATGTATGTTCCTCTTCCTTTATTCTTCCACTTTTCTTTCCTCACATGATGAGACATAGGCAAGTGGTTGTTACCCTTGCACTTGGAAACTACAACAAGGGAAATATATGGATTTTTATCTGTGGCTTGTAGCTTTTGTAGTGCGTGTATTTTTCAGAGTTATCTCTAATCTCTGGATCTTGATAATAAACTGTAAGTCATACTTTTTTTTTTTTTTTGCTTTTAAAGACCACTGGAAGGAACCTGTCTATGAAAGATATATAGACACATAAATGTAGATATACATGTAGATACAGATACAAGTATATAGAAATAGACACAGATAGATAATAGATATAGGTATAGACACAGATATACATATACACACACTAGTAAGGCATAAGAAAGAATGAGATCTTGCCATTTGCGACAAGGACGCACCTACAGGATATTATGCTAAGTGAAATAAATCAGAGAAAAACAAAAACCATGTGATTTCACTTATATGTGTTACATTTAAAAAAGCAAATAAACAACAGTTTAATAAAAAACAGCTTCATACATAAAGAGAAAAAAACTGGTGGTTGGCAGGGGCTGGGGGATGAGTGAAGTAGGTGATGGGGATTAAGAGATACAAACTTCCAGTTATAAAATAAATAAGTCACGGAGATGATAAGTACAGCATAGGGAATATAGTCAGTAATACTGTAATGATGTTATATGCTAACAGATGGTGATGACACTTGTGGTGAGCATTGCATAATGTATAGGATCATTAAATCAATCATTGTGTTGTGCACCTGAATGTCAACTATACTTCAATAATAATTTTTTAAATAAAGAGGACTAGTGGATATGAAACTACAATCAAACTAAAATTTGCCATTCATTTATTAACATTTTCAATGGAAGTGTTAAATATTTCTGTTAGAAATAGTTTTTCTCTTATGTTCAAACATTTAAAGGATTAACTTTTAAAATTTGTACTAATGAACTGTTGCTGTGGATTTGCTTTGTGCTCACAGCAAAAAGGCATGAATCACAGCATCAAGGCTTAAGCTGAATTCTCTCTATAACCCACAGACAAGAAAGAGGTCCGTAAGGCACTGTTTGAACATCTTAAAAAAAAAAAAAGGAAATTCTTACACAGAACAGAAGTAAACATCACTGCTATTGCCAACCATTTATAGGATAAATAACTTCTATTTTTGTTTTTAATTATAAAATTGAAAACTAAAATTCATGGTAAAATTGTCTCATTCCTTCTCAGGGATCCAAGATGTTTATATGAATTACCAACTGTAATTTGAGGTTTACGCCTTAGACATCAATGTCTTTGCCAGCTGCACACCATTTAACATAAGTATCTTAAAATTAATGGAATATAGATGATATACTTTTCTAATTTGCAATGCTACTGGTTTTTGTTTTTATTTTGTTTTTGTAATTTCACTCTGCCTTTGGTTACTTCCATTGATTTCTCTCTGAGTGTCGAGATGTATCCATCTGCTTGAAGCATCATCATGCTCTAAAGTCAGACCCCAAACATTTTTTTAAGTAAGGTTTCATTAAATTGCAAAATCCCATAATCCATTTTTTAAAATTACCTTTTCAAACATGATATGAATCAAAATACTGGTAGTAGCAGAACAATAATTAATTTTAAGATATGAAGAGGTTCACAATATATCCAGGAAAACCAAAATCACATTTTGAGTGTTTTTAGCCAGAAGCATGGTTGGCACTGCTTCTTCTCGTTGATATGGGAGCTGACGGTACAGATGAAGAGCTTGTGACCCCATCACTAGTACGTCTTCTACTGCTAGTCCTGAAGCTGGATGAACATTTACCAAGATTTGGAGTCTACATGCTCTTTCCTCAGGCTGCTCTCTATCTACCATAGGATTGGGGGGGATTTCATCTTATTGGGACAATCAAGTATTTAGTAGAAATAAGATTTATAATGTGATAAATTCCTTAAATAAAGACATCAAGACTATGTGAAAGATGCTGGGCAGCCACCATCCTCAACTAATAATCTATGACACTACTAAATGAGCATTGATATCCCAGTATTATAAAGAGAAGACTAAGACCTACTTGATTGCCCTAGTTCTGCTTGCCACAAAAATGTATCTTTCTTGTATACTATAGTCCTTATAATATTTCGTGTTTCCCATTTATAGACCTTTGGACTATATTGAATGTCTTGAAAAACAAGCAAGCAAGGAAGCCACTGTGATGGTTCTGAAGGGGTTATACTGATGGCATACTATATTAAAATTAGTAAAAACTGTAATTGCATGGTTAATGAAAGCTATTAGGTAAAAATTAAACAATTTAATGTAAAACCTGCCACTTCCTTAGTGACAAATACATGAAAATAATGATAAGTACAGTAAAAACAAATACAGTTTTGCAGCATAGCTTTCTAGAAAATAATTCCCACTTGAATATGAATGTGAATAATCAATTTAAGTTCCTCCTCTACTGCAGCAACCACTGTCAGTACTACTGTTGATTCTGATTCTCCCTATTCCAAATGTGTAGAACTTGTTCATAGGTTGAAAACATGTAGAATTTTAGATTTGGAAAGACTCTTGGATCATTTATAGTCCCGTATTTTCAGTTAACAACTAATGAAATTTAGATCTATAACTATGAATTTGCTTTCCAAAGTTTATTCACTAATCTCATAGGATGATACAGCTTAACTTCTGAAGACATGGTCTTTCCACCATCACTGAATAAATTGTCGGAGTCACAACTCTGGCAATAGCATGTGCTGACATTTTATTGTTAGACACATAATTATGTATACATGACTTGCCTCCACTAATAGAAATATATATATATTTCTATATATAAATACATATATATATAAATATATATACATATATATATATGTATATATATATAAATGTTCCATTTAATCCAGTAGAATTCAAATTCTAAGTACAATGAAGTAATTTGAAGAATTGATTCTTATATGAGTATGGCACCCTTTAATTGAGCTTAAGTTTTCTAATTTTAATGAGGGAAATACCTTTAATTTTGTGAGCTTAGTGCAAAGATTTAGCTGTTATATGAACATTTTATGTCAGTTAATAACTGTCAATGAATATTCCATCCCTTTTATTTATTTCTTAAATCCTTACAACTGTGTTAGATAATGATCAGTGAAACTGAAATAAAAGTGAATCCTAGGGAAAGTTCTGGGATAGTTGGAATTTCATTGAAGTGTTACAGGTAAGTAAATTTGGTGCAAAAAATTAACATGTTATTCAATGACTAAGATAAATTCTGTTTATTTTTTTAAAAATTTTTTTTACATTTATTTATTTTTGAGAAACAGAGTGAGACAAAGCATGAGCGGGGGAGGGGCAGAGAGAGAGAGGGAGACACAGAGTCTGAAGCAAGCTCCAGGCTCTGAGCTGTCAGCACAGAGACTGATGCAGGGCTTGAACCCACGAATGTGAGATCATGACCTGAGCCGAAGTCAGACGCTCAACCGATTGAGCCACCCAGGCGCCCAATAAATTCTGTTTAAATAAAATTATTCAGAAATATAATGTTTATGCTAGTCCAATGGAAATCAAAGATCATATTTATTGAAGCTAAGGGTATAAAGGAGATTGAAATATAATAAAATGATGCCTGTCATAATTCCAGGGAATGTCTTCATGCAAGGGAAAGAAGACCAATAAAAATCAAGCAAATCATACAGCCTTTCTCTTCAATTTAAAGGGAATTAACTAGTGTTAATAGGGCACATCATGCCTCCTAAGAAAACAAACATAAATTGTGTGCTATGAAAATGAAGATGCTCTTATGGATAATCATTATGGATGAGAGAATATCTTCTCATGTTCTCATAGAAGATAATCTCTCATTCATAATTAAATTATACTATATTACCACAAAGTTTAATATATAAAAAAAAATTATTAGTGCTGTCTTATTTGTTGTCCTTTATTTGTGCCTACATGTACCTACACTGAACTACAAGTATTTCCTTAGACATCTATGGGGCTGCATATCAGTATTTGTTTAAACCAACTAATAAATTAGTCATTTTTAATGTCTCCTGCCCAAATAGATGGCTGATGTTGGTTAAGACATTTGTAGGTTGCCTGAATGGCTCAGTTGGTTAAGCATCCAACTCTTGATTTCAGTTCAGGTCATGATCTAACAGTTCATGGGTTGAAGCCCTGCATCAGGCTCCATGCTGACTGCGCAGAGCCTGCTTGGGATTCTCTCTCCCTTTGTCTCTGCCCCTCCCCTGCTCATTCTAGAGCTCTTGCTCACAAGCGCGCGCTCTCTCTCTCTCTGTGTGTCTCAAAATAAATAAATAAACATTAAAAGTAAAAGGTGTTTGTCTTGTCTTTTAATGGCTATTTTATTATTTATTATTTTATTATTTTGTTATTTTTATTTTATGTAAAATTGGTATAAAACTTTACATATGTTTTAAGTGTGCAACATTATAATTAGACACCTGTATACACTACAAAGTGATCACTACCAAAAGTCTAGTTATTGTCCATTACCATAAAACTGACCTCCTTCACCCATTTTGGCCTCTCCCCAACTCCCTTATGCTCTGGCAACCATCAATTTGTTTTCTGTACCTATGGATTTGTTTTGTATTGATTTGTTTATTTGATTTTGTTAGATACCACATATAAGTGAAATCATATAGTATTTTTCTTTGTGTGACTTATTTCACTCAGGATATTGTGTTTTGTTAGTATTCTTCAGTCCAGCCAGTCCAGAACATGATGAAAACTTTAATTCCAGGAAATCCATAAAATTGATGGATACTTTTCAGTTCTAATGAGATGTTCACAATTATATATGTAAAATTTATTTATGTAGCACAGCAACCATTTCACTTATTTTTCACCCCCAAAACCCACCTCATAATTAAAATAGTTTTAAGGATTAGAAGCAATTTATTTATTTTTATTTTTTTTAATGTTTATTTATTTTTGACAGAGAGAGAGAGACAGAGCATGAGCGGGGGAGGGGCAGAGAGAGAGGGAGACACAGAATCTGAAGCAGGCTCCAGGCTCTGAGCTGTCAGCACAGAGCCCAATGCGGGGCTCGAACCCACATACTGTGAGATCGTGACCTGAGCTGAAGTCAGAAGCTCAACCGACTGAGCCACCCAGGCACCCCAGAAACAATTTATTTTTTATAGGAAGCCAATCATAATGAAACATTTTCATGTTTGTAACTGGGCTGTTTAAATGTCTAAATTAAATTTACACATCAATATTAAAAATGGATACAACAGATTGGAGAAATTGAGAGTGGTGAGAGAGAAATCTTTTTTTAATCAGAAGAGACACTGGACTGAGACTTACCAATTTTTGTATTGTTAAAATTTGAAATGTGTAGTAAAACTTTTTTCTATAAAAGAAATCTGAAAAAGAAATCTAAGAAGTAATTAAATACATAAACTTTTTGTACTAAATATTGACATTATCTGAAAGCATTGTGCTTTTCACAGGACAAAAATCCATACAAACTTATGCAGTTATCGGTGTCAAATTATTAGGGCTTAACTCTTAGATAAAAATAGATCAAAACACCTCACACTCATCTGTGGATATATTCTCACTCCATTTCACATATAGTATCATCTTCATATAAGTAAAAAATAGAATATTATTGATGCTACTAACTTTTATTTTTAACTCTGTATCCTTTGTTTTGTTTGAGTTGTTACATGGAACATAAATCTGAGAACATTTTAGGGAAAACTTAAGAAAACAATAATTTTTATAATTTGACTATCAACTCTGCAGGAAAAGAATCAACTTGCTTAATTAGCTACTTTTACCTTCTTTGCTGTTCTGTATATCCTCAAATTATGTGATTCTGTGTGTGTATGTGCATGTATTTACATGTGCAATATTTCCAAGAGTGAATTTGCAATCAGGCAACCATAGATTTGAAACACGTTTCTTCTATTGACTACCTGTACAGTTCTTACAAATACTAATTTTTCTGGGTCTTTCCTCTTCCATTCTGTATTTTTTTTATTTTTTTGTTTTTCAACGTTTATTTATTTTTGGGACAGAGAGAGACAGAGCATGAACGGGGGGGAGGGGGCAGAGAGAGAGGGAGACACAGAATCGGAAACAGGCTCCAGGCTCCGAGCCATCAGCCCAGAGCCCGACGCGGGGCTCGAACTCACGGACCGCGAGATCGTGACCTGGCTGAAGTCGGACGCTTAACCGACTGCGCCACCCAGGCGCCCCTTCCATTCTGTATTTTAAATGGACATAACTTTCCATATAATTTTGTTTATAAGAGGTAAAGAGGGAGAGAGAAAGAGAGAGGGAGATAAGGTGAGATGAGATGAGATGAGATGAGATGAGATGAGATGAGATGAGATGAGATGAGATGAGATGAGATGTAAAGTATAAAGTACTTGAGATAATTTCAGGTTCACAGAGGATCCTCCAATAATAAGTATTATTTTCCTTCTCTACTTTGTAAACCCAAACTATACTTTATGAGTCAGTCAAATATTACCTCTTCTACAAAGTTTTGTCTATAATTCTGTAATTTTTAATAAAATTCCAGTGTATTTCTCTATTACATTATCAATGTCACTATTAAACTACCTATCATTCTGTGTAATGGATATTTGCATTTGTGGCTCTACTCTCTCTATTCAGGTGTTCTTGAGGACTGTGACCATGTTAATTTCATAGTAATAGTAATCTCAGAAACAACCACAGGACCTGGTTCTTAATGGTCTTTAAAAATGAACTAAGAAGAATATTAAATTACTAAATTATTCATTTAGTAATAGATTATTATTTATAATTGAAAGTTTATATATTTTTAAAATAAAACCACTATACAAAGAGTTACCAGAATGGATTCAAGCCCTAAGTATATGACTAATTGTCTATGTGACCTTGCAGAAGTAATTTTCTCTCTATTAATATGTGAAAGGAGATGATGATTAAATTATACCTACATTATTTCCAGTTATAATATTTTATTATTCCTTACTTTTAAGTATCTTCCTGAAAACTAAACATCAGTTTACTTATAATAATTCAGGAATTTGTATTTAAAAGGACATATATGCATTAATAATAAACAAAAAACCTCAGTCACTTCTAAGGGTATAATTCAGACTTTCTTTGAGTTTTACCTTCTCTCTGCAAAAGAACCCTTATGGTAAGCAGAGAATGTTTACTCTTACCTAAGCAATAGGCATGATTTATTACATGTGCTGGTTAAGACTATTTCACAAGAATCCTTTGGTTAATGTTGCCAGTAAATATGTACGGGACTTAATGACACTGTTATTAATCACTGAGAATCAAAGAAGGATATAAAGAAAGCAAGAAAGAAAACAGCCTGGATCTCTGAGACGGAACATTCTTATCTTAGCCAATTATAATAACCTTGTTAAAAGCTAAAGATCCAGAGCTGTTTTTTTAGCAGAGAGATGAAATAAAGAAAAATGGAATATTTGGTGGTTTCACAAGCTTGTGTGAGAATCCTAACCAGTGGTGTTTTCTTTGACTTGTTTGTATTATCTTGTCTTACTGTGTCTTTTGAGAGTGGCATTCTAGAAGCACTGAGAGGCCAGTTTCCTTAAAATTGTTGATTTAACAATTGCTCATTTAGAACTTGACTCTATTGGGCTACAGTTGCAACTAACTAAAACTAACGTAAGCTACCTTATGTTCAAAAGCAGAATTTGAGATGAGGACACACTGTTGTTTATTGAAACCTGACAGCTGAAATATAGTGATAGTTTTCTCAGAAGTGGAGAGGACCCGCAAATTAGTAGAACTTCATAATTGACTTAGTCTTTCCTGTTGCTCACTTTCTGTGCTTTCCTCCATGTCAAAGCCAAGCTTTCTCTATTCCTTCTCCTCATGATGTAACACATTTCACTGAGGACTTTAAATTTATAGGATACAAACTGGACCACCAGTTTGTACATCTCCTATGACAATTCCAACATCCTGTAACATCTCCTATGACAATTCCAACCTCTCCTATGACAATTCCAACATCCTGTAAGAAAGAACTTATGGCTTACATGGTTTTATCACTAGTCATGTGAAGTTAGGTATGGCACAACACTGGCTGTAGTGATCCAATGATAGGGAGATGCTCTTTCAATCAGTCTCTCAATTGAGTTTCAAAGGCTGAAAAGATACCTAAGTATTTCTGCTTTAGAATCTTAAATCTTTAAGTCTTTTTTCATTTTACTTAGTATTCTTTCAAGAGGAAAGCTAGCATCCAAGATACGTGTGAGATTATGAGAGATTTTGAAACCATTTATATAGTCCATACCCCTTTTCTCCATCATGGATTGCTTAAAGAGAACTTAGTCCAATCCTCTTGTTAAAAATACTATTTACTATAATATTTAATAATGCCTGCTTACATTTAATGTCTTTTAGAATAATATTCAAGTTTTTAATGGATTACATATTATTTAGAAACTTGTGAGATGCTATATATATATAACATTTGCTATCAAGAGGTACACAAACTTGCTTCAAAAGTGTAGAGAAAATCTTAGTACACCCTGTTCAAATGTTTATTGACCTACTAATTCATAGGTTATTGATTCATTCACATATTGACTGAATATTTTATTTTTTTAATTTTTTTAAAGTTTATTTTTGAGAAAGCACAAGCACAAGTGGGGGAGGGACAGGGAAAGAGAGAGAGAGAGAGAGAGAGAGAGAGAGAGAGAGAGAATCACAAGCAGGCTCCACATTGTCATCATGGACCCAACGTGGGGCTTGAATTCTCAAACTGTGAGGTCATGATATGAGCCAAAGTTAGACGCTTAACAGACTGAGCCACCCAGGCGCTGCCATTGCTTTTTCTTAAAGAAGCTCATCAGATACTATTTTTTTCCTACCTCTTCCATTCCTGTGCAAGCACATTCACATTGTTCTGAGTTGATGTGTATCTTTCCAGTCAATTTTATTAAATTTATATATATGCAAGCTTAAATATTGTAATTATTTTGTGTTAATGTTGAAACAATATGCAATTGATAAAGCTTGCATTTGACTCGTAATTTTTGTTTTTACTATTTATCCATGGTTGATATATACAAAGAGGTATAATTTATTCATTAATTTTAACTATTACACAGCATTAATTCCTGTACTGATACTCAGTTTGCTTCAAATTTTCATCATTAATAACAATCCTGCAATGAACACTATTTTACATAATTTCTTTTGAGTTTTTTTAAATGTTCAATTGTATGTACCTTAAAGTAGAAATGAGGGGCGCCTGGGTGGCGCAGTCGGTTAAGCGTCCGACTTCAGCCAGGTCACGATCTCACAGTCCGTGAGTTCGAGCCCCGAGTCGGGCTCTGGGCTGATGGCTCGGAGCCTGGAGCCTGTTTCCGATTCTGTGTCTTCCTCTCTCTCTGCCCCTCCCCCGTTCATGCTCTGTCTCTCTCTGTCCCAAAAATAAATAAACGTTGAAAAAAAAAAATTTAAAGTAGAAATGAATACTCATTTGCATTATCAATTTTACTAGATGCTGTCCTGTTGCTCTCTAACATGAAGCTGGGATTTAAAACGCCTACTATCATGGTAAGAGACTTACATCTTCTCTTTGTCTCTGAAGCAAGAATTTTTGTATCTTTTCATTTCCTTAATTTGACATATTTCACTTTCTTAATTTGAACATATATTTTACTGTTTAAATGTGTAATTTTCTGTTTACTGGTGATGTTGACATTCTTTACATTCTTTAACTGGTTATTTTAAACCTCTTTTGTGAATTGTCTGGTCATATTCTTTGTCTCTTGTTCTATTGTATGGCTTAACATTTTTAAAATCAGTATAAGTCCTTTATACAATTTTAAACTGACTTTTTGACTTTCAAGTATGTTGTAAATAATGCAATAATCCACCTTAGCGCATTTTATTCTAAGATGGACTGTGTTGTGTTTTGCTGAATTTATATAGTTACTATATTTATTATATAAAAACCTTAAAGTCAGTTAAAATGCCAGTGGAAAAACATGTGAAAAGAAAAGACTAAAAAGATATTTCACAGATGAAGAAGAAGAGCATCTTAAAATGAAGGAAAATAATAAATGTAAGTAGAGGCAATTGTATATATTATTAATTTTTGATTCATAAGCTCTTTTGAAAAGAGAGATGCTATAACAAAATGCAGTATTTAGAATTCATCTGGGGAACAAAAATAAGTGGATTGCTGCTTTCGTAAATATAAATAATGAAATCATTTCAGCAGAGGTGATTTCCAATTTGAAATAAGAGAAACTCCCTGATTATTTCTTCTACTATGAGAATTTCAGGGTATCAGCAGTTTTATTTGACAAAACACAATTAGAACAAATATTTATTAATATTGAAACAATACAATTTAATATTTTGATCAGCATTTCAAACATTTTTAGACATGTGATGGCTCTTTCGACCATGTCCATTATCCTTAGTTATAGAGCTGTGAAATATTTGCTTACTCTAGTTCACTTAATATAATTTATATAATTTGAAAATTTCATTAATAGTCACAAGGTCCATATACTGTATTTTTTAAATACATCTACCTTTTTACATAATATGCTTACTCAAATAAAATTAGCATGTTCACTTATCTCACTATATTTTTGTACCTGGTTATATTTCCTCTATGCAATATGTTCTAATACGTTTTCCAATGTATCAGAAAGAAAACACCTCCTGAACTTTTCATTTGCTAAAATTATTCTAATAAATTCTAATACTTTCTTGATTTAAAAAATAATCAGATATCTCCACAAAGGGTAAAGACAACCCTTGAAATGGGAGAAAATCATTTATCTAACAAGAGTTTTGAATCTAGAATAAGAACTCTTAGAACTCTAGCAGAAAGAAAAATAACCCAGTTAAACAATGAGCAAGGGATGTTAATAACATTTCTCCAGAAAAGGTATGTAAATGGCTAATAAGTCCATGAAAGGATTTTCAACATTAGTAAGCCATCAGGGAAATGAAAATTAAAACCACAATAACATACAATAACATACTACCTCACACCCATTAGGATGACTATAATCAAAAACTCATAAAGTAGCAAGTGTTAACAAGATTGTGGAAGAATTGGAACCCTCATATACTGCTGATAGGAATGTAAAATGGAAAATTTTCACTTTGGAAAATTTTCATTGCTGAAAGTTTCAACCTAGAGTTACCATGTGATCCAACAATTCCACTCCTAGGTATATGCTCAAGAAAAACGAAAACATATGTCCACCAGAGAACATTTACAAAAATGTCCTTAACAGCAGTATTCATAATAGCCAAACAATAGAAACACGTTTACATGGCAGTTCTTCAGAAATATGGTCTAGTAGGCTGGGAGAACTGGTATGTTTCAGAGGACACAGTTGTTCCTGAGGATGCTAATTAATTTATGATGATACAGTTTGGATACCCTAGCTCTATCATGGACATCTTTTCTCTAAACTACTGGCTTTGAATACTTGATTAGCAATATAAGGAGACTGTGCTGTCATGTTGTTGATGGAAAGAACTAAACCAGTCCAGCCTTAGGTCACATGGCATTTTTGTGAGGATTATTTAAAAAGGTACTTCTTTTTAGTGTTTGCAGCCTTGTGTCAGGGTACGTGTGTGGGCAACGAGGCTGAATTTTCACACATTCTTCCTCATTTGGCAGCCTTGCGGCATCTGTATGATAATGCTCAGCGTCCTTTACCAAAGTAATCTCCAACATGGTGCTTCCAAGTTTTACTTTAAAAGTAGATTAAAACTGTATACACAGGGGATGCTATTGAACTTGGCCCATGAATAAATAACTCCGCTGTAAATATCATTGACAACATACAGTAAAATCACTATATAGTGTGCCTCACTGCACTAGAATCCTATAGTGAGATTTTACTATCCATTAAATCACTAGAAGCTCCTTGAGAGTGATCTTGGCTTTTATCAAAGGGTTACACTTCACATTACCACTTCAGATATTCCATCTTACACATCACTAACTCACAGATAATCAGGGATGGACTCCTGGGGTTTATTGTACTTTGATTATAGGACTGGTTTAATTGCACGTGACTGATGCAAACCACCTTCTTTTCCCAAAACCTGCTTCTTTGCAATGCTTCTCCCTCTCTAGCCTTAGAATTTTCATGCATGACTTCAGTCTTATGATGATTATATTTGCTATATTAGAATAAAGGAAAAATAGCAAACTGTTCAGACTAGACAAGTTAGAAAGAAGTTAGTCACCTTTATTAATATTTACTTAGGAATATTTCTTAGTTAATGAACTTTAGGACTTCAGGGTTTCCAGTAGTTTCCAAATAACTGACTGTGCATTGTTAAATTGGTAGTTAAAAAAAATCCACCAGAAAATGTTTTTACCCAGGACTAAAAACCACTTCAACTACAATTTTATTTATTTAGCTGCCTAATCCAAGCTTTCATTGCAATATCATAATATAAATTTGGGGGGAAGCTAACTTTTTAATATAGTTAACACATATTTGGCTATCTTGATTTTATTGAGAAAAAAAAACTGACCAGTTACAGAAATTTATGTGGCTTAGACAGCTTAAAGTATTTACTATCTGGTGTTTTTACTTTTATTTGAACATAACTTAATCTTATAATATTCAGTATGAATGATACCAAATTATCTCTATGATTTATGGAGAAATGAGTAATCATTTTACATTTGTCTTCATTACTTTCCTTTAAATATAACTCCTTTTATAACTGGACAAACTAATTATAAATATTCATATGGGAGGAAAAAGCATAAATCACAAGATAGTACAAATGAAATTTAAAAACCAGCCACCCACAGGGAAGAGAGGTGTCCAATGCATAAAACTGCTATATGATGCATAGAGAATGTCTACAAATGACCAAGAAAATGACAAAGGATTCAATAACTGAGTTAATATTACAAGTATACAATTTCCACAAGAAGAAAAATAAACTTCCATTAAAAATCTTTAAAAAAGCCTCTATATCACTAGTAATAAGATGAATCAACAAAGTAAGCCAACAATCAAGTAATAACAATCATTATAAAATTTTATGGATAGCAACAATAAGAAACTGGCAGTATTATTTTATCAAAATGTAAATAAGCAGAAAATTAACTATAGGTCCCATGTAAAGATGTTACATTTTAAAGAACAATCTCAGATCCTGTACTTCTGTTTCTGAATGTATTCTCTTACATATTTACACCAGAGATATGTATTAGGATGCCCACATAAGTATGGTCTCTATTAGGAAAAAAAATAGAAACAATATCAACATCTATAATAGGAAAATGAATGAAGATGTTGCTTTATATTAATAGAAAACACAGTGTAGGAAGTAAAATAAATGAATTGTATCAAAATTGTAAAGTGTAAACAGGTGGATGTCTAAAATAAAGCAGTGAGAAAAGCAAGTCATGGGTGTGGCCACCTAGAGATGCTGAACTTTGAGACAAATAACATGACTGAGTCTATCTGAGGTTACCTTCCTTGAGGAGAGGAAAAGTGTATTTTTTACAACATGATTTGCATGTTGACTACTTTCTCCATCAACTCAATTATAATTATATATATTAATGTTCTAGTGTCTAATTTTGGAGAAAAATAATGAAGACACTCTACTTTTTTGAGAAAGAATAAAAACAAAACATCTTTTTGACAGCATCACCTAAGTCCTAGTCATTTCTTTGAGGGCAAAATACTATTTGACCCATACTTAGAAGGGATAAATGAAGAGTACTTACTTAGCAAATACTTGTACAAAAGTAAACAAACCATAAATGAGACTATGTCATATAGAACCATAAAATCTTTTAAAATTTCATACACTGTGAATCTTTAATAAGATTTTATTACCAGTTAGTAATAATACCATGAAGAACACATAAAATTATGTTAATCTATTTACCGACACACAGTTTTGGCTTTCTTGCTGAGGGCAACTACTCCCAAGGCCCCATAGTCTTAACCATCATCAGAAATTCATTATGGCTTTCCAAGTACAAGTATAATCTATAATTTTAAGTATCAAGGGAGAAATGTCTACTCTAATTAAGAGAACATAAAAGACAGCTTTTTTTACTGTGTGAGCAAGCTGGACTCATTGCTATTTAAAAATCAAATGCAATTTGTAGACAGTCCCAACTTGCAAAAGGGCTGTGTTTCACAATTTCATTTATAAGACATTTGTGAGCTCAAAAGCTCTTTATCAATATAAACAGTATCTTAAAAGATTATTTGGTTTACAGATATTTTATAGAGTTATTTAATCAACAGAATTCCTGAAATTAAACTTCATTCTCTGATTTATATTTCCCTATAGAAGTGGTTGATTGTCCTTTTTACTCTTAGCTTTTTTTTTTCTTTCCATTTTTGCTTGGCTCTCTATTTCACAATTTAAAAAAATATAGAATTTTCAAAAGTAAGTTTGCAGACATCAAGAAATTCGTCATTGTGCTTTGTGAATCTATGTGTTCTACTGGTCTCCTCACCACATCTTTCAGAAACTATCTCCTATATCCACTCACAATCCACATGGGCTCATCCACTACCAGGAATAAGTGTTAGCCCCTGTAGATGCACATCTTTTGAGTACTCATTTGAGTTCATAACAGCATGCTAACCATTTGGGGGCAATACACCTGATATTTGAAATCTGAAACATTCAGAACAGTATCAGAGAAGTCAGTATAATTAAGGAACGTTTGTCTTACAAAGTATTCGTATCTTAACGATGTCTGGAAAGATATCATGGTTATTCCATGTTTCACTCCATCAACTTTTAGAACTGTGTCATTGCCTAGACTAATTCACTGCATCTGTATACTGTTTTGCATACACTTGAGGCTAAGTTCTCACATGGTCCAGAAAGAATATACTTTTAAACCACCTATTCATAGCAAGGTCTATTCTCCTTTGCATTAGATTGGAAGACATGCTTAGCTTGATATTCAGTTTGATTGAGATCACCACAATAGTGGTATTTTTAAATATGGTCCCTATATTTTAAATCTAGTCTCATTTAATCCTCACAAAAATAAAATGAAATAAGTTCTATAATTATTTCATTTTATAAGTAAAAACTAAGATTCAGAGAGTTTAGTCAGACCAAGATCACTTCAAAAGCTATGTAACAGAAATGGAATTAGAACCAAGTCTGGCAAATTCCAGAATATTGTTTCTTTGTTACTAGACTATAACACTTTTTTTTTATTACTAAGTGTTACATTAACAAAAAAAGAATGGAGTTAGAACAAGTAAATTTCCCTGAAATAACACATTTCATTCAAAATAACTTTTGTTTAAGATTCTATTAATAATGAAACTCTTAGTACTTAATTTCACCTAGGCATTTGTGTCTACTGAGAGTATATTCTTTTCACAAAGATTGTGCTGATTGACTGCTTGGATTTATCTAAATTCAATTTGATTTGATTTTCATGATGTTGATTAAAATATAGTGCTTTCAATAGCTTGGTAAAAAAACTGCTTTTGCTTCAGTTTAAATTGAGAAGAAAACCTGCAAATTGGTATTATGTTTTAATAAGTTCACTTTATAATACGTACACATACATTCTAATTCATTCCCCATAAATATCACTGAGGTCCTGATGTATTCTAGGTATTGGGCTGAAGGCTAGTGAATGGAAATTGGAATAGAACATGAACCAGATCCTCAAGAAGTTCAAAGTGTATTGTATAATATGGAGATAACAATATAAATAAACACAGTATTTATTCTCTGTTACTCATCCTATAACATTCCCTAACAGTAAGTGGAGGGAAAATCCAGACCTTATGAGAGAAGCCAAAGACTACTTTCATATTGTTTAGAATATTGTCCTTACATACCAGAAGGATTTCAGAGTTTGGGAAATAACCTAAAGGGTTGACAGAGAATATAAATTGCCCAAGAAATTTGATCTTTCTGGCACCAGTGAGGGGCATACTAGGATCAAAATATAAACAAAATGGGGAATGTTCTGTGATAATTTAATTTTTTTTCTGTTTAAATCTTTGCAAAGGATAGTCACCATAAGGGCAGAGAACAGGAGGGGTAGAATCCTAGAAAATGTTGGTGAGCTATAACAAATAGAATAGTGTGTGTGTGTGTGTACGCATTTCATTTAATATTTTGCATCACTATAAATTTCTATAAGTTTATTGTGTCTGATTCTCTAGTGTTTTACTGAAATGTGTTTTCAGGGCCTAAGAAAATATCTCGGACAATTTATCCACATGTTTTAGCTTTCTATATTATTAATATTACACTCAAAATAATATTTGATGACTGTTACATATCATATATATATGTGAATACTATATCTTTTAGTATAAAGGAACTCTCTATTTAAGAGTCTATTTTTTGTTTACCTCCTGTTTCTTTGTTCATTTGTTTCTTAGATTCCACTTATGAGTGTATGGTATTTGTCTTTTTCTGACTTATTTCACTTAGCCTTACAGTCTCTAGATCCATCCATGTCATTGCAAATGGCAAGATTTCATTCTTTTTTTATGGTCAAGTAATTTTAAAAGGATATAACTTAGTCCTTATAATATTTTGTGTGTGTAGCTATTGGTGTCCTCTCTATCAACATTTGCCAAATATTTTTTGGTTAACCAGTCACTGTCATTTTGTGTTTTAGTAGTAAATAGCTTGAATAAAGAACCAAAGCAAAGCACAGGCTTGGGATTTATTTACACTGTTTCAATCACAGTCTCAGTACTTCTAGCTAAAGGGTTATGAATTTCTTGGAGCCTAAATTTCCTTACTTGAAAATAATTTCACCTACATAATTAAATTGTATGAAGAGTTATTTTAGAAGAGATATGATAATATAATGTGTGCTCAATAAGTATCTCTTATTATTTTTTTTGTCCTTGAAACACTTGGTCTTCTATTATATATCTAATTCTTAATACTTCTTTACATTCACCATATTATCCACTTAATTCCGTGTCTTTCAATATGTTCCATATCTATATTGCTTACCTGGATTTTCGTCACATTGATTTTAAACTTACATACATTATTTTTTCCAATAGTGCATCGTCATGTACTTTTAAAATGACAGCCTGGGTGGCTGTCATTTAAGTAACCAACTTCAGCTCAGGCCATGATCTCATAGTTTGTGAGTTCTAGTCCTGCGTCAGGTTCTGTGCTGACAGCTCAGAGCCTGGAGCCTGGGTCTGATTCTGTGTCTCCCTCTCTCTCTGCCCCTCCAAGCCCCCTCAAAAAAATGAATAAATGAACATTTAAAAAAACTTACTTTTAAAAATTATTAAATAAAGTTATAATGTTCTGAGACCCTGGCCTCATATAATAATATGATAAACTTAGCATTATACTCTCAATTTGTTATATTGTTTGTCCTATCTTTCTGATAAATTTTATCAAAATTTTGTTCAATAATTATTTGATCTTTTGATGCTATTTTTTACTTGCATGTTTTCTTAAATATATTAATTATTATTATTTAGACAATTGTGATTTATTTAATTGTTCATTACCTAGCCATTTTAATGTTTTTCTAGTCACTACTTCTTCAAATTGACTTGATATTTGGATTAATATATTGTGGTAGCCAAAATGTGTTTAAGAGTACATTGTTTTATCAGTAAGACTATTGTGGGTATAAACTCTCTGACTCTCAGAGTGTATCAGAATACCTTTATGATTACTTTCACAGGACTGACACATTAGGCATAAAATTCTTGGAGTTCAAATTGTTTCCCCACAGGTTCCATTTCCTTTTAATATTTGGAAGTACAGAGAGATAGTTTTTAGAAGAAACTAGCATTGCCTCGCTGGGGATCTTGTTTTATTTTTTCTATAATATTTTAAATGAAAATGTTCTTTTCATTGATTTTACCACAGTCACTAACTTCTTTTTATTTTTAATTAGATAATTTTATCAATCTCCATGCCTGTCCTTTTTCTCATTTACCTTTGGCTTATTAATAACATGTTAGCTCTGGGTGAATTTTTTAAGTCTTCCTTCTACTTTCCCAATTGTACATGTTATAATATTCTACCTGCTCCTTCTATTTTTTTTATTTTAGTTTATTTCATTTTATTTGGGCATCATGTTTTCAACTTTTCTCATTTCAAACTATTTCTTCACAATGACTGTATAAATCTGGAAACACATGCAATATCCATTTGAATCTTCTTAAGAATATGAACAGAAATGCTCTCCTGTTCTTATTCTTTTTTGGAGTATAACAAATATGCAGATCCTAAGTGGACAGCTCCATGCATTATCACACAATGAACACACTTAGGTAGCCACCACCCAAAGAAACAAATACTAGGTGACGTTCTATCAGTGCCCAATTACTATGATTTGCTTCCTCTTTCGTGAAAGTTTATTGCTTTCCTGAATTCTTTCTGATACATTAGTTTTGCCTATGTTTTGTGTTGTTTTGTTTTGTTTTGTTTCTAATGGAATTGTATGGTATGTATTATGGTGAGTCTGGCTTGTTTCCTTCTTGCAAGATTCACCCACATCGTCATATGTGGCTACAATTTGTCCATTTTTTTATTGCCGTATGATATTACGTTTTATGAGTAAAACACACTTCATCACCTCTTCTGTTGTTAGACATTTGAATTGTCCCCATTTTTTGGCCATTTTAACTTATACTGTTGTAAATAGGCACACATTTCCCTTAGGTATACACCTAGGACTAGAAATGATAAGTAATAAGTAATAGGGTACACACAAGTTCAACTTTGGTAGATAGTGCCAAATGACTTTCCAAAACAGCTATGAAAGTTTACATAACTGTCAGGAATACTGGTGACCTAATACTACATAAGAAACAAAATAAATCTTACTTCCCTAACACAATAACTCTTATTATACCTCATGAATTCTGGATCAGGAATTCAACTACAATTTACTTATGAACAATATGAAGGGTAGGGGTGCCTACCTCCATGCATGCAAAAATCTGTGTATAACTTTTGACTCCCCCCTACCCACCCCCTGCCGCAAATCTAACTACCAATAGCCTACTGTTGACTGGAAATCTTACTGATAATATAAGCAGTCATTTGACGCATACTTTGCATGTTAGATGTATTATATACTATATATTCTTACAATAGAGTAAACTAGAAAAAAGGAAATGTTACTAAGAAAATCCTAAGAAAGAGAAAATACGTTTATAGTACTTGCCATCTCAACAAAAATCCACATATAAGTGACTTGCCCAATTCAAACCCATGTTGTTCAAGGGTCGACTGTATTTGAGAATGATTCTTATGAGAGAATACATAGTGTGTTTGGCAATAGTTTTTAGGTTAGAGACTTTTTATTTTTCTTTTAGGCTGGAGTTCTTCGTTTGGTCAGAAAAGATAGGATAACCATCATAATTCAAAAGAGTTGGTAAACTTAATTAAAATACTGGATTGATCCATGAATAAATATTCTCTAGTGATTCAAAAATAAAGTTATTCTTGTCAAGGAATTTGCAGTCTAAAATTGGAAGTTGCATGTAAAAGGAGCATCTAAAAGCACTCAGATTGTATACATTTCATAAAGGCATGATACGTGCACAAAAAGTATTGAGGGACCATGGAGGCTTCTCTCTGGAAGACTCAAGATTCCAGAAATGTGCTGGAAATTAATGGTGAGCAAAGAAGTCTCAAGATGCCTTATTTTATAAGAAAGGAAATTCTAGTTTGGCACATTCTTGCATCCAAAAGTTGTTTTGATGTACAAACTTTTTATTCATTAGGTAAGTCTTCAAGAGTAGGCAATAAGGTCATAGAAATTTTTACATCATAGTACTCAGGATGAATTTAATTATGTGTACAGTGAAGAGCTATTTTATTTATTTCTTTTTAATTTTTTAATGTTTATTTATTTTTGAGAGACAGAGAGAGAGAGAGAATGAGTATGAGTGGGGGAGGGGCAGAGAGAGTGGGAGACACAGAATCTGAAGTAAACTCCAGGCTCTGAGCTGTCAGCACACAGCCCGACATTTGGCTAGGGCCCACAAACCAGGAGATCATGACCTGAGCTGAAGTCCAGTGCTTAACCGACTGAGCCACCCAGGCACTCCAATGAAGAGCTATTTTAAATAAGGTAGAGACATGGCTTAGTTTTGGAAACGGTATTCTGGCATCTGTGGTAAATCAGTTGAAAATATGTGCAAGTAGAGACAAAAAAAAATACTTGAGAGACAAATGCAGTTTTCCATATGCGATTATTAAGCCTCAATTGGGATAAAACATATGAGGAGGGTAAAAACTATATTAAAGAGGCAGAATCAGTGATACCTATATAACAACTGAGTGAAGGTTAAGGAGAGGAAAAGTCATCTGTCTGGATGAATGCCAAATTCACTGAGATCAGAATATATGGGAGAAGCTAGCTATAGCATTTTTCTTCATGCCCTAAGATGGTCTATAGTGGAAGCAAATGAACCAATAAGCAAGAATGTAACAAAACTTCACTTAAAGGGAATATTGATGAACTATGAAATCAATCTAATATATTTTTGAAATAAAACACACATGTGCACGCACACACACACACACACACACACACACACCATGTCATTTTTCTTATAGTCGCCAGAATCAGCTCCCATATGTGCACCTACAGTAAATACAGTTATTTTTGCTAGAAAATTTTAAACAAAAGCACAGGCATCAGAAGACATGAAGGGTGCAAAAGCACTGGTCAAAAGCCACACCTTCATTGAAATGGGATAGGAGTCTTAGGACTCCTGAAAAGAAAATTATGTGTATACCATCAGAAAATGAACCAGCAAATAATATTCCTTTCACCCATCATTTCTCGTGGAGGCAGACCCATCATTTCTCATGGAGACAGAAAGAATTTTATCCCACATTCAAGGCAAGTTTTTCCTTCTGCAGAAAATGAAAACAAGAGAATCTAAACCTCTATTCAGAATAATATTAGGTTAGACAAGTATTTAAATTTTTTACATAAATTTGTGCTTACTACAGGACTGGGTAAGGTGAATTTGGCTGTGCACCTGCTGTTTTTGGAAATGGTTTCATGCACAAGGTATTTTTCTTGCCAATTTTCATGTGTTTTGCCTTTCTATGCCAGCAACTTGTTTGCCAAGATGTTGTGTTAAGCTAACTTCTGTTTTCACTAGAAAACATAGAAACATAGTGGGGCTTCCTTAGTAGCTGGAGAGGATCCCAATTAATCACACCTTTATGACAGTTAGTGGTTCATATCCTCAGAAGTAGGGTTGCAATTATACAAAAGAAATAGAAAACTTTTGTCCAATAAGCTTCCTTGACTGAATTTCTAAAGTTTCATAATAATTTGTAAATAAAGTCTGACACATTAAGGGATTCTAAACATTTAGCTTGCAGAATGCTTAAAAGACATTATTTTTCACTGAAAAACACGCAGAATCATGAGCAGAGACTAAACAAAATGTTGAATTACAGTTTTTGATCAGAGATGTAACCTGTGTAGTAGTCTTACTCCATATATTAGGAATGAGAGTAACAAAGCCATCAGATAGAACATTCCGTTCTGAAGGTTTAAGAGTAGGTTTTAGCCTGTCAATCTCATTTTTTCAGGTGCCAAGGTTCAATTTAGAAAACATGGGCCCATACACATGTACAAAGCTACAACTCTATCTGTGATGCTTGCTTTTCCCAATAGGCACAGGCATATTTATGGGAACTGTCATTTGGACTGATAAAGTGTGTGCAGAGGGGAAGAAAAGGTCATTCTTGCATAGAATATCAGAGATGTCAGTAATTTGAGAACTAATGACTTAAATCTTAGGGAGAAATGAAGAAAACAGAATGGTACGCTTCATGATTTATTTGATGCTTACCAAATGGCATGTGTTCAATAAATCTTCTTCATCCCAAAATATGTGTGATGGTCCCCAGAAATTGTCCTAAGTTAAGGAGGTGGGTATAAAATAGACAAAATGAAGCATAAAGATTATATGAAGATTGTTAGGATACTAAAGAAGACTTTTGAAAGTCAAGAACTATGAAATAATGGATTCAGTTCACAGATCTCACTATCCTAGGCATCTAGAAATAAATGACCAAATGTATTTCAACCCATGAGTTTAAAAATAATTTAATTTAGGAAATATATGCTTGTCGTTATTCACAACATAAATCACTGGGGAATAAGCATGCAGTACAGGTGTACAAATAGCAAATTTTTTTAAAATACCATGTGTCCAAGAATATATTTATTCAATTATAGTATTATATGTAAATAATCATTAGCATTATGTCTCTGAAAAATAATGAAAACCGTGTATACAATACTAGGAGAAGAAAAGCATTAAGAGATTGAGAAGAAAAGGATACAAAAACAGTACATAGTACATACACCATGATACCAATTGTTTAAAAACATTTGTTTTATATTTACATGAATTATATAAAATATTAGGGATTTTAAAGTTATTTCTGAATAAAGAGATTATATTTGATTTAAATGTTTTATAACTTTTCACATTGTGGATTTTTTTATTTATGACTTTTATTATTTATTATTGTTTTAAAATCAAAAAGTTTAATTTTCTTTTAACATGTAACTATTATGTGACATGTAAACATAAATTTGGAAGATGTAGATCTTTATAGAAAGAGAGGAAAACTATCAGTATAGTTTATTAACTAAAACTAAGAGATAGATAAAACACCTTTGAGGAGCGCTCAGAGTATCACACAGTTTCCCTGCTGTGTTGTTCTGAACACAGTTTTCTTTTCAGTCACCGTCTCCACAGGGATGCACCTCATGATGAAGAATTTTCTCCAGGTGGAGCATTCCACTTTCCTGCTTCTAGGTGCAATGCATACTCTCATCAACCGTTTGGTACAAGATCAATGAGAGTAATGAGGGACATAAGAGTCTACTCAGCCTGTATTTATGCCCAGGAAGAACAAAATTACATTTGAATCTCAGGAAAGTATTCTTTTTTTGAAGTTCTGCTGTCCTGGCCCTGGCATTAGGAGATACTACTGCTTTGGATTTTATAAACTGCCGTAGCAATTGAAGCAGACATATTTCAATTAACATATTTGAGAAATGAAGTGACCATTTATTTAGTTTATTTTTTGGACATTTTTTTTTACACTTTCCTCTTTTTTTTTTGATAAAGGAAGATATTAGTGTGGACTGAATGTAGAGTTGATTATTTTTTACTCTACTACTTACCCAATTTAATATCATAACTAAAGTTAAATTTGAAAGAGAACTGCTCCTTCTTTATTCATGAAACCTTTTCATATCATGAGAAAGAATTTTTAAATAACGTTTTCCAAAGTAGAAATATCTATATATACACATATATATACACATATATATGCACATATATATACACATATATATACATATATATATATACACATATATATACACATATATATGCACATATACATATGTGTGTGTGTATATATATATATATATATATATATATATATATACACACACACACATATACATATATATATATAGTTGATTTGGAATCATACCAATCAAGAGAGCTCATTCTTATTTTCTTATGTGAGTGAACAAAGGGGAAGAATCAAAATAACAATGCAGTCAGTGGTCTGTGGATCTGTGGCTTCGAGCCTGAAGAGTACTAAAATGGCCCATGTTCAAAGGCAGCAATGAAAATGCCTTCTTCATTCACTTTACCTAACCAGAATTGCACTTTGAATGGCAACAACAACAGGGCTAAAGGCACTTGGGAAGTTCTAGATATCATATGTTCAGAAATAATTAGGATTTATCTCCAACAACAAATGTGTGTAGACAGTTGTTGAATAGTTACTACTGCTAGATACTGCATTAAGTGCTTTGCACAAAACAATTTTATTTAATTTTCCAAATGACCCTGGATATTGTCCATTTCCTAGAAGATTAAAGTGAGGCCTGAAAATACATTATCAAAAAATGCGCAACAATTTATTGCAGAACTGAGTCGAACCAAGGTTTATGTGAATCCAAAGCCCATGTTCTTAACCCAGACTTACATTATTAAAAACCAATACCAAACTATTGATTCAGTAGTCACTATTAAGTAATAATTAATAAAAAAATATTTATCAAAAATGCTTAATTACTTATCTAACATTATTTATATTGAGTTAATACATGCCAAACTAATTTAATTGTATTAATATTCTGTTTTTACCAATGGAATTGTACTCTGTTAGATTATTTAAAAAGCCTCAAGAGAAGACATACAAAAGCTCTTCAATATCCAAGAATTATTGGTTTTGGTAAAATGTCTACATAAATGGAGACTACTCTTTCATCGTAAATAATGAAAAAAAAAAAGAATTGTTGAATGAAATTTAGTACTGAAAAATAATACCAAAGATTAAGAAAATAAATTTGTTTAAAACTATATTTACACTCAGTTTTAAATTAAAATTAGCAGATAATTCTTCAACAAAAGAAGCAGGTAATTGAATATTTTTAATACTGTCCTACTTCTGACACTTCCTCTGACAAATATTGCAGAATAGAGGAGGATGCCAACTACTTTTTGTTTGACTTTCTGATCACAAAAATGAAGATAATCCTTTTTGCAGTAATGTCAAATGCACATCACATTTCCTGAGGACTTTTCTTAATCCCTTTGTTTCTCTATACAGTCTTGTAAAACATGGGGCTCAGATAATATTAGAATAAATACAGGCACAATTTGATAAATGGATTGAACTTGAAGTGTGCTCAGTGTGCTGAACAAACTTATTTTCACTAGTTCTTACTGCTATAACTGTTACTTCTCTCTCTCTCTCTCTCTCTGGTATATGGTATTATTCTCAGCCAGGTTATCTATCTGATGTTTACATTATGATGAACTAGATCTTAACTCTTTCCATAATCTGATATAGACAATGCTTGTCCATTGGAGGAGGGGAGCATTTAGTGTCCAAGAATCACTTTTGTTGAATTTGGTTCTGGCTTCTGAGAAGGCAAAAGAAAGAAACCCTTTCTCAGGGTTTAGGATAGATATGACCACCCTGTGTCAAATAGGCCAAGGTTGTCATGCACGGGTCTCAGTTACCATAGTTTGTTGAATGTACTTAAACATCGAGCAGGCAAGTCAGAAGAAGTTCTACTCATAAATACATGCTTTGAATGAAACCAGCGTATATTTCTTTCTTTCCTTCAAGTTCTCTGAAAGCAGAGAGAATCATTCCTCTGTACTCATCCAGAATGAGGGCTTGTTCTTTTGGAAGAAAACACAGTTCTCTTTTTTGAGTGTAGTTGACACACAATGTTATATTAGTTTCACTACAAGGTAGTGATTGGACAAGTTTATGTGATATACCATGTTCACCACCAGCGTAGCTACCATCTGTCCTATTACCTTGCTATTACAGTAGCGTTGACTGTATTCCTTATGCTCTGCTCTTTTATTTCCATGACTTAACTTGTTCCATAACTGGAGGCCTATATCTCCCTCTCCCTTTCACCCATTTTACTCACCCCTCCACTACCCTTTCCTCTGGCAACCATCAGTTTGTTCTCCGTATGTATAGTTCTGATTCTGTTTTTTGTTCTTTATTTTTAAGAATCCATTTATAAGTGTAATTGTATGTATTTGTATTTCTTAATCTGACTTATTTCACTTAGCATAATACCCTCTAGGTCCATCCATGTTGTCTCGAACAGCACAATTTCACCTTTATTATGGCTGTGTAATATTTCATCGTGTGTGTGTGTGTGTGTGTGTGTGTGTGTGTGTGTGTGTGTGTGTGTTTGGGTGTGTGTTCAACATTTTCCTTAGCTGTTCATCTATTGATGGACATTTGGGTTATTTCCATATCTTACCTATTATAAATAATGCTGAAAGAAACATAGGGGTACACAATTCTCTTTCCATTTCCTCCCTTATCTTCCCCCACCATGCACAAAAGGCAAACTGTGCATTTTCTTCATATTTCAATCTGACCATTCAATCCATTTTCTTTGCTCAGTAAGCATTTGATAAATGCTTGCATTCATCTCAGTTCCTAGTCCTCTATAGGAATTTGACAAATTCTTACAGAGAGAATATGGGTACAGTAAACACACAAAAAATAAATAAAATTACTAGAATTACTTATGATGTTTTATTTATATTATTTGAAATTACTTTATTTGACATATTTGGACAGTTACTCTACTTTTATGGAAACTTTATCATGGGATATTTACAAAGTTCGTTCTGATTATGTTAAATCATATCTTTCATTTGTAAGCAGACAGCATTGTAAGAAATGGACAAACTTTCGAAGACAACCATGGTGGTAAATTGAGCAAGTCATAACTCTTCCATAATACTGAATCCTTAGGCTCCTCCAGAGCACCATTATGGTTTGTTTTATTTTATTTTTTTATTTATTCATCAGATATTAACAATACACCTCAGTTCAAGGCACATTATTATCATTGATCCATACAAGGTTCTCCAGTTTTATCATTTATTTGTTCCATTTTATCCCCATCTCCAAAGTAACCATTCTGTTGTGCTTTATTCCTATTTATTTTTAAGTGCTTAAAAATGTGATGTGTGATTTTGTTGGCATCTGTGTTAAAGTATGAAAATCCTTATAGATCTCATTCAACTTCTATTTTTTTGGATGAAGCCCTTTTTTTTTCTTTTTCAGATCTGATCTTATTTCTATGTATACATCAGATGTGTTCCTTCTAATGCTTCCTTAACAACCCATGTAGGTATTCTGTCTACCCAAACTGCCCCCCAACTCCCACCATTGTAAACAACACTGCAGTAAATATCTTTATATATTTCATGTTAAAAAAAGAAGAAATAGATGAACTTTCTTACCCTGCAGTTAAAGGAATCTCTGCTCTCTAGACATTAATCACAATCTTAACATCAAATCTCCTAATTTAATATATTGGGAAACTTCAAATTAATCCATACCTCATAAATATTTTCAATGGCATTAATTTCGGGGGATATTTTTGATATACCAGATGGTTATCTCTTAACTCTTACAAATAAATACTGCTAAGATCTTCAACTTCTTTATTTTATAAAATTGTTTTGATTATATTAGGCCATTTCCATTTTTACATACATTTGAAATATTTCATCTACTTTTACAAAATTCCTGCTGAGATTTGATTGAGACTTTATACAAGTATATACATCCTTCTGGAGACAAAGGACATATTGAAGATATTGAATGATCCAATTTATGGGCAGAGAATTTCTATTAAGGTCTTCTTTAATTTTTATTAGCAATATGAAATAGTTTTTGGTACAGATCTTATACATTTTTAGTTAAAATTTTTTCTAAGTATTTTCTGCTTTTTAATGCAATATAAATGTTATTTTTAATTTCATTTATCAATTGCCTTGGCTAACATACAATCTGATTATTTGAACAATATATTTCTACTATTAACGAAAAATGCACAAATGATATTTTTGAAAACTTATAATTTCTTTCTTTAAATCATTGTAAAAGTATTTCAGTGATGATATCATTGAATTATTGATGTTAAGAGCCAAAACAATCTGATAACAGTATTCTGAAGACTAGAAATATGTTCAATGATGGTTGTTCCTGCTTATTAAAATATAAACTGTGGGGGCGCCTGGGTGGTTCAGTCGGTTAAGCAACTGACTTCAGATCTGGTCGTGATCTCACAGTTCGTGGGTTCGAGCCCTGCGTCGGGCTCTGTGCTGTCAACTCAGAGCCTGGACCTGCTTCAGACTTTCTGTCTCCCTCTTTCTCTGCCCCTCTCACACTTACCTCTGTCTCTCTCTACCAAAAATAAAAACATAAAAAAAAAGTTTTTAATAAAATATAAACTATGTACAATATATTTCTTTTTTATGCATCTATAATTTGACCACATAATTAGAATTTCTCAATAAAACTCAAAAATAAATATATTTTAATTAAGTGAAAGAATTATTTAATTCTAAATTATCATTTAAGGTTGGTCTTTTCCATATTATAAGGCAAACTCAAAGGGCTTTGAACCACTTATTTTGCTTAGTAATTTTCTATTTCAACGTTGTAGTTAAGATTGAAGGTTTTTAAGTGTGTATGACTGAATTTAAATTCACATACATAATAGCCATGTAAACGGGTATATTACTTTCCTCGGGCTCGTATCACAAAGTACCACAAACTGGGTGATTTACAACAAAAGAAATTAGTCTCACAGTTCAGGAGGCTAGAAATTCAAAATCAAAATATTGGTAGGGTCTGTTTCTTCTGGAGACAGTAAGGGAGATTCTCTTCTATCCTACAATCCTGGCTTCTGGCAGTTGCCAAAATGTTTGCATTCCTTGCCGATAGATGCTTCACTCCAATTTCTGCTTCCGTCTTCATATGTTGTTCTGTCTGTGTGTCTATCTGCCTTTAAATACCCCTCTTTAAAAAAAAAATGTTAGAGAAAGAGAGAGAGCACACGATCTGGGGAGGGGCAGAGAGAGAGAGGGAGACATAGATTCCAAAGCAGGCTCTGAGCACAGAGCTCAATGCAGGGCTTGAACCTACACACCATGAGATCATGACCTGAGCCAAAGTCAGACATTTAAATGACTGAGCCACCCATGTGCCCCCCCTTTCTCTCTTTTTTTAGTGTTTATTTATTTTGAGAGAGAGAGGGAATAAGTCAGGGGTGGGCGGGCAGAGAGAAAGGAAGAGAAAGAATCCCAAGCAGGCTCCGCGCTGTCAGCACAGAGCCCCATGCAGGGTTTGAACTCACGAACTGCAAGATGATGACCAGAGCTAAAGTCACATGCTCAACCGACTGAGCCACCCAGGAGCCCCAATACCCCTCTTACTATAAAGATACCATTCATTGAATTAGGTCTCACCTCGACCAGTATGACCTCATTTTAACTTGATAATATCCACAAAGACCCTGTTTCCAAATAAGGGAGCTTTCACAGGTATTAGTGGATAGGATTTGAACATAGCTTTTGGGGGGCATAATTAAACCCATAACACCTGGTTATTTACTTACCCTCTCTCTACTTAAGTTGTCTCATATACAGAATTTGAATAATTATAAAACCCTACTTTATATAATTGCTGTGAGGAGAAAATGAATTCATAAATGCAATGTTCTTAACAAGTTTCACACATGTTAACCCATAAGTAATGATAATCCCTTCTTTCTCTCCATCCTTTATTCCCCACTTCCATCTGCCTCCCCTTCTTTCTCCTTCTCACTTGCCTAGAGGCGTGCTCCCCTAATATCTTATTCTGTCATTCTATTTTATTATATCAGCAATTTACTCTTCATGCCCAACTAAAACTCTCCTGAGGTAAAATTGATATTAATGATTATGAAGTACATCATTATTATTATTATTGTGGTGTATCTTGTTTAGATTCATAAATATTAAAATCCTTGCTATGGAATTAAGTTTATATAAATAGAATATTTATGACATTTTAGAATTTAAATAATGCAAAAATGGGAGGGTGACTGTAATCATGCTGGATCAAAAGACATGTGTGTCATCTGAGACCAAGAGGTATCCCCTCTTTTTATTGTACTTGATTCTGACCAAATCCCTAAATAAGAATATTTTAAAATTTCATTTTGTAGTTTTTGAGAATTAAATACTTTGTTGTAGTTCTACTGCTAATACTTTTAGTTTGCTCTGAGTTCAATGTAGAACAAATTATGTAGTAATCAATAGCTTCGTTTTTAACTTTTTATTTTTGAAATAATTTTATACCTTCAAAATGTTGTGAAAAGAATAAAAAGGGCTTCCATATAGTCTTTTCCCAGATTTCCCTGACATTAACATCTTAACATCTTATCTAACTATATATTACAACTATCAAAACTAAGAGATTAGCATTGCTATAATATTAAGTGACCACATAATTTATTTGGGTATCTCCAATTCTTCTTTTCCACTGATGTTCTTTATGTGATCTAGGATCTAATTTAGAATCCCGTATAGAATTTAGTCCTGTCTCCTCCAAACTATTATAAAACCTAAATCTTTCCTTGTTTTTCACGACTTTTACATTTCTGAAAAATATTGATGTTATTTTATTAAATGTCCCTGAACTTGGGTTTATCTGTTTTCTCATCATTAAACTGAGATTATGTACTTTTGGCAAAAGTACCATAGAAGCGACATGCCCATTGTAATGCATTATGTCAGGAATTACGTGATGTGTATATGTTTAATTAATGGTGAGATAAATCTTGCTTAGGATGGTGTCGAGTAGATTTTCCACTGTAAAGTTATCGTGCTTCCCCTTAGAATTAGTATCTTTTGGGAGACACCTTGAAACTTTGCAAATATCCTATTTGTTCATCAATAAATCTTGCCTGCCGTGACTATTCCTGTGTTTTTTCTAATAGTGACTTTTTATTTCCCACATTTCTTCTACATTTATTAATTACACTTACTTTTCAAGGGAGAGTTGTTCCTTCGCCATTTATTTACTTATTCAATTATTGACTTAAATCAGCACGGGCAATTTCACTATATGGGTTAAGATGGAATTATGTGGATCATAGCAAAATTGATTTTAATTTATATTGTTAGTAGAAATAGTCACATATCAAAACAGGGAAAATATGTATGTGAAGAACCAAAAAATATGAATTAAAAGAATATACATATTCAACAAGTTATTGTCTTTGAATGTCATGGAGTGTAAAATAGAGAATGATGTACGTGCTTTTCACTTATATAGAACCCACTTTATCCAATAAGTAGATTATGAACAGAGGCGTCAGAAGGAATGTTGGAGAAGTTAATGACCCACTAGACACCACTCAGAGGGGACCCACTGCTCTCTGTATTTCACCTGAAACTTCAGAAATCAGATCTTTTTGGAGACTCCCAGTTAATATTGACTTTTCTTTGTTTCCACTAGTGCCAAGTTGGATTTTGAAATCGAAAGCAGTACAGTGTTCAGGGCCTTTCATAGATTTATATAAGAGTTATGGAATATTAAGAAAATTGATTAAACTCTTTGATAGGTTTTCAAGAGGAATAAAAATGAAATTGTATAACAGCGAAGTAAAAGATGATGTTATGCTAGTTTTATGTGTGTTTAGCCAGTGAACGCTCAGATTTTTTAGTAGAGAATGCTTTGAAGGACACATGATAATGTTGCATAATACATCATGGTTTTACCTAGGAGGACTGCTACTGTAATTGTAAAATTATTTTCAGAATAAAAATATTGTAAAGTAGAAAACAGGTTTTTTCTCTTTTCTACACAATCATGACAAATGCATCCTTGTCTTGTCCCTGGAACATAGCTAGATCAACATCAAACCATTTGGAACACCTAGGAAATCGATCTGGGGATTAACAGAACAACCCACATAATTTGAGGGAGAGAATGCAGCAGTTTGTGTTGTAGAGAGAGGAACTGGGGGAGAGAAAAGCCACAGTGCCACAGAGGGGAAGGAGCCACTTTGAAGAAGAGGAGAAAGACGGAGGGGAGGATAGCAGCACAGGAGGTTTGCACCAGAAAGCACTCCCCCTGAAACAGCTTGAGACAGAGTGAAAATATGCACAAGGGGCTGCACAAGACAGCTGTTCCCCAAAATCACAGGGAAAAAGGAGAGGGTTGCAATATCACCAATTTTCTATAAACAGTGGGGCACGGTCTTAAGTTTCAGAGGTCATCTCCATTGAGGAAACAGGGTAGCCCCAGTAGCAGGCAACACGATCTGTGAATCCCCTGGGTCACACCGGGAGAAACCAAAAGACGTCCCCGCTTGGAGTGCATTTGGTAGAGGTGATGTGGCCTCTCCATGGGCAAAAGACCCGCTGGGCAACATCTAGCCACCGCCTTCACCCGTATAGGAACAAAGACACCAGCTGACAGCAGCAAACCCTGGCACCGGCTGTATGTTAGGATTTACTATAAACTCGGAGACACTGCTTCTGCGCAATGGTGCAACCATTTTCTGGGACAAGCTAGCCCTGGCCACAGCGCAGATGAGACGTCCCCCAGAAGATCACTGCGGGTCTCAACCATGGAGGTCTCCGACGTATAGGGCTCTGAAACACAGCTGCACCTGGGATAAAACTCTGGGGAGTGGCGCCGCCTGGTAGGCAGACAGCTCTGACACAGGTAGCGTGAAGGCAGGGAGCTGACAGAAGCACAGGACCCAGGAGGAGTGACTGATCATGCATCTATAAGGGTGAGAACATCCCACTCTGGAGACTAGAGGAGGGGGTGAAGCTATTTGCACCATTAGCCCACCAACACTGACAGACCCAGATGAGCTAATTGGCTCAACCAAGTGGAGAATGGACCCGTTACACCAAGCCTGTGCCCTCCAGGCACATCTCCACTACAGCAAGTTGGCCTGAAAATTAGAGCAACGGGCCCATCCCCCAGAAGGCCAGCATGAGCCGGTTCCACATGCTTAATCTACTGACCAGTGACAATTGAAAAGTTTCAGCTCTAGGGGAAACTGGATCTAGCTTCATTTGGGCTGACCTACAACAGGTTTGACCCCAGTTTATGGCAGAGGTAGCACTCACCTTTCAGAAGACTGGCAGTTCTACATTGACCTCTTGGAAGTCTAAATTTCCAAAATGGGTTCCTAGGTATATGCTTGTGTCCAAGCTCATCATATTTTATGTATTTAATATGTGTAGTTTTGTGTATATCAGTTATACCACAATAAAGCTGTTTTTAAAAAAATAAGGAAGTTTCTTTACTATGCAAGAGAGATCCTGAGACAACATTAAATAGGAAAAAGGAACAACTGAACCCAGCTTTCAAGTCATCCCCACCATGTGTGATGAGCCACATGTGTGAACAGGCTTCCAGAATAAACCAGCTGTAATTTGATTAAAACTATGTGACTCTAGTTGAAACAAAATAGCCTGCTCAAATTCTTGACTAAAAAAAACAACAACATGTGGTTATATAATATATAATATATTAAATATATAATATATTAAGTATATTATATATAATATATTAAGTATATTAAATATATAATAATGTATATTGAATATACAAATAAATATAATATATTATATAAATATGTTAACTATATTAAATATATGATATATTAAGTGTAAGCATATATATGTATGTATATATGTGTATATATATATATATATATATATATATATATATATATATACATAAATCATTGTTTCTTTAAATCATTTGGAGTAGTTTGTTATGTAGCAGTAGATAACCAGAACAAAATTTAATACTGAAAAGGGGTGATACTTTGATAAAATCAAGCATGTGTCATTGGCTTTGACATCAGGTTGTGGAAGAAGAATTGGAAGAGCTTTAAGGAAACTGTTAGTGAGTAATATGATTATGTAACTGGAGATTGGTGAAAACTGCACCTGTAGTATTCTGGCAGAACAGTTAGGAATATTTTTTTGTTTGTTTTTTATTTATTTTTGGGACAGAGAGAGACAGAGCATGAACGGGGCAGGGGCAGAGAGAGGGAGACACAGAATCGGAAACAGGCTCCAGGCTCCGAGCCATCAGCCCAGAGCCTGACGCGGGGCTCGAACTCACGGACCGCGAGATCGTGACCTGGCTGAAGTCGGACGCTTAACCGACTGCGCCACCCAAGCGCCCCATTGGAATATTTTTGCTTGCACTACTAACATGAAAATTAGAATGGTACCTAATGATCTTAGATCTGGATAAGTGGTTTCCCACCAAATACTAAAATTTCCAGCTGACTTCTCTTATTGCCTGTAATAAAATAGAAAAAGAACTAAAGGAAGAACTCTATAATTTGAAACACAGAAAGCCCACAAAGTAAGGGGATTGTATCAGCAGTTACTAAAACATACAAGAATAGTTCAAAACAGAAAGAGGTTGTTGATACGCCAGTCATACATGGGCAGAAAGCAGGATGAAGAAGGTACTCAGTTGTAAACTTTTGCCATTTCTTATAAAAAGGGGGAAAAGATTCAGGCAACAGAACCCCTATCCAGTGAAAATATCTATGAATGTTCATTGTTTTACTGAATAAGTTCCAATTTCTTCAGCTTCATGTTATTGGCTCTCCTGGTCTACATTTAAAATAATTATGGGATAAGAGACTCTTAAAAACTGAGAATAAACTGAGCGTTGATGGGGGGTGGGAGGGAGGGGAAAGTGGGTGATGGACATTGAGGAGGGCACCTGCTGGGGTGAGCACTGGGTGTTGTATGGAAACCAATTTAACAAAAAATTTCATATTAAAAAAATATATATAATATAATTATGGGAAAAGAATATGTCTTACATTCTTTTACCACACGTAATTGTCTTAAAGTACATGTTTGTTTGTATCTAAAACTTGTGTGAATTTCTGAGAACTGATAGTTTATGTAAACAAACTCAAAAAAAAAAATGTTTGTCTCCAACTTTTGTGTACTTGAACCTAAAATCTTATTTGTTCATGGATTCATGACTTACACAGAATTACAAAGATGTGTTTGAAGTCTAAACTTACAGGGGTCTCTTTCTTATTTTAAAAGGAATTGACCTTAGCTCTAGCTTCATGTTTAAATATTTGTGTCAATAGAGAAATTAAATGAGATTTGTCCATTTAATAATAAGTGTTGCTAGAGTTCTGAGGCTATATTGATAAGACTGCCCAAACACATTTTTTGTACAATGGAAAACAATTATATTTCTGTCACACATGGATGATATAAAATCAGTTTTGTGTAGGCTGTTCCTTATGTGTTCACTTCTGCTTCCTCTCATATACAGCTATTTTCTCCTAAAGTTTTAAAACAGAAAGGTCACGCTTAAACTTCACAATTTCAAAATCAGTCTCAGAAAACATATCCATAACTATCATAAAAATGATAATTTTGGAAATATGGAAGTTGTTTTTCTATCCTGATAATTATATCTCTGTATCTATCGACCTATCATTACCAATCATTAGGTAATTGCAATTGTGAAGTGCTTTGTCTTATGTGTGCACATTCTATGTGTCCAGTCTTCTTGTTTATGCAATCCTCACAACAACCTTATTGAGCAGACAAACAATCTTCCAATTATAGCTGAGAAATGAAGTCTTATAATGTTAAGCAACTTATTTAAATCCCTATAGCTAATTACAGAAATCATTTATTTCGGCATCACCAGAGTTTCATTTGGGTGAAGGATAGTGGAAGGAAAATTAGAAGAACAAGCTACTTGTTATAATCTCTTTAGTAATTGAATAAAGAGCCACAGTATTGGCAGGGAACTCTTACTGCATTTGGCACTGAGATTTAAATGCAACCAGAATTGTCCTCAAGGCCCAGCCATGAAAACTTTGTCTCATTGTCCTCTTGATCTCATCAGGGAGCGTTTCACTGTGAACGTTGTGGAAAGGGCTGTGTATATGTGTGTTATCTATTATGTTGGGGTTAGGTTTCCCGTTAGCCAATATTAGAGAGGAAAACTGCAATATAAAATCACTCTAAAAGAAAGGAGAGAGGGAATACCCCACAAAGAAAGAAAAACTAACAGTCCTTCCTGAATTTTATGAGTTTACATTATTCCAGGGACAGATTGTGTCACAGCTTCTATTTTTTTTTTAGTTATAAAACTTACTTTGTGTTTGTGTGTGTTTGGTTGGTTGGTTTTGGACTAGTATTATTCCAAAAAAGTATGTGTTTTTAACTACAGCACCTTAAAAGAAACAATAGGAAATATTTTGGAAGCAGATCTTCAGGTTTTATGCTGCCCGCTCTCTGTGGTACAATAAGAATCATCTGCTGGCACCAAATAAAATCAATTCAGACTTTTCAGACCAGAAGTCTGAAAAGAAGCAAGACAAGGTAAATTCTTTTCTTTGGCAAAAGAAAGCTCATGCTAGTAGAATTTTCATATCAACCACTTTGCAGCTGAGCTGGTCAGCTTCAGTTTTATTAGTATCATTAATAATCATGGCATGTCACATAGGCACTCAGCTATAGACTAGTCTCCTGGGTGGCTGGAAACCTGTATTTTTAGAAGGCTGTGAATGTTACTTTAATTATTTAGAAGTTGATTGGCTCATGTGACTGTCATGCATTTGCATAAAGCTTCAGCAACCTGCTTTTGCTTAACTAATAGGGAAAGTAATAGTAACAGATTGGACATCATGAATCTTGATAACCACGCTGTTGTGCACACAAATAGTCATCACTGAAACCTCTTTGTCTTTCCATTGTATTTTTCTTCATGTGCTAATTCGAGTGTGAGCATTCAAGTGCTATATTCAATTCCAAATCTTAAACCAAATATCTTTATTTTGTCAGTAAACTGAAATATTTTCCCTCTCTATATTGTCATAATCTTGGACTTGTCTTAAAAAATAAATAAAATACTGGTTCCATTTTACAAATACTTTATTTGCCACATATTCAGTAAGAGATGTGTTCCCAAGTGTATATTAAGGTTAAATTTATTCATCAATGCTTGAATCACTCTAATCAAGAACTTATTCAGTAAAAATTTAAATCCTGCAGAGAATAGATTAGTTTCAATTGTTAAGTGTCATCAAAAATCAGGAATAAAATCTTATTCTCAAGCAGCTGAAAACTTATTTTAACCTCATCTGATGTTATCTATAATCATATCCAAATAAAAAGTATCAAAATTCTGTACTTTAATTCTGTGCCTTTATAGAAATTGGTTTAAAATATTGTTTTCAAGGAAGCTGAATTTTTTGACCTTACATGTTCCAAAGACAGAGGCAATCAATGTATTTTGTGTATGTGGGTAGTCATAATCTTAGATATTTTTAGAATATTGCCATAGTTGTGGGGAGAAAGAAGGTGTTTGTGAAAATAGCAACTGCTAATGTAAGCAGTTATTAAATGGCTATAGTTCATCTAATAACAATTTTATATACATTATAACTAAAACTGGGCACCAGAGGTAGTGGCTCCCTTTAAAGTTGCATTACATTTAAGCTGTCATCACAAATTATATTAATTCTTCTTTTTACATGTGCAGTTGGCTTAGACCATGGTATGGGTCATGCAGCTTTGTTGGTTGCATTAGCCTGGCATTTGAGGTATGCCAGATAATCGTGTGGACGAAAGGCACATCCCTACTGTTGTTTTTTCCGAATGTCTGATCGCAGTGATTTTGAGATGATAAAATGATTTTGTTCCATAATACTGAAATCTGGGGCTTTAAAAAACTTATTTGGCAACAGGTAACTAGAACTCTCTCTTCATTTTTCCATTCTTTTTACTTCTATTTACTCCTGGTGATTTATTTCTGGATTTATATTTTTTGTTTGTTTTAAATAAATGCAGCAGTCTGCTACTGCTGTAGTCTAGCAGCGGCCATGCCTTTAAGCTTCGTCTTTAGGCACGTATCACTCAAATTGCTATGTTGAAGTGAATTTCCTAAAACCGATTTGGATCAAGACAAGTCCCTCCTTAAATTCCTTCAGTGACTCCCCATTGTCCTCAAAATACATTTTAAAATATTATCGTAGTTTAAGATGTTTTATAATATAGTTCCTATGTGTATCTAACCTGATCTTCCCTGATACCGTTTCCCAAAGCTTTGTCTCCCTACTCCAACAACTACTTCTTATTTGAGGAAGATTATGGATAGAAATGGTATAACATTAAACCATAAATTATGAAAAATTGTGTTGTTTTAAAAAAACATATATATATATATATATATATATATATATATATATATATATATATATATATATATATCAATACCAATATGTATAGCTCTTTAGAAATATCTTAGGGGCGCCTGGGTGGCGCAGTCGGTTAAGCGTCCGACTTCAGCCAGGTCACGATCTCGCGGTCCGTGAGTTCGAGCCCCGCGTCAGGCTCTGGGCTGATGGCTCAGAGCCTGGAGCCTGTTTCCGATTCTGTGTCCCCCTCTCTCTCTGCCCCTCCCCCGTTCATGCTCTGTCTCTCTCTGTCCCAAAAGTAAATTAAAAAATGTTGAAAAAAAATTTAAAAAAAAAAAGAAATATCTTAATATTACTCTGCAATTGCACGTGATGTTCTCATAAAATTTCTCCCCCCTATCTTCTTCCAAGATGCTCTTATTATGTCTCTCATAAGATTTAAATCCAGTGCCTCCCTCCCGGGAGGTCTTATCTCACAGTGTGAGAAGAAGTATCTTCTTTAGGGAATCTGTAGCCTGTGCATATATCTATAGCTGCACGGATCACACTATTTTATGTCTGGTGAAAACATATCCCACAAAATTTAAATCCTAACCATTTCAAGTATACAGTACAAAAGTGTTAACTATATGCATATTTTTGTGCAACAGAGCTCTAGAACTTCTTTTTCATCTTGCATAACTGAAACTCTCTGCTTTGAACAATTCTTCTTTCCCCCTTCCCTGCAGCCCTTGGCCGCTACCATTCTACCTTCTGTTTCTAATCGTTTGACTACTTTAGCTATCTCCTATAAGGAAATCAAGCAGTATTTCACTTTTCGTGACTGGCTTATTTCTGGGGCTTTAAAAAATTTATTTGACAACAGGTAACTGGAATAGCATAATGTCCTCACGTTTCATCCATATTATAACATATGACACGGTGTCTTTTTTTTTTTTCTTAAACTGAATAGTAGTCCATTGTATGTATATACCATATTTTCTTTATCCATTCATCTGTCAACATTTTAGTTGGCTTCTACCTCTTGGCTATCGTGAATAATGCTGCAGTGAACATGTTGTGCAAATCTTTTTGAGATTCTGACGTTAATTCTTTTAGATATATACCCAAAAGTCAGTGTTTGTGTCAGTTTCAGCCAATCAATAACCAGTGTGTGGTTGTGATTCTTATTATGATTGCAAGATACCCTTCAGCAACAACCATCAGGAAACTGGAAACAATAGAGGTATATTATTTACAAGACCTGGAATTACACAGCACACTTGGGGCCACACAGTGAAGGCATGGGTAGAGAAAGAGAGAGAGAGAGAGAGAGAGAGAGAGAACTCATGGCCTGAGGCTTCTGCTTTTACTAGGGTCTGTGAGGGTGGGGCTCAGTCTTTATTGGTAAATTTAAAACATAAGAGCAGGAATTTGAAGTGTGAGAAAAGAAAGGGCAAATGGCCCAAAAGGTCAGTTATTGAAATTAACCAAGATTTCTAAAACAAAGGAGCCCTGATTAAGGCAAGTGGCCTGGCTCTTTATCTAGTCCCATGACTGGCAATATGTTTATTTTGAGGTAGCCAGCATTGAAGTGAAGGTCTCTTTGAGAAAGATACCTAGGCAATCAAAATGTCAAGTCAGGCACTTGAATTACAATGAACAAATGAATGGATGGATGTCAGGGTTTATACTACAGTGGGTTTACTAGATTATTAGGTAGTGCTAGTTTTAATTTCTTGAAGAAACTTGACACTGTTTTCCAAAACAACTGTACCATTTAACATCCCTACCAACAGTGCACCAGGGATCCAGTTTATCCACATTCTCACCAAAACTTGTTTTTGTTTTTTTGATAGTGACCATCCTAACAGAATGAGGTGATACCTCATTGAAATTTTGATTTGCATTTCCCTGAGGATTAGTGATGTGGAGGATAATTTCATTTACTTGTTGGTGATCTGTATGTATTCTTTTTTGTTTTGTTTTCTTTATGTGTTTACTATTTTTTTATTTGAGCATAGTTAAAACATGATGTTATGTTAGTTTCAGGTGTACAACTTAGTGATTTGACAAGTATATACATTATGCTATGTTCACCGCACCCTCCCATTGCATCACTATTACTGTATCATTGACTGTTTTCCCTATGTTCTACCTTTTATTCTCATGACTTACTCATTCCATCACTGGAGGCCTGTATTTCCCACTCTCCTTCACCCATTTTTCCCAGGCCTCCTTCCTTCCCTCTGTCAAACATCAGTTTGTTCTCTATATTTATAGGTCTGATTCTGCTTTTTGTTTACTTTTTTAGATTCCATTTATGAGTGGAATCATATGGTATTTGTCTGTCTCAAATTGACTTATTTCATTTAGCATAATACCCTCTGGTCCATCCATGTTCCATAATACCCTCATGGTCCATGTCCATCTCAAATGGCATGATCTTATCTTTTTTATGGCTATGTAATACTCTATGATATGAAGTGGCAGGATACAAAATTAATACCCAGAAACCAGTATCATTTCTATATACTAAAAACAAATCCTCAGGCACAGAAATTTAAAAATAATTTCATTTACAATTGCACCAAAAGGAATAAAATACCTAGGAATAAGCTTAATCAAAGAAGTGAAAAACTTCTACTCCAAAAACTATAAAACACTGATGAAAGAAATTGAAGATGACACAAATGGAAAGATATGCCGTGCTCATGGATTAGAAGAATTAATATTATTAAAATGTCCACATAACCCAAAGCAATCTACAGATTTAGTGCAATCCCCATCAAAATACCAACAGCATTTGTCATAAAATTGGAACAAATGATACTAAAATTTGTATGTGTTCTTTTGAGAAATGTCTATTTAGGTTTTTTGCCTGTTTTTTTATAAAGCCTTTTTTTATGTTGAATTATATGACTATAGAGTTTAGATATTGACTCTTTAGCAGATGTATGGTTCACAAATATCTTTTTCTTCTGTAAGTTGCCTTTTCACTCTGTTGATTGTTTCTTTTTGTGTGCAAAAGCTTTTTAATTTGATGTAATGTCCCATGTCTATTTATGCTTTTGTTGCCTCTGCTTTTGGTGTCATATATAAGAGAACATTGCCAAGTCCATGTCTAGAAGCCTTAGCCTATGTTTTCTTCTAAGAATTGTATTGTTTTAGGTTTTTCTATTTAAGTTTTCAATCCATTTTGAGTTGATTTTTGTGTATGGTGTGTGATAAGGGTATAAGTTCATTTGTTTTTGCACGTGAATATACAGTTTACCCAACGCTATTTGTTGAAGAGACTATCCTTTCCCCCAGTCCATAGCCTTAGCATGCTTCTCAAAGATCATTTGAACGTATATATGAGAGTTTATTTCTGTTCTGTTGGTCTTCATCTCTGCCTTGATGCTTAGTAAGTACCAAACTGTTTTCATTAGTGAAGCTTTGTGATGTTCTGAAATCAGGAAGTGTGATTTTAAATAATGAAGTATAGCTTTGTTTTTCTTTATCAAGATTATTTTGCCTATTTGAGGTCTTTGAGATTCCATATGAATTTTAAGAATTTTTTTTACATTTCTGCAAAATAATGCCATTGGGATTTTGACAGGGATTGCACGAAATTTGTAGATTGCTTTGGGTAGTATGGTCATTTTAGCAATATTAAGTTTTCAAATGCATGAACTTGGGATGTGTTTCCAATCATTTGTGTATTCTTTCATTTCTTTCAAGGATAGTTGTAATTTTCAACGTGCAAGTCTTCTCCCTTGCTAGGTAAGCTTATTCCTAAATATTTTATTTTTGATGCTATTGCACTGGGATTGTTTCCTTAATTTTCTTTTCAGATTGTTCATTATACCATACAGAAACACAACTGATTTTTGCATGTTGATTTTGTATCTTGCAATTTTGCTGACTTTGCTAATTAGTTCTAACAACCTGTGTGTGTATTTGTATGTGTGATATTTAGGAGGTTTTATATATAAGATCAGGTCATCTCTGAACAGACATAATTTTACTTCTCCCGTTCCAATTTGGATGTCTTTTATTTCTTTCCTTTTCCTATTTATTTATTCATTCATTCATTCATTCATTCATTCATTCATTCATTCATTTATCTTTTGCCCAATTGTTCTGACTAGTTCTTCTGGTACTATGTTGAATAGAAGTGGCAGAAGATGGCAACCCTGTGTTGTTCCTGGATCGTAAAAAAAAAAGCTTTCAGTCTTACCATTGAGTATGATGTTAGCTGTGGGCTTTTCATATATGGCCCTTATTATTTTAAGGAAGTTTTTTTTCTATTTCTATTTTATTTAGTGGTTTTATTATGAAAGGATGTTGTATTTTGTTAAATCCTCTTTCTGCATCAATTTGGTCAATTGTTGGCATATAATTGTTCATAGTATTTCTTATGATCCTTTTTATTTTGCGGCTTCAGTTGTAATGTCTCCTCTTTCATTTCTGATTTTTGTTATTTGAGTCTTATTTTTCTTACTTTATATTAGGATTTTCAATTTTGCTTAATTTTATGTTTTTTTAAGTTTATTTATTTATTTTTGAGAGAGAGAGAGAGAGAGAGAGCATAAGTCAGGGAGGAGCAGAGAGAGAGGGAGAGAGAATCCCAAGCAGGTTCTGAGTTTTCAGCACAGTTGGGATGTGGGGCTCAAAGTCATAACCATGAGATCACAACCTGAGCCTAAATCAAGGGTCGGATGCTTAATTGACTGAACCACCCAGGCTCCCCTATTTAACTTTTAAAAAATAACTCTTAGTTAAGTTGATACTATCTATTATCTATTCTCTCTTTATTTCTATTGTAATCTTTATTATTTCCTTCTTTCTAACTTTAGGCTTAATTTGTTCTTTTTCTGGTTCCTCGAGGTAGAAATTTAGGTTTCTGACTTGAAATCTTTCTTTTTTGTTAATGTAGACATCTACTGCAATAAACTTCCCTCTTAGTACTGCTTTTGCTCTATCTCATAAGTTTTGGTATGTTGTGTTTTCATTTTCATTTGTCTTAAGATATTTTCTTGTTTCCCTTGTGATTTCTTCTTTGACTCATTGATTGTTCAAGAGCCCATATATTTGTGACTTTCTAGTTTTATTCCACGGTGGTTGAAAAAGATAATTGGCAAAATTTCAGTTGTCCTAAATTTGTTAAGACATGTTTTGTGTCCTTTTCTCAGCACCTGAGAAAAGTGTTTTCTACTTTTGTTGGAGGGATATTCTGCATTTGTCTGTTAGATCCAATTGACCTATATTGTTGTTCAAGTCCTCTATTTTCTTTTTGATCTGTCTGGTTTCTCTTTATCATACGATAAATTTATACTTTCATATTTCAAAGTAAAAAATTGTACTTTCATATTTAATTTCTGTTCCCCCATTAGACTGTGAATTTCAGAAGCATTCATCTGAGGATGCCATAGGTCAAAAATAGTATCCAAGATTTGGTAGAATAAGCATGTGTTTAATGATATATTTTATTCCCTGAAAATGTTCCATTTCAAAAATTAAGAATTTCAATATGCTGTCTTCCTATCCACATATGGTTATTCTTTGATCATGGAAATCTTCAGCACTCAAATCCTTTTATTTATCTTTCATTTTCTTCTCAATTTTATCCTATTAATTCATTATCTGATAGTTGTCTCACAGCATCCTTGATTCTCTTTCATGTGTGTCCTTTAATTAAAATTGCACAGAAAATATCTAATCTTGCATTAAAACTCCAATTTATTTCTTCTATTGTTACATAAGAGCAGTTAAGTATTATAAGAGACAACTAGGGGTGCCTGAGTGGCTCAGCTGTTAAGTGTCTGACTCTTGATTTCAGCTGAAGTCATATCCCATGGTTCATGAAATTGAGCCCCATGATAGCACAGAGCCCGCATGGGATTCTCTTTCTCTGTCTCTCTCCCTATGCCCCTTCCCTGCTTGCACACACTCTCTCTCCCTCTCTCTCCCTCTCTCAAGATAAATAAACTTAAAAAAAAAAAGAAAGAGGAAGTTATATTTATTAAGAATGGTAGACATCAATTTCCATGGTCTATCAATTCAGAACTAGGATGATACTGTCAGTGTTTTTATTTCCTAATTCAATGTTCATTCTCCTAAATGTATTCTATACTCTTCTTACTCTTCTCAAAGCCGCTGTTGATCCACCTCTCCTGTTATTAGCAGACAACCTAGTTTATTACCTAAAAATATAAGTTTTATCTAATATGAGAGATTATCTTCAATTGTGAAAATATCTGCTTCAGATATATCTATATTCAAATCTATCACTCTCTTTTTCTAAATCTTAAAGTCTGATATGCTTTCATGCAAGTCTCACAGTCTCATGTGATTCATAATTTAAGGTCAAACTGCATCATATGCCTTTGATTAAATTTCATCATAACTTCTTTGGCATATTTTTTCCTTTCTTACAACTCCACTATTCCATATAGTGACTCACTCCAACATTACTGTCTCTCAGGCATAGAGACATATACTTTGCATATACTCAGATCTCTCCTATCATAAAAATTCTTTCCTCACGTCTAGAGAAGCCTTGCAGTATTTCCCCCACTGCTCATCTAATTTTCTCAAAGAATATTCTGCAGTGCACTCACCATATTCAGAGCCTCACCTCCTATTAACCATTCAACCTATTTCAACCTGCTTTCAACATGTATCACTCAAATTAAATCTACTTTGCAGATAAATCCAGTCACCAGAGTACTTTTCTAACCTTATACACCTGATCATGTTTGTGAATTCAAAATCTCATTGTGTAAATACATGAACTGCAAACTTGTTTGGGTAACTTAAAATACTTTGATCTGACTTCTCATATTACTCTATTTCAAATTTCTGCCATGACTTTTTTTTTTGTTATTGCTTATAACACTTCATAATTCTGCGAGAGCTCCTACTTACTCCACAACAATTTCTGCTTCCATTACTTGTTCTAAATGGCCTCTCTGCCATGAAATTATTTTCTGTGGTAAAATTTCTTCTCAATTTTTTTAGATCAGTGAATGTCTTCTTGAGGTATGTTCTGCCAATTTTGTGTAGAATTAGGTTGCCTTTATTTACAATTCTGCTCTATTATCTGCAATTGTAATTGGCATTATGTTGTACCATTCTTGTACATTGCACTGCATATTTTTTTTGGTTTTCTTCCCCTTAAAGTTTATTTCAGATTAAGGTTTATATTTGATTTATCTCTGTCAGGTGTCAGCACACTTTTTCTGTGAAGAGACAGGTAGTAAGTATTTTAGGCTTTGTGGGCCACGTGGCCTTTGTTATAGTTAGTAAACTCTGCCATTGTATCACAGAATAGCCATAGATAATACATAAATGAATGAGTTTAATAAAATGTTATTTATAGACACTGAAATTAAAATATTATCTAATTTTAAATTTCATGAAGTACTATATTTATTTGAACTTTTTAAACCATTTAAAAATATAAATACCCACTTTGACTCCCAGGCCATATGAAAACAGGTAATAAACTGGTTTTGGTTTGGGGTCTGTAGTTTCTTTTAGGCATCGTGGCATTTTGCACAACCTAGATACTTTTAGGGGCTCACAAATATCTGTTCAAAGAATGAAGGGATGAAATACTATACTTCTTTTGATTCTTAGTGTCTGCCTAAGGTAAAACAAACAAATAAAAAACATTTAAATGACTGAGTCAGGAATAATTTTCTTTTGAATCACAGTCCTGCATTTTAACTAATTTAAGAACTATAAATTATATGAGCATAATGCCTCTTCTCAAAAGTGTTAGAATGGATAAAGGACAAAATCATATGACTATCTCAGTAGACTCAGAAAAAAACATTTGACAAAATCCAATACCTTTTCATGATAAAAACGTTTAACAAACTAGGAATTGAAGGGAACTTCCTCAATCTGATAAAAATTAAAATTTCAATCTGATAAAGCATATCTACATAAAAAAATAATAATACCCACAGCTAATATCATATTTAGGCCAAAACTAAGATCACAAGACAGAGGTGACTAGTTTCATTATTTCTTTTTGACATTGTGCTGGACATACTGACCCGGGCAATTAGACAAGAACATGAAATAAAAGGCACCCAGATTGAAAAGGCAGCAATTGTATTGTTTCTAATACCTCTTTCATTATTGGCTCTAAGTCTGATGATAGCACATCAGATGGCTGTAGGTGTTCCGTTCAATAGATCCTATCATTAAGACCTGCACAAAAAAAAAAAAACCTGCCCTTTCTTGGAAGGCTTCAGACTCTTTGGTATCTTCTTTCCTGGCAGCTGCTCTATTTGGCTTTTTTGAGACTTTGACCCAGACAACATAGATCTGGACAAAGACAAGAACCCACTTGATTTCTTTGGTGGTTTATACTTTAGGGGACTGAGTAAGGATCTAATAAGCTCTAAAACTACCGTACTGTTTAGGCAAGGTGCTGGAAACTCCCATAGTTAATGCATTGCAGATGAACCTGGAAGATACTGACATGATTACACCTAATTTTTTTTGTGTGTTTTTGTTTTTCTATTTGTAATGAAAGAAAGATATAGACACCTTTTCAGCTAAAGAATAATAAATAATCACAAAGGCATTTGGAATTATTTTATAATATGCCTAATATTTAGAAATTGTGTTTCATTTGTTAAATTCTTGCCTATGCTCAGAGCTGATTCTTTTTATTGTGCTCTAAAATTTCAGTACTTTGAAAATAAATGAGGGGTGTGGGAGGGAGGGGAGGGTGGGTGATGGGTATTGAGGAGGGCACCTTTTGGGATGAGCACTGGGTGTTGTATGGAAACCAATTTGACAATAAACTTCATATATTGAAAAAAAAGAAAAATAATAAAATGCTTATGATATAAAAAAATAAAAAAATAAAAATAAATGATAGCTTATTAATTCTGTTATAATCTCTTCAAATCTCTTTTGGTTATTTCCACCTTTTTTTCTTTTTAAATGAGTATCAAAATCATTTTAAGTCCTAAAATCTTTTGCTTTGGATTTTAAACCTAATCGGATATATAAATTAATGTGTCAAAAAAATATCTCTTTAAAATCTCGACCTTGCTTTAAGAAGCATAGCATGTGTTTCTATTCATTCTTACCTTACCAAATAAAAGGTTTTTTTCATTCTTTTAAATTTCAGAAGTAAAATTTCATGATTCATCCCTTACGTATAACACCCACTACTCATCACAAGTGCGCTCCTTAATACCCATCACCCACTTAGCCCACCCCCCCCCATTAACCTCCTTTCCACCAACACTCAGTGTTCTCTATAGGTAAGAGGCTCTTATGGTTTCTTATTACATTTGTCCTTCCCTTCCCCTGTGTTCATCTGTTTTGTTTTGTAAATTCCACATATGAGTGAAATCATACGGTATATGTCTTTCTCTGATGGACTTCACTTAGCATAATACACTCTAGTTCTATCCATGTTGTTGCAAATGGCAAGATTTCATTAATTTTGATAACTGAGTAATATTCCATTGTGTGTGTGTGTGTATATACCACTTTTTCTTTATCCATTCATTAGTCAATGGACATTTACTCTCTTTCCATAATTTGGTTATTGTTGATGCTGCTGCTATAAGCATCGGGGTGCATGTGCCCCTTTGAATCTGTATTTTTGTATCCTAGGGATAAATACCTAGTAGTGCAATTGCTGGTTTGTAGGGAAGCTCTATCTTTAACTTTCTGGGGAAACTCCACAGTTTTCCAGAGTGGCTGTACCAGTTTGCATTCCCACCAAAAGTGTAAGAGTGTTCCCCTTTCTCCACATCCTGGCCAATAGCTGTTGTTTCCTGACAGGTGTGAGGTGGGATCTTATTA